>NW_028327179.1:49240018-50490018 GCF_987537825.1 Furipterus horrens
TGTTCACTTTAATGGAGGTATGCAAGGGACAGATTGGTCATGTACTGTTTGTTACCTATTTCTCCATTAGACAATCAATGGTCAGAGTAGGTCTGGAGTCAAAACTCTAGGATACACCAAGTGGTAGAAAACACTGAATGGGAAGACTTAAAACAGTGGTACCCAAAGTATAACTACTTAGTTTGAAACATTGAAAATGTAGTCCACAAAAGCTGAATGCTAGAGAATATCCTGCAACCAGTTCAATACCAGTAGATAATAAACTTCTAAGGAGCAAGAACTGTGCTTTAGACATCTCATATCCACCACAGACTCTAGCACTGTTTCAAGCACTATGTGAGCAATAAATCTTTTCATATTCTCTTTTCAAAGGTGTGTAGTATCATCAGTCTCAACACCTGAACCAGTTTTGGATGGGAGGCATTCATCCTGCCTTCCTTTCACAGGGGCAACCACAAAACAGAAGGCGTAATTTCTTCCTATTTTTCTCCTTCTTCCTATTCTAACTATGCATTTCAAAGAGTATTAATAATGTAACTATAAAAATTTCTAGCATGTTTTTATATCTAATCCTTGAGTTACTATGAATAGTCTAAAACATTAAATAATATATTAACTACTTAAGCAAGCTAGAGATATTTTTAAGTTTGGAGGAGTTTGCTTGGGTTCTCCTTTTAATTGCTTTAATTGCTAGTGGGTGTCCCAGTTAAGAATGATTCCTTAAGCTTAGCAATTTAGTAATTTTAAAAATAATTTAACATTAAGGCTATAATTTATTAAATTGAATGTTTAAAAGGAATAAATAGCAATTTAATCTCTCTAGAAAAAAATAAATTTATTCATTCTTTATCATTTATTCCTCTATAATAATCATATCACATAGTCTCTCTTCCATTTTAAATATCTATATTCATCTAAATACTTGCTTAACAAATTCTTAGTATTTTTATCAATAAATTTAGACAAAATGTTAAAAGATTTTTCATTGATGTTCATAGTTGAAAAGAAACAACAGAATTTATTAGGAAATCTTGTGGGTAGCTGAAGTGAAACTTAATTTATTAAGTTAGCAGACAAGGACCCCATCTAAAGCATGTAATAGTCAGAATATTAATACTTTCCACACATAGTATTATTATCTGAGGCAACATCATCAATATAACAGCAAAATTTAGTTTCTAAAAAAATTAAGTTTCTAATATAATGTACCAGATCTTCTTCTCTCTTTTGATACTTCTGTCTTGCCTTAACCCTCCATTTAGTTAGGGTAATTATTAGCTTGTTATAGTGAAATATCTGTTGTATCCGCAATAGCATATCTGAAAAACATTTATTAGATTACTATATATAGTTAAAGCTATTTCAGAAAAAGTGTTTAATATTCTATCATGTTAATAATATAAACCAATATTATGTCTAATAGTTTTTGTTACATTTTAATGACATTAAAATTAATTACTTTTCAAAACAGTAGATAGTACTCCTGAGACTATCAACCTTTAAACATCACCTTTTCTCTTAGATTAAGATATAGATACAATAAAATGTCAAGATGTGTATGTACTGAGGTCTGTCCAGAAAATGTCCAGTCATTGTTAATACAAGAACAGCTTGCGTGACATTAATATGATCTGACAGCCAAAGAGAATGACTGGAATGTGCATGTGTAAACAATAACGACTTCACTGTACTAATCAGTGAGGGCAGTAGATGCCATTGAGTGAGCATGTGTCCTGTGTGGCTGTCGCATTCAAAATGACTCAGCAAGTAGAACAACAAATCTGCATCAAATTTTGCGTTAAGCTTGAACATTCTTCTGTGGGAACTATTCAGATGATTCAGAAGGCAGCAGCTATGGGCAACTGGTGATTGGCAGCTTCATCATGACAATGTGCCTGCTCATGCATCATGTCTCATGCACAGGTTTTTGGTGAAATATAAAATACCCAGGCAACTCAGTCCCACTACAGCCCAGATTTGGTGCCCTGCAACTTCTGGCTTTTCCCAAAACTGAAATCGCCTTAGAAAGGGAAGAGCTTTCAGACTGTTGATGAGATTCAGGAAAATACAACAGGAGAGCTGATGGTAATTGGGAGACCTGTGTGAGGTCCCAAGGTGCCTACATTAAAGGGGACTGAGGAGTCATTGTACTATGTACAATGTTTCTCGTATCTTGTATCTTCTTCAATAAAATGTTTCTATTTGTCAGAGTACATGGCTAGATACATTCTGGACAGGTAATTTCTTTTCTAAACAATTCTGTTCTTTGTAAAACCAGGACTTCAAAGTTGATTCATAGAAATACAATTATGAAGTAGTGTTCTGATTTAGGTAAATGTCCTCTGATTAAATAGATTGCCCAAAGCTCAAATACAGGGGCCAGGAAGAAGGACGACTGAGGCAGGCCTGAGGACACCACTGACAGAGGGCAGTGGCTTCTTTGTTGCAGCAATTGTTTCCTCTCAGAAATAGAGCCCATTTCCCTTATGTTAAAACCTTCAGAGTATCTACTCTGTCAGCAGCTGATCAAGAGGAAATGATTGTTTGATTTGC
Source organism: Furipterus horrens (assembly GCF_987537825.1). NCBI lineage: Eukaryota > Metazoa > Chordata > Mammalia > Chiroptera > Furipteridae > Furipterus > Furipterus horrens. The sequence continues at coordinate 49,242,572 of NW_028327179.1, forward strand.
TGCAGCCATAAAAAAATCAATATCTGGTGAACTGGATAAAATCTAAGTAAGAGCCTGGAGTTCTCTATTCCTTCTCTTAAGATCATATACATGCACTGTCTACTCCTTACAAGTATAAAGGGTTTAAGTAAAAGAAAATTATTATTCTTTAAGTTTCCTCATGTTTTCCATTGAATGAAATATCTATAAAGAATTTAGAGTGCTCTACAAAAAATAGTCAATTTTGGTATCTATCTATAATATGCCAACTATTATATTTAAAAAGCTCATAGTAGATCCCTATTTATATTTATATTTGCGTGTACATCACAAAAATACATATAGAATTTTAATTTAAATATACCTGTTTTCTATTACAAAAAAACCTCTGAGACAAATCTTATTAAATATTTTAATCCATGGCTTTATATTTCATGACAATTTTCTAGAAATAAAAATAATAAATTTTCTAGTATAAAATATGCTTAACCGTTAAGTTTTTCTTTTATTCTTGAATCCAAGAATACAGAAAATAATTGCTACTATGTAAAGATTTACCTTTAAGTTGTCCTTTTTGATCTTTCACATAAGAGTGCCAGTGATGAAGTATGTATTTTTGAAGTCTGAAATTGTTATATTTTGTTGCTCTTTCCATTTTTTTAGCCAGAATGTCATCTTCATTTGCCTGAGGTATTGCTAGGTCTTTCCAACTGCTATAGGCAGAAAATAGAGAAAATAATATTTTAATGTTATAGTAATACATTATTAAACAAACTGAGAAAGAGAAAAAGTAATATTTCCTTTACCTCCTCAAAAACCACAGCATAGAAAGAAATTGTTAAATTATTTTTATTGCTTTATTTCTAGCTAGTCCTTGCATTTCCTTTGAGCTTGCACTTCCCTTTTAAATCTAAAAAAAATTTATAGAGGGAAAACAGACCTGACCTAGACTAATTTTGCATCAAAATCTCTCTGCATCTGACACATGGCTGTCTTTCTTCATTTCACTTCATAAGAATATGTGTCTTACTGTAGAAATACTAACATTCAAATATATTTGGTTCCAATGTGCCAGCCCAGACACCGCTAAAGATGTTATATAACATACATAGGATTTACAAAGATTACCTTCATAAAATTTTTTTAAAAAGAAATATAAATTCCAAAACATACCCACTTCAAAGGTTTCAGATAAAAGAATTATGAACCTATATTTTCAATTTTGAAGTTTTATTTTTAAAAAAGACAAAGTGATACCTTGAAGAGATAAAGAACATATTTTAAGTAAATGAAAGCCAATTAAATATAAAAGAAAGAAATAAAAATTGTGGAGACATGATTAAATAGATAAGATCAGCACAACTGGCCAAAAGTGAGCTTTTCTTTATATGGAAACTATCAAGAATAAAAACAAAAAGAGAATAAGATAGTATATAAAAATCACATTCTTACCAAAAGTGGGTCTTTACTAAATGTCCAGTATAAAAAGTACATGCTTTTATCATCAATTCTGGAGTCATCTAAAATAAATAAAATAACACACATTAGAAATAAATGCATTGCACAGGCCACCTCTGAGAAGTATGCAGGAAAATGAGCTCAATGGTTGCATCTGGGGAGCATAACTGGGCAGTAAGGAGACAGAAACAGACTGGAAGAATTATACATAATTTATATAATTTGGAATTTCATTGTGTGTGTCTATTACCTTTTTTTTTTTAAGTTAAAATTGGAGCTTAAAATTTTCCCATTTTATCGCACTTACTTTAAGGCATCTTAAGGTAAGTACAATGGCACTATTATTATTTTTATTTTTTGCAAAATAATACATTTTTAAGTATACTTTATTGATTATTTTGTTACAGTAGTCCCAATTTTTTTCCCTTTGCTCCCCTCCGCTCAGTACCCCCCTTCCCTCTAGCAATCCCACCCCCCTTTGTTCATGTCCATGGGTCATACATATAAGTTCTTTGGCTTCACCCTTCCCTATATTATTCTAACTTCCCGCTGTCTATCTTGTACCAAATAATTATGCTTCTTAATCCCTGCACCATTTCCCCATTTCTCCCTCTCCCCTTCCAGCTGATAACCCTCCAAATGATCCCCATACCTATGATTCTGTTCCTATTCTGGTTTGCTTAGCTGGGTTTTGTTCTTATTTTTTAGATTCAGTTGTTGATAGTTCTGAGTGTGTTGTCATTTTAATATCCATAATTTTGATCTTCTTTTTCTTAAGTAAATCCCTTTGACATTTCATATAATAATGTCTTGGTGATGATGAACTCCTTTAGCTTTATCTTGTCTGGGAAGCACTTCATCTGCCCTTCCATTCCAAATGATAGCTTTTCTGGACAGAGTAATCTCGGTTGTGGGTCCTTGCTTTTCATCACATGGAATACTTCATGCCAGTCCCTTCTTGCTTGCCAAGTTTCTTTTGAGAAGTTAGCTGATAGTCTTATAGGCACCCCTTTGTAGGTAACTCTCTGCTTTTCTCTTGTTGCTTTCCAGATTTTCTTTTTATCTTGAACCTTTGGCATTTTAATTATGATATGTCTTCATGTGGTCCTCTTTGAGTCTAGCTTATTTGGGACTCTCTGTGCTTCCTGGACTTGTATGTCTATTTCCTTTGCCAGATTTGGGAAGTTTTCCTTCATTATTTCTTCACATAAGCTTTCAATTTCTTGTTCTTCCTCTTTTCCTTCTGGCACCCCTATGATTCACATGTTGGCATGTTTAAAGTTGTTGCAGAGGTTCTATGCCTCTCCTCATTTTTTTTTTCAATTCTTGCTTCTTCATTCTGTACTGGTTGACTGTTTTTTTCTTCCTTATGTTCCAAATCATTTATTTGAACCCCAGTTTCCTTTCCTTCACCACTGGTTTTGTGTGGATTTTCCTTTGTTTCATTTAGCATAATCTTTGCTTCTTCCCTTATGCATCTGCCATACATAAGCATATTTGTCAAGCCTGTGAGCATCTTTATCACCAGTGATAAACTCTGCATCTATTGGTTTGGCTATCTCCTCATTTGTTAGATTGGTTATCTCCTCATCACTTAGTTCTCCCACTGGAACCTTGATTTGTTCCCTCTTTTGGGCCATACTTCTCTGTCTCCCCATTTTGACAGTCTCCTGTGTTTGTTTGCCTCTGTGTCTTAGGTAGAGCTGTTTCTCCTGTTATATTGTAAGGGGCGGAGCCTTAGGTATTCATCAGTACAGGACGACCCATTTCACCACGTTGTGGCATTGTATGTGGGGGAGGGGTCTCAGAGGGAACAATGCCACTTGCTCAGCACTCGCCCCTTTTTCAGGCACCTCTCCCACTTTTGTGTGGGACCGGCGCCTCTCTAGCTGTTTTGCTGGCTGTTGTTCCAAGAGTGGGTGGGTCTGTGGATGTTCTAGGACCATGGGGGATCACGGGGGTCCTTTAAACAAGCAGACTCTACTGAGAGACAGGCAGTTTTTCCTGCCTCTGCCCCAATTCCCACTGGTTTGTACAGTCAGAAGCAATGTGGTTTTATTTTCCCTGGCGCTGGGACCATGAGCTGCGTGGTCTGGTGCGGTGCTGGGAGCACTCCCCAGGTGTCCCTCCCTAGTTTTTAAAAGGTGTGACCAGGCTTTCTGCTGACCTGCTGCTGCCACTACTGCAGCCACCACATCGTGTCCTTCCGCCCCGGCTCCACCCCTCCTGCCTGTCTGGATGAGTATTTCTTCTTTATTTTTTTGTTTGTTGGATTTACATGCAGCTCAGTTTTCTGGAACTTCTGCTTGTCTCTAGTTTTGAGGTAGTTGTATTATCACTTTTTAGTTGTGGAGGGAGACACAGTGTCTGTCTAGGTTTCCATCTTGGCCGGAATTTGGCATTATTATTATCAGCTGTATTGATAGGATTGTAGAGTTGTGGGTCTGCTGGTCACTGTGTCATTATTAAATTGAATGATTTTGCCTTCTCAAGAGTATAAGATGATATTTTTCTTTAAAAAAAAAAGCATACAGAAATCATTCAGTTATCAAATGGAAATAGAAAACCACATAAATATGATCTCACCTGTAACAGGAACCTAATGAACAAAACAAACAAATGAGCAAAACCAAACCAGAGGCAGGGAAGCAAAGAACAGATTGACAGTGACCGGAGAGGAGGGGGGAGAGAGAGGGGAGAAGAAGTGGGGGACAGAAGGGGAAGGGTCTAATCAAGGAACATGTATAAATGACCCATGGAAATGGACAACAGAGTGGGGGTATACTGGGGCAGCGGGGCAGTGGAGAGCAACAGGGGGGAAATTGGGACAACTGTAATAGAACAATAATAAAAATAAATTAAATTAAAAAGTCTAAACTGAGAAATATGCTGAAAAAGATGCAAATTTATCACTTGTAACTCTTCATAATAATACGCATTAATATGTGGGTATGGCTAAGAATTGCTAAAATTGTCTGTACCTCCTATCCATTCTTTAATATATTAACACATTTATTACATGTACATGGCTACTGTAATGTACTAATCATGTATATTTTCTCTTATGGTATTGCCACCTTCTTTTACCATATGAAAACACAAACATATGTTTACATCTATTTGATGTAGAGATGTTTCGTTCAAATCTATTCCACCTGCCCCAAATTCTGAATTCTATTTTTTGAAGTCAACCCTTTTTCATCTTTGCACATTGTAATCTTTGGTAGTAATCATGGATTTATTTCATGCATACAACAAAGGCCCTTGTGCCCCCTTATAGACTGCTTCATGTTCAAAGACATTTGGAAATACTCACTGTTGATGGAGATTATATGCAAATTATTCTGTGGTGAGGGAGAACATAAATCACTAAAGTCATTCTTTACTAAACTATGCTAAATTCTGGTTTGGGGGGTGAGGTTGGGAGAGGAATCCAGGTAAGTAAAGTAAGAGTATTGCAGATACCAAAAATGTAATGAGGTGGCAGAGGCAAAGGCAATTTCACCTATATTTCTGTTTTTCAGCTCTGTTATTGGTCCCTCAATTTCTTAAGCCTAAACTTCTTTTCAGAAGATATAACCTGGAATGTGCAAATAAATACCTACACTAAATGACATAGTTCATAAAATATGAATATATTATACAGTCAAATAAATATTTTAAAATATTATGAAAATAATGACAGAAAAGAAAGTTATAATTCAGCCACTTGAACTTGATTTTCTAATGATCATCTCTTTAAATCAGCATAAAAGTATTATTTCTAGTCTATTGTTGAGTTTGTAATTGTAATATTCCCTTCTTTTAATACTTCTTTCCCCAAATTCTTGTTTTAATTTTACATATATTGTTCACCAAGTTAAAAAAAAAACTAATACAATTAAAATAACCACAATTTCCCCTCACTGTTGGCATCCTCTTGTTTTCTCCATTGGAAAAAGTACTTTAAGAGAACATCTCCAAGGGACTGGCCTGAAACAATGCTCCAGGACAGTCATGCCCCATCCCTGGCTTGTGGTTGAGCATGTGTCAGCTCCAAGGCAGCTCAGCAGCACCTCTGGCCAGTCTAAGCACCAGTCACATGCCAGTACACAGGGCAACATGTTTTTACTCCCAGTGCTCAAGTTTTTCACACTGATGCTCCAGCAGCATGCTTTCTACTCTCCACAGCCATTGTATATTGGTTAACTGCTTGTGACTGGAAAATATTCTCTGACTTTTTTATTCCATCTGTCAGTGCACAGCACAGAGTAGGAGCTCAAGAAATACGTATGGATGGATTGAATTAAATAACTGCCATCTGACCACTGTCTAATGAAGACATCTGACTTGGATGTCTTCAGAAAACTTTCTTTGTTAGAGTGATCACTGGGTAAGGTTTGAGCATAGAAGAGTCCAGAGAAAGGAGCACTATTTTGGCACCTTAAGGCTTTGTGGTTGAAGAAACCTGGAGCACCACTTAGTTAGACACTGAAGCTCTTGGGAGTCTAGAGCAGCAGTGTGAAGCTCCACCCTCAGATGGCTTCATGGTTTGGGACAGAGAAACTAAAGAGGAATTCTTGAATTCACATGGGACAGCTTTGGGATTCCCAGAAACAACTGATTGGAATATTAAGGGGAACCCAATCTGCTGTATTGTGAAGCTAGGGGCTAGAGGAAGTGAAATTTAGAATGTTACTATCAATACTGTCCTACTTGTATCCTAGGCTGGTGAAACCTGGGAAAATTTTGTCATAAGTGAAAATATAATGAAATATAATTAAAAATCATGAATGCTCATTTACAGATACAAATTTATGGTTTATTTATTTATTTGGGGGACCCCTGCTCTGTAACAATTCCTCCCTCTCAGACTTAAGACCCTTTTCAATCTTATAAAGGACAATGAGTGAAGGTCTCATACTCCTCTAGCTGCTTCAAGCTGGACATGGTCATCATTCTACCTACCCTTGGGTCCAGAAATCCCTAATAAGAGTGGGGGTGTGGAGAGGAGGGTGACCTTCCCACATGGGGAAGGATCTTGCAGACTCTAGGTCAGTTGGCTGTCCCCAGGCAACGACATGCTTGGTTTAACAAGCTGACATCCTTGTTGTATTCTGGGGGCAACAGATTTGGCAACAGGGTTAAAAGGCATCATTAAAACCATAACCACTAGATGATAAAAGGCAGAGATTACTTTTCAATGTCCCACATTAGGGAAAAAAAAGGCTTCTTTGGAGGAAGGTGTGCAAGGCATGTCACACCTGTCCAAAACCCTTTTGCCCACTATACTTAGTTTGGGCTAAGGGGAATATTTTAGATTTCAAATTTATGATTTTTTAATGTCAGTAGTAATTAGTCCCATTAATTTTTAACTTTGTAAGACACTGTATTTATTATATATGACAAAATTGATATATTTAAATAATACCTATAGGAAAAAGTTTACTTCTATAATATTTAAGGTATCTAGCATAATATTAGAAATCTGGTAAGACTGAAATGAAAAATAAAGGTAGATCTTTCATCACCACTAAAGTGGCATTACAAGAAATGTTAAAGGGAATTCTTTAGGTGGAAAAGAAAAGACCAAAACTATAAATAATAAAATATATATTTTTAAAAGTCTCAATAGGAAAGACAAACATATAATAAAGGTAGTAGACCAACCACTTATAAATCTAATATTAAAACAATTTAAAAAACAATAAGTACATACCTATCAATAATTACTTTAAATGTAAATGGAGCAAGTGCTTCACTCAAAAGACACAGGATAACTGAATGGATTAAAAAACAAGACCCTTACATATGCTGCCTTTATGAGATTCACTTCAGATCAAAAGACACATACATAGACTGAAAGTAAAGGGATAGAAAAATATATTTCACAGAAATGGAAATTTAAGAAAATCTGGGACAGCAATACTTGTTGAAGATGAAATAGACTTTAAAATAAAGGCTGCAACAAGAGACAAAGAAGGACCCATCAATTCCACTTCTGAGCACTTATCTGAAGAAAACAAAACATTAATTCAAAAATATATATATGCACCCCTATGTTCACTGCATTATTCACAATAGCCATGATATGAAAGCACCCTAGGTGTTCATCAGTAGAAGTAAGGATAAAGAAGAAATGAATATGTGTGTGTGTGCGCATGCATGCCCACACATAGTGGAATATTACTCAACCATGAAAAAAAATGAATTCTTGCCACTTGCAACAACATGGATAGACCTAGAGGGTATTATGTTAAGTGAAATAAGACTGAGACAAATACTGTATCATTTCACTTATATGAGGAATCTAAAAAAACTATACAAATGAACAAACAAAAAAATAGATCCATAGATACAGAAAAACTGATAGTTGCCAGAGGGGTGAGAAGATGGCCAGAAAGGTGAAGGGAATTAACAGGTACAAACTTATAACATAAATATGTCATGGGGACATAAAATACAGCAGAGGAAATACAGCCAATAAACACACAATAACTTTGTTGACAGATGGACACTGGACTTTTCATAGTGATCATGGTATAAAATGTCAAATCAATATGTTGTACACCTGAAGTTAATATAATATTTTATGTCAACTCGTCGTCGTCGGCAGCCGTCCGTCTCGAGAGACGATAGTGTAGCTTCTTAAGTGTCTATCTGCACCGCCGAGAATGGCTGTGCAGTCCGACTTGGGAGTGACACGGCATCTGTCTCCTCCCGTGTTGAATCGACATCTTGCGATGATGCTGGAGTGTCCTCTCCAGTGGAGCTGAAGCTACAGAGCCTGGGCAGGGTGATATGGAGGGTCTGCTGTTGCCCATGCAGCAGAACCCCCCTCTCTTCGCAGCTGAAGGGTCCAAGGGAAAGACGGAGTCGATACAGCTTGGCTTCAGGTGCACCGCAGGAGTTGCCGGTGTTGACTACAACGTCAAACCGCCTTAGGGACTCCGGCTCCGGATTTTCTGTCGGGGTTTACTCCCTTAGCCTTTCCCCAGAAGAGGTATGCCGCAAGGCAGCGGAGGTTTTTTGGAGTCAGAGTTTTCCTTCTCTGATGTACCCTGACTGGAAGATCGAACCAGCGACACTTAGCTCGCAGGCCGACGCTCAATCCACTGAGCTAAACCAGCCAGGGCTTATGTCAACTATAGTTTAGTTAAAAAGAGCTTTACATTCCAGGATAAAAAAATAAATGTAAATCATCAATTTCATATTATAATTTTGGAATTTCAGCATGTCCTAACAATTTTTCTTCTGGTGGGCAATTCCTTTTTCTGCTCAGTTAACCCTTAAATCAAGAAATTATATATTCAATTGTCTCAAGATATCTCACCATATTTTAAAACAGCATGACTTTACTTCATTCATGAACTTCATTAATATCCCACATATTATCATTCTAGAATAATACTAGCAAAAGATATAAGGTTTGTTATAAACTGAATATGTCTCCCAAAATTCATATATTGAAACCTAATCCCCAGTGTGATGGTATTTGGAGGTGGGGTTCTTGGGAGGTGATGAGGATGGAAGGGTGGAGCCCTCATGAATGGACATAGTGCCTTTATAAAAGAGACCCCAGAGAGGTTCCTCGCCCTTCTGCCCTGTGAGCTTATAGCAAGAAAATTGCAGTTTATGAACCACGAAGCAGCCTCACCAGATACCAAATTTTCCAGCACCTTCATCTTGGGCTTCCCAACCTCCAGAATAATGGGAAATAAATTTCTGTTGTTTATAACCACTTAGTGTATGGTATTTTCAAGATAACATCCTGAACAGACTAAGACAGGGTTTATAAACATGTGTTAAAAGCATAGTCTAATTTAAATCCCTCCCAACTCTGAACCTTTAGTTTTCATAGGCTGTAAAGTTTACAGATAATACATAACAACAGTAAAAAGAAACCATGTCTTTAATTCAGAAGTGAATGGTATCTGTAACACAGTACCATGGCATGGTATCAAGGATTGAATTTTTCATGATGAATTGGTCCCTTATTTTTTTATCTTCTGCAAATTATTTAAAAAGACTTTACTGCCCAATGGGCTTTTTGCATGGAGAGAAACACTCACTGCTATTTGTATGTTGGTGCTATATTTAATAAACATATTTAAATAAATACAATTTCAAAAACTGTTTTTTCTTAAACATGTAAATGTCTATTACAAATTTATTAAATACAGTCCCTGAAACAATTTAAATATAAATTTAAAATTTACAAATATGTTGTTTAGAACTCTCAAATGTCATACATAGCAAATAAACATACATAAATACCATATCATTAACTATTATTACTTACTTTACACTTAAATTTATCCTAAGGTAAACAACATGAATCTAGTTCATATCTTCATAATTTATACACTTCATTATTTGTATTCCTTCCAGGTTTCAGTAATACTTACTTTGATGCCTTCTCAGGAAATAATAATCAACTCAACCTCAAAAGAAAAGTAATGATTTTGCGAACCACCAAGGATATTGGATGTAGTTATCAACCAATTGATTCTTATTTGGGGCACAGGATCTGTCTGATTCTCCCAAATGATTAAAACCCAAGTCCATGGAGTCATAAGTTTCCTGCTCACAGTTCAGCTTTGTTTGTAACATCAGTAAGACATTTCAAGTCGACATTTTCCATTTAGATTTTAGGGTTTAGTTACACAATGCTCCCTGTGTTAACATTATTTTAAGTCACATAAGGGAGTGATCTCTTTGACATACTGAGAAAAGCAACAAGCAGGAGGCTGCTACTTCTGTGTAAGACATCGTAGAGGGGAGAATACAGAATATTTGCTAGTATTTTTCAAAAAGAAACGATGGAAAGAAATAAAGTAAAAACTACTAAAATTGATTACCTAGTGAAGGGAGGGAATACAGAGCATTAAAAGGCAGAAATACAAGTAATATTTCTCTGGATACTCCTCATTTTATTGTTTTGATTTTGCTGCCACATAATGTTATACATAATTGAAAGGAGGGAAAGATGACCATCGAAACAAACAAACAAACAAACAAAAACCAATTAATTTAGGTAACAAAAAATATATTATTTTACTGAAAATACCTGATAGAAAGTATACTAATTTGCAATCTTAAAGGTAAAAAGAATTGCATGATTTTCTTGACCTGTATTCAGTAGTTTGATTGTTAGTAGTCTTAAGGTATTGTTATTCTGAAACCATTATGTGTGCATTCTAGGATAAAACTAAATAAGCAATTATGTTCATGTCTATAGATATCAAGATTCATTAAAAGTGGGTCAGGACTTCCGGCCAAGATGGAGGCTTAGACGGACATGCTAGGTCTCCCTCTACAACTAGAGAGGAATACAACTACTTCAAAACAAAGGATAACTAGAAATTCCAGAAAATAAAACTACACGGAAGTCCAACATATGAAGTTATAAACCAGCGGTGCCATTTGGGCAGGTAAGAGTTAAAGAGGGCAGTGCTGTTTGCGGTGGCACCTGGACAACGGCGGGCGTCGAGGAATCCCGGATCCGTCAAGCCCCTGGCGGTGCGCGACTCCGGCGCTGGGGAGAGCGGCCGCTGCATCGCCTTGAACAGTGAGGCCCAGGGGGGCGGGAGGACGGATCCCGGTCTCCTAGCTGAATAACTGTGTGAATCCATCTTGGACCCCCGCCCCCACAGAAAGCACCACAGGGCTGCGAAATAGGTCCCGAACAGGCAGGCGCCGGCCGGTCGCTGATTTGTGACGCGTACACAGGCACTGCCCCCCCTACAGCCGGCCCAAGAAAACAAAACGCATCTGTCAAAATGAGGCAGACAACTATAGAAATCCTGGTGACACAACTCACCAGACAGCAGATAGAGAACCTGACAGATGAACAGATAAGAAACCTGTCAGAGGCTCAGTTCTGGGCCATTGTTAACAGATGGCTTACAGAATTCACAAAAGAGCAGGAAAAAGATATGAAAGAAGCGAAAAACTTTCATAACAAAAGGAACAAAACCGCATACGAGACAGAAGGAAAGGAAATAAAATCCAGAGTTCATTTCAACAAACTGGAATATGGAGAAGGAACAAGCAGTCAACCAATGCAGAGAGAGGAAATGGGAAGCAACAATGAAAGGATCAGAAACCTCTGGGACAGCTATAAAAGGCCCAACATAAGAATCATTGGTTTGCCAGAGAATGAGGAAGATGAACTAGAACTTGAAAAATTGAGTGAAAATATAATAAAGGAGAACTTCCCAGACTTGGGGAAGGGAATAGACTTGCAGGTCCAGGAAGCAAGGAGAGTTCCCAAGAGACTGGACCCAGGGAGAACCACTCCAAGACACATTATAATCAAAATGTCAAAAGTTAAAGATAAAGAGAGAATCTTAAAAGCAGCAAGAGAGAAGAAAAGAATTATGTACAAAGGGGTCCCAATTAGACTATCAGCTGACTTCTCAAGGGAAACCCTACAGGCAAGAAGAGACTGGCAAGAAATATTCAAAGTAATGAAAATCCAAAACCTACAACCACGAATACTCTACCCAGCGAAATTGTCATTCAGAATAGAAGGACAGAGAAAGTGTTTCCAGGACAAAATAAAACTGAAAGAGTTCATTAGATCCAAACCACTGTTATATGAGATGTTAAAGGGACTGGTTTAAAAAAAAAACAGAAGCTAGGGAGATGAAACAAAGGCAAACTAAATAGGCAACGAGAGTGGAAGAGGAACTGTGGGTACGGGAAGCATATTGGGGGGAGGTCAACAGGGAGGGGGAATGGGGAAAGGGAGGGAGATGATATAGGAATTGGGGATCAAGGTAGGAGGGAATGGAATAGACGGAGAGAGGTTGGGAGGAACTGTATGCACAACTAATGGACATAATCTAAAAGGGGGGGACAACTGGAGGGAGGGGGGCCACCGGGTGGAGGGGAGCAGAGGGAAGGGAAATTGGCACAAATGTAATATTTTAATCAATAAAACACATTAAATCTGAAAAAAAAAAAAAAGTGGGTCAGACTCCTGATGTTATGCACTAGGAACACAATACTGCCTATGCAGTATTCTTGTCACCAAGAGAAAAAAAGGGGGCAAAAAAGAACTCAAATACTGAGTTTGTAGGTCTAACTACAACTTGCAGGAAATAAAAGAAACAGAACAAATGAAATGACACCAGAGGAAACAATAAGAATGTGGGATATTTTACATAACAAATTATATGTTTTCTTTAATATGTAAGTAACAGGGGGAAAATAAGAAAGAAAAATTATTGTAGATTATAAGAGACATTAGATGCATACCAGCCAAGCCACTATGTGGACCGTGGATGGGTTTTGACTTAGAGCCATAAATAAAAAGGCATTTTGGAGACAATTTGGGAAACCTGAATGTGGAATGAATATGAATTTATATATCTGAATATAGTTATCACTAGGGTGTATTCAGAAATTATTGCCAATTTTATTACATAGACAATGGCACTGTGGTACATTCTCTAAAAATCTCACTTCCTATTAGAATCGTCGTCGTCGGCAGCCGTCCGTCTCGAGAGACGATGGTGTAGCTTCTTAAGAGTCTATCTGCACCGCCGAGAATGGTTGTGCAGTCCGACTCGGGAGTGACACGGTATCTGTCTCCTCCCGTGTTGAATCGACATCTTGCGATGTCGCTGCAGTGTCCTCTCCAGTGAAGCTGAAGCTACAGAGCCGCAGAGTGATATGGAGGGTCTGCTGTTGCCCATGCAGCAGACCCCCCCCTCTTCGCAGCTGAAGGGTCCAAGGGAAAGACGGAGTCAATACAGCTTGGCTTCAGGTGCGCCGCAGGAGTTGCCGGTGTTGACTACAACGTCAAACCGCCTTAGGGACTCCGGCTCCGGATTTTCTGTCGGGGTTTACTCCCTTAGCCTTTCCCCTGAAGAGGTATGCCGCAAGGCAGCGGAGGTTTTTTGGAATCAGAGTTTTCCTTCTCTGATGTGCCCTGACTGGAAGATCGAACCAGCGACACTTAGCTCGCAGGCCGACGCTCAATCCACTGAGCCAAACCAGCTATTAGAATACACACTGAAGTATTTACTGGTAAAATAATACAATTCCTGCAATTTGCTTTCCTTCAGCAAAAAAGGGTAAGGGGAAAATAATTAACAAGACTGGCAAAATGTTGGTTTTGAAGCTGTATGGCATTCTCTCTGTTTTTGTGTTATGCTTAAAATTTATCATAATAAAAAGATTTTTTAATGTTATAAATGCCTTTTCTTTCTGCCATTATTGGGCTCATCTGGATATTTCGTTTCCTAAGAAATAAGAATCGAGTCTGCAAAGTTAGTTTTCTCGTTACAATAGTTGATTCTTTCATCTTGGAACACATAGTTAAACTACTGTTATGAGAACATTTCCTAGTTTTCTTCAACTATTTGACTTACAGTTTCCTGTAGTAAATCATCTCTGTTTGCATAAGTAGAAACAAATATGTAATTATAAATAGGCACATACAAGCAGTCCTTGCTGTATACTATACTGTGTAGTGTGAGACCATAAAAATGACTATACGTTGAAACCATGCAAAGCAATATTAATAATCTATGGGAAAAATTATAATTGTGGCCTTTAAAATGCTTCTTCAAAACATTAAAAACTCTCTTACTGGCGGTTATTACTCTATAAAGGGGAAAAAATTTTAAAGGAAAGCTAAAATATTATACACATTGCAAATTAGTGTCATTTCTTTGTTTAAAAAATTTTTTTCAATTTTCACTGAGGTTGAAGGAGAAATGAATATCTGTATACAACCTAGGTTAAGCCATCTAATTAAGCATCCAAGGCACCTGGAGATTTACACTTCGCAAAGTCACATCTATTATCATTCCTATTTTTCCTAACTTATGATATGAAGTGGGCATCTTTCTTAAGCCTTGGTGAATTGTCATACTAAGTTAGGATCAGTTTCCAACGTTTTGTCCTTTGCATTAGCGACATCGTGAAATAGCTCTAAGATTTCCTTTTTAATAAAACTTTATGTTTGAAGTAGCTATGATGTCTGTTGGAATTCTGTGCATTTTTAAAAGATTATCTATAGGCATTTACCTAAACATTGGACACAATCTAATTGCATTTTATAATATTGCTTTCAAAATATTGACAATGAGGTTTACCCCTCTAGATCAGTAGTTTTTTTTTAACAATTTCTGTATCTTATAAGCTAATGGTTTCCCAGCTGTTTTCAGGTGACATTACACTCAATGCAGAACTATCCCAGGGTGTAAGAAGTGAGGATGAAGGATCTAGAATCCCATCCCACAGTCTCCTCCTCAGCTCCTAAGGTCAAACATCTCCAGGAACTTGGTTTACAGATAGCTGCACTCCACAGTCAATCAAAGGTCTGTCTGTGGTTGCTGAAGTCATTAAGGCACCACATGATACAGATAAACACGGATAAGACATGTGTTCTTCCCAGCATATCTGTGCCTCAGAATCATCCCAGGCTTGGCAAAAATATCCTATCCCTCTATTTCTGACTCTGCTGCAGACCACTGATTAAGATCCAGTGTTACTCTCCACCCACCCTTCTAAAGGATGTTTCAGGGTATTCTTGGCTCTTGGCACCCACCTTGACTGCTGCTTTGGTTCCATTTATCAATGCCCAGCTTCACCATCAACTCCCCAGCCCTGTCTGTGCTGAGACATCAGCCTGGATTCTGGGGGTATCACACATGGTCCCACACATATGATTTGTGTCAGTATTTCTCTCCCCACATGCGTTTTGTTGTTTTAGCTTCTCTTAGATACACAGTCTTTGTTCTAAAAGCATCAATGCCCTGAATTAGTTTCTTGACCTTTTTACAGGATCAAAACCAGCTGTTGGGGCTGGTTGTTCCTTTCATTAACCATTGCCCTTGCTTTTAACTTAGATATCATTAATGTTTGGGTCATATCTTTATGAGCATAATTCCTAGGCAGATGGCAGAGAGAATGAAAGGGATGGAATACAGAAGGAAGCAGATTAGAAAGGAAAGAAAATATCCTTTATGCTATTTTTATCATTATAAAGATGCAAGAGAAGACAGGAAGGGGGATAAGGGAAATTTAATATAAAGATTTTATCAGAAGGAAGAAGAAAAATGCCTGTCTCAATGCTTCTTGGGAATTTGGGGGATTACTATGAGTGTGGCTGTATGTGTGTGTGTGTGTGTGTGTGTGTGTGTGTGTGTGTGATGTACTGTCACTTCTGGGAGTGCCCCCAACTGCAAAATCAGTCTGATCTCACACTGCTCATAATATCTGAACTGTACTTGAGAACTTCCGCCAAAACTTAAAAAATATTTTTTAGAATGCTTGATTACTAATACTTACCAGCTGATCATCCAATCCAAAAAGGTGTTCCAAATAAGTTTCAGATAATCTCCGAATTTTGGGTTTCATTGCTGGATCAATGCACATATCCCTTTAATAAAATCATAAAACAGTTAAAAATTAATTTCATTTTATAGTAGTTAGCTCCATAAATAAATCACCGTTTCTTTGGGTGGAGTGTAAGGGAGGGGAAGGAAGAGCCTTATCTTCTTGGGAGAAGCATGTCAGAGTCACCAGAAGAACTTTTTCAAACTACCCCCCTCAAGATTTTGCTGTGCTCCCCAAGAAGGCATGCCTCCCTTTCCTCATCCCCAACTTGAAATAACCTGCCCTAGAGCACATAGTATTGGTGAACACCCTATAAATATTTCTCAAGTTGAGAACCAGTAGCAAATTGTTCCTATCAAAGTCTTACTGACTTAAAAGCAGGTGGAGGGATTTTAACAATCTTGGATTGGAAGCATTCATTAGCAAGACCTTTTTGATACTATACAATAAGCATTTTACCTTCAAAATATCTCACAAATCAAAACAATACTCACCATAGAAGACTTCCAAGGCCATTTTTCATTATAGTGATGATCATTTTCTCTAAGTACCTCAGCGGATCCTGAGGACAGGTAACAAGCAGACCGCACAACAGAACCTGGGGAAGTAAATGGAGTCAGTGTTTCTGGATCTGCATGGTCTCACTGAGCAACAGGTGGACCTCCGGCACTATTACAGAGTCAAATAATATGATGATTTTACGTATACATACTTTATAGATATCCCTGTATATTTATTCAGTGTTAATATTGTACTAAAGTCAAATCCAAATGCAGTTTACCTTTACTCCTTTAAAAAAAAATTTGTTACAAATGACACAAGAAAGAGTCCCTGAACAGCGTTTGGCATTAAGTGAGGAGTACTTTATAGTCAAATTGAAGACATCATTGTAATCCTTCAGATCAGTGGTTTCTACTCTTTTTAATTATGAGGAACTCCTTTTTAAAGTCAAAAATCTTCAGATTCAACCACAAAAGTGATTTAAAAAATCCACCATCAAAATCTAATGTGAAGTTTGGTCAATATGGCAGAATAAGTAAATACGGTACTCCAAACCTCCAACAACCACATCAAAATCACAACCAAACTATAGAACAGCCAGCATTTGGAACCACCTGAAATCTACCTGAACAGAAATTCTATAACTAGGGAGATAAGAAACCCCGTGGAGACTGGTAGGAGGGTCATAGAGCAGAATCAGCTGGTCCCACACCCAGGTGTGGCATTTAAAAATCAAAGGGGGAGAAGGTGGCAGAAGAGTGAGGGGAGGTTGCACTATCAGGCTCCCAAGACCCATTTGTAGTTTGGACTAATTGCAGACAGAACATCTCAGTGAGCAGCTAGACACTGGCAGGAGTCAAGCCTTGGCAATGCTGGATTGGAGAAAAACCATCTGGTAACAACCTGTTTAGTTGAAAACAACCTGTTTAGAGAAAAACAACCTGTTTAGAGGAAAAAGGGACAAGACGGGATTTCTGACTGGGGTGGCTACTCTAGCTGCGGCTGGAAGTACACAAAGTCTTTTTGGTGACCACAGGCTTCCCCAGAGAGGAATCGGGAGGAGAGCGGATCTCTGCCCGCTGGCAGAGACAGGACTCGACCAGGTGGCATTGGGACTGAAAGACAAGAAACAGCATACTGCTGTGCATGTGAGAACATGATTTTCCTTTATATATTTCTCTTGTGAACTGCGAAGAGGGGTGGAAAGTTTGGGGGTGATAGGACATTCTTGAGGAGCGCAGGAGCAGAAGTGTGCTAGTCCACTCCCCACCCCTCCTCTTGGGTCTCGCGGGTGCGCATAGGGAAGTGCCCTCATTTACTGGCCCAGGTGCGTGGGGCCACGCATCCAGGTGCCCCTCGGACACGCCCCAACAGACATAAGATCAGTGCCCCAACAGGTGCAGGGAGGGCCCACTGAACACGCAGAAGACCGTGCACAGACACCCCTGGCCAGCTCCAGTGGGCGCCAGGCTGGAGCGCAGACCACTTGCTCAGGCTCTGATCGTGCCCGCCCAGGCAGGTGCGGGCAGCTGCGGAGCAGGATCAGTGGGCAGCAGCGACTCACAGATGCTCACTTTCACTGTACACAAGTGTCCGGGGCTCCGCCCTAAGAGGCGAGAGACCAACTCCGGGAGCGCGGCTCAGCAGGCCTGAGACTAGCGCTCGGGTCGCCTTGCACGCGTATGGGTGCTCACGCAAAAGCACCTCGGCCAGCTGCAACCCAAATGCTCACTTCCACTGTGCACAAGTGTCAGGGGCCCTGCCCTAAGAGGCGAGAAACCAACTCCCAGAATGCAGCTCGGCAGGCCTGAGGTAAGCTCTCGGGCCGCCTTGCGCGCACAGGGGTGTGAGCGCAAAAGCACCTCGGCTGGCTCCAACAGGCGCCAAATGAATGCGCTGTGCCGGCCACCGCAGGCACACACTGCTGCTGCAAGGAACAGGAACCTCTGACCCACCTCATTAGACCAGCTGTGGATGCTGCAAAAGAAGACAACACACAAAGGCTGAACTGAGTAAAAACATTCCTTTTATATACTTTTAAAATTTCTATTTCTATCTTAGTTTTTATATTTGTATTTTATTTTACTTTAATTTTTTTTCATTTCTTATTTTTAATTCTAAATTTAATTTTAATTATAATTCTTACTTTTATTTTTTCTTTCCTAAGGGGGGGAAAAAAAACAACTATATCTAATTTGTTTCATACAATCTCTCCTTCTCATCCTTCCTCTTTAACTGTTGTTTATTTGTTTGTGGGTCTAGTTTAGCCTCCCTTTCACTCTAAATAAATAGAATATAACTACTATATAAATCCATACTATACAATCCTACTTTCTTACTATATTATGCATTCTTCCCTCCTTTTCTTCTACTGTTATTAACATACAATGTAAATATTACCTACTGTCTTGCATAGTCTCAACTATTATTAATCTATCATCCTCTCTCTCAAAAATTATATATTCCTCCCTAAAAACAACTCTGATCTATTCTTCCTATAGTATAAAAGCTCTAATCTGTCTACATTTATATTAATACTGGCTCCTTGGCTGACAATAGAAAGATAGAGGGTGGGGGATATTTTTGAGGGTGTGGGTCTCCTGCCTGGGCTGTGTGTTTATGATTTAACAGCATCTCCACAAAAGAACTCAAGACAAAGTGGATAGAGTGACTCTCGATCAACTAGCCAGAAGAAAAATCCTACCAAAGAGCATCTGAAATATAACCAGACAGCATAAACAAATGACATAAAGGGTACACCAAGAACATCAGGCTCAGGAGATCAAAGAGACTGCACCACTGAAACCTCCAGATCTCCTATAAAGAATCTCATACCACAAAGGTGGGAAGTCAAAGCAGACAAATCCAAAAAACAAAAACAAACAGGAAGAATCCAACATGGTAAGACGCAGAAACAACCTCTCAATGAAAAGAAAAGAGAAATCCCCAGAAAGAGAGGTAGATGGAATAGACATAACCCAAATGTCAGACATGGAATTCAAAACAATGGTGGTAAAGAAGCTCAATATACTTGACAACCTCAAAAACAACTATGAAAACCTCCAAGAAAGTTACCAACAGCTCCAAGAAAATTACAGGGAACTTGCAGAGAACTACATCAGCATAACAAAAGACAAAGAAACTATTAACAAGAATCAGGAAGAAATGAAGAATTCAATCTCTGAACTGAAAAACACAGTAGAATCCATCAAAAGCAGACTAAACGAAGCAGAGGATCGGATTAGTGAGTTAGAAGATAATGCAGAAAAAAATTCCCAGACGATACAGCAAAATGAAAAAAGATTGAAAAAGTACAAAGAAGAGGTAAGGGAATTACAGGATAGCATAAGGAAAAACAATATCAGAAACATTGAAATTAAAGAGGAATCAGAAGAACAAGGAATAGAAAAACTGATAGCAGAAATAGTGACAGAAAATTTTCCCAAGCTGATGAGAGAAAAAGTTATGCAAGTTTAGGAAGCACAGAGAGTCCCAATGAAGAGTAAACCCAAAAAACCCACTCCAAGTCACATCATAATTAAATTGGCAACATTCAAAGACAAAGAGAGGATCCTGAAAGCAGCAAGAGAAAAACAGCAAATAACATACAAGGGAGCTCCGGTAACGCTATCGACCGATTTCTCAACAGAAACACTACAAGCCAGAAGGGAATGGTCAAAGGTATTTCAAGCAATGAAAAACAAAGGCCTACAACCAAGAATACTCTATCCAGCAAGGCTCACATTCAAAATGGAAGGTGAAATAAGGAGTTTCTCAGACAAAAGAAGACTAAAAGAATACATCTCCACAAAACCAGCATTGCAAGAGATGCTAAAGGGAATGTTCTAAGAAAAAAGAAGAAGAAGGAAAAAAAAAAAAGAGTAGAGGAACAGAGGTACAAAGGGAAATGAATGAATACATGTCAATAATGACCTTAAATGTAAATGGATTAAATGCCTCAATTAAAAGACATAGGGTAATGGAATGGATAAGAAAACAGGACCCACATATTTGCTGTCTACAAGAAACACACCTCAAACCAAAAGATTTACACTGACTGAAAGTAAAGGGATATAAAAAAATATTCTAAGCAAACAGACATGAAAAAAAAGCTGGGGTAGCGGTCCTCATATCAGACAAAACGGAGTTCAAAGCAAGGGCAATAAAAAGAGACAAAGGACATTTCATAATGCTTAAAGGAACGATTCATCAAGAAGATATAACACTGATAAACATATATGCACCCAACATAGGAGCACCCAAATACATAAAGCAAATACTAGAAGACCACAAGAAGGATATTAACAACAACACACTCATAGTAGGGGACTTCAACACTCCATTATCAACAATAGACAGATCATCCAAGCAAAGAAACACCAAGGATATACGGGCATTGAACAACACACTAAACCACATGGACTTAACTGATATATATAGAACTTTTCACCCCAAAGAAGCAAAATATAAATTCTTTTCAAAGGCACATGGGACATTTTCAAAGATAGAGCACATAATAGGACACAAAACAAGCCTCAACAAATTCAAGAAAATTGAAATCATATCAAGCATCTTTTCAGACCACAATGCCTTGAAACTAAAAATCAACCTCAGGGAAAAAAAATCAAAGACACCCAAACTCATGGAGAATGAATAACACGCTCTTAAATAACGAATGGGTTAACAATGACATCAAAGAGGAAATCAAGAAATTTCTAGAAACTAATGACAATGAACACACAACAGCCCAAAACCTATGGGACACAGCAAAAGCAGTCCTAAGGGGGAAGTTCATAGCAATACAGGCATATCTGAAAAGGCTAGAAGAATCTCAAGTAAAAAACCTAACCATAAAGCTACAAGAACTAGAACAGCAACAACAAACAAAGCCTAGGGCAAAAAGAAGAAAGAAAATCATCAAGATCAAAGCAGAATTAAACAACATAGAAACGAAACAAACAATCCAAAAAATCAACAAAACTAGGAGCTGGTTCTTTGAAAAAATAAACAAAATTGACAAGCCTCTAGCCAGGCTCATTAAGAAAAAAAGAGAGAAGACCCAAATAAACAAAATCAGAAGTGAAAGAGGAGAAATCACGACTGATACATCAGAAATACAAACAATTATAAGAAATTACTACAAACAACTATATGGCAAGAAATTTGACAACTTAGTAGAAATGGACAGATTTCTAGAAACATATAACCTTCCAAAACTGAATCAAGAAGAAGTAGAAAGTCTCAACAGACCAATAACAAAGAAGGAAATTGAAACAGTAATCCAAAATCTCCCTGCACACAAAAGCCCTGGACCGGATGGCTTCATAGGCTAATTTTACAAAACATTTAGGGAAGAACTAACTCCTACCCTCCTAAAACTATTCCAGAAAATCCAAGAAGAGGGAAAAATCCCAAACTCTTTCTATGAAGCCAGTATTACCCTAATCCCAAAACCAGGTCAGGACACAGCAAAGAAAGAAAACTACACGCCAATATCACTGATGAACATAGATGCTAAAATCCTCAATAAAACTTTGGCAAACAGGATCCAACAATACATCAAAAAGATCATACACCATGATCAAGTGGGATTCATTCCAGGGATGCAAGGATGGTTTAATATTCGCAAATCAATAAATATAATACATCACCTAAACAAAATGAAAGACAAAAATCACATGATCATATCAATAGATGCAGAAAAAGCATTTGATAAAGTACAACACCCATTTATGTTGAAAACACTCAGCAAAATGGGAATAGAGGGAGAATACCTTAACATCATTAAGGCTATATATGAGAAGCCTGAAGCCAACATCATAATCAATGGACAAAAACTGAAAACATTCCCCCTGAAATCAGGAACTAGACAAGGCTGTCCACTCTCCCCACTTCTATTCAACATAGTGTTGGAAGTCCTAGCCACAGGAATCAGACAAGACAAAGAAATAAAAGGCATCCAAATTGGGAAAGAAGAAGTAAAACTATCACTATTTGTAGACGACATGATAGTATACCTAGAAAACCCTATAAACTCCACTAAAAGACTACTTGATATAATAAGTGAATTTGGCAAAATAGCAGGGTACAAAATAAATATACAGAAATCTAAAGCATTTCTGTACACCAACAATAAAATCTCAGAGACAGAAGCAAAAAAGAAAATACCATTTACTATAGCAACAAGAAAAATAAAGTACCTAGGAATAAACTTAACCAAAGAGATAAAAGACCTGCACACTGAAAATTATGCAACATTGAAGAAAGAAATTAAGGAAGATACAAATAAATGGAGGCAAATACCATGTTCTTGGATGGGAAGAATCAACATCATGAAAATGGCCATACTACCCAAAGCAATTGACATATTCAATGCAATCCCTATTAAAATACCAATGACATATTTCACTGACCTAGAACAAATCCTCCAAAAATTCATATGGAACCAAAAAAGACCCCGAATAGCAAAAGCAATCTTGAAACAGAAGAACACAACAGGAGGAATCACGATACCAGACATCAAACAATACTACAATGCCACTGTGATCAAAACAGTCTGGTACTGGCATAAGAACAGACATATAGATCAGTGGAACAGAATTGAAAGCCCAGAAATAAACCCAGGCCTCTATGGTCAACTAATCTTTGATAAAGGAGGAAGGAACATAAAATGGAGTGAGAAGAGCCTCTTTAACAAGTGGTGCTGGGAGAACTGGACAGGGATATGCAAAAAAATGAAACTAGACCACCAACTTACACCACACACGAGAATAAACTCAAGATGGATTAAAGACTTAAATGTAAGCCGTGATATCATAAAAGTCCTAGATGAAACTTAGGCAGGAAAATTTTAGATATCACACGTAACAATATCTTCATGGATACATCTCCTATGGCAAGAGAAATAAAGGAAAAAATAAACAAATGGGACTACATCAAACTAAAAAGATTCTGCTCAGCAAAAGAAAACATCAGCGAGATGAAAAGGAAACCAACCATATGGGAGAACATATTTGCTAATGATATCAGAGACAGGGGACTGATCTCCAAAATATATAAAGAGCTTATATGACTCAACATCAAGAAAACAAACAACCCAATTAAAAAATGGGCAAAGGACCTGAACAAACACTTCTCCGAAGAGGACATACAGAAGGTCCATAGGCACATGAAAAAATGCTCAACATCATTGGCCATCAGAGAGATGCAAGTAAAAACCACAATGAGATACCACCTCACGCCTGTCAGAATGGCTATCATCAACAAATCAACAAACAACAAGTGCTGGCGAGGATGTGGAGAAACAGGAACCCTACTGCACTGTTGGTGGGAATGCAGACTGGTGCAGCCACTATGGAAAACAGTATGGAATTCCCTCAAAAAACTAGAAATGGAACTGCCTTTTGAACCAGAGATCCCACTGCTAGGATTATACCTGAAAAATCCTAAAACACTAATTCAAAAAACGTATGCACCCCTATGTTCATAGCAGCACTCTCTACAATAGCTAAGTGCTGGAAACAGCCTAAATGCACATCTGTAGATGAGTGGAGTCCCTGGCTGGTTTGGCTCAGTGGTTTGAGCGTCGGCCTGCGAGCTAAGTGTCGCTGGTTCGATCTTCCAGTCAGGGCACATCAGAGAAGGAAAACTCTGATTCCAAAAAACCTCCGCTGCCTTGCGGCATACCTCTTCAGGGGAAAGGCTAAGGGAGTAAACCCCGACAGAAAATCCGGAGCCGGAGTCCCTAAGGCGGTTTGACGTTGTAGTCAACACCGGCAACTCCTGCGGCGCACCTGAAGCCAAGCTGTATTGACTCCATCTTTCCCTTGGACCCTTCAGCTGCGAAGAGAGGGGGTTCTGCTGCATGGGCAACAGCAGACCCTCCATATCACCCTGCCCAGGCTTTGTAGCTTCACTGGAGAGGACACTCCAGCGTCATCGCAAGATGTCGATTCAACACGGGAGGAGACAGATACCGTGTCACTCCCGAGTTGGACTGCACAGCCATTCTCGGCGGTGCAGATAGACTCTTAAGAAGCTACACCATCGTCTCTCGAGACGGACGGCTGCCGATTAGATGAGTGGATCAAAAAACTGTGGTACATTTACATAATGGAATACTATGCAGCAGAAAGAAAGTAGGAACTCCTGCCATTTGCGACAACATGGATGGAACGAGAGAGAATTATGCTTAGTGAAATAAGCCAGGCAAAGAAAGAAAAATACCATATGATATCACCTAATACAGGAGACTAAGGAACAACACAAACAAACGAACTAAATAGGACAAAGAGCAGGAAAGCAGTCAATAGGGGGGAGGGGGGAGGGAGAGAAGGGGGATAAGTAAGGGAAGGGTTTAGTCAAGGAACGTGTATAAATGACTCATGGACATGGACAATGGGGAGGGATATGATTGTGGGAGAAGGGGTGGGCAGGGCGGGGGAGAGCAATGGGGGAAAAATGGCACAACTGTAATTGAAAAACCAATAAATAAATAAATAAATAAATAAATAAATAAATAAATAAAAATCAAAGGGGTATCTTGGCTGCAGAGGTTCCCCTTGAGAAGTAAGGGGTGCCATCCCCACACCAGGACCCCCAGCCCAGGGTTTCAGTGGCAGAAAGGGAAGTCCCACAACTTCTGGCTCTGAAAACCAGTTGAGATTGTGGCTGACTGTGACAGAGGGCTTCTGGAGTCCCAGACTTTCCCCTTAAAGGTTCCACATGTAAAGCACAGTATACAGAATATAGTCAATAATATTGTAATAACCATATGTGGCGTCAGATGGGTACTAGATTTATTGGGATAATCACTTCATAAGTTATATAAATGTCTAATCATGAGGTTGTTCACCTGAATTAATATAATATTTATGTCAACTATAATTTAAAATTTTAAAAATATTTTTTAAATCTGTGAATTCAAGAAGTCTTCTTGAAATATATTTGTAGTTTACCAATTCACAACACCTACAGAGTATATACTTGAAAAATTGTAGCATGGTTCACATGGGTGGGAAACAAATGGTTTACTGGATCTAAGAAATTGTTTAAAGCACATTGTGAAACTCAGAAAGCAGGTGCAGTTATATTGAGGTTCTCCCCAAAGAAGAAGCTTTGGTAAGAGTACAGAATTATTTTGTATATTTTCCCATTTGAGACAGAGAAAAAAATTATAGCACACATCCCACATAAACTACCTGGAATCCTCCTTAGACATTTCTCTTTGCCTTTAGGTTCACTATCTACTATGAAGCAGAGTGATGGGCTTTCTTTGGCCCTTCTTTCACTTACAGCCTATTATTTCTGGCTTTTTTTCTACTCCTCTCCCACTCATAAACAAAATAATTCCACCCTTGAGTTGTGCACAGTTCTTCCCTCCATGAGCCAAGTGTCAGCAGATCCTGAGGCTCTCAGCTGTTCTTATAGCATTTCTCCAAAAAGAAGAGGATAATTTCTCCTGACTGAACCCTATACAACACATTTCCTGCTTTGCAATAGCGTCCCCCTCTTAGTGTGCATCCTGTAGGCTGAAAATTCAGTCCTTAAGACTATGACAAAATAGTAAGACCTAGAAGTCTCTCTCTCTCCAACTCCGCTTCCTGACCTAGCCCCATCACTGCTCACAGTGAGCACTTGGCCCTCCGCAGACTGACTCCCTTCTCCCCCAAACCTAGAAAATATACTTGCACGGGAAATCAGAGGTTCTTATCACAGATGTAAGCTGGATTTGCATAGTCTTCTAATACCAAAGAGCTGAAGTCTTCTGTTACATGGAGGCCAGACTTCAGACAGTTCCCTGAACAGCTCTAATAAAAGGTCATATGCTCTCATGCACTTGTGTGCCTGGGTCCCCAGAGCACTGAGTGTCTGTACTCCCTACTCCATGTCCCCTCCTGTTCTGGCACCTTGAGGAAGGACATCTGCATCAGAATCACCTGGGGAGTGATTTGTTCTCTGAGGATGGGGCCTAGGAACCTATATTTTTATTAGATTCAGGGTCATTACACCTACATATACTCTAAAGTCTGAGAACTAGTACCTTCATGGAATTCACCTTTAAGGTGACTTTTTAAGAAAGTTGGAATCTGATTAATGAATGTGAGAAATTGCTTATTTCTTTATATTTTCAAGTTCCCGAGATCAAAAAACATCATTTCCTGAAAACCTAACTTGCAGAAATCAATTCAGGTTGAAAGGAATGCTAATAAAAGCATATGGAACTAGCATAGTTTAAATGTTCACTTTTTACATAAGAAATCTCACTGTTCATACTTTCACACTAGACATAATAAAATAGTCTCAGGTTTTACATATTATTGTGTGAACTGTGCATCACTACATGCCAATAAGAAAGTATACTTAGTGAATTAGTAACTTTTTGTTCTGCTTATTGAAAATAAAAATTACAAAACCATTAACTTGGTCTTCAAAAGCAGAGGTGAAATATGCAAACATTCCCACAAGATAAATGTTTGACTCTCAGAAACATTAATCAGGGCTTTATTATTGCTTGCTTTCTTAGTAAAAACTTACGCAATCAAGGATAAAAAAAGGCCATGACTTAATTATCCAGACTGACTTTATCAAGCTTATAAATTCATAAAACAATTGTGCAATCCTCAACTTTCTTTTGGCTCTGCCTCCCTAATCTTGGTCCCTAATATTTTTCAAATATACTGAAAGATGTCTGGGTACAGATGACAAATGTGGGTTAATCCAGGACATTTTTACACCTTTTTACTGCTCCCCACCTTTCATGGAGCAAGATAATGCAATGGGTAAACTCCACTTAGTTTAAATCCCAGATCTGTAATCTTCTATGACAAATTACTTCTCTATTTCTCTGTTTCCTTAACTATACATGAGATAATGAAGGTGCATATTCCATATAACTATAATGAAAATTAAATGAATTAATATATGTAAAGTACTTTAAATAGTGTCTAGCACAAAATAAGTACTCAATAGACAATAATGATAGCAAGCCATCATCACTATTTTTAACCAATCCATTGCTAATTATCACTGCCATTAGAGGGAAAGACTTGGACAAAGAGAAAATAAAATAAAAAACATTCCCTTGCACCATTCTGAGGTCAGGGTAATGACAGAGAGAGACTGACTTTATACAAAACCTAATGGAAGATATTAGGGAAAATCCATTTGGGGGGAAAGGATTGGGAGAGAGAACTTGATAGAACAAGTTTTAAATATAAACAGCAAGATAGTACCTCTCCATTAGAACTATGGGTAGACATGAGACACTTACAAGGACAAGCCTTGTTCATCTTTTAAGATACTCAGATAAACACAGTGAAATATCCTAAGGCCCAAACAGCATTACAGAGAATAACTGCTCCATGAGTGTAGAGCTCAAAGTGATCACCAAATACTTGTGGACTCTTAGCAGTTGGAAAACCTCCAAGTGGAAGGGCAAAGGCTTGGGGCTCAGACCAGTCTGGCTGGAGTAAAGGATTAATGCACAAAATAAGCAGACAGAACCGCTCTTTTTAAGAGCCAGAATTCTATATGGCAGAATTCTATATCAGGACCTGGGACTGGGTCCTCCTCTAGACCCAACAGGCCAGTCATAATCACACCCCAGCAAGATCAATCACATAGCCAAAGTTCACAGATGACCACACCTCAGAGAGTCATAGTTGAGTTTGTTTCAAGATCCCACTAGGATGACCTTGACTATTAGAGGGTATAGTCTTGCTTCTGGATTTCACAGGTGAAAGCAGAGAAGGGCTTGGTGATTCACAGAGCCAGGGGTTTTTGAAACTACAAGCCCAGGGTTCTTCCCTTACTATAACATGCACACATGGAAAAATATGCATGTGTATCTTACTTCAGAACTTGAAGGGTGTTTTGTATGTTATCTATCTAGATATATTTTATTCATATGCAAATCCAGAAATACAATCTTCTTTTAAATAGATAGTACACTCATCAACATATACAAGGAGGGGACCCCCCTCAAAATGGAATTATCTCCTGGAAGGCAGGTCCCTTGTAGTACAGGCTTCCCCCACTATGTGACTGTTCTAGGAACCCATCTGTATCAGTTGTGAGAGGCTACATTTGGCTTCAGTAAAAGTTTTTTGAAGACTCTTTCAACATATTTGTCCATGTTATGATGGGTAATTTATGAGTACACCTGCCCATACTGCACTGAGGGTTCTGCAGTTTTTGACCAAAACTGGCATGATTCCCATGCTCCACACTCCTTATTCACTGGATCTTGCCCTGACCAACTTTTCTTTTGTTTCCCTGGATGGAAAAAGTCTTCAAAGGAAAATATTTTGCCAGTGTGGAAGAAGTAAAACAAAAAACAGCAGAAACACCAAAAGGCATCAAAATCAACAAGTTCAAAAACTGAGCAGTGGACAAACATCTTGGTAGGTGTATTGCATCAAATGGAGAGTATTCTGAAGGTGACTGAAGTTTAAACATATAAGAATAAATACACACTTTTTTATAAATAAATTCCAAGTTGTTTTGGGTCTCCCCTCATAGTTTGCACCTTGTTTGCATTTTTTTTAGATGAGAATGCATTTTTAAAATGTAATGTTAGACTTCTCCAAGGAGGACATACAGATAGCAAATAGAGATATGAAAAGATGCTCAACATCACTAATCATTAGAGAAATGCAAATTAAAACCACAATGAGATACCATCTCACACCTGTCAGAATGGCCATCATCAATAAATCAATAAACAGCAAGTGCTGGCGAGGATGGGGAGAAAGAGGAACCCTAGTGCACTGTTGGTGGGAATGCAGACTGGTGAAGTCACTGTGGAAAGCAGAATGGAGATACCTCAAAAAAATTAAAAATGGGTCTGCCTTTTGACCCAGCAATCCCACTCTGGGAATATATCCAAAAGAACCCAAAACACTAATTTGAAAGAACAAAAGCACCCCTATGTTCATTGCAGCATTATTTACAATCACCAAGATATGAAAACAATTCAAGTGTCCATGAGTGGATAAAAAACTATGGGACATTTACACATTGTAATACTACTTGGCCATACTAAAGAATAAAATTTAATCCTTTGTGACAGTATGGATGGACCTGGAGAACATTACGCTAAAGGAAAAAAGCCAGTCAGAGAAAGACAAATACCATATAATTTCACTCATATGTGGAATCTAATAAACAAACTGAACTAACAAGGAAAATGGGGACAGACTTGTAGATGGAGAGATGGGGGAGGTTAGGGGGTGAAGGGATTGAGCAAAAAGGAAGAAGGACTCATGGATATGGAAAATAGACAACAGTGTGGTGATTGCTGGGGGGTGGGGTATAAAGGGACTAAATGGAATTGGAAAAAAATACAAGATCTAAATAAATAAATAATAAAAATACAATGTCAGAATCACAGAAACCCCTTTACTTAGGAACAAGTTTTAGTTCCTAAACACTATACAAATTCTCTTCTACCTCCCTACCCTCCCTAACCCCAAAACAAGTCCAAAGTGATATTTCACAAATGCTTGAAATTCCCATCTGTGGTAGAGATGGAGTTGGAATGCTGTTTTTTTAGGGGAAAGCTTAATTTGTTTCTCTGGAAATTAGTAGGTTAAAAATTTGAAAATAAAGGGGCTTCTGTCTCTTGTCAACATTTAAATAGCAGGCACTAAATTTTTATTTTAGAAACTCTGTAACGAACTATATTGAAGATTATTGAAAGGAGCCAACTGGCTTCAGCCACTCAGAAGGGACCTCAGGGAGAGGAAGCTGGTCCTCAAGGCCAGGACTTGAGGGGTTTTAAGGTAGATTGGACAGGGAGAGTAGGTAGTCTCTATGGGGTGAAAGCAAGATAATCGATTCTGATAGCTGCTGGATTATGACTTGCCCAAAGAGAGGCAGTTACCAGCTGTCTAATCCCTAAATTCATTGTTATTGGAGGAATAATAAATTATATGCTTTTTGGTAGTTGTTTTAAGTATCCCATGGGTTTGCCTCTAGAACTCCATCTATGAATTGGTTGGCTGGGCTGAAAAACAGCAAATATAGCTGCCCTTAGGAGAAGCCACAACCTTCTAGCCCCAAGATCCAGCAAAATGAGTTATTATAACCAGTTCTTTCTCTCCTACATTAGCTAGTGGTCCTTTGGTCATATATTCAGTAATGCCTGATTCTTGCATATATGGCAAATAGTTGCAGCAATTAAGTTCCTAAAAAAACAAAAAAGCCTATAATAGGGTTTGTTATTTAAAAATAAATATTTTTTTAAAACAAAGATTGGAAAATTCATCATAAAAGAAACAGAAAGCATAAAAATTGGATCAAAATCATAAAATATGTATTATTTCTAAAAATAGAAAACTTTGCTTAAAATCATGATTTATAATTTAAATATGCCCTCTGCTGGAAAGATCTAGTTTTGCAAACTCTTTTATTCTTTCCTAGTAAAACCAAAATCTGAGCTAACAATCTGCTGAGCACTTTTTCACTCTCAGATACATTTGCATGAATAGCTGCTTAATCAGTTTGTAGACACTACACCATAATATCTTGTTCATCTTTAGTCCCTGTGAGGAGGGCCTTGTTTGTAGACAATGTGCTGACTTCTGCCAAGTAAAAAAATTGAGGAAGACAGAGGTTTCTAAATATTTTTTATGACCTGCTGCCTGAAATTCTACCAACAGAGCTTCATTGTTTGAGCTCCTATATCAATGATATCTTTTAAAATACAATGTCCCTTGAAATGATTATCTCCAAGGAAGGTGATTTCAATAGTGGTGGGGTAAATATCTCAGAATTTTCAGAAAGAAATGATGAATATAATGAGTGAGGAATAAGAATATACTCAGTTTTCCCACAATTCTATCTAGGTGCAGGTGCTGAGTATCTACATGCAGACATTTTTAAAAACCTTTGAATTTCTAAAATATATTTTTCCTGATTCTTAAAATAACATATTTTATTGACCAAATTCCCATGTTTGACCATTTAGTTAATTTATTTCAAATCTAAAATTAAAGTTTAAAAGAATACTCAACTCCAAGATCAAAAAAAAAATTTTTTTTAAAGGCCATCCTATATTGCTGTTTATACTTTTTGTATAAACAGTACACCTAGGTTGCATGAAAGCCATGCCAAATACTGATGATCTATGAGGGAAAAGACTAGCTTCCTCCAACACTGAGAACATTAACCATCAAGGAAGAGATTATTTCCTGACAGAACCAGGATGATTGATCACAGTGGTTTTTTAAAAAACCCAAACTCATGGGAATCTCCAAATATAATACAGATAAAAACAGAGTTGCTCTTGAATGTTGTAAGATAGATATAAATGGAAGAAGCACAGCTTTCTTCCTCCCAGTGTACTTTCTCTATCTTAAAACCTTGAGATTCTGCTTAAAAGGAAAAGAGAGAAACAAAGAAACAAAGAAAAATAAAGAAATAGAGGAAAGAAACCACTTTTACCAGTATGCACTGTATGCGGTTAACCACTGGCAAGTTTACCTGGAAGCTGAACCAGAGTGAAAGGGTTTTGTGAGGGTGCCACCTGTGACAGACTGGCCCACTGAGGAAGCAGGATGTCCAGAAACCTCAGCTGGGTGAATAGAGAGGCAAAGGGCTCTGGTCCCAGGGAGACCAGACAGGCCTGCAACAAAGCCAGCTACCTGGCTAGCTGCAATGAAAAACTCCCATTTCCCAGAAGTTTCCCATGCTTTTATCCTGTGCTGTCTTTGTTTATTCCTTTCTAATTCTCCATCAATAAGGTTCATTAGATTATCGTATGAGAAAGCAAAAATGGAAGCATTTTTCCTACACTTAGGCCAGCATGTCATTACTTTAATACATGAACATTTTTCTTTCTGATTATAAAACTAGTATATGTTCTATGTAATTTGAAAAATTCAGAAAAATGCTCTCTGGGAACACTTGCTCTTAGAATTGAGCCACCATACTGTGAGGAAGTTCAAACAGCCCATGAAGAGGCCCATATGTTGAAACCAAACCTACTGGTTCACAGTCCTAGCTGAACTCCCAGTCAACACCCAGCACCAACTTGCCAAGCATGTCAGTGGACCATCTTAAAAGTGGATTTTTACCCCATGTTGATCTACCCCAGGTGGTACACATGGGGTAGAGACAAGTCCTTCCTGAAAGACCTTGCTAGAATTTCAGATCATTGAGCAAACTAAATGATTCCTGTTTTTTTAAGCCACTAAATTTTGCAGTTGTATTACATAGCCATTGATAATTGGTACAGCAAGCAAACACAAGGACTATACAGCCAAATCAAACCTCTCATTCCACCCATCCCTAACTACATACATTATGAAAAAAAACACCCAGACATGAATATGTTTTAACTTTTTATTATGGAAAACTTCAAACATATACAAAGCATACAGTGAACCCCTATATTCCTATCACCCAGTTTCAGCAATTATCACCAAATATGATTCTTACATTATTTGCATATCCATCCAGTTTCCTACCTGTTCGCAATTATAATTTTTAGGTAGAATTTGTATGAATTCAAATGCACAAATCTTAGCTGTATCATTTTGACAATGGATATATCCACACCTCAGTCATTTTCCAACTTCCCAGAAATTTCCCTTGTTTCCCTTTCCAGCTACATCTTCTGTATCAGTCAAGGTCCAGGCAGAAGACAGAAATCACACCAGTAATTTAAATAAAGAACATTTATTCTATCCTAACAATTAAATTCTAATGAAGAATTTAATTCAAAGTTATGTTAACAACAATAATTTTAATTAGATATCAGAAAATGATAGACAAACTGGATGAAAAGATGCAGAATTTTAATTGGAATGTATAGAGTATGAAAAAGAATCAAATAGACATTCTAAAACTGAAAAACAAACTGTCTGAAATTAAGAATTTATTTGACGTATTTAACAGCAGACTGGACACAGCATAGAACAGATTTAGTGAGCTCGAAGAAAATCAATAAAAATTATTCAAACTTGAGTACAGAGGGAAAAAAGAAAGTAGAAAAAAACAGAACAGAACAAAAGAAGCATGTAGGACAAAGTTAAAAAAAAAAAAAAAAAAAAGAACAGATTTGTTATTGGAGTCCCAGAAAAAGAATTGGGTAAAAGAAATAGTTGAAAATGACCAAGAACTTTCTAAAACTGATGAAAAATTAATCAACAGATTCAGTAAGCCCAGTGAATCAAGCAGGAATTTTTAAAATCAGCCTCTATTCAAGAGGTTTGTGGGTAAATGATTCTAAGTAAACCACCAGGTTTTATTTAACAGATATATGAAGTAGGGAAGAGGTTAAACATACAGGGAAATCTGTGATGAAAGATTAAGTATTCCAAAACTTGCAGAAGATGGGTTTTAGAAGTGTGAGGCCTGGCAAACTGTGTCAGATGGACAAATGTACAGGGGGATATGAGGCACAAAGGGATTCATCCTGGTAGTCTCTTAGGAGAAGCAGGTAACCAGGTTAAGGAGGGTATGTGGGGCCCCAGAAGACTGCTTTCTTGCACTGGCTGGCAATGTGGTCACAGGGGTGAACGAAGGACTCCTCAAAAGAACATCGACTTAAGCAATGGGGAGCCCTTGTGAGGGCCTCCTTTCTCTGGGGGCAGAGCAATACAGCAAGCTGGTGAGGAAGTGCTCACACTCAGAGAAAAACCAAGGATGCCTTTTACAGCTTTGTAGTGTTATAGCCAAGTGGAGAGCAAGGTGAAGAGAGGCTATCACTTCCCTGATGTTCCCTGACCCTCAGCTCAGCCCACTTCTGCTACCAGCTCCATGGCTAGCCTGGACTGTCATCACTCAGAATGACTCTATCCTGAATCTTAAATACAAATACGTATTCCACGTTCTAACGCCTACCTCCTACTTTTTCAGCTCTTTCACTCAATTACTGTTTCTGTCCCTCTTCACTCACCGCTTAGGAACTTCCACTTTCTACTCACATATTGGTATCATGTCATTTTTTTAAGTATATTTTATTGATTATGCTGCTGTTACGGAAACAGGGGAGTCCAAAAACAAACCCCAGTGTTTTCGGCTGGGAGATAGGCAGCAGGAAGCAGCTTTCAGGATGCCCTTGCATGCCTGGAGCTAGTGGCTGGATACATTGTTGCAAAGATTCCCTTCACTTCCAAAGACTCAGGAAGATGGGAGGGATCTTGGACTGTGGGCTGGTACGGAAGAAGCAGACAGAGCCTATGTAGGGTTCTGTGAATGGTCAGAACTGTTTGCAACACCCACTGCGTGAGAGGACGCAGGGCGAGAGAGGAGGCAGGGAGGAAGAGAGAAGGAGTTGGAGACATTTTTGGGCTGGCTCTGGCTCTAGGAGGCTCTCTCTCTCAGGCTCTCTCTGGTCCTCACGCCCTCACTCTCTGGCTCTTGTGGCCTCCCTCCATCTGGCTTGCAGCAGGGGTCTCCAGGCGGCTTTAAGAAGAGGCTCTTGCCAGACTGCTTTGAGAAGGAGAGGAGATCCATGTGATTTCCAGGAAGAAGGCAGTTTACAAGGAGGCTGAGAATCCAGGCGGTTCTGCATTGAGAGCTGGAGGGCACCACAGCACAGAAAGGACCTCTCCAATCAGAACTGAGTGATTGGCAGCTACTGGTAAAGCTGAACTGTGCCTAGGAAGTAGGGAAACGGTGTTTCTGACTTTCCTAAGACTGACCAGGTCTGGGAGGGGGAGGCAGAACCATGTGTAAATAAACAATTCTTTTTCTTTTCACCAAACTCTGGTATTCAGAGTTATGATTCTGGCGGCGGGCAATCGGACCCCTAACTAAACAGCCCGTGAGTTCTGTTTCAGTCGGAGCAGCCCAGGGGTTCTGTTACACTGCTACAGTTGTCACAATTTCTTATCCCTTTGCTCCCCTCCACCAGTACCCCCTTTCCCTCCAGCAATCCCACCCCCCATAGGTCTCGGTATAATTTCTTATTCTCATTCCCCACTCAATCCTTAAGAGTCCTTGGCCCATCTCTCCAAGCACTCTCAAAAATGTAGTGCCCTCACCATTGCCCTTCCATTCTATATTCCTGGCAAACTCCAATCCTGGGTGAAGTCAACTTGTATTTCTGTACCTACATGTGGCTTACTGGGTGCTACTTGTGAAAAATTACACAATTGGGAAGATGAGTACCATGCTCTACTATTTTCAAACATAATTATATAAAGGTAAAACAAATAAAATAGCTCATAAAAAATTAAAATACAGGTGTATATAGAGGAAAACAATAGTTCTCTAAAACTATCTCCCCAAACATTTGCTGTAGTTTGGCATATGCTCTATGTGTGTATTATTGTCTTAAATATAGATACACATATACATATGTACATACATATGTGAAATCACATAGGTAGTTAGATTGTAGTAGACATTTTGTTGGGCAATTTGTATTTTCTTTTTTTACATTTAATATGTCCTGGAGAGCTGTTCTTCTCAGAAGTCACAGAAATACTTTATTCTAAATACATAACATCCTGTTCCTGTATTCATTTAAGTTATTTACAATTTCCACTGTGTAAAATGTTATAATGAATATACTTGTACATCCTTCCAGTCACATATACAGGCACATCTCTGAAGTAGATCCCTAGAAGTGGAAATGTTTGGTCAAAGAGTTGATGTATTTGACATCCTACCTGCATAGGAGAGTTACTACCCCAGCTGGACTCTCAACACAGCCTGCCTCTCCTCTTTCCTCCCCTAGACTTCTGTCTCACTCTCCCCATAACCTAACCTCTGCTCCTTCCATCCTTATCCAAACATACAGTCTAGGCAAAATTCTCACCAAATATTTGAAGGAAAAAAAAGAAGTCATCAGAGGAGAACTTTCTTGGCTTCCTACCCCAAAACCTACACCTGCCCACTCCTATCCTGTCCTCCTTCCCTCAAGTTATGATGGTGGGGGGTGGGGACAGTCCTTCCTCCAGTTTAAAGAAATCCTGGGTGCAGGGTCCTTCTGTTCACAAAGGGCTGGCTACCTTCCCTCTCAAGTTGTCTGTTTCCCCTCTGCTTAGCTATGCTGTCTATCTTCTGCCTTCATCGCTTGATTGAAACCCCTCGATCGAAACCCTACGCTCGCGTGTTGCCAAATCCATTACACCCTTTCAGGTCCTCATCTTAAGTGACACTATTTGCCACTCTCTTCATAAAGCTACGCTCTCCTTATTTCTCTCCTCTGTCTCTAAGGCATTTCTTTCTCACTCCTGATCGTGTCCTCAAACTTCTCTTGTTTAAACTTGAAAAGTTGGAGTTTGGGGTTTCTGTCCTGGGGCCCTGTGTTCTTTCTCCCTGGGAGATGTCACCAACTCCCCTCTTTCAGCCACCATCAACTCTGTCTCCTCTCGGATCTCTACCTTCAGCCCAGTCCACCTATCTGACTTCATCCTCTCCTACTCCGCTCCCCCTTCCCTCCACTCCCTCTTCCCGCCAAATACTAGCCCTTCCTCCTGGGAGATCCCTTCTGATCTCTTCTAACTCTCCCCGCCAAGTGGCTCCAGTACCTCGCAGACTTGAGGAATGTAGTTCTCTTTGAACTAATTTCTCAGCCTGGGGCTGGCACTGCGTAGCGAGGCCATGGCAAGAGCCCACAAGCACACCCTAGCCAGCTATCTACGCCCCGCGCCGCAGAAGCCACGCGAGAGGTAGGGCGGCTGCATCCTGGCGTTGCCCCAGCAACCGAGGGGCGGGGCGGGGCTGCCCCATACTTTCAAGCGGTGGGCAGGCCTGGGGCCAGGGGCGACGGGCCAGGGAGGCAGTCCAAGGAAGCCCACCCCCGGGCGGTGGAAGTTTGGGTCCCTTTTGTTCTCATCGGGTCATGCAGTGTGGCAAGTTCGTCCCGGAGTAGGGCTCTCCTCGACCAGAACCTTTCCCAACCTAGAGTAGCCGCCAGGATGTGTCGCAGCCGGAATGGGCGGTTTTACTATTTTCGCAGGGCTGTTTCCGGGAGGCGGAGCTCAGACTTCCATTTTTCTTCTCGGGCGGTTCAGGTCCAGTTTGGCCGGCTGTGGCGCCCAAGAGCCTCCCGCGCTAGGTCCTGCGCTGTGCCCAGGCTCCAGCGGTAGCATGGGCGGCGCCCGGCACGCGGGCTGGGTGGCGGCGGGCCTGGTTCTCGGGGCCGGCGCCTGCTATTGTATTTACAGGCTGACGCGGGGCCAGCGACGAGGAAGCCAGAAACTTCGGCTGCGACCCTCCCGGTCCGCGGGTGAGGCCAGGGGGAGGCGGGCTGGTGGGCGGGGACTGGGGGTTTCCCAGGGGCAGGTATTGAAGATGCCGCCGGCGCCACTGGCTTTTCTGTGTTCAGAGTGAAAAAAGAAGCCGAGCCTGAGGAGGGAGGGAGGCCCAGAGGCCGAGGGTGTATCGTCCACTTGATGGGAGTAGGGTTCTGAGCCTCTTCCCTGCCTCCACTTCTTTGTTGAAAATCCTGGGATGAAAAATTGCCCAAACTTTCTCTCTCAGTCCGGCGTCACAGCTGAGGATTAGGTTTTTCGGAAGCGTGTTGATTGCCTCTCACGTTAAAGCTACTCCCGGCTTTTGTGCTACCAAAGGGGGTCCCCCGACTGTGGACGGGGTGTTGCAGGGGCCTGTGGCAGTAGAAATTCTGCGTGCAATTGCCTTGGAAGGAAGAGAGGTTGCTGGAGATAGATGTATAATAGATACAGCTATTTCAAAACGTAACTGTTGTCTGCATGAGGATGCCCTCCTGGTAGACAAGTACAGGATTGGGTTTCTGTCCATAAGTTGGTAGGTGCATTTAGGATTCTAACAATTTACTGAATGTTCTGGAGGAATATTTCAGATAATGGAAGCTGTTAGGGAAATAAGTAAAATCTGCCAACCAAGAAACTCCTCTCTGCAAATGGAGAAAAGAACTACTATAAATAGCTTTATTATAGAATAAACATTCAACCAGCTTGCTACACCCATCACAGGCAATCTGGTAATCGTATTTACAAAGACAAAGAATTCTCACCTTTTTATGTACACAGGCAGATGTAACCTATTTCATATTATATACATGTTCTAAAGATGAACAACTTGTCCTTAAGAGGACTTGACAGCAGCATTTGCTACTGGGAAGTGCCTACCTCCCTATATACAATGTAGTTCACCCACTGGTAGTTCGGGTGGCTATTTGTGTTAGCTTTTATCCAGGGGGAAAATAAGACTTTTATTTCTTTATGATAAACAGGTGGTTATAACTTGGGACCAGGTTCCAAGCCTAAACTCAGAGACAAGGAGATCAGCTCTATCTGATCTTCCTTGATGTTTAAGTTTTAAACAGATAATCCCAAAGCCCCTAAGAAAGACTTCATTGGGTTGTAAAGTGACAAGAGGCTTACTTAACTTTTTAAAAGATGTATATTTATGTCAAAGGGACAGATAAAGGAATTACAAGTTTGCTCAAGGAAATGCTGTAAGAAAAGGGAGTGGATGGGGAGGTCTTTTTTTGCACAAGGGAGAAATCCATTTTTTTTTTTAATTTAAGATTTGCATTTATCCTTATTTACAAAGCCTAATTTGTAGTCTTTGTGTCAAAGATGTTTCTTTATAAGCAATTGGTCTGGTGGCCTGCGCTCACATACCTTCTCATACTGATGAAGACAGACAAAGTCTTACTTTTAAACTTAGTTTTACCAGTTTCCAAAATCACTATTACCTTAGGTCAGGCAGCTTACAAAATAAGTT
The DNA here is from genome assembly GCF_987537825.1 of Furipterus horrens. Lineage (NCBI taxonomy): Eukaryota > Metazoa > Chordata > Mammalia > Chiroptera > Furipteridae > Furipterus > Furipterus horrens. The sequence continues at coordinate 49,281,521 of NW_028327179.1, forward strand.
GCTCATAGTCCCTTCTTCCAGAAGCCACACCTTGTCTTTGAAGAAGATTGAGAGATACCCATTTTGTCAGCATCATGCTTAGGTTTTAGAGGGTGATCTTTTCTAAATTGAGATACAATTAACATATAACATTCCTTAGTTTTAGAAGTACAACATAATGATTTGATATACTCTTATGTACATATTGCAAAATGATCACCACACATACATTTTTTTTTCTTGGTATGAGACCTTTTAAGGCTTACTTTTTGTAGCAATTTTCAAGTATATAATAGTGTTAACTATAGTTATCAAGCTGTACATTACATCCCCAGGACTTATTTCTTTTGTAACTGGAAGTTTATGCCTTCACCCATTTTATGAATGGAACTACCACCACTACCTCTAGCAACCACCTGTCTGTTCTCTGTATCTGAGTTTATTTGTTCTTAGATTCTACATGTGAGATACAGTTTGTCCTCCTTTGTCTAGCTTATTTCACTTAGCATAATGTCATCAAGATCAATTCATGTTGTTACTTATGGCAGGATTTCCTTCTTCTGGATGAATAATATTTCATACACACGTGCACACACACATATATATACACACACCACTTTTTCTTTAACCATTTGCCAAGGGACACTTAGGTGGTTTCCATATATTGTAAATAATGAACATGGGGGTGCAGATATCTTTTCAAAGCAGTGATTTTATTTTCTTTAGATAACACCCAGAGTAGAATTGCTGGATTATATGGTAGTATTTTTTTAAAAAATTTTTGAGGATCCTCCATACAGTTTTTCATAGCTGCTGCACCAGTTTATATTTCCACCATCAATGCAAAATGGTTCCCTTTTTTCTACATCCTCACCAACACTTGTTACTTCTTGTCTATTTTGTTGTCTCTTTTAGGTGATAGCTCATTGTGGGTTTTTCTGTTTGTTTGTTTTACCCTCACCTAAGGACACTTTTCCCTTTGCTTTTTAGAGAGAAAGAGAAACATCAATGTGAGACAGAAACATCGATCAGCTTCCTTCTCGTATGCGCCCAAACTGAGGGGCTCAAACCTGCAACCTAGGAATGTGCCCTGACTGGGAATCTAACCCACAACCTTTTGGTCCACAGGACTGTGCTCCAACCAACTGAGCCACACTGGCCAGGGCCTCGTTATGGTTTTGATGTGCTTTTGCTTCGTGGACTTGTTGACCATGTTTGTGTCTTTGGAAAAATACCTATTCAGATTTTTGTTTTGGGGTTTTTTGGGGCCATTGAGTTGCATCAGTTCTTTATATATTTTGGATATTAACCTCTTATCAGATACATGATTTGCAAATATTTTCTCCCATTCCATAAGTTGCCTTTTCATTTTGTTGATGGTTTCCTTTGCTTCGTAGTTTGATATAGTCCCACTTTCACTTTTGTTGCTTTTGCTTTTGGTGTCAAATTCAAAAAAATCATGCCAAAACCTGTGTTAAGAAGCTTACTGCCCATGTTTTCTTCTAGGGGTTTATGGTTTGAGGTCTAACTTTCAAGTCTTTAAGTCCATTTTGAGTTAATTTTTGTGCATGGTGTAAGATAGTCCAGTTTTATTCTTTTGCATATAGCTGTTCTATTTTCCCAACACCACTTATTGAAGAGACTGTCTTTCCCCATTGTATATATCTGGCTCATTTGTCATAAATTAATTGATCATGTATGTGTAAGTTTATGTCTGGAGTCTTTAAGGTTTTCTATATGTCATATGTCATCTGCAGATAGTGACAGTTTTACTTCTTTTCCAATGGGATGCCTTTTATTTTCCTTTTGTAATTGCTTTGGCTAGGACTTCCAATACTGTGTTAACTAAAAGTAGCAAGAGTGGACATCCTTGTCTTGTTGCTGATCTGAGAGGAAAAACCTCTCCATATGATGTTAGCTATGGGCTTGTCATATACGGTCTTTATTATGTTTAGGTACTTACCCTCTATACTTGTTTCTGCATCCATTGAGATGATCAAATGATGTTTCTCCTTTATTTTATTGAAGTGGTATATCACATTGACTGATTTGCAGATGTTGAATCATCCTTGCATCCCTTCAATAAGTTTCAGTTGATCATGATGAACTTCTTAATATATTGTTGAATTCAGTTTGGCTACATTTTGTTGAGATTTTTGCATCTGTTCATCAGAAATACTGTATTGGCCTGTGGCTTTCTTCTCCTGTGGCATTCTTGTAGGTTTTGAAATCAGGGTACTGCTGGCCTCATAAAATAAGGTTGGAAGAGTTTCCCCCATCTTGGTTTCCATTTATTTCTGCTCTAGTCTTTACTTTCTTCCCTCTACTAATGTTCACTTCATTTGTATGTTAAAATTGAAGCCTGCTTCTTAGGTCACAGCTATTAAGATAAGCAAATAGGCCTCTTTCTCTGGGAAAAACTGATTTTAGTCTACTGCCTCGGCTGGGCCCCAGGTTAGCAGAGGCAGTCTGCACAATCCCTTTAGTATTGTCTTTTAATAGCCTTGTGGGTCTTGTCAGTTGCAAGTCCCATTGACTTTCAGAGCTAGATGTTTGGTATAAGGTACCCAGCTCTCAGGTGGAAGACTTAAAAACAAAGGCACAGGGTGTGGCATCCAAGCCCTTCATTTCTCTGAGAGAATCTAGAAGTATGAATTTCCTCCCAGTTGTGGCAAGGGTGAGTTTTATGGTAAGGCTTTGTCTCTGCCTGTTTTGATGTAGTTTTTTCTCATTTGCCCAATATGTAGGAGTCACTCAGTTTCTGGATTTCTTTCAGAGGTCATTGTGGCCTGTGTGTACTACACATTCAGTTTGTCTCCGGGAGGAGGTGACTTCAGGATCTTTTATAACACCATCTTGAACCACAGCCAGGTGATCTTTCTTTGTCTTAAAGTTTAAGAAATTTATAATCCCTATACTGTCAAGACTGAGAGTGTTGAAAACAGTGGAAACAGTCACAATTCATTCAACAACCTAATACCAAAACCTGACAACGATAGCATAAAAAGGCTATAAATCTGTCTCAGTTATAAATGAAAATATAAAAATCTTAAGTAAAATATTAGCAAATCAAATCCTTTAGAGGATTAAAGTAATAATATACCAGGGCCAAATGGATATGAGGAAGATTTATATTGGAAAATATATTAACGTAATGTATTGCACTAATATAGAGTAAAAGCAAAAATACATGATGACCTCATAATACAGCATTTGAAAACTATCATTTCTGGAAAAAAAAATGTCAGCAATTTAGGAATAAATAGAAGGAAATATTCTGAAATTGATGAAGAGCATCCATCAAAAACCAAATCAAACATATTTAGTAGTAAAACACTACTGGTAGTGTCTTTACTAAATTGAAGAACAAGAGAAGGGTGCCTGCTCTCACAACCACTATTCAACATTGTCCTGGAGTCATGGGTTGATTAAAAAAAAAAAAAATGCATAAGTACTAGAAAGGAGACAAAATTATAATTAGTAAGTGACATGATTTACTTGGAAAAATCAAAAAGAATCAACTAAGTAACTTTTAGAAGCATTAAGAGGTAGTAAAGGAACTTGGAGGCAAGAAAAGTATTCCCAGATCAGTAGCTTCTTGTATATAAGCAATTACCAATTTAAAATTTTAATTGACAATATTTTATTTATGATGGCAATAAAAACTTAAAAGGCTAAGAATACATCTAGCAGGAAGCCTATATTAAGATAATTTAAAATGAAAGACATAAGGCTACACAAACAGGAAAGCATATTGTATTTCTGACTGGAATGAATCTGTACCATGACAGTTATCTTGAAATTAATCTTGCTATAATGTTATTTGGTAGTCATTTATCATTTTTGTTGAGAATTGTAACTTCTTCTCAATTTACCTAAGGAAATGGTGACACTGAGTCCAAAATTCTTTCATGGTCTTATTGACACGAAGATAAGTGGATAACTCGGACACCTGTTCACCTAACCTGTGTAGTAGTTTAAAAATTCACCAGTGGAAAAGCTGGGTATTTGATGATCACCATCCTCTGAAGGCTTTAGAGTTCTAGGTTTATTTCTTTACTGAAAAGATAATTCATGGTTTTTATTAAAAATTCAAGAAGAAAGTATAGGGTTTATTTACAAAATTAAATGAGGCTCCTCATTTTACTAGATTAAGAGGAATGTGGTGGTATATGGGCAGGGGGTAGTAACGAACTGGGAGTGAAAAGATCTGGATTCTAGAGCCAGTGTTGTTATCAACTAGCTGTGGGTCCTATTAAAAAAATAACAACTAAAATATTCTAGGCCTTCACAGTATCTGAGGCAGAAAAGTGCTTTGAGGCAGACACTATTAACTCCCGTTGGACAAATGAAGAAACTGAGGTTTAGAGAGGTTAAATCTCTCAGCTAATAAATAGCTTAGCTAGTATTAGAACTAGACAGTCTAGCGCTGTAGCCTTGGCTTACTTTAAACTACCACACTATACCTCTTCCCTTCAAGTGGAAATTTTATGGTTTATCACTTTTCCCTGTAAAATTTTATTTAACCACTTATAAATAATTTACACAATAATTCTAAAACTTTTTTATTGGGTTGTCTAGAAAGTTTGTTTAGTTTTTTCCATAAAATAAAACACATTTTTCATTTTCACCAGTAACTATTGATTAGGGTATTTTGAGTATATCGGTTATCTCCCACTATTGGCTTCTAGCGGGTGGAGGCCAGGGGTGCTGCTAAACATCTTCCAAGGCATAAGACAACCCCACAGCAAAGAAGTATTTGACCAAAATGTCATTAGTACCAAGAAACTGCACAAACCACTTTTGACAGGTTTAATCAGTCACAATACTTATCTATATACTGCACAAATCTTTTTTTTTTTCATTTTTACCTTTCTTGAAATAAAGCCTAATACACCAAAAATGTTAAGTATTTTCTTCCATCTTCAATATTAAAATGGCAGTACAAAAATTCACCATTTTGATAAGTTTTTTAATGCATGCTGATATGACAGCTGTCACAGTAGAACTTAACACAATTGTTTCGAATGAAGTTAAAGACAACTAAGCACTACTAGAGCCATCGTATGGAAAAAACTAAACAAACTTTTTGGTCAACCCAGTAAAAATGGCTTTGTGTGGAAATGTATAAGGAAAAAATAAGATTTTGAAGTCTTGGAAGTATGGCTGAGTTAAATTTATTATATTCCTGTCATATGTATGTGTATAAAATCACACACTTCCAAGTGGCACAGGAACCTTTGGAACTACTTATAGTCTGAGACCAACCCTTTTATTTTAGGAAATGAGAAAACTGAGACTCAAAAAGGCTAAATGACTTGGCCATAGCTTTGTATTTTCACTTCTCTAGTCTCTGCTACTAACTTCTGTGTGACTTGAGGCAAATCCTTAAATGATCTTGGCTTTCTCTTTCTTTGTGTGTAAAATTACAGGTTTGGATGAACCCTAAAATTCTTTCAATTCTAGAAATTTGTGTTTTTGTCATTCTTTTACTCATCTTCTCAAATATTCTTTGGGTGAAACCACTATAAGGTGTAAATGAGTCGATTTATGAGTAAAAACCAGGGCCCAGATATCCTGATAATAAGACCTGGGAGTGAGAATCTGCTAGCTTTTTAGCTTCCATATTTTCCTAATCATTGATTTCTTATTTGGCTTTCTCAGGACATCATATCACTTATTGGTCCCCATAATCTATATTTGTCCCTTTCCCTAATAGTTTTTGCGATTCTTCTTTAAGCAGTAGATTTAATTATTTTAATTAGAGCAGTAAAACATGTTTTTTAACAAATCAGAAAGTACTCATTAGCACAGGGTAGAAAATAAAAGTCATTTTAAATCCCAGCACCCAAAGATAACCACCTATAATAATTTGGTACATTTTTTAAAATATGCTTTATTGATTATGCTGTTACAGTTGTCCCAATTCCTTTTCCTTTTGTTCCCCTCCACCCAGTGACCACCCCTCCCCACAGTTGTCCCCTTCTCCTTAGTCCATGCCCATTGGTTTTGCATATAGTTCTTCTCAACATCTTCCTGTCTACGCCACTCCCTCCTGCTCCTTCTTAATTCCTGTACCATCTCCCTCCCTTTCCCCCCCTTCCCCCTCCTCACTGACCTCCCCCAAAAATGTTCCCCATGCCTATAATTCTTTTTCCACTTTTGTTGTCTACTTAGTCTGCCTTTCTTTCAGTTTCCTAGCTTCTGTTGTTGGTTGTTGTGATACAGTTTTCATTTTAATGTTCATAGTTTTGATCCTCCTAAACAAGTCCCTTTAACATTTCATATAACAGTGGTTTGGATCTGATGAACTTCTTCAGTTTTACTTTGTCCTGGAAGCACTTTCTCTGCCCTTCTATTCTGAATGACAGCTTCGCTGGATAGAGTAATTGTGACTAGTTTTTTGCTTTTCATTACTTTGAATATTTCTTGCCAGTCCCTTCTTGCGTGCAGAGTTTCTTTTGAGAAATCAGCTGATAGTCTTATTGGGACCCCTTTGTACGTAATTCTCTTCTTCTCTCTTACTGCTTTTCAGATTCTCTATCTTTAATTTTTGACATTTTGATTATAATGCGTCTTGGTGTGGTTCTCCCTGGGTCCAGTTTTTTTGGAACTCTCTGTCCCTCCTGGACCTGTAAGTCTTATTTCCTTCCCCAAGTTTGGGAAGTTCTGCTTCATTATTTTTTCACATAATTTTTCAATTTCTAGTTCTTCTTCTTCACCCTCTGGCAACCCTATGATTTGGATGTTGGCCCGCTTATAGCTGTCTCATAGGTTTCTGAGCCTCTCTTCATTTTCCTCACTTTTCGTTTCCTCTTTCTGCACTGGTTGACTGTTTGTTCCTTCCCTATGTTCCGATTTATTGATTTGATCTCTGGTTTTCTTCACCACTAGTTTCATATGTGTTTTCATTCATTTCAGCAGGACTAGCCTTCATTCCTTCCCCATCTTGTTTAAGATCTACTGTTAGGTCTGTAAGCATTCGTATAACCAAAGCTCTGAACTATGCCTTAGAAAGATTTCCTCTCTGCTGCTTCGTTAGATTAGATATTTGCTGGCTGGTCAGCTGCGTCACTGGGATCTCTATCATGATCTGTGCCATCCTGACAGTTTTATGTTCACCTTTGCTTCCTGGGCAGGGCTGTCACACCTTCTATGCTATAGGGGGCAGAGCCCTGTGCAACTGGCACAACCAGGCGACCCTTTTCACCATGCTATGGTGTTTTCTGTGGGGGTGGGGGTCCAAGATGGATTCCTGCCGTTCACTGTCCGCTGAGAGACCAGGAGCCACCTCCTCCATCCCCACCCCCTCTGGGCCTCACAGTCCAAGGCAATGGGGGTCTGCCTTCCCTGGTGTTGGAATCACAAGCTGACAGGTTTGCTCTGCAGCTGGAAGTGCTCCCCAGGTGCTTCTCCCCTCCCCTAAATACAGGTGTTGGTGCTTATTGCCATCTGGCCACCATTACTGCAGGTTCTGCAGCCAGCACAACTTGACTTCTCCACCCCTGCCCATCCGGAGGAGCACCACTTGTTTATAACTTCATACGTTGGACTTCCATGTAGCTTTATTTTCTGGAACTTCTCGTTATTTCTGGTTTTGTGGTAGTTGTATTCCTTAGTTGTGGAAGGAGATGGAGTGTGTCAGTCTAGGCCTCCGTCTTGGCTGGAAGTCCCTGGTGTATATATTTTGAAAGGGAAGTACAGATGTGACATCATATAGTATCTATTTTGTATAACCTCTCTTGTTCCCCACCCCCAGTAGTGTATTGTGGACACATGCACTGTCTGACCTGTAATCGTACTGTTACAAAAATGGTATTTGTTTTTCTTGTGGTGATTTCTGCAGAGGATTTTTTTGAAGGTTAGAACTATAAACTTTAAAAAGTCACTGAGCAGATCTAGCATTTGGGTATTCTAGCATTTACTCAGAATGACAGCTTTTCTTTTGTCAGCACCCCCAGCAGGACAGGACTGTTAGCCGGCATCCCAGTCCTCAGTGCCTTGTTCATACAAACCAAACAAAAATGCCACCCCGGAAACATGACTGGGTTACTCCCCTAACCTTTTCTCCTGCCAGAGGTGCTCTTAAAATAGTGATCAGAAAAGGTCTGCTTAATGCATATGCCGTTCCTATAGTCAAGAGTTTTCATTGGATAGGTGTACCCGATTTTTAAAAGAAACAGAAAATGCAGTTTACATTAAGGGTGTGTGTTATTTGCATGCAGTGTCGTACTAAAATAGCAAGTTACTCATATCTTAATGTCTATAAGCCTCAGTTTCCCACCTGTAAATTGAGAATTACAATAGTATCTTTTTCCCAGGGTTACTTGAAGATTAAAGAGATAAAGCACATAAAGTGCTTAATACTGTGCCTGGCATCAAAGCATCCAATACTGTTTTTAAAATTTTTTAAATCTCACACTGATTTTAGGTGAACTTTAAATAATTTTCTTCTTATGCAGAAGACTTAACCAATGGTTCATATGATGATGTCCTAAATGCTGAACAACTTCAGAAACTCCTTTATCTGCTTGAGTCAACTGAGGATCCTGTCATTATTGAAAGAGCTTTGGTCACTCTGGGTAACAATGCAGCCTTTTCAGCTAACCAGGTAAATGTCCTAGTCTCGATGACAGGCGCTTGTCGTTCTTACACACCAGCAGCAATTGTGACCCTGAGGAGTTAACCTCCCAGAGCCTCAATTTCCTCATCTATACAATGTGACTACTTACACTATAGTGTAATGCTTATTTACTTCTGATGTGATTATTAATAGGTTTCTAGATCCCTGTGAAGTTGATCACAGGTATCACATTCATAATAAGTGTATCTAATTAACGGTTAGCATTGCATCGCCTTTTTACTTATTTATAATTCAGCAGCAGAACATGTAAGTACATGCTTTACAGTAGTAATTTATGAGGATGGTTCTAGTGCAGGTGGTCCCTGGATTGCTCTGACAACCACTAACCAATGTAAACAGCTTCTACAAGTAGAGACTGGACACCAAGACTAAAGAGCTTAATTTGAACGCTTCGTCTCTGCCCCCACCGCGCCCCCATAGAGAAAGAGTAGCAAATTTTTTATTATTTTCATATTATGCCCTTTGTTAACATTGTCATGAATGCAGAATTAATTTGAATTTACACTTTATTTCAGTCCTGTTTTCTCCAGTATGGCAAGGTTTACTATAAAGCTCAAGAAATTTATAATGAAATGTAAAGAATATTTGTGTATTGCTCACATTCTTTCAGTTGCAAGTGACAGAAGTCAGCTTAAATTATTCTATACCATAAAGGGAGAATATTGAGCTCAGTTAACTCGTATGTCCAAGAATAGCACTGGTTTCAGACGCCAAGTGAATACAGTTCAAGGCTTGGAAAGTGCTATCAGCTCTCTTTATTTTCTGTCTGCTTTACCCCTGCTTCTTTTTGTGTATTGGTCTTTGTGTCTCTGGCCACAAAGAGGTTTTCTTCACAGGGATGGAAATAAGCAACTGGTCTCTGAAGGCTTCAATCCTAAAACTCATAATCCAGAAGGTGGAGTTGCCATGCTAGGATCAAGTGCCAACTCCTTGGACCACTTGCTGGGTCAAAGCACCATGGACCATGATTAGTAAGGCCTGACTCACATGAGCACCCTACAGCTAAAACAACAGGGGTGGATGTGAACACAGCTGGCCAGCAGTCCCACCAGGGACTATATTGGATAGAGGAGGTACCATGTCTGCCCCAGTGGAAAGAAGGGTGCCAGGCAAACAAAAACAGAGAATAACTAATCTGTTAGCATGCCTATATTGGGGTATGTCTAATGCCATAATTTTATATCCTTCTGAAACAAACTGTACTCACAGTGAGTCAATAGCCACTGGTGAATGAGTACTTTCTTGGATAATGGGAGTTAGTGCCCCTTATCATTAATTATAGTGCCTTGATCTGCTTTAGCAGTACAAAAAGAAAAAAGAAAAAGAAAAAGGCCTGTTTTCTGGTAACCATGAGTCCTTGGGAAGAACCTGAACCTGAAATTGCAGAGGGAGTTTTTTTCTCTCTCAGTGCTATGCTCCCTTAACAGTAGCCTAAAGGTATTGGGCTGCTGGTAAAAATGACAGTAGTCATTTTCAGCCTATTTTTCCTGTAACAATTGAAGCAATTGTGTCTTTCAGTGTCAGGGCCAAAGGCACATAGTATCATAGTATTGTAATTTATTGTGAGAAATTCCCAAGTTACTTTTCCTTTGAAAATTTGGAAGCAGTTTTTCAGACTCTAATTCTGCCAGATGTTAATAGGTGTTTCTCCCATCCCCTCCCCACTGAAAAATAACCCTCTTTTTGTCTGCAGTTCATAAAAATACAGTTGACTCTTTAACAGTGAAGGTTTAGGAGCACCAACCTCCATGCAGTTGAAAGTCTGCAAATAATTTTTGAAACCCCCAAAACTTGTTGGCCAGAAGCCTTACAAATAACAAAAACAGTTGATTAACATATTCTGTGTTATATGTATTGTATACTGTATTCTTAGAATGAGGTAAGCTAGAGAAAAGAAAATGTCATTATGAGAATAATAAGGGAGAGAAAATGCCTTTATTGAAAAAAATCTGTGTATAATTGTACTTCTGCATTTCCAATCCACGTTCATGATTCATCTGTACTATATTCATTACTCCCCGCTGGGAGCTTCCCAATGCACATGAACATTAATGCATCACAATAAGGAAACTGTTATACCCAAAGTTTCCCACACCTACTTAACCATAAAACCTCACACCCTTTTTAAAATGGAACATTTATTAACATCTTGGGGGATTAGTATTCCAAAGAATACATTTTAGCAAAACACTGCTTTAGTATTCTGAATCATAATACTCGTATAAATTTGCCTGTATAGAGAAATCATATAACTTATTTCAAAGTAAAATAATTGTGTTTGTAAATTGCTTTGAGATCATTACAGTAGCTGTGCAAACCTTGGTATATCACCATGCTGTAGTTTAAATAATTACATATCTTAATTTTATTTTCAATTGATTTTTTTTTTTTACCTGTAATATGGATGGTAAAATTTTTAAAATAGAAATTATAGATGCTATATGAGAAAGGTATTTCCAAAGAATTATTAATTCTTTTTATTTATGTTTGTTGATGTAAAGAAGTTGATGTAGGGGCCGCATATTGAATTTATGGTTCTATTTTTTTTCGCTTAGGTCATTATTCGTGAATTGGGTGGTATTCCAATTGTTGGAAGCAAAATCAGTGATCCCAACTACAGTATTAAAGAGAAGGCTTTAAATGCACTGAGTAACCTGAGCGTGAATGTTGAAAATCAGATCAAGATAAAGGTAAGCTATCTGAAATCACAGATGTATAAGATTTTCTATAAATGGAAGAGAAAATAACAAAAAGGTCAGTAATGAAGTTTTAATAGATTCTCTTTATAACTTTATGGCCAGGAATTACCCTTTCCCCCCCAGCTTTATTGAAATATAATTGTGATAAAACATTGTATTGAGTTTTAAGGTATCCAGAGTGATGATTGGATACATGTATATATTATAGAATGGTTACCACCATAGTGTTAACTAACACCTTCATCATCTCACATAATTACCTTTTATTTTTCCCCTGTGGTGAGAACATTTAAAATCCCTTTTAGCAACTTTTAAGTATACAATACAACATATGAATTGTAGTCACCCTGTTGTACATTAGATCCTCAGAATTTATTCATCTTATAACTAAAAGTTTGTACCCTTTGACCAGCATCTCCTCATTTCTCCAATCCCCAGCTCCTGGCAACCACCATGCTACTCTTTTTCTATAAATTAGGTTTTTTAGATTCTGTATATACGTGAGATCATTTGGTATTTGTCTTTTTCTGTTTGACTTATTTCACTTAGTATAATGTCCATTTTGTTCCAAATGGTAAGATCTCTTTCTCTTTAATGGCTGAATACTCTTCCATTTTGTATATCACATCTGCTTTATCCATTTGTCAACAGACATTTAGTTTGTTTCTATGTCTTGGCTATTGTGAATAATACTACAGTGAATGTAGAGGTCCAGCTATCTCCTTGAGATTGTGTTTGGTTTCCTTCAGATAAAATACCCAAAAGTGGAATTGTTGCATCATATGGTAGTTCTATTTTTAATTGTTTGAGGAATCTCCATACTGTTTTCTGTCGTCACTATACCGGTTTACATTCCCACCAACAGTACACACGGTTCGTTTTTCTCCACATCCTCATGAACACTTCTTAACTCTTGTCTTTTTTTTTTTTTAATTAATTAATTTGTTTGTTTGTTTATTTTTAGAGAGAGGGGAAGGGAGAAAGAGAGGGAGAGAAACATCACTGTGTGGTTGCCTCTCACTCACGCCCCCAACCGGGGACCTGACATGCAACCTAGTCATGTGCCCTGACTGGAAATCAAACCAGCAACACTTGGTTCGCAGGCTGACACTCAATCCACTGAGCCACAGCAGCCAGGTTGTCTTTTTGATAATAGCCATTCTACCAGGTGTGAGGTGATATCTCATTGTGCTTTTGATTTGCATTTCCATGATGATTAGTGATATTGAGCATCTTTTCATGAACCCGTTCACCATTTGTATTTCCTCTTTGGCAGAATATTTAACAGGTCCTCTGCCCATTTTTTAATGGGAAAAATAAGGCAGAGGAGGGAGGGATATGAACCAGCCAATAAGAGGTGCAATTTAATCCAGGTGTGGTAAAGGAATCAAGCCAGAGGCAGAAAGATACAACAAATAAGGAAATTATGTTAATCCAACATTTATTGAGCTCCTGATCTGTGGTACAGAATTTAAAAATGAATGTGATTAATATCTTTTTAAGACAGCTAGAATCACTCAGAACCATAAGAAATTAAGTCGAATGAAAGTCTGACAGCTACAAAACTAAAGAAACCACATCCATCCAGAAGGGTAGGAGATGCGGAACTGGTCCCCACACAAAGGCCCCCAGACCACGGTTCCAGTACCAGGAAGATAAGACCCCATAACTTCTAGCTGTAAAAATCAGTGGGATTTGAGTCAGTGAAAAAAAACTACTGGACTCCCTGGCAGTTCCTCTTAAAGGGCCTGTGCTGAACTTACTCAGATGCATACCCTCTGAGCTCAAGCACCACCAAGGTAACAGCTTGAAAGGCACCAGTGGCTTAGAGGGAGAAACTAAAGTGTCTAACATCAGGGTGAGAGCTGGGGGACAGCTTTCTCCCAGACAGAAAGGTGGGCAGAGGACATTGTGCCTTTTCTGAGCCCTTCCCCGACAGAGCCACAGAACAGGCAGGTGGGAGCCATATCTAAGATTCCATCAACCTGGCTTATGCTGTTTGCCCTGCCCTGGCATTTACCTGAGGTTCTGCCCCACCCAATTTACGAGCCTGCCCCCAGCCCTCTTACCTCTAGCTAAGCAGCCCTAGGCTGGGCACTAGCAGCAGCCAGCTTTCAATCATATTTGGCTCTGCATGGGAACCTCCAAGCCTAGCACAAGTAGCAGCCATCTGCAGATTGCTTTGTAGCTCATGCTGGGTGGCCCGGGGTGGAAGATAGGTGGTACCTGAATCTGACCTGCACCACCTGGGAGACCCAAGAGTCTGTTTACACAGTAGACAGCTACAGACACATGAGTACAACCACCCTGCCCCCTGCAGAGCTGATCCTCCATGAGGGTAGAGGTTGATGGTCAGTGGTCACAGCCAGTCCTTGCAGCTGACTGGCCTGGGTAAATCCCTCCTATAGACCTTCTGACAGCAGTCAAGGCTCAACTACAAGAGGAGGGTGTACTCAGCCCACACGAAGGGCGCACCTCAAGTACCCAGCTTGGGTGATAGGGGAGGCTGTACTACTAGACCCTACAGGCCATGCTACCAAGACAAGGAGTCATAGCAGCTCTCCCTGATTCACAGAAACAAACACAGGAGGCTGCCAAAATGAGGAGACAAAGAAATATGGCCCAAATGAAAGAACAGATCAAAACTCCCCAAAAAGAACTAAACAAAATGGAGATAAGCAGTAAGTGAGATGCAGATTCCAAAATACTGGTTATAAGGATGCTCAAGGAACTCAGTGAGTAATTCAGCATAAAAAGAGCCAGGCAGAAATGAAGGATATACTAATGGAAGTGAACAATTGAGAGGGAATCAACAATAGAGTGGATGAAGCTGAGAATTAAATCAATGATATGGAACATAAGGGAACAAGAAACAACCAAGCAGAGCAACAAGACAACAAAGGAATCAAAAAAATAAAGATAGTGTAAGGAGTCTCAGGTACAACTACAAGCATAGCAACATTCTGGCATCATAGTGGTGCCAGAAGGAGTAGACAGAGCAAGAAATAGGAAATGTATTTGAAAAAATAAAGACTTCCCTGATTTGGTGAAGGAAATAACATGCAAGTCCAAGAAGCACAGAGAGGCCCAAACATGATGGACGCAAACAGGTCTACCCCAAGACACATCATAATTAAAATGCCAGAGGTTAAAGATAAAGAGAGAATCTTAAAAGCAACTGGAGAAAAGCAGTTAGTTACCTACAGGGGAATTCCCATAAGGCTGTCAGCAATTTCTTAAAGGAAACTTTCCAGGCTAGAAGGGATTGGCAAGAAATATTCAAAGTCATAAAAAGCAGGGACCTACAGCCAAGATTGCTCTACCAAGCAAAGACATCATTTAGAATGGAGGGGCAGATAAAGAGCTTCCTAGAGAAGAAAAAACCAAAGGAGTTCATCATCATCAAAGCATTGTGGTAAAGGGACTTATTTAAGAAAAAGAAGATCAAAACTTAATAAATATAATAAAGTGGCAATAAACACATACCTGTCAACAATTGAATCTAAAAAACAAAATTAACCAACAAGAACTACAGAGACAGGTTCCCTTCCTTTCCCTCTTAGAGTGTTTGGATGGCTGCCAGATGGATGGGAAGTTTTGGGGAGTGGGTGAAGAGGTGAGCGGATTAAGAAGTACAAATTTGTAGTTAACAGAATAGCCATGGGGATGTAAAGTACAATATAGGACATGGAATAGCCAAAGAACTTATACCTTGTCTGTCCAGAAAAGTCCAGCCATTATTTATATAACAAGAACAGTTTGCTTGACATTGATGTAACCTGGCAGCCCAGGAGAGAGGACTGGAATGCACATGCATGACCAATGATGACCTCAGTGCACTAGTCTTTCGGGGCAGTAAGACATGATTGAGTGAGCGTGTGTACTGTGTGGCTGTTGCATTCAAAATGACTCAGCAAGTAGAGCAACACATGTATCAAATTTTGCATTAAGCTTGAACATTCCTCTGTGGAAACTATTTGGATGATTCAGAAGGCCGAAGCTATGGGCAACTGGTAATTGGCAGTTTCATCATGACAACGTGCCTGCTCATGTGTCATATTTCATGCAGAGCTTTTTAGCAAAACGTCAAATCACCTAGGTGACTCAGCCCCACTACAGCCCAGACTTGGCACCCTGCAACTTACGGCTTTTCCCAAAACTAAAATCACCTTTAAAAGGGAAAAGATTGCAGATCACTGATGAGATTCCTGAAAATATGGTAGGGCATCTGGTGGCGATTGGGAAAATAGTGAGGTCCTGAGGTGTACCTACTTTGAAAGGGACAGAGGTGTCATTGTCATATGTACAGTGTTCTTGTATCTTGTATATTCTTCAATAAATGTCTCTTTTTCATATTACATGGCTGGATACCTTCTGGATAGACCTCGTACACATGACCCATGGACATGAATGAAGGTGGGGGTATTGCCTGAAGGGAGTGGGGGTGGGTGGGCAAAAGGGGAAAAAATGGGACAATTGTAACAGCACAATCAATAAGATATTTAAAAATAAAGAAACTCAAAATGTAGAAAAAAGCTAGAAGGAATAAGGCAAGCTCATAGGTGATTGTAATCAACACAGAACATAATGAATTTCTTTAAGGAAAAATATAAGTAAAAACATCATTGAGTACATAGAAAGGGGAGAACTCATCAAAAAGTTTATAAAAGGTGGAGTACAACCTGGCTCTTAAGGTCTAAGTTTTCTACAGGTAGTGTTGGGGAAGAAGGAATTACAAGACAAAAGACAGGTAAAGTGTGCACATGATCAAGAATAACTGAACTGACCAATTTGGTAATCTTGTTGCTAGAATTGAAATGGTGAAAGATTCAGAGATAATAGGGATGTAAATGCCCAATACATTTTAGGAAATGCTTTGAAAGACATCGTCATAAAAAATATGATTTATAAAGAACTAAGGTAATGCCTTTTTTTTTTTTGTAAGGATGTATGTGTAATGAAATTATGATTCAAGAGAGGTAGTTGACTTGTAAACATCATTTAGATCTTGAAACCAGATTAAAAATTGAATCTCTCTTCGCTTTACTACCATTGCTTTAGTTTCTGTGGTAACATATAAACATCTGGACATTTTTTTAAAGTTAATGTTGGCTTATGGGACAATTTGTAATTCCTTAGCATTTTATATTAGGAATTTTCTTACCAGTTAGAACTTTGGGTAGAGTTCAGATTTAGTTGGGTGAATACCAGTTACCTGTGAGACATCATTTTTCCAAAGTGGAATGACCATGGCCAGACATAGAAAATAGAGTTCAAAAAACTTCACATCACACTGGGTTTAGTTCTATCATGTGTAAAATAGGAGTACTGTTGGTATTGCATTACTTTTTGCTAGTGATGGTTAACAGTATCATGAAGGAGGTCATACATGTACCCTTAGATATATATGTACCTTGGACCAAATATAGTTTTGCTTCCACTTATTTCTTATAGGACTAATTCTAAAACAAAATTCTATTTTACTTTCCCCTCCCACCTTCTTCTAACTTGATGTACCTCCACGCTTCTACTGTTAAGGTACTTGCCATGTGGCTTCACACATGTTACTTCTTAATTCTGGTGTGCTCAGAGCAGTTGATGCAGAAAGGTAGACTGCATCGGGAAGCTCCCAACAAGTGAGAGGCCACTGGTGTTGAGAATTGCTCCTACACCATCCCACTTATACTGGGTGGGGCAGGGGATACAAGCACCTGGCAGACTTTAAAGTTCTCTTCTGTAAAATATTCATAGTAATACCTGCCTCATTAGAGTTGTTTACAGATTAAGTGAGGTATGCCTGTAAAATGCTCAGCACAGTTCCTGGCATTAACAAAGGCAACTCTAAAAAAGTCATCAAACTCTGAGAATTGGAAGAAATGTCTTTTTGACCTGATTGGGTGGCTCAGTTGGTTGGGGTGTCTTCCTATACACCAAAAGGTTGCAGGTTCGATTCCCAGTCAGGGCATGTACCTAGGTTGCGGGTTTGACCCATGGATGGGGTGCGTAAGGAGGCAGCAGATGGATGTTTCTCTCACGTTGATGTTTCTCTCTCCCTTCCCCTCTCTAAAATCAATAAACATATTCTTAGATGAGGTTTTAAAAAACAAAAGAAAAGCAAAGAAATGTCTTTTCTGAGGACCCAGTCTCTTCCTGAACAGTCACCCTATTCTACTGTGCAGAAAAGTTACTGTTCAATAGAAAAATTTTGGAGATTCTAAGATGCTTTCTTCTTTTCCCCACCTCCAGGTGTATGTCAGTCAAGTCTGCGAGGATGTCCTCTCTGGTCCCTTGAACTCCCCCATGCAGCTTGCAGGACTGAGATTGTTAACAAACATGACAGTTACCAATGACCACCAACACCTGCTTAACAGTTACATCACAGACCTGTTCCAAGTGTTGCTTACAGGAAATGGAAGCACCAAGGTATGAAAGAATTGGTTATTACTTGAAGTAGTAAGAGCTATTGCATCAAGCTTATAAGATTGGAATTGAATTTACATCTCCCTCAAAAAAGAAAGTTTAGTTAAAATTTATTAAAAACCCTTACATAGGCCCATGGAGGTAAATTATTTTTATCCCCTAATATTGAATTTCAAAGTTAACTTATGAAAATAATATATTTTGCTTATCAATAGATTATTTGGTTTTCTGCACATCAGTTTACCTTTTATTAAAGGTAGCTAGTTTCCCACCCCCATCAGAAAGGAGTCTTCAAATGATAGTGCTGGTTAATTGACTTTTGGCTTACCTTAGGGTTAAAAAAACTTTTTTTTTTTTTTTGATTCAGCCATTATTGGTTGAAAAATCTTTCTAAAACTGCTCTTTAAGTTCTAGTAATGGATGCTTCACTTTAACCTGTTATGTGGACTTAGGAGCAATAGATTGAGCTGAATTAAGTAGGATCTCAGGAGATACCCTATAAAAGTTACTTGAGTAACCTATTAGTGTGCATTCTTATCAAGTGCCATTTTTCAAGAAATAGCATAAAAACAGAAGGTAGACTAATCAAAGCTTCTGATTAGTTGGGTTGATCCATCAGTGTTTTACTATATTGGTCTCTGTT
This sequence comes from Furipterus horrens, assembly GCF_987537825.1. Classification (NCBI taxonomy): domain Eukaryota; kingdom Metazoa; phylum Chordata; class Mammalia; order Chiroptera; family Furipteridae; genus Furipterus; species Furipterus horrens. The sequence goes on from NW_028327179.1 coordinate 49,299,906, forward strand.
TTTTGGCACAGTTGACAGAAAAATGCACAAGCATTTAGAAAAACCAAATGCGAAGCCCAACTCCAAATACTCCATGTCACTGAAGTTACTTCTGAGGTTATCAAATTGTGATTACAGTAGAGCCTCATTATAGTCCTTTTAAAAAATGTTCTGGGATGTTTCTATATGGGTTTTTAATATTTGCGGCTGCCAAACTTATTTGGATGTACCTAAAGGCATTCAAAATTCATGTAATAATCATATTAGTAATATTTTAACAATATTGCACCACCCATAGGCAATTTCCAAAATGCCTGCACCTATCACCATCTCTCTCTCCAGGGACCAAGGAAACTTCCAGCCCCTGGGGGTCCATGGAGATGTCCCTCTACCCCATGCCCTTGCAGCTGTAGGAAAAATTTATCCTCTGCATCTCTCTGCAGCTGCCCTACCCAAAACCTCAGAGGAACACTGGCAAGTCTGGCCTTGGGGCTGTAGAGTCTCAGACTTGGTCTATGTTTTAATATATTTTATGACTTTTTAAAAGGTGACTCACACTACAATAATATGTTATATTTCTGTTTTGTTTTTCCATTACATTGCCTAGTATAATATTTCTGGGATAGAAAATTTGCTTTTTTAGTCTGTCTGGGAAACTAACCACCAATTATAATGTTTCTCCATTAAAAAAATGAATTTGAAATTCCAACCTACAAATGAACTTCTTTTTTAAAGATTTTATTTATTTTTTAGAGACAGGGGAAGAGAGGGAGAGGAACCTCGATGTGTGAGAGAAACATCAATTGGTAGCCTCTTGCGCACCCCAACTGGGGACCTGGCCTGCAACCCAAGCACGTGCCCTGACTGGGAATTGAACCTGCAAGCTTTGGTTTGCAAGCCGGCACTCAGTCCACTGAGCCACACCAGCCAGGACTGAACTCTTTGATAGTAATCCATTTGTAAGGGGGAAAATGTATCCATTGTATATATTTTCTTAGTAAATAACCACCAAAATAGCTTTTGATAAATTTTTTTTAATCTTCACTCGAGAAAAAAAAAATTTTTTTTTAAATTAAGTTTAGAGAAAGAGGAAGGGAGAGAGAGAGAAAGGAACATAGATGTGAGAGAGAAACATCGATCAGTTGCCTCCCATATGTGCCCAGACTGGGATTGAACTCTCAACCTAGGTTTGTGCTCTGACCAGGAATCAAACCTATAACCTTTTGGTGCACAGGATGATGCTCCAACCAACTGAGCCATCCTGCCCAGGCTTAAGTCTTATTTTTAATAAGTGATCTCACTGTACGTACTATAATAACCTTTCAAGTACTGAAACTAAATAAAAATAGTGGATGTTTAGCATAAATTAACAGTGGTTTGCTACATCTAGCAGAAGAAAACTAATGGCTTAAAAGAAATGTCCTAGAGCCACAACAAGATGGCACATGTGATGAGAGACAGACAATGTGGTTTCAAACCGAAATACATATATAGCTGTTTAACCTGTAGTTGTACTCTTAACTTTATGGGTTGTTGTTTTTTTTTTTTTTTTTTTTTCATGTTTAACTCTCTTCTACAGAACATGTCAACATCGGGTTTTAGTTCAGGACACTATATAGCTATTGCTGTTACTATTTCCTGGTTATAAACCTGCCCTCCTTCACTCCTGGTGGGCCTTTTAGATTCTGTTGACTTCATCTAGGCTATTTCATGGGTTGAGGTTCTCCTATTTTAGAATTCTTGTCCCTGTTTTCTTTTTCACAATTTCATTGACATTGGAGACAAGTGTTTATTCCTACTCATTCTTGATGTTGCTGGCAGACAGTCAGGCCAGACCAGATCTCCAGGGAGCACACTAAAGAAAGGTCAGAAGTCGTCTTGATCTTTTAAGTTAAGAGGCTGTAATTTCATAAAGGATGTCTATTTGAAAAACATGATCTCTGCACATGCAAGAAACTGTTTCCCATGGTTTCCATCTGGGAAGTGCAATGGGCAAATAGGATGGTGGCTTTTATTTTTACTTTGTTCCCCTCTGCACTCTTTGAAATTTATCATGATCATTTAATTTTACTAAAAATTTTTAAGAAAATTAAGTTTAATGTCAATATTTCATGCAGTTTTCCACAGGAAAAAGTATAATAGTTGATGAAAAAAATAAAATTAAGCAATGCCATACATTCTCCTCCTCTATTAACAAATTAGTATGTACAACATGATCAAAGGAATATATGAGTATATAGGACAGGTACATAAAGACTAGAGAAAAATATCAAAACTTAAGTGATCATTTCTGGTCATGGAAATATAAATTTCCTTTTCCTTTGTGCTTTGCTGTTTTTCTTTTTTTCTTTAAATATTCCCTAGTAACCATATAATGCCATTGTAATCAAACAAAGTTATAAAATAAACATCTAGGTTCCTTCCCAGAGCTACTGTAGAGCACATTTGTCACCATTTCCTGCCTTCAGAATCCCCTCCCTGCTCCTCACTATAATTTCAAGTATATTTCAAGTATATTGTAGAAACTATAGTTTTGTCTGACCTTTGTCTTTAAAGTAGGAATTCTATTTGAATTTATTATGAAGTTTTCAGTTATAAGTGATAAGAATGTTAATATTTTAGCTACTTGGCTATAGGTTAACATTTGTTTCTGATTATTTCTATCACTGCCTATTTAAAATGATTGTAAAACATTTTTCACATAAAAAAGGTGAGCTCAAAAATTTGTTATAACCTACTAAGAAAAAAGGCCATATTGTTATTTATTTAACCTCAATAACCAAACTGTTTTAAAATTTTCATACTTTAAATAGAAATAAACTGAGCTTTGACAGATTCCTTTTTTGTTCCAAAGATCATATTTTACATAATAAAGTTGATTTATGTAACACATGTTAAGCCTACTATGTGTTAGGTATGCATGTAGGTGGGGGTGGATAGTGAAGACATTCACAGTATTCTCCCTAGCTTCCTAACAAAGTATTGAAAAAATAAGGTTTAAATAACACTGCTGTGTCTTCTGTTTGTTTGTTGTGATTTTATTTTATTTTTTTTAGTATATTTTATTATGTTGTTACAGTAGTCCCAATTTCTTTTCCCTTTGCTCCTCTCTTCCCAGTACCCCCCCTTCCCTCCTGCACTCCCATCCCCCTTAGTTCATGTCCATAGGTCGTGCATATAAGTTCTTTGGCTTCACCCTTTCCTATATTATTCTTCACTGTCCCCTATTTTGTACCAACCAATTATGCTTCTTAGTCCCTGCACCATTTCCCCATTTCTCCCCCTCCCCCCTCCCAGCTGATAATCCTCCAAATGACCCCCATACCTGTGATTCTGTTTCTGTTCTAGTTGTTTGCTTAGTTATTTTCATTTTTGTTTTTTAGATTAAGTTGTTGATAGTTGTGAGTTTGTTGTCATTTTAATGTTCATAGTGTTGATCTTTCTTTTATAACTTATTGTTTGTTTATTTATTTATTTTTAGAGAGAGGGGAAAGGAGAAAGAGAGGGAGAGAAACATAACTGTGTGGTTGCCTCTCACTTGCGCCCCCAACTGGGGACCTGATGTGCAACCTAGTCATGTGCCCTGACTGGGAATCGAACCAGCGACGCTTGGCTCGCAGGCCGACACTCAATCCACTGAGTGATCTTCTTTTTCTTAAATAAGTCCCTTTAACATTTCATATAATAAGGGCTTGGTGATGATGAACTCCTTTAGCTTTACCTTGTATGGGAAGAACTTTATCTACCCTTCCATTCTAAATGATAGCTTTGCTGGATAGAGTAATCTTGGTTGTAGGTCCTTGCTTTTCATCACACTGAATACTTGTTGCCAGTCCCTTCTTGCCTACAAAGTTTCTTTTGAGAAACCAGTTGATAGTCTTATAGGCACCCCTTTTAGGTAACTCTCTGCTTTTCTCTTGCTGCTTTTCAGATTCTCTTTATCTTGAACCTTTGGCATTTTAATTATGATGTGTCTTGGTGTGGTCCTCTTTGGGTGTAGCTTGTTTGTGACTCTCTGGGCTTCCTGGATTTGTATGTCTTACTTCCTTCACCAAATTTGGGAAGTTTTCCTTCATTATTTTTTCATATAAGCTTTCGATTTCTTGCTCTTCCTCTTCTCCTTCTGGCACCCCTATGATTTGGATATTGGCATGTTTAAAGTTGTCCCAGAGCCTCTCCTCATTTTTTTCAATTCTTGTTTCTTCATTTTGTACTGGTTTACTGTTTTTTTCTTCCTTATATTCCAAATCATTGATTTGAATCCTGGTTTCCTTCTCTTCACCATTGGTTTTATGTGGACTTTCCTTCATTTCATTTAGCATAGCCTTCACTTCTTCCCTTATGCGTTTGCCTTACATAAGGATATCTGTCAAGTCTGTGAGCATCTTTACCACCAGTGTTTTGAACTCTGCATCTGTTAGGTTGGCTATCTCCTTATTGCTTTGTTCTCCCACTGGAATCTTGATCCATTCCCTCTTTTGGGCCATACTTCTCTGTCTCCTCATCTTGGCAGGCTCCTGTATTTGTTTGCCCTCTGTGTCTTAGGTAGAGCTGTCACACACTTTATGTTGTAAGGGGTGGAGTCTTAGGTATTCGTCAGTATGGGCGATGCGTTTCACCACGTTGTGATGCTGTATGTAAGGGAGGGGTCTGAGAGGGAACAATGCCACTTGCTCAGCCCTCGCCCTTCTCCAGGCACTTCTCCCACTTCCATATGGGGCTGGCGCCTCTCTAGCAGTTGCCCTGGCTGTTGTTCCCAAAGTGGGTAGGTCTGTGGACATTCTAGGGCCATGGGGACCCTTTAAACAAGCAGACTCTGCTGAGAGACTTGTAGTTTCTGCCTCTGCCCCAACCCCCACTGATTTGCACAGTCAGAAGCAATGACGTTTTATTGTCCCCAGTGCTAGAACCATGAGCTGTGCAGTCTGGTCTGGTGCTGGGAGTGCTCCCCAGGTGTCTTTCTTGACTTTTTAAAATGTTTGTGCTATCTGCTGGCCTGCCGCTGCCGCCGCCACCACACTGCATCCTTTCTACCCCGGCTTCACCCCTCCTACCTGTCTGGATGAGTATTTCTTCTTTATATCTTTGTTGGACTTCCATGCAGCTTGATTTTCTGAAACTTCTGGTTGTCTCTAGTTTTGAGGTAGTTGTATTCCTTCTTAGTTGTGGAGGGAGACGCAGCATGTCTCTCTAGGCCTCCATCTTGGCCAGAAGTTGCCCTTTTTTGCTGTGTCTTATTTGCTCTAAAACCAGTGCCATGTGTTGGGAGGGAGGGAGGAGGGGAGCAAGCCAGCCAGCCAGCCTAGGAGCCCTTTCATGTAACATGAATTAGAAAGCCTCCATGGAGTAAGAGAATTTGAGCCAGACCTTGAAGCAAAGGCAGAACTTTAAAATGTGACATGGTGAGAGGACAGGGAGGGGAAATTTCATGCTAGCTGGGTCTGAAGTAAACCATTATTATTCTTATTTCAGGTTCAAGTTTTGAAACTGCTATTGAATTTGTCTGAAAATCCAGCCATGACAGAAGGACTACTGGGTGCCAAAGTAAATAGCTTAAAAATTTGTTTTGTAAATATTAAATATATAGATTTATCACTTTTAAAATGTTAAGAGATTATCTCTGAGGAGCAATACTATGTTGATTTTCTTTTTGTTCTTTTTACCTACATGAATTTCCTAAAATTTTTGTAATGTGCATATTTTACTTTTAAAAATAGTTTTTGAAAAGGTCTCCCTAGCAAAAAAATATAGTAATTTTTCTGTCTCTACCCAATTTGGGTTACACTTATCTCATCATATCCTTCACACTTGATTTGTTTATGTTCACATGTGTCTTATTATCTGCTGAAACACTAGTATTTATTGAGCCCTAGTATGTGCCAGGTGCTGGGCCCAGTGCCAAGATATTGCAGTCAGTACAGATGACATGGTGCTTATCCTCATGGAGCTTACACAAGAATATGTAACAAATGAATAAGATTACTAAGACGAGTGTTCTGAAGGAAGCAAAGGTGTTGCAGAGCTAGAATGACCTCTACCCCTGTAGAGAAGAGACCCTGTTGTATTCATCTGCTCATCCCTTGCAGGGTATGTAGTAAATGTTTGACTGGTGAATTGACTTCCCATGAAGCCTGTATGATGGGTCTTAAAAATGAAAATGGGTGATTTTCCAAATGATTATATTCTAGGATTCTAAGGAAATAGTTTTTTTCAGGTAAAACATGAAACCTCTTTCCCATTAGTATACAGTGTGGGGTTACATAAGATTTTACATTTAAGTTACATAATCTTAGGGATAATTTTCTATGACAAGATTTTTAAAATGTATTTAACAGTTTTAAAATGTGAAAATAAACATGAAAATGTTTTCATGTATTATTGAAATATACTGTTTCATATTTTAGGTGGATTCATCATTCCTTTCCCTTTATGATGGCCACGTGGCAAAGGAAATTCTTCTTCGAGTTCTTACACTATTTCAGAACATAAATAACTGCCGCAAAAAGGAAGGCCATTTAGCTAAGCCTGCTTTCGCTAAAGGGTCATTGTTCTTCCTTTTATATGGAGAAGAATGTGCCCAAAAAATGAGAGTATTAGTTAATCACCATGATGCGGAGGTGAAGGAAAAGGTAACAATAATACCCAAGTCCTAACTATTAGGTCATATTTCTCCGAAGAGTAATGCAGTCTAGAAGTAATGCATGTAATCTTCTTTTTCATCTTTACAAAGGGATTCTTTCAGCCACTGAATTTAAACAGTAAATATAAGATTTATCATTTACACAGTAAAACAGCTTGTTCTAAAACATTTTCTTTTTTGCTATTTGCTGAGCTACTTCAGTTATTTCCTTGACATGGCGTGACCTTTTTATATGTAAGCTACTCTTCTGTTTGCTGTGATTTGTAGTTACTCATCTGAGAAGAGCATTATTAGTACATGAGATTGTTTCAGAACTGCCATACAAATGACCTTGTTCTTTTTAGTAGCAATGAGATCCAAAGCTCTTGAATCTACCTGACAGCTTAGCCATATTGCTGTCAAAAGTCTATTCCAATCATTAACTATCCTAGTCAATGAAGATCGTAAGCTTTTAGGAGAAATGTTTCCTAGCACTCACCCACTCCCATTCAATGTGCCAGCATATAAAGATGCTGTGTATAAAATACTGGGAACAATCAAAATGTCCACCTATATAGGCAACTGGTTTAATCAGTTATCTAGTCTTAAAAGAATTAAGCAGGCCTAAATATGTTGATGTGGAAAGACACCCATGAAATGTGGATGTGTTTTTTAAATGAAAAGTATGTGTACATATGGACAGCACACTTCTAGAATGATACCCAAACTCCTGGAAGTGGTATTTTGGAGTAAGGAAATGACTTTTCTATGTACACCTTCTGTCGTATGAATTTTTTACTGTCGCATAACTTATATAATAATTTTTTAAATAAAAAGGAAAAACAAAGTTGTTTTCTGTTAATTGATAGTACTTTATTAATTTTCATCTATATTTTACTTGACTAAAATTACAATACATGAAAATTTCTCAGCTATTATCTTTAATAGTATTTTTGTTCCATAAATTACTATAACAATTTATTGATATATTTGAATTCAGCCAGATTTTATAATATTCAAGTTCACAGCCATCACCATGCCTACCTAGTATTAAGTCAAAATGCAAGCAAAAGCTTCTCTATTCATGTATTTAAGGCAAAGCTTTAAGAGTAATTTAAATTTCATTTGTAAATACATGAATTTCCATAGGAAGTCACAAGTCCTCAAACAGAAAAATGTGTAGTCTCAGTTATCCTGATACAGAAATCAAACTTGGAAAAAATATGTTTACAGTAGAAAAAGGATTCAATATTGAGATGAAAACATATACATTCCTAATTGGCTATGGTAGTAATGTACATTTGATGGCTGAGAATAATACTTTTATTTATCAGTGATGCGAACATTAAGTATTAATCCCCTGAAACGTACATTTCTTTATAGTAATTTTTTAAAATCTGCCTCTTTATTTAATGCAGTACATAGTAAGAATGCACACATTAAAAACCAGGCTTTGGTTTCAATGTGCTTTAGCAGCACTGGATTCTAAAATTGTCTCATCTTTTCCTCTACTACTAGTTTGAATAAATAATCACATATCCTGGAGATCAGAGCACTGAACATGAAATGTCAAAATGCTAGAGAAAAAGGAGTCATTTTTAACTACACAGAAAGAACTGCATAATGAAAATGCACAAGCAGTCTTTATCTCTGTAGGTCATGGCACATATGAGCTTGTATGAGGTGGGATTTCTCCTATCTGGTGGTTCCACCCTCTTGGGCGATGAGGAATATCAGTGTTGCTCACTTTCCATAGGAGAAAGGGAGACGTCAATTAAATTTCACATATTGGTATGATGCCAGCTAATCAAAGAGGAAAATGAAACTGACAGGATACAAGATCAAAAGGTATTCTGAAGTACATGAGAATGCAGAGAAGAGGATGGATTTGTCTTGTTTTTCCATTTTGCACATAAACCCTTCAGAATATAGGTAAGTGAAAAATAAAATGGGAAGAATCACTCAACACAACTTCTGTAAGGAGAGACAGAGCTTGATATACTTCTTAGTGATAAAACATCAAAGTAGAAAGAATGTAAATGGTGATTAAAAATTAAAGCTTGTGAGGTGGCATGGAAAAATGAGACAGGCCCAGATAAGTGTAGCTGGAACATAATTTTAAAGGGCTTAGAGACCATCAGATGGTACATATGAATACAAAAATAATGTTAAGGCCATTCACAGAGAAGAAACAAGATGTACTTGGCTTGCTTGTAGAACAGAGGAAAGAGATGAATCTTCAATTAATTCAGTGTTCAACAGCAAGGAAGGTGACTGCAAGAACATAGGCCAGTATTAGGGCAACATGCCCCAAAGCTAATCTACCATAAACCTAACATCCTGATTTGCATCTGCTTGCTACTTTGAAATGAAAGTTTATGCTTGTTCTGATTTTTTCCTGAAGGTTTATTATATTTTATGGGGAGACTTTTTGTGCTTTAGTGACCCCAAATTACATACATTCACATATGTTATATACACAGAGCATACACATTTCCCGTTGACTGATTTGCATCTTTGTAGATAAAAATGCTAAGTTTTGATTAAGATCATATACATTTGTTTTGGCTCTCCAAATTTCACAAAATGAATGAGATAAAGTTGTTAGTCCTCAGTTTTTAGTGCCAATACATATGCTGAAATCTGCAACAGGAACAATACGTTATCAAAAGAATTAGCCTATTTTCAGCTTTCAAATCTACCTATTTGTACTAGGTAGTAATATCTTAAATTATTTTCTCCCTATATTTTAAAGTGCATTTAAAAAAAAACCACTATTCACATTTTTTGGAGGTAGGTCAAAATTCTCCTCTTGTTGCACATGAGGAAACAGGCACAGTGATCATAAGTGATTGGTTCAGGGTACACAGAAAAATCCATGGTGCAATTAAGTGGCTAGCATGTAGCATGCATGTATATGTGCAACAGCACTTACTAGGTAGCATTTGGTGTAAAAACCCTATTTTACTATGAATAAAAGTTCATTTCACTGAGACTATGGATCAGATAGAATGGGCCTCCAAATGTATCTGATGAGCTGTCTTCACTTAGGATGGTTCAGAGTAATCAAGTGACTACAGAGCCCTTACAAGACTAAAGCTCAGGTCAGCTGATTTCCAGTTCGCTCACTTTCCCTTTTTTACCATTAGTATTCCACACTGGCTTAATAAAAGAATTGTGCTTAGGGGGTCACTTAATATAAAAATATATCTGAATCATTAAACATAAAATATGTTTTATCAGTATATTCAGAGTTAGAGCTAAGAAACCAGAAAAAAAAAGTATATGAAGAGAATAAAATTTAATTCAAAATGCATGGTATATTAACATTTAAGATCTGCATTTATCTTTGTAAAATATTATTTCCTTGCAGCTGTATTTGTGCTTAGCAGTCTGACATTTAGAGTAAAAATAGAAAATTTCATAATCTCATTCTCATGACCATACTCTCCTTTGTTCTGTCCAATTCATGGGGCTTTTGATTTGGGAACTGTAGACATGCAATAGAAATATACAGTTCCCCCCCTTTTAAAATATTAAGTCTTTACCAATGGTAACTTAGCCCAACCTCCTTAGGTTTTTATGCTTTAAAAATATATAGCATTTAGTATTTGGCATGTAAGCTAATCTTAGAAGAGCAAGAAGTACTGTAAGCATGTGGAAATTAATTTTATCATTACTCTAATGTGAATGTAAAAAATGTTTATGTGAGCAGTCTTCTGAAAAAAATCTAGGTATATAGTCAGGTTTGACCTTGTAGAAGGCTCATAAGAATAGAACTGAAATAAATATTTAAAATTAGTTTTTCATAATCTCAGAAAAGTCTACCACTAAAGTATAATACTTTAGTTAAAAACAGTCACATTTATTGCTTACACTATTGTGACAAGATGTAAATGACCCATATGAATGGGTCATTTATATGACCTGTTTATGTGAACTGGCAATCGTAGTAGTAAAGTTATTACATAAAACAAAACAGAAATTTGCAGAAGTTTCCAAATGTAAAAAACCATAATCATGAATTTCTTAAGTCTTTTAAAATTTATATCAAATGTATTTCATTACAAGCTCCTGCGCTCTATGCAAAGTTTTCATCATCACTATTTAGGTATCTTGATTCTCCATGCTTCAAGACAAAAAAATCTTCAGTCTCAAGTCCATATCTTTCTAGAGCCTCACTCAATTTCACTGGAGGCTCTAAGTAATGCTGGCAAAGAAAGGGCAGGGAGAGAAAAAAAAAAAAATGGACAAAGATTAACCATACACATACTTCAGGGATATTTCAAATAAGTGAAACTAAAATACCTAACATATGCCTACTTAAAATAATGCCCTTTCTTTTCATTGAAGCATTAGCAAATGAGTTAATCACATTTTCTAATACAAAAGAGTCAATTAAGTCAATAGAAACGTCATACTTATCATTCTAGCCAAACACCATATATGTCAGATTTGGTGCCAACTTAGACCGAACATCATTAGATTGCATGAAATCTGATAACAACTACATAAAATTTCAATCTAAATGGAATCAATGCCTAATATGATATTAGACAAATGTGACCAGTATTTTTTAATATTGAAACTTACATTATAAGAGTGTTGTATGTATAGGTAAATGCTAAAGAAATATTTTTGTCTGAAGAAAGGTTATTATCCTCAAACCCCTAGCCACATATTGACACTGGAGTCCACAGCATGAAAGAGGGACAGAGATAAGACAAGTGGAATGTCCCTGTTTACCTTTGTCTCCTCCCCTTTTCAAAGCTTAAAGAAGATAGCACATTGTTGCAGTATGTTTTAATCTGTCAAATGTTTTTTCAAGTAAACTCAAACCACTTGAATATGTATTATTCTAACTACTGACTTAAAAGATGTAAAAAGAAATCATCGTACCAGTTCTCTTTTGGCCAAAACCTTTACATCGTATAATTGCTATTTTTTCCCTTTATTTCAAAGGGGTTTTCCCCAATTTCAATTTAAAAGCTGCAAAATGTGGAAGTAGAAAGCAAGAATAAAAATCAAACAGTGTCTCATCTAATCTCCAGGGTTAAGTCTGCCTCCACCCTGAATGCAACAAGCACCTTTTGAGCACCACAGAGTAGCCAGGCCAGGGAACCAAACAGAAATGCTTGCCTTCCTGGAGCTCAGTCTTACTACAGAAACAAATAAGAAATGAATAAATAACAAAATAGTATCTCAGTGGTTGATGTGTTCTGGGGACAAAATATAGGTAAGTGTGGGAGGTGGAGGTTTAATTTTAAATACAACAGTCTTAAGTTCTCTTTGAGGAGCAGCAAGATGGCAGTGGAGTAGGAGAATTTATCTCACTGCCTCACAGAACCAAGCTGAAAATAAAAATGAGAACATCCACCTGAACTGAAGACTGCCTGAAAAGGAGATACTTAACCAAGGACTGGCTGAAACCACCTCAAGACCAGCCGGAGAGACAAGGACACTAAAGGGGCTGGCACCACACAGGCGCGGGGGAAGAGGTGGGGCTGAGGTTGCTGCACAGTTGTGGCAGCTTTGCCGAGAAAGAAGTGAAGCCTGGACCACTGGCCAGGCTCCCAAGCATATAGCGCCAGTGCTGGGATCCCCTGCCCACACAGCATCCAGGAGCTAAAGGCCACAGGCTTTTTGCCCACTGGAGAAAGACAACGCCACCTTTTCTCTATTCCCTACTCTTACTGTTTTTTCCTCCCTCCATGCTCATAATTATTTTTCTTTCCTTTGTTCTTATTGTATTCTTGTTTTCTTATTCTATATCTCTTTCCACTTTTATTATTCTTTGCTCTTCTGTTGTTGATCTTGCTGTTTTGGGGTTTTTGTTTTTTGGCTTGTGTGGGTTTTGTTTTCTGTGTTGTATTGCTTTATTCTGTCAGCACAGGTACAACATCATATAAGACATGTTGAGCCTCTCGTGTCAGCCAGCCAGAGGGGGGAACCCACCAGTGAATAGGCCAACAACAATCAAGACCCAAAGACAACAGGAGAGCCCACATAAACTACAAGGGGCATTCCCAGAGCATCCAGCTCAGGAGATAAAGGAGACCACCACTGAGTCCCGCAGGACTCTTACCACATAAGGCTGCTCCACAAAGACAGGAAGTAAAACCAGATCTATCTAATACATAGAAACAAAAAGAGTAAGCTAAAATGGGGAGACAAAGAACCCCAAATGAAAGAAAAGGAGGAATCCCCCAGAAAAAGCTAACTGAAACTGAGGCAAGCAATTTATCAGATACAGAGTTCAAAGTAATGGTTGTAAGGATGGTCAAGAAAATTAGAACTACAAGGAACTTAGTAGAAACTACATCAGCATGAAAAAGGACATAGAAACCTTGAATAAGAACCTGTTGGAAATGAAGAATGCAATATCTGAAATGAAGAATACACTAGAAGGAATTAAAAGCAGGCTAGATGAAGCAGAGAATCAAATCAGCAATTTGGAAGACAACAGAAAAAGCACCCAATCAGAGCAACAAACAAAAAAGATTTTAAAAGAACAAGGATGGTTTAAGGGAACTTTGGGACAACATGAAACGTAACAATATCCATGTCATGGGGATACCAGAAGAAGAAAGTGAGCAAGAGATAGAAAACCTGTTTGAAGAAACAATGACAGAAACTTCCTTAACCTGGAGAAAGGAAAAGTCACACAAGTTGCAGAAGTACAGAGAGTCCCAAACAGGAGGAAACCAAGGAGACCCACCTCAAGACAACCTCATAATTAAAATGGCAAAGTTTAAAGACAAATAGAGAATCATAATGGCAGCAAGGGAGAAACAGCTAGTAACATACAAGAAAGCTCTGATAAGGCTATCAGCTGATTTCTCAAAAGAAACACTTCAGGCCAGAAAGGAAGGCATGAAGTATTTAATGAAAAGAAAGGGATCTGCAACCAAGACTTCTATCAAGCAAGGCTATCAATTAACATGGAAGGCAAAATAAAGAACTTCCCAGACAGAAAAGGCTAAAGGACTTCATTAATACCAAACCAGCACTGCAAGAGATGTTAAAGGGACTGCTTTAAGAAGAAGTAATAGAGAGAGAAACATAGGTATAAAGGAATAAAAAGGCAATAAAAAGCACCTATCAATAGTAACCCCAAAGCAAATAGATTAAATGGTCCACTCAAAAGACACAGGGTAGCTGAATGGGTAAGAAAACATGATATATATATACTGTCTACAAGAAACCCACCTCCTCAGAACAAAAGATTTACACAGACTAAAAGTAAAGGGATAGAAAAAATGTTCCATGCAAATGGAAAGGAAAATAAAAAAAACTGGGGTAGCAATACTTAATATTTGACAAAATAGACTTCAAAACTAAGGCCATCAGACAGACAAATAGCCCTGGCTGGTGTGGCTCTGGCTGGTGTGGCTCAGAGGACTGAGTGCCAGCCTGCAAACCAAAAGGTCTCCAGTTCGATTCCCTGTCAGGGTACACACCTGGGTTGCAGGCTGTGTCCCCAGTTGGGGATGTGCAAACAGCAACCAATCGATATCTGTCATCAGTATTTCTTTTCCTCTCTTTCTCCCTCCCTTCCCATCTCTAAATATAAATAAATAAAATCTTTTTAAAAAATAGACAATGTCACTACATTATACTAAAGTGGATATAACCCTTACATTTGCTCAATATAGGAGCACCAAAATATATAAAGAAAATCTTGGTTAACTCTAAGGAAGAGATTGACAGCAATGCAGTCATTGTAGGGGATTTTAACACCCCACTGTGACCACTGGATGGCTCTTCTAGATGAAATATCAACAAGGAAACAGTGACCTTAAATGACACATTAGATTGAATGGATCTAATTGATATTTACAGAACATTTCATCCCAAAGCATCAGAATAAACATTCCTCTCTAGTGCATATGGATCATTTTCAAAGACAGACCACTTGGTAGGACACAAAAGAAGTCTTAAATTCAAGAAAATTAAAATTATATCAAGCATTTTCTCAGATCACAATAGCATGAAACTAGAAATCAACCCCAGTAAAAACAATCAAAATTATTCAAATACATGGAAACTAAATAGCATGTTATTAAAAAAATGAATGAGTCATCAATGAGATCAAGAAAGAAATTAAAAGTACCTGGGAACAAATGAAAATGAACACATAACAACCCACACCTATGGGACACAGTGAAACCATCCTAAGAGGGAATTTATAGCATTACAGGTATACCTCAAGAAGATAGAAAGATCTCAAATAAACAATCTACCCCTACACTTAAAAGAACTAGATAAACAACAACAAAGCCCAAAGGGAGTAAAAGGAAAGAAATAATCAAGATCAGAGCAGAAATAAATGACATAGAGCTTTAAAAAATTCAAAAGATCAATGAATCAACAAAATTGATGAACCTTTAACCAGATTCATCAAGAAAAAAAGAGAGCAGATCCAAATAAATAAAATCAGAAATCAAATAGAAATAATGGCTACAAGAGAAATACAAAGGATTGCAAGAAAATACTATGAATAGCTATATGCCAAGAAATTGGACAACCTGGGTGAAATGGATAAATCTCTAGAATAATACAATCTCCCAAGACTGAATCAGGAAGAAACAGAGCACCTGAATAAACCGATAACAACTAATGCAATTGAAGCAATAATCAAAAAACAAAAGTCCTGAACCTAATGGCTTCACAGACAAATTTTACCAATTATTCAATGGAGAACTAACACCTATCCTCAAACTATTCAAAAAATTCAAGAAGAGGGAAGGCTTCCAAGCTGTTTGTAGAAGGCCAGTATTATTCTAATTCCAAAATCAGGTAAAAACACAATGAAAAAATAAAACTAGGCCAATATCCTTCATAAACATTGATGCTAAAATCCTCAGCAAAATACCAGCAAACCAGATTGAGCAATATGAATACACAACAAAAGATCATTGACCATAATTAAGTAGAATTTGTCCCTGGGATGTAAACTGGGTACAATATTCACAAATTAATAAATGTGATACATCACATAAACAAAATGAAGGATAAAAACCACATGGTCATAACATAGATACTGAAAAAGTATGTGATAAAATCCAGCACCCATTTATGATAAAAACTTTAGGCAAAGTGGGAATAAAGGGATTATATCTCAACCTAAGAAAGGCCAAACATGAAAAACGTACTGCCAACATCATACTCAATGGATAAAAACTAAAAGCATTTCCTCTAAAATCAGGAACAAGACAATGGTGTCTGCTTTCAGCACTCTTATTCAACATAGTACTGAAGTCCTAGCAATAGTGCTCAGACAAGAAGAAGAAATAAAAGGCATCCAAATTGGAAAACAGGAAGTATAACTCATTATTTGCAGATGACATAATTTTGTACATAGAAACCGTATAGGCTCCATCAAAAAACTACTAGACCTAATAAGTGAATTTGGCAATGTAGCAGGGTACAAAATCAATACTCAGAAAGCAATGTCATTTCCATACACCAATACTGAACTATCAGAAAGAGAAACTAAGAAAACAATTCAATTTACTATTGCAACAAAGAAAAATGAAGTACCTAGGAATAAACTTAACCAAGGAGGTAAAAGAAGATCTATATTTGGAAAATTATAGGACACTGAAGAAAGAAACTGAGGATAATACAAGTAAGTGGAAGAATATACCATGTTCATGGATTGGAAGAATTAACATCATTAAAATGTCCATACTACCCAAAGTATGGACATTAAATGCAATTCCTATTAAAATACCAATGGCATATTTCACATATCTAGAACAAATATTCCAAAAATTTATATGGAATCAAAAGATCTAAAATAGCCTTAGCAATCTTGAAAAAGAAAAACAAAGTTGAAGGGATCACAATACCTGATATCAACTATAGTATAAGGCCACTATAATCAAAACAGTCTGGTACTGGCATAAGAATAGACACATAGATCAATGGAACAGAACAGAGAGGCCAGAAATATACCCACACTTTTATGGTCAATAAATATTTGACAAAGGAGGCAAGAGCATACAGTGAAGTAAAGACAGTCTCTTCAATAAATGGTGTTGGGAGAACTAGACTAGTTCTTGCAAAAAAATAATACTAGACCATCAACTTACATCATACATCAGAATAAACTCATATAAAAGACTTAAATACTCATATAAGTCACAATACCATAAAAATTCTAGAGGAAAACGTGGACAGTAAAATTTCAGCTACCTTGCAGAGCAATATTTTTGCCAATACAGTATTCCCTCACTTATCGTGGGTATTACGTTCTAGACACCCCCACCCACCCAACCACCCCGCAAAAGGTGAAGACCTACAAAGTAGGAACCTTACATTCATTTTAGTGTGTGTGTATATATATATATATATATATATTTAAGGTTTTATAAACCCCACTTATAAACCATTCCCAGTCCCTTGTTAACCTTCTCCACTCCTTATTAACCTTTTCCACAATTTTATAAACACTACTTATGTTCTTAAACATATTCTACACTCTTAAACCTACATAACTTTAACAACATACATATACAGTACCACGAAATCCAGCAATGTAGCAAAAAATCCACAATAAATAATTAAATATAATATTTTTTAAAATCCGTGATACAACGAGGCCACGATAAGTGAACTACGATATAGAGAGGGACTACTGTATATCTCCTAGGGCAGAGGAAACAAAAAAATAAGCACTGGGACTATATCAAATTAAATAGCTCTGCACAGCTAAAGAAACCATCATCAAAATGGAAAGGGAACCCATTGTATGGGAAAACACACTTGCCAGGGTTACATCAGACAAGGATTTAACCTCCAAAATATATAAAGAACTCATACAACTAAACACCAGGAAGACAAACAATCTAATTAAAAAATGGACAAAGGACCTGAGTAGGCACTTCTCCAAGGAGAACATACAGAGAGCCTACAGACATATGAAAAGATGTTCAACATCAGTAGTCATCAGAGAGATGCAAATTAAAACGACAATGAGATACTATCCCACACCTGCCAAAATGGCTATCATTATCATTAATAAATCAACAACTGATAAGGATGGGGAGAAAAGAGAACCCTCATGCACTGTTGGTGGGAATGCAGACTTGTGCAGCCACTATGGAAAACAGTATGGAGTTTCCTCACAAAATTCAAAATGGAACTGCCTTTTGACTCAGCAATTCCACCTCTGGGAACATATCCAAAGAATCCCAAAACACCAATTTAAGAGAATATATGCACCTCTATGTTCATAGCAGCGCTATTTATAATAGCCAATATTTGAAAACAGCCTCTGTGCCCATTAGTAGATGAGTGGATAAAAATACTGTGGTACAGAATAGGACTTCTGGCTAAGATGGAGGCATAGACAGACATGCTGCATCTCCCTCCACAACTAAGAAGGAATACAACTACCTCAAACAGAAGTTCCAGAAAATCAAACTGCATGGAAATCCAGCAAACCAAGATATAAAGAAGAAATACTCATCCAGATAGATAGGAGGGGCAGAGCCAGGGTGGAGAGGACACAGTGTGGTGGCAGCAGCAGCAGCAGGTCGGCAGAAAGTGCAGTCACACGTTTTAAAGTCAGGAGGGACACCTGGAGAGCGTTCCCAGCTCCTCACCAGACCTCGAAGCTCACAGTCCCAGCACCAGGGGAAATCAAGCCTCATTGCTTCTGACTGTGCACACCAGTGGGGGTTGGGGTAGAGGCAGAAACTGCCAGTCTCTCAGCAGAGTCTGCTTGTCTAAAGAGCCCCCACAGTCCTAGAACATCTACAGACCCACCCACTCTGGGAACGACGGCCAGGGCAGCAGCTAGAGGGGTGCCAGTCCGGTGCAGAAGTACCTGGGAAAGGGGCCAGTGCTGGGCAGGGGGCATTGTTCCCTCTCCAACCCCTTCTCCACATAACAATGCCACAATGTGGTGAAACAGGTCACCCTGTAGTGATGAATCCCTAAAGCTTCGCCACTTACATCGTAACAGGAGTGACAGCTCTACCTGGGACGCGGTGGCAAACAGAGGAGCCTGTCAGAATGAGATAGAGAAGTATGGCCCAAAAGGGTGAACAGATCAAGGTTCCAGTGGGAGAACTAAGCGACAAGGACATAGCTAACCTCACAGATGAGGAGAGAGACAACAACCTAACAGATGCAGAATTCAAAACACTGGTGATAAAGATGCTCATAGGCTTGACAGATATGCTAGAGTAGGGCAAACGCATAAGAAGTGAAGGCTATGCTAAGTGAAACGAAGGAAAATCCACACAAAACCAATGGTGACGAGAAGGAAACCGGGGTTCAAATCAATGATTTGGAACATAAGGAAGAAAAAAACAGTCAACCAGTGCAGAATGAGAAAGCAAAAATTTAAAAAAATGAGGAAAACTTCCCAAATTTTGTGAATGAGATGGACATACAGATCTGGAAACATAGAGGGTCCCGGGTGAGCAGGACCCAGAGGGGACCACACCAGGATGCATCATGATTGAGATGCCAAAGGTGAAAGATAAAGAGAGAGTCTTGGGGGCAGCAAGAGAGAGGTGGAGAGTTGCCTACAGGGGGGTGCCTATAGGACTATCAGCTGATTTCTCAGAGAACACTTTGCAGGCAGGAAGAGACTGGCAAGCAGTATTCAATGTGATGAAAGGCACCCTGCAACCAGGACTACTCTATCCAGCAAGGGTATCATTTGGAATGAAGGGGCAGATGAAGTGCTTTCCAGACAAGGTGAAGCTAAAGGAGTTCATCATCACCAAGCCATTATTATATGAAATGTCAAAGGGACTTAGGGAAAAGAAGATCAAAACTATGAACACTGGAATGATGGCAAGCTCATAGCTATCAACAACTGAATCTAAAAAATAAAAAACAAAATCCAACTAAGCAAACCAGAACAGGAACAGAATCCTAGATATGGGGATCATTTGGAGGGTTGTCAGCTGGGAGGGGGGAGGGGGAGAAATGGGGATATGGTGCAGGGATTGAGAGGCATAATCGATTGGTACAAAGTAGACGGGGAAGTTAATAATATAGGAAAGGGTGAAGCCAAAGAAGTTATATGCACGACCCATGGACATGAATTAAGGGGGGAGGGACTGCTGGAGGTAAGGGGGGTACTGGGCAGGGGGAAGCAAAGGGGGAAAAATTGGAGCTACTGTAACAACATAATAAAATATACTTTAAAAAATATTGTAATAAAAAAAATACTCTGGTACATTTACACAATGGGATACTACGCAGCAGTAAAAAAAGGAGGAATTCTTACCTTTGCGACAGCATAGATGGAATTGGAGACTATTGTGCTAAGTGATATAATCGAGGCAATGAAAGACAAATACCATATAACCTGATTTATAACTGGAATCTAAGGAACAAAATAAACTAAAAAGCAACATAGAATCAGAGGCACAGAAACAAGGAACAGACTGACAGCTGTCAGAGGGGAGGGGGGAGGGGGGCACTGGATGACAGGATTAGTCAGAGAACATACACCTCACCCGCAGACATGGACAACGATGTGGGGATTGACTGTGGGAAGGGGGGCACTAGAGAGGGGGCAAAAGGAAAAATCGGGAAAACTTTAATAGCATAAACAGTTTTTTAAAAAAGAAGTTTTCTTTGAGAATGCAACATTTGCACAATACCTGAGGAACAGAATGCACAGGGCTTTGTAGACAATTGTGAGAGCTGTGCCTTTGACTCTGAGTATGATGGGAAGCTACTAGGTAGTTCTGGCAGAGGAGTGTCATGATCTGACTCAGAGTATAAAGGTCACTGTCCTCTGCAGTGTTGAGAACAAACTGTAGGGCAGCATGGTAGCAGTGAAGGTGGAGAGGCGTGGTCAAAGTCTGAATATAATATGAAGGTTGAGCTGACTGCATGTGAGGAAAAACTGCATGGAGGATATGAGAGAAAGGCAAGTCAAGATTCTGGCCTGAATAACTGGAAGGAGGGATTTGCCATTTGCTGAGATGTAAGATAAACAAATTTGGAGGAAGATGAGGAAGTTTGATTTTGGACTTAAGTTTTGGTACCAATGTTAAGGCAGTTGGAAATATAAATATGGATTATTATAGGGGGAAACCCTTGCTACAGAGGTACAGTGGCTAGATGGTATTTAAAGCCATAAGACTGATGAAATCCCCAAGTGAGTAAGCAGTTAGGGAGGAGGTCCATGGACTGAATCTTAAGGCACTCACTGTTTGAGAGAGTGTAAATGAGGAACTAGCAGCAGAGACTACAGAAGCAACAGCTGGTGATGCACTAGAAAAACCAGGAAAGTTTTCTGGGCTTAAAATGCACAGGCTTGCTAACAGTTATTAGTCACAAACAGGTTTTTTTTCTCTCTCCCCTCTATGCCCCCGCCCTCACTTCTAGGTTTATGGCTGTTAGGAGGGTCAATCCTTTCCACTGAGTGCTGAATAACTTAGGTTTTAACTATATATTGGTTACCCACAATTGCTACAGAAAACCACTTATTAATGCATTAGTTGCCAACATGAAGCTACTTTTAGTCTTTTTTATGCATATGGGAAATTGCTAATATATCACCAATAAAATGTAGCTTTAAATCAAAGCCTAGATCAAGAAATTGCCCTTACAAAATTATTTTAGTCTGAGATTTCAAAATGATGAAATTCTTTCCCGCTGAAAAACAACTTGTCTTGTTAACTGTTTTCCCCCATGCTCTACAAGTCTTAGCCAACAATATAGTTGCATAAGCACCCTACACAAATAATTTATTTGCCAAGTTATAACTTTGGTTATAAGCTGTAATTTAGTGTAGTTTTCAATGCTAAACTTCACAGGTCAATTCTTGGCTGTTTCAATCATCTAGAAGATAGGCCTAGAAGAAGGCAAGAAAGCCTTCTGAGTGACAGAAAACTATCTCAGTGCAAGCAAGGGAGACAGAAATATCCTACAGCCCTGGGACCAAACGACTATGTATATAAAGCAAGACAGCGGATTAGAGAAGAGTAAGAGTTAAATAGTTGAAGCAGAAGCTCTCAGCCTCAAGATGTTAAGAGACAGGCAACCATAAGTTTCCTTTTCAGCGGTATGTTTTATGATCTACTGTAATAAAAGATATTCAAAATAAAGACTCTGGTCATCTGAAAAGTTAACATGTTTCAAAATGCCTAAAATTTGTTTCCCCCAAAACTGAGTTGTTTTAAGTTTTAGTGCTTAAATGCATAATCTAGAAAATTCACTCATTTCCTAGATAAGATAGATGTTGCTATATGTATAATTTCAAAGTGTTGCTGAGTTAAAGATCTCTTTAATCTGCTTATATTAAACAGCTAGTAAGACTACTTATATGCAAATCATTCTAAAGCGTTCACAAGTCAGACAAAACATCCTCCCTGAAAATTCCATCTATTTTTTAATTGAACAAACTTGTGGTTTAAGGTTCATGCAACTCATGTCAAAATGTGAACAAATTCCAAATTGTTAAGACTAAATGAGTTTTTATTATGTTTCATTAAGAAATTAAAATGAAAGGTAATTTTTTAATGGAAATAATTCTTGAAGGCTGGGGTTTTCTATCCTCTCCTTACCTTCCCTATCTCAGTTAAGGGCACAACTATCTCCCAGTCATGGAAGGTAAAACTCGAGGAGTCATCCTAGATTCCTTTTGCACAGGTTTAATAAAATACTTCATCTAAATCACTAGTATATGTTACATATGGGACATGTATATACCTATATCTATATATAGAACACACACATATGGAATAAGAAATGCCACCAAAAATAGTGGTATATCAATGGAAACCACTATCAAACTTCTCCCCTTCTCCAAGTACAGAGACCATATTCTCATTCATCCTCCCCACCCTTGTGCTCATTCATTCCATTCCATTTCCCAATAGTGTGGCTCAGGGTTGCTGCATCATATGGGAATTTTGATTGGCGGGAGTACGGAGTGGACAGGCAGTGTATTAGGTAATTTCGGAACAAGCTGTAACCTAGGGAAAGGACAGGCCAGAAACAAAACAGAAAGAGAGTACTTAAAACATCATGAAAATGGGGTTCCTGCCCTGGAATGTGAAGACAGCACACAAAACAAAGTAAAAGCCAACCATCCATTTCTAGATTTTGCTTAGGACAGGCCCTGGATCCAGGAAAGAAGAGAAGGCTTTCTTCTATCCTGCTTGGTCCCAGAACTGGCCAGTAGCAGAGTTCTAGGGCTCTGCTACCTTAAGCAAAAAAATAAAATAATAAAATCACCTCTTCTATATTAGTCTAGGAGTAAAAGTACCATTTATCCTAACACCTGGCACAAAGCAGACACTGCATCAATGTTTACAGGATGAATAACATTTCTAAGGGCTGCCCAGCCTTACTTCCTCCATTGCCCTCCATATGACACCCATATTCTGGCTGAACAGAATTCCTCACTATTCTCCAGGCTTGCTGCCTCTAGTCCTACGCTCTGCCTTTTCCTCCTCTTGAAGTGCCTTCTCACAGCCAGGTTCAAATGTCAGCTCTTTTCATGAAGCTCTACCTGAGCCTTTCAATCACCCTGTCTCTGAGACCACTTACCCCTTTAGACACCTGTTTTGGAGTTATTATGTACATGTCTTACATGTTCTGCTAGAACAAAAGGCTCCTTGAGAGAGAAGACACGATGGTTCATTTTTCTGTTTTCCAAGACCACACACATTTTTGGTTATAGAAACATATGCTTCGTTAACTACAGAAATAAGCCAAAAGAATGGCATGCAATGTGATTTGTTTTCACTATATAAATATTGTTTTACTAATTCATGATTTACCACTTCATGTGATTGCTACAAATCAAATAGGTTCTGATTCCAGTTTAATCTCTGCACACACTGTGGGGTACAGTTATGCCTGAAATCCATCACAGGTCAACACAGAACCACTTGTTTTTACCACAAACTCACCTCATTTGCTAAGGCAAAAGTTCCCCAGTGAATGGCCACAGATTTCTTTGTTTGAACATCAATGTGAATCCTTACAGCTTCTTCTGGGTCTACATGCTGGTATTTCATAAACCACCTGATGAAACACAGCAACTTATTAATTCTAACCTTCAAAATATATTGGGTTATCCAAAAAGTTCACTTAGTTTTTTCCATACGCTAGCTCTAGTAGTGCTTAGTTGTCTTTAACTTCATTCAAAACGATTTTGTTAGATTCATATCAGTGTGCATTTTTTAAAACACTTACTAAATTGGTGAATTTTTGTGCAGCCATTTTAATACTGAGGATGGAAGAAAATATGCAACATTTTTGGCATATTATACTTTATTATTTCAAGAAAGGTAAAAATGCAACTAAAGCACAAAAAACAATTTGTGCAGTGAGTGTATGGGAAAGGTGCAGTGACTGATTGAATGTGTCAGAAGTCATTTACGAAGTTTCTTGGTGCAATTGACATTTTGGCCAAAAAATTCTTTGCTGTGGGGCTGTCTTACATATTGGAAGATGTTTAGCAGCACCCCTGGCCTCTACCTACTAGAAGTGAATAGCATGAGACAACCAACATACCCAAAATCCAAATCAAGCATTATTGGTGAAAATGAAAAATGTGTCTTTTATTTTACAGAAAAAAACAGACTTTTTGGCCAACCCAATATAATGACTGCTTCATCTAATCAACCTTTTAAGATTCTACACAGGAATAAATCATAGTAGGCAAAACCATCTCTTGAGTCTACTTTTCTTCTGGAAAAAATTAAGCAAAAATATTTCATGTACTAACTGCCATACAATAGAAAGTTTCAAGCAAAACTCCCCTTTAAATAGTAAGATTTTATGTTATATGTATTTTTATTTTACTGATGTTTTATTCTGAAGATATGCTTTACTGTTACTTTAAAAAGTAAATATTTTGCACTCCTGGTATGGATCAAAGAAATGGGTAAAGAATTAAAAACTAAAACTACGCAAAAATTAGTGTATGATACTTAAAGATCAGAAGCAAAAATATCCAATTACTATTCAAGTATCTTATTTAAACCTACAACTGAAGAGTGAGGGGTTTGCTTGGGTAAGAAGACACAGTTCATGAGGGGGACTAAGTAGTGTAGAAACACTGAAGACTACATCTTGGAAAGAACAGGGAACACTTTCAAGAGACAGAAATACTATTTTCCATACAAAGGGAAAGTGTACTATCTACAAGCAAATCCTTTGCTTTCCCAGCCATTAGTTTAGAAGAGGAAAAACAACATTGTCTTCACATTGCTTATATCCCAGGTTTGCTACTGCCAACTACTGTTGCAGTCAAGACTAACGGATATGGACTCAGCACAGGTGCTTCTGCACTTTATAGAATACATCATGGAAAAGCTCATCCATCTGTAACAGCTAGAGAAGTGTTATTTACAGTAGGTGTTGCTGAGCCCTGCGGGAGCCTGTGGCAGATAAGAGAGGCACTGTTCTCCATAGCTCCTGACACAGAATGCACGGTTATCAGTGTTTCCATTTCTGTTTTAAAAACCCCTACTGAAATCAAAGGGATAGACATACTCCTTTCTACCGTAATGTCTATTTGAAATAAAATTTTTACTGTGATGTAAAATTAAAATAAAGACAACTGACTTAGATAGAATAATTCCCAAAGTAGGGATGACATTCCAAGCCTATTATTGAAAGTCATTTTTGGTATAATCATCTTAAATTTACAGAATTATTTCTAAAACTGTTAATACTAAGCAGAGATAACACAATAGAGGCTACCACAATTTAAATCTCTTAGATCAAATAATGTCCTCTCCATCCTTTTACCATCTCAGTAACAAGACAGCTGCAGTACAGGAAGAAAGGGGGGATTACATAAGTGAATCTGTGTAACTGGATGTACACCTTACATCATCACACATACATGAAAAGTTTACATTTTGCTACATATGAAAACGTACTGCCATAATTACAAATGAGATATTCTAATACCTTAAGAACATATATTGAGTAAAGATCAATACAATATAAAACTTATTTATGAACACCTTAGTTGATGTTTTGAGAAGTTTCATTAGAATTCAGAATTAGAATTAAGTGGAGCAGTGAAATTCAAGCATTATTATTTATTTAGAATAATATTTTAAAATATCTAGCCCTTTAAAATGAACTAGAAAAAAACATAAATGGGACAAATAAACATTAATAAAGGTGGTGAAGAAATGGTTTTGTGAACTTAGAAAGTTAATTAAGTAAGTCAAACAGGGCACCTGTTTGGGTTGCTGGCCTAGTCCCCCCAGTTGGGGCACATGCGAGAGGCAACTGATCAATGTTTCCCTTTCACGTCAATGTTTTTCTCCCTCTCTTTCTCCCTACCCTCCTTCTCTCTAAATAAATAAATGAAATCTTTAAAAAAATTAGTAAAAGAAAATCAAGATGAAAACCAATGGTCAGATTTGATCAATTCATCTACGTATTAACATTCTGCTTGCAGGATTGCCTAAATAAAATGTCATCCTACGAACAGTTCTGTATGTATCTATTTGTGCATGCACTTTAGAAAATAAAACATACATTTATTTATTAATTATTTTTTTTAATCCTCACCTGAGGATACATTTATTGATTTTAGAGAAACAGAGAGAGATAGAGACAAACATCTATGTGAGAGAGAAACATCGATTAGTTGCTTCTCACACGTGCCCCGGGGATCAAACCCACAACTCAGGTATGTGCCCTGACCAAGGATCAAACATGTAACCTTGGTGTATGGGACAGTGCTCCAACCAGCTGAGCCTCCTGGCCAGGGAAAAACATTTTTTTAATTAACCCTTACTTTGTTACTGTTTTTATTTTCTCTTGTACATATCAACCAGAGTTGACTGAAATAATTTCTTCTCCTCAAATAGACAGTATTAAGGAAAACACAGCCAGTGGATAGGTCTTCTATTTCAAATGTTAGTGTGACCTTTATTTGCTCTGACGACAAGTGATAAGTATGGAGAGGTTAGACAGCAAACGGTGAGTAATGCAACAATGTCATTACCAGGTTAAAGTCAGTGCTGAGTGAAATAAGACCACCATGAGGGACTACAGGCCTATTCCTGGCTTTCCTCTGGTTAACACAAAAGAGTTCTAGGACAGGGTACATTCCAGCCATGGAGCAAAAAGTGGTTACAGAAGGAGAGTATCCTCCATGTGAAAGGAGGAATAAGAGTTAGGTTTGATACTGGTTGATCCGTTTAACTTGAGTCAGAATGGTATGTGAATACCATTAATATCAATTCTTTTCTCTTGATAAAATAATTTCTGGTTTTGAATAATTACTTCACTAATATGACTACAATTATTTTAAAGTTTTAACTGAATCTGACCCAACAACCTCCAATGTATAACAAAGTCCACCATTAAAATCACAAATTTTACAGTATCACAAAATTACGACTACTTTACTTTTTAAGTTCAGTTAGCTTATTATGGAATAGAAGTAGGGATGTTTTCTTTGGAAGTCCACATACCTTGGTTCATATGCTCCAATAGGAATAGCTGCAAGGTCAAAAGGTCCAAATCTTTTTCCTACCTCTTCAAAAGCAGGGCAATAACCAGTGTCTCCTGTGAAAAAAAATCGATTCCAAGGGCCCAACACAGACCAGCTGCCCCACAGAACCTTGTTGTCATCCATTAGAGTCCTTTTACACCAATGTTGGGAAGGTGTAAAGACAAAGGTGACTTTATCATGTCCAGGGACACAATTCTCCTCCCACCAGTCCAGCTCAATCACATTCTCACAGCCACATTTTTGCATCCAGTCGAGGAGACCCAATGGCACAAACCATCTCAACTCATTGCCAAATCGCTCATTCAAAGCAATGACAGAATTGTAGTCCAGGTGGTCATAGTGGTTGTGACTGATAAGGACAGCATCTATCGGGGGGAGTTCACTTATAGTGCATGGGGGATGCCGAAAACGCTTTGGACCCACATACTGTGATGGTGAAGCACGAGAGCTAAAGATGGGGTCCGTGAGAAATATGAGCTCATCCATTTCCACCATTACTGTTGCATGTCCCAGCCATGTGACTCTTAAGCCAGCTTCACTCACTCTGGCTGCTTCAGGGTCATCAATAAAATACGGCTTAAGCACTGGGAGTTCCTTATCAAGTTCCTATGTGCATAAAGAAAGAAAAGTAGCCATTACAAAAAATGAAAAGGTATTATATTATTGCAGAACATATTAGACGAATTAAAGAGAGAAGAGCTATTTGGGGAGAACTGAAGTCATTCAATAAATTTGCTATTTTTGCTTTTCTCTTGAAAATGCATACTTCTTACTGAATCTGCCTCATTATTCACGACAATATAGTAATGTAAGGCCCTTTTAGACCAAATGCAATAGACAAAGGGAAAATTAAATTTAAAATTTTGAGCACTGCTAAATGTAAGTATTTTCCAAGGTCTCTTCTTTAAGACTTGTAGTAGACTAGCCTAGCTGCAGTCACTTGGCTGTTGCTATTTCAGTTGGCTGGTGCTTTTGCTTAAAAACTGCCCCAGGCACAGGTCAGTCCCTGGAAACATTAAGGAAAACTTACAACCATTTATTTATAAATCATGGATCTCAGATATGAATCTGGCTTTCTGAGTACATACATAGAATTCAGAGAAGAGCACTGTGATGATTCCTGGGTAGATCACAATCATAGATAGTTCTCCTTGATCTTTCTTTTAAGGTTTTCTACCATTGATCAAGTGCAAAATATGGTCCTTGCCTGGGAAAAGCTGATCACTTTGGGGGTAAACAGGTGTAAAACAATAACTACAACAAAATGTGATATATTATTCCTTTGGTTGTTCTGCATTTTTTCCTTGGATTAAGCTAGAGCAAGAAGCAGCTGTTATAAAACTGATTTTATGAACTGTGCTTTGGTATCATGCTCTACAGCTGCATCGAGGTCTCTGACGAAGCCGCCTCATGAAACTGGCCTCGGCATCACCTTCGCCTCTACCTTCTCACTCATTCCAGAAACATTTCTCTTAATTCTCAGTTAAAGAAAAGCTCTTCTCCAGAGCAACTGTCTTTATGCACTAGCCTGTCACTAGGAAAACTCTGAGTTTGTGCTTCCCTTTTCACTTCAGCAAGGATGTTCAGAGTGAAATCTGAAGCTGCCTTCAGCAATGTGCAGGCCATGATGGAATATATTTGTATGCTATATTTGTGACTTTATTTTTCTACCTTCCATTTGCTCTTATGTGTTCATCTTTTACTGCTGCAAATCCATTTTGAAAAGGGTTGGCAGTGGATAATTAAGTTAAACACAAGCCATGCTGTAGCCTAACAGGAAGGAAAGAAGAGCCCTGTTGCCACAGACATTACAGACACAGTGATTTGAGTAAGTTCCTGAGGAATGATGAGAAGTTCATGATGCAGAAAAAAGGAAGAAGGGCATGTCAGGTGGAAAAAGTGCCCAAGCAAGGCATAGAGCCAAATGGAACTGGTGTTTTGGGGACAAGAGACAATGTAAATCTATAAAGAATCAGAATATATTAAGAGCCCCGAATGCCATACTCTACTCAGACACAACGAGAAAGCATCTTAAAAATACAAAAGACATGACCCAATTTCTGTTGAGAGAAAACACTGTCAAGTGAAAGTTATGACCTTGGAGTATGTCATAATAGTTGCCATGAGACAAAGACCTGAACAAAAGAGACAGCAATGAGAGCAGAGACAAGAGAGGGCAGGTGGGGTGAGGCAGGTGAAGGCAAATTGAGAGGTCACTGAAATAGTCTGAGTGGGAAAAGGGCCTGGACAGGAGAAGTAGCAGCAGAGGTGGAGAATGACAAACATTTCTCTTAGCCACCTGAAGTCTTAATTTCCTCATCTGAAAAATGGGTGTAACAATTATACCTAAACTTCACTGCTGTGGGGCCTGAATTACAAGTGGCTAACAAACTATAAGCACTCCAAGTATTCCAAAGAGAAGAAGAAAGCTCAACCCTGACAACCAATCAGGTACTAACTCTATAGATCTTACATTTTCCCTGTTTCCTCTCTCAGAGTTACTAACCTATTAAGGTCCTGAGTAACAACCAGACACTTTATAAAGTCCTCCTGACTGCTCAACTGTCTTCCTTTCAACGCAATCCACTCACAAGAGCCACCTCAAAAGCAGTCTACTTATGGTATAACTCTCTCTTGCTTCACAAAACATGTCTCACCTCAGCCCAGCAGCAAGCCTGTTTGGATTGCCCCAATCTCCTTCCAGCTGTTTAACTCAACTCCACAGCGCTGTGTGTCCTGCCTACACTGGAACTGCTCTCTGTTCCCAGACTGAGCTTGAGAGCCCTGCACAACACTGATCCCACTACTCATCCCTGTGAGCACTAAATCAAACTGCACACCCTTCATTAAGACCACCCCTGGGTGCCCACTGCTGGAAGCAATCATTCCTGCCTCTCAACTTCATACCACTTCGCTCATGCATCAACTATGATAATTCTGTCCTATTCCTGGTTAAATGTATACAGGATGTATTTCATGTCTTATTCAACTCTGAATCACTCACAGTGCTGGTTCAGTGATGAAATATAATATGCTTAATAAAATTAGTTTGATGAATGAATAAATGAATGAATGAATGAATGAATGTAAATTTTTCAAATCAGTTATCAAAGTTAATAGTCGGGGTCAGTGAACAATAGTAAATGCCATATGTTGTACTTATCAAGAATAAGGAGGAGAGTCAATGAATATAAATTGAATACCTACCATCCATTAGGCTTCATATTAGGCACATAATGATGATGATGAATTATCTAAAACAGGGTAAGTAGGTTTACAGTTGTCAGTATACAAAACATAGAGTTTATTCTTTTGTTGTTATTATTGTACTATTTTCCACACAAACAACTGTAAACATACTTTTGCCCCACTCTGTATATCAGATACTTCAGTGTAACAGAAAATAAAATAACATTAACAATAGCTACCATTTATGGAGTGCTTACTATGTGCTAGACACTGTAATAACTGCTTCATAATAAATTTTTAGTTTAGCTCTGGACAGGTAGCATAGTTAGAGCATCATCCCGATTCACCAACACTGTGGGTTTGATCCCCAGTCGGAAAAAATCAATGTTCTCTCTCTTCCTTTCTCTCTCAAATCAATTTAAAAATAGCTGCCTCATACCAGTTTAAAAAAAGAAAAAAAATTAGTTTAATACCAACCACAATACTGGAGATAGGTATATTAACTATCTCCACTTTACAGGTGAGAAAACAAAAAATTAGAAAAGTCACAACATTCACACAAGGTAACCCAGCCGCTAGCTTCCACACATGCTGGCTCTCATCATTATACTACTCCAAAATATTATCTAATTTAATACATTTTTAAAAAGTAACAACCTGGGAACCAAATGAGGGAGAATAGGACACAATGAACTTTTGGAGATGATGGGTATGTGACATTCTCTTGATTGTGGTGATCATTTCATGGGCACATACTTGTGCCAATACTCATCAAATTGTACTTTTTGAATATGTGGAGCTTGTATTATGTTAATAAAACTATAAAAAATGTTTTCCCTGACTGGTGTGGCTCAGTGGGTTGGGCATCCTCCCATAAAGTGAAAAGTCACTGGTGTGATTCCTGGTCAGGGCACCTGCCTGTGTTGTGGGTTTGTCCGGGTTGTGGGGGATCAGTTTCTCACATCAGTGTTTCTCTCCCTTTCTCCATCCCTTCCTTTCTCTCTAAAGAAATAAAATCTTTTAAAATAAAAAATAAATAAATAAAAACCATTTGAAGTTTGGTATCTGGTATTATCTGTTGATTGTTGAGGGGAGACAAAACCTTTAATAGAGTATCTCTGGCAGCCCCAACTTGTTCTCCAAACAAAGCATTAACAGGTACAGTGCTGAAAGAACAGATCCCAGTCACAAAGGACCATATACTCTATGATCCTATTTTTACAAAATATCAGGAATAGGCAAAATCATATAGAAAACAGACTAGCAACTTCCAGGGACTGGAAGACAGCAGGAGAATTGGAGGGTGGTGAATACGGATATGGGTTTCTTTTTAGGGTAATGAAAATAGATTAGGTTGTGGCAATGTGTCACACTATAAGCACAACCATAAGCACACTAAAAACCACTGTCTTAGGAAACTTTAATATCTATACCTTAAAACTCAAATTTGAATTAAAATTTTAAATTAAAACATATTTTTCTTTTTCACATTTTGACCATAGAAATTACCAAAATACCTCCAATTGAATTTTGATTCTAATGTTTTATATCTTTTATTATTTATTCAATTACAGTTGTCCCAACTTCCCCCCCTTATCCCCGTCTAACTAGCCCACCCCTCAAACCCACAGTCAATCCCCTTGCTGTTGTCCATGTCCATGGATCATTCATACATGTTCTTTGACTAGTCCCTTCCTCTTCCTTCCACCATGACTCATACCCACCTCCCCTCCTACAGCTATCAGTCTGTTCCTAGCTTCCGTGTTTCTGATTCTATTTTTCTTGTTAGTTTATTTTGTTCATTAGATTCCAGTTATATGGTATTTGTCTTTCACTGACTGGCTTATTTTACTTAGCGTAATAGTCTCCAGTTCCATCCATGCTGTCACAACAGGTAGGACTTCCTTTTTTTCCACTGTGTAGTATTCCATTGCATAAATGTACCACAGGTTTTGATCCACTGATCTAGTGATGGGCACTTGGGCTGTTTCCAACACTTAGCTATTGTAAATAGCACTGCTGTGATCATAGTGGGGCATAGGTTCTTTTGAATTGGTGTTTTAAGATTCTGAGGGTATATTTCCAGCAGTGGAATTGCTGGGTCAAAAGGCAGGTCCATTTTTAGTTTTTTGAGGAAATTCCGTACTGTTTTCCACAGTGGCTACACCAGTATGCATTCCCATCAGCAGTGCACTAGGGTTCCCTTTTCTCCACATCCTCACCAGCACTTATTGTTTGTTGACTTATTGATGATAGCCATTCTGACAGGTGTGAGTGATATCTCATTGTGGTTTTAATTTGTATCTCTCTGATGACTAGTGATGTTGCCCATTTTTTAATTGGGTTGTTTGTCTTCCTGGAGTTGAACTGTATGAGTTCTTTATATAATGTTATACATTTTGACATACTATCTGTATCAATGGTACAACATCGATCAAAATTGCTTAATATTTTTAACTCCTCCTTGATCAAAAGAGAAAATGTTCTTCATAAAATATTTGCAAAGTACAGAAAAATATAAAGAAAAGTAGTCATCCTTTGTATCAATATGAAGAGATTATAACCTCTTAACATTTTGCTATCTTTACCCACAGTTCTATTTTTAATTATGGTTAAGATCATATGGTATTCATATTGTCTAGTTTATTTTTAATTTCATATTATGACATTTTCACCCACCACTTAAAATTCTGGAACACTAAGTATTTAAAAACAAAATGAATAAAATTTTTACATTTTTAATTGATTTTAGAGAAAAGGAGAGAGAGATAAATAAATGTTGTTCCACTTATTTATGCATTCATTGGTTGATTCTTGTAACTCAAATCTTTTTCAAAAGTGATCAAACCTGCAACCTTGGCATATCAGGGTGATGCTAGAACCAACTGACCTACCTGGCCAGGGCCAAAATGAATAAATTTTGAAGGAAATATGTCAGATATAAAACAAACAAAAATGATGGAATACAGGAGAAATTAAAAGAAAATTACAGAGGATTGATCTAGGAGATCCAAAATATAATTAGTAGTCATTTTAGAATGGAAAGATGGAGAGAAACAAATTTTCAAAGAAATATACAAGAAAATTTCCTAGAACTTAAGGAAACAGACTTTCATATCTAAAGGGCACACCATCCATCAAGCATAATGAATAAATAACCACACATCATGGTGAAATTTCAGAACACTGATGCCAAAGAGATGATCCTCAAGGTTTCTACAGAAATAAAAATCATACACAAGGGATCAAGAAGGCACGGACTTTCTCCACAGCAATACTAAAATAAGGTCACAGAGGTAATGCTTCCAAATTCTGAGAGAAAACTGTTTCCAAACTAAAATTCTATATTCACACTATCAATTAAGAGTGAGAATAGACATTTCAGACAAGTAAGGTTTCAAAAACTGACTTCTGAAGTACTCTTTTCTCAGGAAGCTCTCATTAAGAATGTGCTCCACCAAAATGAGAAAATATCCAAGAAAGGAGAACAAGTGGGATTCAGGAAATGGCAACACTGAAGAGGCAAAGGAGCCAGGATGATGGTAAAGGGAGATCCTGGAACAGAAGCTGGCAGGGAGCCTGGAGGCTGCCAGCCCGGATTACAGGTCTGTACCAAAAGACCACCTGAGGGTCTCCTTCGAGAAAACTGTATTAAGAAGCCATAGGGAGAAGGGAAATCGTCAGTCAGAAAGTTAAGCAGATGAAGAAACAAAAGAGGTATCATTAAACCCAGGGGGGAAAAGTATATAAAAAAGGAGACATGACCAATGTACATTAGTTCATCACTGAAAAATATTGATATATTCACAACAATATAAACAGTTAAAGGGAAGTTCAAATGGGAGAGAGATGGGGAGGGAGTCAGAGTGAGTTAAATCTGATAGAAAATATGAATGGCCACAGAAAGACAAGTACTGCACAATTCCGTGTATTTGAAGCATCTAAAATAGATTCATAGAATTGAAGAGTGGAATGGAGGTTGCCAGAGGTTGGTTGGAAGGAAAGGGAAATGGGGAGCTACTATTAGTGGGCACAAAGTTTCAGTGAAACAAGATGAAGCTCTGGAGAACTACTGTACAGCATTGTACATATAGTCAAGTGCAATGTACACTTAAAAATTCATGGAGGGAGATCTCATGTTGTATTCTTATCACAATAAAATTAAAAGAAAAATGAAGGTAAACTCTAAGGGAATGACTGACAGGGTTGCAAGTTGTTGCCTCTGAGAACTAGGACTGAGTAGCAGGTGCTGGTTAGGGAACTAGTATTTGTCTAATAAGCCTTTCAGTACTAAGAGTTTTTAAGAACTGTATACAGGTATTTTTTCTCTTCTTAAAAATAAAAAAGCAACCTGTTAACATACTATAGTATAAATATAAAATAATTGGTATGTTTCATTTTCCCAAAGGGCACCCTGTTCTTCACAATCACATAGCCAAAAAGTACACTATATTTCCAAAGTACTTTCATGTGTCCGGTAAACCAAAAAACAATTTTAGTGACCTAAACTGTCTTTCCCTAACTTTGTAGACAAATAAAGAAAAGGAGCTCCTTGAGGGTTTGTGACAGAAATAAGGTCACACAATGGGGGAGGAATCCTGAACCGGAGTCTGGTTTCTGTACTCCTGGTGTCCCACTTTTTCTACTAGGTCATGCTGTGCAGCCTCAGTTCTTGTCTCTCACACTGATGTGACAGCCCCCTGCTCACTTCTACAATAGTAACTGACAAGAACAGCCTCCTTCACTTCATTAGACTCAGGAGGTGCCTGTCTCCCTCCCTCTTTGAGACTCTCTGTCTCTTTTCCCCTAATTACTGGTGATTATGATCAACAATAACAACATGACAAGTCACTGAGCCAACTGCAACAGCACAAACCAGTGACAGTATCTGAATAGCACAAAGCCTGTGAACCGGCACACTACTCTAAAGACCCAGAAAAGGCAAATATCAGGAACTGTGCAAGTAGAGAAACATTATTAAGACAAAAACAGAAATTTATGTCCTGCTCCTTAATACAAGTAAAATTTGTACAAAAAATATTCTCTATGAAAATGATTTGTAATCTGTAGACTTAATTCCTGGGAGATGTCTTGATATGTGAATCCCAGTTTTTGAGATGTGTGGTTTTTGTTTTTCTCAAATAACTCTGATCTTTAAAGTTAAAAAAAAACAAACATTATTATTGGAGAATGCAACTAAATTGTGTAGCTCTGCTAAATGATTCTTTTCATTTTATTTAGATTTGTTTTACTAGTTATCTTATACTTTAAACATGTTTCCTCCAAAACACTTTTATATTTATATACCTAAATAAATATGATATAAATTATATAATATATAATTATAATCCTGCATATCATAAAATCCCTGATAATTCAAGCATCCACGTGGCACCATACATAGTTATTATAATATTATTGACTATCGGTAAAAAATAAATAAAATTTAAAAAGAAAAAAGAAAGGGGAAAAGTTAGGACAACTGTAAAAGAAGAATAAAAAATAAAATAATATAGAGAAAAACAGTATTATTTACTATCTTCCCTACGCTGTACTTTACATCCCTGTGACTATTTTGTAACTGCCAATCTGTACTTCTCAATCCCTTCACCTTTTTCACCCAGCCCCCCGATCCCCTCTCCTCTGGCAGCCGTCAGTTTGTTCTCTGCATCTATGGCTGTTTCTGTCAAAACAGTTGTGTTTTATTAAACTCTAGCCTCCCAATGTCTAACAAAAAAAAACAAAAAACAAAAAAATTCCAGGCCCTGACCAGTGTGGTTCTGTTCGTTGGGTGTCATCCTACAAAGCAAAAGGTCACTGGTGTGATTCCCGATTGTGGCACAACCCTGCATTGTGGGTTCGGTCCCCAGGCAGAGAGCATATGAGAGGACACTGATCACGTTTCTCTCTCACATCGATGTCCACACCCCCCTCCTTTTCCCTCTCTCTAAAAATAAATAAATAAAACCTTTAAAAAAAAAAAACAATTACCAGAAATTTGATTAAATTCTAAATTGACCCAATAATCTGAAACAGGTGTGCTTTATATGGTTCTTAACATGTTTTCTTTTCCAGAAAAATGTATAACTATCACATTTAGGAGTTGGTAAAAATTAATAATCTTGCCAACTAAAAGGGATTAAATATGGAATGAGTTATCTATAAAAATAAGTATATATGCATTTGATCTCGTTCTAGGCTTTCATTGGAAACAAGATATAGGTAAGAGATAAGAAACAAAATATAAAATAGAATAGGGCAGAAGTGTCTTCTTTCTCCTTTTATGTAAGGCATATTTAAGTGGTACATATTGAGAACTCCTTTGACATTTTTTTAAAAAGCAAATCATTTGCATTAAAAAAATAAGCTTACACTTCATTAAGGAATGTAGCTCCCACCTGTATCACCCTACCTTCTTTTTCTGCTTTATTTTCTTCAGAGTACTAATAATCTTTTAATATACCACAGAATTTAGTCACTGTTTACTGTCTCTCTTGTCCACTAAACCTAAGGTCCCAGATGGCCAAGGGTGTCTTTCTGCTTTGTCCATGGCTCTATCTCTAGCAACTAGAGATATATTTACTAAATCGGAATCGGAATCGGCAGCCGTCCGTCTCGAGAGATGATGGTGTAGCTTCTTAAGAGTCTATCTGCACCGCCGAGAATGGCTGTGCAGTCCGACTCGGGAGTGACACGGTATCTGTCTCCTCCCGTGTTGAATCGACATCTTGCGATGACGCTGGAGTGTCCTCTCCAGTGAAGCTGAAGCTACAGAGCCTGGGCTGGGTGATATGGAGGGTCTGCTGTTGCCCATGCAGCAGACCCCCCCTCTCTTCGCAGCTGAAGGGTCCAAGGGAAAGACGGAGTCAATACAGCTTGGCTTCAGGTGCGCCGCAGGAGTTGCCGGTGTTGACTACAATGTCAAACCGCCTTAGGGACTCCGGCTCCGGATTTTCTGTCAGGGTTTACTCCCTTAGCCTTTCCCCTGAAGAGGTATGCCGCAAGGGAGCGGAGGTTTTTTGGAGTCAGAGTTTTCCTTCTCTGATGTGCCCTGACTGGAAGATCGAACCAGCGACACTTAGCTCGCAGGCTGACGCTCAATCCACTGAGCCAAACCAGCCAGGGCCATATTTACTAAATACTGACTAAATAAATGAATAAATAAGTGAGTTGATGGACTGACTTGAGAGGGTCCAATAGCTCCCAAAATTATAGTAAAAAGCAATGTGTTTTTGTGCCTGTGTATATTTCTCTAAGAAGAGGGTCCACAGCTTTCATCAGATTTTCAAAAGGGCCAGTATCAAAAAGAACCTAAGGACCATTGGCCTGGCAGTCCTCGGAGATTCGATACAGTTTCTAGAATATCTCCAAATTATTAGACTGCAGAGACGTATTTCTGTCTTCATGTAGTCACTCACTTTCTCTTTGAAATACAGTCAAACTAAAGACACCATTGCTATCTCTGTATTTTTACAAGCTGTAGCTCAAAAACCAGGAGCAATTTACCTCAACAGGTAGCCTACCTGTCTTAGCCACCTGCCCTAACCCTTCTCTTCACAGCTCAACTTCATGTCTGTCTTCATATGGGATTCGTCAGAAGGAGAACAAGAATTTTCTTGTTCTTCTCATCCTCAAAGTTGAAACATAAACACAAGGTTTTATCTATTAATGTCCTAACTCCTTCTAAAAACATGCTGGTAAGATATTCACGTTAATCAATTCTGCCTACTAGTATCAATACTATGAACATTCTTTAGCATTAAAGTGATAATTTCAGTTTTTTTAACCCAATATCCTTTAAAGAAAAATGGATGCACACACCCAGATAAAATGTCTAACACCACCACCTACCCACTGTCTCTCCTGCCTCTTGCCACTACAGATCAAGCCTCTACTGATGCCACTTTTTTTTCAACCCATCCCCCACCCTCAACCTCAAGTTCCTTCTATCTCAACTCCCCAGAAAGCCTGGCAGGGCAAGGGGTTGGTGGAAAAGAGTGGCCCAGGGAGATAGGACATAGGAGAGGGAAAAGAACCTAAGAAAGGAGAAAGAGATGGTACTGCAACTGGGAGACACCCCAACAGCACCGCCGCTAAAGTATAATCTCATTCAGCTAATAAACCTTCTGCCAAATGTTAGTAAGTTTTTGTCTAAGTAAAACCAACATATTTAAGGACCAATAACCTATTGCCAATTTTTAAAGACCTGAAAAGATTATCTGAAGATTTCTTTTATAGCTTTAGCAGCTTTATCCAAGGATGAAAAGCCAAGAACTCTTAGGCCAAGCCTTAACCCTTGTAATTCATACTCCAAACACACATCAGGTTACTACTTTCTGAAACATGGCATGTACTTTCTTATCTTTGTGACCTTTTTCACACCACCTATAAAACCACTTTTTATCTCTCTATGCCCATGTCAAATATGACCTCCTCTGTGAAGTCATTTCCAACCCCACCAGTGAAAATTACTTCTTTCCTTGCACTTCTAAAGCACTCTGTATAATTGTGGGAGAAGGGATGGGCTGGGAGGGGGGAGCAATGGGGGAAAAAGGGGACAACTGTAATTGAATAACCAAAAAATAAAATTAAAAAAAATAAATAAATAAATAAAGCACTCTGTTCCTACCTCTAGTTGCCACCAGATCAGAGTTGGTTATTCATATATGTACTCTGCTGCTGAACCATGAATTTGAGAGCACCTTTACCTTTATCTCCCCAAAACCCAGCCCTCTGCCTTATATAAAAGGGGTTCAACTAATCTGAGTGTCATAATACAATTCACAGCAAAGTTATATACCTATATATATACATATAAAGAGTAAATACACAGCAACCAAAAGAGCCAAACTCTACCTCTTTGGAACATGGAATGCTGCTGTGATCTTTTTCCATTATCAGCCATCTGAGAACATTTGGGATAGAGGGACTTTTCCATGTTGGCCAAGGGTTAACAAATCTTCCATTCTTTCCTCTTTTTGACTTAGTCACATCTTCCTCTAGTCTGTAATCCAGTTTAAAACTTTTCCTGGAAAACCTAGAAGAATCACTTCCTCCAGAATTCCGTACTGAATTTTGGCGTTTTCTTACTGCTTCTTTAGGATACTGGCTGCTTGTCATCAGAGACTCATTGCTTTCATTTTCATCCATGTCCTTCGGAGAACTAAAAAAAAAAAAAAAAAAAAAGGAAAAATACTGAGTTTAATATAAAGGCATTAAAACATATTATATAGTATATTTCTCAGCCAATAAAAATTCCTCAAACTTATAAAAACATCATGTCTCTATTAGCTCAAACTTTCTTATGAAAAAATACAAGCATAGAATCCAGTATTACTGCTGGCTAAATAGAATAGATGTTTACCCATTTCTGCCAAACCTTTTTAAAATTCCTTAGAGCTATAATCGAAACAACCTACTCCACCAGCTAGAATTTGAAGATGAAAATTTCCATTTCAATGACATCTTGTAAAAGAAATTAAAGCACCTTCATGAATCTATAATATTTTCATACCTGAACTTAAAAACTATTATTGTTAATAATAAATAGTAAGGAATGCCTTAGTTTCTTGAGAATACCTCAATAATCAAGTAATTTACACATAACCCCACTGGGCCTAGTCAATTTTTACTCTAAAGATAATCTGTTATACTATGCCCCTAAAAAGTGCAATGAGTTCAAATCCCCAAGGAGATAAATAACACATTGAGAGGCATTTTAATAATGTAGTTAAGTGGCAAACACAGCAAATTTGTATTAACTCAGATTAAGAAATGCAAAGACAGTGCAGTGTGTGTCCTAGCTATGTGATTGTAAGTAAATTTTCTAATCTCTCTCTGCCCCAATTTCCTGATGTATAAAATGGAGATAATAACACAGCCTGCCTGTAAGGTTTATTGAGAGGATTTAAAAGCTAATACAAGCCCTAGTCAGTGTGGCTCAGTTGGCTGAAGACTGAAATGCTAAGGGTTCGACCAAAGGGCACATACCTAAGTTGCGGATTTAGCCCACGGTTGTACAAGAGGCAACCAATTGATGTTTTTCTCCCTCTCTCTCTCCCTCCATTGCTCTCTCTCTAAAAATCAACAAGTATATCCTCAGGTGAGAGAGACAGAGAGAGAGAGCACTAACACAAGCAAAATACTTAGAAATGTGTACATAACACATGTGTATGCACATGATCACAGCTCAACAAATGTTAGCTCTTGTTACTGCTACCACCACCACCAGTTAACACAAGGCACTGAAATCCTTGATTTTGAACTACGTATATAGGACTCTAAACACATAGAAGTGATAATGTATTAAGAATATGCATTCATCTGCCATGAATTTCATTTCTTTCCTACTGTACTAAACAAAAATTTGCTGTCTAGTTTAAATCAATGCATACACTTAATACATTTTATAACCCTAAGAAAATAAGCACAATAACAGAAAGCCAAATATTATTTTTATGACTTTAATAGTGTTTAAATAAAAATATTATCCAAGAGATAAATGGAAAGACCACAAACCCCAGGACAAACACATTCACTGAACCAAAACGTTATTTTCAAATTGTCAGGAGTAAATAGTCTACAGTCTAGAGAATAATTGGTGTTCAGAAAAGAAATCACAACTCACAAAAGTACTCATCATTGCTCAGCCTTCACTGTTCGGGGGAGAGTTTAATAGCTGACAGAGTCTAACAAGATTTATAGCTTGTGAAAATAACTTAATCTTTCTAGCCCTCAATTTTCTCATCTGTTAAATACCTACTCACCTCATAAAGGTTTCAGATGATTAAATGACATGACACACATAAAATGCTTGTCTTTCACCAGATGTTAATTCTTCTTTTCCTTTTCCTACTAACTGGCCATTCATCTAAATTCTTTAAATTCTATTAGAAAGCAAAGGATCTGGGTGAGTTATGTCAGCATTTCTCATAGAATTGCTCTACCTGGGTTATAATTAAGTTCAGGCCCAGGCCTTTACAAAAGACAGAAAGAAAAACTATCCATTAAAATCCCACTTCATTAAATGGATGTAAACACACAAGTTTAGAGTCTAAGTTAGTCCCAAAGATAGTATGTGTAAGAGATGAAAGAGCCAACTCTATGCTATCCCTTGTAATGATAAACAGCTTGTGAGATACATGCATGTATCTACATATCAGTATATATACATATATTCATATATATCCATATATGTACATAAAATACAAATGGAATTCTACCAACTATATTATAAATTTTTGGCTCATTGTTTGAAACAATCAGAGGACAGGGAGAAGGGGAAAAAGAGCACTCAATCAAAAACCACAAAAGTCAAAACAGGGCTTTTAGACAACATCTAGTTGTCTAATGCACCTGGGACATTAAGAAACAAGAAAGGCCTGTGAGAGCCAAGATGCTAAAAGTATAAAGGGCAGGATTGTAAATTGTGGTTCTAGATCAGGGGCCTGAACTGAGACATTAAGGTTTGGCTAAACTGTAGGCAATGGAGAAAAACTGAAAGTGCTCAGAGGGAGTATTTAGAGAAGATAACCCTGGTAACAGGACAAAAACGAAAGGTTATGGATAAAAATTGGAGCCAGAAAGATAAATTA
The DNA here is from genome assembly GCF_987537825.1 of Furipterus horrens. Classification (NCBI taxonomy): domain Eukaryota; kingdom Metazoa; phylum Chordata; class Mammalia; order Chiroptera; family Furipteridae; genus Furipterus; species Furipterus horrens. Next base: position 49,341,769 of record NW_028327179.1, read on the forward strand.
GTAAGAAACAGAAGAAGTCCGGAACATCCACCAATATCAAAGTACTATGCTACATGTTCTACACATGTCATTTAAACTACTGCTCTTACCCTAGCCAGGTTGCTCAGTTGGCTGGAGTGTCATCCCATATGCCAAGGTTGTGGGTTCCATCCCCGGTCAGGGCACGTACAAGAACCAATTGATTAATGCATAACTAAGTGGAACAACAAACATCTCTCTCTCTCTCTTTTTCTCTCAACTCCCTTCCTCTCTTTCTCAAATCAATCAATAAAGATTATTTTTTTAAAAATAACCTTGGCTGGGAGCTCAGCTGGTTAGAGTGTCGTCCTGATACACCAAAGTTGCAGGTTCAATCCCGATCAGGGCACACACAACAATCAACCAATGAATGCATCAATAAGTGGAACAACAAACTGATATTTCTCTTTCTCCCTCTCTCTCTCATTAGTAAATTTTCTTAAAAATTAAATAAATAAAAATAAGTAAACTACTGCTTCTAGCAAATTTCCAAGGTAGGTAATGTAATCTCCAGTTTTTAACTGAAGCACTGAGAAGTAGATCACAGACCAATCAAAGATGATGAGGAAGTGACAGTGAGAAGTGAAAGAAAAGAATAAATCCAAGAGACAACAAAGAAGCTGAATCACTAAGACTCCAGAGTCTCTGGATACTCCCAAACTTTGGACAAATTATAGGGTGGGTGGGGATGGGGTGGGGGTTACAAAAGTAGGGGGAGTCAGAAGCAGCAGCACCACTAACCAAATAAAAGAATTAGGGGAAAGAAAGTACTTGGAGTATAGAAGAGAGGTGGATTCTGACCCAGTGAGGAAGCAAGAATTCAAGCAGAAGGCTCACTGACACCCAGTGGATGATCCTGGGATCTAGGTTGCTTTGGGGTGATAAAAATGAGAGTAAGATAACAAAGAGGTTTCCAGGGATGTGGAAAGTAAAGCAAGAGTGAGAAACGGGTTCAGTGCTCTGTTTTCTCCCTGAACAATAAATTTTTTTTCAAAGTTGTCTATTCATACTATCCCCACTTTTTTACCTCCCATCTACTCAGGCTCTCACCTTAAATCAATAATGGGGCAAAGGTCTCTTTATCAAAAGATAAAGTATCTCAGTATGAGGGCAAAGGTCAGTAAGATGTGTTTCTAGCTTTGCCCACACTAGCCTTCTCTGCTCTAAACAGTCACCTTAATCCTTTTCCTCAGGGCCACCTACAGCTACCACAGAGCCTTTGAACATGATTTTTTAAATATCCCTGGGGTGAGAGGAAGAAATGAGTGGATATGGATATTCATAGGATTATGAACTACCATGAAAGTTGTTCAAGCAACACAAAATGTTGGCTCTAAAATGCATCATTTACACTATGCACTTGTAAGTATGAAATGTTGCAAAGGAACATAAGTTCATAAAAACCTGAACTGTGACAATCTGGACTTGTTCATTTAGAGGAAAATTACTGGAAGTCCATTCAGTGAATGTGCAAAAGGCGCTGCTGTGACAAAGTAAGCCTTGGCCCACTGGGGATGTGCAGAGCCTGCCTGAGGGCTGGGTCATGAGATAACAGCTTTCTGGTCACTCTGTAGTGGATACAGCCTCAGTCTCACAAGGGTCATCCTTAAACATCAGAGAGAAAATGGTAAGAGAACTAGAACTGAGTGTAAATGGAAAAGGGGCCACATCTAAACCAGACACTCAGGGGAGGCCTGCATGGCAGCCTTACAAACTCAGACACTGAAAGTAACCACACAGGGTGGTCTGAAATTAAAATTTCTTAACTAAAAGTGAGTCATGGCAGGTAGTCACATCCTAGGCCTATAGCTTCCTAGACAAAGGTCAATCTTTACATTAACTGAACCTGTCTATAGCCTTTTCAGATCTAAGATAACATACCCTTGGAATCTCAAAGTAATCCTCTTTTCCCAGACTCCTCGAACCAGAGGAAGGGACCACAGAACCCTTCAATGTTATCCTGTTCCACTGTATACCATCCTATGTGCTGTAAATGTTAATTATTAACTATCCTGTACCCACCAATGTAAAAGAAGTATTTGTCTCTCATTTTATTCATTATTCAATCTCAGAGATTTCCCCACTTTACTTTCTCCCGCCTCTCTAAACTATTTCATACCCCCACCCCCTAACATTTCCTCCATTGATTCTAATGCAAAAAAATAAGCTGCAAAACTGCCATTCTTTGGAGCACTTTCTCAATCTGTTGTGATTTTGCTTCCTGGCAATTGTCATCAGTTTTGCTCACATTATAAACTTCTAAAAATTTTCTTCAGGTTTGGACATTTCTTAGACCCACTTAAGGAAGGCTGAGTTTTATGTATTATGCTATTAACTAGCTTTCAGCCTTGCAAATTCAAACAAATACCTTAACATGTCTATGCTGCCATTACTTTAATTAAATGTAACAAATTTCTCATGACTTTTTGTTATATACCTGTCTCAAAAAATAACAAGGTAAGTAAAAATTTTGCCTAGATTTAGGCAAACAGTAATCAAAAGAGCATACTCATGAGTATATACAAATTGTAAACAATCTGTTTTTCAAAAAGGAGTTCCAAACTTGATGAAGATCTTTACATTATAATGATTTTCATCCAGTTTAAGACAACATGAATTGTAACGCATACTTTTATTTTACGTGCCACTAAAAAAGAAAATTAAAATGTTACCAATTTAATTGTCATACATTATGACATATCCTGATAATGGTATTCAAATGTGCATGTCTGTTTTAAAATTTATGAAATACATCATTTTATATATAAAAATATATATTTTGGAACAGGAGTAAAAACATTAGCCTTCATAATTAAATATAATTAGAACAATAACTAATTTGCTAATTTGTAATAACAGCTACATTTGGACTACAAAGCTAGAATCCAGAAGCAAACTTGAAGGTAACAGAGCCCTATGACAACTGAAATATAAAATATAAATTTTCCTTTTTGAAGAACAATTTGTTACAAAAAGGACAACATGAATGCCATCTAGTAATTATCAACTACATTCTCTACATTTCTTTGAAGATTAATTGTCTATTTAATAGCAAAAGGAATTAACCCCATATCTCTAAACATAACTCTGTGACATTTGGTAAAGACAAGTCTGCAAGGACAAATATTTTACTTCAATAACTACACATATGGGTAAAATGCTTTCAAAAACCAAGAATTGCTATTTCAAAAGCAACTGTTTCATGCTGTCTTTCTTTGACATTTAAGATTTGCCAGTTGCCTACGAATGAATGCATTACTTTATTATTTACAAAAATAATGAAAAACTACAATTATAAAATATATGTTTGGGACTGCAACATATTCATAAATTGTGACACAAATCATCATTCCTAGAGTTGCCATTTAACAAATATATATATAATTGAGTAACTATCCATTACAAACCAACAAAGATATATTAAACCTGGAAAATATTTGGAAATGTATTTTCAGATATCTAAAATAACACTAGGAGAGATCCAGTCAAGATGGCAGCATAGGCAGACATGGCTCACCTCCTGGCAAAACTACATTAAAATTACAACTAAAATATCGAACAACCATCAGCCAGAACTGTCAGAAATCAAGTTGAATAGAAGTCTGACAACTATGAAATTAAAGAAACCACATCCATCGAGACAGGAAGGAAGAACACAGATGCGGAACAGGCTAGTCTCTCACCCACATGTGATGGATAAAAATTCAGGAGGGATATCTCAGGTGCAAGGAGTCCCCACCCAACAGCAAGCCCCCCAATCCAGGGTTCCAGGAAGATAAGTCCTCACAACTTTTGACTGAAAAAACCAGCAGGGATTGAGTTGGTGGTAGAAACTACTGGAGCCCCAAGCAGTTCATCTTAAAGAACTCACACATGGACTCACCTACTCAGACTCACTCCCTCTGGGCTTCAGCACTGGGGTAGCAGCTTGAAATGCACCAGTGGTATACAGGAAAAAACTGAAGTGTCTGGCATCAAGGCGAGCAGAGGACATTGACTCTTTTCTAAACCCTCCCCACGCATACCAGCAAGCTACTGCCATATCTGAGACTCCATGAACCTGGCTAACAATGTTTGACCCACCCTAGAGATCCCCAGAGACTCAGCCCTACCCAAGCTGTTTCTCCATATGAACGGCTAGTCTTGGCTCATGCTTCACAACTTCCTAAATCCTATCAAACAAGCAACAGCTGGCCTCAGTGAGCTCCAGGCCTGGCACTACCAGCAGCCAGCTTAGATTCACAGCTTGGGTTCACATGGGAATCTCCAAGCCCAAAACAAATGGCAGCCATCTCAGATTGCATTATAGCTCAGGCACGGTGCCCCAGGCAAAACACGGGTTGGGGCTGACTTTGGCCTGCACGACCCGGGAAACCCCATGGCCAGTGCACCCAGTGGAAAGCTACAGACCACATGAGAGCACTACCACCCTGCCCCTGCACAGCTGATCCTCCACAGAAGGCAGAGAGGTTGGTGGTCAGTGGTCACAGCCAAGCCTTGCAGCTGAAAGGCCTGTGTAAATCCCTCTCATTGATCTGCCAACAGCAACCAAGGCTCAACTATAAGAGGAGGGTGTACTCAGCCCACATAAAGGGTGCACCTCAAGTACCCAGCTTGGGTGTAGGGTAGGCTGTACCACTGGACCCTACAGGACACCTACTACATTAGGCCATACTACCAAGACAGCGAGTCATAGCAGTTCTACCTAATACACAAAAACAAAACACAGGGAGGCTGCTAAATTGAGGAGGTAAAGAAATATGGCCCAAATGAAAAAATAGAACAAAACACCAGAAAAAGAATTAAATGAAGAAGAGACAGCCAACCTATCAGATGTAGAGTTCAAGACACTAGGGATCAGGATGCTCACAGAAATGAGTAAGCATGGCCACAAACTAAAGAATAAGGGAAGGCTATCAAGTGAAATAAAGAAAAATACATAGGGAACCAACAGTGATGAGAAGGAGCCAGGATTCAAATCAAGAACTTGGAAAGAAAGGAAGAAATAATCATTCACCCAGAACAGAAAAAAGAAACAAGAATTGAAAAAAAATGAAAAGAGGATTAGGAACCTCTGGAACAACTTTAAACATACCAATATCTGAATCATAGGGGTGCCAAAGGAAAAGAAGAGCAAGAAATTGAAAGCTTATTTGAAAAAATAATGAAAGAGAACTTCCTTCATTTGGCAAAGGAAATAGACATATTAGTCCAGGAAGCACAGAGAGTCCCAAAACAAGTTGGACTCAAAGAGGAGCACAGCAAGGCACATCATAATTAAAATGCCAAAGGTTAAAAATAAAGAGAGAATTTTAAAAGCAGCAAGAGAAAAGAGGAGAACTACCTACAAAGGAGTTCCCATAGGACTATCAATTGATGTATCAAAAGAAACTTTGCAGGTAAGAAGGGAGGCAAGAAGTATTCAAAGTGATGAAGAGCAAGGACCTACCACCAAGATCACTCTACTCAGCAAAGCTATCATTTAGAATGGAAGGGCAGATAAAGTGCTTCCCAGACAAGGTAAAGCTGAAGAAGTTCATCATCACCAAGCCATTATTATATAAAATGTTAAAGGAATCTTTTTAAGAAAAAGAAGATCACAACTATGAACATTAAAATGACAACAATCTCACAACTATCAACAGAATCTAAAAAATAAAAACAAAAACAAACTAAGCAAGCAACCTGAATAGGAACAGAATCATAGGTATGGGAATCATTTGGAGGGCTATCAGCTGGAAGGGGGAAGGGGAAGAATGGGAGAAATGGTGCAGGGATCAAGAAGCATAATTGGTAGGACCAAAATAGACAGAAGGATGTTAAGAATAGTATAGGGAAGGGTGAAGCCAAAAAAACTTATATGCATGACCTATGGACAGGAACTAAGAGGAGAGGGATTGCTGTAGGGAAGAGGGTGCTGGGCAGAGGTGGGCAAAGGGGAAAAAATTGGGGCAACTGTAACACATTAATAAATAAAATATACTTAAAAATAAAATAACACTAAATTCACAATTTTATATTAGCTCTCCTATCTCTAGCGAAGAAAAGGGTCCTTTTAATACAATGCTAGATAACATAGCTATTGAAACTTTCAATTCATTGAAATACCTGCAAAATGCTTTGGTGGGTTAAATTAAACTGTCCCTATTCTTCACATGCAATAGATTTCCCTTGAGATCACTGTTAATCCCCACAGGCGTTTAGGAGATTAGTGGGAGAGTAGATATGTCCAAACTGGTTAAGTTCACTGGAAAATGAAAGGAACAATGTTCTGTGGGAGATATGTACACAAGTACATCAACCAAGAAAGGACTGCATTGTTTGTTATCAGTGAATTTCATTTTTAACTCACTTTACTGACTTAGCAACTAGTTTTGATGAAAACTAAAGAAAAGCAAAATAGCTTAATATACAGTACCTACATGCACACTAAAAATAAGTTATGGCTGTTTTTTATAACTATTGAGTTTAAAATGTGTTAGAAAATACACATATACATATATATTTTTAGATGTATGTATATATACAATATTCCCTCACTTATTGTGGGTATTATGTTTTAGACCCCCCCGCCCCCGTGAAGTAGGAACCTTACATTTATTCTACACTCTTAAACCTACGTAACTTTAACAACATACATATACAGTACCAGAAAATCCCACGTTATAGGGAAAAATCAGTGATAAAAAATTAAATATAATATTTTTTTAAATCCCACGATACAGTGAGGCTGCGCGATAAGTGAACCATGATATAGAGAGGGACTACTGTAATATTAATCTATATATCTTACCAAACAACTTATCTTCACAAAAGTGAATGAAACATTAGTTAGGAGTCAAAGACAAGACATCAGTCAGTTCTATCATTAACTAGAGGTATTAGTTTGGGGAGAATAACTTAACATTTCTAAACAGGCTTACTCACCTTCTAAATATCTCTGTGAAGGGCTGTAATGAGGAGCAATAAGATCATGGGTTAGTATTTCAAGGCACTATACAAATGTAAACTATTATATTACTTATGTTCAGTAGAAGAAGAGTAAATAATAACTAAAATATTTTGATCCAACTGAGTTGTTTTCAGGCTAAAGATAACATTCTAGAGTTTCAGACAGACTTAAAAACTCAGACTGCTGAAAATTTTCTTGCCATAAATACTTTATGTAGGCCCTGTCCAGGTAGCTCAGTTGGTTAGAGCATTGTCCTGATAAGCGAAGGTTTGTGGGTTCAATCTACACTAACCTCCTTCAGGGGCCAAAACTGGAATTACAACTAAATTATAGAAAAGTCATTCTGAATAACCAACTGAAGACTAGCTGAAGAGAAGCCTTATAACCAAGGACTTACAGAAGAAGCCACATCAAGACTGGTAGGAATTATGGTGGCACAAGAGGGCTGGCTGGGCTCCCATGGGTGGCAGCTGAAGTTCTGGAGGAATATCTCAGATGCTTGGGTGGGGAGCTCCCATGAAAAGTGTGAGCTCTAAACCCCAAGCCAGGCTCCCCAGCCCAGAGCACCAGAACTGGGCAAGGCACCCACGTAACATCCAGATGTGAAAAGCAGTGGAGCTTCTGTATGCCAGGGAGAGACAGCTAGAGATGATCCCACAATGCACAAAATTTTGTTTGCAGATACCCTAGGCTCCAGCAGAGGGAGGGCAGAGCAGATTAGAGCTATGTGAGGACAGTCTGGGGCTGGCGGCTTTGGGGAGAGAGCTGAAGGGTCAGCCACTAGGATCCCTGTGCTTAGTTAATCCCCAGACCCTCAGAGCACTCCTCTCTATTCTGCATCTGCTGAGGCGGGGAGGGGAATAGCCCCACCCTGTGTAGTCTAATTCCTGATAAGGAGTACAGTATTCCCTCACTTATTGTGGGTATTACATTCTAGACACCCCCCGCACTAGGTGAAAATCCACAAAGTAGGAACCTTACATTTATTTTAGTATTTATATATATTTTAAGGCTTTATAAATCCTTCCCACACACTTATAAACCATTCCCAGTCTCTTAACCTTTCCCACTCCCTTAACATCTTCCACACTTTTATAAACACTACTTATGTTCTTAAACATATGCTACACTCTTAAACCTATGTAACTTTAACAACATATGTATACAGTACCGCAAAATCCTGCAATATAGTGAAAAATCCGCAATAAATAAATATAATATTTTTTTAAATCCCGAGATACAGTGAGGCCATAAGTGAACTGCAATATAGAGAGGGACTACTGTATAGCTGGAGTCACTTTCAGTGATTAAGCCTAACAGCCTGCAGGTGGGGGCAGATCTCTAGGTGCTTTTAGACTGTAGCCAGCCCTTCTCCTGGGCTTGGTGTGCAACTTAGTCCTTTCAGCATACAGTCACAAGCTGCAGGTCACTGATAGATCCAAACAGGTTGCACAAGGGCAGTCATAGGCAACATCTCACATAATTCTGTACCAGAGATGCTCCAATGAGAACCAGAAACAATAAACCGAGTAGCCAGCTTCAAACAACAGAGCAGGATTCAATAAGCTTTACAAGCAGCTTATCCCCAGGGAGACCTCGGCAGGCACCAAACCCAGCTGAGGTGAACTCTGCTTTGTGTAATCAACACCTGTACAGCAGCTTATACAGTGTGTTGATTCTCACAGTCAGACCGACTAAGGGTTGGCGCCACACAAGAATGAGCCAATAGCAATCAAGACTCAGTTACAACAGGAGGGCCCACAAAATGTGCACAAGAGACATTCCTCCAGCACCCAGCTCAAGGAGACTGCACCACTGGTTCCCACATGACACTTACTACATAAGGCCACCCTACCAAGACTGGAAGTCATAGCAGACCTAACTAATACATAGAAACACACACACACACACACACACACACACACACACACACACACGGGCAGCCAAAATGGTGAGACAAAGAAACAGGCCCCAAATGAAAAAATAAAAGAATTCTCCTGAAGAAGAGCTAGATGAAATGGGTCCATCTTGTTAGGACTCTCTGTAAGCAATTTGTCAGATATACAGTTCAAAGTAATGATTATAAAAATGCTCAAAAGCATGAAAAAGGACATGGAAACCCTTAAAAAGGGAACAGTCAGAAATGAAGAATACAATATCTGAGACAAATGACACGCTGGAAGAAATAAACAGTAAGTTAGATGGAGCAGAGGCTCAAAAGAGCGATTTGGAAGACAAGGTTGATAAAAACACACAATCAGAGCAGCGAAAAGAAAAAAATTATAAAGAATGAGGCTAGTTTAAGGGACCTTTGGGACAACATGAAGTGTAACAACATCTACATCATAGGGGTACCAGAAGGAGAAGAGGGAAAGCAGGTGATTGAGAACCTATTTGAAGAAATAATGACCAAAAACTTCCTTAATGTGGTGAAGGAAAAAGACACACAAGTCCAGGAAGCACAGAGTCCCAACAAGATAGACCCAAAGAGGCCCACACCAAGACACATCATAATTAAGATGGCAAAGTTTAAAGACAAAGAGAAAATCTTAAAAGCTGCAAAAGAAAGGCAGTAAGTTACCTACAAGGGAGATCCATGAAGCTGTCAGCTGATTTCTCAACAGAAACATTTCAGGGCAGAAGGGACTGGCATGAAATATTCAAAGTGATAAAAAACAAGGACCTACAACCAAGGCTACTTTAAAGAGCTTCCTAGACAAGAAAAAGTTAAAACTTTGTTACTGCCCTAACTGGTGTGGCTCGGTTGGTAGGGCGTCATCACTCAAAGCAAAAGGTCGCCTGTTTGATTCCTGGTCAGGGAAGATGCCTGGGTTACAGGTTTAGTGCTGGTTGGAGTGTGTGCAAGAGGCAACTGATCGATGTTTCTTTCTCACATCAATATTTCTCTCCCTCATTCTTCCTCCCTTCCCCTCTCTCTAAAAATAAATAAATAAATCTTTTCTAAAAACATTTTGTTACCACCAAACTGGTATCATAAGAAATGTTAAAGGGGTAAGGTGGGGAGGAGGAGAAGGTGGAGGAGGAGGAGAAGGGAAAATTGAAAAAAACAGAGAAATATAGTTAAAAATAAAATGGCAATTAATACATACCCATCAATAATCATTTTGTATGTAAATGGCTTAAATGCTCTGATCAAAAGACATAGGGTAAATGAATGAATAAGAAAGCAAGGCCCATATATATGCTATCTTCAAGAGACCCACCTCAGAACAAAAGATACACACAGAGTACAAGTAAAGGGATGGAAAAGGTACTTCATGCATATGGAAAGAAAAAGAAAAAAAAGCTGGAGCAGCAATACTTATCTCTGACAAAATAGAATTTAAAACCAAGGCTAGCTCTAACTGGTGTGTGGCTCAGTGGAATAGACTTTAAAACCGTGGCTACCTCTGACTGGTTGGCTCAGTGGGCTGGGCATTGTCATACATACTGAAAGATCACTTGTTCAATTCCTGGTCAGGGCACACGGCTGGATTGTGGGTCAGGTCACCAACTGGGGGCATGCGGGAGGCAAGTGATCAATGTTTTTCTCACACATCGATGTTTCTTTCCCTCTCTTTCTCCCCCCTTTTACCTCTCTCTAAAAATAAATAAAAATTTTTTAAAAATAACCAAGGCTAAGTAAGAGACAAAGTAGGCCACTATATAATGATAAAGGGGGCAATCCAACAGGAAGATATATAATCCTTCTAAATATTTATGTACCCAACATAGGGGCACCTAAATATGTAAAGAAAATCTTGATGTACATAGAGGGGGAGATTGCCAGTAATACAGTCATACTAAGGGATTTTAACACCCCATGACACACTAGATTAAATGGATTTAATTGATATCTTCAGAGCATTTCACCCCAAAGCAGCAGAATGTATATTCTTTTCAAGTGCACATGAACATTTTCTAGGAGAGACTACATGTTGGGATACAAAATGAGTCTCAATAAATTTTAAAAGACTGAAATCATATCAAGCATCTTCTCTGACCATAATGTTATGAAACTACAAATCAATCACAAGAAGTAAACTGAAAAACACACAAACACAAGGAGCCTAAATGACGTGTTACTTAACAATGAATGAGTTAACGTGATCAAGGAAGACATCAAAAACTACCTGGAAACAAATGAAAATAAGAACACAACAACCCAAAATCTGTAAGAGAGAGAGAAAGCAGACCCAAGAGGGAAATTCACAGCATTACAGGCCTACCTCAATAAACAAGAATAAGCTCAAATATACACTCTAACTTTAACTTAAAGGAGCTTGAAAAAAAACAACAAAGCCCAAAGTGAGTAGAAGGGAGCAAATTATAATGATCGGAGTAGAAATAGAGTCAAACAAACAATACAAAAATCAGAGAAACCAAGACCAGGTTCTTTGAAAAGAAACACAAAATTGATTACCCTTTAACCAGACTTATCCAGAAAAAAAAAGAGACAGGACCCAAATAAGTAAAACCAGAAATGAAAGGGGAGAAGTAACAACTGACACCAAGGAAATACAAAGGATTGTAAGAAATTATATGCCAACAAATTGGACAATCTGGCAAAATGGATAAATTCCTAGAAACATACAAGCTTCCAAATCTGAATCAAGAAGAATCAGAGAATTTCAATAGATAATTACAACCAGTGAAAATGAAGCAGTAATAAAAAAAACTCCCCAAAAACAAAAGCCCTGGACCAAATGCCTTCATAGGTGAATTTTGCCAAACATTCTGAGAACAAACACTTCTCCTTCTCAAATTATTTCAAAAAATTCAAGAGGAGGGAAGACTCTCAAGCTCATGTTACAAATCCAGCATTATCCTAATTCCAAAACCAGAAAAAGACACTACAAGAAAGAAAATTATAGGTCAATATCCTTGATGAACATAGTTGCTAAAGTCCTCAACAAAATATTAGCAAACCAAATCTAGCAATACACTAAAAAAAATCATACATCATAATCAAATGGGATTTATTTTGGGGATCCAAGGCTGGTACAATACTGCAAATCAATAAATGTCATACACCACATCAACCAAATGAAGGATAAAACCCATATGATCACCTGGCTGGTGTGGCTCAGTGGATTGAGTGTCAGCCTGCGAACCAAGTGTTGCTGGTTCGATTCCCAGTAAGGGCACATAACTAGGTTGCACGTCAGGTCCCCAGTTGGGGGCACCAGTGAGAGGCAACCACACAGTGATGTTTCTCTCCCTCTCTTTCTCCTTTCCCCTCTCTCTAAAAACAAACAAACAAACAAGTAAATTATTTAAAAAAAAAACAAAACCCACATGATCAGCCCTGACCAGAGTGGCTCAGTGGGTTGGGGATCATCCCTGGAAGTGAAGGGTTGCTGGTTAGATTCCGGTCAGGCCACATGCTTGGGTGCAGGCCAGGTCCCCAGTTGGGGGTGCTCAAGAAGCAACCAATCAATGTTTCTCTTGCACATCAATATTTCTGTCCCTCTCTTCTCACCCTCTTCTCCTCTCTCTAAAAATAAATAAATAAAATCTTTTTTTAAGAGGACCATAGAATCATATCATAGATGCAGGAAAAGAATTTGATAAAATACAGCACCCATTTATGATAAAGACTTTCAGCAAAGTGGGAGTAGAGGGAACATACCTCAATGTAATAAAGGCTACATATGAGAAAACCCACAGCCAATATCATACTGAATGTGCAAAAATAAGTGTTCCCCCTAAGATCAGGAACAAGACAGGGATATCTGCTTTCATCACTTTTATTCAACACAATACTGGAAGTCCTAGCTTCAACCATCAGAGAGGAAAAAGAAGTTTAAAAAAAAATCCAAATTGGAAAGAAAAAATTAAAACTGTCATTATTTGCAGATGACATGATATTGTATATAGAGAACCCTCAAGTTCCACCAAGGAACTGTAAGAACTGAAAAATGAGTTCAGTAAATTAGCAGGATACAAAATTAAATCCAGAAATCAGTTGCACTTTTATACACCAATAATAAACTATCAGGAAGAGAAACTAAAAAAAAATCCCATTCACAATTGCTTCAAAAAAAATAAAGTACCTAGGGATAAATTTCACAAAGATTGTAAAAGACCTGTATTCAGAAAAGTATAAGACACTAAAGACATAAACTGAAGAAGACACAAATAAGTGGAAACATGTATTGTGTTCATGGATAGGAAGAATTAATATCATTAAAATATTCATACTCTCCAGAAGACTTCCGGTCAAGATGGAGGCTTAGAAGGACATGCTCAGTCTCCCTATACAACTAGAAAGGAATACAACTACCTCAAAACAAAAGATAACCAGAAGTTCCAGAAAATAAACCTACATGGAAGCCCAATGTATGAAGTTATAAACCAGCGGTGCTCACCTGGATGGGTAGGAGGGGCGAAATCGAAGCCAGAACAGAAAGGTCTGGCGGTGTTGTTTGCGGTAGCAGTGGGGAGAGCGGCAGGGGGAGCAATCACAGCTACAGTCGAGCCCCGGCAGCTCGCAACCCCAACGCGGGGAAAGGCAGCCCCCCTATTGCACCGGACAGTGAGGCCCAGAGGGCGGGAGGATGGATCCCAGTCTCCCAACAGAGAATAACAGCAGGAATCTATCTTGGACCCCCGCCCCCACACAAAGTACCACAGTGCGGCGAAAAAGGTTGCGGACCACCACCAGTTGCCGGGTAGTGATCAGTACACGGGGCTCCGCCCCGTACAGCCTGCCCAGGAAGCAAAGCAAAACACAAAGCTGTCAAAACAAAGCAGACAACGATTGAAATCCCGGTGATGCAGCTCACCAGGCAGCAGATGAGGAACCTGACAGACAAACAAATAAGAGACCTTTCAGAGGCTCAGTTCAGAGTTACTGTTATAAAGTGGCTTACAGAATTAAAAAAAGATTTGGAACAGGACAGGGAAGGAAAGAAAGCCACTCATACTGAAACAAACAAAAACACATACAAGTAGTGAGGAAATAAAATCCAGAGATCAAATCAACAAACCGAAACATAGAGAAGGAACAAACAGTCAACCAGTGCAGAAAGAGGAAACAAAAAGGAAGGAAAGTGAGGAGAGGATCAGAAACTTCTGAGACAGCTATAAGAGATCGAACATTTGGATTATAGGACTGCCAGAGGGCGAAGAAGAACTAGAAATTGAAAAATTATTTGAAAAAACAATGAAGCAGAAATTCCCGAACTTGGGGAAGGAAATAGACTTATAGGTCCAGGAAGCACAGAGAGTTCCAGGAAAACTGGACCCAGGGAGAACCACTCCAAGACACATCATAATCAAATTGTCAAAAATTAAAGATAGAGAATCTTAAAAGCAGCAAGAGAGAAGAAAAGAATCATGTACAAAGGGGTCCCAATTAGACTATCAGCTGACTTCTCAAGGGAGACCCTGCAGGCAGAAAGGGACTGGCAAGAAATATTCAAAGTAATGAAAAGCAAAAACCTACAGCCACGAATACTCTATCCAGTGAAACTGTCATTCAGAATAGAAGGGCAGAGAAAGTACTTCCAAGACAAAATAAAACTGAAGGAGTTCATTAGATCCAAACCTCTATTATATGAGATGTTAAAGGGACTGGTTTAGAAGAAGGAGGATCAAAACTATGAACATTAAAATGAAAACTGCATCACAACAACCAACAACAGAAGCTAGGGAATTGAAACAAAGGCAAACTAAATAAGCAACGAGAGTGGAAAAAGAACTATAGGTATGGGGAACATATTGGGGGGAGATCAGCAGAGAGTCGGAAGGGGGAAAAGGGAGGGAGATGGTACAGGAATTAAGAAGCATAGTAGGAGAGAATGGAGTAGATAGGAAGAGGTTGAGAAGAACTATATGCACAACCAATGTACATGGACTAAAAGGGGGGGACAACTGGAGGGAGGGGGGCCACCGAGTGGAGGGGAGCAGAGGGAAGGGAAATTGGGATAACTGTAACAGCATAATCAATCGTCGGCGGCAGCAGCCGTCCGTCTCGAGAGACGATGCTGTAGCTTCTTAAGAGTCTATCTGCATCGCCGAGAATGGCTGTGCAGTCCGACTCGGGAGTGACACGGTATCTGTCTCCTCCCGTGTTGAATCGACATCTTGCGATGTCGCTGGAGTGTCCTCTCCAGTGAAGCTGAAGCTACAGAGCCTGGGCTGGGTGATATGGAGGGTCTGCTGTTGCCCATGCAGCAGACCCCCCCTCTCTTCGCAGCTGAAGGGTCCAAGGGAAAGACGGAGTCAATACAGCTTGGCTTCAGGTGCGCCGCAGGAGTTGCCGGTGATGACTACAACGTCAAACCACCTTAGGGACTCCGGCTCCGGATTTTCTGTCGGGGTTTACTCCCCTAGCCTTTCCCCTGAAGAGGTATGCTGCAAGGCAGCGGAGGTTTTTGGAGTCAGAGTTTTCCTTCTCTGATGTGCCCTGACTGGAAGATCGAACCAGCGACACTTAGCTCGCAGGCCGACGCTCAATCCACTGAGCCAAACCAGTCAGGGGAGCATAATCAATAAAACATATTTAAATAAATAAATAAATAAATATTCATACTCTCCAAAGCTATCCATATATTCGATGCAATTCCTATCAAGATTCCAGCATAATATTGGCATTAAAAAGAGACATATAGGTTATAGAAGAGAGTAGAGAGCCCAGAGATAAACCCACGCCTTTATAGTCAATTAATATTAGACAAAGGAGGCAAAAATATACAAGGGGCTAAACATAGATTATTCAATAAATGTTGTTTGGAAGATTGGACAGATATGTGCAAAAAAAATGAAACTAGAACACCTTCTCACATGACATACAAGAATAAACTCAAAATGGATTAAAGACTTAAATGTTAAGACTCAAAACCATAAAGCTCCTAGAAGAAAGCATAGGCAGGAAATCTCAGACATTTCTCATAGCAATATTTTTCCTGGTATATCTCCTCAGGCAAGGGAAAGAAAAGAAAAAATAAACAAATGATACTACATCAAACTAGAATGTTTTTGCACAGCAAAGGAAACCATCAACAAAATAAAAAGACATTCCACTGAATGGGAGAACATATTCACTGATACATTTGATAAAAGGTTAATATCCAAAATTTATAAAGAACTTATAAAACTCAATACCAAAAAAAAAAAAAAAATCCAAATAACCTGATTAGATACTTTTCTAATTGACATGAAAAAATGCTCAACATCACTAATCATCAGAAATGCAAATTAAAACCACAATGAGATACCACTTCACACCTGTCAGAATGGCTCTCAATAAATTGAACAACAAGTGTTAGCAAGGATGTAGTGTAAAGGGAACCCTCGTGCACTACTAGTGGGAATGCAGATTGGTGCAGCCACTGTAGAAAGCAGTATGGAGTTACATCAAAAAATTAAAAATGAAGGGGCAGATCCAGGAAGTGCAGATCATTCTAAGAAGCACCAACAAACAATAGGAGTCACAAAAATGGGAAGACAGGGAAACAACCCTCCATCCAAAGGAAAGGTGGAGTCCCCAGAAAGAGTGCTAAATGAAATAGAGGGGAGCCAACTATCAGATATGGAATTGAAAGCATGGATTATGGAGAAGCTCAATGAGCTCAGCGGAAACTACAAAGAACTCCAGAAAAATTACAGTGAACTCCAGAAGAACTATAAGGAACTTACTGAGAATTATACCAGCATCAAAAAGGACATGGAAGCTATCAATAAGAGCCAGGAGGAAATGAAGAATACGATCTCTGAATTGAAGAACACAGTAGAAGGAATTAAAAACAGGCTGGAGGAAGCAGAAGATCGGATCAGCGAGCTGGAGGACAATGTAGACAAAAACTCCCAGACAGTGCAACAAAATGAAAAAAGACTGAACAAGACTGAAGAGGCTCTGAGACAGCTGCAGGACAACATGAAACGTAATAATATCCCTATCATAGGAATTCCAGAAGGAGAAGAAGAAGAGCAAGGGATAGAAAACCTCTTTGAAAAACTAATGACAGAAAACTTCCCTAACATGAGGAGAGAAAGAATCATGCAAGTCCAGGAAGCACAGAGGGTCCCAATGAAGATGAACCCCAACAGGCCCACTTCAAGACACATCATAATTAAAATGCCAACATTCAAAGACAAAGAGAGAATCCTAAAAGCAGCAAGAGAGAAACAACTAATAACATACAAGAGAGCTCCAATAAGGCTATCATCAGATTTCTCAGCAGAAACACTACAAGCCAGAAGGGAATAGCAAAAAATATTCCAAGCAATGAAAAACAAAAACCTACAACCAAGAATACTCTACCCAGCAAGGCTCTCATTCAAAATGGAAGGTGAAATAAGGAGTTTCCAAGACAAAAGAAGGCTAAAAGAATACATCTCCACCAAACCAGCATTGCAAGAGATGCTAAAGGGTCTGCTTTAAGAAGATGAAGAAACAGAGAGAGACAGAGAGGAACACGAGTACAAAGGGAGAAAATGACAATGAATAACTACTGAAAGGAAGAAGGAACTTCTACCATTTGCAACAACATGATTGGAACTAGAGAGAATTATGCTTAGCAAAATAAGCCAGGCAACAAAAGAAAATTACCTTATGCTATCACCTGTTACAGGAAACTAATGAACAACACAAACAAATGAGCAAAATTGAACCAGAGGTATGTAAACAAGGAATAAACTAACAGTAACAAAGGGGGAGATGGGAGGGAGAGAAGGGGTACGAAGGGGAAGGGTCTAGTCAAAGAACATGTATAAATGACCCATGGACATGGACAACTGGGTGGAGACTGAATGTGGAAGAAGGGGGGGGCAGGGTGCAGGGAAGTAAGAGGGGGAAAAAAGTGAGACAACTGTAATGGAAAAACAAACAAACAGAAAATTTTTTAGTGGGGGGGAAAAATAAAAATATAAAGAATAGAAATGCAAGTTCAGTGAATATTAGAAGGACAAGGACTTTCCTTCACACTGTATATTTTTCTCCCTTTCTGATCCCTCCAGAATTTTGCATTCTAAAGAAGTAAGTAATGACCTAACTTTCTTTGCATAAAACTAATAAGACCAGTTGTTAATAGAGGGTTTTTTTTTTTTTTCTTTTTTAACTAAGACTTTGAATGGAATGTCATGCCTAAAGGAGACATGCTTGGGCTTTGGTTGTTACCAAAAAGCCCTGAGCAACTGGGACTGACTTTCAAAGGTAATAAAAGTCCACGAGATAAAAGGCCTGGTACCTTGGATGGATGAGCGGTCCATAGCAATCTTTCCAGGGAAGGAATGAAGGTTGTTTTCCTGAAAGATGGCTAGAAGGGACCTTAAGGCACAATGGAAAACCAGGAGGACCTGGAAAAGACGGGTGTTTACAGGCAAGGCTGAATGCCAGGTATGTGGATCTGCTTCTGTGCCTTGAAGGGGAAACTGAAGGTCACCCTAAATGTTCCTTGGGTAAGTTCCAGCAAAGCAGAACTAAAGATCATAAGTGATCATTTGCTGCTCTTGTTGTGTTTATGCAAATGAACAGGATAAATTAAAAATGGACTTAATGCAGTCCCTTTAATGACAAGGAGGGTAATCTTAAGGAGAAAAATCACGATTCAAAGAAGATCACAATGCCCAGTGGTAGACTATAAAGTAGTGCAACTAACCGTCTTTAAAGTTTCTTTTCATTTAAAATTTGTTTTCATTTAAAAGTGAAATTATGTCTGTGGCATTATCAAAGATGTTTAATTTACAGGCGAGAAGAATGCCAAATGCCTTGCAACTGGATGTCTTTCTGATAAGACAGTCCTACAGATTTAGAGACTTGTATGTGGGTTATGTTACATAAATTAACATGTGTTTTCTGTTTTCAAAGGGCATAAGCCTACGATCTCATTACCTGAGTGATTGTCTGTACGTATAGGCCTCACTTAATCCTGTCTGCATTGCTGCCTCCTGAGATTCAATGGTTTGGCTGAACTAAGTGGCTGGGTTGGTGAAGAACGGGGTGGTCTGTGGGCTTCACTTTAAAACTGGTTTCTCTTTTCTATCCTAATGGCTTGGACAGAAAGAGCCCAGACGCCTGAGAGGGGGGAAACCTAAAACATTTCCCTCAGTCCAAACTAAGTATAATGGGCAAAAGGGTTTTGGACAGGTGAGATGTACCTGGCATACCTTCCTCCAAAGAAGCCCTTATTTTCCCTAATGTGGGACATTGAAAAATTAATACCTGTCTTTTGTCATCTAGTGGTTACGGATTGAATGATGTCCTTTAACCCTGTTGCCCCCAGAATACAACAAGGATGCCAGCCTGTTAAACCAAGCATGCCGTTGTCCAGAGACAGCCAACCAACCTGGAGTTTGCACGATCCTTCCCCTTGTGGGAAGGCCACCCTCCCCTCCACACCCCCACTCTTTTTTTTTTTTAATGTTTTTTATTGATTATATTGTTACAACAGTTCCAATTTTCTCCCCCTTGTTCCCCTCCACCCAGCACCCCCCTCCCCCAGCAATCCCCCCCAAGTCCATACCCCTGGTTCGTAACAATTAACTATCCTCCCCCTCTCAAATATTAGGACCCTTTGTAATCTTGTAAAGGACAATGGGCGAAGGTCTCAAGCTCCACACCCCCACTCTTATTAGGGATTTCTTGACCCACGGGTAGGTAGAAAGACGACCATGTCCAGCTTGAAGCAGCTAGAGGAGCTCGAGACCTTCGTCCATTGTCCTTTATAAGATTGTAAAGGGTCTTAAGTCTGAGAGGGAGGGATTGTTATTTTTTATTGTTAAAATATTTAACTAATTAATTATTTTTAAAAGAGAAGAAGAAGAATATATGAAAGGGTGAGGCAGGAGAGCTTGTGTGTACAACCCATGGGCATGGACTTGGAGAGGGGATTGTTGGGGAAGGGGGGTGCAGGGCGGAGGGGAGCAAAGGGGAAAAATTGGAACTATTGTAACAATATAATCAATAAAATATACTTAAAAATAAATAAAATAAAATGTAGTTTGAAATTAGGATGTAAAAAAAAAAAATTAAAAATGGAACTGTCTACAACCCAGCAATTCCACATCTGGGAATTTATCTGAAAAATCCCAAAACACTACTTGGAAAGAATATATGCACCCCTATATTCATTGCAACATTATTTACTATAGCCAAGATTTGGAAGTAGCCCAAGTGTCCATCAGTAGCTGAGGAGATAAAACAGATATGGTACACTTGCACAATAGGATACTTCTCGGCTACAAAAAAAGTAGAAAATTTTACCCTTTGTGACAGCATGAATGGACCTGGAGAGTATTAATGCTAAGTGAAATAAGCCAGTTGGAGATAGCCAAGTGCCATATGATTTCACTCACATGTGGAATCTAAAAAACAAACTAAACTAATGGGGAAATAGAGATAGACTCAGAGAGAACAGGCAGACAGCTGTGGGGATGGTGAGGGAATTGAGCAAAAAAGAGAAAATGCATGCACAGAGACAACAGTGTGGTGATTGAAGTGGGGTGGGGGTAGAGGTGGAAGAAGGTATGGGGGCATAAATGGTGATGGAAAAAAAATCACAGTATATTCTTGTTTTTTAAAAAAACTTGAATTTGACTTAAAAAGTGCTCATCTGATTATAGTCAGAAAAATTACTTTGAAAAATTATGAAGTTAATTTATATATTGGGAACCACAAAATGGAGGCTGCCCCAGGGCCTGGCCCATATCACAAATCTATACCTAGGTCAGCCTGCTCTTATGGGAAACACCTGTCAAGGAAACCTAACATACACCAATCACAGTCCTCCAACTCAGCCTATCTAGCTTACCTTAACCTAGAAAACAGGGCCTGCCAGCCTTATAAGGACAGCCTCAACCTTCTAGCCAATCATGTCCTGTCCAATCATGTCCACATGCCTCTTCTAACTTTATAAAACTCGCTCTTGCCCCCAAACCCAAGGGAGGGGTGCTCTACTGCTTGTGAGGCTCTGTACTCCCCCAATACATGGATTGTCTTCCCATGAATAAAGGACATAAAACTTGTTATTAAATTGTGTGGTTTTTGTCATTTGACACAAATAATTCACAAAGAAATGCTAACTTACCAAAGCACCATAAAACTCAGAATAGAAAGTTTTGAGAGGAATGAATGCAAAATATAACCGGACTCTTCATGATACAAACTAAAGAATATGTTTTCTTTTCAAAAAGCAGTCAAGGACAACAAATATTCTTGATCACAGAATGCCAAACACTTAGAAAACTATTTGCTATTAGGTAGAATTCAGTATATTAAACTAAGTCATTTCACAAGCTATTCATGGATTTTAAGTTACCAAAATACATAAACCCTGTAGGTGATTCTTGTACAATAAGAGTTTTTCCTATGTGTAAATAAGAAAACAAAGCTTTGATTAGAGTTAGACACAGTAAGAAAAACATCCAGCTTAAGACCAAAGCCCATTTAAAAATATCATTTACAGTACTGCAACTAGAATCCTTTAGGATAATCAAATGACATGTTATGGCAAATGAAGAAAACATGGATAAAATAATGTTTATTAAAATTATATAGTTATAACCTCCTTATATCTTAAAAGTAATACCCAATTGGTGCTGATTCATTTCTGGTGTAATGAACACACAACTGTTTAACTGAAAAGGCTGAGAAGAATGAAAATAAAATAAGATTAAACTGATGACTATGAAACTTAAAAATGTATTGTTTTTGTTTAATCCCTCCACCCCCTCACACAGATGACCACAAAAGCTGTCAGCCTGCTCTCTATCTAAAAAAAGAGAGAAAAACTCAAAAAATAAAATATATCCTAAATATGTTAAATGATCTCAAATGTTCATTCCTTAAGTCAAGAATTAAAAATATACTTTCAAAATGTGCCTCTCCCTCTCTCCAGTCTCTAAATTGATTATGAAAAAATAAAATCTTTGAGACTTCCAGCCAAGATGGAGGCCTACACAAACACACTGTGTCTCACTCCACAACAAAGAAGGAAGACAACTACCTCAAAACTAGAGACAACCAGAAGTTCCAGAAAATCAAACTGCATGGAAGTCCAACAAAGATATAAAGAAGAAATACTCATCCAGACAGGTAGGAGGGGCGGAGCCAGGGCAGAGAGGACGCAGTGTGGTGGCAGCAGCAACAGTGGCAGCATCGGTGGCAGCTACAGGCTGGCAGAAAGTGCAGTCATGCATTTTAAAAAGTAAGAAGGGACACCTGGGGAGCGTTCCCAGCACCAGACCAGACCACACAGATCACAGCTCCAGCGCCAGGGAAAATAAGGCTTCATTGCTTCTGACTGTGAAAACCAGTGGGGATTGGGGCAGAGAAAGAAACTGCCAGTCTCTCAGTAGAGTCCAGTTGTTTAAAGGGCCCCCATGGTCCTAGAATGTCTGCAGACCCACCCACTCTGAGAACAACAACCAAGGCAACAGCTAGAGAGGCACCAGTCCCATATGTAAGTAGGAGAAGTGCCTGGAAAAGGGGCAAGTGCTAAGCAAGTGGCAGTGTTCCCTCTCAAACACCTCCCCCACATACAGCACCACAACATGGTGAAACCAGTCACCCTATACTGATGAATACCTAAGGCTCTGCATCTTAAATGTAACATGTGCGACATCTCTACCTAAGACACAGAGGCAAATAAACACAGGAGCCTGTCAAGATGAGGAGACAGAGAAGTGTGGCCCAAAAGGGGAAACAGATCAAGGTTCCAGTGGGAGAAGTAAGCAACAAGGAGATAGCCAACCTAAAAGATGAGGAGATAGCCAACCTAACAGATGCAGACTTCAAAACACTGTCACAGGCTTGACAGATATGCTTAAGTATGGCAAGCACATATGGGAAGAAATTAAGGCTATGCTAAATGAAACAAGGGAAAATCGACACAAAACCAGTGGTGAAGGGAAGAAAACCAGGGTTCAAATAAATGATTTGGAATATCGGGGGGAAAAAAACAGTCAACCAGTACAGAATTAGGAAACAAGAATTGAAAAAAATGAGGAGAGGCTTAGGAATCTCTGGGACAACTTTAGGCATACCAACATCCAAATCATAAGGGTGCCAGAAGAAGAGGAAGAGCAAGAAATTGAAAGCTTATGTGAAAAAATAATGAAGAAAAACTTCCCAAATTTGGCGAAGGAACTAGACATACAAGTCCAGGAAGCAGCGAGAGTCCCAAACAAGCTAGATGGAAGGAGGACCATACCAAGACACATCATCATTAAAATGCCAAAGGTGAAAGACAAAGAGAGAATCTTAAAAGCAGCAAAAGAAAAGCAGAGAGTTATCTACAAAGGGGTGTCTATCAGACTATTAGCTGATTTCTCAAAAGAAGCTTTGCAGGCAAGAAGGGGCCGGCAAGAAGGGACCGGCAAGAAGTATTCAATGTGGTGAAAAGAAAGGACCCACAACCAAGATTACTCTATCCAGCAAAGCTATCATTTAGAATGGAAGAACAGATCAAGTGCTTCCCAGACAAGGTAAAGCTAAGTTAACCATCACCAAGCCATTATTATATGAAATGTCAAAGGGACTTACTTAAGAAAAAGAAGATCAAAATTATGAACATTAAAATGCCAACAAACTCACAACTATCAACTGAATCTAAAAAATAAAAACAAAATCCAACTAAGCAAACCAGAATAGGAATAGAATCATAGGTATGGGGATCATTTGGAGGACTATCAGCTGGGAGGGGGAAGGGCAAGAAATGGGGAAACAGCACAGTGATTAAGAAGCATAATTGGTTGATACAAAATAGGGGGGAGTTAAGAATAATATAGGAAAGGATGAAGCCAGAGCACTTACATGCATGACCTATGAACATGAACTAAGGGGGGTGGGATTGCTGGAGCGAAGGGGGTACTGGGCAGAGGGGAGCAAAGGGGGAAAAAATTGGAACTACTGTAACAACATAACCAGTAAAAAATATACTTAAAAAGTAAAATAAATGCATTAACCATAAAATAAAAATAATCTTCCCCCCAAAAAAATCTTCTTGTTTTTGAAGTATAAACCATAAAGAAAGAGAATGAAGAAAAACACATTTTCATAGCTCTAGATAGAAAGGAAGGGCAATGAGGGAAAGAGCATAGTCCTTTACTTCTGACTTCAGTTCTGGTTCCAACATTATTGTAATTTGTAACCTTTAAAAAACCATTTATGATCACTGTGACTCACTTTCTTCATCTGTAAAACAAGAGGACTGGGCTGTTTCTCTAGGGTCCCTTCCACCTCTAAAATTCTAACAATACTTGGCTGCACCCAAGAGTCAGCTTACTCCGCCAAAGAGCAGGTAACAGAAAAGCAAGAAAGTCAATGGAGAGGTTACTTGAGCCCCTGATTCATTTATGAATGAATGTGGCAAAATGACCATTGTTATTCTGCTCTGGATGTCAGCCTTGCCAGTCCTTTGTGAGAAAAAAAGCTAAATGACAAAAAAAAAAAAAACCCAACAAATTAACAATGGGGGTTTTTAAAAGGAAGCAAAACTCAGGACACTATTGGGGTCTGACCCTTTTGAGCCCATTTCCTGACAGTGTAACAGCAGGTTTAGAGTGAAGGCCTTGAGACATACGCAAATGTCAACTAATAGAATCTTCAGGTTTAAAGGAACTTTGAGATCCCTGAGTTCAATTCAGTATATTTTAAGAATATCAGGAAGTCAACTAATATTTGACAAGGGAGCCAAGAATACTCAATGAGGAAAAGAGCCTTTTCAATAAAATGGTGCTGGGACAATTGGATCTTCACTTGTAAATGAACAAAACTGGACTCATATCTCAAACAACTCACACAAATTAACTCAAAATGTATTAAAGACTTATGTAAGACCTGAAACCATGGAACTCCTAGAAGAAAACACGAGTAAAGTTCCTTGACCTGGTGATCCCTTTTTTTACACCTAAATCACAAGCAACAAAATTAAAAATAAAACAACTGGGACTACATCAAACTAAAAAGCTTCTGCACAGCAAAAGAAATCATCAACAAAGTGATGATAACCTAAGGAATAAGAAAAAAATATTTGCAAACCATATATCTATTAAGGGGAAATATCCAAAATACATAAAGAACTCATACAACTCAATAGCAAAAAAACAAATAACCCATTAAAAATGGGCAAAGGGCCTGATGAGACACTTCTCCAAAGAAGATATACGAAAAGCCAATAAAAAATGCTCAACATCACTAGTCATCAGATAAGTGTAAATTAAGATCGCAATGAGGTATCATCTCATACCTGTCAGAATGGCCATCAAAAGAGATAACTAATGCTAGTGTAGATGTGCAGAAAAGGGAAGCCTTTTACACTGGCAATGGGAATGTAAATTGGTGCAGCCACTATGGAAAACAGTATGGAGGATCCTCAAAAAATTAAAAATAGAACTGCCACACGGTCCAACAATTTTACTTTGGGGACTATGTCCAAAAGAAACAAAAACACTAAGTTCAAAACATATCTGCACCTCCGTGTTCATGGCAATATTATTTACAATAGCCAAGACATGGAAACAACCTAAGTGTTCATCAATAGATGAATGGTTGAAGAAGTTGTGGCATATATATATATATATATATATATATATATATATATACACATACATATATATATATACATATATATACATACATGTATATATGTGTGTGTATGTATGTATGTGTATGTATGTGTGTGTGTGTGTATATATATATATATATATATATATATATATATATATATATGGAATATTTAGCCAAAATAAATGGAGAAATCCTACTGTGACAACATGAATGGCTCTGAAGGTATTATGCCAAGTGAAATAAGTCACAGAAAGCCAAATACTGTGGGATCTCATTGACATGTGAAAACTTTTTTAAAAACCTAAACTCATAGAAAAGGAGAACCTGTGGTTACCAGAAGCAAAGGGTAAGGGGGAGGGAAATTGGAGGAAGGTAATAACAGGGACAAATTTTCAATTATAAGATAAATAAGTGCTATGGATGTAAGGTACTACATGGTGACTATAGCTAACACTGCTATATGATATATAGAAAATTTGTTTGTTGAGAGTAAATCCTAAGGGTTCTCATCATAAGGATAAAACTTTCTTCCTTTTTTATTTTTATTTTATCTATATAAGATTAATGTTAGCTGAACATATCATGGTAATCATTTCACAATACATGTAAACCAAACCATCCTGCTGTATGTCTTAAATTTATACAGTGATATATGTCAATTATTTCTCAATAAAACTGGGGAGGGGGGAATGCCAAGAAGTATGTAGTAAATTATAAAAGCATATAAAAATGGATATACATATTAAAATATACTTGAATTAGTTATCAGGAAAAATCACACTAGCAAGAAAAGGAGCATAGGGGATTTAAAACACTTTAAATACTTCCCAACTTGGCACCCTTGTCATCCTTTCCAAGTCTTGGTTTCCTTGTCTGGTGCCTATTCATTGGGTTATTGGACAAAATGTACATAATCCTTAGTCCAGTGTCTGGCACATAGTAAGCCCTCAATAACTGTAAACCACCGTTCTATTATGTTCTAAACACTGTTTAATAAGGGTTAGTGGAATACATATTCCATTTTGGAGTTTCTACATTGAGGACAATAGAATGAAAAAATTGAAATGGAATAAACTCTGGAATGTGTTTTTTGTTCTTATATGTGAGTTAGAGAAGCCCTGGTTTTCCTGGAATTCACACAACTCTCCACAGGATACCTATCCAAACCCACAGTCCCTTGTGGCCTCGCCAACTCTCCTGGATTCACCAGGAGGTGCTCATAAACCTTGATAGTGTCTTAGTTCTGAAAATAATAATCCTTTCCACCTTCACTCCCCTTCATCATCCCAAAGCCCCCCCCACCCTCAATCTAAGGAGCAAAAATGTGCAAACTCAGGATAGTAATAGCAACCACATTTACAACCAGCACTGTACCCAGAGCTTGAGCCCATTACTGAGGTTCTTTGGCTCAAAGAAAAAGTTTCCTACCATAGGAACAGGCAAAATAGGTAAGGCAAGCAAGGTCAGTTCCAGCTAAATGTCCCCTAAAGCATTTGTATCTTACGTCTCTACCCAAGTGACTCTACTAACCTCAGTGCTCTCCTACCTCCCTTTCCAGTCATCAAAACAGGTTATCAAGGATGGATCTGATCTCCAGTATGACTGGTAAGGACCAAGTGGGACTCCTCTCTAGAGTATTTCCAAGCCAGCTGGGTACAAAGCTTTAAACCTGTGATTCTCAGTGCTGGCTGCACATCAGAATTACAGATGCTCCTCCACTGACGATGGGGTTACATCCAAATAAACCTATTGTAAACTTAAAATAATGGAAGTAAAAAATGCATTAAATATTTCTACCTACCAACCATCATAGTTTAGCCTGGCCTACCTTAAATGTGCTCAGAACACATTAGCCTACAGTTGGGCAAAATCATCTAACACAAAGCCTATTTTATAATGAAGTGTTGAATATCTCATGTAAGTTATTGAACACTGTACTGAAAGTAAAAACCAGAACGGTTGGTTGAGTACTCGCCATTAATGCACACAGCTGAAAGTACACTGGATCTGAAGAATGTTTGAAGCATTGAACTAAAACAAACAAACAAAAAAATGCAGATAACACAGTACACTGTAGTCTCAGTGGTTTATCCCCATGATTGGATGGCTAACTAGGAGCTGTGCTCACTGCCACTGCCCAGCATCACAAAAGAGCATCCTACCACATATTGCTAGTCCAGGAAAAGATCAAAATTCAAAGTACAGTTTTTATGCCATGTGTATTGCTTCTGCACAATCATAAAGTCAAAAAATCATAAGTTGAGCCATTATAAATTGGGGACTGTGTATCTGGAAGCTTTTTAAACTACACCTAAGGATACTGAATCAAAATGTCAGGTGGCAGCTTCCCATGTAGTTTTTAAAAGCTCTGTTGGTGATTCTGATAACTAGGCAAGGTTGAAAACTACCTCTTTGACTCAGTCATTGGCACAAAGATAGGACAGGTATTTATAAAGGACCAAATGAACTTTCTGGTATCCCTAAATTCATGCCAGCCTGGCAGCTGTCAATTATAAAACCTCTTCCTCCCTGTCCCATACTCCAAATTACAGAGGTAGCATAACCCTAAGATGGCTACACAGGTCTGGGACTGGGAAGACTACATGACTAAAGACAAAATCTGACAGGTCACAGACTTGTACACAGTCCAGCTGAGTCACAAATTTGACTCTGTGCACACAGGAAACAAAACCAAAAGAAAAAGAAAACACAATCAGTAATGATTAACATTGTCTATGATAACCCACAGTAGCCTGTACATGATGAGTACTCAACAAATATTTATTGGATGAATGAATGACAAACAGGAGCTTAAATTCCTAATTACTTTTCATTGAAATAGTTACCTGTTTTTGAAACGCTCTGTTGGGAATCGAATTATAGCAGAATCAAAAGTAACCAAAGGACAGTGAGACAAAACTAAACAAAGGACATTCCCATTAACTCTACTAATTATGGAAATAAAAACTAAAAAAACCTAAGGGAATACTTTAGTTGAACTGTACAGTGGTAAAGTGGTGACACAGTGGTAAAGACTAGAAGATGCCTACTATACAGTCTAGTTTCCCTCCTCTCCTCAGTACAGAACCCGTTTTATTTAGGGTAGCTATGCACCAGCTGAACAACATTTTCCCACCTTCCATTTAAGAATGGCCATATTAATCATGGTTTGGACAATGTGACACAACAGAAGTTTTATATGGTGCTTAATGGAAGTCTCCTTAAAAGGAAAGTGAGTTGATTCTTCCTGCATCCTACTGCCTGGAGTCATCTTGAGCCATGAGACTAAGGGCTACTTCCTACGGTCCTAGAGGACTTCGGGGGACACCACCCAAGCCTGGACATCCCAAAACTAATCCTAATTGACACAATGAACTGATACAATGAGCATATCTGGGAAGCTTTTGAAGTTACACAAATGTAATAATTCCAAAATACAGTCATCCTAAACCAAAGATGGATGCACTGAGTGAGAAGTACACAAGATTGTTATAGTTTAGATATTTATATACATTATCTCAGTTAATCCTCACAACATCCCATCAGGCAGATGTTATCCTCATATTACAGGTTACGTAACAGAGGCTAACAGAGTTTAATAGTTTGCATAAAGTCAAAAAACTAATAACAACTGGACCTGGAGATTCAACCCAAGTTGGATCAGACTCCAAAGCCCATGCTTTTTCCACTAATTATGTTGAATCTTCAAGAAAAACTCAATAAATTTATCTTGAACAGATATCTATGTTCTAAAACTAGTTGCATACAGACAACACCTTTGGCCTCAAGGACAAGACTAGCCTTTTCTGCTTTCCAGTGTCTTTTTTTTTCCTTTGCAAAGTAAAAAGCACTTAGTAAACAATAAATACTCATTTCCTTATAAATATAATTGCTCTCTTAACTTTACATGAGGATTTCAAATGATGTATCTATCTTATTTAAATGTAAATTGTTCTCTGTTACACAGAAAGGAACTAACAACAAATAAAAAATTAGTTCTATATTTTAGTCAGATAAACAGAAAAAAATAATGGGGCCTTGAACATGTTTTCCTTGCCTTGAAAAGATGTCTGAATTCATCTAGCATAAACCACTTGTCATTTTATCCTTCCAAATGGAAAAATTATTAATCAAGTCCCATTAAGAGACAACTTCAGATAGGGGGAACCAACACCCCTAGTGTGTCAGGGCTTTCTCAGCTTTAGCACTGAAAGTCCTGCATCCTGGGAATCCCCTTAGTCTCAGGAAAACCTGGAGAACTGATCAGTCTCTGGCTGCAGGGCATACCATATAACTGCATAGTTACATTTTCAACAAAATGTATTAAAGTGTGGGCAGTGTATAGTACTAAATTGGAGGTGAGCATATTACAAAATATGATTTTAAGATATTTAAGCAGCTAGCAAAAAGAAATTATAAAGCTCTATATAATTATACTTAACCAAGAGAATGTTGCTGAGAACATCGAAAGTTTGTCAGCCCTGGCTGGTGTGGCTCAGTGGATTGAGTGCCAGCCTGCAAACCAAAAGGTCACCAGTTCAATTCCCAGTCAGGGCACATGCCTAGGTTGTGGGCCAGGTCCCCAGGTGGCTGTGTTCGATAAGCAACTGACGGATATATCTCTCGCACATCAATGTTTCTCTCCTCTTTCTCCCTTCCTTCCCTTCTCTCTAAAAATAAATAAATAAAATCTTTATTTTTTTAAGTTTGTCAAATCTTTCATTGCAATGAAATTCAGTATGTGCAGCCAGTTAAAAGAAGGGGAGGGCTCTGAACAGCACACACACACATTTACACACATTGAAACAACTGTATAAAGAAAAAATGAGAAAAGAATCAAATTTCATCCAAGAATTTTAAAGTATCTTATCTCTGTGATATAGTGGAAAAGTCTGATCTTGATGCTTCAGTTTTGTGATACTATGACAGGTTAAAAACTCTTTTAAGAGTAGAAACTGGAAACCTGTAAGTTTGAAGAACTTGAACTGGGTACATACTCTCAAAGGTCCTTTCCAGCTTGAACATTCTATGACTGTGTGATCCCTTTACAGATGAAGTAAGTCAGGCCAGAGTTATGCCATTCCAAGGGTCCATCTCTGGCTGCTGATGGAGGCTGGACTGCTTATAAGCCATGTTCTCACCTTTAGTATGCTTAGAAACACTTAGAACCAAAGGAGTATATGCTTAGCATGGAAAGGTAAATGACACATTTTACTTAGTTTAGATCATAAACAGATAAACTGGTCTAAAGTTGAAAGAAAGGACTTTGAGTCCACAAATTCTTTAAGTTGTTATTAGTGACTTGAACCATAAAATTGCACAATATTCTGAATATATATAGTATTTGTTTTCATGAACTCTCTAAACAAGCCAAAGAAATGATCACGGTAACTTGAAAAGATGACAAAATCTTTGTAGTTTGAAGCACCTTCAAAATACAGAAAATAAATTATAAATTCAAATTCAGAACAAATTATTATTGTTGTCCAGTTGTCCTAGCATTGGTTCTTTTAAGCAAAAACAAACAAGCCAGTAATTTGAGGGCCTGTAACAATGAAAAGGCTTAGTGTTTACTCTGACAACTTGATTCTTATCACTGAAAGAGATTGATTAAAAAGAGCACAGAAGTCTACAGGCATTTACTGTTCAATCAAAAATCTGCTGCCTTCAAGGGGCAAGATATATTTTTCTAGGTAGCAGGTGTACACTGAGTTGTTTTTCAATCATGCTTTTGAATTTATGCTGATCCATCTATATGCCAGTTCTGTGCCTCCATAACCAAAGGTGCTGACCATTTACACCTGGTTTAGGGGTACAATCTATGTCTGTGATGCAGTCTGAGTCTTCTTGATCCAAACCACTTTACCTTGGCTACATTGGTACCCCTTTCCAAGAAGAGGCAGCAGTGTATATATCCTGCCAAAGGCCAGGGCTTCTATGCAAAGGGACCTTGGAAAAATCACTGAAAGCTCCCAGGCTCTCACTTTCCTGTTTCCCTCATCTGTGGAATGGGGTGAATAATCTCACATACTATATGTCTATAAAATCAAACTAAAAATAAGTTTATTTTAAAATACTTGAAAGAACTTTGTAAATTATAGAGTTAAAGTACAATACATTACTTAAACAGCTGAGTTGGCAAGACTATATCTCTGACATATCAACTGCCCCCTAAGGATATATGAGTTAATATATAATGCCATAGTCTTTAAAACAATATTTAAATACATAACAGTTATTACATTAAAAAGACAAGTCAAGTAAAGCGCTATAAATTATAGACAGGTAGAATCCTTTAGTGTCATAGCAGTTAGAATGGTGTATTACTCAAACGTTATGCTAGAAATCACACAGTGAGGATATATGTTTATTGATTTCAGAGAGAGAGGAAGGAGAGAGAGAAACATGGGTCGGTTCCCTCTTGTACATGCCCAGACCGGGGATAGAACCCACAATCTTTTTGTGCACAGAATGATGCTTCAACCAGCTAAGCCACCTGGCCAGGGCCATAGGTGATCCTTTTAATGTCAATTTCATACATGCCCTCACAGGCCCACAGGATAAAGGTACTCATTAATCATTAACTATGTGCAAGCACAAGTTCATTTCCCCAATACTTCATTGAAAACACTTTTACCTTTATGCATTTCAATCTAAAATACACAGATCAACACAGTTGTCCAGCTACAGCCATATTCTAATTTACATAGAGTGAAATGAAAAAAAAAAAAACACTATCCACTACTACAAAGAAAACGCATAAGGTAACAATAAAATTAAATGCAAATAGTACTTTTCTAAACACAGACAAAATGTCCTTAAAAATCTCCTCAGTTTCCCAAACTCACAAATACCCAAAGTAACAAAAAACCCTTTTCAAACATGAGGATGACTATATGAACTAAAGCACAACCAAAAGCCTTTGGTGTAATGCTTGTATTAAAATGTCCTTTACATATTTATAATTGGACTAATTTTAAAATTAAATTTTGTACTACAAAGTCTATACAACATAATTTAGAACTGTCAGTGAAAATAAGGGTATGAGAAGTACACTAAATATTTTTGTCTCTTGGAGATTTAACCAAAATTCTTGCAGCAGGAAAGCCTACAAATGTAATGAAATAAAATCTTTGAAAATTGTGACTATAATTTGTTTAAAAGTTTTAACTGAAATCAATCTCTCTTTTAAATTCTTATTTTAAGCAAGTACGCTTGCCCTAACTTTTCTCTAGTAGACCTAATATTTTCTTGCAACAAAATCTGACTATTCTGGGATATAGATAATCTTTTCTCTTTAAAAATTACGTAATTTCTTTCTAAACGATGTTGATGTCTGAGGCGAAATGTAAGTGAAAATAGAAACGGAACTGCTAGATATCAATTTTTAACAAAAACGGAAGTATCTTTACTTTTCAGAAAGCTGTATATCAAGAATAACTTTCTCAATAAATTAATCATTATTATCAAACACTACATGTTAAGCCACAGTAAACCAGGTGATCATATTATAATATATACAGAACAACCTGCAGCTAAGGCAAGTACAAGAACTAAATGATGTTCTAAAGATTAACTTCTCTCATTCTCTTAATACATATTTTCCAGGTTCAACTGAAGTGTGATACATCAGACTATAGAGCCCGTGGAAGCTTATTTATCTCAACTACCAGAATCCTAACGAGTTCTGTTCAAGATGGGGTGGGGAAGGAACAGCTATATGAATACAAGATCTGAAAAGCCTGCCATAATTCCCAATTTAACAAAACAACCAAACACTGTACAGAAAACTCAATAAAGTACCGGCTTCCACCACCCGCACCACCTTGCTCCCTTCTTTTACTCTCCATTTCCATTCCTTGGTTAACTGCCAAGATAAAAGGGGAGAAACCTGTTAAAGTGGATTTTAGAAGATAAATAGTATAGATGAAACAGAAATAAGTTGCTCTAAAGAAACCCCTTCATTTACGTATAAAAGGTGATACGCGCATGGGCATTCCGGTCAGTGAAGATGCAACCTATGATTTGCAAAGAATATGGGATCTAAAATAAATCCCAGAGACTGCTTCTCTCCCAAGAAAGTAATAATAATAATTAATAATAATAATAATAATAATAATAATTAATAATAATAATGATGATGTGGCTCCTCACCCAAGAAGCTTCAGACGCGGACTCTGCAACTCGCGAGGTGCGGAAATTCAAACGTAGCCCTGCAACTCACAAATGCAGCATGTCCACTAGAGGCAGGGCTAGGGACAGGAATCCCACCCACACCCCGCTCTGCTCAGCGGAGCCCAAACAACCCCAGGCCTGCGTCCCACTCGGAGATCAAAGAGAAAGCAGCAAAGCCGCGAAGGGGAACAGCTGGAGGGAGGAAGCCACCTTGCTCGAGACCCCAGAGGCCGCGCGGCCCTCCGGTGGCTGGTAGCGGGGCCGGCGGGATCACCTAGAGCTGGTGACCACCGGCCGCAAGCGCTGGTTCTGCTGTCTTTGCTGCTCCTCCGCCCTTAGCCACAGCGCCCCCGCGCAGCGGGAGAAGCCGTAGCCGCAGGTGCTTGTATTCCTCCGCAGCCAACCCCGTCGCACCGGCTAGTCCGTGAACGCCAGCAGCTGCAGGCAGCGCGTTATCGCTTGCCGCCTCACCATCCTTCGAGCGAGCCGGGGCCGCGGCCCCAGCGCCCAGCTGAGTTCGCTCCACGTCGCCCTATCACTCACTCATTGTGACCTTCGAATTTGGAGCCCTGCCAGCGTCACCGCCGTCACCGCCGCGCTGGCCACTGCTCCTGCCTTTACCAAGATGGCCGCCCCCCGCGGACCCCGACGCCGAGGCCATCTTGGTTAAGAAGGCTCCTGGGTGCATGTGTTTTGCCCAGTCCCTGCCCTATCAGCACCTCACGCACACTTTGCAGAAGCCCTCAATTCCAAATTGGTTACCCAGTCCTAAATGAGAAGCTAACTTTCAGTTCGCTTGAACACTTTCCTTGGACACCAGCCACAATTGTTAAAACTAAGTAAGATCTTGGCCTCTTACAGCTTGAGCAATCATAGCAGACAAGCACCTTGGTAGTAGCATACTTACAACCTATGGCTCCACAAACCTGGCAGTGAAGAAGCTAAACTGTAATCTGAAGTTTAAAGTAGGTATTGAATATTAATGACAGCACTGCCTTGTCAGTGTGTTCATTAACTTTTAAATGATGTCATAGCCTTCTGGTACACATGGTTCTCATGAAAAGTTGCTTTTAAAATTTTTCAGAATAATGATAAGAGCATAAAATTGTGTTTCTGACTTTCTCCCAGGATTTTGTTTTTCATTTTTAAGCTTTTTATTCCCCCATCACCATTTATCCCCCTATACCCCCTAGGATTTCTGTAACTGCAGGATGCGATTAGATGTTTCAAGAAATAATTTAAGTATAGACAGACTGAAACAGAATTCAACAATGGCTTGGGCAAAAAGATGTCTCTATAAAGTCATCCGGGTTGTGATCATGGGCTGGAAAGAAATGCCCTCTGGCGCTCAGGTCTACTGACAAAAAGAAATACAGGTCCCCGAATGCAGACATGACTATTGGAAAAGGCAAACCAAACTAATTTGCAGTGTGAAGGTGAACATGACTGTGTAATACTGTAGAAATGTAAAAAGGATTATACTTGGCATGAACTTTTCCCCCTCAGGCTACCTTGCCCTTGTTGCTGAATCTCCTCCATTTAGCTGTAATTAAGAACTGCTAGCGCCTGAGTGGGGCAGAGCTGCACTTGCTGAATGGTACCTGAGGTGCCAACAGCAAGCAAGCAAACAAACAAAAACAGTGCTACAATCCAAAGGTTGCTTGGCTAAGAAACTTTAAAAAAGTTATCTTTGTCCCACTCCAATCCTTTATTACAAAAATTTAGAAAATAGATATGCCTTTTTGTATACCATTTGAATACATTGCTGACATCAAATTACTTCACCTCTAAATACTTCAGATTGCCTCTCCTAAGAATAAGGACATTCGCTTCAGAATCACAATACTATTATCACACATAAGAAAACAATTTCCTGATATTTAATGTTCAGCACACATTCAAGTTTCTATGACTGTCCCAAGAATGTCTTTTATAGCTGGGAGTAGCAGGGAGGTTTTCTTGTTTGGTTGGTTTTTGTTTTGTTTTGTTTTGTTTTACTAGGATACTGTCAATAGTCATAAGTTGCATTTGCTTGTTATGCCTAAGTAGGAATTTGAAAAGTTCACTAGATAACTGCTATTTTCTTTACACATCATACTCACAGATATTTGAATAGACAAATGTGCACAGGGTGTTTTTCATTAAGAGCAGGTGCTTTAGATAAGCATGTCTCTGTATACCAGGAAAGTCTAGGAGGAAAGAGTAGTTTTTTAACACCACATTGAGATTGTAATCAAAGTTGAATTAAATAGTAATGTTTATGCTTTATTATCTCCTGGAATACATAAACTTGATGGATTGTGTTGGAATCTCTACTCACCCTGACTTCTAAAAGTTTAATGATTGGGTGTTTTTCTAGATGATAAAAGGAGGCTGCTCAGTATAATTTATATCACTCCAGGCAAGACCTCTAGCTTGCCCTGCTTCAGAGTACAGAACAAAATGAACATTGCACCCTCTGCATTTTACTCATGGTTTAATTTTAGATCCTGACGTGCCGAACTAGGTTTTATTTGTCCTTCCCTTTAACGCACCCCTAGGAAATCAGGAACTCAGCAGATCATGGTACTTATTTGTCTTTTAAGTTGTTACTTAATTTTTAAATAGTAATTAATGCTGTGAAGAAGAGATGCAAATTTACACAATTCCTTAAAAGTGGTGGCCAGTGTAACTTTTTTTCTGGAGACTAGAATTAAAGAAGATTATTTTCATACTTCACAAAATATCAGGTGCTACTTAAACTCCTACTGGGAAACCACAATTAAAACAGTTTTAGCCTAATAGCTCTCATCTTTAAAGTGAGTCCTGTAATCAGTACTGTTCTTCTAGTTCCAGGACTGAAGGGACAGAGGACTAAAGGACTACATGACTTGTTACTGGAGGACTTTCATTTAATTCCTATTTATAGCAGCAACTGTGGTATTCAGTTAAGCACTA
Organism: Furipterus horrens; assembly: GCF_987537825.1. NCBI lineage: Eukaryota > Metazoa > Chordata > Mammalia > Chiroptera > Furipteridae > Furipterus > Furipterus horrens. The sequence goes on from NW_028327179.1 coordinate 49,378,365, forward strand.
TGTTCACCTCCAGTTTAATTAAAGATTATTTTTCTGATCATTGAGAATCTATAGAAAACTCCAAATAGCAATAGAAAGAATCTCAAGAAGCTAGATTGTATTCAGTGCCCTGCATTCTCCACTACAGAAGTCTTTGACCTTGGAAAATACTGCTTTAACGTCTCAGTTCTCCCACTCCTACCCTTCAAAAGGACTCTAAGTTTCTGTGGTCACTTGCAGTTGTAACATTTGGCAACTCTACAAAAAGGGTTTATAAAGACAGTGTGCTGATTACAGGGAGAGTTTGGATTGTGCTAGGCCAAGGGTCAGCAAAATTTAGCCTGAGGTCCAGATCTGGCCTGCCAACCAGTTTTTTCATTTTGTTCTTTCAAACCATCTTTTAGAATAATACAAAGTCCTCAATATTCATATTATAGCAATACTTTTTTTTTTTACTGGGGTAAAAAACATAACAAAATTTAACATCTTAACCATTTTTAAGTGTACAGTTAGGTAGTGTTAAGTATATCCACATTGTTGGAAAACAGATCTCCAGGACTTCTTCATTTTAGAAATCTGAAACTCTGTGTTACCGGGGAGACCAGAGTTAGGGGGCTACCCCTCCTCAGTTCTTGTCTCACTCTCAGTAGATGAATTCAGGCTAAAGATCACATAGTGGAAGTGAGATAGCAAGTTTATTTATGAAATACACTTGAATATGAAGCTGCAAGTGGACACCCACCTAGACTGTTGGGATTTACTAGGTTTCCCTTCCTCCTCCTTTCTCTGGACCTTGGGATTAACATACAGTTTGAAAGACTTTCTTTCCTAAATAATGGAAATGATACACACAGGATTTCAAAGTCTTCCCTCCTGCCACACTATTATGGTTTTTATTGTGATTTTTGGAACACCTGGCAATCCTATCTGACCCAGCTCAGGAATGCTGAATTAATGGTTGAGACATGTCTCCCTCCCCCTCCCTGCCTTGGTTTACAATCTTTTCTGCCTAACACTTGCACCCATTCAACAGCACTCACCTTATCCTCCTACTTCTAAATCTCTGGTAAGCACCATCCTACTTTCTGTTTATGTGGATTTGGCTATTTAAATACCTCAGATAAATGGAATGAATCATCCAGTATCTTATCTTTTTGTGACTGGTTTATTAGTATAATGTCCTCAAGGTTTATGCATCTTGTAGCATGTGACAGGGCTTCCTTACTTTTTAAGGCTGAATAATACTTCACTGTATGTATATACCACATTTATTTATCCATTCATCCATTGGTGAGCACATGTGGGTTGCTTCCACCTCTTAGCTATTGTGAATAGAGCTGCTATGAACATGGGTGTCCAAAAATATCTCTTCAAAACCCTGCTTTCAATTCTCTTGGATGTACAGTCAGAAGTGGGATTTCTGGATCTATGTGAATTCTACTTTAATTTTTTGAGAAACCTCCATACAGTTTGCATAGTGACCACATCATTTACAATCCTACCAATAGTGCACAAGGGTTTGAATTTCTCAATACCCTTGACAACACCTGTTAGTTTCTGGGTCTTTTTCTTTTCTTTTCTATTTTTTTTTAAGAGTAGCCATCCTGATGCTTGTGAGATGATAACTCATTGTGGTTCTGATTTGCATTTCTCTGATGATTAGGGATGTTGAATATCATTCCTTACATTTGTTGGACATTTGAATATAACCTTTGGAGAAATGTCTGGTCACATTCTTTACCCATTCTTTTTGTTGTTGAATTGTAGGATTCTTTATATATTCTGGACACTAACCCCTTATCAGATATATGGCTTACAAATGTTTTCTTCTATTCTACCTTTTCACTTTGTTGATTATGTCCTTTGAATGCAGGAGGTTTTTAATTTTCATATGGTCCCATTTGTCTATTCTTTCTTGTGTTACCTGTGCTTTTAGTGTCACATCCAAGATTATTGCCCAGTTCAATGTCATGAAGTTTTCCCTTGTTTTCTTCTGGGAGTTTTATAGTTTTAGGTTGCCACCTGTTTTTGTATGGCTCACAAACTAAGAATAACCTGTACATAGTTGGGATGGGGGTGGTCAAAAGAAAAATAATATTTTGTGACACAGACACATTCACTCATTTACATGTTGTCTATGACTTATTTTTCACTACAAGGGAAGGACTGCATATTTGTGACAGAGACATGTAACTCACAAAGCCTAAAAAACTTACTTTCTGATTATTTAAAGAAAAAGTTTGCTGACTTTTGTGTTAGGCTACTTTTTCTTCTAGTCTCTTAGTTTATGAGATGGGCCAGAAAAGAAAAGGTAAAGTATAGAGTCAAGTACTCAAAACAAAGATTGTGTTCTACCAGAAGGAAAGGAATATTTTTTTTAAGTTGTCCAAACTTTCTTTACTTTTTAAAAGCAGAATTAATAGCCAAGGGAAATTCTTTATTAAGTCAGATGATGTCAGCTTACAGCAGTGGATTGTCCCAACCTAGTGCATATAAAAGCATATAGTAGAACCTGTGTTTGTGTTTTTAAATCTTATCTTTTTAAAACTTCTGATTTTGAGTTTCTCAAACATGTTATCATCAGTACAGTAGCACACTATAAAATTTATGAACAAACATATATGGGTAGGATATTTTTATAGCATTCACAAAAAAAAAAAAAAATTTGGAGACCAATACAAATCTCCAATTAAAGGATGATGTTAGCAACTGGAGAAGACAGATGATCCAAGGAAATAAGTAAAAATTAAACCCCTTTGCTTCTTAAGAGTAATTTCACACACAGTAGTTGTGAGAGCATATTTTGAATTTTATCTAGTATTTAACAAACTAGAAAATGTAGACTAACCAGATATACTATTTCAGTTATGTGAAAAGCGATTTTATTTTTTTACTCATAGTTTTTGTTTTGCTTTTCTGGAAGTTTATACCTTTGACCCCCTACCTGAATTTTTTTTAAGAGTCCACATGTAAGTGAGATAATGCAGTATTTGTCTTTCTCTGACTTACTTCACTTACACAATGCCCTCAAGCTCTATCCACATTGTCACAAATAGTAGGATTTCTTCATTTTCTATGAGTAAATAATATCCCACTGTATACATATACCACAACTTCTTTATTCAACTATAGTGAACACTTAAGTTGTCTCCATGTCTTAACTATTTAAAATAATGCTGCTGTAAACATAATCAGGGAGATTATCTTTTCGAGTTAGTGTTTTAATTTTCTATTTTATTTTTTTAATCTGAAAGATTCAGGTAAAAGGTAAAATCTAAGCCCCACATAGTTACATTCAGTAAGTAATGCTGGTTAGTTTGATAATTTAAAAAAAAGGAATTCGAGCTTTTTAGACATAGTGTTTTCTCTGTGGATTAATAGCTGCAAAAAATGCAAAGGAGAACTTCAAAAGTGAAGAAATTAAGGTGATTCCGTGATTGTTAATATCTATTCCATCTGGAAATTTCTCAAGTACATATCTGATTCTCCACAGACAGACTAACTAAGGAAGATTACTTGTCCTATCCTTTCCCATCTACCCTTGAATTTCCATATCCTCAGCCACAAACAGGTGAGTGTTGTCTGCATGCTTCCAATTTGGGAACAAAGAACACTACTCTCTGTGGTAAACTGAAGAATCCTCCCTCCCCACTAAGATATCTACCTGCTAATCCCCATAATCTATAAATGTACCTTATATGGCAAAAGAGACTTTGCAGATGTGACTAAATTAAGGATCTTGAGGTGGGAAGATTACCCTGGATTAACTAAGTGGGTTCTAAATGTAATCACAAGGGTCCTTACAAGAGGGAGGGAGGCAAGAAAGTCAAACAGAAAAGGCAATATGATAACAGCAGCAGAGATTGAAGTGATACAGCCACAGCCAAGTAATGTGGGAAACCTCTAGGAGCTGGAACAAGCTGGAATGGATTCTCTCCTTGAGCCACTGTAAGGAACCAATTCTGCAAACCCCTTGACTTTAGCTCAGTAAAACTGATTTTGGCTTAAGACCTCCAGAACTATAAGTAAAGGAATATATGTTGTTTTATCACCAGATCATCATCGGCAGCCGTCCGTCTCCAGAGACGATGGCGTAGCTTCTTGAGAGTCTATCTCCACCGCCGAGAATGGCTGTGCAGTCCGACTCGGGAGTGACAATCCCTGCCGCACTTGTTACAGGTGAAGGCAGATGGCTGTTGATGCTGCTGTTGACGCTGCTTCCGCCTCGATCTTTTCTGGACCGCCTCCTCGTTGCGCGCAGCCTCTGCGCGTGATGTACCTTGCCTGACCGTGAGCCTCCAGGCTAGGCGGTCGTCTGCTTGAACTTCCCATGTGTTGAGATTGATGGAGCATTGTGTCATATCCTTTTTGCAGATGTCTTTGAACCGCAGTTTTGGGCGCCCTGTCATCCTCTGGCCTTCTGCTAGCTCGCCGTAGAGGAGGTCTTTGGGAATACGGCCTGCATCCATTCTTTTGACATGGCCGAGCCACCTGAGGCGTCTCTCACTAAGAACTGCATGCAAACTGCTCATGTTGGCTCGCTTCAGCACCTCGGTGTTGGGAACCTTATCCTGCCAGGCGACATGCAGGACGCGTCGCAGGCACCTCATGTGGAAGCTGTTGAGTTTCCTTTCGTGCCTTGCGTAGGTGGTCCACGTCTCGCTGCCATAGAGGAGAGTGCTGAGTACGCAGGCTTGGTAGATGCGCAGTCTGGTTTTCTCAGTGAGGCTGGAATTGTTCCACACTCGCCGGTTCAGTTTGGCCATAACTGTGGCTGCCCTGGCGATTCTCTGGTTGACCTCCAAGTCAACTGACAGAGAGCTCGAGATGGTGGACCCGAGGTAAGTGAAGTCGTTGACAACCTCCAGGGTGTATCCGTCGATGGTGATGCATGGGGGAGTCCCCGTGCCTTGAGCCATAATGTTCGTCTTCGTCAGGCTGATGGCTTCCGAACTCCTTGCATGCGTGGGAAAGGGATGTGACTAGCTGCTGGAGTCCCTCTTTGGAGTGTGATGTCAAGGCTGCGTCGTCGGCGAAGAGCATCTCACGGATGAGCACCTCTTTGACTTTGGTCTTGGCTCGTAGATGGGCCAGGTTGTAGAGCTTGCCATCGGATCTGGTGTGAATGAAGACACCCTCGCTGCAGTCCTTAAAGGCGTATTGGAGGAGCATGGAGAAGAAGATTCCGAACAGCGTAGGCGCGAGGACGCAGCCCTGCTTTACTCCACTGCTGACTGGGAAGGCCTCAGAGGTTGCGCCGTTGTAGGACACCGTGCTGTGCATGTTGTCGTGAAAGGACATGACCACAGCAAGCAGATGTGGTGGACAGCCAATCTTCCGTAGCAAGCTGAAGAGTCCGCTTCGACTGACCAGATCAAACGCCTTCATGAGGTCGATAAAGGCGAGGTAGAGTGGTTTATGCTGCTCGTGACACTTCTCCTGCAGCTGGCGTAGGGAGAAGATCATGTCCACTGTTGATCGGCCAGCTCTGAAGCCACACTGGGACTCTGGGTAGACGCGGGAAGCGAGGGTCTGCAGGCGGGCAAGAGCGACCCGGGCGAATACTTTGCCGACGACGCTGAGGAGAGAGATGCCCCGGTAGTTGTTGCAGTCGCTGCGGTCTCCTTTGGTCTTGTACATGGTGATAATGTTGGCGTCTCTCATATCCTGGGGGATGTAACCCTCCTTCCAGCAGAGACAGAGTAGATGGTGGAGCGGCTGTAGCAGGACTGGTTTCCCGCTCTTTAGGATTTCTGGAGGGATTCCGTCGCTTCCTGGTGCTTTCCCGCAAGCGAGGCGGTCGATGGCTTTGCCGAGCTCTGCCGCAGTAGGTGGGGTGTCTAGCTCCTCCATGACTGGTAGGTCTGGGATGGCGTTAAGAGCAGTGTCTGTTACGGTGTTCCTCGTCGCGTACAGCTCGAGGTAGTGCTCGGTCCACCGCCGCATTTGCTGTTCCTGGTCAGTGATGACCTCACCTGTCTTGGACTTAAGGGGGGCGACCTTGGAGGGGATTGGGCCTGTTGCCTTCTTGATACCCTCATACATTCCTCGTGCGTTGCCTATATCGGCGGCTTCCTGGATGCTTCTGCACAGGTTTAGCCAATAGGTGTTGGCACAGTGGCGGGCGGTCTTCTGGACTTTGTTCCTGGCAGCCTGTACGTAGAGCTTGAAGTGTACTGGGAGTGGGCGTGGCCTTGTAAGCCAGTAGGGCCTTCCTCTTAGCCTCGATCACGGGTTCCATTTCTTCCCAGTGAGCCTCGTACCAGTCAGCGTTCTTCCGCTCTTTCTTCCCGTAAGCAATAATGGCGGAGTTGTATATGGCGTCGCGGAGACGTGGCCAATTGGATTCGATAATGTCATCTGCCGCCATTCCCTCGCCGAGTGCATCTTCCATCCTGTTGATGAATTGCTGGGTCTTAACTGGGTTGCTGGCACAACTGGTGTTGATGCGTGGGCGACCCTTCATCTTGGAGTGGTGCAACCTCTTCGGCATTATGCGCACCTTGCTTACCACAAGGGCATGGTCCGTGTCGCAGTCTGCACTGTGGTAGCTGCGGGTGAGGAGGGTGCTGCCAATATCCGTTCTTCTGGTGATGACGAGGTCAAGCTGGTGCCAGTGGCGGGAGCGGGGGTGCCTCCATGACACCTGGTGGATCTCTTTGCACTTGAAGAATGTGTTTGTTACGCACAGGCCGTGGTGACACAAAAGCTCAAGCAGTCGCTGACCATTCTCATTGATCTTTCCTCTCCCAAAGTTTCCGAGGCAGGTGGGCCAGGCCATGTGGTCGGCTCCTACTCTTGCGTTGAAGTCTCCAAGGAGATAAAGAGCGTTACTTCTGGGGATCTTGGATAACGCTTCGTCCAGTGCATGGTAGAACTGTTCTTTCTCTTCAGTGGTGGCGCAGAGGGTTGGGCATACGCGCTAAGAATGCTGACTGGGCCGAAAGTTGTTGACAATCGGAGGGTAAGTAATCTCTCTGTGCCTCCTGTGGGTGGCTCTATGGAGTTAACAAGCGTGTTCTTCACAGCGAACCCAACACCGTGCTGTCTTGGTTGGTCCGGAGACTTCCTTTGCCAGTAGAAGGTGTAGTTGGTTTCTCTGATAGTTCCGTTGTCGGCCAACCGGGTCTCCTGTAGAGCCGCAATGTCGATGTTTAGTCGTGCCAGTTCCCTGTCGATGACGGCGGTTTTCCTGGCACCATTGATCCATGGAAGGTCTGCAGTAAGTCCGGGACACATGGTCCTGATGTTCCAGCTAGCGAGGCGAAGAGCTGGAGGCTTCTTTCTTGTTGTTTGCTTGGAATTGCCTGGTGCGAGTGTTTTGTGGCCCACTTTTCAAGAGACGCCTCTCTGATCCCCACGCACCCAGTGGGGCAGGTGAGCCATGGCGAGACGGCACCTAATTGGCTGGGGGCTGCCCAGCTTGAGGCGGGCGGTAGCTGTCCAGTGAGGTGCGATGACCTCTCCCACCGTCAGAGGAGACCCCTGGCACTCGTTTCCTTCGCCAATCGGATGAGCTTATAACCGGTAACTGTCTCCTCCCGTGTTAAGTCGACATCTTGCGATGATGCTGGAGTGTCCTCTCCAGTGAAGCTACAAAGCCTGGGCAGGGTGATATGGAGGGCCAGCTGTTGCCCATGCAGCAGACCCCCCCCTCTCTTCGCAGCTGAAGAGTCCAAGGGGAAAGACAGAGTCAATACAGCTTGGCTTCAGGTGCGCCGCAGGAGTTGCCGGTGTTGACTACAACGTCAAACCGCCTTAGGGACTCCGGCTCCGGATTTTCTGTCGGGGTTTACTCCCTTAGCCTTTCCCCTGAGGAGGTATGCCGCAAGGCAGCGGAGGTTTGGAGTCAGAGTTTCCCTTCTCCTTAGCCTTTCCCCTGAAGAGGTATGCCGCAAGGCAGCGGAGGTTTTTTGGAATCAGAGTTTTCCTTCTCTGATGTGCCCTGACTGGAAGATTGAACCAGCGACACTTAGCTCGCAGGCCGACGCTCAATCCACTGAGCCAAACCAGCCAGGGGGTAGGATCCAACAATACATCAAAAAGATCATACACCATGATCAAGTGGGATTCATTCCAGGGATGCAAGGATGGTTTAATATTCGCAAATCAATAAATATAATACATCACCTAAACAAAATGAAAGACAAAAATCACATGATCATATCTATAGATGCAGAAAAAGCATTTGATAAAGTACAACACCCATTTATGTTGAAAACACTCAGCAAAATGGGAATAGAGGGAGCATACCTTAACATCATTAAGGCTATATATGAGAAGCCTGAAGCCAACATCATACTCAATGGACAAAAACTGAAAGCATTCCCCCTGAAATCAGGAACTAGACAAGGCTGTCCACTCTCCCCACTTCTATTCAACATAGTGTTGGAAGTCCTAGCCACAGCAATCAGACAAGACAAAGAAATAAAAGGCATCTAAATTGGGAAAGAAGAAGTAAAATTATCTGCAGACGACATGATAGTATACCTAGAAAACCCTATAAAATCCACTAAAAGACTACTCGATATAATAAGTGAATTTGGCAAAATAGCAGGGTACAAAATAAATATACAGAAATATAAGGCATTTCTGTACACCAACAATAAAATATCAGAGACAGAAGCAAAAAAGAAAATACCATTTACTATAGCAACAAGAAAAATAAAGTACCTAGGAATAAACTTAACCAAAGAGATAAAAGACCTGTACATTGAAAATTATGCAACATTTAAGAAAGAAATTAAGGAAGATACAAATAAATGGAGGCAAATACCATGTTCTTGGATGGGAAGAATCAACATCATCAAAATGGCCATACTATCCAAAGCAATTTACAGATTCAATGCAATCCCTATTCAAATATCAATGACATATTTCACTGACCTAGAACAAATCCTCCAAAAATTCATATGGAACCAAAAAAGACCCCGAATAGCAAAAGCAATCTTGAAACAGAAGAACACAGCAGGGGGAATCATGATACCAGACATCAAACAATACTACAAAGCCACTGTGATCAAAACAGTCTGGTACTGGCATAAGAACAGACATACAGATCAGTGGAACAGAATTGAAAGCCCAGAAATAAAGCCAGGCCTCTATGGTCAACTAATCTTTGATAAAGGAGGAAGGAACATAAAATGGAGAGAGAAGAGCCTCTTTAACAAATGGTGCTGGGAGAACTGGACAGGGACGTGCAAAAAAATGAAACTAGACCACCAACTTACACCACACACGAGAATAAACTCAAGATGGATTAAAGACTTAAATGTAAGCCGTGATACCATAAAAGTCCTAGAGGAAAACATAGGCAAGAAAATTTCAGATATCACACGTAACAATATCTTCACGGATACATCTCCTAAGGCAAGAGAAATAAAGGAAAAAATAAACAAATGGGACTACATCAAACTAAAAAGTTTCTGCTCATCAAAAGAAAACATCAGCAAGATGAAAAGGAAACTAACCATATGGGAAAACATATTTGCCAATGATATCAGAGACAGGGGACTGATCTCCAAAATATATAAAGAGCTTATACAACTCAAAATCAAGAAAACAAACAACCCAATTAAAAAATGGGCAAAGGACCTGAACAAACACTTCTCCGAAGAGGACATACAGAAGGTCCATAGGCACATGAAAAAATGCTCAACATCATTGGCCATCAGAGAGATGCAAGTAAAAACCACAATGAGATACCAACTTACGCCTGTCAGAATGGCCATCATCAACAAATCAACAAACAACAAGTGCTGGCGAGGATGTGGAGAAACGGGAACCCTACTGCACTGTTGGTGGGAATGCAGACTGGTGCAGCCACTATGGAAAACAGTATGGAATTACCTCAAAAAACTAAAAATGGAACTGCCTTTTGAACCAGTGATTCCACTGCTAGGATTATACCCGAAAAATCCCAAAACCCTAATTCAAAAGAATTTATGCACCCCTATGTTCATAGCAGCCCTGTTTACAATAGCTAAGTGCTGGAAACAGCCTAAGTGCCCATCTGTAGATGAGTGGATCAGAAAACTGTGGTACATCTACACAATGGAATACTATGTAGCAGAAAGAAAGAAGGAACTCCTGCCATTTGCGACAACATGGATGGAACTAGAGAGAATTATGCTTAGTGAAATAAGCCAGGCAAAGAAAGCAAAATACCATATGATATCACCCAATACAGGAAACTAAAGAGCAACACAAACAAACGAACTAAATAGGCAAAGACTAGAATAGTTGTCAGTAGGGGGGAGGGGGGGAGGGAGAGAAGGGGGATAAGTAAGGGAAGGGACTAGTCAAGGAACGTATATGAATGACTCATGGACATGGACAACGGGGAGGGATATAATTGTGGGAGAAGGGATGGGCTTGGAGGGGGGAGCAATGGGGGAAAAATGGGACAACTGTAATTGAATAACCAAAAAAATAAAAATTAAAAACAAAAAAAAAAGGAGGAATACAACTACCTCAGAACTAGAAACAACCAGAAGTTCCAAAAAATCAAACTACAGGAAAGTCCAGCAAACAAAGATATAAAGAAGAATTAAACACTCACCCAGACACGCAGGAGAAGCAGAGCCCGGGTGGAGAGGACTCGCTGTGGTGGTAGCAATGGTGGCAGCAGAGGCGGGTCGGCGGAAAGGGCACACTCACGTTTTAAAATGCAAGGAGGGACACCTGCGGAGCGTTCCCAGCTCCTCACCAGACCTCACAGATCAAGGTCCCAGCACCATGGAAAATCAAGCCTCATTGTTTCTGACTGTGTAGAGCAGCGGGACTGGGGTGGAGGCAGAAACTGCCAGTCTCTCAGCAGAGTCTGCTTGTTTCAAGGGCCCGCGCGGTCCTAGAATGTCCTCAGATGCACCCACTCTGGGAATGATGGCCAGGGCAGCAGCTAGAGGGGCGCCAGTCTGGTGCGGGTGTGGGAGAGGTGCCTGGAAAAGGGGCAAGTGCTGGGCTGGTAGCATTGTTCCCCCTCGGACCCCTCCCCCACATACAGCGCCACAACGTGGTGAAACAGGTTGACCTGGACTGAAGAACCCCTAAGGCTCCGCCCATTACAACATAACAGGAGCAACAGCTCTAGCCGGGATGTAGAGGCAAACAAACACAAGAGCCTGTCAGAATGAGGAGACAGAGAAATATGGCCCAAAAAAGGAAACGGATCAAGGTTCCAGTGGGAGAACTAATTGACGAGGACATAACCAACCTAACAGATGAGGAGATAGACAACCTAACAGATGTAGAGTTCAAAACACTGGTGATAAAGATGCTCACAGGCTTGACAGATATGCTTGGGTACAACAAACACATAACAAGTGAAGGCTATGCTCAGTGAAACGAAGGAAAATCCACACAGAACCAATGGTGAAGGGAAGGAAACCCGGATTCTAATCAATGATTTGGAATATAAGGCAGAAAAAAGCAGTCAACCGGTGCAGAATGAGGAAGCAAGAATTGAAAAAAATGAGGAAAACTCATTTTGTGAAGGAGATGCACATCTGGGTCCGGGAAGCACAGAGGGTCCTGGGCGAGCTGTACCCCGACGGGACCCCACCAGGACGCATCATGATTGAGATGCCAAAGGTGGAAGATAAAGACAGAGTCCTGGGGGTAGCAAGAGAGAGACAGAGAGTTGCCTACAGGGGACTGCCTGTAAGACTATCAGCTGATTTCTCACAGGACACTTTGCAGGCAGGAAGGGACTGGCAAACGGTAATCGATGTGATGACAGGCAACCTGCAACCAGGATTACTCTATCGAGTAAAGCTATCATTTGAAATGCAAGGGAAGATGAAGTGCTTCCCAGACAAGGTGAAGCTAAAGGAGCTCGTCATCACCAAGCCATTATTATATGAAATCTCAAAGGGATTTCTTAAGGAAAAGAAGATCAAAACTATGAACACTAAAATGACAACAAACTCACAACTATCAACAACTGAATCTAAAAAATAAAACAAAATCCAAATGAGCAAACCAGAATAGGAACAGAATCATAGGTATGGGGATCATTTGGAGGGATATCAGCTGGGAGCGGCTAGCTGGAGAAATGGGGAAATGATTCAGGGACTAAGAAGCATAATCAAAATCGGTCAGTACAAAATAAGACAGGGGGGATGTTGAGAATAATATAGGAAAGGGTGAAGCCAAAGAACTTCTATGCACGACCCGTGGACATGAACTAAGAGGGCTGGGACTGCTGGGGGAAGCGGGGGACTGGGCAGAGGGGAGCAAAGGGGGAAAAATTGGAACTATTGTAACAACAAAATCAATAAAATGTACTTTAAAATAATAACTAATAAATAAATTCACACACACCAGAACTATTGGGAAACAGATACTTCTCCAAGGAGGACATACAGAGGGACCATAGGCTTATGAAAGGATGTTCAACATCACTAGCCATCAGATAAATGCAAATTAAAATCACAATGAGAAAGTGCCTCACACATGTCAGAATGGCCACCATTAATAAATCAACAAACAAGTGCTGGCGAGAATGTGGACAAAAGGGAACCCTAGTGCACGGTTGGCAGGAATGCAGACTGGTGCAACCACTGTCAAAAATAGCGTGGAATTTCCTCGAAAAACAAAAAATGGAACTGCCTTTTGACCCAGACATTCCACTACTGGGAATATACCCGAAGAATCCTGAAACACCAATTCAAAAGAACTTATGCACCCCTATGTCCAGAGCAGCATTATTGACAATAGCCAAATGCTGGAAACAGCCTGAGGGGCCATCAGTAAATGAGTGGATCAAAAAACTGTGGTACATTTACACAGTGGAACACTATGCAGCAGAAAGAAAGAACTCCTAACTTTTGCAACAGCATGTATGTGACTGGAGAGTATATGCTACGTGAAATAAGCGATTCAATGAAAGACAAATACCATCTCACCCATCAGAGGAACCTAATTAGCAAAAACAAACGAATGAGCACAGCAGAACCAGAGACATGAAAACATGGAACAGTCAGAGGGGAGAGGGGAGGGGGATAATGGTGGAAAGAAGGGGAGGGGACTTGTCAAAGAACACATGTGAATGACGCACGGACAGGGACAACAGGGTGGGGATTGACTGTGGAGCAGAGGTGGGCTCGGCACAGGAGGGCAAAGAGGGGAAAATTGGGACAACTGTAATAGGATAACAGAACATTTTTTGAAAGGGAAAAAAAACCCACTAAGAGGAATTCAGATAACATGTTAAAGGAGTAACAAAATAGAGAAAACGCAAAGAAAAGTACATCTTTGTTTACTCATAAACATTAAGCCAGCTCCTAAAGTTTAACTTCTAGGTAAACAACACTCCCCCGGTTTTATGATGCACTACTACTAAACAAAATCTTCATTGGAATAACAAGTTCTTCTCTATGAAATTTCCCATGTAAGTGAAACTAAATTTCTCCCTAGAGACAGTTCCTTTCCCAGAATGGCCTAAGCTCCATAACCTACTGCCTGGAACACAAAGAGACTAATCAAACCTTATCAGCTTACAATACTCAAAATTTGACTTTCATGAGAAAAGTTCATAAATTTATATTTGCAAATGTAATTAATATCACTAAAATCAGAGGTTATGGCTTATGTTCACTAAAACTTAGATTACTTAACGGTCTTATTGAAACTATTTTCTTATAGGACATTTGCCATAAAACTATATATTCCAAGAAAGATATCATCCAAAGAAGCAACACATTCCATTGTACAATTTTATGGGTTTTAAAAATGTTGTTGGTAGCAACTTGAAATGCTTTTGTCTAAAAAATAAACAGACAAATAGGTATTCAAAGATGATTCTGTGTGACAGAACTTCTCAGTAATTGAATAAATAAAAGATCAAACTATCTCATCAATAATTTCTAAACCGAAAGCAGGACCCAGAGATTGAACTCATGACCAAAGCATCACGACCTTCCTCTAAACAAACTTTGGACAAATCAAAAGAATTAGAAGCTACTGATTATACCACAAATTATTACTCTATTGACTTTGTCATTAAAAAAATCAGCCACCATGGCCAGGTGGGCCCCCGTTGTACTAATGCAAAGTGGGAAGAACACGCCCTCCCATCACGGGAGGGAAGTTGTAACCTGCCATAGCATCACCTAGATTCAGCACAGGTAGGTTCCAGGTTTGAAATACAGTGCAGCTACAAGTGTGTCTAAACACAGGGATGATGCTAAGACTTGCAACAATAATGGCTGTGACGCAGCCAGAAATGCCCCCAGTGGTCTGACAGAAGGTGGAAAGAGACATGTCTCATGACATACCTGTATTCTCCATGGTGGTGGCTGTTGCAAGTGTCGGAGATCTTGTACGCCAGGTGGACTGCAGGTGCACTGGTGGCAAGCGTGAACACTAGTGCCTGTGATCATGGGGAAGGTGTTATACTCTGCAATGAGGTTGTGGATGTTCCTCCTCCTGCAGCAGCCATGCTGTGGCCAGATGGATCCCCAGTTAAGAAAAGAGGTGGTGACTTTAGCCAAGGGAATGTTGCCACTGGGTGGTATGTGGTCAGAATTAGGAAGGGCAAGGACAGGGGGCAGTGGTTTTCCTATGGAGCAGGAGTGGTGTCCATAGGCTCCTCGGGGTCCATGGCAGGGATTTGGTGAACTGCCATGGATCTTACACTGCCACCTGGAGATGATAGGATTGTGGTGGCATAGTACGGAGGAGTCGTGTCCATTTCGGTGTCATCATCCTGTAAAGCGGGCCAAGAGGTCAAACGTGTAGATGCTCTGGCAGTGATGGTAACAGGGGCCTGCCCCATTTGAGTGGCCAGGGGAAGAGTTCCTGCAGGCACCGAGGCAGGTGGAGGCAGAGAAGCAGCAGGCTGAGTGACCTGTGTCTTGTCCCCCGCAGTCTTTTTCCTTGGACCCTCAGATCTTTCCATGGTGTGCAGCTTTGGGTCCATAGCAAGGCAAGGAAGTTTAGCAGGCGGGGGCAGCTCACCTCGATCCCACCGCAGTGGTGGCAGTGGAAGCAAGAGCGGCCCAGACTGCTTTCTTTTGCGGGGCCTCCTGCTGGCAGAGGCCGGGGGAGAATTGCTGCTGGATTGCTTCTCCTTACCTACACATACTGAATCTGGAGTGCTGGGCAGATGCCCACTGCTGTGGGGGCTGTCCCCATGATCCTGCCCTTTTTCCTCTACCTGGCTGGTCTTGTGTGCCGTGCATTTTGGGGACTCTTCCCGGACCTTCACCACCACCTCCTTTGGGAAAGGAAGTGGGACGATTATAGAGGGTCCCGGCTCCTCAGCCTTGACTGCCTGCTCAGGTGGTGAGTGCAGGCCAGAAGATCTGCGACCTGAATGACGAATAGGGCCCGGTCTCAAGCTTCCAGACCTCCCGGATGTACAAGCAGGAAGCACAGGCTTCTGTGGGGGGTCCTTCCATTTCACCAACTGGTGGACTTCCAGAGGGAAGCGCACAGTCTGTGGGAGAGGACACCACCCTCTTGGGACAAGGCCGAAGGCAGATGGACCAGGAGCATGACAGAAATGAAATAGTGGGTGGAAATGGCTGACAGCAGGGTGGTCCCAGCCAGGTGGGCCATAATCACGGGTGACAGGGTGATGGCCACCAGGCAAGGGAGGGTGGCCGCGGCGGAGGCGGCAGAAGAACAAGCGAATCCGAGAAAGGAAATTGCCCATGTAGAGGCAGTTGTGCGCCAAACGAACTCAAATAAGAGTGGAAACAGGGAGTCTCTCCTTTGCTTCCTCCTCCTCTGGGGTTCTAGCACGCACTGAACTGACTTCAGCCAGGACCTTCTGATGTCTCCATGGAAACATCAATGGACCTTGAGAGGTCACAGAAGAAGGGGCGGGGCCTCCGTGAATGGCCAATCCCATCATGACCTTCTAGCACCTGGGACCTGCATCTCTGTGTAGCAAGTGTTTGGCACCTGCCTTGCCCTCCATGAGGCCTTTGTCCCATACCACTGAGGCCCCACCTGCCTGACATCACCGTGTCTGGCCACTGGCTCTGTGGGAGCTTTGCCGCCTGCCCCACTGTTGTCCCAGGGGCCAGGTCCTGCTCAAAGTCAGTACGGGAGCCACCCGGCTCCTTCCTGGACATGGCCCACCTCCTCAGGGGACCTTTTCAGCTTCTCTTGGAAGCCCGAGGCAGGTGCACTTTCTCCATGTCTGCCCTGGCCACCAGCCTCACCAGTCAGCTGTGAAACACTGTGAGGTGGAGTGGACACAAAGCCCTAACCAACAGGCTGCTGCACCTGGAGACATCCCAGAAAAGAGCTGGCAGCTAGCAGGGGTGTAAACCCAATGTGCTGAATTACTAATGAATAAAAAGGGAAGGAACTAATGGAAATCAAAGCATACTGAATTGCTCAGAAGGAACATACATATATATTAACTTTAGAATTTGTTAAACATGTGAAATGTTTAAAAACGACTATTAAGATGAAAACAGAAGCCTGGCTGGTGTGTTTCAGTGGAATGGGCGCCACCCTGTGAAGCAAAAGGTCACCGGTTCAATTCCCAGTCTGGACACATGCCTGCGTTACAGGACAGGTCCCCGTTTGGGGGCATGCGAGAGGTAAAATCGGTCAAGGTATCTCTTACACACTGATGTTTCTCTCCATCTTTTTCTCCCTCCTTTTCCCTCTCTCTAAAAGGAAATAAATAAAATCTTTAAAGAAAGAAAACAATAGAATTAGCTATAACTTCCAAGTCAGTAGAGAAAACACAAAGTAAAAATATTTCAATCATTCCCAAATAAGTCACTCTAATATTAGAAAAGAAGAAAAAGCAGGATAAATTGAAAGCGAAAAGTAACTATTAGGAAAAAGTACAACTCCATGAGAAATATAAGTAATTGATCAGTTCAAGGCAGATATTTTCAGATTGTGTTAAAATATCCTAGCTGTATTGTTTAAAGAGACTTGTAACACATAAGAACCCAGAAATATGTTTAAAAATCAGTTTGTTAAACATAGGTATAGCTATATTATTATCAAACAAAATATACTTAAAGGTTTAAAAAAAGAGAAAGACATTGCTAAAGTGGAGCCTGTAACATAATTTAATACTTTCATTCCCTAAGAATACATCACACGATAATTCTAAATTACTTTGTGCCTAAAAACAAGCCAAAATGGACATAAAGCAAAAAGGGAAATAATTACAAAAGAAATTGACAAAGTGAGTCAAGGCAATTGAATGTACTTGGATGCAGAATATATTAAAACAACTTTTTTAGGAACTGAGAAATAAGTAGGCAAAACAAGTATGTGAGCTTATAATAGATAAAAGCATTGAAAATTGGAGAAGAGCATTGAAAAATTGGAGAATAGACACGTTTCAGGAACAAAGGGGACATTTATGATAACTGACCACATATTAGGCCATAATTAAGCCTTAATAATGGAAAGACTCCCAAATCAGCAAGTATGAGTTTGCCAGTCACCCCAAGTTTGTTTTTCAATCATGGTTTCCTTAAAAGCATTAACATAACTCGCAAACACAAGATGAAGGTGGGAGAAAAGAGTTCAGAGGGACATATGCAGTACCATACCATTCACACAAAAGACTCACAAAGTCAAAGATTGGCATTAGAAATTTCAAAATTCAAGAGATGATAACTCTTACATTCAGTGCATGAGGAATAAAAGAAGACCAGGAACACTCAGATTTATTGTGCTATTTAATTTCTTAAAGCTAGTACTTCCACAAGTATTCAGAATATCATCTTTAGACCTTCTTACATGCCTGGAAATTTTATAATAAAAAAATAAACTAACAAATGAACAAATGCTCTGTATATCTCTTATTGGGAAAGAATAAAGATAACATATTGCTTGTAAAAGGGATATATTGTTTCGATCCCTCGAAAACAAAAAGAAAACAATGGAAGCTAATTTTATGTTGGAGGATATAAATTTCAAAAGGTGAACCAAAACAATGTAAAACAAAATGAGCAAAATCCAGCAGCTGCAGAGTATTATGTCCTTCAAAGAAATAGCAGAAATCTTCCATTATATGTTTTCCAAGACTGTATTGTGCCACATGTTAATGGCAATTTTGGGTGAAAGATCAGGAAACATTTCACATTGTATCACACCTTGGAGAGACACAAGGCACATTACTACATGAAATGGTTCTGCGAAACCAGCTGTGAAATAAATGTTTACTTTCATTTAATTTCAAGTTTCCCAAACTCATTTGATCATAGACCCTTCTAAGAAATGACTACTAGCATACTTGCAGGAGATTAATGTGTCATTGAACAGAATTCAGGAAATATCCCCACAAAATTTTATTTCCTAGAGTCATAACTAAGTGAGGAGTAGTTTACTTTAGCTATTTCTAGTTCATGTATATGAAAAGTAACGTGTACTCAATAATTCTTCAGGTAAAAACACCCAAATAATATTTTTCCTCCCTATGCTTGTCTATTGTCATTTTTGTTGCTAAAATTAAAAGAGAGAGTGTTCTAAATACATAACAAGACGTGTTAACCATCAGGCCATTATTAACTATTTACTATCAGATATTTTTTATTCAAAATATTTTTATTCCATTTTACTTTTCACTAACTGCAGAAGCAAACCATAGAACACTAATCAAATCCAAAACAAAAAGATATAGAGTAAACCTATTTGAAATTCAGCTATAACCAATATTATGGTCATAAAGGTCAGATAGACCTCATTAGATAGACTTTTTCTTAATATACATTTTCCAAAGGCCTTTGCTCAAGTGAAACATCCCCTCCCTCTTAGTAATCACCTGATTTCTATTCTTGAGATAATTTAATCTTCTCGGAAAGCCAGTTTCTGTGATTCAACATCTTAGATTCAATTAATTTAAGTTCATCATGTAAGTCGAGTGAGCTTTATATCAAAGCAGAGTCCAAGTAAAACATCTTAAGTCAGGCTTCCAGCATTAAGGTTACAATCCTCCCACAACCAAAAGAGCAACTCAGATCTCCTTGGTCAGTACTTTAGTCCTTTGGTTGACTGCCATCAAATGGCATCCAGCAATATATGTCTGTCATTATTGGGTAACCTTCACCTCATTCGTGCATTTCATGCATTTATGCACCGATTGATTCATCCACTTAACTAAAAGTAAAGATATATGCTCACTCTTCAAACTAAACAGGATTATACAGGCTTGGATATAGCACGGCAAATATGTAGAAAAAAGAAAAGGAGGGCGAAAGGGAGGAAGAAAGAATTCACTATCTCATTTTGGTATTGGCTCTCAAGTCAAGCTTATAGCAACAAGAGCCAATGTGATTTCATTAATGCTCTGTTTAGTCCAGGGA
This sequence comes from Furipterus horrens, assembly GCF_987537825.1. Lineage (NCBI taxonomy): Eukaryota > Metazoa > Chordata > Mammalia > Chiroptera > Furipteridae > Furipterus > Furipterus horrens. The sequence goes on from NW_028327179.1 coordinate 49,397,639, forward strand.
ACTGTTATTTTCTTCAAACAGAATATGGTTGAAAGTGATAGTAAATATCCAGAGTCCAGGAGCAGTCCTGTTTTCACAGGAACCTGGCAGGAGATATTCCCATCAGGGCCACTAGAGAACTGGAAATGGGCCTAGACTCTGCTCCAGTCTCACTCCCAGTCCCCGTTCTTGAACAGTCTTGCTGACCCAGGTCTTGCTGAGATGCATGCCTGCCAGTGCTCCAGAAGACCAGCGAGCCCACCCAAGGCCAACAGCAGATCCTACATGGACCTGTGTCATCTTCAGTCTCTCTCAACTCTATAGTTCACAAGCAGTTAGGCCCACCCAGAGACCCACCAGAAGACGTGCCCACCTACACCCTTAGAGGTTAGCCTGCCAACCTCGGTCTGACTGCATATCCTGGAATGGCCCTCTAAATCAGCTGCAACCCCTGCCAGCCTTGGTCAGGAAACACTCCTGTTCGTACAAATGGCCTGGCAGGAGACAAGTGCATCTTGCTTGCCTCAAGAGCAATGTGTGCAGAACTCAACCCTGACTGTGGACCCCAAAAGAGCCTGGGACTCAGCTTCTGCCCCTCTCAGCCATAGTATGGATCTAGTCCTGCCCACCCAGGGACACAGGCATGGACCTGACAAGGAACCACACATGTATATACACCTAGTAAAGGCTAGCTGTCTGAAGACCTAACTGCAGACCCTGAAGTGGAACCTTCTCCCCGCACCACCCTATTGAATAAGATCCTGGGAGTGGTCCCTTATTCCTAGGACCAGGCATGATACATGAAAGCCTGAGAACTCTGGAACAAGCCTGCCAACTGCACACTCCACTGCAGACACAACAGAAGCTTCATTGAATGCAAATATTAACTAAAGGGAGAACCGAGGGAACAAATAAACACCAATACAATAATAATAGGGGATTTCATTATCCCACTTTTAACACTGGGTAGACTATCCAGACAGAAAATCAATAAGGAAACAGTCAACCTGAATAACACCATAGATCAAATCAACTAACAGACATATACATAACATTCCACTCAACAGCACCAGAATAAAAATTCCTCTTGGCACATGGAACATTCTGAGATAGAGCATATGTTGGGTCACAAAGAAAGTCTTAACTCATTTAAAATGACTTCATATCAAGTATCTTTTCTAAGCACAATTATATGAAAGTAGAATCCAGAACAGGAGGAGAACTGTAGAATTCACAATACATGGAAATTAAGCAATATACTCCTAAACAGTCAATGAGTCCGAAAAGAAATAAAAAATACAGTAATGCGACAGAACCCCTGGGCTGCCCCGATTGAAACAGAACCCACGGGCTGTTTAGTTAGGGGCCCGATTGCCCGCCGCCAGAATCATAACTCTCAATATCAGAGTTTGGTGAAAAGGAAAAAGAATTGTTTATTTACACATAGTCCTACCTCCCCCTCCCAGACCTGGCCAGTCTTAGGAAAGTCAGAAACACCGTTCCCCTACCTCCTAGGCACAGTTCAGCTTTACCAGTAGCTGCCAATCACTCAGTTCTGATTGGGGAGGTCCTTTCTGTGCTGTGGTGCCCTCCAGCTCTCAATGCAGGACCGCCTGGATTCTCAGCCTCCTTGCAGACTGCCTTCTTCCTGTAAACTGCATGAATCTCCTCAAAACTGCATGGCGAGAGCTTCTTCCTAAAGCAGCCTAGAGACCCCTTCTCCTCCAAGCCACATGGAGGGAGCCCACGAGAGCCAGAGCCAGCCTCTTAAAGCAGCCTGGAGACCCCTGCTCCTCCAAGTCACATGGAGGGAGCCCACAAGAGCCAGGGCCAGAGAGCCAGAGAGAGAGAGCCAGTTCCGGAGCGCTAGAGAGCAAGAGAGCCAGCCAGCCAAATGTCCACAGCTGCTTTTCTCTTCCTGACTGCCTCCTCTCCCTCACTGCGTCCTCTCATGCAGTGGGTGTTGCAAACAGTTCTGACCATTCACACAACCCTCCGTAGGTTCTGTCTGCTTCTTCCGTACCAGCCCACAGTCCAAGATCCCTTCCATCTTCCTGACCCTTGGAAGTAAAGCGGATCTTTGCAACAATGTTGCCAGCCACTAGCCCCAGGCATGCAAGGCATCCTGAAAGCTGCTTCCTTTTCCCTATCTCCCAGCCGCAAACTCTGGGGTTTGTTTTTGGACTCCCCTGTTTCTATAACAGTAAGACATACAAAAATTAAATAAAAACATAGCAAAACTTATGGAATGCAGCAAAAGCAGTTTAAAAAAGGTAAGTTATAGTGTTTTTTTGAAGAGCTAAACAAAATGGACAAAAAGATAGGCTAGAATAACCAGGAAAGAGAGGACACAGATAAATAAAATTAAAAATGAAAAAAGAGACATTACATTTTTACTACATAAATCTTTTCTAATCTTATATCTGATAAGGGGTTAATATTCAAAATATATAAACAAATCCTACAATTCAATAGGAAAAATACTCAAATAATTTAATTAGAAAATGGGAAAAGGATATCAATAGATAGTTTTCCTAAGAAGACATACAAGTGACCAACAGGTACATGAAAAGAGGCTCAATGTCACTTATCATCTGGAAAATGCTTATCAAAACCACACTGACATATACGTCACACCTCTTGGAATGGCTATTAAAGACACAAGCTATAGCAAACATTAGCAAGGATGTGGAGAAAAGAAAACAGTGTGTACTATAGATGGGAATGTAAATTGATATAACCATAATGGAAAAAAGGTATTGACATTTCTCATAAAATTATAAACGCAACTACCATGTGACACAGCAACTCTACAGCTGGGATGTATCCAAAGGAAATGAAATCACTGACTGAAGAAATACCTGCACCCCCATGTTCCCTGCAGCATTCCTCACAACAGCCAGGAGATCAATAGATGAATGGATAAAGAAAATGTGGTATTCAGATATATCCATATATAAATATATATATATATATATTTATTTTTTTATTTACTATGTTATAACAAGGAAGAAAATCTTGCAGTTTGCAACCACATAGGAACAGACTAGACTGGTGGTTGCCAGGAGCTAAGGGGAAAGGAATATGAGAAAATGTTGGTCACAGAGTATAGACTTGCAGTTATAGATGAATGAAACCTAAGGGTCTAGCATACGGCATGGTGACTATAGCTACCAACCTGTATTGTATAGTTGGATTTTGCTGACAGAATAAATCCAAAATATTCTTATCATACACACAAAAAGTAACTATGTGAAATGATACATATAGCTAAATTGCAGGGAGTTATATAAAGCAATTATGATTTGGGGTAAGAGTTAAAATTGGCTTCATCTGCAGTTTAGAGGTTTTCTTACTACTAAAATATATATCATAAATCAATAATTCTAGCTTCAGAAGTATTATGCACGACCTTGTAAGATGGTTTTAAAAAGGTTATAGTTGAGAAACCCTGGCTGGTTTAGCTCAGTGGATTGAGCGTCGGCCTGCGAGCTAAGTGTCGCTGGTTCGATCTTCCAGTCAGGGTACATCAGAGAAGGAAAACTCTGACTCCAAAAAACCTCCGCTGCCTTGCGGCATACCTCTTCAGGGGAAAGGCTAAGGGAGTAAACCCCGACAGAAAATCCGGAGCCGGAGTCCCTAAGGCGGTTTGACGTCGTAGTCAACACCGGCAACTCCTGCGGCGCACCTGAAGCCAAGCTGTATTGACTCCGTCTTTCCCTTGGACCCTTCAGCTGCGAAGAGAGGGGGGGTCTGCTGCATGGGCAACAGCAGACCCTCCATATTACCCTGCCCAGGCTCTGTAGCTTCAGTGTCATCGCAAGATGTCGATTCAACACGGGAGGAGACAGATACCATGTCACTCCCGAGTCGGACTGCACAGCCATTCTCGGCGGTGCAGATAGACTCTTAAGAAGCTACACCATCGTCTCTCGAGACGGACGGCTGCCGACGACGAATTATTGAGTTTTCCTTAAAGTTATAAATCTGACTTTATGCAAGTTATCATATCTTTAGAAAAAGAGATAGTAGATAAATGGACATAAGAACTCCAAGATTTTAACTACTTTAATCTATTTCATATTCAGGAGGAAGCAGAAAAATAAATCACACAACTTCAAAAATAGTAAGGAAAAAAAAAACACCTGAGGTCTGCTTCAAAAACCTATTCAATGTCTTGCTTCTCATTTTTTCGTCACTCATACATGTATATACTAAGACAAATAATTGGTAATAGGAAAAAATAGGACATCGTAGGTCTCAGTTTCCAGTTTAGTTATTATATATTTTTTAATTTGCAGATGTCTTTCCTCTTAATTCAGTATTAATACCATCACAACATGCCTTTTCTATGTCACATTCTCTCCATAAACTTCATCTGTATGCATCTTTAAAGACAAAGCTAACTTACAAAAACAACTTGCTTCACTGGAGGGAATAATACAGTGCATATTGATATGGAAATTTTCCATCTCTAAGGGGTTAACAATTGCAAAGAAAGCAATAATAGAGTCTCTCTCTCTCTCTCTCTCTCTCTCTCTCTCTCTCTCTCTCTCGCTCTCGCTCTCGCTCTCTCTCGCACCTCTACCTCCATCTCTATCTTGCACCACCCCTACCATTCTCCCCTGGTCTCTCCTGCTCACCCTTTAGGGTTCCTGCTCCCCTGATTCAACATGAGATCTCAGCTGTTGGCGCTGTGCTGTGATGTGAAGGATGTCAAGGACATTCTCCTAAGCAGTGAACAGGACCATTGATCATTATTTTTTTTTTCACTGTTTGCAGAGAATCTCTGGGCAAGAGAAGTGTCTTTCCCATGCAGAAAGAATTGACAGTGTTGTGAGATTTTGACTTTTTGGAGCAACACATTAAGCTTATTAAGTTCATAATACTCAGCAGGTTAAAAGAGCCATTTGCTTTTCATCTTATTGCCTCAGCAAAAGAATATATATATATATAAACTATTCTTATCCAAATATCCAAAAACCTAAATCCACAGTTTTTGTATATCAAATACAGGGAGAAAGATCTTTACCCCTACAGTTCTATATTGAATGGCAAAACAAAAATGCTAAGGCATAACCATTTTAGTCCGGTGATGCCTCACCTTGGAGACAAAAAGAACAAAAGTAAAGAGCACTCAAATTACCATTTGCAAAATAGCTGAGAATTTTTAGTATACACCGTGAACCATGAAAGCAATACAAATTCTGCTTTAAAAGCTTTGAATAAGCTTTTAAAGTTATAGATCTACAACACAAACACATTCAAACCTAAGAAGACATCCTGTTGCCATGACAATATGACACTCTAGCTCCCTGTCATGATGGATCGTGGGCTTTGGAACATGATCATACCGTCGAACTTCAGGGTTCTCTGACAACAACGTGCTACCTTCGAATCTTATTAATTTATTGCTCCGATGTTTGTTTTTAGTCTTAAATAATATAAGGTCACAGGTAAATAACCTAGCGTAAATGAAAAAGTATTACATATACATTTTTAAAAATACGTTCTTATCTAATGTTGGTAACATCTATAAGTTTACCCACAAGGTCTTAAATTAGAGATACAAAGGAAATCTATTGTTCAAAAGATAAGTATTGTTTATCAGAATCACTACTTTTTAATGCTCCCATAAAAAGAAAGCCATTTACTAATCTGAAACCTCAGAAAAACTTATTGTGATATATTTTTCATTACACAGTGATAGCTACATATATCCTTCAGAAAACAAAACAGAGAAACAGAGGGTAGGCCCTAACTTGTCACAAACAACATGAAAAGAATCTCTTTTGAGACACAAAACAAACAGGGAAAGAGGTTTCTTTCTGATATAAGGTTGTTGGCAGCTTATCACTAATCCCTCGAAGTATTCCCATTTTCTGAGATTTTCCTTGTCTCCTCCTTTTCTTATTATTTCGAAGCTGATAAGAAACAAAAGACTAAACTGCATTATCATTAATTCATTCTCTCAGTAAACATTTAACAAGCATTTTTATTCTTCGGTAGAAAAAGAATAAGCTCACCTAGTGAGGAAGAAAAATATAAAACAAACGAAACAAATAAAACTTTAATAGAATCTTCTTAAAGGCTGCAGTCCTGGAATGTAAAGGATTCTGTAAAACCACAAAGGAATGCAGTTCTCAAAGAGCCTGTTGGCGCAGGTGAAGGTCCAGAGAGGAAGCTGGGACTGAGCTGAGCGTCTTATCCGACGACGAGTGGTGAAGGAAGGACCACTTCCAAGAACCAGCACATACAATGGTACAGTATTTTGGAATTCACACTCTATTCTGATAAATCCCAACAGGTCTGTCTACCTGGAGGGAAGTGCATAGGATAAAACAGTAGGAAAAAGGTTTGCCATCATATGAAGTTTGTACTTTGTACCGCAGAATACAGGATCCAGTCAAAAAATTAACCAGCCAAGGCAAAATGAAGTCCAAGAGGCATTTTAGAAATAAATAAAGTTATTGTTTAAACTGAAAAATGTGTCTTTCATTTTACGTAAAAATCTAAATCGACTTTTTGACCTACCCAGTACAAGAATTATTGTCATTACCATCATCACCAATTTTAGATAGCTGATTAGATAGCAATATTGAGCATCAGGATCTTAAAGAGTTCCACTTGTGGTTAACTGACAAATATTTTATAATACACCAGGATGGACATTGGTTTAAAAATGAAATGTGCAAATTCCATATCAGATTATGGATTTCTAAAAAAGCCACCTCTTTGACACTATCTAGAATATTAGCCCAGAACAAATAGCACTGAATTTAATGTATTTAGATGGAAATTCATAAATACTGTCACTATTTGGCATTACTATAAATGCTTGGAGGCCTCTCTGCTTTGTTGCACATGCTACTCATGCTCATGGGTTCTGAAAAGTGTTATGTGACATAATAGCATCATGGCTCCTGCTATATAGTACACATGGGCCAGTGTATGCCTAAATCCCCAGTATATATCATGCAAGTTTTAAGGGATAGAATAATATTTTTGAAATAGTAAAGCATTTCTTCCTTATTAATTTCCTCCTTTGCCCTCTGCTCAGCTCCTGCTTTTGACTAACACACACTGCCTTCCCCGGACCTTCTATTCATGTGTTTGGGCTGCTCAGGGCTCAGTGAGGGAGTGGAAAGCAAAGCCAAAAAAGGAGGCAGTTAGCTTCGGTTTGTAAAAGCTTAGTAGTCACATTGGGGAAAGGAAGAGCATCAGGATCTTGAAACATAAACAAAATAGTAGAGAAAGGTAGGCTGAAGAAAACAGGGATGTCCCAGAATAGGGAGTAACAAATATCATTAGAAAACAGAGAACTGCAGGCCCAAACCCGCCATGGCCGGGCAGATAGGAGTAAACCATGTTTAACGCAGACCTCTGTGGGCCGGACGAGACGACGGCCAACTGAGCGGATGCCTGCACACTCAGGGCCTCTCTCTAAAGGGACCGTCTTCACTCCTTGGGGATGCTGTAACAAAAATACCACACACTGTGTGACCTAAAAGCGAAAGAAAATTCTTTCTTACATTTCCAGAGACTCGGAAATCCAAGACGAAGGTGCAGGCAGATTCAGTGTCTCAGGAGGGTCAGCTTTGTGGTTCCAGAACCGCCATCTGACTGTGTTCTCATATGGCGGAAAGCAAAACAGAGCTCTGCAGGTTCTCACTCCTTCTCCTTTCCTTGTCTTTCTCTTCTCCTTTTTAAAAACTGTATGGACCCTGGCAACTTTGTGTGGACCCCATAGGCCCCTACCTTTGGCCATCCTGTTCTTGCACCACCCAGGCCTCTAACGGACTCAGGCGCCTCAACGTACATCAGACATAGAAAACAAATATACTCTCCTTTAAGCAGTCTTTAAAGTCTGATGAAAATATATATAAAACACTTGTAAATTAGCATAACATTAGTGAATAGACACAGGACTATAAATCTATACTGCATACTGTGACTTCTAGGTGGAGCTCTGAGAGACCAAATTCTCAGGATTTATAGGACCAATTTTCCTAGTTGGTGCTAACAGTAGTGATTGGGGGCTGCAGAGAAAGGAGCAGAAGACCTAGTGTTGACAGAGATTTCTTCTGGTACTGTCATGAACAAGTCATTAACTGCTCTATGCTTCTATGAAGTTAATCTATTCTAAAATGCTGAGCTGTTGCAAAACCTATTTTACCTTTCAATTTCACTTTTACATGTTGCTGCTATTACAATCTCTCTCCAGCTGACCTACTCAGCCTCCCTCTTCACCACAAAGTCTACACATGAACCACAAGAACATCAATCTTGTGCACAAGTTGTTTCTTCTTGCATGGACCTTTCTTTCCTGCCTTCCCTCTGATCACTCAGGCTTATCTTCAACACTCAGATCAAGAATCACCAATTTTGGAGTTCTGGTCAAGATGGCACATAGGCAAACATGGCTCACCTCGCAAAACTGCATTAAAATTACAACTGAAATATAGAACAACTATATCCATCAAAAATTGAGATGAAGGGAAGTCTAACAACTACAGAATTAAAGAAATCACATCCATCCAGACAGGTATAGGGGCAGAGATGTGGAATTGGCTAGTCCCACATCCACATGTAGTAGATAAATATTTGGAAGGGATATCTTGGGAACAAGGAGTCCCAGCCCCACATCAGGGTTCTAGTGCCAGAAAGATAAATACCCATAACTTCTAGCTGCAAAAATCAACACGAATTTAGTTGGCAGAAGAAAATTCTAGCGTTCCAAGCAGTTTCATTTAAAGAACTCACACAAGGACTTACTCAGACTCACTTTCTAAGAGCTCCAGCACTAGGGTAGAAGCTTGAAAGGAACCAGTGGCATACAGGGAGGAACTGAAGTGTTTGGCATCAAAGCAAGAGCTGGTGGACAGCTTTCTCCCAGACAAAAAGGCAGGTAAAGGCCATTGTCCCTTTGCTGAACCCTCCACCCAAATAGCCACAGAGCTGACAAACGGGTGCCATATCTGAGACTCCATCAACCATGCTGACTCTGCCCTGCCCTGGCAACCCCCTCAAACTTCATCCCACCCAACTTATGCCCATTTAAACTGTTAAAAATGACTTTTCTGTATGGATGGCTGATCTTGGCTCATGCCTCACAACATGTAAATCCTATCAAATAAGCAACAGCTGGCCTCAGTAAGCCCCCAGCCCCCATACCTCTTGCTAAGTGGCCCCAGGCCCAGCACAAGCAGCAGCCAGCCCAGATTCATAGCTTAGCTTCACCTGGAAATCTTCAAGCCCAGCACAAGTAGGATCCATCTCAGATTTATTTCTACCTTGTACAGGGTGGCCCCAGCAGGACACAAGCGACAGCTGATCTTGGCCTGCACCACCCAGGAAACCTCAGAGCCAGTGCACCCAGTGGACAGCCACAGACCACATCAGAGCACAACCACCCTGACCCTGCACAGCTGATCCTCCACAGAGGGGGGAAGTTGGTTGTAGGTGGTCACAGCCAAGCCTTGCAGCTGATTGGCCTGAGTAAATTTCTCCCACTGATCTGCCAACAGCAACCAAGGATCAACTACAATAGGAAGGTGTACTCAGCACACACAAAGGGTACTCCTCAAGTACCCAGCTTGGGTGACAGAGAAGGTTGTACCATTGGACCCTACAGGACACCTACTATATTAGACTATGCAACCAAGAAAGGGAGTCATAGCAGCTCTACCTAATACATAGAAAAAAACAGAGGGAGGCTGCCAGAATGAGGAGACAAACATGACCCAAGTGAAAGAATAGATCAAAATGCCACAAAAATAGACTTCCAGCCAAGATGGAGGCCTAGACTGACACACTCCATCTCCCTCTACAGCTAAGAAGGAATACAACTACCGCAAAACCAGAAATAATCAGAAGTTCAGAAAATAAGTGGAAGTTCAACATATGAAGTTATAAAGAAGTGGTGTTCTTCTGGACGGGTAGGAGGGGCAAAGCCAGGGTGGAGAGGTCAAGCTGTGTTGGCAGCAGCAGCAGGGCAGGGACGAACGATGGGACTACGTAAGCACAGACACCCATATTTAAGGGGAGCTGAGAAATGCCTCAGGAGCACCCCTGGCTGCAGACTGGACCCATCAGCTTGCGATTCCAATGCCGGGAAAGGCAGACCCCCATTGCCTTGGACTGTGAGGCCCAGAGGGAGTAAGAACAGAGGAGGAGGCTCCTGGTCTCTCAGCAGAGAGTGAACAGCAGAAATCCATCTTGGACTCCCACCCCCACAGAAAACATCACAGCGTGGTGAAAAGTGTTGCCCAGTATTGATGAGTGCATGGGGCTCTACACCCTATAGCATAGGAGGTGTGACAGCCCTGCCCAGGAAGTAAAGGTAAACACAAAACTGTCAGGATGGTACAGATTATGATAGAGATCCCGGTGACTCAGCTGACCAGCCAGCAAATATCTAATCTAACGGATCAGCAGATAGGAAATCTTTCTGAGGCACAATTCAGAGCTTTGGTTATAAGAATGTTTATAGATCTAACAGCAGATCTTAAACAAGACGAGGAAGGAAGGAAGGCTAGTCCTGCTGAAATGAATGAAAACAAATACGAAACTAGTGGTAAGGGAAAGAAAACCAGGGATCAAGTCAACAAATCGGAACATAGGGAAGGAACAAACAGTCAACCAGTGCAGAAGGAGGAAACAAAAAGTGAGGAATATGAGGAGAGGCTCAGAAACCTATGGGACAGCTATAAGTGGGCCAACATCCAAATCAAAGGGTTGCCAGAAGGTGAAGAAGAAGTAGAAATTGAGAATTTATGTGAAAAAATAATGAAGCAGAACTTCCCGAACTTGGGGAAGGAAATAGACTTACAGGTCCAGGAAGGACAGAGAGTTCCAAAACAACTGGACCCAGGGAGAACCACACCAAGACACATTATAGTCAAAATGTCAAAAATTAAGGATAAAGAGAGAATCTTAAAATCAGCAAGAGAGAAGAAGAGAATTACATACAAAGGGATCCCAATAAGACTATCAGCTGATTTCTCAAAAGAAACTCTGCACTCAAGAAGGGACTGGCAAGAAATATTCAAAATAATGAAAAGCAAAAACCTACAACCATGATTACTCTATCCAGTGAAGCTGTCATTCAGAATAGAAGGGCAGAGAAAGTGCTTCCAAGGCAAAGTAAAACTTAAGGAGTTCATCAGATCCAAACCACTGTTATATGAAATGTTAAAGGGACTTGTTTAGAAGAAGGAGGATCAAAACTATGAACATTAAAATGAAAACTGTATCACAACAACCTACAACAGAAGCTAGGGAACTGAAACAAAGGCGAACTAAGTAGGCAATGAGAGTGGGAAAAGAATTATAGATATGGGGAACATTCTGGGGGGAGGTCAGCAGGGAGGGAGGGAAGGGAGGGAGATGGTACAGGAATTAAGAAGCATAGTAGGAGGGAGTAGAGTAGACAGGAAGATGTTGAGAAGAACTATATGCACAACCAATGGGCATGGACTAAGAGGGGAGAACAACTTGAGGGAGTGGGGGTCATTGGATGGAGGGGAACAAAGGAAAAAAATTGGGACAACTGTAACAGCATAATCAATAAAGCTTTTTTTTTTTAAAGGAGCTATTACTTGAAATAAGACAATGTTAAAATGACTTAAAAAAAAAGAATAATATAGGAAAGGGTGAAGCCAAAGAACTTATATGCACAGCCTATGAACATGAACTAAGGGGGGTGGGATTGCTCGAAAGAAGGGGGGTACTGGGCAGAGGGGAGCAAAGGGGAAAAATTGAAACTACTATAACAACATAAGCAATAAAATATACTTAAACAATAAAAATAAAGAAGAATAACAAGTAGAAAAACAATTCATAAAAACAAGAATAGGGCAAACAGCCTCTGGGACAACTTCAAGCAGTCCAACATTTGCATCATAGGGGATCCAGAAGGAGAACAGAAAGAGCAAGAAATTGGAAATTTACTTGAAAAATAATGAAACGTGGTGAAGGAAATAGACATGAAAGTCCAGGAAGCACAGAGAATCCCATACAAGATGAATGCAAAGAGGGCCACTCCACAACACATCATACTTGAAATGTCAAAAGTTAAAGATAAAGAGATAATCTTACAAACAGCATGAGAAAAGAAGTTAGTTACCTACAGAGGAATTTCCATAAGACTGTCAGCTGATTTCTCAAAATAAACTTTGCAGGCTAGAAGGGACTGGCAAGAAATATTCAAAGTCATGAAAAGCAGGGATCTACAGCCAAGATTGCTCTACCCAGCAAAGATATCATTTAGAATGGAAGGGCAAATAAAGAGCTTCCCAGACAAGAAAAACTAAGAGAGTCCATCATCACCAAACCATTATTATATGAAATGTTAAAGGGAGTTATTTAAGAAGATCAAAACTATGAACAATGGCAATAAATACATATCTATCAACCATTGAATCTAAAAAACCAAACTAAGCAAACAAGAATAACAGAGACAGATTCTTGCATATGGAGAGTATTTTATGATTGCCTAATGAGAAGGGGGTGTGGAGGGAGTGGGTGAAGAGGTGAGGGGCTTAAGAAGTACAAATTGGTAGTTACAGAATAGCTATGGGGATGTAAAATACAGTGTAGAAAATGGTGTAGCCAAAGAATTGATAGGCATGACACATGGACATGAACAATGGTGTGGGGATTAATTGCCTGAGGGAGTGGGCGGTGCTGGGTGGAGAGAGACAAAGTGGGGAACAATTGGGACAACTCTAATAGCATAATCATTAAAATATAATTTAAAAAAATAAAGAAAATGGAGTATGTCGATCTCAAAAAATAAATAAATAAATAAGAATCACCAACTTTGAGAAGCTCTCTCATCTTCCAAAAGCAGAGTTGTCATTTCTGTCTTGGTGCTTTCAGAGAACTACTAAAGCAGTTATCAAATTATACTGCCTATTTGTTTTCATTTCTGTTTCCCAAAATCAGAATGTGAAATACTCATATTTACATTTCTAGCACTATTTCTGTGTTTGGCACACAGCAGACATTCATATTATGTTTGTGGACTAAAACAGATAAATTCCCTGAATTCTGAGAATATAGTTGAGATTTAGCAGTGGTGGGGAATAGGGAGGGATGGAGCTCAAGTACAAGAGGACAGGAAATTAATAGTTCAACGAGACATCCAGAGCCTTGGAGAAAAAGTCGAAGCAGATTTGTGGGATGATTTAATTTAAGGCTATTCTTAGATACTTATTGTACATGCAATTTAGAATCTCTCTTGGCCTTGCTTCAAAGTCAGTTTCTAAGTGGAGTTAATGGCATGAGCTACCTCACACAGCAATCTGCTGATTAGCTCTTAACTAAGGCAGATGGCAGGCAGCCACACACAATTTGTGGGCTCTGCATCCTTGCATGCCTCTAGGCAGAGGCTACAACTTTAGAATTTTGTGGTTGCTAGTTAACAACTCTGTTCTCATAGACCGTTCTGAGTGACAACTCATAAAACTGTCTCCCTTCGGTTTTCCTTCTTAGGCATAAAAAGTACTCCCCCACCCTCATTCCTTGAGTGCTCCAAATATAGCTTCCATTTTTATGGTACAAAATAGAAAGGGCAAACCTACTCAGAAAACCTCCTTTTTAAAAAAAACCTCCTATAAGTAGAAAAGAGGTTATCATTTCCACACACCTAGGAAACCTTTTAAATTACACTTTTCACAATATATAGACTGATGTTAATTTACAATGTGTCTTTGATCATGCATTGTTTTTATGATGTATTTGAATCTGTGTGTGCCTTTGCTAGTTTATACTATATACCTATGTCAGAATTTTACATGCGAGATTCAGCTTACTTTTTTAAGGTACCATTTATTGTACATTTTCCACATATCAGACATTATGATAACTAAATGCTTTACAATTCTAATAACAAATGCAGGCACTAAGCATTGTTACACCCTTTTTATAGAGGAGAAAGCTAAGATTTAATGAAGCTAATTTACTTTCCTAAGGGCACAAGGCTAGTAAGATGCAGAGGCAAGACTCAGGCCCATGTGTGTTTGAATGGAGAGATTAAATAATTAGACTATCGTCTCACTCTTTTTTTTTTCCATTATTGTTTTTCAATTACAGTTGTCCCATTTTTCCCCAATTGGTACCCCCGCACCCAGCCCACCCCTTCTCCCACAGTCATATCCTCCACCCAGCCCACCCCTTCTCCCACAGTCATATCCCCACCCCCGTTGTCCATGTCCATGAGTCATTTATACATGTTCTTTGACTAAACCCTTCCCTTACTTATCCCCCTTCTCTACCTCCCCCCACCCCCCTGATAACTGTTATTTTGTTCCTTGTTCAATTTAGTTCATTTGTTTGTGTTGTTCCTTAGTCTCCTCTATTAGGTGATATCATATGGTATTTTTCTTTCTTTGCCTGGCTTATTTCACTAAGCATAATTCTCTCTAGTTCCATCCATGTTGTCGCAAATGACAGGAGTTCCTTCTTTCTTTCCGCTGCGTAGTATTCCATTCTGTAAATGTACCACAGTTTTATAATCCACTCATCTACAGATGGGCACTTAGGTTGTTTCCAGCACTTAGCTATTATATTGTGAACAGTGCTGCTATGAACATAGGGGTGCATAAGTTCTTTTGAATTGGGGTTTCAGGATTTTTTGGGTATAATCCTAGCAGTGGAATCACTGGTTCAAAAGGCAGTTCCATTTTTAGTTTTTTGAGGTAATTCCATACTGTTTTCCATTGTTGCTGCACTAGTCTGCATTCTCATAAGCAGTGCAGTAGGGTTCCTTTTCTCCACATCCTCCCCAGCACTTGATGTTTGTTGATTTGTTGATGATGGCCATTCTGACAGGTGTGAAGTGGTAGCTCATTGTGGTTTGTATTTGCCTCTCTCTGATGGTTAGTGATGTTGAGCATTCTTTCATGCTTCTATAGACCTTCTGTGTATCCTCCTTGGGGAAGTGTTTGTTCAGGTCTTTTGCCCATTTTTTAATTGGGCTGTCTGTCTTCTTGATGTTGAAATGTGTAAGTTCTTTATATATTTTGGAGATCAATCCCTTGTCTGAGGTATCACTGGCAAATATGTTTTCCCATATGGTTGGTTTCCTTTTCATCTTGCTAATGACTTCTTTTGCTGAGCAGAGACTCTTTAGTTTGATGTAGTTCCTCTTGTTTATTCTTTCCTTTATTTCCCTTGCCTTAGGAGATATTTCAGTGAAAATATTGCTACGTGGGATACCTGAAATTTTCCTGCCTATGTTTTCCTCTAGAACTTCTATGGTGTCACGGCTTACATTTAAGTCTTTGATCCATCTTGAGTTTATTCTGGTGTGTGGTGTAAGTTGGCGGTCTAGTTTCATTTTTTTGTGTGTTCCTGTCCAGTTCTCCCAGCACCATTCATTAAAGAGGCTCTTCTCACTCCATTTTATGTTCCTTCCCCCTTTGTCAAATATTAGTTGACCATATAGTCCTGGGTTTATTTCTGGGCTCTCTATTTTGTTCCATTGATCTATATGTCTGTTCGTATGCCAGTACCAGACTGTTTTGATCACAGTGGCTATATAGTATAGTTTGGCATCTGGTATTGTGATTCCTCCTGCTGTGTTCTTCTTCTTCAAGGGTGCTTTGGCTATTCAGGATCTTTTTTGGTTCCATATGAATTTATGGAGTATTTGTTCTAGGTCTGTGAAATATGTCATTGGTATTTTAATAGGGATTGCGTTGAATCTGTAAATTGCTTTGGGTAGTATGGCCATTTTGATGATGTTGATTCTTCCCATCCAAGAACATGGTATTTGCTTCCATTTGTTTGTATCTTCCTTAATTTCTTTCTTCAATGTTATGTAATTTTCAGAGTACAGGTCTTTAATCTCTTTGGTTAAGTTTACTCCTAGGTACTTTATTTTTCTTGTTGCTATAGTAAATGGTATTTTCTTTTTTGCTTCTGTCTCTGATATTTTATTGTTGGTGTACAGAAATGCCTTAGATTTCTGTATATTTATTTTGTACCCTGCTCTTTTGCCAAATTCACTTATTATATCGAGTAGTCTTTTGGTGGAGTTTATAGGATTTTCTAGGTATACTATCATGTCATCTGCATATAATGAAAGTTTTACTTCCTCTTTCCCAATTTGGATGCCTTTTATTTCTTTTTCTTGTCTGATTGCTGTGGCTAGGACTTCGAACACTATGTTGAATAGAAGTGGGGAGAGTGGACAGCCTTGTCTAGTTCCTGATTTCAGGGGGAATGCTTTTAGTTTTTGTCCATTGAGTATGATGTTAGCCTCAGGCTTCTCATATATAGCCTTAATTATGTTAAGGTATGCTCCCTCTATTCCCATTTTGCTGAGTGTTTTCATCATAAGTGGGTGTTGTACTTTATCATTTGCTTTTTCTGCATCTATAGATATGATCATGTGATTTTTGTCTTTCATTTTGTTTAGGTGATGTATTATATTTATTGATTTGCGAGTATTAAACCATCCTTGCATCCCTGGGATGAATACCACTTGATCGTGATGTATGATCTTTTTGATGTATTGCTGGATCCTGTTTGCCAATATTTTATTGAGGATTTTAGCATCTATGTTCATCAGTGATATTGGCCTGTAGTTTTCTTTCTTTGTTGTGTCTTGACCTGGTTTGGGGATTAGAATAATACTGGCTTCATAGAAAGAGTTTGGGATTTTCCCCTCTTCTTGGATTTTTCGGAACAGTTTGAGGAGGATAGGACTTAGTTTTTCCCTGAATGTTTTGTGGAATTCACCTGTGAAGCCATCCGGTCCAGGGCTTTTGTGTGTAGGGAGATTTTGGATTACTGTTTCAATTTCCTTCTTTGTTATTGGTCTGTTGAGACTTTCCACTTCTTGATTCAGTTTTGGAAGGTTGTATGTTTCTAGAAATTTGTCCATTTGTTCTAGATTGTCAAATTTCTTGCCATACAGTTGTCTGTAGTAATTTCTAACTATCATTTGTATTTCTGTGGTATCAGTTGTGATTTCTCCTCTTTCATTTCTAATTTTGTTTATTTGGGTCTTCTCTCTTTTCTTCTTGATTAGACTGGCTAGAGGCTTGTCGATTTTGTTTATTTTTTCGAAGAACCAGCTCCTAGTTTTGTTAATCTTTTGGATTGTTTGTTTAGTCTCTATGTCATTTAGTTCTGCTCTGATCTTGATGATTTCGTTCCTTCTTCTTGCCCTAGGCTTTGTCTGTTGTTGTTGTTCTAGTTCTTGTAGCTTTATGGTTAGGTTTTTTACTTGAGATTCTTCTAGCCTTTTCAGATATGCCTGTATTGCTATGAATTTCCCTCTCAGGACTGCTTTTGCTGTGTCCCACAGGTTTTGGGCTGTTGTGTGCTCATTATCATTAGTTTCTAGAAATTTCTTGATTTCTTTTTTGATGTCATTGTTAATCCATTCATTATTTAATAGCATGTTATTCAATCTCCATGAGTCTGGGTGTCTTTGATTTTTTTCTCTGAAGTTGATTTCTAGTTTCAAGGCATTGTGATCTGAAAAGATGCTTGATATGATTTCAATTTTCTTGAATTTGTTGAGGTTTGTTTTGTGTCCTATCATGTGGTCTATCTTTGAAAATGTCCCATGTGCCTTTGAAAAGAATGTATATTTTGCTTCTTTGGGGTGGAAAGTTCTGTATATATCAATTAGGTCCATGTGGTTTAGTGTGTTGTTCAATGCCTGTATATCCTTGGTGTTTCTTTGCTTTGATGATCTGTCTATTGTTGATAATGGAGTGTTGAAGTCCCCTACTATGAGTGTGTTGTTGTTGATATCCTTCTTGTGGTCTTCTAGTATTTGCTTTATGTATTTGGGTACTCCAATGTTGGGTGCATATATGTTTATCAATGTCATATCTTCTTGAAGGATTGTTCCTTTAAGTATTATGAAATGTCCTTCTTTGTCTCTTTTTATTGGTCTTGCTTTGAAATCCGTTTTGTCTGATATGAGGACTGTTACCCCAGCTTTTTTTGCCGGTCCGTTGGCTTGGAATATTTTTTTATATCCCTTTACTTTCAGTCTGTGTAAATCTTTTGTTTTGAGGTGTGTTTCTTGTAGACAGCAAATATGTGGGTCCTGTTTTCTTATCAATTCCGTTATCCTATGTCTTTTAATTCGATCATTTAATCCATTTACATTTAAGGTTATTATTGACGTATATTTATTCATTTCCCTTTGTACCTCTGTTCCTCTCCTCTCTTGTTCTTTCCTTCTTTTTTCTTAGAACACACCCTTTAGCATCTCTTGCAATGTTGGTTTGGTGGAGATGTATTCTTTCAGTCTTCCTTTGTCTGAGAAACTCCTTATTTCACCTTCTATTTTGAATGAGAGCCTTTCTGGGTAGAGCATTCTTGGTTGTAGGCCTTTGTTTTTCATTGCTTGAAATATTTTTGACTATTCCCTTCTGGCTTTTAATGTTTCTGTTGAGAAATCAATTGATAGCCTTATCAGAGCTCCCTTGTATGTTATTTGCTGTTTTTCTCTTGCTGTTTTTAGGATTTTCTCTTTGTCTTGAAATGTTGCCATTTTAATTATGATATGCCTTGGAGTGGGCTTTGGGGGGTTCCTCTTCATTGGAACTCTCTGTGCTTCCTGAACTTGTATAACTTTTTCTCTCGTCAGGTTCGGAAAATTTTCTGTCACTATTTTTCCTATCAGTTTTTCAATTCCATGCTCCTTTTCTTCTCCCTCTCTAATTCTGATGATCCTGATATTATTTCTTCTCATGCTATCCTGTAATTCCCTTACATCTTGTTCATATTTTTTCAATCTTTTCTCATTTTGCTGTATTGTCTGGGAGTTTTTCTCTACATTATCTTCTAACTCACTAATCCGATCCTCTGCTTCGTTTAGTCTGCTTTTGACTAATTCTACTGTGTTTTTCAGTTCAGAGATTGAATTCTTCAATTCTTCCTGATTCTCGTTAACAGTTTCTATGTCTTTTTTTTTATTCTGGTGTAGTTCTCTGCAAGTTCCCTGTAATTTTCTTGGAGCCGCTGGTAACTTCCTTGGAGGTTGTCATAGTTGTTTTTAAGGATGTCGAGTATATTGAGCTTCTTTACCACCATTGTTTTGAATTCCATGTCTGACATTTGGGCTATGTCTATTTCATCCATCTATCTCTCTTTCTGAGGATTCCTCTTTTCTTTTCATTGAGGGGTTATTTTTGCATCTTACCATGTTGGATTCTTTTTGTTTTTATTTATTTATTTGTTTGTTTTTTGGGGGGTGTAGTCTGCTTTGACTTCCCTCCTTTGTGGTGTGAGATTCTTTATCAGAGATCTGGGGGTTTCAGTGGTGCAGTCTCTTTGATATCCTGAGCCTGATGTTCTTGAGTTACCCTTTATGTCGTTTGTTTATGCTGTCTGGTTATATTTCAGATGCTCTTTGGTAGGATCTTTCTTCTGGCTAGTTGGTTGGGAGTCACTGTATCCACTTTGTCTTGAGTTCTTTTGTGGAGATGCTGTTAAATCATAAACACACAGCCCAGGCAGGAGACCCACACCCTCAAAAAATATCCCCCACCCTCTATCCTGCTATCGTTTCCCAACGAGCGTATATTAATATAAATGTAAAGAGATTCGAGCTTTTATACTATAAGAAGAATAGATAAGAGTTGTTTTTAGGGTGGAAAAATATAATTTTTGATAGAGGGGGTGATAGATCAATAATAGTTGAGACTATGCAAGCCAGTAGGTAATATTTACATTGTATGTTAATAAAAATAGAAGAGAAGAATGGAATAATGCATAATATAGTAAGAAAGTGGGATTGTATTGTATTGGGTTTATATAGTAATTATACTCTATTATTTAGAGTCATAGGGGGGCTAAACTAGACACACAAACAAATAAACAACGATTGAAGGGAAAGGATGAGAAGGAGAGGTTATATGCAACACGTTTGAGATAAAGTTTGTTTTTCTTTTGGAAGGGATAAAAACCAAAAAAAAAAGAAGAAAGAAAAGAAGAAAGAAAGAAAGAGAAAAGAAAGAAGAAAGAAAAAAAATCCCAAGAAAAAAGAAAGAAAGAAAGAAAAGAAAGAAAAAAGGAGAAAGAAAGAAAGAAAGAAAAGAAAGAATAAAGGAGAAAGAAAGAAAGAAGAAAGAGAGAAAAAAGTGAAAAAAAAAAGGGAATGTTTTTACTCCGTTTTAGCCTTGGTGTGTCGCCTTCTTTATCTGCATCCGTAGCTGGTCTAGTATGGCGATTCAGAGGTTCTTGTTTCTTGCATCACTGGTGTGCGCCCGCGGTTGCTGCAATGGTGTGTACCCGCGGTTGCCGGCACCGCGCGTTCCCTTGCTGTCCGCTGGAGCCAGCTGAGGTGTCCTTGCATGCCCGCCCCTGCACGGGCGGGGTGGCCCGAGAGCTTGCCCCACGATTGGCGCCTATTGTTGCTGTGCTGGGGTGTTTTCGCGTTCGCTCCGAGGTGTCCCCGTGCACGCATCCCCGCACGCGCAGGCAGCCTGATAGCTTGCCCCGCGATTGGCGCCTATTGTCCCCGGGCTGAGGTGTTTTTGTGCTTGCGTGCCCGTGCCCTTAGTCCCGCAGAGCAGAGCTCCGGGAGTTGGTCTCTCGCCTCTTAGGGCGGGGCCCCGGACACTTGTGCACAGTGGAAGAGGGCATCTGTGAGTCACTGCCGCCCTCTGTTCCCCTGCCGCAGCCTCCCGCCTTCCCTCACCCAGTCTGGGCAGGCATGAACAGAGCCTGCACTAGTGGTCTGCTTTCCGGCCTGGGGCCCAGCACCCACGGGAGCTGGCTAGGGGTGTCTGTGCACGGTCCTCTGCGTGTTCAGCGGGCCCTCACTGTGCCCGTTGGGGCACTGTTCTTACGTCCGTTTGGGAGTGTCCGAGGGACGTCTGGACTCACTGCCCCACACCCCTGGGCCACTGAATGAGAGCACTTCCCTCTGCGCGCCCCCAGGACCCAAGGGTAGGGTTGGGGAGTGGATGAGCGCGCCTCTGCGCCTGCACTCCTCAAGAATGGCCTACCACCCCCAAACTTTCCTCCCCTCTCCACCGTCCACTATAGAAAAATATAAAGGAGAGTTATGTTCTCACTTGCCCGGGAGCACGCTGTCTCCTGTCCTTCAGCGCCAGTGCTACTTGGTCGAGTCCCGTCTCTGCCAGCGGGCAGAGATCTGCTCTTCTCCTGACTCTTCTCCGGGGTAGCCTGTGGTCGCCAAAAAGCCTTTGTGTACTTCCAGTCACAGCTCGGGCAGCCGCCCCAGTCAGGAATCCCGTTTCGTCCCCTTTTCCTCTGCTATCCTCACTAAACAGGTTGTTCCGAGATGGATTTTCTCTAATCCAGCAGTGCCATGGCTCGACTCCTGCCAGTGTCCAGCTGCTCACTGAGATGTTCTGTCTGCAATTAGCCCAAACTGCAGACGGGTCTTGGGAGCCTGAAAACGCAGCCTCCCCTCACTCCTCCGCCATCTTCTCTCCTTGGCATAGTTTTGAAGAGATGAAAGAAGAGTAGACACTTCACAAATAATGTTCCTTTTCTTTCCATTTCCCAATGGCTCCCAAACAATGAAATACATCTATTGTACAGTAGTCCCTCTCTATATTGCAGTTCACTTATCGCAGCCTCGCTGTATCACGGGATTTTAAAAAATATTATATTTAATTATTTATCATGGATTTTTCACTATATCGCGGGATTTTGTGGTACTATATACATATGTTGTTAAAGTTACGTAGGTTTAAGAATATAGAATATGTTTAAGAACATAAGCAGTGTTTATAAAAGTGTGGAAAAGGTTAATAAGGGAGTGAGAAAGGTTAATAAGGGCCTGGGAACGGTTTATAAGTGTGTGGGAAGGGTTTATAAAGCCTTAAAATACACATAAGTACTAAAATAAATGTAAGGTTCCTACTTCGCAGATTTTCACCTATCCTGTGGGGGAGAGGGGTCTAGAATGTAATACCCACGATAAGTGAGGGAATACTGTATTCCTCCATGTCTCTTTACCAAGCTATTTTTTTTCAATTTTACTCATTTGTCACTTTCCAGATGCTTTTTCATATTTCAAGATGTATCACACACAGACCACAGCTCTAGCCTCCCTTGAGATGTGATTCAGTTCTTTCTCTGAGTCCCTGAGCAGCATCTCACTTGTGCTCTTACACTGGTCAGCTGCCCTTCCTGATGCAGCTCACTCTGCTGCCACCAACTCTGCTGCTTGTGTCAGAACCCCTCTCACTCATGGGCACCAGACCCCAACAAAGGTCACAGTTCTGTGGCACAGTGGGGAAGACTGCTTCTATTGCCATAGGCTTGATTATCTTTCATAATCAAGGATCTGTTGCTTGGACCCCAAAACCCCCAAAGTCTTGAAGAGTTTTGGTGAATTTGCTATTTAATTGTTTTACTCCCATCTCTTCTCCATTGAAATCAGGTATTAATCTGAGGGGAAAGGATTGCCCGAATCAGCAGAAAAATTCAAGTGACAAAATTTATGCCCAGACTACTTCTTCCTTCTGGTTCTGTTCTATCCCAGGAGGCTCATTTGTCCATCAACCAGCCTGACACACCTATGCCACTTGAATTCCAGTGATGAAGTTGGATAGTCTCAGCCTGGGGGCTCCTATAAAATTTCTCATAAAACACTATAGCTGTATGCCCTGAAAAAGGTCATGGGTTCAATTCCCAGTCAGGGCTCATGCCTGGGTTGCAGGCCAGAAAAAATTCTAAAAAAATAAAACAAAACAGACAAACAAAAAATTATAACACTATAGTTTTATAAAAGTTGTCTAAAATAAAATTACTCTTTTTTAAAAAGCTATTATTAATGTACACTGAACTTGCAGTTTGCAAAAGGATTCTTTAGGTTGCTATTTAGTCGTATCTTCCATTAATCTCATATTTGTAAGTTGCATCTTTGAATATACCTAAGAAATCCATATGTATTACAGTAGGCCCATCATCAGCCCAGCTGACTGAGGGCATTCAAGGTTCTTATTTGGTCTCTATCAAATATCTTTCATGTGGCAAAAACATACCTAAGGTGGTAGGCTTTTACTAAAAGATACAGGAAAAAAGACCTCATAGAAAATTGGATAAATCTAAATGAGAGTGCCACAATCAGTTTTGAGGTCCCAAATTTGTCTTTGTTTCCTTCTCTATCTGTTTTTCTATTAACTTTGCTTCTATTGTCCCTTTTGCTGCTGCTTATTTCTACTGCCTTTCTGCTACTTCTGGGATGCAAAATGGCCTTAATGTGAATTCAATGGGATCTGAGACTCACCACACAATCTCTTGGACAGATTTCTCTGCCCTCTCCTCACAGGCCACTGCACTGCCAGGACTAGCTTAACAGAATATTTTAGCAGGAATAACAATTCCTAGTCCACTAAGATTTGGCCAACACAGTAGGGTCACTTGACAAAAATGTGTTCATTTATTCAATAGATACTCGTCGTCGGCAGCCGTCCGTCTCGAGAGACGATGGTGTAGCTTCTCAAGAGTCTTATCTGCACCGCCGAGAATGGCTGTGCAGTCCGACTTGGGAGTGACATGGTATCTGTCTCCTCCCGTGTTGAATCGACATCTTGCGATGACGCTGGAGTGTCCTCTCCAGTGAAGTGAAGCTACAGAGCCTGGGCAGGGTGATATGGAGGGTCTGCTGTTGCCCATGCAGCAGACCCCCCCTCTCTTCGCAGCTGAAGGGTCCAAGGGAAAGACGGAGTCGATACAGCTTGGTTTCAGGTGCGCTGCAGGAGTTGCCGGTGTTGACTACAATGTCAAACCGCCTTAGGGACTCTGGCTCCGGATTTTCTGTCGGGGTTTACTCCCTTAGCCTTTCCCCTGAAGAGGTATGCCGCAAGGCAGCGGAGGTTTTTTGGAGTCAGAGTTTTCCTTCTCTGATGTACCCTGACTGGAAGATCGAACCAGCGACACTTAGCTCGCAGGCCGACGCTCAATCCACTGAGCTAAACCAGCCAGGGCAATAGATACTAATTGGTCACCAATTATGTGCCAGGTGTTGTTATAGCTGCTAGTGTTATACACTACATCCCTGCCCACAGGGGCCACTCATTATAATAGGAAAGATGATAAATAAGTCAAGGAAAATTAATTTGGTGATAAGTACCATTCCATTAAAAAAACAATGTAATGAAATAGGGAGATACTGGGCTGGGGAAAAAGTAAGGATTAGATAGAGCTGAAAAGATAAAATTGAAAAGCTAAAACTGAAGTTGAAACTTGAAGTTGAGAAGTAGTTATTTTTGTTAAAATCTCTGTGAGAGCATTCCAGTACGTTCCAAAGCATTCTAGCAAAGGCCTGGGTACAGCAACAAGGTTGGTGTCATGCAACAGGAAAAAGGAAAGTGTGGTGAAAATATTGAAAGTAAGGGGAAGAAACCAGAAGATAAAATTGGAGAGGTAGGCAGGGGCAAAATGATTTAGCAAGTGGCACTAGAAAGCCACTTGAGAATTATTTTGTTTGTGTTTTAAGTTTATTTTTTACTGTATTTTTTTCCCTCAGAATTTAAAATATGGAAGATGTGTTGGGTCTGGGGATAAAGATCTGGTTTTAACAAAGATTAGACTATAATAACTGTAGAAAGCACTGCCTGGAGATGACTTACAGAAGGTGTTTGGGCCTGGCAAGCACTTAGGGTTTTATAAACCATTCAGTCTAGTTATCCAGAAATTTCTGTCCCTCCATCTTTCTGTAATTTATGAGTTCATAAACATTCTTTTATTGCTGAAGGGGAATGGCCTGAAACAGGTGTCCCTCAGGTCAGCCTGTAGAGTGTCAGTTCTTGACTTTAATGCAGCAAAGATTTCACAACATGAGTCTGTGTGATTTTGAGAATACATTTATTAAAGCTGAGAACAGTGAAACAAAGGAAGGACTTGAGGTAGAAGCAACAGCGGAGATCATAGGCTGTACTCTGCCCTGGCTCCCTAGAAATATTACAGGAAAGAAGTGAGCCAAGGTGTGGCTGATTTTAGCTCACTGGAAAGCCAACAAAAGGGAGGCCATGGAGACAGGATCAGTGGGTAAGCCTGGCGAGAGCTCCTGCTGCCACCCACTCCTTCACAGGGAATCTCCAATAAAAGATGGGTTAATAAAATTATTTTGTTAGGTAGAATAGACAGCAAACCAAGGCAGGGAGGAAGAGGGAGACATATCTCACCCATTGACTCAGCAGTCTTGATCCCAAAGTCCCCAAAGATTTGGGTTCCTATTAGTGAGAAGGAAAATGTTAAGTAGCAACTAGGAATGAATGTCCAGAAAGGAAATAAAGGCAGGGTCCTCACCATTGCAATCTAACAAGGAACTTAATACAAGAGGTTAAAAGAAAAGGGAGACATGTCTCACCTGCTGACCCAGTCCTGTAATCCTGAGCTTGGTCCAATAAGAATGGCAGGCATTTGGAACAACACAAGGGAACTATGATAGTGCAGTGGGGAGCCCTTGAAAGTCTGTGTGTATCATCTCCACTAGCCAGGTAAAGGAAAACCTTGAGACTGTTTATTCATACCAAGTCCTGGAAGGGAGAAAAGGAGGGGGACTACAGTGCACAAAGAAAAGCCCATAAAACAACTTTGGTTAACTGCCTGCCTTCCATCATGTGTGCAAAATGGACAGATAGAGTCAAAAGCAAGATAAGGATTTGGGCTAACAGACCCCCCACTCGTACCTACATTTGGGTGGTCACATCTCCCTAGGGGAAAGCTGGCACCACTTTTACCCATCAATCAAAATGTAACTCCCTCTCCCCATTCCTCCAACTATAACAAAGAATTCAGTCTCTTGGCCTCTTGGCCCTTTCTTGCCACACAGGGGACCCCTGGCCACCCAGTGTCTGGCCATAGCCTCCGGCCACCCAGGTACTGGCTACCAGTCTATGGCCATCCTGATCTTGCTGCCCTTGTTTTTGCCACCCTCGCCTTTTCTCTTCTATTAGAACTTAGCACTAATAAACTTTGCTTGCATACTAGTAGGCTTGCTGATCTGTAATCCCTTCCTGTGTTGGCAAGAAGAATCAAGTTTCTGGGAGTTTCTCCCATAACACATATACACATGTGCATATATATAGCATGTATTTTCCCAAAGAAATTTCCATTTGTTTGTTGCAAATAAATGAATCATTTTGTTTGTCATTCCCCTCATCCCCTTATGTTCAAGGCAGGGAAAAAATTTCTTCTCCATGAATTATTCAAACTGTCTTTTTATGTCTGAGAAAGTTCCTGCTATCTTAGAAGGAGACTGATTTGAGACAAAGTGACAGGCCTACTTTTTGTGTGTCTTTTAAAATTCTTGGTAGCTAATGTCTAGAAGCAAAAACTATGTGTGTAGAAATTGCAGCCTGATCCTCCTTGAAGGAAAATCCTAATCACCAATTTCAAAAGCATGAGCTTTGCTAATGAGCAGCAGTCTGCAGCCATTGTGTTTTACTTTAAAGCATATTCCCTTACAATCAAATGTACAAAGAGTCAATTTCTATGCCCTGAAGACTTTTCAAATTATTGCTCAGCAATTAATCATGGAGGGGGGCGGTTTGCAAAACCTATTTTCACCTTAATTGGTTGGAGGGCAACCTACAGATTTTACAAATGCAATTCACAGCCCACTAATGAACAACTTATTTAAGAAATGCATACATTGAGAACACTTTATATACATTATTAAGAATACATAAAGCAGAATACTGCTTAATTCCCATAAAATCTTTCTGGTCTTGCTTGCTCTATTTTTTCAGTTCCTATCTGCAGCCTCAATGAGTCAAAAGGACCTCTAGGTAGAAATATTAAAACCCTCAGTCTGTGTGTATTTTTATTAAACATTCCAGGTCAGATCACAAATACTGATGCTGGCAAAGTAGTCACAGCAGAGTGAGGGGGATTTTTGGTGTTTCATCTTTTCAATACTTCTTTATTACTATTGTTATAAAGCTTTAGACAGCAGTTATAGTTTGACTGCTGGTCTAGCCAGCTTTTGTTATATTTCTTTATATTTCAAAAAGTGGTCAGGAAACCTGCTATAAAGACTTAGAATGGTAGGATCTCAGGTTCAGAAGGGACCCTACATCAGTGAGGGTCCTGGCAGAAAATAAAATTCTATGCAGAGTGTTTAACTGAAAATAGTTTAAAGGCAAGATGGTCCACAGGAATGTGGGCAGGGCAAGGGACCCACAAAGGATGAGGAAGAACCAGGACTATCAGTAGTGCTGTTACTACACTGGATCTGAAAGACAAGGGCAGAAGACAGTGTTGTGAGCACTGCAAGAGCTGAAGTTGTAGAGAAAGCTATAGTCCTACTTACCCAGAGGAATCACAACCACTGCTGGGACATAACTGCTGACACAGGCAAGAAGCAGAAAGAGGGACGACACATCCCTCTTCATACCCTGACAGTTCTTTCCATTGGATGAACCTCTAGAGAAGCCAGAGGTGGGGAGCCTGGATATGCTGTCAGTAAGGCTCAGCCTCCTCCTGAGTACACAGATCAGGCAGAGATGGAAAGATGGATGTGATGGTTCTCAGACCCATGCAGGCGGCATAGCACATGGATATCAGCCTATTCCTTGCACAATACTTTCAGTGCTACCAACTTTAAGTGCACACCTACCACATGCCATGCCCTGCTAAAAGGAAGTATATTCAGGGATGCCTAATGAATCATTCCCTGTCTCAGAGGAACCTATAGCCTAAGCCAGGACAGACTGGCAAGGAGATCATTTCTGTAAAACATGGTATGTACTAACTGAGGTGTATTTGTAGTCCTCTACTGTAGCATTGTTTATAATAGTAGGAAATTAGAAATAAACTAATTATCCATCAACTGGGAGTCAGTTAAATAAATAATGGGACAGAAACTCAGAGGAAAGCTATGCAATTATATATTTAAAATGAAGATCTTTGGACTTCTGGCCAAGATGGAGGTGTAGACAGACATGCTGCATCTCCCTCCACAACTAAGAAGGAATACAACTACCTCAAAACTAGAAACAACCAGAAATTCCAGAAAATCAAACTGCATGGAAGTCCAGCAAACAAACATATAAAGAAGAAATATTAACCCAGACAGGTAGGAGGGGTAGAGCTGGGGTTGAGAGGACACGGTGTAGTGGCAACAGTGGCGGTAGCAGCAGCAGTGGCAGCAGCAGGCTGCTGGAAAGCACAGTCACATGTTTTAAAAAGTCAGGAGGAACATCTGGGGAGCATTCCCAGCTCCTCACTCCTCACAGTACCTTGCAGCTCACTGTCCCAGCACCAGAGAAAATCAAGCCTCGTTGCTTCTGACTGTGCAGACCAGCTTCTGACTGCGCAAACCAGTGGGTGTTGGGGTGGAGGCAGAAACTGCTGGTCTCAGCAGAATCCACTTGTTTAAAGGGCCCCCATGGTCCCAGAACATTCGCAGACCCATCCACTCTGGGAACAACGGCCAGAGCAGCAGCCAGAGAGGCACCAGTCCAGTACAGAAGTAGGAGAGGTGCCTGGAAAAGGGGTGAGTGCTGGGCAGGCAGCATTATTCCCTCTCGAACCCCTCCCCCACATACAGTGCCACAACATGGTGAAATGGTTCGCCCTGTACTGACAAATCCCTAAGGGTCCTCCCCTTACAATGTAACAGGAGCGACAGCTCTACCTGGAATACAGAGGCAAACAAATACAGGAGGATGTCAGAATGAGGAGACAGAGAAGTATGGCCCAAAAGGGAAACAGATCAAGGTTCCAGTGGGAGAACTAAGCGACGAGGAGATAGCCAACCTCACAGATGAGGAGACAGACAACCAAACAGATGCAGAATTCAAAACACTGGTGATAAAGATGCTCATAGGCTTGACAGATATGCTTGAGTACGGCAAACGCATAAGAGAAGTGAAGGCTATGTTAAGTGAAACGAAGGAAAACCCACACAAAACCAATGGTGAAGAGACGGAAACAGGGGTTCACATCAATGATTTGGAACATATGGAAGAAAAAAACAGTCAATCAGTGCGGAATGAGGAAGCAAGAATTGAAAAAAAATGAGGGAAAATTCCCAAATTTTGCTAAGGAGATGGGCATACAGGTCTGGGAAGCACAGACGGTCCCAGGCGAGCTGGACCCAGAGAGGACCACACCAAGGCGCATCATGATTGAGATACCAAAGGTGAAAGATAAAGAGAGAGTCCTGGGGGCAGCAAAAGAGAGGTGGAGAGCTGCCTACGGGGGAGGGGGGTGTCTATAGGACAATCAGCTGATTTCTCAGAGGACACTTTGCAGGCAGGAAGGGACTGGCAAGCAGTATTCAATGTGATAAAAAGCAACCTACAACCAAAATTACTCTATCCAGCAAAGCTATCATTTAGAATGGAAGGGCAGATGAAGTGCTTCCCAGACAAGGTGAAGCTAAAGGAGTTCATCATCACCAAGCCCTTATTATATGAAATGTCAAAGGGACTTACTTAAGAAAAAGAAGATCAAAACTATGAACACTAAAATGACAACAAACTCACAACTATCAACAACTCAATCTAAAAAATAAAATCCAACTAAGCAAACCAGAATAGGAACAAAATCATAGGTATGGGGATCATTTGGAGCGTTATCAGCTGGGAGGGGGAAGAGAGAGAAATGGGGAAATGGTGTGGGGACTAAGAAGCATAATCACTTGGTACAAAATAGACAGGGGGATGTTAAGAATAATATAGGAAAGGGTGAAGCCAAAGAACTTATATGTATGACCCATGGACATAAACTAAGGGGGATGGGATTGCTGGAGGGAAGGGGGTTACTGGACAGAGGGGAGCAAAGGGAAAAAAATCGGAACTACTGTAACAACATAATCAATAAAATATACTTTAAGAAAATCCAAATCAATAAAGTTACTGGTGAAAATGGAAAAAAAATAAAGATCTTTATGTCATGCTATAGAGTGCTCACTGAAATATATTGTTTTTAAAAAGCAGAAGCTGAACACTGGCCAGTGTGGCTCAGTTGGCTGAGCATTGTCCCATACATAAAAAGGTCACTGCTTCAATACCCAATCAGGGCACGTGCCTATATTGTGGGTTCGATCCCCAGTTAGGGCACGTGCAGGAGGCAACCAATCAATGCTTCTCGCTCACATTGATATTTCTCTTTCTCTTTCTCAAATGAGAATTTTTTAAAAAACTGCAATGTTAAATAAATATATGCAAAAATTAGAAAAAATATTTTAAAGAGCAGAAGCTGAATGTTTTATACAATATGCTAACATTTGTATAAAATAGAAAGGAAAGAATAGAGAAACAAAGGAAGAAAGGACAATATAGACTGTACATATACATATATGTTTGCTTGTGTATGTATGCTGGTCAGCCTTTCAAAGGAGTCATAAGAAGGAGTAGTTGGCTGTCTCTGGAAGGGAAATGAGTGCTGGGGGTGGGTGCGTTAAAAGGAGGCATTTTATTTACTTCTTGAGACTTTGAATTTTGAACCATGTAAATATATTACCCATTAGAAAAATAAGCTTATGAAAAATTAAAATTTAAAAGTCCACATAATACAGTAACTGCACAAAGTATGGAGCCCACAAGAAGGATCTGTAACCTGGCCTGGAGGTCATGTCAAGCCTCCTAGAAAATGTGCTGTGTAAACTGAATCTCAAAGGAAACGCGGAGCTTGGCAGGAAGGGCTCCTAGGCAGCAGAAGTGGTTAAAGCAAAGGCATAGACGCCTGGGGTGGGAGGGAGAAGGGGTGTACCTCAGAGTGAGAGAAGCTGTGCATGTCTGGAGCCAAAACATGAAGTGGAAAGTGACGCAGAGCTGGCAAGGTCAGACTGTGGGAGCCTTGTGAACTCCATATGAAGTTTAGATTGGATCTGGAAGATGATAAAGAATCACTAAACTCTGGGTTTAATGATGGGAGTAAGGAAAATGAGACTGAAGGTAGAGAGACTATTGTCCTTGAAACACAGGTTCATTTAATTCCATCAGGCGAACTTGGGACAATACTGGGCCAGCACAAAATTCGATTGTTTGATACAAATTGACAACAAACAAAAGACAGTTTCCTAATAACATTTGCTATTGTTTTAATGTTAAACTACTAACATTTGCTTGCTATTAATTCATGTACTTTGACGTGTTTCAGAAGAAGGTTCCTAGAGAAAACTGGAAATGGAGAACATTTTATCAATTAGCTTACTATCAGGATTGGGAAGATGGTTATATTGAGTTCAGAGGTAGAACATCTTGTTAACACACTACTTTTCTGAGGGGCATAGGGTGGGAACCACAGATATCATCTAAGCCACAGCTCCTGTGCCACCAAACCTGAGTGACTCAGCAGTTGCTGGAGCAGGGACCATTTGAGCCCAGAGCAAACGTTCTGTCCTCCCCTCAATCCATGCACCAGTGAAGGATGACTAGATTTGTAACCAAACGTAGGTCCAGCTGCCTGATGTTTTGAAATCCAATACCTGAGAGACAGTTGCTGATGTAAAGGAAAATGGTTTTATTTCAGGTGCTGACAACCTGGAAGATGTGGGACTTTGTCTCAAAGTTTATCTCCACCTCTCAACACAGGCAGAGGTTCTTATAAAAAGGAAGAGAGGAGCAGAAAAAAGAGATCAAGGGATGGGGCTTGGAAAGTTCTCTATGTGCAGAAGGGCACGGTCCATTCAGATGAAGCAAATGATGGTCCAGTGTGCGTCATTCTGGTTTAGTCACCTTGACTTCACATCATCCTCACTCCACAGTCATCCTGGCTCCACAGTTGAAAGTCAGCGAAACTCCCAGAGCTGGGATGCCTGAAGGCTGGTGGTTCGTATCTTTTGAAGTTAGTTCCTAGGATTCTTATACAAACATGCACTTTATCTACAAGCTACATATTAGTCATTCATTACTTACAGAATATGTCAGAAAGAATGATGTGTGGATTACAATTCCCCACTGTTATAATTTTCCACTGTTACGGATTTACAGTTACAACTTCAGTTTTTTTGTTTTGTTTTGAGAGTGCATTTAGTAAAGCTGGGGACAGTGAAACAAAAAAAAGGGCTTAGGGTAGGAGAAGCAACAGAAGAGAGACTAGGCAGGGCTGCTTTGGCTCCCTGGAAAAGTGAAAGGAAACAAATGAGCAAGATGAGGTTGTTATTGACTCACTGAAGAGTCAGAGAAAAGGAGCCTTGGAGACAGGTTCAGAAGCTTAGCTGCCTGCTGTTCCCCTGGTTGCAAGTCCCATGGGGGGCCCCAGAATTTTGGGTTTTTTTGTTTGTGTGTTTTTAAGTACGTGCCAGAGAGAAGGGCACAGTCATGCCCCAAGGAGGGTACACAATAACGTCAGTTTCTTGTCTCAGATTTTTTCCTCACTGATTATGTGAACTTGGGCAAGTACTTCATCAGTCAGAGCCCCAGTTTCTATATCTATAAAATGGGGATATTTATACCTGCCTTACATATTTTCCTAATATAAAGGTATATTGCAAGAAGAAATTGAGATAATGTATGTGAGTGTGCTTTAAGAATAAGAAAGGAGAAATTGAACTGCTTTTTTTGTAACTTGGAGGTCTAAAATCAGTAACTGTAATTATCTGTATGACATAAGAGTACTTAAGTACGTTTGAAAAAATGTTGAAAATTGCCTTTCTCTGTTCAAAATGTAGGATTGAGACCAAGAGTAAAATGACAGAAAGTCAATCAAATTTTAACAGGAAGCATTTTCTCTGTTTGAAAAGGTGAGGAAGTCATGTTTAGAGTTATGACCTTTGCACAACATTGAACCTGAGAAAGAATTTAGACTGAATTTATCTTTAATAACAGGGACTGATTTTAAAATGTGCTTATATTAGATTACACCTGTAATTTAAGGTCTGCTTGCAGTTGCTGATTGGATTCTTGAGCACTAGTTTGTATTTCAGAAAGCCTTTCATTTTACTTTAATTTTAGCAATGCGGGTTATGATGGATAACTTCCCCAATATCTTGTTTGAACCTATGAATGATGAATTAACTTGGATGAATTTGGGGAAGTTAAAGGGAAGAACATACTTTTACCACTTTTTTCCTGTTTGTGGAAAGAGTTTAGAAACTGGAAAATGCTCTATTCGGGAGAAGGAAAGTTACGCAGTAAGGGACTGATACTTGTGCAGTAACTTGGCATGTGGGCTTCTTTTTGAATCTTTAATTAAAAATAGGGATTATATATCCCTGATAGATATTCACACTTGAACCATAGTTACTGTAAACAGCAAAAATTCTCAATACTGTTACTCTTTGCACTTTTTTCTTAATCATTATACACACACACACACACACACACACACACACAGGATATATAGCTTATATTGTTTTGTACAGATGTGGGCCACCACTGCAACAAAATACATTCTTTTTGCTCTAAGATATTTATAAGGGAAATATTTAAATGTTATGTATATGGTGGTAAAAAGAAAAATTCATCAGGTCTTCTATAAGCAAGAATGAAGGTTTTTGTAAAGATTTCTGTTCAGTGTTCTGCCATGTAAAATTCAAGGCAAGTTCTCCATGCAGCTATGTATATGTGAGTATTCTCATTCTTTTCAACTTGCCTTTGAAGAGTGATGAACTGTTATTATCAAGTAGACTACTATTCAGCTTCTACTGTTCCTGGCCTACTGTTGATCCTTTAAGGATGATTTCTTTAGACTTTTTCAATATGTGACATTTTCCCCCATTTGCAATGGTGATTTTAAATGTGGAAGTGCATGCATATTCAGATATTTGCACCCCACCCACTTCCATCTCCCGAAAGCTAGAACACTGCCAACTAATCTGTTGTATAGGTCCTTTAGAAACACGTTATTAAACACTTAAGGTTGGGTGCTGCTAATTCTTTGCGAAAATCCAAATATTGTTAAGGGACCAGGGAGATGCCACTACCCCCTGATTTTTCATTAGGAAATATATATGTTTATGTAGACAGATCTTTCCATATTCATAGTGACTTTTCAAGTAATTGAACATAAAGATTTTGATCCTACATTTTTACACCTGTTTAAATCGTTCACTGTTGTTACTACATGTCAGCCATTTAAATAAATTGTGCTTTAAAAATTTACTACAGTTATGTACCTTTCTAAGTCAAACACTTGTGATCTTTGCTTTAATTACACGAAAGTATCTTGCCTCCTTGATATTTGTATTGATTCATTTCTAGAGTGGAGGTAGACTTGTATGGCTTTTCAGAACTGAGATACAGGTGAATGATTTTAAAAAGTCAGAAGTTAAGGGAAGTCCTGTGTTTTTGGTCACAAAGACAGATTATTATTCCTTCCTATATTTTCTTGATAGCATAGGACAAATGTTTCTGAGGTAAGATGAAAACGGGTTAAAGATTGTATGGTATTTGGGATTTGGAAAGAAATATTTTAATTTTCAAATGTAGTTACAAATTAGAATATATTCATATGTGTACTTTCTGTTTAAATGCACGATTGTTACTTCAATTTCTGTGTTTATTCTTGATGAAAAGCTCTGTTCTTGTTTTTAAGTTTGTACTTTATCTTAAGAAATAAATTCACCCATGTTATCAAAAAAAAAAAGAATAAGAAAGCATTTAATAAATTTGTTATTATTAAAGAATATTCACTGGTGACTTGTCCAGACATAAAATATACCGCTAAATTCATAAACCCTGACTTATTACGTATTCAATGAACAACCCCCCCAAAATAAAGCAAAGCCTTATCTCCAATTAATTTCCCTTTTTATTCATGACTTTGATTAATGTTCAACACATTATAGATATATAATAATATACCATAGATTGACTAATGGTGATTCAAAAGACTAAATAGGATTTTAAGGTTTGTATCAAGTTTTGATGTTAACTCAAGCAAAGAAATCTATATATTAAAACTTTTACTTATATTTAGTCCAAGATAATTTACTTAAATAAAGTGGTAGCTTCAGGGTAAAAGAAAACATAATAAGATTGAAGAAATGGGTTTTTTAGTTAGAAGGCCCTAGATTAGGTTCACAGTTTAGATTTTCACTTATTTTGTGCCTTGGGTGTGTGGCCTAATGCCCAGAACCCATTTTCCTATCATTATAAGGTGAGTAAAGAAACACCACCACACTAACACACTATTTTCCTCTCCTTTTGTTTCTTCTCCCCATTTTTCTCATGAGACCAGGAGGTAAATTAATGAAGCCTAGTTTCTAAGCACTTCCCCTTAAAAACATATAAAGAAGCCCCATATAATTTTTATGTCATGATTTAAAAGACAATGTGAGCATTACATCAACTGCCAGCTATAGTCAGTCACCTTGAAGGAACACTAAAGCTTCTCATTCATTCATCTAACAAGTTATGTACCTCCCCATAGTACTGGGCATAGTGCCGCTGTTGAGAATACTAAGGTAGCTAAACAGGCATGGCCCCCTGCCCCACAGAGTTTACAGCTAATATTGAAAGAGATAAAATGAATAAACCCACAAACAAATATAAAATTGCTGTTTTTGAAAAGTGCAATGAATAAAAAAGGAGTGTATGTGAGACAATAATGAGGAATGTCATTTCTGTTGGGGACATCTTAAGGCAGGTTCTCTAGAAGGAGAGCCTGAAGTGGGGATATTTGTCCAAGTGATTGAGGGACCACTCTCAGGAGAAGCCTATAAGAAAGGGAGGTCAGCCGGATAGGGCAGGGGGAGAAGCTGGGTGAAGATGCTGGGTAAAGAAGCTGGGGATTCAGGAGAATTCTAGCCTCAGCATGAAACTAAGAAGAGATCAATAATAGAAAGTTTCATACAAGCTTATGGATTTAGTAAGATTTTTAAAAAGTACCTTTATCACTGCCCTGACTGTGTAGCTGGGTTGGTTGGAGTGTTGTCCCTGATATGCTAAGGTTGCAAGTTCAATCCCCATCCATGGCAAATGCAGGAATCAGCCAATGAATGCATGGATGGGTGGAATAGCAAATCAATGTCTCTCTTTCTTTCTTTTTTTCTGACTTTCTTTAAAATAAATCAATAAAAAAATTTTTAAGTACTTTGTTATTAAATTTATGCTTCAGGATTAGAGTTCTCTACCCAAATCTGGTGAAATCAGCCAGGAATAAGAAGGGAGACTGGCATACAGGAGACCCAGGTCGATAAATGCATAAGCAAACTGACTTGACCAGCTTCTCTATCTGGAAATCTAAGTTAGTTAATTGGTAAATCATTTCCACAGCTTTTTTCTTTCTTAAATTATATTTTATTAATGATGTAATTACAGTTGTCCCAATTTTCCCCCTTTGCTCCCCTCCATCCAGCACCCAGCACACCCTCAGGCTACCCCCCCACCCCCAATTTCTGAATCACCTCTTCTTTTTTCTGATACCAGATAACTGGGCATGTTTAAAACAGGTTCAATCTACTGTAAGAATCTCATTCCAAGAACCTTATGCCTACATCTGAAGAATTGAATCTTGGGACCCAGGTGATATGTACTCTTGCAAGTTTTTGAGGTCTTTATTTAAGCTACCACCACATTAATTTAGAACCTAGACTCTGTCTGTTCTGTTCCCTCTCTACTTTCCCATGCACCATAGACTGTTCTCTTGAAGATGATCAATTTTAAGTGTGTCCTAAATGTGAAACTGGGGACAATTAGAATCAAACATTTGTCTAGAAGGCACTGTCAGTCTCCACTTCAGAAAAGACAGTCCAGGAAGGTTTGTAGGGTGAACAGAAACCAGGGGCAGGAACGGTCTGTGCACATCAATCCAGGCTGAATCAGCATGCAATAAAGGGATGAACAAAATAAGGAGATAATCCATGACTTAATGACCCCAGAAAAACCAATGGGGTTGCCAATTTGGGGTCATCTAAACCAGGAGGAAACAAAGGTAAGGAAGACAAGAATCAGATTTGCTAGCAATATAAATTCTGGACTTAGTTTCCTGTGTAGAATAAATGGTGACCTGCATGGGGATAAGAGGTAGTTCAGATTTTTCAGAAATTACTTTTCTCTTACTATACTTGATTATAATTGAGTTTTCCTAGCTAATAAGCACAAACCAGAAGTTTGATAGACATGAATTTGTTTGTGTAAAGTGCCCTACATTTTCTTCTGCCTTTGTCCTCAAGAACAAATCACTAACCTGTAAGGATTACACACAGGCATGGATACACACACTCATTCAAACTCAGAAACTTTCAGAACATGGAAAAGTGCACAAGAAAGACTGTGGCAATAGTCATGTGGGGACAATGAGCCACATTCCCAAGGACTGATTGTGGCCTCAGTTCCCATGGTGATTATAAATTCAGCTCAGGGCCTACTTCCCATTGAGTATAACCTCCATTAAGAGGCAAGAGACAAAATGAAATAAAGCTGAAGCGCTTGATTGAGTCCAGACTGGGCTCAAAGGCTGCCAGCACCACAGCCAGACACAGGGAGCTACTTAAACTGTCACATTATACATCTCATAGCACACTAATCACTTCCTCAGCACCAGGGGCTATTTTAGAAAAGGCTGAATCAGGAAAGCTTTAAGAAACATGCAAAGATTTTTTGCTCCAATTTATTTGTACTTCCCTTTATGACCTTATTAGTTATGGCTGGATGAACAATTCTGAATTTCTCTTCCTATTTCAGTTTGTATAAGAACCTCTGTGACTGGTGTGTATGTGTGTACCTGTTTGAATGAGTGATTGTGTGATTGTGATAAATGATGATTAATAGATAGAAAGTGTACTCTTCCCACTCTTCCTCTCTCACAATTAAAAAAATGGGGGGGGGCTTGTAACCTCATTTTTTCTTTTAATTCAACTTTTTTTCTTTTTTATTGACTGTATTGAGGTGACACTGGGTAACAATTAGACAGCTTTCAGGGGCATAATTCTACAACATGTTATCTGTAAATTGTATTGTGTGTTCACTACCCCAAGTCAAGTCTCTGTCCATCACCATTTATTCCCCCATAATCTCCTCCACCTTCCCTACCCCCAATTCAGCTTTTTATTTTGAAATAATTGTTAATTCACATGTAGTTGTAGGAAATAATACAAAGAGATCTCATGTACCCTCCATCTATTTTGTCCCCATGGTAACATCTTGCATAACTATATTCAACACCACAATTAAGAAATTGACATAATTCACTGATCTTCTTCACAGTTCACCAGTTCATTCTTTATTAATGCTGAATAATAGTCTATAGTATGATATACAACTTCTTAACCATTTATCTTTTGAAGGACATTGGGGTTATTTCCAGTTTGGGGCTATCATAAATAAAGCTGCTATTAATATTTATATAGTTGTTTTCATCTCTCTGGGAAAAACGCCCAAGGGTATAATTGTTGGGTTGTATACTAAGCACATATTTAATTTTCTTTTAAACCAGCCAGATAGTTTTCCACAGTGACTGTATCACTCTTGAATTTTACATTCCCACCAGCAATGTATGAGAGATCTTGTTTCTCTGCATCCTTACCAATGTAGGGTGCCATTGCTATTTTTTACTTGAGTCATTCTGCTATATGTGTAGTGATATCTTGTAATTTTAATTTGCATTTCTCTAATGGCTAATGGTGTTGAACACTTTTTCATGTGCTTCTTTCATCTGTATTTCTTCAGTGAAATGTCTGTTCATACCTTTAGCCCATTTTAATTAGATTGTTTATTTTTTACTGTTTTGAGAGTTTTTAAAATATATTGTTGACAGAAGTCACTTGTTTCATGTGTCTTGCAATATTCCCTCCCAATCTGTAGCTCATTTTGTTGGGGTGACTTTCATTAATAAGATTATATCTCAAGTGTACATTTCTATAATACACCATCTGTATATTGCATATTGTGTTCATTACCCAAAGTCCAATCTCCTATCACAATATATTTGACCCCCTTGACCCTTTTCAACCTCTTCTCTACCCATCTGTAGTTTGTTTTTGCATCCTCTAACAGTATATTTTACAGGGCAGATTTTTAAATTTTAATAAAATCTAGTTGATCAGATGTTCCTTTTATTGATTACGTTTTTGGTATCAAATCTAAAAGACCTTTGACATAGCCCTATGGTCACAGATTTTACCCTGTGTGTTTCCTAAAAGTTGTAGTTCTACATTTAATCATGTATAATTTACTTTGAATTAATATCTGTATAAAGTGTGAAGTTTAGGTTGAAGTTCATTTTTTGAAGGGAGGGAAGCCTGGCAATATCCAATTGCTCTGGCACCATATGTTGATAAATATGTGTTTATTGCCATTTTTATGTTCAAAGTTTTGATCTTCTTTTTCTTAAATAAGTCCTTTTAACATTTAATATAATAATAGTTTGGTGATGACAAACTCTTTTAGTTTTTTTCTTTTCTGGGAAGCTTTTTATCTGCCCTTTGATTCTAAATGATAGCTTTGCTGGGTAGAGCAATCTTAGCTGCAGGTCCCTGCTTTCATGACTTTGAATATTTCCTGCCACATCCTTCTAGCCTGTAAAGTTTCTTTTGGAAAATCAGCTGACAGTCTTATGAGAATTCCTCTATAGGTAACTACCTGCTTTTCTCTTACTGCTTTTAAGATTCTCTCTTTATCTTTAACCTTTGACATTTTAATGATGATGTGTCTTGGAGTGGGCCTCTTTGCATCCATCTTGTTTGGAACTCTCTGTGCTTCCTGGACTTTTTCTTAAACCAAATTAGGAAAGTTTTCCTTCATTCTCTTTTCAAATAGATTTTCAACTTCCTGTTCTTTCCGTTCTCCTTCTGGATTTCCTGTGATGCAAATGTTGGACTGCTTGAAATTGTCCCAGAGGCTCCTTAAACTAACCTCATTTTTAAAATCTTTATTGTATTTTTCCCATTACAATTTAGTCCCCTTATACCCTCCACTTCCCTCCTCATTCTTTTCTTTTCTTTTTTTAATTCTTTTTTTTCCCCCTTTAGTTCTGATTGGTGGTTTTTTGCTCCTTATGTTCAAAATCACTGATTTGATTTTCAGCTTCATCTACTCTCCTGTTGTTTACCTGTAAACTGTTATTTATTTCAATTAGTGTATGCTTTGTTTCTGAATAGATCTTTTTTTTTTTTTTTTTTTTTTGCTGTTGAGGTCCTCACTAAGTTCCTTGATCATCCTTATAATCACTGTTTTGAACTCTACATCTGACAGATTGCTTATCTCAATTTTGTTTAGTTCTTTTTCTTGATTTTGATCTATTCTTTCATTTGGGCCATGTTTCTTTGTCTCCTCATTTTGGCAGCCTCCCTGTGCTGTTTCCATATATCAGGTAGAACTGCTATAACTCCTTGTCTTGGTAGCATGGCCTAATGTATAATATTATAGGAATGATGGTTACAGAATAGGGTATGAATGGGATAAATTTACATAATGCAATAAAGATAATAATATAACTAGCAAAAATCAGAAGATGAACGAGTGAGGTAGAGGAAATGTAAGATTTCAAATGCATTTATGTTTCAAAGTTAAGAGGCAAGAGCTACTGTTTAGATTGAAACATATATTTTAAAATCTTCAGAGAGGATTTTTAAAGAATACTTGTTTTAAATTAAACAATAGCTCTTTCTCTCTAATGAATTAGCTTTTGGAAATATATCTCTTGTGGTAAGGCAGTATATGAAGTTCAATAATTCCTTCAGTTTCATTTTAGTTTCCTTTTTTATTTTATTAAATTAAAGTAAAATTAAACACTTACTGGAGGATCCAAGATGGTGGAGGAGTAAGTAGATGTTACACTAACCTCCTTCCAGGACCAATCTTGAATTACAACTAAAGTGTAGAGAAATCATCCAGAATAACCAACTGAACACTAACTGCAGAGAAGCCTTATAACCAAGGACAGACAGAAGAAACCATTTCACCACAATGTGACTGGTAGGCAGTATGGAGACACAAGGGGGCTGGCTAGGGTCTCATGGCTGGCAGCTGAAGTTCCAGAGTGGCTGGAGATTCCCGCTGAGAAGTATAGGGTCTAAATCCCAAGATGGCTCCCCAGCTACATCACCAGTGCCAGAAAGGAACCCAGATAGCATCTGGCTGTGAAAAGCAGAAGGTTTCTGTAACTAGGGATAGACGGCTGGATGTGCAGAGGGCTTCATAAAGAGCTAATGCATAAAATTTCATTTGTAACCACTTATTCTGGGCTTCAGCAGAGAAAGTATAGAGTGGACTAGAGATGCTTGAGGAGAGGCTGGGGCTGGTGGCTCTGGGAAGAGAACTGAAGGAACAGTTACAGGATCCCTGTGCTGAGTCATTCCCCATACTGAAGAAGCCATCTTCCTCAGGCAGCCCACTCCCCTCCAAGTGGCATCAGCCTGAGTGGAAGCAATAGCCCTGCCCACAGAAATTTCTCTCCCACGCCCAGTGGTGCTTTAAGTTGGGCTGCTGATTACAGCTCAATTAGATTAATAGCTGATCAATTTAATGGGTGATTAGTTTAACAACAAAGGTGAAAAATACAAAGAAGCAGTCAAAATGGGGAGACAAAGAAACAGACCCTTGGACCTCTGGTCAAGATGGAGGCTTAGACTGACATGCACTGTCTCCATCCACAACTAAGTAGGAATACAATTACCTCAAAACCAAAGATAACCAGAAATTCCAAAAATAAAACTACATGGAAGCCCAACGTGTGAAGTTATAAACCCAGCGGTGCTCATCTGGACAGGTAGGAGGGGTGAAATCGGAATCGGGACACATAGGTCAGGCTGTGCCGTCCGCGGTAGCAGTGGATATAGCGGCGGGACTGCGAGAAACGCCAGGGGAGCAATCCCGGCTGCAGTCGAGACCCGGCAGCTCAAGATTCCAACGCTGGGGAAGGCAGACCCCCCATTGCCTTGGACAGTGAGGCTGTGGGGAAGGAGCCTCCTGGTCTCTCAGTGGAGAGTAATGACAGGAATCCATTTTGGACCCCCACCCCCACACAAAGCACCACAGAGCAGTGAAAAAGGTCGCCAGTTGCCGGGTAGTGATGAGTGCACAGGGTGCCAACCCCTACAGCCTGCCCAGGAAACAAAGGTAAACAGAAAACTGACAGTATGAAACAGACCATGATTGAAATCCCAGTGATGGAGCTCACCAGGCAGCAGATGAGGGACCTAACCAATGAGCAAATAAGAAATCTTTCAGAGGCTCAGTTCAGAGCTATAGTCATAAGGTGGCTTACAAAATTAACAAAAGATTTGGAACAAGATGGGGAAGAAATGAAAGCTAGTCACACTGAAACAAACAAAAACACATAGGAGACAAGTGGTGAGGAAATGAGAACCGGAGATCAAATCAGCAAATCAGAACATAGGGAAAGAACAAACAGTCAACCAGTGCAGAAAGAGGAAATAAAAAGGGAGGAACATGAGGAGAGGCTCAAAAACCTCTGGGACAGCTATAAGTGAACGAACATTCAAATGATAGGATTGCCAGAGAGTGAAGAAGAAGAACTAGAAATTGAAAAATCATGTGAAAAAACAATGAAGCAGAACTTCCCAAACCTGGGGAAGAAAATAGACTTACAGGTCCAGGAAGCAGAGAATTCCAGAAAAACTGGACCAGGGAGAACCACTCCAAGACACATTATAATCAAATTGTCAAAAATTAAAGATAAAGAGAGAATCTTAAAAGCAGCAAGAGAGAAGAAAAGAATTATGTACAATGGGGTCCCAATTACACCATCAGCTGATTTCTCAAAGGAGACCCTGCAGGCAAGAAGGGACTGGCAAGAAGTATTCAAAGTAATGAAAAGCAAAAACCTACAGGCACAAATACTTTATCCAGCAAAACTGTCATTCAGAATAGAAGGACAGAGAAAGTGCTTCCAGGACAAAATAAAACTGAAGGAGTTCATTAGATCCAAACCTCTATTATATGAGATGTTAAAAGGACTGGTTTAGAAGAAAAAGGATTAAAATTATGAACATTAAAATGAAAACTGCATCACAAGAACCAATAACAGAAGCTAGGGAATCGAAACAAAAGCAAACTAAGTAGGCAATGAGAGTGGAAAAAGAACTATAGGTATGGGGAACATATTGGCGGGGGTCAGCAGGGAGGGGGAAGAGGGAAAGGGAGGGAGATGGTACAGGAATTAAGAACCATAGTAGGAGGGAATGGAGTAGACAGGAATAGGTTGAGAAGAACTATATGCACAACCAATGTACATGGACTAAAAGGGGGGGACAACTGGAAGGAGGGGGGTCACTGGGTGGAGGGAAAAGAAATTGGGACAACTGTAACAGTATAATAAATAAAACATATTTTTAAAAAAAGAAACAAACTCAAATGAAAGAACAAGAGAATTCTCTGAAAGAACTTGATGAAATATAGGCAAGCAATTTGTCAGGTAGTTTAGAGTAATGATTGTAAGAATGCTCAACAGCATGAGAAAAAACATAGAAACCATTAAAAAAGGACCAGCAGAAATAAAGCATGCAATATATGAAATAAATGATATACTGGATGGAATAAACAGTAGGTTAGATGAAGCAGAGGATTGAATAAGTATTTTGCAAGACAAGGCAGAAAAAGAAATCACTAAGGCTGATAGCAAAAAGAAAAAAGGGTTTTAAAATGAGGAAAGTTTAAGAAACATTTTGGACAGCATGAAGCATAACAACATCTGCACCATGGCAATACCAGAAGGAGAAGAGAGCGGGTAAGGAATCGAGAATCTATTTGAAGAAATAATGACCCTAAACTTTCTTAATCTGGTTAAGGAAAAGTCACATAAATCCAGGAAGCTCAGAGTGTCCCAAATAAATGGTTTCAAAGAGGCCTACACTGAGATACATCATAATTAAAATTACAAGGCTTAAAGACAAAGAGAGACTCCTAAACGCCCCAAGAGAAAAGCAGTTAGCTACCTACAAGGGAGCACCAATTAGACTAGCATCTGATTACTCAACAGAGCATTTCAAGCTAAAAGGAAGTGGCATAAAATATTCAAAGTGATGAAAAGCAAGGACCTACAACCAAAGCTACTTTACCCAGCAAGGCTATCATTTAAAATTGAAGAAAAAATAAGGAGCTTCCCAGACAAGAAAAAGCTAAAGGAATTTGTTAACACCAAACCACTACTGCAACAAGTGTTAAAGAGCTTGCTTTATGAATAAGAAGGAGGAGGAGGAGGAGGAGGAGGAGGAGGGGAAGGAGGAGAAGGAGGAGGAGGAGAAAGGATTTTAAAAAAGAGAGAGGAAAACAGTCTAACAATAAAATGATGCTACATACCTATCTATCAATATTCATATTAAATGTAAATGGCTTAAATGCTCCAACCAAAAGACATAGGGTTGATGAATGAATAAAAAAACAAGACCCATATATATGCTGCCTCCAAGAGACCCATCTCAGATCAAAAGATACACACAGACTAAAAATAAAGGGTTGGAAAAAGATAT
Organism: Furipterus horrens; assembly: GCF_987537825.1. Taxonomy (NCBI): domain Eukaryota; kingdom Metazoa; phylum Chordata; class Mammalia; order Chiroptera; family Furipteridae; genus Furipterus; species Furipterus horrens. Next base: position 49,441,908 of record NW_028327179.1, read on the forward strand.
TTCATGCAAATGAAAAAAAAAAAAAAGCTGGGGTAGCAGTACTTATATCCAACAAAATAGACTTTAAAACCAAGACTGTAGTAGAGACGAAGAAAGACACTGCATAATGATAAAGGAAACAATCCAACAAGAGGATATAACACTAATAAACATCTTTACACCCAACATAGGAGCATCTAAATATGTAAAGCAAATCTTGATGAATGTAAAGGTTAAAATTGACAGAAATACAGTCATAATTGGGGATTTTAACAACCCATTAACTCCAATGGATAGGTCTTCCAGGCAGAAAGTCAAAAAGGAATCAGCGGCCTTAAACAACACACTAGATCAAATGGATTTAATTGATAACTTCAGAGAATTTCACCCAAAGCATCAGAATATACATACTTTTCAAGTGCACATGGAACATTTTCTAGGATATATCACATGTTAAGGCACAAAGCAAGTCTCAATAAATTTAAGAAGAATGAAATCATATCAAGCATCTTCTCTGACCACAATGCTATAAAACTAAAACTCAATCGCAAGAAGAACACTGAAAAACTTGCAAAGACATAGAAATTAAATAACATGTTATTAAACAATGAACGGGTAAACAGCAAGATCAAGGAAGACATCAAAAGATCCCTGAAACAAATGAAAATGAGGACACAACAACCCAAAATCTGCAGGACACTGGGAAAACAATTCTAAAAGGCAATTCATAGCATTACTGGCCAATCTCAAAAAACAAGAAAAACCTCAAATAAACAATATAAATTCACACTTAAAGGAACTTGAAATGAACAACAAGCAAAGCCCAAAGTGAGCGGAAGGAAGGAAATAATAAAAGATCAGAGCAGGAATAAATGAAATAATCTAAAAAGGATACAAAAGGTGAGTGAATCCAAGACCTGGTTCTTTTAAAAGATAAAAAAGATTGACAAACATTTAACCAGACTCATCAAGAAAAAAAAGAGAAAAGACCCAAATAAGTAAAGTCAGAAATAAAAGAGGAGACAACTGACACCAAAGAAATACAAAAGATTATAAGAAAATGTTATGAACAATTTTATGCCAACAAACTGGACAACCTGGATGAAATGGATAAATTCCTAGAATCATATAATCTTCCAAAACTAAATCAGGAAGAATCAGAGAATGAATAGACAGATTACACCTAATGAAATAGAAGCAGTAATAAAAAACCCTCAACAAACAAAAGGCCTGGACCAGATGGTTTCACAGGGGAATTTTACCATACATTCTGAGAACTAACACTTCATCTTCTCAAACTATTTCATAAAATTCAAGAGGAGGGAGGGCTCCCAAAATCAGTTTACAAGGCCATCATTAGCCTAATTCCCAAACCAGATAAAGACAACACAGAGAATAAAATTATAGGCCAATATCCCTGATGAACATAGATGCTAAAATCCTCAACAAAAGATTAGCAAACCAAATACAGCCATGCATCAAAAAGATCATACACCATGATCAAGTGGGATTTATTCTGGGGATCCAAGATTGATACAACATCCACAAATCAATAATTGTGATTCACCACATAAAGAAAATGAAGGATAAAAACCATGATCATATCATTAGATGCAGAAAAAGCTTTTGATAAAATCTAGCATCCATTCATGATAAAAACTGTCATCAAAGTGGGAATAGAGGGAACATACTAAACATAATAAAGAACATATATGACAAACTCACTGCCAGCATCATAATCAAAGGGCAAAAACTATAAGCATTCCTCTTACGATCAAGAACAAGACAGGGATGTCCACTTTCATCACTCATATTCAACATAGTACTGAAAATCATAGCCACAGCATTCAGACAAAAAGAAGAAATAAAAAGCATCCAAAATGAAAAGGAAGATGTAAAACTATCTTTATTTGCAGATGACATGATAATGTACATAGAGAACCCCAAAGATTCCACCAAGAAGTTACTAGAATTGATAAACAAATTTAGCGAAGTAGCAGGACACAAAATTAATATCCAGAAATCAGTTGTGTTTTTATATGCCAATAACGGACTAACAGAAAGGGAAATTAAGAAAACAATCCCATTCACAATTGCTTCTAAAGGAATAAATACCTAGAAATAAATCTAACCAAGGATGTGAAAGACCTGTACATTTAAAATTATAATACACTGAAGAAGGAAACTAAAGAAGATACAAATAACTGGAAGCACATACTGTGTTCATGGATAGGAAGAATTAGCATCATTAAAATGTCCATTACTGAAGAAACAAGATGGCGGAGGAGTAAGTGGAAGCTATACTAACCTCTTCCCAGAACTAGTCTGGATTTAGAACTTAATTTTGGAGAAATCATCTGGAATAACCAACTGAACACTAGCTGGAGAGAAGTCTTATAACCACGGAGAGACAGAAAAGGCTGCTTCATCACAATGTGACTGGGCATAAGCCTACAATCTCATTACCAGAGTGATTGTCTGTACGTATAGGCCTCACTTAATCCTGTCTGCAGCGCTGCCTCCTGAGACTCAATGGTTTGGCTGAACTAAGTGGCTGGGTTGGTGAAGAATGGGGTGGTCTGTGGGCTTCACTTTAAAACTGGTTTCTCTTTTCTGCCCTAAAGGCTTGGACAGAAAGAGCCCAGAGGCCTGAGAGGAGGAAAACCTAAAATATTTCCCTAAGCCCAAACTAAGTATAATGGGCAAAAGGGTTTTGGACAGATGAGATGTACCTGGCGCACCTTCCTCCAAAGAAGCCCTTCTTTTTCCTAATGTGGAACATTGAAAAATTAATACCTGTCTTTTGTCATCTAGTGGTTATGGATTGAATGATGTCTTTTAACCCTGTTGCCAAATCTGTTGCCTCCAGAATACAACAAGGATGCCAGCCTGTTAAATCAAGCATGCCGTTGTCCGGGGACAGCCAATCAACCTGGAGTCTGCACGATCCTTCCCCTTGTGGGAAGGCCACCCTCCCCTCCACACCCCCACTCTTATTAGGGATTTCTGGACCCAAGGATAGGTAGGACGATGACCGTACAGCTTGAAGCAGCTAGAGGAGCTCGAGACCTTCGCCCAATGTCCTTTATAAGATTATAAAGGGTCTTAAGTCTGAGAGGAAGGGATTGTTATTTTTTATTGTTAAAATAGTTAATTAATTAATTTAAAAAAAGAAGAAGAAGAAGAATATATGAAAGGGTGAGGCAGGAGAGCTTGTATGTACAACCCATGGGCATGGACTTGGGGGGGCGATTGTTGGGGGAGGAGGGTGCTGGGCGGAGGGCAGCAAAGGGGAAAAATTGGAACTATTGTAACAATATAATAAATAAAATATACTTAAAAAAATCTATATCCTGTTTTACCTGATCACTGATAAAAAAACAAAATATATCCACTCTAGGTAAAAAAAATTAAATTAAAAATATCCATTACTACCAAAGCAATCTATAGATTCAACACAATTCCTATCAAGATTCCAATGATGAGTTTTACAGAACTAGAACAAATAATTCAAAAATTTATATGGAACCACAAAAAGCCCCACATGGCAACAGCAATCCTGAGAAAGAAGAACAAAGCTGGAAGAATCATGCTACCTAATATTAAACTCTACTACAAGGCCATAGTAATCAAAACATCCTGGTACTGGCATAAAAACAGAGACATAAATCAATGGAACAAAATAGAGAGCCCAAAAATAAACCCAGACCTTTATAGTCAATTAATATTTGACAAAGGGAGCCAGCACACACAATGGACTAAAGGTAATTTATTCAACAAATGGTCTTGGGAAAATTGGACAGATATGTGCAGAAAAACAAAACTAGACAACCTTCTTACACAACACACAAGAATAAATTCTAAATCAATCAAAGACTAAAATATTAGACCTAAATCCATAAAAATCCTAGAAGAAAACATAGGCAGCAAGATCTTGCACATTGCTCATAGAAATCTGGAGGGGTTATATCTCCTCATGTAAAGGAAAGAAAATTAAAAAAACTTAAAAATGAGACTGCATCAAACTAAAAAGTTTTTGCACAGCAAAGGATATCATCATCAAAATATAAAGAGAGTCCACAGAATGGGAGAACATATTCACAGATACATCTGACAAAGGGTTAATATCCAAAATTTATAAAGTAGTTTCAAAACTAAACATCAGAATAACAAACAACCCAATTTAAAAATGTGCAAAGGACCTGAATAGACACTTCTCCAAAGAGGACATACAAATGGCTAATAGATATATGAAAAGATGCTCAACATCACTAATCATCAGAGAAATGCAAATTAAAACCACAATGAGATATCATCTTATACCTGTTAGAATGGTATCATCAGTAAATCAACAACAGCAAGTGCTGGCAAGGATGTGTAGAAAGGGAACCCTTTTTCACTGTTGGTGGGAATGCAGCCACTGTAGAAAGCAGTATAGAGATATTTCAAAAATTTAAAATGGATCTGCCTTTTGACTGAATGATCCCACTCCTGGGAATATATATCTGAAGGAACCCAAAGCATTCATTCAAAAGAACATAAGAACCTTTATGTTCATTGCAGCATTATTTACAATCACCAAGAAAGAGAAACAGCCCAAGTCTCCATCAATAGATGAGTGCATAAAGCAACTATGGGACATTTACACAATTGAATTATACTCAGCTGTTAAAAAGAAAATTTTACCCTTTGCAAAAGTATGGTTGGACCTGGAGAACATTATCCTAAGTGAAACAAGCCAGTCAGAGAAAGACAAATACAAAGTGATTTCACTCATATGTGGAATCTAATGAACAAACTGAATAGGCAAAACAGAGACAGACTCATAGATGGAGAGCAAATGACAGCTAGTGGTGCGGGGGGAGGGGGTTGGTTAGGGAGTAGGGGGATTGTGTAAAAAGGAAAAAGGACTCATGTACATGGACAACAGTGTGGTGATACCTGGAGATCTAAGGGGAGTAAATGATAATGGAAAAAATATAATAAAGATTAAATAAAAAATAAAATATATAATAAATACTGATAATAATACTATTGAATCACTTTTAATGCTAATGCAGTCCAATAAATATTAAATGCATTGCTGATTTATACCAATACTAATTAACACACATTTAAAGCTTTGTAGCAGTCTAGTTCCTGGCTTATTAAAATGGAATAATTCGAAGAGGTTTTAATAACGTGACAATTTGCAAACGTAGGGGCAGGTTTTAGAGAAACTAACAAGGGGGGTTACAGTATTCCAGAGCTAGGCATAGCAGAAAACTGTATCCACTTAATCTTAAAGGTTGAAGAGAAAGGAAAGGCCACTGGAATTCAGAGGGGATAGCTGTATGAAGAATGCTGGGCCTGTAACAGAGAAATGCATCAACCCCCAGGAAGGAAGCTGAGGGATAAATGTACCCACCTCACTTCTCCAGTCTTTTGTGTCCTGTGATGACTTTTACCAGCTAAACCCAACTAGAAATCTAATGAATCAAGCAATCTAAATAGGTCAGTGTCCTAAAACACAGCATAGAATAGAAAAGGGCAAGGAGTGGATATAGCTGGGCCCTCTGTGCTTTTAATGCCACCAGTATTTTTGTCAGTTAGAATTAAACGATTTAATTTTACTTACTTTTAGAGAGAGGGGGAGGGAGGGAGAAAGAAAGCAAGAGAAACAGTGATGGGCTGCCTCTCTCATGCACCCCGAATGAGAACCAGTTCTGCAACCCAGGCCCTGACCAGAAATTGAAAGGGTGACACTTTGCTTTGTGGAACCGATGCCAAGTGAACTACACCAGCCAGGGCAATGATTTTATTCTTAATTGGGCCTTTGTTCACTTTTTAACCATTCTTTCTACTCAACTCCTTATGTTCTTATGAATGTAGTCATAAGTTGCTTCTGTGATGTCTTTGTCAAGCAGGATGAGACAGTTTCAGAGTCACAAGGAGAATTTAGGAATTTGTTTTAAAGAAAGAATATCTTCAAGGTTGTTGCAACCAGCTGCTGACTATCAGGACTCTGATGTGAAAAAGTCTTACCTGTGACTAAAGAAACACAGACTTCACTCTCAGTTCCCTGGAACTCCCCCTCCCCTACTCCCTAGCTGCATAAAAACTCCATACTTTTGCTTTTTGAGAGGTCTTGCTCTCCCATCCTCTCACCTCAAAGAAATCCAATATACCTTTCCCTTATCTCCAAGCACTGCAGTCTCAATGTTTTGGCCTACTAATGAATCATGTACACAAACCTGAATTTTGGGAGATGATTCTGCAACATGAGGGCAAAAGGAAGATATCCAGATACTTTTTAATAAACATAGCATCTATTGTGTTACTCCATTTTTTAGGGAGTATTAATTGTGTATTCAGTTGATATAGCTATCCATTCATCATTCTATTTATTCATCTATCCAGTCCACCTTCCTAGTCCTATACATGCATAGAAAGATATTTGGAACATTACCCTCATTTTAATGGTGATAATTTTTAGAGGTGGGATTTGAGTATTTTTAAGAAATTGAGATATAATTTATATACTATAGGATTTATGTTTTTAAATGTAAATTCAGGGGTTTATACAACCATTACCACTATTTAACTTCAGAAAATTTTCACTACCCCTAAAGAAACCCCATGTCCCTCAGCAGTCATTCTCCATTTCTACCTGCTCCCAGCCCCTAGCAACCACTAATCTACTGTCTCTATGGATTTCCTATTCTGGAAATTTCATATAAATGGAACATATAATATGTGGCCTTTTGTGATTGGCTTTTCTCATAGCATAATATTTTCAAAGTTCATATGTGTTGTAACATGTATCAATACATCATTCCTTTTTGTTGCTGAATAATATTCCATTGTACAGATATCCTACTCTTTGTTCATTCTTCAGTTAATGGACATGTGAGTTATTTTCACTTTTAGGCTATTATAAATAATGCTATTATAAGCCTTTGTGTATAATTTTTGTGTGGACATATGTTTTAATTTCTTGGGTAAATATCTAGGAGTAGAATTGCTGAGCCTTATGGTAAGGAGCTGCCAAACTGTTTTCCACAGTAATTATACCATTTACATTCCCATTGGCAATGTTGAGGGTTGATATTTCTCCATATTCTTGTCAACACTTGTTAATATCTATTTTTTTCATTATACTGTACCCATTTTAGTGTGTATGAAATAGTACCTTAGCATTAGCTTTGATTTGCATTTTCCTAATGGCTAATAATGTTGAGCATTTTCTCATGTTTTTAGTCACCATTTCAATATATTTTTGGAGGAATATCTATTCAAATCCTTTGTTCAATATTTGGTAACAGTTTTATTGAGATACGATGCACATGATATTAGCTTTCAGTATATTCATAAAGTTGTGCCACTATCACCACTAATTTCAGAACATTTAAATCACCTCAAGAAAGAAACCCCATATCCAATAGCTGTCAATTTTTAACCCTTCCATTTTCCCCAGCCCTAGACAACCACTAATCTACTTTGTTTCTCAATAAATCTGCCTATTCCATTTCATATAAATGGAATCATAAAATATGTGGTCTTTCTTATATCATTCAGTAGAGGAGACCCAGGTCCAGAGCCAGGGGTGGGGGGGATACCAATTTTTAGGGCAGATTAATGTGGTGTTTAAGAGTACAGGCTTTGGAACCAGAAAGTCTGTAATTAGCAAGTTATTTTACCTCAGTTTCCACATCTGTAAAAGGAGTGTAACAATAGCATAGTTAGAACAGTGCTTGATATTTTTAGTTTCCTTAAGAGCTCTGTGAATAGAGCTGCCCAAGAAGGTGAAGGAGGAGAAGGAGGATCTTTAAGATACAACGAGAAAAGAAAATTTCAGAATTCTATCATGTCACATTCTGCCAGTAGGACTGTAAGATAAGGACTGTAAACAGCCCATCTTTCAGCAGTTAGTGGCCTCACCAAGCCCAAACTGCACAGAATGAAGAGCCAGACTGTACAGGGTTGAAGAGAGTAATTAGGGGTCGACACTGATACAGCATCCTTCCCTTGACCGCACTACGCGGCTCTCCCATTAGATGCTTCCTTTAAGGACAGTCAGTTATGAATCTTATCCCACTTTTTCCAATCAATTTCAGTCACCAGTCGGATAATATGTTGCACCATGTTATCTTGAACTCCTCCACATTTGTGCCTTGCACGCCGTAGGCGATCGACGTAACTCAGGATACAGGCCCTTCTGCAGACTTCCTGATGCACATTATTTGGAGTACATCGCTCAGCATCACTCCCAGGTCGATTCCTTCCAAGGCGGCTTCGAGGAGGGTCATTTCCATTATGGCCACAAGGTGGTGTCCTCTTTCTCCTCTGGGATCACCCTCCAGGTCACAACCTCGGAAGTACATCCTCCTCTAGGGCACAGCAGAGATGGCGGCGATGGCGGCGATGGCGGGGGCGGTGGCGGCGGCGGCGGCAGCAGCACCAGCCGCAGCCCAAGCGGTACTGTTACCCGCGGCAGGGCCGCGGCTCTGGGGTTTCACCAAGAGATTACTGGTCGGAGGCGCTGCTGGACGGGTGAGCTGTCTTCCACTTGCCTGGGTGCCGACCGGTCCGGCCCCTCCGGCCGAACCCCACGCTGCGGACTTGAGTGACGGGCGCCCTTCCCGGCCGCTGGGGTCCGCGCCGCACACCACCGAACGCGGGTGGGGCCGGGCCTCATCACAGGGGACCCGAGGGGCTCTCAGCTTCTCCGAGGCAGGACTGGCTTTGGTCACCCGCTGCGCGTGACCCGCCAGTGACTTGGGGGATGACCCTGGTTACCGGTCTCTTCACTCCCAGTTATTGAGAAGTAGTCGTAAAGAGTGCGTGTTGATTACTAAAAACACAGTGGTTACAAATTGGGGAAAATGAAAAAGTGAGATAGTTTCGATCCCCGAAGTTCTGCTTTTGCCTAAGACTAAACTTCATTCTCAGCCGCGCTTCCTGCGAGCCCCGGGTAGATAGCTAAAGGAAAATTTTGTCTGTATGTGCATTTTGCTCATAAGAGCCTCTCACTTTCTCCATACCTTGGACATGTACCAAGGAAAAGAACAACTGCGGACAGACGCATAGTCCGTAGTCAGCAAGTCTGTCAGCCAATGTGCATCTTGATCACCTATTATTCTTACTGCCTTCTCTTTTTCTACCTTTTTCAAAACTTTTTGCTTTTCTCGAACAGTGAACACCTAAATCTCATTTCTATGTTGTGTGTAGCTATTTTTATATTTTTCTCTCCCTTTCTCGGCATTTTCCCTCCTGCTGTTTCCTCTATAACGAGTATTAAACACTTCTAAGGAGAGGTGTTGAAATAAAAATAGCTAATTTGTAGGCATGTTTCTGGCTTTGGGAGAGGATTGATAAGGGAAGGAAGGTTCCCAGTTGAGGGAAGGGCAGTCTCTTTGAGGTAGGTTTGACTTCTTAAATCAGCGTTGACCATCAGAATAATGACGTGTTTTGGTTCCTCCCTCGCACCTCTCCGCCTCCAACCAGTCATTCTGTTTTGGAGGGAACAGATGGAGAAGCACACAGGCTGCTCCACACGTGGTCCTGAATGTTCCTGAAACACGAGTAACCCGTTTGGAGAACGGCCTCAGAGTGGCCTCTGAAGACTCTGGGCTCTCAACATGTACAGTAAGTGATTCAGGCGACTACTGTTTGAGTGATTTCTCATGATGAGAGAGCAAATTGGTGGTTTTGATCTAAACTTTTTTGTTTGTGGTGGTTGAAAAATAGCGGCGGTTATTTTGCCTTGACAGGTGACTCTTGCTTGTGAATCTTCCTTCCAGTGGCACTTCTATACTGGGTGCATGAGTACCCTGTTTAAGTGTCTATTATCTGGTTCTTGTAGCTTATTATTGTATTATTTATTGTTAGTAATGAAAGAGTTGTACTTGTTGGGCAATGCTGTGCCAGCTGTTTTTACATACTATGTTGTCTTATTTGATCTTTAAAACAGTTATTTGTATTAGGCATCATCACATCCCTTTTATGATTGAGGAACAAGTTAAGAGATTAAATGGTTTTGTTGTAGGCCACACAGCTAATACGTGACAAGAACCAGGACTTGAACCTATATTTGACAGTCACTGATGTTCTTTATACTGTAGTTAATGGCTGTAGTACAAGTTGTACTAAGAACCTGAGTCCTCAGTTAACCATAGAGCAGAGTCTGGTGACCAAAATTGTTAAATCTCATAGTTCAAAGGAATATACTATCAACCCATTCAAGTCAAGAAAACTTTAGTGTCAAGACTAGAAAGCATTTGTCAGAAAAAGGAAGGAGCTTTCCCTTCCTCCTCGCATCCCCACTATCATTTCCCCAAAAGAAAGAAAATAATGCTTTACTTAATTGTTTCTTGGTTGCATTAAGGTTGGGCTCTGGATTGATGCTGGAAGCCGATATGAAAATGAGAAGAATAATGGAACAGCTCACTTTCTGGAGCATATGGCTTTCAAGGCAAGTTGTCAGACTTAATTTATAAAAATGCATTTTTTAAAGAGACAGCACAAAATTCTCATTCTAAGGCAAGACGAACTACTTCAATAGTATAGCATGTTATTTTTATTATTTTTAAAATCCTTTTTTTCCTCAGAATTATTATCTGAAGTAATGACTTACAGTTGCTCTGTAGAGTTGAAACAAGGATTTTCTCTTAGGTTGTAAGGGGCATCTGAAAATACATGTTTACCATGATTTCTGAAGCCTAATTACTTTAAAAACCAAATTTGGTCCTTGTGTGAAACGGACATAGGCTTACATCCTCATACTCATTGTCTGAAGTGTTTAGAAGAGGTGAGGGATAAAGGAAAGTCTCATAATCTCTTTTTTCCCCCTCTTTTATTTCAGGGCACAAAAAAGAGATCCCAGTTAGATTTGGAACTTGAGATTGAAAACATGGGTGCACATCTCAATGCCTATACCTCCAGAGAGCAGACTGTATATTATGCCAAAGCATTTTCTAAAGATTTGCCAAGAGGTATTGTTTTTATTTATACTGCAGATATGTACTTTTCACAAGAGTTAATAAATAGTAGTGTTTTTCTTATGTCTGTTGTGAAAGGGCAACCTCCAGAAATGTAAAAAAAAAAAAATTTAATTTTTTTTTCCCAATAGGACAAATGATATCAAATATTTATATGCTGCAAAACTTGTGCCAACTAGGCCCTCCCTAATGCTTGATTCAAAAATACTTATTTCAGAGCTATACCTATGCAGAGAAACATTTAAATTTTTTTAAGTTGATAGGAAAGGACAGAGAAAGGAATATCAATTTGTTGTTTCACCTATTTATGCATTTATTGGTTGAATCTTGTATAATATGTGCCCTGACCAGGGATTGAACCTGCAACCTTGGCAGGGACAATGCTATAACAAACTGAGCTACCCAGCCAGGGCTGAAACATTTTAAATTGCTTGTATTTATTTATTTATTACTGCCTACAGTCCCCCTCTCCCCCATTTTACCCTGTTATCTGAATTTTTATTTCTATAAACCTGAACAGGTTTTATATCTACCGACTGCTGGGCTTTGCTTTTTGACCAACTCTTGCTTCTTTATTGCATTTGCACATTACAGATCCTCCTGGAGTGTGCTTCTTTCTTACCTTTCTTTCCATTAACTTGGGTTTTTAGTCTTTTTATTTAAATTAAGAACTAAAACAAAACATTTCACCCATTTCTCCCACTCTGTATCTATGAGCTTGGGTTTTTAAAATTTTTTTGTTTTGTTTTTGTTTGTTTTTGGTTTTGGATTCCACATATAAGTGAGATCACATGGTACTTGTTCCTCTGTCTGACTTATTTCACTTAGCATAATGCCCTCAAGGTCCATCCATGTTATTGCAAATAGCAAGATTTCCTTCTTTTTTTATGGTTGACTCATTCATTCATTCTTTGGTTGACTCTTAGGTTGTGTCCATATCTTTGCAATTGTAAATAATGTGGCAATGCACATGAGGGTGCATATATCTCTTTGAGTTAGTGTTTCCATTTTCTTTGGATGAATACCCAGAAGTAGAATTGCTGGATATATGATAGTTCTATTTTTAATACTTTGAGGAATTGTCATACTGTTTTCTACAGTGGCTCTGTGTCTTAGATATTCGTCAGTACAGGGCAACCCATTTCACCACGTTGTGGTGCTGTGCGTGTGGGAGAGGTCTGAGAGGGAACAATGCTGCTTGCTCAGCACTTGCCCCTTTTCCAGGCACTTCTCCCGCTTCTGGAATGGGACTGGCACCTCTCTAGCTATTGCCTTGGTCGTCGTTCCCAGAGTGGGTGGGTCCGTGGACGTTCTAGGACCATGGGGCCCTTTAAACGAGCGGATTGTACTGAGGGATGGGCGGTTTCTTCCTCCACCCCAGCCCCCACTGATTTGCAGTCAGAAGCAATGAGGCTTGATTTTCCCCGGCGCTGAAAACGTGAGCTGTGCTGTCTGGTCTGGTGCTGGGAGCACTCCCCAGGTGTCCCTCTCTACCTTTTAAAATGTGTGACTTCGTTTTCTGCTGGCCTGCTGCTGCTACCACACCGCATCCTCTCCGCCTGGGCTCCGCCCCTCCTACCTGTCTGGATGAGTATTTCTTCTTTAAATCTTTGTCTGTTGGACTTCCATGCAGCTCGATTTTCTGGAACTTCCGGTTGTCTCCAGTTTTGAGGTAGTTGTATTCCTTCTTAGTTGTGGAGGGAGATGCAGCTTGTCTGTCTAGGTCACTATCTTGGCCATAAGTCTCAGTACTGTAGTCTTTTTGATGGCAACCATTCTAACAGGTGTGAGGTGATATCATTATGGTTTTTATTTGCATTTCCCTGATGTTTAGTGATGTTGAGCATTTTTTCATGTATCCGCTGGCCATCTGTATGTCTTCTTTAGAAAAATGTGTATTCAGATCTTTGGTCCAATTTTTGATTTAGATTGTTTTTCTACTATTGAGTTGTATGAATTCTTTATATTTTTTAGATATTAGCCTCTTATCAGATATATGATTTGCAGGTATTTTCTCTCATTTAATAAGTTACCTTTTGTTTGTTTCTTTTGTTGTGCAGAAGGTTTGAGGTAGTCCCACTTGTGTATTTTTGGTTTTGTTGCTGTTGGTATCAGATTAAAGAAATCCTCACTAGGACCTGTGTCAAGGAGCATACTGCCAATGTTTTCCTCTAGGAGTTTTATGGTTTCAGGTCTTTTTTTAAATTGATTTGAGAGAGAAAGAGGAAGGGAAAGTGAGAGAGAAGCATAGATATGTTGTTCCACTTACTTATGCATTCATTGGTTGTTTCTTGTATGTGCCCTGATCAGAGATTGAACCTACAACCTTGGCATATGGGGACAACTCTAACCTAATGAGCTATCCAGCCAGGGCCAGTTTCAGGTCTAATGCTTAAGTCCTTAATCCATTTTTAATTGATTTTTGTGTATTATGTAAGGTGGTCCAGTTTCATTCCTTTGTATATTTATGTCCAGTTTTCCTAACACCATCTAAGAGACTGTCTTTTCCTCATTGTATATTCTTGACTCCTTTGTCTTAGATTAATTGACCATATAAATGTGGGTTTATTTCTGTGCCCTCTGTTTTATTCCATTGATCTACATGTCTTTTTTTATGCCAATACCAAACTTAATTACTGTAGCTTTGTATTATAGTTTGAAATCAGGAAGCATGGTACTTTCAGCTTTTTTTTCCCTTTCTCAAGATTGCTTTGGCTTTTAGGGGTCGTTTGTGGATCCATACAAATTTTAGGATTGATTGTTTTATTTCTGTGAAAAATGCCATTGGAATTTTAAAAGGGATTGCACTGAATGAGTATATTGCATTGGGTAATGTGGACATTTTAAGAATATTAGTTCTTCTAATCCATGAGCACGGAATATCTTTTTATTTATTTGTGTCTTCAATTTTCTTTCATCAGTGTCTTATAGTTTTTAGTGTACATGTCTTTCATGTCCTTAAATTTATTTCTAGGTATTTAATTCTTTTTGATGCAATTGTACATGGGATTTCCTTAATTTCTCTTTCTGATAGTTTGTTTTAGAGTATGGACATGCAACAGATTTTTGAGTATTGATTTTGTATCCTGCAACTTTACTAAATTTATTCTAACAGTTTTTTTATGGAGTCTTTAAGGTTTTCCATACAAAATGTGTCATCTCTAAATAGTGACAGTTTTACTGCTCTTTTCTAATTGGGGTGCCTTTTATTTCTTGCTCTGGCTAGAAGCATTTTTTTAATTCCTTGTTTGCTACAAAACCTTTTGGTCTAGAGCAAAATAAGCAGATGTTCACTTGTAGGATTATTGATTATTTTTATAACAAACATTTTATTTTTATTTTGTAGAAATAAAATAATTATTCTGACAGCATAGCATACCAGTTTGTTATAATTACCATGTTACTAGAGTGTTTTGAATTTCTTTCTTTTTAAATTTATTTATTGTTTTTCTATTACAGTTGTCCCACTTTTTCCCCCATTACATCCCCCCACCCAGCCCACCCCTTCTCTCACAGTCAATCCCCACCCTGTTGTTTTTGTCCATGGGTCATTTATACTAATTCCTTGTTGAATTTCTTAAAGGAAAGTTATTACACGAAACATTTTCCCCGTGGCAGAATTAATAACAAAATTTAGCAGTTTTAATGATAACTGGTGAAATTATTAATCTTTAAGGTCCTTGTGTGGTTGTGGTTAGTTTCATTACTTTGGAATTTTGTATTTCTAATAGGCGTTTATTAATAATGTTTGAATGGGACTACAGTAGTCCCTCTCTATATTGCGGTTCACTTATCACGGCCTCACTGTATCGCAGGATTTTAAAAATATTTAGTTATTTATTGCGGATTTTTCGCTATATCATGGGATTTTACGGTACTGTATACGTTATGCTGTTAAAGTTACGTAGGTTTAAGAGTGTAGAACATGTTTAAGAACAGAAGTAGTTTTTATAAAAGTGTGGAAAAGGTTAATAAGGGAGTGGGAAAGGTTAATAAAGGACTGGGAATGGTTTATAGGTGTGTGGGAAGGGTTTATAAAGCCTTAAAATATATATCAATACTAAAATAAATGTAAGGTTCCTACTTCGCAGATTTTCACCTATCGCAGGGGGTCTAGAACATAATACCCACGATAAGTGAGGGAATACTGTATACACAGTACTTTATTTTTAAAGATATTATTTATTTTTAGGATGGGGGAAAAAAGGGAGAAAGAGAGGGAGAGAAACATTGATGTGAGAGAGAAACACTGATGAGTTGCCTCTTGTATGTGCCCCGACCAGGGATTGAACCTACAACCCAGGCATCTGCCCTGATAGGGAATTGAACTGGCGACCTTTCGCTTTGTGGGATGATGCCTGATGCCCAACCAGCTGAGCCATACTGGTCAGGGCCAAGTACTTTTGTATATATTATATTTTGTGTACATATTATCTTACTTGATCTGCATAGTAATCACATATTTGAAGCCAGTGAATGAAGTAGATGTCTCCACTTTTCAGTTGTAGAAACTTAGGTCCAGACTGTAACTTGCTTAGAAATATACAGCTAGTAAGTGGCTTACTGTGGACTCAAGTGGAAATCTCCTCAGTCAGATTCACTGTGCCTGGTCGCTTTGTCAGAACAATACAACACAACACAACAAAAAACCTACCAACTGCAGATACCTGTACAGTAGCCTAACTTCTGCATTAAAACCAATAAAGGTGAAAAAAGTGGAGGGTGTGGGTTTGAATTGCACAAATCATCCCTAAGGTTTTCAATGATGTACTTAGAAACAGTTTTTGCCCCAGGACTGATGAGAGACTAAGAACAACGGGGCTAGGCCAGGCTACTTTAAAGGTTTTCTTTTTCTTTTTTTCTTTTTCTTTTTATACAAAGAACAGGA
Source organism: Furipterus horrens (assembly GCF_987537825.1). Lineage (NCBI taxonomy): Eukaryota > Metazoa > Chordata > Mammalia > Chiroptera > Furipteridae > Furipterus > Furipterus horrens. The sequence goes on from NW_028327179.1 coordinate 49,457,754, forward strand.
GGGAAAGAAAAAGGGGCTAGAGAATGAAAGAGAGAAGGTGGAAGCCTTTTTTATTTTTCCTTCCTGGCTTCTGGCTGAGAAGCACAGCCACTGCGAGGGGGTGTGGAAAAGCAGATAGGCTCTTCCAGGAGGAATTCATACTGGAAGTGTTCTCTGAAGCAGCTCCCTTTCTGGGGGTTTGCTTCAGTTTTTATCCCTTTAGTTCAGTGAAGTCTCGTGTATAAGGTAATAATTAGATGTTTATTTAGACTAGTAGTCTCCAAACTTTTAGAATCACCCATCCTTATCACTTGAATATAAGACACTTGATCTTATATTCTCAATATAGGTATATTTATAAGTTAAATACATTTACTATTATACTAACAATATTAAATATACATTAAAAAGAAATAAAGAAGGTTGTGATCAAATCGTAAGTACTGGGCATTATGAGCTCCCCACTGTGGCAAGTACCAGGTGTCCTCCCATTGACATTGGATTCTTCTTCACCCATCTTGGCCTCTGGTTCTCTTGTCTGGATAGACAGATGGGTTTTATTTTGTTTTATAGGTAGTTTTTTCCCTTTGGTCATGATCTCAGCCTCAGCTTATTCTAGCAATATGTTTTGTCAGTTAGGGCAGCCTACAGAGATAATTAGTTACAGGAGGTGGTTAGTATTTGAATATAATTATATTTGAGACAGTCTCTTCAAGTGAATTTAAAACAACAAAAGTATATAGTAGAGTAAAAAAAAAATGAAGCTAAAGATTATGACTTTGTTTCATATTTACTAAAATTTAGATTTTGATTGCAACTATATAATACTAATTTTTCAAGAATAGATTAGGTTTTCTTTTTTGAAGATGTCTGTTAATTTTCTGATAAAATTGCTTAATAGCATGATACGATATCCTTCAGTTCATGTTTGGCTTTTTGTAAATTAGGGTCATTTTTGTACAAGTATTTGAGGATTTCATCAGTTTTCACTTTTGATTCTTTGATAGTCATTCGTATCTGTTGGGGTACCTATCCTTTTCTTAAGATGATAACTGCTCCAATTCTGTTAGGTAGTCATTTTATCAGTGACTTTGGTAATGCCAAGAATGGGAATAGACACGGGGATTAGGTGGGGAAGGATATTTGTGAGGACAGTAATTCTGTAAGTGGTTCATTGGAGGTGTAGATGATGATGATTCTTGGCTTGTTTATGTAGCAGCCTCATTGCTGTGGGAACTTGGATAGTAAATACCTGAGTGATGTGAACTGTCTGTATACCCTTAGATATTCTGACTAATATGGTTAATTTTCTACTTTGTAATTTTCATACAGTTTACGCATATGCAGATGTCCATGGCATTTTTTAAGTGGTTGTAGGTAGAGTCATTAAGTGTTGTGGGACTTTTGGCAGATTTAGGAATTTTCTCCAAGCTCTTCTGTACCACAGGGGTTTTTATTTTACATTAAAATTTTTTTTAATATTGTCCTTTTACATGTATTGAATGTATAAAAAATGTTTCTTCCCAGTTTATTTAGTCAGTATTGAGTGATGGTCAGTATCATGGTTTCTGATTCTAGTTTACTAGATTTTAATAGTGAAAATTAAGAATCTTAGTGTTTCTTATGTTTTATTTTCAATTAGCTGTAGAAATTCTTGCTGATATAATACAAAATAGCACATTGGGAGAAGCAGAGATTGAACGTGAACGTGGAGTAATCCTTAGAGAGATGCAGGAAGTTGAAACCAATTTACAAGAAGTTGTTTTTGATTATCTTCATGCCACAGCTTATCAAAATACTGCACTTGGACGGACAATTTTGGGACCAACTGAAAATATCAAGTAGGTATTAAGTCTCAGATTTTTTTTTTGTTGTTGAGAAAAATATATGAGTTTTGAAAGTTAACATTCATATACATTCAGAAAGTATTTGAAAAAATAAATTTTATCCCCTGATAATCTGAATGATATTGTAGTTAGTTATACTTTAGCCCCACCTAGCCCCCAGGTGTCTGGGCTCCTAACTTAACTTCTGGAATAAACAAGTGATCGTATCATATGTTTTTGAGATAAAAAAGTTGAAATTCTTTGATACTTATTGCCAGTATCCTTTTTCTGACCATATTTATTTAATTTAGATTTCCTTTAAGGTCTAATTTAATTTCAGATATATTATGTGAAGATCTCTGCTTTTTAATTTCCTTTTAATATTGCTTTTCTTATTCCATTTACAGATCTATAAATCGTAAGGATTTAGTGGATTATATAACTACACATTATAAGGGGCCAAGGATAGTACTTGCTGCTGCTGGAGGTTGGTTGATTTAAATTTCTATAACTGTTTTAAACAGAGTGATGTGCTTATTTAAGTTTGATCCTGTTGGGAGATGTCCTAAGCATATTTACAGAGCAAACTATTTACTATGTTGCGTAGGCAGAACCAGACTTTCCCTCTATCTTCTTTATAGTGAAGTTTTTTTTAATGGAAAGATGTATGGACCTTTTAATGCATAAGTGTAAATACATGATGGAATTTACTTGCAAGAGAAGGGCAAGAGTGAACTGGGAGACAATGACACTTGGAAAACAGTGCTCCATAGTTTGGGAATCTTTTCAGATTTTAAATTATCACTTGGTCAGGCATGGAATGGGTATGTTTTGTTGTTCTTTAATTCTTTCATTTGTTCATTCATTCAGTAGATCCAATTACTGAGAAGGGGGAGCACAGAGGGAACCATGAGAATATTTAATGGGAATCCAAACATGCAAGTGACTGGCATTAGGGCAGTGCTTCTTTGGGGACATGTTGGAAGCTAGTGAATGATAAGAAAATTCACATTAGATTTCCTGACAGTCTGAATTTAGGCAGACAGTACATTTTATTGGTTTCCAGTTTGTTTTTTTTTCTTTCTTAGGGCAAAGTGAAGATAAGAGTGTAAATATTTTGTGTTAATTTTTCTCCCATTAGAAATTATAGGAAATTAAAATTCTAGTTGCTCTGGATAGACTTCTGAGCTAATTATTTGGAAATAATGGAGGTGAAAATGAGGTTTAAATATCTTAAACATTATTCATTGTGCTCTCAGCTAAAACACATTACAGTACCTTTGTTTGGCAAGCAGTGCACTCAGAACTTCTTTTGGGAAATGGGAAGACTTTGGTCAAGTGGGGCTTCAATAACCAAGCTGTCTGGAATGTTTCTGCCATTGTTGGTGGCAGATGGACAGTAGGTTTTACTGTAGTTCATGAGTCATTTTGACATTACTAAAGTTGGGATATCTTATGTTCTGTCATAGATTAATTAGCATTTTATCTTATTAATACATAAATGATGATGTGCCTTATGAACAGTGGCATCTTGAATTCAATGAAATCAGTAAGACCTAGTTTTATTAAAAATTATTAGCTCTCCTGTTTTTTTGGGATAGAACTGGTATTGGAGCAGCTGAAGTTTCTGGAACACCCAACTGGGAGGGCTATAGGCGAAGGTAATAACAGTAGAAGCAGTTGTCATCAGGTGCTGAGAACTGTGTGCATGCTCAGGTTTTTTCACATTCTGCTTGTCATTCTGGTATCACCAGGATCTTCCTTGTTTTGTCACCCTCTGGGTTGATATCCAAGGTGCCTGTCCTAGTTAAGGATTCTGAAAATGTACAGCATATACTCTCGTTTTATACCACAGATTTGTTTAGAAAATATGGTATAAGTTGTGCTTTTATATTCTAGTACAATGTTTTATTTAAGGAAATGTCATGGCAATATTTTTTAAACCACTTGCACATGCCTGAGTTGGTGTTGTAACTTCCTATTTGTGTTTAAGAATCCTTCACTGATAGAATGTTTGTGTCCCATGTTTGGATAGTAAGGGATTCAGAATCTAAGTAATTCTTAAGTTTTTAATAGCAAGTATAGTGAGTGTTTGGGTAGCTTTGGATTTATTCAGAAATTAGATTAAATAATTTTGTACAGGAATTCTGATAGCAGAGCTCAGAGAAAAACATATCTGTGTACCCAGCTTTCTTTAAGTGTTAGAGCTCATATTTATATTATTTTCTACTTTAAAAAAATTGAAAATTACTTTGCATTCTAGGACTTAATATAACATGATTTTTTATGGAATGTGGTATTTTCAAGCTGTCTTATCTTTTCCTGTGAAGATGAAAACTGTCAGTTGCTCTATGCAGCAGTCCCCAATCTTTTTGGCACCAAGGGCCAGTTTCGTGGAAGACAGTTTTTCCTCGGACTGGGGTGGGGGTGAGGGGATGGTTTTGGGATGATTCAAACACATTATATTAAGTTCTCCTGCTGTTTGGCCCTGTTCCTAACAGGCATGGACCCAGACCGGTCCATGGCCCTGAGGTTGGGGACCCTGCTCTACAGAATGACTAAGTTGTGCAACCAAAAGCCTTATAACACCACCAAGGGAAAAAGTATGCTCTGTGAGCTTACTCTGAAATCATTTTTGAGTGCAAATAGTTCATGTGTAACTTGAATTATATATCACCTTGAGCTATTGGCCGTTAGTTGTCTGCTTTAGATTGTATTGCTACTAAATATGTGAAATATCTTCCTTTAATTTAGGGGTTTGCCATGAAGAACTGCTTGAATTAGCAAAGTTTCATTTTGGTGACACTCTGTCCACACACAAAGGAGAAATACCAGCTCTGCCTCCCTGCAAATTCACAGGAAGTGAGGTAGGGAAAGCCTCCTAAGCTAGTAGTTAGCCCTTTGAGTTTCCTGTGTTGCATTTATGAATGAGTATACAAATTGTGCATGTTTCCAACAGGAGTAAAATGGAAGGAACCAAAGGCTTAAAGTGAAACAGAAAAAGAGATGATGATGGATACATTTGCGTATATTCCTTCCAATTCCATATTATTTAACCACTTATTTTTCCTAAGGAAACAAGGTTTTAAGGGCAATATTTTGTCTTTTGGTGCTTTTCTTTGGCACTATGCCCATTTATCTATTGTATGCCCATTTATATATATTATATATTGTAAGGTATAGAAAAATCTTTTATTTTAAAAACATCCAAATTTGGACTTTCACATTAGGTTTACTCTTGGCTAAGTTTTTCCTTCTGCCCATCAGAGCCAGAACTTACAGACTCTTGTGCTTGTCAATTGTAGCTTTAAGCCTCATTAGAGGCTTAGTTTGCCTCATTAGGAATGATGCTCAAAGTAGTGTCTGGAAGGAGGCCTGATGTTGGCACTGGCAGTACAAAAATAGCCTGTTATGTCAATATTAGCTTAAATTTAGATTTAAAAATTCAGATAAACAAACACAAAAGATTGATTTCTACCAGTGAAATAATGCATTCCTTTCTTACCAGGTAACCATCTGATGGGTATGTCTGTAGTATTTCAGTTGGAGACCTTTTGGTAAAAATCTTTCCCTAGCTCATGAAATTCTTCGAGTGTACAGTGTAATGAGGCCTAATAGTTAAAAAAAAAGTCATGGAGAGCATTTTACCTTTACAATTAATGGGACTGGTGAATTTGTTTCTTGTTAAGCATGTTACATAGAAGTAATTATTTTTATTTTTCAATTTAATTTATTTTTAGAGAGAGGGGAAGGGAGGGAGGGAGAAAGAGAGGGAGAGAAACGTTAATGTGTGGTTGCCTCTCCCAGTGCCCCCAACCGGGGACCTGGCCTGCAACCCAGGCATGTGCCCTGACTGGGAATCAAACCGGTGACCCTCTGGTTCCCAGGCCGGCACTCAATCCACTGAGCCATATCAGCCAGGACTATGATGGTAATCTTAACTAGAGTTTTTTCTTTATCTTAACTAGATTCGAGTGAGAGATGACAAGATGCCTTTGGCACACCTTGCAATAGCTGTTGAAGCTGTTGGTTGGGCACATCCAGATACAATCTGTCTCATGGTTGCAAATACACTGATTGGCAACTGGGATCGCTCTTTTGGTGGAGGAATGGTTAGTGATTTTAAACTTTTGAACTGACAAGACAGAACTTCTGTACTATGAATTTTGACTTTTGAAATATAAGTTGATTCGGATTGCATCCTTGGTCAAGACATTTTTTTTTCTTTTGTCATAAAGTTTATTTATGAGATGATAATTGGTCAGATTGAGTAAGGATAGAAGGATTTGTTAATAGTACTATATTAATGTTAATATCCTAGTTTTAATAATTGCTGTAAGGTTAATTTCCTTGTTTTCAGACGTGCACACTAAAATGTATTTACGGGTAAAAAGTATCACATCTGCAATGTACTCTCAAATAGCTGAAAAAATACGTTTAAAAGAATGATAAAGCAAACATGGTACTATATGAATTGTTAGGTAATTTGGATAAAGGGAATTCTTTTTACTATTATTTTACTTTTCTATAATATAAAGTGTATAAAGATTTCAACAAAATAATTTCATATCTTAGGTTTCACATGTAATATAATTTCAAATCTTTAAGCATACATATAGCCAAGAGCTCTACAGAGTGGGTTGGTAACAATGTATTATTTTAGAAGTAAGTGCAACTACTATGTTAATTATAGGGACTCATTGCTTTTTGCATTATGATTTTCTCTGAGGATGCATTGGGCTGGTGAGAATAAGTATAAATAATTTTTAGTCACTGAATTTTAAATTTATTACTGAGTTGGATGTTGATGGATAAAACTGAGAAACTGCTTCTTAGGGTATTCATTATTTGCCTTGTATCATTTTTCTGTCTGGTAATTTGGACACACATACCTACAGTTCTCCTGGACATTTTTTTTTCCTTACAGAATTTATCTAGCAAGCTGGCCCAGCTCACCTGTCACAGCAACCTCTGCCATAGCTTCCAGTCTTTCAACACTTCCTACACAGATACAGGATTATGGGGCATCTATATGGTTTGTGAACCAGCCACTGTGGCAGACATGCTACACGCTGTTCAGAAAGAATGGTGAGAAAATAAATCTTGCCCAAATTCACATTTTAGATTAGTTTTTTCTTTACACTGTTGATGGTGATTATTTTTTCATGGTGATTTTATTAGCATTTAATCAAAAGAACAAGACTAGTAGCAGCCATGTTTATTTAAAGATCACAGATGTTTCTTCAAAGTCTCATGTGAAGCTGAACTGGTTTCATACTATAGAATATTTTTTAAGAAGATTATTATTTTTTAAACATTACGTTAGAAAGGAGGAGATCCTAAAAGTTTAAAATGTTTAAATGCCAGCTAGAAGTTTGGAAAATATCTCTAAAAGTTATCTTTCATAACTTTTAGAAAGTGAATCTGATGTTGCCATTGCTAAAAGAAAAATGTAGTGTTTTGTAGTCAAAACTAGTACTTTGAGACAGGCATAAAGGCCCAAAGCTTCTTGGAAAACTTTCCTCCACCATTCTTAAATGGCTTATATCTCTCTAAATCTAGTTGACTGGGGTGTAATTATTATCAGGTTTAAATTAAACTCAACTGAATTGTTTTGAGAAACCAGTTACCCACTGACCTGTCCTCTAAGCATATCAGAGCCTAGTAGATGGAGATTCATGAAGTCTCAAAATGATTATAGCATTTCTCAAAATGTGGTTAGCCTATTTTTATATTATATTGAATTTTCTGTCTGCTAGACATATCATTTTTCAGACATTAACAATACCAGGAAAATAATCAGTACAGGTTTGCTTTTGCTTAGCTATTGGGATCATTAGTAGCTTCAAGTTTTTTGTAAGTTGAAATCAAGTTGTGGTATAATACATAGAATACGACATCATGTGTTTCTTTAGGTCTTTAACACAAAACACATGTATTCAAACTACTTGACATTTTGATTTTTCCAATTGGTTTTTAGGATGCGACTCTGTACAAGTGTCACTGAAAGTGAAGTTGCACGAGCCAAAAACCTTCTGAAAACAAACATGTTGTTGCAACTTGATGGTAAGAATAAAGATGTCAGTTTTATTTTCATATGGTTGATCTGTATTCTAATGCTTGACTTTTCTTTCTCTAAATAGGTTCCACTCCAATTTGTGAGGATATCGGCAGGCAAATGTTATGCTATAATAGAAGAATTCCCATCCCTGAGCTTGAAGCAAGAGTTGATGTAAGTACTGTAGTTGTTACACACCACTGGATCTTAAGTAAAAGTATTCTTGTTGCAAAGCTAAAAATATGTATCATTCCAGGTATCAAATTTGTCCTACAAAAAGCTCTGAATGCTGGTACCTTCTCTATTTTAGGCTGTGAATGCTGAGACAATTCGCGAAGTGTGTACCAAATATATTTATGATAAGAGTCCAGCTATTGCTGCTGTAGGTAAGCCTGGCTGCTTTTCTCCTATACAGAAAGTTGGCTAAGTATTTTCTTTTTAGTCAGTTTTAATTTTCTTTTCTTTTAATCCTTAGGTCCCATTGAGCAACTACCAGATTTTAACCAGATTTGCAGTAACATGTGCTGGCTTCGTGATTAAAATGTTCCTAATAAAAATATTTTGAACATAAATATTTATAAAACTAACAGAGACTAGCAAGTTTTAAGCTATTAATCCCTAAAGGAAAAAAAGTTGAAGTGAACATACGTACCTGAAAATTTGAATGAAATACTGCATCAAACTTTCAAAGGATAAGACTACCCCCCAATGAATGGCAGGTCTCCAAGAAATTATGTTGGAATGGCATACTTTCAAATTATCACAAGTATTTTAAGAATGAAAATTTGTATTTTCAGTTTTATTATAAAAATGTGCACATAACAAAGATTGTCTTAAGTCATTTCTTGGCTCTACTTGCATTCAGTACTTGCTCTTGAGCAGCTTTCTTTGCTTTTACCATCTCAACTAGTTCCTAGGAAGGGAGAGAAAGGTGTTATTTAGAATTGGCAGACATTTCTAGTGTTTTGTGTATAAATATGTAAAACATTCAAATTGGACAAGTCTGTAATTAAAGACACTACCGAAAAGGTTGCTTTTACTAACTGCCAGAGGTCTGAAAGTTTCTAAGATTAGTCATTTCTTTGTAATTTTGGCCCCATGACTACTGTGGTATTGAAATAAGCAAAAGTCTATAAACTCAAAAAAATCCACAACCTTATATCTTTTCATGCAGTCCTTCTTTGTTCTGCCAGGCACGGCTTCTGCTATTTTTTCCCATCTTTCAGGTGTATTTACTGGGTATGTTTTCAAGGCTTGTTCCAAAAGCTTCTGTTCTTCTGTTGTCCAAGGTGTGAAATCTGTGCATGGACCTATTGAAGAAAAATTTTTATTTAAAAATTCTAGTTACAGAAAAATGTCTTAGAACACCTTTCTAATGAGTCTTTTGGTGCACAGGTATCTTGGTAAGTGCGCATTCAAATCTATGATGCGTAATTTTAAACTTTCAGAGATGAGACACATAAACATCTTAGTATTAAGGAGAGGGAGAAAAAAATAGCTCAATAGGAAATATCTGCCTTATATTGCTAGTCTCTTACCACCTAACATACTCACTATAGAGGTTTTTTTTTTTTGCTTGTTTTTGATGTTTTTTCTTTTTTAAAGATTTTATTTATTTTCAGAGAGAGTGTGGAAGGGAGAGAGAAAGGGGGAGAGAAACATGATGTGCGGGAGATACATCAATAGGTTGCCTCTCATACGCCCCCAACTGGATACCCGGCCCGCAACCCAGGCATGTGCCCTGACTGGGAATCGAACCAGCAATTGGCAACCTTTTGGATCACAGACCCAGTGCTCAATCCACTGAGCCACAGCACCAGCTAGGGCTAGGGTTTTCTTTTTTAAATCAGATTTAAATTCTGCAGTTGGGCTGCTGGGTTTAAAAATATAATCACAAGACACTTAAGATTTCTGAAAAATCAAATTCCTTACAGGATAGTGAATAGAGCTATCTCACAGTTACAAAACTTATAACTAGATGAGACCCTGGGAACCATTCTCATTTTACACTGGAGGAAACAACTAGCAAAGGTGAGCCAAGTGCCCAAAGTTTCAGTATTGTGAGCTTAGATTCTGTGTTCCAGTGTGACACTTTCACATCTAAAAACTTATGGAGCCAATGCTAAACACCTCTACTAAACTAAATCTTTTACTGTTTGAGAAAACATCTCATACACACATCAGAAATAAATATATTTCTTCCTAAGGATATAAGTATTACACATTCCACCACTTCCGTAAGAAAATGTTAAATGGTTAAAAAGCTGATTTGGTTGTTCTAAGTTAATGGGTACTTGCAGTTTAATTATTTCAGGCCATGTAGTGAAAATGCAATAGCACCTATCCTACCAGTAGTCTGACTACCACTTGAAATTGCGTCCTGTGAGATCTGATACAAAGGGAAGCCTAGAAACCTCAGTTACTTACTAATTAAACAGATACACACAAACAACATACTGTGACAAGTTTAAAAAATACCACCACACACCTACTCATAGCAAGGCAGATTAGGGACCTTTTTGAAGTCAGGTTTTAATTTATAAGAAGTCATTAGTAGAATTTCCTTTTACTGGTCTGCAACCCACATTTAACACCATAGATTTAATTCATTTCCTCTCTCTTGGAAAAGAGATGGAAGTGATATGTAATTATTTTCTGTTGTTCTCCAATTAATTCACACCACCAAAATAAATGGAACATGTAATGCTGTAAAGTTCCTATGAGAAAACACGATTCAAAAAATGGTGCCAGTTTGCTGTTTACTGGTGCAATTGAAGAGATAGGGGACTGTTCATTAAACCAATCAGAGGTGAAGAGGAGACATACCCACAATCTTGCCCTCACAGGGTCACTGCTCTCCTCACAGACTGGCTGCCTGCACATCCACCAGTGTCTGCCTCCAACATGGAAACAAGTCTGAGGAGAACAGGCTCATACCTGAATGTGGTATGCTATTTAGTGGAATGCATAAGGGAGCAGGAGAATAGACCCCATAAGAACTGCCCCTCCAGGGGTACTAAACTTCCATTTTGTTGCTTATCTTGAAACAGCCAAAATGATGCCCAACCTAGATGCACCCCTCCCCCCCAATCACCCCCGATGTTTGCAACCACAGGATGGTTTTTTCATCTCTATAGAACATTGTAAGTCTTAATATTTTCAAACTGAAATTTTGAGATAGTAAACCAATCTTAAGAATACAGGAAAAGTGTGACTTAGACTAGAGGACAGGGACAGGTTAACATGTAAAAGTCAAGACTAAATTAATCCCGAAATATATATTTGGAACTGATCTGGAAAGCATATCCAAGATTAGCTTAGATTCAGGGAGAAAGGACTGGTGGCTTACAAATGCATGAAATGAAAAAGCTTTTTCAAACTCTCAGAAACTCAGCAGAAAAAAATGTCACATTCCACAACAAACATACATACGCACATCGACAAGTTTCATGTAAAATACTCATAAAATAGGTGTAATGCTCTCTGACATCTATTCATGACCCATTAAATATATTTTACAACCCACTTATGAAGGAGGCTTAGTGAGGCTGGTTTGTGATTTACAGCTTGAAACACTGGTCCAGAGCAATCAAATTAACTAGAATACCGAAGACAATCTCAGCACCCTAACATTTTTAAACTTACTTTGAAATACTTTCAGAAGAGTATAAAGAATCCACATATATTCTACCCTAATTTCCAACATATGAACACTTCACCATACTTGCTTACTCTTTCTATACACATTTGTTCCGAACCATGTAAGGTGCAGACATGCGGCCCGTTTATTCCTAAGTACTTCCATAAAAACAAGGACGTTGTCTTAGACAATTACAATATATTTTTCAGTCAGTATAGTTCTAACGACCTATCCAATTTCAACTGTCCCAGTATCCTTCAGCAGTGATTTGTAAATCTGGTTAACAAAACAAACACCCCTCCCCTAAGGGCACTGTGGAAGAACTGCACTTCTCAGCGGTGTTAAGTAAATCAATGTATGACTGTCCTGAAATGCTTGCTTTACATCTTCCAGTCTGCTAAACATTATTTCCCAATCATTCTGACCACAGACCTCAGGTCTTGTATATCTTCACACAGTGTGGATATATGGCTAGCATTTTCTACTTACAGAAAAAATTTACCTTCAAATCGTTCTGAAGGTGTTGCATTGTCTGCTTGAGGCACCACTCCATGTTCTTTTTTAAATTTATCAAAAGCTTTTTTGTTTATGTCATCTTTTTGATGTGGGTCTAAGGAATGAAACAATTTAAATGTTATAGATAATCTTATTTAGTCTTTCATTACATTGCACAGATTATTTTAAAGTGTTCAAGGTATCAAATAAACTGATGTGGCAAAACTGTAACTCACCAAGTTTTTGAAGACTCTTTGCTTTGCTGATAACATCTTTGGCCGTTCTCTTGACTCCAGAAGAAGAATGTAAGTTCATGTAATTAGCAATAACTTCCCATCTAGAGCAATCGATATGATAATTAAGGAAAAAACCTCCAAAACAAAAACCAGAATGACCCTTATATTTTTAATGCAGAAGGGTTAGCTCTAAATCTACAGACCTAGCTCTAAATTAGTTATCTAATTATCACTATTGCCTATAGTTCTTGCTTTTCATACGTTTAAATCAACTCTATAATCTTGGTTTCAAGTTTACAAAACCTTATAGATTCTGTGTATGAATCTATAGAAATAAAACCACACATTTGTGTATCCCACCATTTGTACACATACTTAAGGAGATAAATGACTCTGAAACCAGCTTTAGTTTCCTGACCTATAGAATGAGGGAGTCTAGATATCTAAGGCTGTTACAGAAACAGAGGAGTCCAAAAAACCCCAGTTTGCAGCTGGGGGATGGGGAGAAGGAAGCAGCTTTTAGAATGCCTCCACATGCCTGAGGCTGGTGGCTAGTGTCTTTTTTATACAAAATGGCTTTAATGCATCCAAAGCCTCAGGTAGATGGGAGGAGTCTTGGACTCGGGGACAGTATGGAGAAAGCACACAGAGCCTGCGTAAAGTTCTGTGAATGGTCAGAACTGGTTACCGCACCCAATGCATCAGAGGACGTAGTCAGGGATTTAAAAATAAGCCGCAGACATTTTAGCCAGGCTGACTGTGCAGATTTAACTAAGGCTGAGGCTGACTGTGTGGATTTTACTGAGGCTGAGGCTGACTATATGAATTTAACTGGGACTGGCGATGCAGTTTTAAGGAAGGGACATACCTTGCTGCTTTGAAAAGGTACAGACTGACCATGTGGATTACAAAAGGACTAACTATACAGTTTACGAGGAGGCTGAGAATCCATGAGGTTCTGGATTAAAAACTGGTGGATCCCATAACACAGACGAGGTCTCCCCAATCAAAATTGAATGATTGGCAGCTACTGGTAAAGCTGAACTGTGTTTGGAAAGTAGGGAAACGGTTTCTCTAACTTTTCTAAAACTAGCCTGGTTTGGTAGGGGGGAGGCAAGAATATGTGTTTATGGGTGTTTTAAAGAACATAAGACTTAACAACAGAAATCCACAAATAACTAAATCTATATAACTGTTAAATAAACAATTCTTTTTCTTTTCACTAAACTCTGGTATTGAGAGTTATAATTCTGGCGGGGCAATCAGGCCCCTAACTAAAGAGCCCGTGGGTTTGTTTTCAATTGGAGCAGCCCAGGGGTTCTGTAACAAGGCTTCTTTGAGTTCTAAACTCAAAACTTTACAATCAGCTCAGGTTTGAGATGGGAAGCAACAACAAATTAAGACTGTGAACACAAACTAGTCCCTAATACAAGCCATGATGGAATAAGCCAACATAACAGTCAAGGTTTACCTCATAATTTTTAATTTTCTGAGAAACTGATAAAGCATCCTGCTGGGTGTATGTGCTGGTGTAAGCTTATGGTAAGACTAGTAGGTTTAAAATACACTCTGCTTTTCATACTTCCACTGTGGCACAGAATTTAAGCAATCTGTCTAGACTCAAGCATATCTCTGGAAGTTCCCACTAAAACCGACACTGTTACTTGGATGCTTGTCTACATTATCCCCAGGCTCCAGTTACGTACTGAAGAGAAATTTGATTAAAATCAGCACCTTGAATTTGTTCCAGCAGGGAAGAGGTTCACAGCTTTAATTAGTAATTGCAGATCATCTTCTGACCAGTTTTTGCTGCCATTTCCACCTCCGCCAGATGATTTCTCTGCATTCTTAGATGCTTGTCTCATACGAGCCTCAGCTTCCTCTTTCTCTTTTTTAATTTGCTCGTTTATTTCTTCTATCTACACAAACATAATAGGTAAGTCAGGGACTTAAGAGCATCTTGTACTCCACACTCCCTTTCTGTCGGGGGCCTGTGAGTCTCAACTCTCAGTATTATCCTGATAATGACCCAGGGCAACCCCAAAGGCGGCATCAGCTTTTCATTCTGGCTTTTTGGCTGTAAAGCTCTGCTCAAAGAACCAAGAACCAAACCCCCTCCCCTTGACCTACCTTGTATTTTATATCATATGACTTCTATTTGCTTTGGATGTACTTGTCAAGTCTCCAGTCATTGGGTTATTCACCCACAAGGCCATTTCAAACCTCTCTTTAAGCTCATACCCATCCTTTCAGCAGATAATTTCAATTATTTTTCAACAAAAAGGTTAACAGAATAATAAAGTGGCCATTGTTTTAACTTGAAGTTCTACCCTTTATAATGTCACAACCTATCATCAGACATGCACAGTAACAAAAGAAAACCTTTACTTGACCTTGTTGCTTCTGTGGGCTGCTTTCCTGGGAGTTACTTTGTACTCCTTTCCTCACTTCAATTCCTCAGAATCAGTCACCAAATCCCAACAATTCCAATGATTCCCATCATCACTCTCAGTCTAACCCTTCTCGTCTTATAACTAGTCACTTACACTTAACTAATATATCCTACCTACCAACGGCAGATTAATGTGCAGTGATAACCCTTTCCAACTCAAAGATCTGCAGTAATGGAAACTAGCCACCATGGTATTAAAAACATGCTTACCTTGGTGCTTTGTTTCCTAATCAACTTCATCTCCCCCTAGCTTCCTACTGCTACCTGTATTTTACCATTCACGCTATTGCCCTGACCTTCATTTTCACACTGTCCATCCATTCAAGCTGGCTCAAACCCTCCGTTGAGCCTTCCTTGCCTCCTCCAACCTGGGGGGTTGGCACTTCCTGTCTAACCTACTGCATTTACTGTGGCCCCTCCATCTTTTGGTCCTTAGGCCTTTTCTCTTCAATATAATTGTTCCTGAACTCCTTGGTGGCAGCCATAGCATTAGGTATTTCTACAAATCACCTAGGCACAGTGCTATGTATAGTAGGTACTAATATTTGTTGAACTGAATTGAATTTCTAGGCCTGTTTTGTCATCTGTAAAATAAAAGGCATAGACTAGACAGAATAAATATATCTTTTGGTTCTAAATATTACTATCCTACAAAAATGCTCAACGAATAGTCAAAATATTTTTTCTACGAATGATTAAAAAAAACTATAAATAATGTGCTAGGATACCACCAAACATTATACATTATAACCATACACACTAAATGCAATTTAAATCAATAATACCACTTACTATAAGCAAAGCAGAGTGCGGGATCCAAAGAGAAATGACCCCTTTGCCCTCATAGTAACTTACATGTGAGGTGGGCATATACTTCGATGAAAGCACAATAAGCAGAAATATATGCTAAATACAAGTAGAAGTGATAGGTTCTTCTATTACCTGTTTTTCCAGAGCAGCCTTTCCTACTTCTTTTGTAGATGATATGAGTGTTTCATTCAAGCACTGTAAACTAAGGGGAAAAAAAGGATGAAACTTTATCCTAAGCCCGGGAGAAGATTTCAGTATTAGTTCTGTAGTTATACCTTGCTAATTCAAGGCGATCACAAAGTTTTTCCACTTCTTCCATCATTTTAACCCGCTCTGCCTCATTGTCGGAAAAGTGGTTCCAGGTCTAAAAGCACAAACACAAACATTTTCATCTTGTATCTACTGACATTCAAAAATACATCCATAAATACAATTAAAAAGCATGAAGTTCTCAAGAGGTTCATGAGGTGAACACGTGGCCTTCTGACCATCAATAACCATACTTCCAGGGTATCTCCCAGGGCTCCACCTGACCTGCTAGAAATTAAAACGACATTACCAAGTGACGGTGCAGGACACCTTTGGATATTATAAAAGACAGAATGATTCCTCTGAGAACCACATAAGAACAAATTCTGTATGAATCAAATTAAAATCCCTTTGTTAAGCTGCCTGTTTTAAGCAGTGTGTGCCAAACTATAAAATTTCCTGAACATTTTATTATTTTTAAATCCTCTTCCAAGGATGTGTTTTATTCATTTTAGAGGGAGAGGAAGGGGGCAGTGGGAGAGAGAGAAAGAGAGACAGAGACAGAGACAGAGACATCGATGTGAGAGAGAACCATTGATCGGTTGCCTCCTATACACACCCTGACCTGGGAACAAACCTGCAACCTTTTTTGTGTACAGGACAATGCTCCAACTAATTGAGCCACCTGACCAAGACTGGAAATTTAAAATTTACTAAAACTAAAGAAAATGGTACAGTGTCAAGGAATAGGAAGTATTAGAAAGATTCTGTTAACTAAAGATTATGCTTAGAATGGAACACTGTGATGTATTTGGATGTATAAAAACTGGAAAGTACTTTCCATGCTGCTGACACATCTCCCATCCTCACTTTTCTTTGCTTCCTTAATCCATGAAATCTGGCGCTCACTAAGGTTCTAATGTGTCTTTTACTCTTCATACTCCCCTATGCTTCCAAAAGCACTACTGATTTTCTTCCTACCTGTCTGACACGGGTCACTTCTCTCAGGCTCCTCTTCTTCTATCAGTATAAACCCTTAGTATTGGAGATTTCCAGGGTTGCATCCTCCACCCTCCTCAACTGTACATTTCCCTGGGCAATCTCATCTACTCACAAGGTTCCTAGTGCCACTGAGATGTGCGTGATCCCACTCTTGAAGTCCAGACCCATACACCCCATCACTTATCTTCTTGTGAGTGTCTCATTGTGCTCAATAGGCCCCAAACTGAAATCATTATCTCCTCTAGCTTTTCCCTCTTTGTTTTCTATTTTACTAAATTATACTATTGCTCAGTCCGTATTCCATTCAAGAAACCAGGACATATATTAATATTTACTCCTCCTCTACTACTGCCAATATATAATCGATACCCAACAGGTAGCTGCCTATTCTGCTTCCTAAATGTTGGTTCATTTCATCTACCTTTTTCTATTCCTACCATTGCTACCTTACTATAATACTATAATACTCTCACTTGGATTATGGCAAAAGACTCCTAATTGGTTTCTGTACCGCTAGTCTTCTCTCAGCATCCTGACCAAAACCAACTCAGGATCATATTTAAACTAGCAAGACATATACTGTCCTTTAAGACCTGGCTCCTCCTTACCTCTTGAGCTGCCTCTGGCTCATTAGACCCCACTCCTCTGGAACTCTGCATACTCTCAATGCTCTTTGATCTGTCATTGCTAATCCCATACACATTCTGCTTTACCTGACTAAATCCTACTAGATCCAGAAAGTCTTCCCTGACTACCTTTTTGGCCTCTTCTCATCCTTCTACTCATCTTATGATGTTAGAAATAGCTATTGTCATTCTCCATCATTCACCAGCAGATTCCTTCAAGGCAAGGACTGTGTCATCATTATATCCACATCAATTATAACTGCTTGGCACATGAGTGCTCATCAAATATTTGATAAATGAATAACTGAACTCACACTTGAAAGGGGCAATAAAAGTTACCAAGTGCCAGAACTAACTTTTAACCTAATTTGTGCATTATCTCTAAAAACTATTCAAGCTTTTTATTTTCTAGTTGGGCTTTACAATTTCTTTATTGATTTCACATTATATGCCAAATGCGCCAAGCATTACATGTCAATGATCACTAGATATTATTTCAGGTACTGTGTAGGTGAAGAAATTAAGGAATAAAGGGGTTTGAGCAATATCCTGAAGGCCACAGATAGTAAGTAGAGAATGACTTCAAACCCAGGCAGCTTGCCCTGAGCCAATGCTCTTTACCACTATGAGAGACTGCATCCTTCTCAAGAAAATTTTCTAGGTAAAACCTGAGGAAAATATTTTATATTTTCTGATAAGGAACAATACTAGTCTTTGACTCTTAACAGTTTAAGTGTAAGAACAGCTCTTGGGCAAAACTACATTTGAAAACTTTTGGGTTTTTTGATAAATATTTTTAAGTGAAAAATGCATCTGAATGCAAACTATCAGTACTCATCCAAATGATATCCTTTAGATAAAAATAAAAGCTTTTAAATCCTTAAAAACACCAAGGTTTAACTTCGAAAATAACTTTTTCTAAGGTAAGAATTAATTTTGCACAATTAAGGAAGCAACCAACCAAAAGCAAATTGTGGCACATTATAAGAACCAATGATAAGGTTTCTCTAACAAATGAATGGCAATGAGGTAAGTGGGAAAAGACGGTGATGACCGGGGGGCCTGTTACAGACACAACTAGGAGGCACAAAACTGAAACCTTGTAAATATCTTATTTAGATCCTAACTTGAATAAATCAACTATAAAAAGACATTGCTGAGATAATCAAGGAGGCCAGAATACAGACCAAATATTAGAATATTAAACAAGTTTCTTAGCTTTGAAATGGCATGACATATATATATATGAAATATGTATGTGTAAAATGTTAAAAAAGTGAATTTGAAAACATTTACATTTTGAGATAAAATGTGTCTAATAGTTTAATTATATTTGCATGATATAAGAAAATATTTTGAAGTTTAATCAGCAAATTCATTTCCTTGTTATCTAGTTTGTTCAGTCTGACATACCTTGCATGAGTTTCGAAGCTTTTGCCTTTCCTTTTTTATGGCTTTTTTCTGGATATCTTTTTCCTTCTTTGCCAATAATGCTTGTTGTCTAACTTCCTCTTCTTCTTTCTCTTTAGCTAATCGAGCAGCTTCTAATTCAGCTTGTCTTTGCTTTAAAATGGGAAATAAAATCATTTTAATAAGAAAATTAGAATTCCTAAATGCTCTTATAATCTTATTCAAAAATTCAATCTTTTAATAAATTAAATTAGAAATAAAGATGATACATCAAACTTATTGACGATTGAAAGTGAACTGGGAAAGCAGCTGGTAAAGTTCTACAAATACTTTTTAGAATAAAAAAGACATATTAGAAATAAGCATGGTATTAAAGGAATTTACATGACATCATGTTTTTGCTCAAGAATTTACTGGTAAGGGCTCTTGTCAGTGTGGCTCAGTGGACTGAGTGCCAGCCTGTAAAACAAAGGGTCCCTGGTTTGATTCCCACTTAGGGCACATGCCTGGGTTGTGGGCCAGGTCCCCAGTTGGGGGTGCATGAGAGGCAACTACAGATTGATGTTTATCTCCCTCTATTTCTCCTTCCTTTCCCCTCTCTCTAAAAATAAATAAATAAATAATGTTAAAAAGTCTTTAAAAAACTTATTGGTAAGGAAAATCCATCTATCAATTTTACCAACTTGTCATAATTCATTCATTGTAGCATCTAATTCTCTGCTTCCAGATTATAGTTTTTCAACTAGATCTGAAAATTAAAGATTTTATGAGCATTTCAAGTCCAACTTCATCAAATGTCATCTTACTTTTTCTTTAGCTTCTTGCTCCTTCCGTTTTGCTTCTGCTTTTGCTTTCTTTTCTGCTTCTTTTTTGGCCTTCTCTTCTTCCTTAAATTTTTTTATTCTTGGATCACAGCTATATGCATTGTCTACCAGAAAAAAAGTTAATCTTTTGAATTTCTAACAATTAATTAAAGAACTTAAACAAATCAATTATACTTACCAACTAATGTTCTTATTCTGTTCATTTCTTCTTTTTTTCTTTGCGCCCTTGTTGCTCTGTTCTGCTTTTCAATCCATCTCCTCTCATCACGACTGTAAAATAGAAAATATTGGAAACAAAAAGTTGCTCATAAGTGACTAAACATGTAATACAAATTTATATGTAAATAATGTCTGAGAAGATTATAATGCTATACCACTATTTATAATAAAGTGTGATTCTACTTACAATTAATTTGGGTTAATATTTTTGGAATATTTATGTCAAACAAATTTCTCAAAGAAAACTAAAATAAAATGTAAGTTAAGCAACCAGAAGAAAAAGAATTTGCTGAATTGACTTTTTGGACAATTCTATTCCTTGGCATTTTCTTAAGTATATCTTAACAGACTACTGGCCTCATCCAACTTAACTTGTGAGAAGAGGGTCTCAAAATATCAAAAACTCATTAAAAGGAATACACAAAGAGAAAATATAAAAGAAATATATGTAGTATATTTTTACATCATTACAAATACCAAAAAGCCAACTCTATATTTTCATTCGTTAATGATTTATATACATACCATTCTGCTTTTTCTTTTTCTTCTTCATCTAAATAAGAAAATTCTCTCCAAGAATCAAAATTATACCTATAGACAGAAATAAAGTAAAATCAAACAAAAACAAATCAACTCTTTAAAATTAACTTAGAGATATAAAACTTTAAAAACATTAATGGCAAGTGAATGAGTTTATTTTAATAGATCCTTCCACTCCCTTTTGGTACTGAATTAACACTATGCTCAAGTCTGTCTTCTTTTTTTAATGACACTGTATTTTTTTTTTAATGATCTTTTATTTATTTGTTTATTTTTAGAGAGAGGGGAAAAGAGAAAGAGAGAGAGAGAAACATCACTGTGTGGTTGCCTCTCACTCACGCCCCCAACTGGGGACCTGATGTGCAACCTGGTAATGTGCCCTGACTGGGAATCGAACCAGCGACACTTGGCTTGCAGGCCGATGTTCAATCCACTGAGTCACAGCAGCCAGGACTAGACACTGTATTTGTATGAAAATCTAAAATATATTTATCATTTCCACTGCTCAAAATCTTACCTCCTTGCTATCTCTTATGTTAGGTTTCTCTCTTGCTAGGGACTTAAGTTTTCCCTGCCTTCATCTTCACTAGTCTGTCAAGTCTTAAAGTAACCATAGTAGTGGTTATTTTTATCTCTGGTTTGTATCCTCTGAGGGTAAAAGCAACTACAACTGATAGAGCTAAATTTAATTATTTTTGTTTTATAGTGATTTTAATTTACCACATACTTAATGAGAAAATATAGCACATATAAACATTAAATATTGCTTATTAAAAATTAAGAAATTAGTTATAGAGACAAATAGTACTGTTTCCTCCACATGTACCCAAGTACTTTTAACAGCAAGATAGCTAAGTGAAGATGTATTTATATTTACTCAATTCAAATCACTCAATTTCCATTTTTTACCACTATAGTGTGCTTGATATCTAGAAATCTGATCAATACAAGACATTTAAAAAAATTCTAAAAGTGACATAGGAGGTAGTACAGTGTTATGTGAAAATATTATTAATTTCTGAAAAAGCGCTTTTGCTCAGTGAAGGTTCTCCCATCCCTTGATTTATGAACAGTCAATCAAGCACTTATTGAATATTTCTTCTTTTTTAAAAAAATGGCAGCATCATAAAATCAGTGTATTCACTTACCAGAAAGAATAAAATGCATCTACATCTTCAAATGATGAATTCATATCACCTAGTTTAGGGACATTTTTTTTATTTGACCATCTGAAATATTAAAAGAAAGAAAAATTCAATTCAAAAATTTGGTACAAAAGTTCAATGGACAAATGAATTTATTAAAAACAACAGTTTTTATTGATTCCCTAAATCTCCCTTCCTAGATCCTCTATGACTAAGAGATGGAGCTGGAAGATTAGGAGATACTGAACAATGTAGGTGCAACAGAGGACAAAGGTCGATGGGGATGGGAGGGAAAATAATGAAATGGTGTTTTAACCATCGGGTTATCTTCAATTCTATAAAGTATAGCATAGTAGTAGCTGCCAAAGGTGGGCTAGGAAAAATAGGCACTAAGCCTCCTTTCCCAAGTTCACTTGCTCCTGCCTGTAAATAGGCAGTATAGCAGTAACCTATGTAGGCAGAGGCTTTCAAAAAATCATTAATACCCACAGAGGAAACAGATTTCTACCCCCTCATTACCACTACTTGCTCCCTAAGAGACACAACTTTTAGGTTCAGTACTTCACCCATCACATACATCACATAGTGAAAGGATCCTAAGGCTGACACATTTCCCACTCTATAAAACCTTTCCACAAAAAACAATACACTACTTTTCTTTTCTCTCTTTTACCACCATCAACACTGTTAAAAAACAAATGTGAGGAGAAACACTGGAGGAAATATTAGGCCACACCAAATGGCTAATCAAAGTGGTTCTCAAACTTCGTTGCACATTAGAATCACCTGGAACATAAAAAACGCTATATGAATTCCAAAACTATTTCATCGAAATCACAATTAGATCACAATCAGATTAGATGGAACCCAGGTATCAGGAATTTTTCACACTCTCCAAGTGATTCCAATGTGCAGTCAAGATGTACTCTATACAAACTTTTCAATGCAGATGGAACCAAAAAATTCAGAATACTGGTACACCTTATGTAAAAACTGATTTAAATGAAATAAATTACATATGTTTTAATCTTAAACATAAATCATCCTTTGTCAGAGAACCTCATAATGTTAAAAACAAACAAACAAAAAAAGCTTTTTTTTCAAATGATAATGGGCCAAATTGAGTAATTTACCCATTAATAATAAAGGAGAAGCAAAAAAAAGAAGAAATTCCTGAGACTTATATCAGTATCACACTACATAAAGTCCGTTCTGTCACTCAAAAGAAGCTTAAAAGAAAACATACTATGAGTTATAAAAGAATTTCACTATGGAAAGATAAACTTCTGTTTACAGAGCAAAACGAGGAACCTGAAGACTGTAAGAAGCAGGCCAACAGCGCAGTGATTTTCAACCAGTGTGCCACAAGAATTTTTAAAATATATGATATCGGACTATTTAAGCCAAGGGCACTGACCTCTTTTCCCTTAGGTTTAGTCAAATTAAAAAATGACAACAGCCACTTCAACAATAACAATCTGGTGTGAATTAATCAAAATTATACTTATATTTTTTGTCAGATCGGCAAAAAAAAAATTTTTGTGTGTGTGCTGCAGGATTTTAGTAATTAGTTTATGTGTGCCATGAGATGAAAAGGGGTGCAAATCAGTGTAACAGAACATAATGATCACAAGGGGATGCCTTAACTCACCTGGAGTTCCTTTCAAACACTGGGGAAAACACTTCGAAGAAATTGTCCTTTGCTTCACTTTTAGAAGGAACTGAGTTATCAAAAGTAGGATCTATACTGTTAAATGCTCGTCTTTTCACTGGATCAGATAACATTTCATAAGCTGAGGAAAAATGATGAGGTTACATTACTGTGACATTTTTTTTCCTGCGAGAAAATAAACTCCTTCCTTTAAAAAAAGTTATTTTTTAATATTTAAAAATTTTGTGTGCTTGGGGAGTAGAAATGTCTAGGTAATGAAAACTCTAGCACTACTGCATATCATTGGACTTCTTTAAGTGGCTCTTCTGGAAAGCAAATGACAAAACAATAGTTAAATACTCATCGCTTGGTTTCTGGTCAAGATAGGGGTGTAGGTAAATACAATCTCACATTCTCCCACAACCACACCAAAATTACAACTAAGTTACAAAACAACCATCATTCAGAAGCCTGAAATCTAGCTGAACAGAAGTCCTATATCTAAGGGTATAAAGAAGCCACATTGAGACAGGTAGGAGGGATAGAGACTCCGAATGGGCTGGTCCCACACTCATGTGTGATGGATAAAAATTGGGAGAAGTATCTCAGCTGTGGAGGTCCCCTCAGTGATATGAGGGGTCCCAGCTCCACACCAGGCCCCCCAGCCCAGTGTTCTAGTGCCAGAAAAAGAAGTCCTCATAACTTCTGGGCTTCGGGAGTCCTAAGCAGTTCCTCTTAAAGGGCCCACACATGGTCTTATAAAGATTCACTTGCTCTGAGCAGCTTTCTCCCAGACAGAAGAGTGGCAGAGGCTTCTCCCCACAGTCAGCAGGCAGGCACCATATCTGAATATCCATCAATCTGGAAACACTGTTTGTCCTACCCTGGTGATCCCCTAAGACCCTGCCCTACCCAAATTGCAGGCCCACCCAAGTTGTTTCCAGTGGCTTTTCCATATAAACTGCTTGTCTTGTCTTGGCTCATGCTTCAGACTTTCCTAAAAGCTCTCAAAACATCACAAACCCCTAAACAAGCCAAATCTAGCCTCCGCATGCCTTGTACACATTGCTAAGTGGTCCTAGGCTGACTTTAGTACACTCACAGCTTGGTCTTTCCCAGCACCTCTAAGCCCAGCAGCCATCTACAGATCACTTTGTAGCATGCTGGGTGGCCCTGGATAAGACACAAGTGGCAGCTGACCTTGGTCTGCACCTCCCAGGAGGCCCCAAAACCAATTAACCTGGTGGACAGCTTCAGACCATGCTGAAGCACCACCCAACCACCTCCATGAATGACACACTCAAGGGTAAACTCTTCAGGCACCAGAGTCCTGCTGGCCAGTCCTGCTCTGTAGAGTCAATCCTTGAACAGAAGATCCTCCATGGTGGTCATGGCCAGTCATAGAAGTCGACTGAGATGGAGGTAAATTCCTCCCATTGATTTTCCAAGAGCAATCAAGGCTCAACTACAATAGGAGGGTACACACAGCCCATATGGGTCATGAACCTGGAGTACCCAGCTCAGGTGACCCAAGAGGCTATGCCATTAGGCCCTACAGGACACCTAATACATAAAACCATTCTACCAACACCAGGACAAGTAGCAGCTCTACCTAATACAAAGAAACAAACACAGGGAGGCAGCCAAAATGAGGCGACAAAGAAACATGTACCAAGTGAAAGAACAAAACAAGACTCCAGAAAAAGCACTAAATAAAATGAAGACAAGCAATCAACTAGATGCAGAAGTCAAAACACTGGTTATAAGGATGCTCAATGAACTTAGTGAGAACTTTAACGACAAAGAAATAGTAAACATAAAAATGGAGAAAGAACACAAAAAAGAACCAGTCAGCAATAAAGAATACATTAACTGAAATAAAGAATACATTACAGGAAATTAACATGACAGTAGATGGCCGTGACCAGTGTGGCTCAGTTGATTGGGCACTGTCCCACAAAGCAAAAGGTCGCTGATTCAATTCCTGATAAGGGCACATGCCTGGGTTGCGGGTTCATTCCCTGGTCAGGGATTGTATAAGATACAACCCATCGATATTTCTCTCTCACATTGATGTTTCTCTTCCTGTCTTTCTCTTTCTCTTCCCTTCTCTCTAAAAATAAATAAATAAAATCTTAAAGAAACAGTAGAGTAGATGAAGCAGAGGCTCATATCAGCAATTTCAACTATAAGGAAGCAGAAAACACCCAATCAGAACAGCAAAAACAAAAAAGAATCCAAAAAATGAGGAGAGTATAAGGAGCCTCTGGGACAACTTCAAGCATACCAACATTCACATCATGTGGGCGCTGGAAGGAGAGAGAGCAAGACTTGAAAACCTATTTTTAAAAATGACAGGAAACTTTCCTACCCTCGTGAAGGAAAAAGATATACAAGTCCAGGAAATGCAGAGTCCCAAACAAGATGAAGCCAAGGAAGTCCATACTAAGACATTGCATAATTACAGTGCCAAAGGTTGAAGACAATCTTAAAAGCAGTGAGAGAAAAGCAGTTAGTTTCCTACAGGGGAGCTCCCATAAAACTGTCAGCTGATTTCTCAAACTCTGTGGGTCAGAAGGGAGTGCCACCAAATTTTCAAAGTGATGAAAAGCAAGGACCCAGAACCAAGTTTACTCTACCCAGCAAAGCTATCATTTAGAATGGAAGGGCAGATAAAGAGCTTCCCAAACAAGAAAAAGCTAAAGGAATTCATCTCCACCAAACCAGTATACCAAGAAGTGTCAATGGCTCTTCTTTAAGAAGAGAAGAAAAAAAAAACATTAAAAATATGAATAATGAAATGGCAATAAATACATATCTATCAATAGTTACTTTAAATGCAAATGGATTAAACGCTTTAATCAAGACATACTCATAATGGTGGCTGAATGGATAACAAAACAAGACCTTTACATATGCTGTCCCTAGAGAATCACTTCAGATCAAAAGACACACAGACTGAAAGTAAAGCAATGGATAAAAGTATTTCATGAAAATGGAAAAAAACAAACAAACAAAAAAAACAGCTTGAGTAACAATACTTAGAACAGACAAAATAACTTTAAAACAAAAACTATAACAAGAGACAACAAAGGGCCCAGTAATTTCACTTCTGGGTATTTATCCAAAGAAATCCAAAATACTAAATTGAAAAGACATATATATCCATATGTTCACTGCAACATTATTTACAATAGTCAAGATATGGGAGCAACCTAAATGTCCATCAGTAGATGAATGGATAAAGAAGTAGTGTACATGTACAATAGAATTACTTAGCCATAAAGAAGGAAGGAAGGAAGGAAGGAAGGAAGAAATCTTGCCAGCTGCAACATGTATGATCCTAGAGGGTGTTGTGCTGAGTGAAATAAATCAGACAGAGAAAGACAAATGCCATATGATTTCACTTATATGTGAAATCTAAAAACCAAAATAAACAAACAAGCAGAAGAGAAACACACTCAGGTACAAAGAACATTCTGATGGTTGGCAGATGGGAAAGGGATTAGTGAGACTGGTGAAAAAGATGGAGGGATTAAGAAGTACAGAAAAGTCAGGAAGACGTCAAGTAGAGCATAGGTAATATAGTTAATAATATTGTAATAACTATGTATAGTATCAGATAGGTACTAGACCTATCAGGATAATCACTTTGTAAGTTATATAAATGTCTAGTCTCTGGCTATACAACAAAAATATAATACTGTATGTTAAGTGTAATTAAAAAATAAAAAAGTTATTAAAAAAATTCTCATCCCCGAAGAAAAAGGAATTGTTAGAAAATTAACTGTTAGATCCCGAGGTTGTGAAAGATCAAAGGATCTTAAGGCATCTTGAGCGTTGTGTAAGAGTGAGCCACTAAGAATGAGTTTAAAAGGTGTGTATACAAATTTTTAACAATTAGCATTGAAATGTAAATCACATTTGAGGAAACATTTAGAAATGGTGGTAGCTATATTAATCTGCTTAATGAGGCTATGTAAATATGTAATATGGCTATGTAAATAGCAATAAACAGTCATGGGTCCTATATTAGGATGTAAACAACTTCTTGATATAAATCAGCAAAACACCTGAGGAAGAGTTTAGTCCCATAAAGTATTAATACCTGAAATGGAGAAAGATCTTAGTATTCTCATCATTGGAAGTAACACATATAAATTAACTCTAGGATGAGCTTCTCCTAAGAATCACCTGGTGCCCTGGCCACTGTGGCTCAGTTGGTTGGAGCGTTGTCCTGTAACTGAAGGGTTCCAGGTTCGATTCCTAGTCAGGACACATACTAGGTTGTAGATTCAGTCTCAGTCCAGGTGCGGAAGCAAGCAATCGATGCTTCCCTCTCGCATCATTGTTTCTCTCTCTCTCCCTTCTTCTTTCCCTTTCTCTCTTAACAGCAATGAAAAAAATGTTCTTCAGTAAGGATAAAAGATTAAAAAATAAAAATAAAAGAACTGCAGAACCCAAGGAACTTGCTCAGATCTACAGGATGGAGATCTGCATTACAAAAAAAAAAAAAATCACCTGGTGATCTAGTTAAAATACAGATTCTGATTCAGTAGGTCTGGTGTGGGGCCTGAGCTTCTGCATTCCTGACAAGCTGCCAGGTGTTGCTGATGTAGCTGGGAGAACCTCACTTTGTGTAATGAGGCTGCAGAAAAGATAACCAGAAATAACAAGATGTGACTAAAAATGTTTTTAATATGCATGATATAGTTAAATGAAGTACAGTACCACTGGAAACCCAACCCCAGAAATTAATAATCATCATGATTCGAAATTCCTGACTCTTAAAATATTTTCCTACCTTTAGTTATGCAAGTGAAGTAGTCATTATCTCCTTCTTTTATAGGTTCACCTGCTGCTTTCCGTTTGTCTGGGTGATGCTTTAAAACCATTGCTTTATCTATAAAAGAAGCCAGATTTAGATAATATGTTACTTTAGATATCAAAACTAAAAGTAAAGACGAGTTAAACAGACCAATTTCTAAAATCATAATGCTAATTTAAAAATATTTTTTCCTATGGTAAAATATAAGCTTATATTAAATGTGGAAATTAAAGAAACAAAGAACTATTTTAAATGGCTAACATGCCAGCACCTGAAGATAATTACTGTTAAAATTTTAGTGTCTTTGCACATACTTTTTTTCCCCTTAAGCATATGCTTCAAAAATTTTAGGTCTAATCATATATATACCAATTTATATTCTGTTTTTCAACTTACCATTAGAGCATTTGCATTGTCCATGCTATTACAAACTTCAAAAAATTTTTAAAATGATTGCTAGTGCTTAGTACAGCATTTCAAGCAGATTTACCATAACTTAACTATTTCCAACTGCTGAATATTTAGATTGCTTCAATTTTTTCATTATTATTAAAAATCCTAACTTAACATTTGTAGAGAAGTATTCTTTCACATTTAGTACTTTTTTATTCTGAGGATGTATTTACAGAAGTGAAATTAGTGACTGAAAATGTAGGAACAAGTTCCCTTCTAAAGTTAAACCACTTCATACTCCTATGTGAACATCCTTTCCACTATAGCCCCATCAGCACTAGATGTAATTATTTAAGACTATAATTATCACTTGTGCTCAAGAATTCTTTTTTGTTTCTATCGTTTACCCCTTATCTGTGGAGCAAGAAGTTGTCAGCTTTTCTTCAGTCTGTGTGAATCTTTTTACTATAATGACTAGCTGTTAACATCTACTGAGCATTTACTATGTATCAGGCATGATTTATAAGTTATTCTTTTCAGTCATCCCATGAGGAAAGTACTATTGTTTTCTCCACTTTACAGATGAGGAAAATGAGGCATAGAGAGGTTAAGTAACCAACCACTGCAATCTGTCAAAGTCCTGGACAAGTCAGGCTTCAACTCAGGCAGCCAACTCCTCAGCCTGTGCTCATATGCTGCCTCTCAGTCATTCATATTTGATGCTAATGCTTTCTCAGCTGCTGGAGACGAACTTATGTTTTTAAAAGCATTGTCATTTCTATTTATACCTAACGATCATTTCCTTTATAACTTCTTCCAGTATTTATAAACATAGAAGGCCTTTCATTATCCAAAAGCTTGATGTATGTTTCTAACTTCATTAACAGTTTGTATTGTTAGAACAGAAAAAAAAATTTATTTTTATCTTTTATTTTTTGGTTTTTCAATTAGTTGTTCCATTTTCCCCCCCACCCAGCCCACCCCCTCTCCCACAATCATATCCCTCCCCGTTTTCCATGTCCATGAGTCACTTATACACGTTCCTTGACTAAACCCTTCCCTTCCTTATCCCCCTTCTCTCCCTCCTGCCTCCCTACTATTGACCGCTATTCTGCTCTTTGTCCTATTTAGTTCGTTTGTTTGTGTTGCTCTTTAGTTTCCTGTATTAGGTGATATCATATGGTATTTTTCTTTCTTTGCCTGGCTTATTTCACTAAGCATAATTCTCTCTAGTTCCATCCATGTTGTCGCAAATGGCAGGAGTTCCTTCTTTCTCTCTGCTACATAGTATTCCATTGTGTAAATGTACCACAGTTTTTTGATCCACTCATCTACAGATGGGCACTTAGGCTGTTTCCAGCACTTAGCTATTGTAAACAGGGCTGCTATGAACACAGGGGTGTGTAAGTTCTTTTGAATTAGGGTTTTAGGATTTTTCGGGTATAATCCTAGCAGTGGAATCGCTGGATCAAAAGGGAGTTCCATTTGTAGTTTTTTGAGGTAATTCCATACTGTTTTCCATAGTGGCTGCACCAGTCTGCATTCCCACCAACAGTGCAGTAGGGTTCCCGTTTCTCCACATCCTCGCCAGCACTTGTTGTTTGTTGATTTATTAATGATGGCCATTCTGACTGGTGTAAAGTGGTATCTCATTGTGGTTTTTATTTGCATCTCTCTGATGGCTAATGATGTTGAGCATTTTTCCATGTGTCTATGGACCTTCTGTATGTCCTCGTCGGAGAAGTGTTTGTTCAGATCCTTTGCCCATTTTTTAATTGGGTTGTTTGTTTTCTTCATGTTGAGTCGTATAACTCTTTATATATTTTGGAGACCAGTCCCCTGTCTGTGATATCATTCGCAAATATGTTTTCCCATATGGTTGGTTTCCTTTTCATCTTGCTGATGTTTTCTTTTGCTCAGCAGAAACACTTTAGTTTGATGTAGTCCCATTTGTTTATTCTTTCCTTTATTTCCTTTGCCTTAGGAGATATATTGGTGAAGATATTGCTTCATGAGATATCTGAAATTTTCCTGTCTATGTTTTCCTCTAGGACTTTTATGGTGTCACGGCTTACATTTAAGTCTTTGATCCATCTTGAGTTTATTCTCGTGTGTCGTGTAAGTTGGTGGTCTAGTTTCATTTTTTTGCACATCCCTGTCCCGTTCTCCCAGCACCATTTGTTAAAGAGGCTCTTCTCACTCCATTTTATGTTCCTTTCTTCTTTATCAAATATTAGTTGACCATAGAGGCCTGGGTTTATTTCTGGGTTCTCTATTCTGTTCCACTGGTCTATATGTCTGTTCGTATGCCAGTACCAGACTGTTTTGATCACAGTGGCTTTGTAGTATTGTTTGATGTCTGGTATCGTGATTCCTCCTGCTGTGTTCTTCTGTTTCAAGATTGCTTTTGCTATTCGGGGTCTTTTATGGTTCCATATGAATTTTTGGAGTATTTGTTCTAGGTCAGTGAAATATATTATTGGTATTTTAATAGGGATTGCATTGAATCTGTAAATTGCTTTCGGTATTATGGCCATTTTGATGATGTTGATTCTTCCCATCCAAGAACATGGTATTTGCTTCCATTTATTTGTATCTTCCTCAATTTCTTTCTTCAATGTTGCGTAATTTTCAGTGTACAGGTCTTTTATCTCTTTGGTTAAATTTATTCCTAGGTATTTTATTTTTCTTGTTGCTATAATAAATGGTATTTTCTTTTTTGTCTTTGTCTCTGATATTTTATTGTTGGTGTACAGAAATGCCTTAGATTTCTGTATATTTATTTTGTACCCTGCTATGTTGCCACATTTACTTATTATTTCGAGAAGTCTTTTAATGGAGTTTACAGGGTTTTCTAGGTATACTATCATGTCATCTGCATATGATGATAGTTTTATTTCTTCTTTCCCAATATGGATGCCTTTTATTTCTTTTTCTTGTCTGATTGCTGTGGCTAGGACTTCCAACACTATGTTGAATAGGAGTGGAGAGAGTAGACAGCCTTGTCTAGTTCCTGATTTCAGGGGGAATGCTTTCAGTTGTCCATTGATTATGATGTTGGCTTTAGGCTTCTCATATATAGCCTTAATTATGTTAAGGTATGCTCCCTCTATTCCCATTTTGCTGAGTGTTTTCATCATAAATGGGTGTTGTACTTTATCAAATGCTTTTTCTGCATCTATTGATATGATCATGTGATTTCTGTCTTTCATTTTGTTTAAGTGGTGTAATATATTTACTGATTTGCGAATATTAAACCATCCTTGCATCCCTGGGATGAATCCCACTTGATCGTGGTGTATGATCTTTTTGATGTATTGTTGGATCCTGTTTCCCAATATTTTATTGAGGATTTTAGCATCTATGTTCAACAGTGATATTGGCCTGTAGGTTTTCTTTCTTTGTTGTGTCTTGAACTGGTTTTGGAATTAGCGTAATACTGGCTTCATAGGAAGAGTTTGGGATTTTTCCCTCTTCTTGGATTTTTTGGAATAGTTTGAGGAGGGTAGGAGTTAGTTCTTCCCTAAATGTTTTGTAAAATTCACCTGTGAAGCCATCCGCTCCAGGGCTTTTGTGTGCAGGGAGATTTTGGATTACTGTTTCAATTTCCTTCTTTGTTATTGGTCTGTTGAGGCTTTCTACTTCTTCTTGATTCAGTTTTGGAAGGTTATATGTTTCTAGAAATTTGTCCATTTCTTCTAGGTTGTCAAATTTCTTGCCATACAGTTGTTTGTAGTAATTTCTTACAATCGTTTGTATTTCTGTGGTATCAGTCGTGATTTCTCCTTTTTGGTTTCTGATTTTGTTTATTTGGGTCTTCTCTCTTTTTTTCTTGATGAGCCTGGCTAGAGGCTTATCGATTTTGTTTATTTTTTCAAAGAACCAACTCCTAGTTTCGTTGATCTTTTGAATTCTATGTGTAGTCTCTATGTCATTTAATTCTGCTCTGATCTTGATGACTTCCTTCCTTCTTCTTGCCCTAGGCTTTGTTTGTTTTGTTGTTCTAGTTCTTGTAGATTTAGGGTTAGATTTTTTTATTTGAGATTCTTCTATCCTTTTCAGATATGCCTGTATTGCTATGAACTTCCCTCTCAGGACTGCTTTAGCTGTGTCCCATACGTTTTGGGCTGTTGTGTGTTCATTGTCATTAGTTTCTATAAATTTCTTGATTTCTTCTTTGATGTCATTGTTAACCCATTCATTATTTAAGAGCATGTTATTCATTCTCCATGAGTTTGGGTGTCTTTGATTTTTTCCCTGAGGTTGATTTTTAGTTTCAATGCATTGTGGTCTGAAAAGATGCTTGATATGATTTCAATTTTCTTGTATTTGTTAAGGCTTGTTTTGTGTCCTATCTTTGAAAATGTCCCATGTGCATTTGAAAAGAATGTATATTTTGCTTCTTTGGGGTGGAAAGTTCTATATATATAAGTTCATGTGGTTTAGTGTGTTGTTCAAAGCCTGTATATTCTTGGTGTTTCTTTGCTTCGATGATCTGTCTATTGTTGATAATGGAGTGTTGAAGTCCCCTACTATGAGTGTGTTGTTGTTAATATCCTTCTTGTGGTCTTCTAGTATTTGCTTTATGTATTTGGGTGCTCCTATGTTGGGTGCATATATGTTTATCAGTGTTATATATTGATGGATTGTTCCTTCAAGTATTATGAAATGTCCTTTTTTGTCTCTTTTTATTGCCCTTGCTTTGAAATCCGTTTTATCTGAAATGAGGACCGCTACCCCAGCTTTTTTTTCAGGTCTGTTTGCTTGGAATATTTTTTTATATCCCTTTACTTTCAGTCTATGTAAATCTTTTGTTTTGAGGTGTGTTTCTTGTAGACAGCAAATATGTGGGTCCTATTTTCTTATCCATTCCATTACCCTATGTCTTTTAATTGGGTCATTTAATCCATTTACATTTAAGGTCATTATTGACATGTATTTATTCGTTTCCCTTTGTACCTCTATTCCTCTCCTTTTTTTTTCCTTCTTCTTTTTTCTTAGAACATTCCCTTTAGCATCTCTTGCAATGCTGGTTTGGTGGAGATGTATTCTTTTAGTGTTCCTTTGTCTGAGAAACTCCTTATTTCACCTTCCATTTTGAATGAGAGCCTTGCTGGGTAGAGTATTCTTGGTTGTAGGCCTTTGTTTTTCATTGCTTGAAGTATTTTTGACTATTCCCTTCTGGCTTGTAGTGTTCCTGTTGAGGAATCAGTTGATAGCCTTATCGGAGCTCCCTTGTATGTTATTTGCTGTTTTTAGGATTCTCTTTTTGTCTTGGAATGTTGCCATTTTAATTATGATGAGCCTTGGAGTGGGTGTTTTTTTTTGGGTTCCTCTTCATTGGAACTCTCTGTGCTTCCTGGACTTGCATAACTTTTTCTCTCATCAGGTTGAGAAAATTTTCTGTCAGTATTTCTCCTATCAGTTTATCTATTCCTTGTTCTTCTGAACCCTCTTTGAGTCCAATGACTCTGATATTGTTTTTCCTTATGCTATCCTGTAATTCCCTTACCTCTTCTTCGTCCTTTTTCAATCTTTTTTCATTTTGCTGTATCGTCTGGGAATTTTTTTCTACATTATCTTCTAACTCACTAATCCGATCTTCTGCTTCATTTAGTCTGTTTTTGACTGATTCTACTGTTTTTCAGTTCAGAGATTGAATTCTTCATTTCTTCCTGGTTCTTAATAGTTTCTATGTCTTTTTTTATGCTGATGTAGTTCTCTGCAAGTTCCCTGTAATTTTCTTGGAGCTGTTGGTAACTTCCTTGGAGGTTGTCATAGTTGTTTTTAAGGTTGTCGAGTATATTGAGCTTCTTCACCACCATTGTTTTGAATTCTGTGTCTGACATTTGGGCTATGTCTATTCCATCTACCTCTCTTTCTGGGGATTCCTCTTTTCTTTTCATTGAGAGGTTGTTTCTGTGTCTTACCATGTTGGATTCTTCTTGTTTTCATTTTTTGGGTTTGTCTTCTTTGACTTCCCACCTTTGTGGTATGAGATTCTTTATAGGAGATCTGGGGGTTTCAATGGTGCAGTCTCTTTGATCTCCTGAGCCTGATGTTCTTGGTGTACCCTTTATGTAATTTGTTTATGCTGTCTGGTTATATTTCAGATGCTCTTTGGTAGGATCTTCCTTCTGGTTAGTTGATTGAGTCACTCTATCCACTTTGTCTTGAGTTCTTTTGTGGAGATGCTGTTAAAAACATAAACACACAGCCCAGGCAGGAGACCCGCACCCTCAAAAATATCCCCCACCCTCTATCCCGCTATCGTCAGCCAACGAGCCAGTATTAATATAAATGTAGACAGATTAGAGCTTTTATACTATAGGAAGAATAGATAAGAGTTGTTTTTAGGGAAAAAATATATGATTTTTGAGAGAGGGGATGATAGATTAATAATAGTGGAGACTGTGCAAGACAGTAGGTAATATTTACATTGTATGTTAATAACGATAGAAGAAAAGGAGGGAAGAATGCAGTATATAGTAGGAAAGTGGGATTGTATAGTATTGGATTTATATAGTAGTTATACTCTATTTATTTAGAGTGAAAGGGAGGCTAAACTAGACCCACAAACAAATAAACAACAATTAAAGAGGAAGGATGAGAAGGCGAGATTGTATGAAACAAATAAGAGATATAGTTCTTTTTCCCCCCTTTTCCTTCGTTCTCTTCCCCTTTAAGGAAGAAAAAGAACAAGGAAAAAAAAAAAAAAAGAAAAAGGAATGTTTTTACTCAGCTCAGCTTTTGTATGTAGTCTTCTTTTTCTGTGTCCACAGCTCGTCTAATGAGGCGGGTCAGAGGATCCTATTTCTTGAAGCAGTGGTGTGTGCCCGTGGTAGCTGGCATGGCACATTCTTTTGGCGCCCGGTGGAGCTAGCTGAGGTGCCCTTGCGCACGTGCCCCTGTGCGGCAAGGCGGCCTGAGAGCCCGTCACAGGCCTGCCAAGCCGCGCTCCGGGTGTTGGGTCTCTTGCCTCTTAGTGCGGGGCCCTGGACACTTGCGCACAGTGGAAGTGTGCATCTGTGAGTCGCTGCCGCCCGCTGTTCTCATGCTGCAGCCACCTGTTGTTCCCTCACCCGCCTGGGCGGGCACGAGCAGAGCCTGAGCAAGTGGTCTGCGCTCCAGCCTGGCGCCCACTGGAGCTGGTCAGGGGTGTCTGCGCACGGTCTTCCGCGTGCCCAGTGGGCCCTTCCTGTGCCCATTGGGGCGCTGATCTTATGTCTGTTGGGGTATGTCCGAGGGGCTCCTGGACGTGCGCCCCGCGCACCTGGGCCAGTGAATGAGGGCACTTCCCTATGCGTACCCGCACGACCCAAGGGGAGGGTTGGGGAGTCAGAACAGAAAAAAGTTTTAAATTCTTTAAATCTTTTTGGAATTTTAATATAGTCAAGCAAATATCTGAAGTTGTCATTTTTCAAAGTCCTAATCCCATCTAATAATCCTTCCATTCTCTACTGATTTATGATGCCTCATAGTAAATTTTACCAGGGTTGGTTTCTGATGACCTATCCTTGCTTTGGGATTTACTTTAAAATGACCATACCTTTTTAATATATTTGATGGTAAATGTCAAAAACTGCATATTATTTTTGCATACTTCTCCTGTATCTAATTACTTGACACAACTTTTTTTTTCTAGGTAGATCGTATATTGCCTACAAAGATACATTTCTTCCTTTTCCAATAGTTCTCTCTCTTATTTAATATTTAATTTACTGACCCACACTCACAACATAATGTAAAATATAACGGGCAAGTTATCATCCCTCATAGATTTTAATGGTAATATCACCAATGCCACGCGTTTAAGTTTGTTGGTTGTGGGTCTGAAACACTTCTCAAAGTAGGGAACTAACTGCATTTCTTTTCCAAGTTCTATAATATTTATCAAAAAGAAATGGATATCTACTTAGGAAATCACATATTACCTAAGCTATCTATAGATTTAGTTATATTAATATATTTCCTAAATTGGATTCTTGAGAGAAATCTCACTTGTTCATGGGCATAATTCTTTTAGTACTATGTTGTTAAATTCAACTTACTTTTATTTTGGGGATTATTTATATTTATTTTTTGTATGACATGCATGGATGAGATTTGTTTGTAGTTTTTTAGGCTCTTTCCACCAGGTTTTAAAAATGTATTAATTGTTCTTTTTAGACTTAATTTTTAGAGTAATTTTAGGTTTATAGCAAAATTGAGAGGCACAGAGATTTCCTATCCCCCATATATGCACAGCCTCTCCCACTGCCCCCATCACCATTACCCACCAGAGCTGGTCACAACAGATGAACCTATACTGACACATCATAATCACTCAAACTCCATAGTTGACATTATGGTTCATTCTTGGTACAGTATATTCTTTGGGTATGGACAAATGTACAATGATATATATCCACCATTATATTACTATACAGAGTATTTTTCACTGCCCTAAAGACCCTGTTATCTGCCTATTCATCCCTCCCTTTTCCTGGCAACCATGACCTTTTATTGTCTCTACAGTTTTCTCTTTCTGTGCCAGCTCACAAAACTCTGTGAGAGTCAGACTACATGCATTAGGCTTGAAGGCTATGTAGCCAGGAACAGTAATTAAGTCCTACTGGACAGTTCAGAGGTGTGATGATCTCAGTATGGTGGGGCACCACAGAAACTGGCCACAGGCTACTTCCACTGTCAGGGCATGAGGGAAAGCCATGAGCTTTTCTTTGCATTGCTCTTTCACCACTGCTGGCAAAACATTATGTACAGGGCTAGCCTAATTTAAACATTGTTCCCTTTTGAATCGCAAGTGTGTGCTGAGCAGTGAAACCTAAGTCATATGATCACAAATATTCTCAATCTCAAGACATCTTTTTAAAATCAAGTAAGTTTTCTTCTTTATTTGCAAGTATTGTTTGTTACAGTTCTGCCTTCTTCCTTTGGGAAATGTGGCATATCCATTCTTTGACTCTTGGAAACATTACTCAGGATTGTCCTCTGCTTTACTGTTTTCTAATTGTATGTCAGCCTTTGTAATTCTAAATTCTGCTTTCATGTTTTGTTTCCAGGCAATTCTATATATTTCTCCCTAAGCTCTTTCTGCAATGCCACCCCCAATGCTGTCTTCACATCTCGCTGACATGTAGTATTCTTTTGAACCTTACGATAAAGTCTGAGAAAGA
Source organism: Furipterus horrens (assembly GCF_987537825.1). NCBI lineage: Eukaryota > Metazoa > Chordata > Mammalia > Chiroptera > Furipteridae > Furipterus > Furipterus horrens. Next base: position 49,495,313 of record NW_028327179.1, read on the forward strand.
AGATGTCTCAATTTTTTGTTTGACAGTCTCCTCTTAGGCTGCACTGCTTTTTTTCATCACTGATTTTTCTGCCTAATTATCTTTAGTTGTCCATGCACATTAAGGGGTCCTGAGATTGTCCTATACTCTATCCCGGAGCAGGCAAAAGATGTTATCTGGTATTAACAATAAGGTAAAAGAGACCAAGAAATTGTTGGTTTGAAAAGAAACAAAGATAATTTAGGAGCAGCTATTATAAGTTTACTGAAATTTCAAAGATTTCTTATCCTAGCCAAAGACAGTTTTTGGCATGTTCTGAGGATACATTAGCAAAGGGGCTTTAATTGTACATTCATACTATTATAATAAAAAGCCTCTAAATATAATTAATTTTAAAGAAGCTTGATATGAAAGTTTTCAGTTTAAATATCAGAAATATTTTATGTTAAAATTATTAAATTCAGAAAATTCAGATTGCCAAAGACTTTATTACCATTCAAAGAATATCAAAACTACATGCATCATTTACCAGAACAGCAATTTTAAGAACAAAATTATATAAGCAATTGAAATACTACCTTTAGTATTCAGTGCTTTCTCTTAACCTATCATTCAACTTTTTCAATAATTTATTCCTTCCAGAAATGCAGAGGAGTAAAAGACCACTCTTCCTTACTTTTTCATTATATACATTAAACAAAAATAAAACTCATGTTTGTAATGCAATGCAAGAACTCTAAGACTCTCATATCCTATTAGACTTACACTTTTTCTTAGGTTTGTTTGAACTAATAATTATAAATCTGAAAACACTAACTTGGCATTTTTACACCTAGAGAAGATTTTAGAAAGCAGTAAGTAGCAACTGTCTATTTTATACTAATAGAGGTAAGAGAACAACAGTTTCCTTCTTGAATAAACAATAAGAATATTCAACAAGAGAGTGAATTATAATTCCACTTAATGTTAGTAATTTGTGCACTGGGGTTGTAAAACCTTTACTACAAAATAAAAAATGTATATCATGCCAAGAAAAAAAACAGACTTAAGAGAAGCAAATGGATATTTACATGTATCAAGACACAGGTGGTATTTTTATGCTATTCTTTCATATAGTTAAGACTTTGCAAATACTTCTTCATGGAAACTAAATTTTCCTGGGATTTATATATTTTATAATGACTACTTATATGTATTAACATATGGTTGGTCTAAAATCATGCCCGCTTTTAAAGAAATCCAATTTGGCCCTGGCTACTGTGGCTCAGTGGATTGAGCGTAAGCCTGCAAGCCAAGTGTCGCTGGTTCAATACCCAGTCAGGGCACATGACTAGGTTGTACATCAGATCCCCAGTTGGAGGCATGAGTGAGAGGCAACCACACAGTGATGTTTCTCTCCCTCTCTTTCTCCTTTCCCCTCTCTCTAAAAATAAATAAATAAATAAACAAAACAAAAATAAAAATAAAAAAAAATTAAAAAAAGAAATCCAATTTGAATACGTCTAAAATAATTTGATAAATTCCTTCACTTGGCTAAAAAATATCTGCTGTGATTTCCATTAATAGAGAAAACTTTGAGTTTATCAACTACACTTAGTCCCAACCAGTACTTTTCAACATGAGATAGGTTTCCTTCAGCCATCTTCCTCTAAGTATTGTCAGTACAATACTTTCTCTTCTTGACTGGCATCGACTCCCTATTCCTTTTTCCTATGGCCAAAATCTTACCTCCTCTGACCTCAATATCCATTCTCTAGAGTGGAGAGCAAAACATTTTTCTAAGATAAAACACAGAAAAATAATCACCTTCACCTCTTTCATAAAACTTTACTAATCGGGTGAGTTGAATGCTGTATAGGGAATTACGCCCATAGGAATGCAAAAGACAGACATTTAGGAGCACTAAGGCGATGGAGTTTTGTAAGACAATATCCCACACACACATCAAATTTTTTACCTTGTCAATGAAAATAATAATGAAGCATCTTTCTTGGACAGAAGAGAAAGGGTGGTATCAACAAAGGTATGACTTAAGACCACAAAACAACATCAAAAAACCTAAGAGACAAGGCAGCTTCTACTAAATATAGGGGGCCACATTCTAAAGAAAGCTGAAATATGTTTTAAAAGCTTGCCATTGGAAGAATGTTTTTTATCCTGTCACAAACACACACATCTAACACCCCAATTTCTTATTCCTAGTGAGAAAGTCCATGCAAAAGACTGATTGCATTTTTCCTGGTTCTGAAGGTGAAGGACAGTGTGGCTATGTATTGTTATGACCATATGACACATGCTGTTAAATCTACAGTTATGGCCATAGACTACGATCCTGCACATCTTTTCGAAAGGATAACATTTCCTATCCCAGATATCTGATTATTTAGAAATAATTAAACACTTACGTGCTGCTTTGATCTGTCTTGGTGATGCTTTGTATCTTACATGGCCAAGTCCAAGTACTGCATAATGATCTTGGTTCTGACAAAGACACAAAAGGGAGTCAAGTGTGAAGTGCAGCAATGTATCCTATGCCTTGTGTTTTGGCATCCCAAAACAGTGCTTCCCAAAGTGATGTTGCCATGATATGAGTCCAGTGAGAGATTCTGTATAAAATGGATTCTGGGGTCATTTAATTTTGGGAAATACTGACTCTTGTATAGCCTTCTTGATGATCTGCATGCACATAAACCTAACAAAGTCTCTGAGAAGTCCTGCAATTAAGAAAAAGAACAAGTAAACAGAAATGTGTAAAATCCAGCATTTTCCAAACTTACTTGACCATAGACCCTTTTTTCTCTTAAGATCTATTAATATCCTATGGTCATCCTTAAATTAGTGTATAGCCAGAAGATTTCAGAACTGAAGGGAGCATTACAGCAGCCCTGGTAGGCAGTGTCAGGGCAGTGATAGAATAGAATGAAGAGCCATATGGAACAAAGAAAGGAGGTTAAATGGAAATTTTGAGAAATGGAGGAATGAAGCTTCTCTCGACAGAAGCACCTGCTTTAATTTCTGTTCTGGTTAACATCATTGCAAATTTAGAAGTTGAGATAGCAACTGGAGTGAAGGCTCCTTACAGAACTCAAAGGGTATGTCTAGTATTAGAGAATGAGTGGGTAGGAAGGGGTGTTGAGAGCATAAAACATGTGAGGAAAAAGTCAAATAGAGCTGACTCGTTGGTTTCGCTTTAAATTCAGGATTGCAAACTTCATAGGGATTGGCTCCTTTATTATGCCTGGCAACCATACTTTCTTCGAGTTAATTCACCTTTCTACTCCTAGATTACTATTATATACCTTTGTCTTCTAGTCTTTCTTCAAACTTCATAGACCCTCTTATCAATGGTCTTGCCTCTTAACTAAAAAACTTAAATTACCCCATTCAAATTCCAGCATCTTTCTATCATCCTATCTGCAACCATACAATTTTTCCCTTTACCTTCATTCACAATTGAGAAAGCCTGTCCTATTAAGACAAATTACTCCATCCCTCAACTTGGTTCTGAATATCACCTTTGCTAAGTCTCTTCAAACACCAGCATCTTTCAGTTATTTCTTAAATTTCAAATGGGTTATTTTCATCAATATAAAAAGATGCTTTATTATCCCTCATCTTAAAAAAGAAACAAACATACAAAACCCCGTCCACAACCCCCATTCCAGCTACCATCCCATTTTTCACCTGCCTTTCAAAGTTAAATGTCTTGAAGGAGCTGTCCCCTCTAGCATTAATTTTCAAACCACTTCAATCTGGTTCTGCTTTGTTCACTTCCACTCCAGGTACTACAAAGCTGCTGTCTTCAGTATCAATTTCCAGGTACCAAATCCAAGATCACCCATCTGCCCTCCCTTGACTTCAACTCCCAGCGGCAGCACAGCTGACTCTTTTCTGGAAAGATTATCTGCCTTTAGTTTCTGTGAATCCACTCTGTTTTCTTCTCACTTTTCAGTAGCTTTTTAAGCCATTTTACTGGTTTCTCAATGACCTGAAAAGCTCAGCCCTAAAGTTTCTTTTGGTCTCTATATACTTTGATCTTAGGTGATATGATCAAATGCCAAGGCTGCGATATGTAAGAACCCTGTAAATGCTCATAACTCCTAATTTACTCGAGCATAGACCTCTCCACAGGGCTCTAGAAGCACAGAGCTCCTCCATCTCTCTCACCTCCTGGCCTGTCACACTCTACCTTGGTCACCCATTTCCAAACATTGGACCATGTTTTTGTTCACTAAAGACACCAAGCTCTTTCCTCAGGGCCTCACATGCTGTAGTCTCTGCACATTCTTCCCCTACTCCTCATGTGGCTGCCACCTTCTCATCCCTTCAGTCTCAGCTGAAATGTCATCACTTTATTTAAAATACTCTCTCCTCATCTCTACTCCTTTTTTACCCTTTAAAGTACTTAAAAATTGTCAGTGCTTCAAACTCCCCAATGACTTTCCACTCCTGACCACTACTCCTGACCTCCTTACCACCCCCGGTCTGACCTTGTTTACTCTGTTCCAGACACTTGCCTTCTTTCAGTTCCTGGCACATTTCAAACTTCTTTCTGCCTCTGTACAAGCTCTCTGCCTAGAATGCCACTCTCCCTGATCTTTGCAAATCATCCAGGTTTTATCTTACACATCAGCTCCACAGGCCTTCCCCACCTACTCAATCTAAGGCAGTCATCTAGACACTCAATCACGTCACCCTGTTCTTCTTTGCCCAGCACTTAGTGACCATGTTCTTGATTGTTTACTCATCTGTTTCCCTCACTGGAATACAATGTTTATGGGAGCAGTGATACTGTCTTGCTCAGACTGTATCCTTCAAGCCCACAACAGTGTCTGACACACAGCAGGTGGCTTGATTCCTATTTGTTGAATGAAAAAATTAGCTAAATGAATGTATGAACCCTGCTGCCTGGCTCTAATGTTATCTCTTTTCTATAACAAAAACCTTTTCCATTTCTTCCTTCTTTTCTCTCTTGTAGATTTCAACATTCCCCAATTCTATGCCTCCTGATTCTTCCTTTCCTCAAGTTACTATTTTCTCATTTTCTTTATAACCCAGCTTTGAAAGAGTCTTTTGCATTTAGGTCTCTACGGCATTACCTAATAACTCCTCAACCCACTGCAATTTCTTACCACCCCATCTATTTCACTGCTTTCAATGCAGTCCCCTAAACTTTGTTTGCCAAACCCAGGGGCTTTTTTTAATCCTCATTTATATTATGTGATATACTTCTCTCCAAAGCAGTGACATTGATGATGGCTTTTTACTTAAGATTTCCTCCTTCATTAGTTTCTGGAAGAATATAGTACCTGATGCTTAATAAACTTCTGTTGAAGAAATGCTTTTTTCCTCTTCCTACTTCTTTCACGTTTCTTAGTAGCCTTTGCTGTTTCTCCTCCTCTGACTACTCCTTAAACATCTATCAGTGCTCCTCAATGTTCAGTTCTTTTCTTTTAAAACCAATGATGATGAGCCCTGGCTGGTGTGGCTCAGTAGATTGAGCACTGGCCTATGAACCAAAGGGTCACTGCTTCAATTCCCGGTCAGGGCACATGCTTGGGTTGTGGGCAGGTCCCCCGTTACGGGTGCACAAGATACAACCACACATTGATGTTTCTTTCCCTTTCTTTCTCCCTCCCTTCCCCTCTAACAAATAAATTAAATCTTTAAAAACAAACAAAGAACAACAACAACAACAAAAAACAAATGATGATGATGTTGCCCTGGCTGGTGTGGCTCTTAGTGGACTGAGTGCCGGCCTGTGGACCAAGGGGTCACTGGTTCGATTCCTAGTCAGTGCACATGCCTGGACTATGGGCCAGGTCTCTGGCTGCGAGCACCTGGGAGGCAGCCAATCAATGTTTCTCTCCCTCTCTTCACCTCTCTTTAAAAATAAATAAGTAAAATCTTAAAAAATGAAATAAAAAAATAAATAAAAAACCTTTAAAACTGATGACGGTAGGAGTATCAACTCACACTTTCTGAGTGCTTATATATTTTTCTAAGTGCTTTATACATATGCGTTTCCTCATTTAATACTCACAACTCATAAGATAGAAACTCTTATTATTTATTATTTGTTTTGAATTTTCATGTACCCAGGCACTAGGTTAAATGCTTTTTATACACCATTTCATTAATCCTCACTATAATCCTTTGAGCTGCTAGCAGTTTCATTGTACCAATAAGAGAAATGAGGTACATAAATGTCAGATAATTTCCCCAAGTTTCCAGCACACTAATGGGCAGAACCAGATTTGAATTCAGGCACTATATTTCCAAAGTATATACATATAAATATCTCCTATACTAGTGCCTACTTAAGTAATATAATATTTATTTGTCTATAGCCTTCTCCTTGGCTGATGTCATTCAATTTCCCATAGCCTTGACTACCACCTACGTGCCAATGAGTTACAAATGTTTTTCAGAGTCACTGACCAATAATTTCTACCACAACTTCACCAGTGTTACTAGAATCTCAATTTTGACATAGCCAAACTGGAATACAAACACCACACTACTCAAAAACTTCCTTTTCCTGCATCCCAGGGTTGGTGGCTGATATCACACTCTAGCAGGTCACTCAAGCCCAAATGCACAGAGGTCCTCTGAATACATTCCCTTCTCTTGTGATACAGCCAAGGTCAGCAAGGCTTCTCATGTCTATCTCCTCCCAAAATTTGTCCCCTGTTCCTCAAAACCCAGCCACAAATTTAGTTCAAGCATCAAGCATTCATTTGAAGGCTTAGGTTACTGCATTAGGCCTATACTAGCAAACTATTCACTTCCCCTCCAGGCCTGTTCTCCCTTTTCAAGCAATTTTCTGTACTGCCAGGAGAATTACAACTCTAAAATTAGCTTAGAAACTTTTAATGACTTCTTACTGCCCTTATAATAAAATGTAAATTCCTTTCTTAGCATGGTATAAAACAGACACTATACAGAGTTTGGTCTACAGTCTGCTTTATGCAGAATTTCTTACCACCATCCTTCAAGTACCCAAATCTAGTCTTCGCTAATCCCCCAAAAGATAGTGCATATTCTTTTACTTCTCTGTCTTTGCATATTTTCCTCCTGCCCAGAACACCTTTTTTCCCTCTTCTGCTTCACAAACTCCCTCTCATCCTTTTAAGACCAGCTCAAACATTATCTTCTCCGTGAGACCTTCCTAGACTTCTCCAGCAGAGAGAGTATCCTATGGCTAGTACTATCCCAGTCAATACTTGACAATAAACAAGTGCAATTATAGTTATTTTTGTTGAAGCATCTTAAAACATGCCTTATTAATGGAAAAGTCCAGAGAAAATTTACTGTGTCTAACAAAACATATGATTAAACAAAAGATTTGGGTATTAAATACCTTCCAGTCCTTGGGATCAAGTGTTTTCAGCATGGGAAATTCTTCCAACTGCAATTCTTCATCTTCTGATTCCTCTGATAACTCTTTCTTATCCTCCAGTTCCTGAAAAGAGGCAGAAGCATTTCTGTTTCTCCTCTTAGCAAAAGCTTCAAACCATCTTCCCACGGGTTCAACTTGACAGAGAGTTGAGGCTGTGATTGAAAGCGTTAAGAAAGGCTTCAATGCACTGCATGGAATAAATCTGTTTCAAGGCAATACATAAGATCAAAACAGTGATCGTACCAGAATAAATTTAAAACCATCAACTAAGAAAATAACTGCAATAATGAAGTTAACATGAGGGTTAGCAATAAACAATCATTTCCTGGTGCTTACAGGGTATTCAATCAACCTCTTCCATTAGCTGATAAAACAAAACATTCACCAATGTCAACAATAAACCAATACTTTTCTGGGGAAATGGAGGTTAGGACCAGGGAGAAATGTTGCAAACTGTTTTATTTTTAAATCAAAAATGGTAACAAAACAAAAAATAACGATAATCATAAAGAGCTAGCGACATCAAAAACAAAAGAAAACTAAAACCATCTAAAAATATCTTATAGTGCTATAGTGGAACAAGCTCAGGATCTGAAATCAGAAGTGCTGGATTTTAGTCTAGGTCTGACCATTAGTGACTAGGTCAGAAATGTCTCCAACTCGAAATGGGAGCAAATATCTATCTTATATGGTTCCTTGGAAGACTGAATGGACAAACTGCAAAAGCACTTTGAAAAATCACAAATCTGTATAAAAGTAAGGCTTTATCATTATTCCTGGGAAGTGAGGGTAAATCATTGTACATTTGTATATTAACATTTCAAAAAATGTAACTTAGGAAATAAGTTAACATATTAACTTTAACTTCATATTCCATATGAAAGCAAAAAAACTTTAATTTGTTCAGTTATCAATTACTCAGATGTAAGTATTACCTTGTACCTAAGGACCACAAATTTCTAAAAATAACTCACTTTTCATGTTTTAATTAGTTTTGGAAATTAAGATTTCCTCTATCATTCACAGGAGAGGAATTAAACAGTAGCGTGAGTGTGACTGTCCCTTCAGTTTTAAGATTATACATAGACTTGTCTGAGCGCTAACGCAACCTGTGCCAAAATCACATTCAACAAGCATCTCCACAAGCGGCTATGGTAATTAATGCAGATCACCGAAACTGGAGACTCTTTAGTTTAAGATACTCACGACTGTCCTGAGCTATAAATCTATGAACCTAGAGCAGCAGGCCAAGTGTCCTTTAAAAGTCTTTAAAAGTTGTCTTTAAAAGTCTTTCGACACGAATCTTACCAGCACACAGGCAATGGTGTTTTAATAATGAGTATGAGGAGCGGTGTCTGAGTTACATTTAAAAAACAAAGCCGGAGCAAATGGAGAGAGGGAGAAAAACGGAGAGCAGCAAGCATTTGTACAACCTCGGACACTGGGGAGCTCGCAGAGGGAATCAGGGTATTGAAGGGTTCGGTCTCGAACTGCTCGGCCCAACCCATGAGTCAGCGACCCCGAAAGGAGAAGGCATCTTTAGGGGCAGAAAAAAAGACTCCCCCTCTCTCCCAGTCTGGGTTAGGATTACTGTACAGCACAGAGCAAAAAGACACTCGTCACGGCCCCACACGTCCGGAAGCTAGTCGTCAGGGGCAAAAGTTGAGAGAGATTTCGGGGCCGCGGAAGTGGAGGACTGTGGCGGGGGGCGGCTGAGGCGGGACAGAGCCGGGATTGAGTAGACACATACCAGAGGTCAGAGCGTGGATGATGGCGGTGCCCTGGCCCTCCGCAGCGCTTGGCAGAAGCAACATGATGGCGCCGGGGCCAGCCCGGCGGGCGCAGCGTTTCGCGTCCCCGGCGAAGAATGCTCAGTGTTCCACAGCTCTACCTCCAGGTCTGAGCCTCGCGCCCTGGCTCTATGACGCCCAGGAACCGGCGCCTGGAGACAACCAGTAACTACTTCCGGGTTGGGTCTTTAGTGTTGTGGGGGCCAATTCCACCGCCCACCTCGCCAACTGGTGTAGCAGCCTGGTTCTTCCACTGACTCATATCCGGCTGGGGACCAAGACTCATAAAAGAACATTCCTAGATTCATTAGTTCCGTGGTAAAAAGGATTGCAGTACGAATTTTCCTCGTCCGGTTGCAAATACGTAGTGCATAGTTTTCTAAAGCAGCTCTTAATGTATTCTTTTCATTTTTGAGTTACACCCAGTTCTATTAGTCTGAACTGATTTTTCCAGTAGCTCTACTTGCATAATCAGAAATGTAAAGTTGTGTCAGTATTGTGGATGACTTTATAGACTATACATCCATAGAGAATTCTGTACATATACCTGTAATGCATTTGTGTTTACCTGAATAATAATAGCAGCTAACATTTGTTGCGCTGTTACTAAGTAATTTACCTGCATTATCTAGTTTAATACTCATAATATTTGGAGAAAAACTCTAGCGTCAGATTCCACTCTTAAGTCCAGTTTTCTGTAGTTTTCCCAATTACAGGACTCTGGAATTTATTTTTTTCCCGTACAATAAAATCAGTTTTACTCCGAATATGTGATTCTTACCTGGACCGAGGTCAAAAGCAAGAACTAGCAAAAGGAAACCAGTGGGTGAAGATTCACTCCTTACACCCCCATTCCCTCCACTACCCCTCCCCCCTTCAATCTGGAATAGGGTGGGCAAAATAGAAGACGGGATGTTCCACTCTGTGTGAAAGAGCACCAGAAATAAGCAAATTATTCTTTACGAATTAATTTGCACCATTAAATACAACAAATTTTACTGCATGACAAAACTGTCATTTCAAAATTGACATTTCTAAAAATCGGCCAATCAGCTCCCCTTAATCCTCTTCCTGACCTCTTTATTACTGCAACCACTGTTAAAACAGGCTCTAAGTCTCCAAGTAACCTGATTCCACTTCCTCAATATTAATAATTTTTTCTCCCATTGCCCCCATCCATTCTCATCATCACCTCTAAGGTCATGAAGTCTTTTTTTTTTTTGAGTGTGGCAAAATACACATAACAAAAAATTAATATCTTAACCAAGTGTAAAGTTTAGTAGTGTTAAGTACATTACCTTTGTTGTACACTCAATCTCCAGAACTCTTTTCATCTTGCAAAACTGACTATACCCATTAAAAAACGTCCCATTTCCATTTCCCCCTACTCCCTATAACCACCATTCTACTGATTCTATGAATTTGCTACTCTGGGTACCTCATATAAGTGGAATTATACACTATTTGTCATTTGTGACTGATTTTCACTTTGCACAAGCCCTCACAATTATAGTATGAGTCAGAATAATATTCCTGTGTATGTATATTTTATTCATCCGTTTATCTGTTGATTGGATTGTTTTCGCTTTCTGCTTATTGTGAATAAGGATATTCAAATATCTCTTGGAGATCTTGCTTTCAATTCCTTTGGGTATATAACCAGAACTGGAGTTGCTGGATCACGTGGCAATTCTATTTCTAATATTTTGAGGAACTGCCATACTGTTTTCCACAGCAGTCACACCATTTTACTTTCCCATGAACTGCACAAGGTTTTCATTTTTTCCACATCCTCACCAATACTTTTCTTTCTTTCTCTTTTTAATAGTCATCATTCTAACGACATTGAACTGGTATCTCATGGTTTTTATTTGTATTTCCCCAATTGCTAGTAATGTTGAGCACCTTTTCCTGTGCTTGTTTTGGGCATTCAAGTCCATTGCCCATTTTAAAAATCCAGTTGTTTGCTTTCTTGTTGAGTTGTAGTTCATTATATACTCTGGAATAGTAACCATTATACACATGACTTTGCAGTATTTTGTCCTATCAGGTGCCTTTTCATTCTGTGTCCTCTACTGATCAGTAAGGCCAAATTTTGTAATTTCTAAAGTCTACAATTGCCTCCCAACTGCTCTCTTCTGTTCATCTCCCAAACGCATTTTTTTTCCAAACCTGGTCTTTTCTCGGACTTCCTTGTATCTGAGGATGGTACCACTCTGCTTTAGTAGCAGGCTCAAAACTTGAACCCATTTACCTCCTCAGCCCCGCAAATTAATGAACAACTCCTATTTACCTTCAGTTGTAGATCTAACCGCTATTATTGCATATCTAATATGCTGTCATTTAAATAAGGCACTGTTATTTAAAGCCTCCGAAATACTGTGAGGTAAAGGGATAATTAAAGCATATATGAAGAAGTTGCCCCAGGTACACAATAAATATAAACTCAGCGACTGAGTCAGGGTTTGTCTTGAAATCGGTTGCTCAGGGAACGTCGGCATGGTTAACGTCAAAGTAGACCAATGTTCTCTTCTAACAATGGTATTCTTCCCACTTTCCGTCGAGGTGACCCTGTCGCCAGCTCGCGTCTCCCAGCGCTCTCTCCCGCTGCTCGTGCGCGGAGTAAACAGGCCCGTGGGGCCAGCTCCACTTCCGGGGAGGAAGAAAAAGGAAGCACCACCGGAAGCGGAGAAGGTGCTGTGTAATTACTGCGAAGTTGAAGTGGTTGGATCTTCCAAAATGCCGGATTACCTCGGTGCGGATCAGCGGAAAACCAAAGAGGAAGAGAAGGACGACAAGCCTATCCGAGGTCAGTTGACGCAGGCAGGAGCTCCCGGCCGGGGTTACGACCAGGCTTGCTCTGGAGGGGAGGCTGGATTCCCATCCGGCGCTCCTTGCTCGTTCCCTTTTGTGCTCTAGTAATTTGATCTGGGGCTGCAGCGGGTTAACCCGTCAGCCCTCTCTGTCTGCCACATCCCGCTCCAAGTTCTATATTCAGCTCCCGCTGATTGACATTTTTATTCATGCTCATCTCTCAGGTCTTGAAGAAGGCACGCACCCTGCTTGGCGTTGAAGGCCTTGAAAAGTTCCCCTGCCTGGCGGTGCTTGGTCACCTGGATCCTCTTTCCTGTCCCTCGGTCCCTTAAGTGTAACAGCTTGGAGCCAGGATCTCGGAACATAACTTTCTCTTTGTTTATTTTTTTAGAGAGTTGGAACATTTTATTTACTTTTATAGAGGGGAAGGGAGGTAGAGAGGGAGAGAAACAACAATGTGCGAGAAATACATTGATGGTTCGCACGATTCTTAACCCGGGACCTGGCCCACAACCCACGCTTGTGTCCTGACTGGAGAATCCAACCAGCGATCTTTCGGCCTTTGGGTTGGCAGGCCCGCACTCAGTCCACTGAGCCACAACCGCCAGGGCCATAATTTTCTCTTTAAAAGAGCATTCCTTTAACTAGATAATAAATTTTATGCCTAATACTCGTCGTCGGCGGCGGCGGCGGCAGCCGTCCGTCTAGAGAGACGATGGCGTAGCTTCCTGAGAGTCTATCTGCACCGCCGAGAATGGCTGTGCAGTCCGATTCGGGAGTGACAATCCCTGCCGCACTTGGTACAGGTGAAGGCAGATGGCCGTTGTTGCTGCTGTTGACGCTGCTTCCGCCTCGATCTTTTCTGGACCGCCTCCTCGTTGCGCGCAGCCTCTGCACGTGACGTACCTTGCCTGACCGTGAGCCTCCAGGCTAGGCGGTCGTCTGCTTGAACTTCCCATGTGTTGAGATTGATGGAGCATTGTGTCAATTGGAGTATTGTGCCTAATACTCAGAAGGAAGAAAAAAGATATAATGAAAAGTGTCTCATCCTTGGCCCCTGCCACCAAGTTATCCACGGAGGCAACTAACGATGCCGTTTTGCGTTATCTTTCTAGACATTTTCTATGCTTATACAGGCAATTTTGTTTATATATTTATTTTAGTTTTTAAAAAGTGCAGCATGCTGTACATCTTGCTTTTCAATCTTTATCTTAGGGGTAAGTTCACATCTTATATAGTCCGTGTTGTGTGTCTGCATCTGCATAGTATTCCAGTTTTGGGGGTGTAATGTACAATATTAATTATTATTATGGACAATTAAATTTCTTCCAATCTGTTGACTGTTAAAGAGCAATAAGTAGCCTTGTTCATGTAACTTTTACCACAGGCACAAACATAAGCTGTAAGATATATTTTAGAAATGAAGTTGTAATTTTGATAGGGCAAAATTACACTCCTGTAGTTTTACCCACTGTGCACTGTTTTCGTACACAATTTCTTCCCAGTAGCCCCTTATGTAGTCTCATCTTTATGTTTTTTTCTTTTTTGCTCCTAATAGACTATTTTAAAACCCTTTGAGTGCCAACATCATTGCGAGCGACGCTGACAGATTTTCCCAAAAGTGCCAGCGTTGCTCCCAGCGACTCTTTTCGATGGCTATAAATGTAAATTACAATGGAATAATTTGTATTTTATGTTTTGTTCTCTTTTTTTGTACCTCAGGTTATATATTGATGTAACTTTTTCTCATGTTGATCCAAATTTCGAATTATGCATGGCACTCATGGGGTTAAAGCATTCTTATGGTGTGTTTTTCCTCTTTTCTCTCACACTTCTCTTCCTAAACAACTTCAATATCTTTGTACCCTTCTGTTTCCAACCTCCCTCCAAAGAAAGAGCATTTCCTCTCTACTTTCATTCCATATTCTACTCTTTCCCTTGAAAATACTTTAGGGAACTGTAAACCTCAAGAGATATTCAGTCACCTCATGGAAAACTTAGTTACAGATTTAACATTTCATCTGTGTATTTCTCTGAGTATGTTATTCTATAAATGTATTAATAAATTTATCCCTTGGATACAGTTATGGCTAATGTGTATATAGCATTTTTTGTTCTTCATCCGTTTTATTTGATCTTTATAGCAACACTGTGAGGGTAAATTATTATCATCTGTTTTTCAGATGAGAAAATGGATGCTCAGAGATTAAATGATCTTTTTTTCCACGGTTACTTAGAAAATGCATGATTTTGTTGGGACTAGTGTCAGGTTGTTTTGATCCTCAAACTGTTCTTTGGGCTTCCTATTCTTGTTGGGTCACATCTCTTTGAGACTCCCAAACACTATGTTGTGTATTTTTCTTAAACATTTTATTTATTTAATTTTAGCGAGAGAGCAAGGGAGGGAGAAAAAGAGGGAGAGAAACATCGATGTGTAATCGGTTACCTCTTCCATGCCCCCCAACATGGGACCTGGCCCACAACCCAGGCATCTGCCCTGACTGGGAATCGAACCAGGGGCCTTTTGGTTTGCAGGCCAGCACTCAATCCACTGAGCTGCACCAGAAAGGGTTTTTGTTTTTTCTTTTATATCTGCCTTCACCAAATTAGATAAAATATTTGTGATTCCAGGAACTATTTGATGGTTGTGTTTATATCATAACAACTTTGCACAATTTTTCTCACTCAACTAAGATTTGAATTGAACAGGAAATAATTGTTAGATATAATTTCTTTTGTTTGACTATCATGTATCATCTCTTTTCTTTCAGCTCTGGATGAGGGTGATATTGCCTTGCTGAAAACTTATGTAAGTCCTGTCATTGTCTAAAAAATAATAGATGTTTTATGTTGAAATAAGAACTGTTGTTGGTATTGTTCTTCCAAAATAATTAGAAGATAATGTCTAGCAGTTTATAGTAATCTTAACTGAAAAAAGTTATCTTCCTACAGTTTCTATAGAATAGATAAGAGTGTAAATATGTATTCAGCATGTCTGAGTTTATAATTATTTTTATACTATTTGTAATTAAAGTATAGAATTCTTATCAGAAGATATTTGAAATATTTTACAAAAATGCTTACTGTACTTCAAATCTATGAACTGTTAAATGTTTTTGTAGTTTAATAAGTTATTGCTTTCCTGATACTCTTAATTAAACTAATCTTTATTTTCTAGGGTCAGAGCACTTACTCTAGGCAGATAAAGCAGGTCGAGGATGATATTCAGCAGCTTCTCAAGAAAATCAATGAGCTCACTGGTATATCTTTTTAAGTTCCTGTTTCCTCTCTAAATGTAATGGGTTAATTGTATCAAAGGATTTTAAATACAAGTATTGCTCTTTCATGAATTACAGATTTAAAAAAATTACTATTGAGACATTGGGTCTCATTTAATAATCTCTTTTACTATCTTTTACAAATAAGTTTAATGCTCAGGCAATTAAGGAACAACATCATCCTTTAAGCGAGTAATGCTTCTGTTCAAAGCCAAGTTTAATAAACTCTAATAAGCAAGTTAAAGTTTCTTATTGAATAAAAATTGATCTTACATGCTCTTGCTTGAAGTTAGTGAGGTGTTGCCTAGTAATGGGGAACTTTTCTTCTTGAGAATTTGAGTGGTAAAGTTTTATAGTACTTGACCACAAAAAATGTCAAATATGGCATTAAATTTTTGGCTTATGGCTACCTTAGGGCAGTGGTTTTCAGCTGGGGCAGTTTTGTCCATCCTCCCCTCAGGACATTTGGCAGTTTCTGGAGATATTCTATATTCTCATGACTTGAGGGGGAGGCAGTGCTAGTGGCATTTAGTGGCTAGTGTCCAGGGATGCTGCTAACCATCCTGTAATGCACAGGACACCCCCCCACAACATATTATTCAGTTCAAAGTGTCAGTAGTGCAGAAATTGAGAAAGCTTACTTTTGGGCTGATGCAGTACATTTTAGTGAATTTTTAAATCTCTCTTTATGTAGGTATTAAAGAGTCTGACACTGGCCTGGCCCCACCAGCACTCTGGGATTTGGCTGCAGACAAGCAAACACTCCAGAGTGAACAGCCTTTGCAGGTTGCGAGGTATTGTCTTATGGGGATTTGAGTCTTGGGCTTAATGCAATAGTTCATAAAGAATTTTATTCCAAACTCCAAGTAAATAAAGCTTTCTGCAAAAGTACCTGGGTTGCCCTGGCTTATATGGCTCAGTGAACTGAGTGCCGGCCTGAGAACCAAAGTGTCGCTGGTTAGATTCCCAGTTAGGGCATGTGCCTGGGTTGCAGGCCAGTCCCCAGTAGGGGGTGTGCAAGAGGCAACCACACATTGATGTTTCTCTCCCTCTCTTTCCTCCTCCCGTCCCCTCTCTAAAAATAAATAAATAAAATTTAAAAAACAAAAAACAGTACCTGGGGTTAAAAATTTATGCCTTAAATTATTATTCAAGAAATAGGTGAGGATATAATCATATAAAAGATTCAAATGATACAGAAAGATGCAAAGCAAATGTGAAAATCTTCCTTTCCATCTTTGTTGTCCTGCTGCCCCTTTCTCAGATACGGCAACTACTGAAAATACTTTGGTCCTCTTAATCCTGCTGTGTGTCTTCCTATACCTACATCCTCCCAATGTAATTATATTAAACTTTAGGTTGGATCAGTATTCAGTATTTTTATAATTATGGCTAAGAAAACCCTATTCACAAAGAGCCAAGAAGTAAATTGTGATTACTTTTCCTTTCTTGTACCACTTTTGTTTTTCTTGTCATAATTGTTCCTTCATTTACTTGGTTTTCTATGTATATTGCTAACTCAACCTCTCAATTTTTCCTGATTGTCTGAATTGCTCTTCGGATGCATTACGTCCATCAGGTTTTCTCTCCTGTGTACTTCAGGTGTGCCAGCTGCGTCAGGTATTCGCTCGGGTTCATCTTCCTGAAGATGTCTTCCCCAGCACTTTCCAACCTGCTTCAGTTTAACTGGTTGCCCTTTATGTCTGTTGAATCACAGTCATCCTGTGACTTCTTACTCTGGAGGAGGTTCCTTTTGCCTCTCTCCTATTGCTGTGTACCTACTCCTTTCGGTTTACTTTCACTTTCATTAGATGGGCTATACTCTCTGGAAGCTTCCTGAAAGAGGGTCATTTGAGAGGTAATATTTTGAGACCACATATATCTGAAAATGTCTTGACTGGTATAAAGTTCTTTTTCCTATAGAGTTTTGAAGGCATTGTTCCATTGTCCTCTGTCTCCAGTATTGTTAGTCTGAAGCCATTCTGACTCCCAGTCCTGTGTCTGTGACCTTTGTTTCCTCTGAAAGTTGTAGGGTCTGCTCTTGTTCTTACTTGTTCTGAAATTTCATGACGATGTACCAGGGATGTGGTCTGTTTTCATACATGGTGTTGGGCTCTTGTCCTTCACTGTAGCACATTTTCTTGAAACTATTTGTTAATTTTTTTTTTTTTCTAATATCCAAATAATAGAAGTCTGAAATATAGAATTCCTCTATTTTAGACTTCTATCATTTTCTTCTATTACTTAGATATTGGACCTCCTGGATTGCTCCTCTAATATGCTAATGTTTCTCACTTTTTTTGTTTGTTTGTTTTTTGCTGTACTTTTATGAGATTATCTTAACTTTATTTTTGAGTCCTTCTATTGATTATTTTCTTCTGTTTCTCTTTTCAAGTGTTTAATATCCAGGAGCTCTTTTTTCTTTCATTGTTGAATGTCCTGTTCTCATATCATGGTTGTAGTATGTTCTCATCTTTAAGGAAATTAATAGTAAATGCAAGGTTTCTGTTTCCTCTAAGATGTTTCTTTTTTTTTTTTTTTTTTTGTCTTTGCTTGATTGGTGTCTGTCTTTTGTGCTAGATATCTGGTAATCTTATTTTGGGCTTTGGTTTTAGTGGGAGACCAAAAAAGCTGATAGAAGCTCTAGATTCAATAGTGAAGCAAGTGGATCCTAAGCTTCACCATAGCGAATATGGTGGATGTTTAGTTGTGGAGCCTTCAGTGTCATTATCTTAAGGTCTTTTCATTTGAATGATCATTTTTCCCAGAGCAGTTGTTTTCAATCTCCTGTTTCCTCCACCTTCCCAATGTTTTTGAAGAATAGGGGAGATAGAAGACTAGAGAATTTCAGCAACCGGTTCACTTATGTTTCCTCACTCTTCCCCTCTCACCGCCCACCCTCCTCATTTTCAGTATTTATCACCACCACTACCCCTACCCCACCTCTTGCCCCAGCATTTCTTGATAACTTCTGTTTTACTCTTTCCAGAATATTTTCATTACTCCTAAAAGAAACCCCATATACCCATTAGCAGTTATACTGTTCCCCTTTCTTTTTAGCTCCTGGCAACTACTTAACTACTTTATGTCTGCATGGATTTGCCTGTCCTGGGTATTATAAAAGGAATCATTTCATATAAATGTATGACCTTTTGTTTCTGGTTTCTTTCACTTAGCATAGTCTTTCAAGATTTATCCATGTTGTAGCATGTATCAGGACATCATTTCTTTTCATAGCCAAATAGTATTCTAGCCTGATTTCTCTCTTCATTGATATTCTTTATTTGGTGAGACATTATTCTTATACTTCCCATTAGTTGTTTAAACATGGTTTCCTTCAATTTTTAGAAAAATACTTATGATACTGATTAAAGGTTTTGTGTAGTTAAGGCCAGTGTATAAGCTTCCTTAGGGACAGTTTCTGTGGACTGCTTTTTTCTTATATGCGGGCTGTACTTTCCTATTTCTTTTTGTTTCTTGTACTTTTTCTTTTTTTTTTTTTATGGAAACTGGACATTTTTATTTTTTTTATTTTTTTTTTTTATTTTGGTTTTTCAATTACAGTTGTCCCCTTTTCCCCTAATTTCTCTCCCCCACCCAACCCACCCCCTCTCCCGCAATCATATCCCTCCCCGTTGTCCATGTCCATGAGTCTTTTATACAGGCTCTTTGACTAAACCCTTCCCTTACTTATCCCCCTTCTCTCCCTCTCCCCTCCCCACTATTGACTGCTATTCTGCTCTTTGTTCTATTTAGTTCCTTTGTTTGTGTTGTTCTTTAGTTTCCTGTATTAGGTGATATCATATGGTATTTTTCTTTCTTTGCCTGGCTTATTTCACTAAGCACAATTCTCTCTAGTTCCATCCATGTTGTTGCAAAAGGCAGGAGTTCCTTCTTTCTCTCTGGTGCATAGTATTCCATTGTGTAAATGTACCACAGTTTTTTGATCCACTCATCTACAGATGGGCACTTAGGTTGTTTCCAGCACTTAGCTATTGTAAACAGTGCTGCAATGAACATAGGAGTGCATAAGTTCTTTTGAATTGGTGTTTCAAGATTCTTCGGGTATAATCCTAGTAGTGGAGTCGCTGGTTCAAAAGGCAGTTCCATTTTTAATCTTTTGAGGTAATTCCATACTGTTCTCCATAGTGGCTGCACCAGTCTGCATTCCCACCAACAGTGCAGTAGGGTTCCCGTTTCTCCACATCCTCGCCAGCACTTGTTGCTTGTTGATTTGTTGATGATGGCCATTCTGACTGGTGTAAAATGGTATCTCATTGTGGTTTTTATTTGCATCTCCCTGATGGCTAATGATGTTGAGCATTTTTTCATGTGTCTATGGACCTTCTGTATGTCCTCTTCGGAGAAGTGTTTGTTCAGGTCCCTTGCCCATTTTTTAATTGGGTTGTTTTCTTGATGTTGAGTCGTATCAGCTCTTTATATATTTTGGAAATCAGTCCCCTGTCTGTGATGTCATTGGCAAATATGTTTTCCCATATGGTCGGTTTCCTTTTCATCTTGCTGATGTTTTCTTTTGCTGAGCAGAAACTCTTCAGTTTGATGTAATCCCATTTATTTATTTTTTCCTTTATTTCTCTTGCTTTAGGAGATGTATCCGTCAAGAGATTGTTACGTGAGATATCTGATATTTTCTTGCCTATGTTTTCCTCTAGGACTTTTATGTTGCCACAGCTTACATTTAAGTCTTTGATCCATCTTGAGTTTATTCTCGTGTGTGGTGTAAGTTAGTGGTCTAGTTTCATTTTTTTGCACGTCCCTATCCAGTTCTCCCAGCACCATTTGTTAAAGAGGCTCTTCTCACTCCATTTTATGTTCCTTCCTCCTTTATCAAAGATTAGTTGACCATAGAGGCCTGGGTTTATTTCTGGACTCTCTATTCTGTTCCACTGATCTATATGTCTGTTCTTATGCCAGTACCATACTGTTTTGATTACAGTGGCTTTGTAGTATTGTTTGATATCTGGTGTTGTGATTCCTCCTGCTGTGTTCTTCTGTCTCAAGATTGCTTTTGCTATTTGGGGTCTTTATTGGTTCCATATGAATTTATGGAGTATTTGTTCTAGGTCTGTGAAATATGTCATTGGTATTTTAATAGGGATTGCATTGAATCTGTAAATTGCTTTGGGTAGTATGGCCATTTTGATGATGTTGATTCTTCCCATCCAAGAACATGGTATTTGCTTCCATTTATTTGGGAAACTGGACATTTTAAGTAATGTAATAAGTCAGCTCTGGAAATCAGATCTTCCCTTTCCCCAGGGTTTGTTATTGTTGCCACTTGGTTGCTGTTTTTCCTTTCAAATGTTTTTGTCAAGCCTCTTGTTAGCCATACCTGGTATAATGCTGCCTCAGACAGTTGTGATGTTAAATAATTGTCACTGATTATTTCCAACAAATGTCCTGTGGGTGGCAGGGGTATTCACACAGAGTGAGCTCTGAGTCAGGTCAAACAAAGACAAGCAAGTTGTGAGCTTCCAGACAGGTCACATTGTGACAGATATCTGGGGGTTGGGCTTTGGGGAGCTCCAAATTTATTCTGAATCCCCCGCTTCCACCTCCATTTCCAGAGTTGGGAAAATGTTGATTTTACCTGTTTTCGCCAGTGTTAACTTTGCTTTCGGGGAGGAGCACACTTCCAAAGGTCTTTACTTCACCATTCTGGAAATTGAGGTCCCTGTGTAGTCTATAGTTTTTCAGCTGTGGATTACAAAATTCACATCTGTGCATACAGTGTTGGCAGGGTCTGTCAGATAGAGTACCGATAGATACTTTATATGTATATAATTCTACCTTTCTGGTAGACCTTGGCTAGTAATAGGAAACAGTTCTGCCACATAGTTATGCTTCAAGGATAAAGTGCCTTTACCTTACTTTCTGTGCTACCTATGTGTATACTCCAGAGACAGTTTTGTATATCCTGGTTACTTCTTGCTACAGCTTATGGTGTGAGTCCCTTCTAATACGATTTCTGTTTTTTGTTTTTGTTTGTCTTTAGTAGATGAGTAATACAGTAGAGGAAAGGCAGTAGAGTGCTTTCTACTATAATGTACATATTATTACAAATTTGCCTTCATTATGTCACACAGAAAAAGATTACATTTAAGTTAAAAATAGCAACAATGATAAAAATGGATTTGAAGTATAAACTCAGGAAAGAATGGAAAAACACACTTGTTACTTGGTGTAAGACAAGATGATTGTCTTCTGATAGGGAAAATAAAGAGGAGAATAACTTAAGATAGTGATTTTCAACCTTTTAATCTCATGGCACACATAAATTAATTATAAAATTCTGTGGCACACCAAAACATACTTTTTGCTGATCTGACTCCAAAAAAGATCACTCACGCTGGACAGCTCTTGTTGTGTTGGCTGTTGTCATTTTTTAAAATTTAATAATCTAAGGGAAAAGAAGTCAGTGCCCATAACTAAATAGTCAGGTATCGCATGTTTTAAAAATTCTTATGGTACACCAATGATGACATATTTGGACTTAATTTCCCAGGGGCATGTATTTTTTGAAAATTTATGACTTGGCTTAAATTGAGCGGACCCTTGGGATTGAGCATATTTTATAGAAAAGGATCTTTAACAGTGACCCAGTTTCTGCAGTTCCAGTTTACACCTGCTCATTAGTGTGCTGCATGCCCAGGGGAGACTCCAGTTACTTGAATTCATTATTAGTGGTTTAAGTTCCTTATTCTAATCAAGTCTTTCACTGTGTTAGATGTACAAAGATAATCAATGCTGATTCGGAGGACCCGAAGTACATTATCAATGTGAAACAGTTTGCCAAGTTTGTGGTGGACCTCAGTGATCAGGTAGCACCTACTGACATTGAAGAAGGGATGAGAGTTGGGTAAGATTTCTACTTACAATAAATACTCATCTTTCATTAAGGATACCATGTCATTTTCACATCCTTGACTTTCTTTTGAGTGAATACACTGCTTGCCATGGAATACCAAGGGATAATCTAGTAGAGTACTACAGTTGAACACTCTTCTGCATTCCCCTTTCTGACCTCCCACTGTGGCTTTTTATGAATGACTTTAAATGTTATAATCAATGTAAGTACAGAATTTGAGAGTTGAGTTTGCCAGTCTATTTAAGGTAACATGGTATGGGTGGAAGATGCATTTGCTCTACGATAGTTATGAGGATTGAGTTAATGCAGTTAATATATGTAGAATACATAGTAATTCACTTAGAAAATTTTTTGAATGTGTTAGTGAGGATCTTTTTTACTTTTTTAGTGTGGACAGAAATAAGTATCAAATTCACATTCCACTGCCTCCTAAGATTGACCCAACAGTTACCATGATGCAGGTAAGAAACTGGGTGTAAAAGAAAATGGCATGACTTAGAATGCAACTGCACCATTTCAAAAGATTTTGACACTTCCAACTGATAAACTGTTAATGTGGATATAAGTGAATTTGCCCAAATTTTTAAAACCATTTTTTAGTTGTGAAGTCTTTATTAGTCTTTACAAGTTTATCTCTCACTTAGTATCATGAGTAATATAGTAAGCGGTTCTAGCACATTGGGCAATAATATATTCCATTTTTAAAAAAATTCTTACTTGGTATAAATCTGGTTTTTCTTTTAGGATTTTGGGTCTTCTCTACCAGATAGACCAGTTGGACTAGTATTCGAAAGCCCGTGACTATGTTGTACATTTCCTTCCTTCCTATCTTAGGTAGAGGAAAAACCTGATGTCACATACAGTGATGTGGGTGGCTGTAAGGAGCAGATTGAGAAACTTCGAGAAGTAGTCGAAACCCCTCTACTTCATGTAAGTGGCTGAGTTTGTTGCATTTTAAATTACTCCATATAAACATGTGATAGCCTTTTGTGTACTGTGCACTAAAATTGCTCACATATTAGGTAGCTTTTTACATTTTATGTTTTCCATATGAAAATTTTTGATGGGATAGAAGGTAGAGGTATGGAGAGTTGGAACGTTCCAAAAGAGAAAGCAAAAGGTTTGAGTGGTTAAGCCTATTAAAAAAAAAAAAAATCTTCTATTTTAAGTGACATAGGAGGTTGAAGTATAGCTTTTAGCAGTATGTTAAATATGTTATAGGTTATTATAGAAGAAACCATGTGTTTTAATGATACCAAGAAGTGGGCTTAAATAAAATCAAAGTAACCTTGGGGTGATTATGGAAAACTAAGATATTAAATACTAGATAATACTTTTATTCTTTAAACAGTATAATTTTTTAGAATTAGGGAAAAAAATGAAGTCTAGGTAGTAGAAATACCTTTAAAAGCAATTCAGCCTTATGTATTGATAGGGGTCTAGTTTAGGTCTTACATCTTATAATAAGTAAAGTTCTTATTTAGGTCAAATATATAGATTGTGGACTTAATAATTTTGATTTAAATATATTGATATAAAAGTAATCTTATTTTTATTATACAGAAGTTGTAATAAAAATTGTGTCTCCATCACAGCCAGAGAGATTTGTTAACCTTGGCATTGAGCCTCCCAAGGGTGTGCTGCTCTTTGGTCCACCAGGTACAGGCAAGACACTCTGTGCTCGGGCCGTTGCTAACAGGACTGATGCTTGCTTCATTCGAGTTATTGGATCTGAACTTGTACAGAAATATGTTGGTGAGGTAAAGTAAATTAATCATAAAGACTGTGTAGCTCTGAAAGATTTATAAAGCATGGATGAAATTAAAATATCAGTTTCACATCGAAAGATTGAGAACTGAAATTTCTTGGTTGATGGATTGTAATTAGTAGTTTAGAAGCCACCAGCCTTCTCTTGTAGTCATTTGGAAATAAACAACTGCTTAATATTTATAATCATCATGCTCCCTACTCAGAAGGATGACATTTTCTGCACATTTGGTTTGTAAGAGAAATATCCCAGAAATGCCCAGTGAATGTATTCAGTGTACTTTTACTTCAGGGCCAGCCTTTTATGGTCTCCTGAGAAATAGGGAACATGGAGTGTCTATCTGTATATGTGGGTGTATACACATACACAGATTTTTTTCAATAGAGAATAAGTCTAGGGCTGTATATATTGTGCCTGAAACATTAATGATTAGTATACTAACCCTAAGAATGAGAAAAGGAGCTGCATGAATTGAGATATACAGTACTTTTATTCCCTGAGCAGCAAGCGCTTACACATCAAATTCAGTGAGTAGGAATGCCACATGGTAAGTCAGATGCTTTTAATTTCTCAAGTGTTACTGATTGAAATGGTGCCTTTATTTTAACAGTGTTAATTTAACCTCTTTGGGTCTTAGAGTTATTGGCTGTTTAATAGGTACAGAATCATGAAATTACTTAAGGACAATAAGATTAGTTGATGGAATAGGTAATAAACTTCAGTTTTTTTTGAAAAAGCCTTAGGTAATAATGTTTGAGAATACTGTTAAGAATATTGAAAAGTTTGAAGTTAACTTACTGTATTTTAAAATATTTAGAAACCAACTCTGAATTAAATTATTTTTCTCATTAGGGGGCGCGGATGGTTCGAGAGCTCTTTGAAATGGCCAGAACAAAAAAAGCCTGCCTTATCTTCTTCGATGAAATTGATGCTATTGGAGGTATGGATGGTATTTCAGAGAACTACTTTGAGTTGAGTTTCATGAGAGTCCTAAAGTAGTATGTGTAGAGTTCTCCTAATATGTTCATCTTGTACAAAGTTAATTCCAACCCTTCTGTGAGCTCTGGCTATTTCTCAAAGTTTTTATGTTTGTACTTTATTAATATCATTCATATGATACATATTATCACACTTTAACAATTCCATTGGTGGTGGAATTTCATAAAGTGTACGTAAAATAGTGTTACTCTCAGCTTCATATATCTAATGAAATACAGTATTAGCTGTGCAATCTAGACAAGTTATTTTAACTAACTGAACCTCAGTTTGCTCATCTTATAAAGGACATGATAAATCTTGCGTTGTTTATTTTGTGGGTTTTTGAGAGCTTTAAGGTAATAAATGTGATAGACTTTGAAAACTAAACTGTTCTATAGGCCTTGACTATTGTTATAGTCTATAAGAGTAATAATCCTTACTAGCTGGAGAAGTGTCATATATCCAGACATTTGTTATTTAATGAACTTAGCAACAAAAATGAATTGAAAACACAGTAGACCTTATAACACTGTTTGGGGACTGTGGTTATGTTACCTAGAATCTTGCTTTTATACTGGATGGATGTTCTTGGGTTTGGACAACCTACAGGTAATGTCTTTAAGTGGTTAATTTGAGCACAGTGTATTGATGCAGTGCAGTGACTCTGAAGTCATTTTTATAGCATTAGGATGCAGGAGAAAATAATGGAATTTTTCTCATATTTAATTTTAATCTCGATTTTTGATTTTTTGCATTATGATGTACATAATACATGAATACAACAGTATATAGCAGTTTAAAAATGAAAATATATATTTGGAGGCTTTTTGTTTTGTTTTTGCTATTTTGATTGACATGAGAGACTGAGATTAAACAGGAGTACTCTTAATATATCCAAAAGAGTGTGATAGTGTAAATTACATTTCTACTGTCTTATGGATTTAGCTTTACTTTTAAGGACAGTTTTGAGAAATTTAGAAGAGTATGGCAATTTCTTTCTTTATGCACTAAAGTTTGCATATATTCTGGCTGCCTAATCCAGGTATACATTGTGTTAAACAATGGAGGTGTTTTGAGTGATTTAAAAAACAAAATTTCTTAAAGAGGATTAAAAAATGCTTTCAATGAACCTATATTAAGTAAATGTATGAGTCTTGAAAGATTCACTTTCTAATTTTATGTAAAGTAGCAGTTCTTAATAGGATTTCTTTAAAACTAGATTTGCGGTGGAGGGCATGATTTGAGCTGAGATTTGCATATTGCTGCTGTGACTGGATATACCTCTCCTTTTGTCTCAGGGGCTCGTTTTGACGATGGTGCTGGAGGTGACAATGAAGTACAGAGGACTATGTTGGAATTGATTAATCAGCTGGATGGGTTTGATCCTCGAGGCAACATTAAAGTGCTGATGGCCACTAACAGACCTGACACTTTGGATCCAGCACTGATGAGGCCAGGGAGACTAGATAGAAAGATTGAATTTAGCTTACCTGATCTAGAGGTAAGAAAATAATTTTTTGGAAAAGAGATTTTTGAAAATTTTTCTTCCTGTGATGCTTCCCATTGTAATATTTTTCAATTCCCTGTTTTTAGGGTCGGACTCATATTTTTAAGATTCATGCACGTTCAATGAGCGTTGAAAGAGATATCAGATTTGAATTGTTAGCACGACTATGTCCAAATAGCACTGGTAGGTTCAAAGGTCTTGTCTCTGTTTGCTGGTCTTTCTGTCCAGGTTGTTTAATTAAGCCATTTTTCTTTCTTTCTTTTATTTTTTATTTGAAAGGTGCTGAGATTAGAAGTGTCTGCACAGAAGCTGGTATGTTTGCCATCAGAGCACGGCGAAAAATTGCTACTGAGAAAGATTTCTTGGAAGCGGTAAATAAGGTCATTAAGTCCTATGCCAAATTCAGTGCTACTCCTCGCTATATGACATACAACTGAGCCCTGAAAGCTTTCATGAAAACACTTCTTTTAATTGGATTCCTAGGCTTATATAGACTTGTTAATCACCATTACACACAAAAAATAAATGGTTTCAAAATTATATCATTTTTGTTTTTCAGATAATTTTTCTCTGTAGTACAATAGAAGGTGATATCTAATATCATTAGGTAGAAAGGCTTATTACAGTGTATGTTGACTATTTTTTGATCAGCTACCATTTAAGTGTTCCATACCATAAATTGCTTGCTTAGAGCATGTATGTTCTAGGCATATGTTGGCTGGGTGCTGTACATAAGTCATTGTATCCTCCCATCTGCCCAGTGAGGTGGATCTAGTGGATCTCTGAACTAATGAATGCAAAAACTTTGCTACCAAATTGACTTGTAGCAGAGTCAGGATTCAAGTCAAAGTTTGTCAGCTCCATCTGCTGTGTTCATAACCAGTGTGCTCTTCTGCCCTCACCAAAATAGCCCATCTAGGCACATGACCACATGAATTTTGATTGTTTTTCCTAGTATGTTGAATAATAGAGCTTTGGCTAAATTTTCTTCTTTAAGTTGAAGAAGCATCTGATATATTTTGCTTTGCTATTTGACTTGATTTCAAATTAAGAAGAATTATTGATTTTTAATGACCAGTGAAGTAACAAAACAAAAAAAAAAGTATATACACATAATAATCTAATTTAGAAAATCAGGAATTGGCTTCATACAGAGAAGTACTTATTTTCATTTTATAAATTAATGGTTTGAATTTTGGTAAAGCTCCTGTTAGACTACTGGTCTACAGTGAAGCATTTCTAAATATAAGTTGCATTAAAATCCTCAGCCGATCTCTTTAAAATCATTTCTTATGCAAACACCACTGAATCCCCTCCCCTTTTCCATCACAATCCCCTCCCCCCAAATATAGAGACCCAAGCACAATAAAGAATATTTTTATTGCAGTTCAATATTCATAAGTAAGTAATGCAAAATAGCTGGATATGTTAAATTCACAAAAGAAAAAATTGACAACATAGAAAATGCATAAGTATTGCATTGAAATATTTAAAACATGAAAATTTTCAAGCTGAAAAATTAAAACCCTTTATTCATAAAACCCAACCAACATTCTCTTTTGGTGTTTCATTTTTGTGAAATTTATCAGAAAAATCGATGTTTCCCTAAGCCTGCCCTAGTCATGAGGTATAAAATGGACCAAACCATTTCTAGGCTCTGCTTATAATAAAATACGCTCAAGTGAATGACTAACGATGTATGTTTTTGTAATGTTTTAATAAATGTAAGCAGAACACACTCTTTGAAGTCTTACCACTTTTTTCATGTAGCCACATACATCATATGCGCCAATTTGAGACAACTCAAATTGGATATGTTGACTTCACTCAGGCCGACGTTTTCTAGGCTCTAAATCTTGAAATCTCAATTAGGTACATGACAAAAAGCTAACTGGCCACACATCAGATGTATAATAAATTGTTTGAAAAACCTGGGTGTTTCTGCCCAGGCATGTATATGCAGATAGCTTCAACAATATCTAGATTAGCATGTTTATACCATATTTAAAAAAATAAAATATACATTAACCAGTAACTCCTTCCACCTAAAATGTGTATATGCATGTTTATATACATGTCAGGGTGCTAATAGTACCAAGAGTTTATGACTAGAAAAATAATACTGTAGTGATACTTTAAAAACTATTAAAAAATGTGATCAGATTTATAAAAATTTAATTTCCACAACAGTCAGGTTCATTTGTTACATAAAGTAAATGCTACATACCAGTAGTACAGTGAAAAAGTTGGTAAGCCTTTTTCAAAGGCAAGGTGGATTTGTGAGATGTTCAAACTCATTACATTCATGTCAATAAGCAGGCAGGTAGCTTTTGAACATTTTGTTGGGATTTGAGGGGTTTCAAAACCACTGAATGCATTTTGGTTGGCCATATGTTCGGAGATTTAGATCATACTTTTATCAGTTCTCATCAACTTCTATCATCACTCAAACCATATCAAGAATCTAAACATACTGAATCCTAAAAGCATTCCTGAAAGGTATACTAAAAAGGACCAACAGCATTTTTGTACCGACTAAAGCATACAGTCTCACACTAAAGTAAGTTTTATTTGATCTTAGAATTTAAATTGATTTACTATCTTTAAAGGGGCAGACATAGATCAAGCCTTCCCCACCACATAGCATTCCCTCCCTCATCCCCACACAAGGGCACACCCCCCACCCCCACCCCCTAAAACAGAAAAACACACCTACCCACTCCAGGGCATATTATCTGGGTTTGCTACCCTCCCCATGCACACATGAGGGCATACTCATTTTCTCAAAATGTACCTTTGGAGGCAAGCACCTCCTTTCAGTTCAACAGGTAAGGATACAAGATCAAACCACATGGGGTGGATATTTTAGATGTTACCTGAAAACTACAAAGTGAGCTACTTCCAGGGCTTGCAGGGGATTCAGGTCTTTACTGTTTCTTTGAGACCCACTGCAGATGAGATTGGCAATTGGGATCCCACTATCAGCTGCCATATGATTATACAGAGTCAATGTCTATGACATGAACTAGGAGTTTCCTGAGCCCTGGTTCACAATTGTTCTCAAACATTCCATCCATCCATCCATGAGGTAGAGATCAGCCACTGTCGTATTACGCAGGATTTGAGAAAGACAGCACTTAATCTATATAGTACCTTCCTGAAAACAGCTGTCCCCTACTACTATAAAAAAAGGCTAGTGTCCCCTGGCTGCTATGGCTCAGTGGATTGAGCGTCGGCCTTCGAGCCAAGTGTTCGCTGGTTCGATTCCCAGTCAGGGCACATAACTAGGTTGCACGTCAGGTCCCCAGTTTGGGGCATGAGTGAGAGGCAACCACACAGTGATGTTTCTCTCCCTCTCTCCTTTCCTCTCTCTAAAAATAAAAACATTATTTTTTAAAAAAAGGTTAGTCCCGATATTTACGGATTGATGTACATTATGCCCATTTTGATAGGGCAATAAGAATCTGATGTTGAATCAGGGCTGAAAAACATAGAAAGGCATACACTAGCAGCTATCAAGAAGGTAGAGAAAGAACTTGACTAAGTAAAAAAAGGTCAGAAAATTTTCCACTATATGAAATGATTCTAAGTAAAACATTCCAAAATATTTACATGTAGATAAAATACATTCTGAAATGCATTTTTAGATTCTCATGCTGAAACAAAATCATGTCCCTTCAGTAAGACAAATGCTTTTTATTTACATGATAGAATTCTGTTCAAAATAGGTTAAATATTAAAGAACAGAAAAGTTAAATACAAATTTGTAAGATACAGACAAATAACTTTTGTACACTACTTCCAACCTATCAGAACTAGGACTTGACTCTACTATGTGCAAAGTATTTGTTGAAGGCTGATACTAAGGAATATACAATGAAAAATTTTGTAACATTGTTTAAAATCCTTAATGGCCAAAATGATGCAGGCCCTTTTACAAAAGTTTCTAGTACAAGCTGAGTTTCTACAACTACATGCTCTTTCAGAAGGCAGTCTGTATCAGAATGCAGATGTATCAGATCTTGTGTGTGATGATTGCCAAGGAAGGAACGGTGTACATCTACTTCACCTGTAGATCTAGGTAACGATTAGAAAGAAAGGGTCTACTTTGAATTAAATTAGTAAAGTAATGAGAAACCTTATGGGAGTCAAAGCAAACAAACTATATAGAGTTTGGTTTTTGAGAAGACCCATGCTAACATAGTACCTTCCTGGGACCTGACCAGTTTACTCCTTCTCTTGCCAGTGTTTTCGTCATGAAAACTAAAACAAGGAGTCAATAAGAAAACATTTTTAAAAAATTAAAAAGAAAAAAAAAATATATATATATATATATGACAAATGGACTATTAGCAGGAAATCTTATAGCAGGGGAGGCCTTAGGCAGGTTAGCTAATTAATACTTGTGCTTTGAATTAGAGTGGTCTGTTAGAATTATAAGAATAAGAATTTCTGATGACATATTATCTTAACAGTCTCTCGCACTCCTTTGGAACAACTATAAAGAGTGCTTGAAATAAGCATTTTACTCATTCATAGGCTTAAAACTGAGTTTGATGAAGGATTGACTCTTATGGACTTCTAAGGAAGATATTAAATTATACTTTAGAGTTAGTTTTCTTGAATACATGGTTTTTAGGCTACTTCACTATTAGCAACAACATTTCTAGGGGCTCCTACTGGTCACAGTTGTGACAATTTTAGCACCAACAAGAATAACTAATAGACTGAAACTTTTAAATATAAAAATTGATGAGTCTGTAATTATACCGAAAAAGAAATTAAAGGAACCAAAAAAGAAATTAAAGGAACCTAAGTTGTCACCATCTATTTATGAAACCAACTTCTTATTTTGAAGTTGATAATTAAATGGAAAAAACAAACCTGCCTTTCCAGTAAGAACTGTATTCAAGGATGGCTAGCTTAAGTTGAGGAAGGGAAGCTATAATTTACATAGGAACACCAACTAACAAATGCAGTAGAATAAGAAAATTGGAGAAAAAATTCTCAAACCTTAATATTTACTGATTTAGGCAAGGATTACCACCAGATGTTAAAAGTTCCGGGTGAATGGTTAATGGGGAACTTGGAATTCATTCTATGCCAAAGGAGCACCATGTAGATAACTCACTAGTCACAAAGGTGAAAACATAATTGGCTGTTATGTTACGCCAGTGGATTTATCTTCGCATTGTTAATGGTAGGATCAACTAGATATTATGTGTTTTCTGATGTGATGCAATTTGAAGCCCGTGTTTCATCTATAATATGTTCTAGCAAAAAATATTTTATTCAAATCCATGAGGCTTGTAGATGTAACTTCTAGATCACAGGTAGTTCAGAAAATAAAAGGAAAGCTAAACAAGAAAGCAAGTAGACACATTAACAATATGGGATTCTACAGGACAACTTCCTGTCTCTTTAACAAGTCCATGTCATCAAAAAAGGGACTGAACTAGATTAAGATACATTTATGGACTTAAAGGTACATGACCAATTATGGTCTAAGATCACAGAATCGATACTAGTTTGGACAAATCAACTACATACAGGTCTGGGGACAAAAAAATAGGTTACAGTACACTAGATAGAGTATGATCTTATTTTAGTTAAAAGATGTAAATATATATACATAAAGATCTGAAAGGATACATTAAGGTGTTAGTGATAATCCTTGAGTGGTGGCAATAAAATGTTTTTCTCATTTTTGCTTGTTTTATTTATGTAATGCACTTATATTGCTCCTATAAAAACATGAACATGGACAACAGGGTGGGAGCAGGGTGGTGGGCAGGTGGGCAGGGCAGGGGAGAGCAATGAGGGAAACATTGGGATCACTGTAATTGAACAGCAATAAAATAATGAGAAAAAACAAACAAAAAAGGTTATTTGGAAAGAAGAGCTTCCAGAAAACTGGGTATGCCACCACCTCTGTTTGATAACTCTAATTACAGAAAATCTAGAACAACAAGTACAAAAGCAAGTAGCACTACCCACCTGGTGACAGCATATCTGATTTGTAGGTAAGGTACTTAAAGGAAAAAAATTCTTAAGTGCTTGGCTGACAAAGATAATACTAGAAAGCAACAGAAATGTCCCTGCACAATAAATGCAGGTAAAAGGCCAATATATCTTGGAAGTAGTCAGTTAAAAAAGACACACACACACACACAAGTAAGATACATCTTGCTATGCATCATTCACCCTCCAAATCAAGCCTTGTCTACTCATATTTACCCTTAGAAAAAAAAATCTAGCATCTAGTATTTAAAATGTGTAAATAAGTAATTTCAGGAGAGGCTCATACCCCATCCCAGGCTGAGTTCCTCACACCTCAGGAGTGGCATTGGGCTCTGCATCCTCCTGGGGTGGAGGAGTCAAGGCTTCTTGTTCTGCAAGCGCCTCTCGAAGTTGGCTCCCTAACACTGCATCATGAATGGTTTGGAACAGCAGCTCCCATAAGGCCGGATTTTCAAAAAATAGGTTTGAACTGAGGTCATTCACTACTTGTGCTAAAAAAGAAGGAAAGAAAATTAGTCCACATTCTGGGTATTAGTTTTGAACATTAAAAAGAATAACACTTTCATACAGTTTAAATATTAAAATACTATATAAAAAGTCTCATTCCAATCCCTGAA
The DNA here is from genome assembly GCF_987537825.1 of Furipterus horrens. Lineage (NCBI taxonomy): Eukaryota > Metazoa > Chordata > Mammalia > Chiroptera > Furipteridae > Furipterus > Furipterus horrens. Next base: position 49,528,356 of record NW_028327179.1, read on the forward strand.
CCCATGACATCACACCCCTAGTGCAGGAAGCTACTTTTACTATTCTTTTGGTATTCTTCCCTTATGTATTTATGCATCTGTAAGTAAATATATAAACAAATATTCTTATTTTCACTCCTTACCCAAAAGAAAGCATGCTATTTATATTATTCTGAATTTTTAAAACACTTAGCCTTTTCACTTAATTTTTTATGACTACATGGTATTTGATCTTGTGGGTATAGCCGAGTTAATTTAACTGGTCCCTTTTGTGTGATAGTTGAGTTTTTCCAGTCTTTTGTTTTTATAGACAGTACCATAGTGACTAACCATGCACGTGTTTCATTTCAATGTGTGTAGCACATTGCTGGATTTGCTGGGTTAAAGGGCAAATGCATTGGTGATTTTGAAAGTCTCTAGAGGGGCTGTTGCATTTTGCACTCACTAGCAAGGTGTGAGTCCCTGCTCATTCACAATATGCCTACAGAGTACACTGTCAAGCAGTTCATTTTCAAACACTGTTTTAGCCAAAATTTAATATAAAAAACAGCAAATGTATGCAAAAACCTAAGCGATCTTATATAATTATGTTTACGGCATTCATTAAATAATTACTAAAAAGTATACCAGCCCAGAGCAATGGTTTATTAGTCCCTTCCCACCAGCTCCAGTTCAGGACTGTCACTAGTAGTCCAGTGACAGCAATGCCTGGAAGTAGCTCATTGCAAAGCCAGTGTTAGAGTGATTTTCAGAAGAATAATTTTCATTTTCACCAAAAACTAAAATTAAGGGGAAATATTTCCTTAAAAAAAAGAGAAGCAAAATCAAAATATTACTACTTCTCCTCATTCTAGAAGTGTACTTACCACTGCATCCTGCAAAATACACATAAATACCGACATCTCCATACTCTTTTACAATCTGTAATAATGTTGAAATAAAGTTTAGTTTCTCTTAACTGTGCCAGATACAAGTCTCTTTTCACCGATTTGTATTTCACTGACATAAAACACTAGTACATTCACTTGAACTACTCTGCTTCAATAATTATGCATTTTTGAGCTAATCGTTTAAAAATGTTTATTTCTTTTTATTTTTATATCGACAGTCATAATTAAAGACATCAAAGAATTCTTGGTAAATTTTATTTAGGTGTAATGTATGGTAATAATGACTTTTAGTAGAAATATATATTGAAATATTGATAGATGATATGTTGACTGGTATGTGCTTCAAAATAAGGGGAAAGTGGGTGTGGGGAATACGTGAAATAAGATTGATCATAAATTCATAATTGTTGAAGCTGAGTGATACTTACATGGGGGTTCATTACACTATGCTCTTTACTTTTGAATATTTTTGAAATTTTCCATAATCAAAAGTTGAGAAAAAAAAAACTTTTTTAAGAGTTGGAAAGGGACTGTAGTTCAACTCTGATTTTACTGATGGCAAAACTGGGCACTGAGATTTCAAATGACTTGTTCAAGATGATGCTTACCCCTGACAGAGTTTTTACACCAACAGAATCAACAAAATTGACTTGTGTGAAATCCAGAATGATGGTGTGGACGTAATCCGCTGGGGGCATAAACCTTTGCAGTTCTTCAGGAAAGGTGCTCTTGATGACTATTGGGGGATATTTGATTTCCTCCTCCTCTCCTTCAGCCTTCGTTTCATCTTCTGCATCTACTTCTGCATCCTATGTCAAAAATTAAATCACACTAGAATTCTATGAACAATTCACATTTTGGTCCTGAGAGTTATAAGGAAAAATTAGTCCTTAGGCCTTAAGCTACAGATTATATCAGATCTTTTCTAAAATATTTGCCATATCTCAGCCTTGTAATGTGATAAATAAGATGTGTATATAATATTCAATTTTAGCTCAGTTTCTTTTCCTTCATTTTATTTTTGTCCAATGAAATCCATTCTCCTTAGTTATCATATTCATTCCCCCCTAACTTCTAAAATAATTCCATTAACTTCAGCATGATAGACCATAGATACATAAGCCTGAACAGTAAAAACCAGCCTTTGAGATCTTTTACTATAAGCTGAATGAATCTACAACAAAGTACTAATGATAAAATTTATTAAGGTGCGGTGTAATTTTTGTTTTTTAGAACAATGTTTTGCTGGGTCCACATCACTACTTATTTCAGAAGCATTCCCATTACTGATTTTATCAGGCATCTTTAATACATAAAGGATAGTTAGATTGTTTCTAACCTTTCCTACTTTAGGGACTTAATGATGTGTTATAACTTCAATCTTGAGTAAAAGTGAAGGCTGCTGTGGATCAGGAGAGAAGGGAAACTACAACGAAGAAACCACTAACCGCATTGACGACGGTTGCGTTGATAAGGTTTATGTTCCCGCCTTCCTTAGCGTACTTCTTCATGGCCTTCATTCTTGATCTCAGGATAAATGATGGGTCCACTCCAGTCTTGACAGAAAAGCAATCATGCAAAATCACTTCCTGGCTCCCAGAAACCCACACAAATGCAATTAACCTTTAAATCTCCCCCATTTGATGGTGTTCTATGCAAAGTTACCACCTCAACCCTTTCTCTACCTTGCCCTCAGGTCCCCTGAGCCCTCTTTAAAAGAACATTAGTACCTTTTCTTATTCTTGGTCTTGGTTCAAGACAACCTGAAGCTAAAGTATTAGAGAAAATTTAAAGTAGCATTTTTCAAACTTAGATTTATCACATTCATATATTTAAGAGTCTCTGGATTGATTGTGAAGTTTTCCTGTATACTGGGCAGTGCAAGGTTGAGTTCTAATCACGACCAAAGGAACCCATATGATCCCGAATAAGAAATCTAAAATTACTTTTTCTTAAAAAATTTTCTAAAAGGTTATATATACAGAAATAGTATACAATTAATTTCTTGTGACTCACCTTCTTTTTTAATGCATCGCTATACAAGTCACTATTTGCATAATAAATTGGGGCATTTATTTGGAATATTTTTATTCCAGGAACTTCTTTAATCTGAAAAACAAAATGTTAGTGAATTTAACACAATGAAATAGTTCAGGATCAAAACTGCAATTGCCTCACTCTTCCAACTAAGGGCCCTCTTAAGAATATTTAGATAAAATAATGTTACTCTACTCATGCTCTGGAGAAAGGAGTCGTCGGCAGCCGTCCGTCTTGAGAGACGATGGTGTAGCTTCTTAAGAGTCTATCTGCACGGCCGAGAATGGCTGTGCAGTCCGACTCGGGAGTGACATGGTATCTGTCTCCTCCCATGTTGAATCGACATCTTGCGATGACGCTGAAGCTACAGAGCCTGGGCAGGGTGATATGGAGGGCCAGCTGTTGCCCATGCAGCAGACCCCCCATCTCTTCGCAGCTGAAGGATCCAAGGGAAAGACGGAGTCAATACAGCTTGGCTTCAGGTGCGCTGCAGGAGTTGCCGGTGTTGACTACAACGTCGAACCGCCTTAGGGACTCCGGCTCCGGATTTTCTGTCGGGGTTTACTCCCTTAGCCTTTCCCCTGAAGAGGTATGCCGCAAGGCAGCGGAGGTTTTTTGGAGTCAGAGTTTTCCTTCTCTGATGGAGAAAGGAGTACTGAGTTTAAAAATGTACATCTTCCCATTTTCTTTTTTAAGATTTTATTCATTTATTTTCAGAGAGAGGAAGAGGGAGGGAGGGAGAAGACAGTGAAAGAAACATTGATGTGTGAAACACTGATTGGTTGCCTCTCGCAGGCCCCCGGCTGAGGACCTGGCCCACAACCCAGGCATGTGCCCTGACTGGAATCAAACTAGTGACCTTTTGGTTTGCAGGCCAGTGCTCAATCCATTGAGCCACACCAGCCAGGGCCCCATTTCTTTAAAGAGTTTTTCTGTGTTTCACTTTTACCACAAAACACTAAGAAAAGGAACTGAAAAATATTTAGACTCTGGGAAGCAGGCAAATAAAGTGAGCAAAAGTTTATATTGGTTCATTCATGGAATGTAGGCGAAGTCAAAATGAATCCAAGCAGCCTTGGCTGCTGTGGCTCATTGGATTGAGCACCAGCCTGTGAACCAGAGTTGCCAGTTCAATTCCCGATCAGAGCACAGGCATGGGTTGCAGGTCAGGTCCCCAGTTGGGGGTGCAATGAGAGGCAACGACACATTGATGTTCTCCCCTCTTTCTCCTTCCCTCCCCCTCTCTCTAAAAATAAGTAATTAAAACCATTAAAAAAAAATGAATCCAAGCAAAATAGAGTGACTATTTTATCAAGAAGCCTTGAACTCTAGTATGCAGTTTGGAAACAAGTAATTCAGCATATAATTCTTTGGAAGGAGGAGAAAACATTAATCCTAACATCAATCTTGTTTCTTAATACCTTATAAAATCTGAGAATTTCCTCCCAAGCAGAAAACAAAACAAACAGAGAAAACTAGTTTTAAAAGATTTTGTAAAAGTGTTTGAGATTCCATGTAAGAAAAGAACATTCAAAACCAAGGAAATTTTAAGCCCTAATTTTAACTATTAAAAATGAAGCAGTAGAATTCCATAGCCCAAAAGGCTATAATTAAATGGTTAATATTAATATTTTACCATCAGTTTAAATTTACCAGAAAAAAATCAGGCACATACAAACCATCCTTTCAGTTTCAGTATTTTGTAAATACATATATACTTTAATTCAAACAATATGTACTTATCCTCATTTTAAAAAGAGGAAAAATAAATGAGGAGATCACGCAATTAATATATGGTGTAGTAGGAACTATGAAATTGAATCCAGACAGTCAGTATATGTTCAGGTTTTTCACTTTGACCACTACACCTCCCTTCTTTTCACCCCCACTTTTTGTTCTAGGTGAAAATAAAATCTAGTTAGTTAATTACATCACATGCTTACAACCATTTAAAATGATAGAAAGGTCCTACCTCCTCATATGCGTCTATATCAATATACACATCAGTATCAGGAAGCTGTCCAAGGACTTTGTAGCTCGGACTAAAGATAGAGAGGGTGTTAAAATACCGTTGTGTAGGGACCCAGTATGTAATTGAAACATGAGGTTTTGCACATTTCATGTATGGATTTACTAGTAAATTCAGGAATATTTGACCCTTACATGGTACCCTTGCAGAAGGGCTCCACATATATCACATTCCCAGGACCATCCTAGCCTCACACTTCCCACACAACCCACACCACACATACCCTACACCTCAACCCCAACATATACAATACACGCATAAAGCAAGTAATCTCACATCACACTAACTATACATGCACCACATATGACAAACACCCTCCACATATACACATACACAATGCAATTGTGCACTCATACAACTACATACATACACACCGAACATGTCATACAACACACATCACACCAATGACCTGAACAGGACAAAAGACTTGAGCATTTAAAGATGAGGGCAAAAATGAATCATGTTGAGTTTAAGCCATGCCACATGTAACTCAAGTTCTCATCCCACTCAGTAGATAGAACTGTCTTCTTAATCTAATTCTAAAATAGAAGAGGTTTTATTTTTGTTCCTAAGATTCTCTGATGTGGGTGGGCGTTGTCAACTGAAAGGGTGAGGAGAAAACAAAAATCTCCAGTTAACATGTAAGTTTTCTTAAGTTTTGTTTGAGAAATTGAGGCCCAGTGAGGTTAGGTGAGTTATTCAAGGTCAGAGAGCTTTGAGAGCCAGATGATGTCTTAAGGTCTTTGATCTGACATTCCATTGTCTTGTACTATGTCCTGGTGCTTCTTAGCATATAGATGCAAGTTCTTAGTTAATTAGAATATACAATACACATATTAGCTAATTTTCTGGGTGGATTCCCTCAATAGGCATTCAGAGAACACACTATGTGCCTAATCCTGGACTCTAGGAACCCTGCCTCCACAATCAACTTGCCCACAGTCTGTCAACAATTACATTTAAAGTCAACACTGCCATCTCAGGCAGGACACTCACACCCATCCCGATCTGAGCACTTACCTCTGTGTTCTGTAAATCACAGTCATCAGCGCGATGATCACGGCAGTAATCAAACCGTAGTCCAATCCCAGGAACAAGGAGGAAATAAAAGTTGTAAGCCAGATGGTCTGAACAAAAGACAGAAAGCTTTATGTAGAATCCTATTAAAAGCTTCCTAGAGTTTTACACTCACACACACACACACACACACACACACACACACACACACACTCACACACATGGTACCTAACCTTGCCTAACTGGATACTGCATATAACAACTGAGTGCCACAACTTATCTTTCTCACATATTTATCAGCACTAATCTATGTGTTACTATGACATACTCACCTAACAATGATGTTTGTTACTTACCAGTTCTATTTTGCTGGTTCTCCAGAAAAAGGGGAGATCTGAGAATTGCATAAACATTCCTTTCAGGTTGACGATCACAATGGCCGACAGCACAGCCTGAAACACAGCACATCCATGCTTGCTTCTACTCTTATGTCCAAGAACTCCCTTAGCTGGCTCCTCACTGTCCTCCTGCTGCCCTCCCACATCCTCTCCCCACTCACTTCCTACACGGCAGTGACGGTACATTTGGAGCCATGAACACCTGGATTTTCAGAACTTGGTTAACTAAAATGGGCCTTGAAAAACCAGGCTTATATCCTAGCAGCAAACCTGCATGGTAGTCAAGAGGTTCAGAATTAAACTTGGTATTCAAGGAATTATTTCACCCAAGGTCTTTCTACATTATGATTTTCTCTATGTTGTTTTTAATCTCTATTAGAGTAAATATATCAGTAAAAAATGTCTTATGAGCATAGGTGATCTCAGATTTAAAATGGAAGTATAAGGTTAGAGAAGATCAAAGAGAGAAGCAACCTTGGAAATTAGCCAGGCAACAGTTTATCTGTGACCCAGAGAGGCTGAGAGGGCTTTCCCAAGGTCCCAGGGACCAGTAGATTGTGGAGCATGATCTTGGTCCTAGCCTTGGCTCTTTTTCAAACACCCTGCTAGGGTCACAGTAAAAACCCATGAGACAGCCCCCCCCGCCAAATATAAGTAAATAATATAGCAAAATCTGTACATATGGAAAACCTCACACCAAGTCCAAGCTACACACCTGGGGTAATGATTCAAAGAGGAATCCGGTGGCTAATATGACCATCAGAATCATTATTGAGGCCAAACAACCTGCAATCTGCATGAGAAAAGACACATGGAAAGGACTTTTAGGAGATGAGTAAGAGGCTGGCATAGGCTGGTCTGAGACTTTTGAGAATCAATGTGGGACGATCAAGAAAATATGGATTCAACAAAGTCATCCAAACCATTACATAAACCTGTAACTCCTTCCCACTTCTCCGAAGTTTTGGTTCCTCTTACCGCTTTTAAACAGAAGCTGAAATGCTTAAACACCCTGACTGAAATGTTCTTGCCAGGAATGGTGAAAAGGAGATGTCTGGTGCTGATGAGACCCACAAAGGCCAGAAGACTTCAGACAAGACTTTGCTGTCCCACGTGGTGGCCACTAGCCCTATCAAGCTATTTAAATTAAAAAAAAATTAAAATTAAATGAACCTAAAAAAATTCAGGTCTTGGATGCACTGGCCAAATTTTAAGTGCTCAAGAGCTGCATGTGGTTAGTGACTACCATATTGAGTGGTGCAAATATTGAATGTTCCATTGGAACAGAAAGTTCTCAGGCTTTCATGACAACATCCTAGGTCTCAATTTTGAGGTTTACAGGTAGCAAGTATAATTTTTTTATTTAACTAGACAGTATACCTCTTTCCTATAGATTTAACTCCTTGTGATTTGCTTTAATCAGATGAATCATAACTTTCTCTGATTCACTACACAGCTCACTGGAGCATGGATCTTCAGGCAGAGCAGCTTGGATTCACAATAGAACCAAGGGATTAAAATTTAGTTACCACCCCAATCACCAGTTCCGAGAGGCCAGTGGTATACACACCTGTGTTCTCCCTCCAGTTCCCTCCTGAACAAGGCTCCGAGACAAGGAGCATGAAATTGCGAAAGTCTGGAAGAGTGAGCCAATGGAGTTGCAAATTCCCAGCGCAATGAGCTCCTTTTCCACATGGAAACAAAGCACAAAAGAGATCAGTTATTCTTTACAAAGAAAGGCATGATGGCCCATATACTACACATTTTCAGCAGGATAGGCTGTTTCTTCATTCTCTTTTCAGATATAAGAATTTGTTAGTATGAGCTCAAAATAGGAATTATTACATAATTTAAGATGTGGGAAAACACTGAATTTTTAATGTTGGTGATAAATGCTGCACACAGCCTCATTTTTCCCCAAATACTCTCTACACAAATAATGCTTTAAAAAAATGAACCACAACAAAAGGGACAAAATATTTTTGTTGTTTAAGTGAAAGAAACTTAGGATTATGGTGCATAGTACTGACATCTTTTGAATGCCTGGCTCTTGCTCAGCCATGAGTATATGCTAGCATCCTCCTGGGAGAGTGAGTCCTGCTCTGAGGGCTCCTTCTGTTCTTCTTCCTGGTTGGATCACTGTGTGTATAAATGCAGATTATTTAGTCTCCTTTTAGAAACACACAGTGTGTTAAAATAGATGTTGCCATGCCCAAATTACGGCTAGTGGTATTTGGATTAAATACCTTATCTGGAGCTATGCTATAAAAGACAATGACAAAGAATCTGTTGTGGAGTTTGAGTGATGAATCATATATCCCAGGCTTAATGACCAAAGAGAAGGCTTCCTATGGGGTAAAAATGGTTCTGGAAAAACATTTTATTCTGTCTGTAAGCTTTAAAAACTGATAACATCTATTGAATAACAACAGTAATTGAAATGTAAAATTAAAAAAATAATAATAGTGATAACATCAATGGGAGCATGGCAAACTATAAACCTCAGATTGGATATTTCACCTCGAGATTTCACCTTTCCAGCTGACTTCTGCCTGTGAGGTGTTCTGTTGATCTAATCCACATAAATTATAAAACCAATTGTAGTGCTGAATAAATTCATGCTTCATATACATCCATCATCAAACAACAAATTATTCTACCAAGACAGAGAAATCAAGTTCATCTGTCTTTCATAAAAGAACATGATGATTGTATCACTATGAAACAGCTGCAGGAAATTAATGTTTACCTGATTGCCATCAACCTGGTAGCCATGTTTATTTCCCAAGGTCTTAGCCATTGAGATGGTCACTGAAAATCCAACAATGGCGATAGCAATGGCATCCACGTACACAAGGTGGAAGAGGCTGGTGTCTGGATTGGCTGGAGGTAGTAGCCTGAAAGATCAAGCAGACTTTAATGCAAGTGTTGTGGCCATAGGGGAAAAAACATGCTACTAAAGGGGAGCATGTTAGAGGGGAATTATTTGCAAAGGAGATGATCAATGCTTGGATACTTGTTTGCTCTAGTTTGGCAAAAAGAAGGACCCTCCTGGACACACATAGGTTCTTTCCAGGCTCCAACCCTGGGTACCAGCTGAATGGGTTATTAGCACAGATCAGATGCTGTTTTATTTAGAAAAAGAGTAACCGTATACCTCATGGCACCTGTGTGGCAGGTGTAATAAGACACAGAACAGGAAGAAGAGAGGGTCAGCGAAGTGCTCTGATGCCACAGGACATTTGAGCCAAAGTCTGAGGGCAGGGAGAGTGTTGGACAAGGGTTATCTTAGAGGAGAATTACTGTCTGAGCAACAGCAGGTACTCACTGCCTTCTCTTGTTATTTCACATAAGGACTCTGCTTCTTCTCAGGATCCCAGGTGGGTTTCTAACATGTAAAAGGAGCAGCAGCAAATTATACTCTTTGGGTATCACCTGGGAATCCTGGGAGTGTGAAGGGGCCAAAAGTGTGACTCCTGAAGCCTCACAATGGGCAACCTAATTTTTGTGGTCCATTTTTATGGGTTGGAAACTTCGTCCTAAAAGAAAAGAATTGGGATTCCCTAGAATGGTCTGAGGGAAGGGGAGAGAGAGGTTTTCAAAAGCACCTGCTCCAATTCAAGGCAGTGGGCTAAATAATAACAACAACACTCAGTTAATTGATGCACAATATCTTTCTTCTTCTTCTTACAATAACAATAGTTTATTAGGTGTTTCCTCTGTGCCAGGTTCTGTGCTTATTTATCTCCAGTAGCCCTGTAACCTAGACATCATCATAATGGCCACTTTACAAGTGAGAAAAATGGGGGATAGTGAGGTTAAGCAACTTGCCCAAGGTCAAACAGCTCATCCACTAAGTAAAAACAACCATTAAGAACCTGCCTCCCTATGCCTATTTCTCTTACTATGTCATATCACAGTGACAAAAGGGGATGTCTCAAGTTCTGGAGTAAGAGAGAGGGAGAGGGAGAGTGGAAAGAAACCTAACACATATAAAGCCTGGATTATGTGTTCCATGCTTGATTAATGTCATCTCATTTGTCCTCACAACAATCCTATTAGATACGTACCATTATTATCCCAGTTTATAGGTGAAAAAAAGAATGATTGAAGATGCAAGTAGTTTGCCCAAGATGGAGCAGGGAGTCAAACCTAGGGGGTCTGACTATAAAACTTATTGTCTTTCCCTTGCACTTTGCTACACAAGCATTAATCAAGAGGGAAGGTCTGGAAGCAGCTTTGGGTCTGAAGAATAAGAATATGAGACAAGGATTTAGTCTGGAATGAGTTAAGGGAAGTAAATCAAGAAACAGGATATATTGCCACAGCTGGGATCTTTAATAGTCAACTGTCACTTTCTGGACACTATTGTGTATGTACTTATGTGTTTGTAGATAATAAGTGTGGTAATTTGCTTTCAAATATTACCAACAATTTCTGCTATCCTTGTATGTGCGGCTCTCCCATGTAGAGGTGGAATTTGTTTCCCCTCTGGTTGAATCTTGCAATTTGCTTTGACCAACAGAATGTGGAGAAAGTGATGTTGTGTGAGTGATTTAAGAGGCCTGGCAGATTCTGCTTTTCTGTTCTGCCCTAAGTCACCATGTAAAGAGTTTAGCTACCCTGCTGGAGACACCAGGTGGAGAGAAGATGCCAGCCAGCCCTCAGCAGTTCCAGTCCTCTGGCTGCGGGATCAGGCGTGGAAGTGAAGTCCTCCTAGACCCTCCAGTCACACCTCCAGAAATCTACAGCTGCGCAAGACCAGCAAAAGAACCAGTCAGATGAGTCCTACCTAGATTGATGAATTGTGAGCAAATAAATGGATGTTGCTTCAAGCCATCATTTTGGAGCTGTTATTTGGCAATAAGACTCACAGATAACTGAAACAGTATGATTATACAGGGTGGGACAAAAGTAGGTTTAGGTTTACAGTTGTGAGCAGGTGAAACAGTTTATTATTGTATTATTTATTGATTATTGTATTATTTTCCATATGAATAACTGTAAACTTACTTTTGCCCACCCTGTATATAGATACGTAGGAAGGCATTATTTGTTTCTTGCTTGGTTTTGGGCAAAATTCCAGAAAGATAAGCTTTCTGAGTAGCCAAGTTTCAGAAAGGTAAAATGTCATTAAAAACAAAAAACAAAAACAAACAAATAAACAAAAACCTTAGCTCTTCTAGAAGGAAAGCATGTTTGGGTACAATGCAATGGGGAAAGTATTAGACAGAAATTATGGTGGCATGAGGATTTTTAAAAGAAGTCTAAGAGTAACCATTCACATTTATTCAAATTATTTGTGGTTATTCAGTAGGGTTATTTCCTGGATCCAGTCACAGAATAATGTTTACCACATGACTATGTTAGTGATTCAGGTGTGAAGTAATGGAAAGTGCACACAACTGAGTATTGGAAGACTCAGTTCTGGGTGCAGGCTGAGACTCATTGCAAGTCACTAAACCTCATTCATGTCTCTCAAATGTCACCTTCTCTGATACTCTACCTAAAACAGTAACCCCAGTCCCTCCTATCCCTTACTTAGCTTCCCTTTTCTTCATAGCTCTCCTCACTATTTGTTTGTCAGTCTCCCCCAGTAGAATATAAGCTCCATGAGAATAAAGGCTTTTTTGCTTGTACGTTTGCTTTTGTTCTTAACTGCTGTACCCCTGGCACATAATAGGCACACAATAAACATATGCAGAATAAACGAGAATAAACCTCCTTGTCAGTAAAATGGGGATGATGTAGATATTTGTCAACAGTGTTATTGTGAGCAGCAACTGAGATAATTACAAGTCCAAACAGAAAAGCAAACATTACTATACCATGTTATACCTTTACATTGAATCATAAGTAACATGTTCATGATAGCAATTTATTGTTTTGAAGTAGCATGCATTTTTCCTCCTTCAACACTTGTGCTGGGGGGTGAACTTTGTCTGAAAGAGCAACTCCTGCTCCCTGTACTTTCCACAAGAATCTTCGATGGGACTTGAGGCAAGATCTGACAGAATAGAATATGCCAGGTTCTGTCAGTTTACAACATCTGGGCAAATGTTTGACTTGACTGTTTAGAAAAGAGAAGAGGGTAGTGAGAGAGATAGTATAAGAGAGAGACAGAGACAGCCAGAGAGTACAGGAGGAACAGAGTGAGACCAGGAGAGGCTCACTCACAGTCACTCTTATCCTTCAAATAAAGAAAAGCGTAAAAAAATGTAAAGAGTTAGATAAAAGCAAAAATGAAACAAAAAGTAATAGATGATTTGAAACTAAAAAAGCTGGTGAAATAATGAGCCACAGAACTTTCAATTACTGTCTCAAACGCTTACAGTGTGTGCCAGGCATTGTACTAGCTATTGTACATAATCTCTCTCCTGTGGCTCTCAGTGCCCTTGAGGTAGGTAATAATTACCATGCTTACCCGGCAGGAGAGGAAACCGGCTTTGAGGGGTTAGGGGATAGGTAAATTTTGTTACATTTTTTACAATAAAAAAAAAAACAACCCATGCACAGATTAAAAAACAAACAACAAAAACCACCAAGCCCCACTCCCAAACCCTTAGCTATTTGATATGTAGAAAAGAGATTTTTCATTGTAAGAATACTAAAGCAGGAGTTATGAAAAGTAATAGATCCATTATTCAAGTCATACTGTTACTTAAAACTATTTTCCTACCCCAGAGGAAGTGTCCCAACGACATCCACATTGTATGACTCGTGCAAGTTAAACCCAGCTGAAATGCCAGTTCCCATGACCACCTAAAACAGACATAAATCCAAATGTCCTTTATAGATGAACACTCAAATATCATAAAAATGAGCTTCAAACAAGTTGTTAGTCAAACCAAGTCTACTCCCACTTTAACTTTCAGTTTTGGAAAGAAGAATGATAGTTAGCTTCCAACAGTTCTAAGTTCTCTTAATGACTCTCCCCACAAAATTAAAATGGACTCCACAGTTTCCTTGTAGCCTGGAATTTGTTTCTCCTTATTTTGATCTGTTCCATGCTGAGGTGTTTGACTAGTTGTCTGCAAACAGAAGAGGCCATAAAACCTTTCAGGAGTTGGCTTTGTATGTGGGCTGGGTGAAATGCATCTCTGATAACATGGCATGAATAAAGGTCAATGAAGTGTGTACTGTGAGAGTGGTACGATGACAGAGGATACTTGTAAAATGTATGTTTGGATCTACCATCCTCCTGCTGACCCTGTTTCCAGGACAGCAGCACTATGTGTGGGTAGAGCACTCCGTAGTTGCCTTCTCTCATTTTAGTCAGCGTCAGAGTGAAAGTGCCCAGCCCACAGACGTGGCACCACACAGAAGGTTTCCTGGATTGTCAGGGCATACATTTAGTTGGTGTGTAAAGTATAAGAAGAGAACAATAACAAAGGAAAGACAGCAATTTTCTTCATTGTGAAGAACTACAGCTGCAGAACTTTCTGAGTGGGTTGTAGAGGAGAGAAGGAATTTGGGCTGTGAAGGGAAGGGAGCCGGTCCCTTGCAGGTGGCTGCTACAGGAACCTCCGAGCAAGGTAAGTGTATCAGACACAGCAACCTAGAGACCAAGTGCATGGGTGCTTCTGGCCCCTTTTTTGTTGGTTGCAATTATGTCTGTTCCCCTTAATTGTATTTGTTGTGCATCTCAAATGGGGGAGTGCCCAGAGTATTCAAACCCACAGGATAAACATGGCTTAAGTTTCTGGAGCATCAAGTTTATGCAGTGGCAAATAATTTAAACCCTGCTTTCCTGTCAACAGAAATATATTATCAAATAGAATGCAAAAATTAATTTTTTAATTTTTTTATTGTCTCCCTTGTTCTGAAGAGAACTTAGAAAAGAAATGTAAAAAAACACTGGCTTACTGTAATTACAGTGAGAAAATTCTGGAGAACCATTGCCCTGGGAAACATGAAGGGACTCTGGAAAATGGACAGGACCAAGGCAGGGCCATCTTAGTCATTTACTTCATAGTTAAGGCTTGTCTGCCTCCTTTGCTGAGAATCTCTTGCTCTAGACCCAGAGTAAGACAGAGCTTTGTGCCCAGCCCCAGTGAGAGAACAGGTTTTGAAACTCTCCTGTTGGGATGCAGACAGACCAAAGCTCAGAGAAGGATCTAAGGGACTGGTTTCCTCGTGAGTTATAATATCGGCCTGTTGTTTGGTGGCTCAAACTTTTGGCTAAATTTGGGTCAGACACTTATAGTTTTATTTTTTTATCCTTATGGTCCCCAAATTATGCACCAAGGTGCCCAAAGGTACCAAGGGGAACTCACCAGGACACTGTGCGATAGAACTTTCAAGGAAAACAGTGACATCCGTCAAACATGGTGGAAACTTCTAGTTGGAAGTATGTAGTACACAGTTTCCACATGAGTTCCTTTTACATTCCTGTTGATTACACTATAACTCTGAAAAGCTAGGCAGTCAGTGGTGGCTGTTGTCAAAAGCAGGTACCATGCAGTCAAAGTCAACGGAACTGAGAAGCAGTGCCCATCTGATTCTGAGGTTTGAGGAGTTGTGAAGTGCCCACCAGCTGCACACACCCCATTAATATATTGTGGTTATTTAACAGTGTAATAAATATATATTTTATCTCAACTTATGTGCATTATTTTCAAAGACAGTTCCTAAGTTGTTAGACATAAATATTTATTTATTTATTTATTTATTTATTATTATTTTTCCTTTTTTTGCCCCCCCCCCAGACATAAATATTTATTAAGTTGTTTGAACCTAACTACTCACTGAATGAAACTGTTAGGTATTTTTTTTTGGCCTAGGAGTGCCAGGAACCAAGAAAGTTTGGAAACTTTTGTCTTTTGCTCTTTTCAAAATTGAAACAGCTTAAGTTTTTTTCAGGTTGTTAAAGTTATATGTGTTTAATATAAAATAACTAGACAATAAAAACACTGGGGAAGAAAAATCTTCCCTAATGTCATCACTCACAGACAATTCATATTAAAATATTTATGAATAGTCTTCACCTATATTTTAAGAATCATCCATTCTATGCTCTAATGATTTGTTTCTTGTCATTGTATTTGTAAATGTCCCTTGACAAATTCTAACCTTCACTCGGAAGAAATGAGAGGAAAAAGGTCTAACTTCCTTCTCTTCACCTGTCCAATTCTACATCCCTCACAGAAATAGCTGAAAGTAGACTTACCGCAAAGAACTCTAAAGGAATGGGTGCCGGCAGTTTCTCTTTAAATCTCTCATTAAACTCCTTGCCACCCAACAGCAAACCAAAAACCATCAGCCCGACGCCTAGGGAACACACGTTGAGGTTTTTAATATTCTGCAACACAGCAACTGTACTCTGTAACACAGTGAACACTGGGAGTTTACATCAAGCAGTGGCCCCCAAGTAGACAGAGACGCTCTAGTGCACTAATTCACACCAGCCATCCCACTACTGGACATTGCTAGTCACAAGTTCTCAGGCTGAACTCTCTCTCTTTATAGCTTCCACCAGTTAGGAGCAATTTTTACCTAGTCATACAACTTTAAAGTTGTAATTTTTATCCAACAATCTCATAGTGTTTTTTCATGTGCTAATGTGTCAATGTAGTATTATAAAACTCAGAAGAGTGAGTATTAGGAAAGATCAGGGGCTAATATCAGCAAAACAATCCAAAGGTAAATACATAGAAAAGACTTTAGGAGCTGAGAGTGAAATCATTGTTAGCAGGTGAAAGAGGAATTAGGTGGGCTTCAAAAGTAAGAGGGTGCTTAAGTTTGAAAAGATGCACAGGAGAGTTAAAGCCATTTAGTTACTCCTAGGGCTGTAATCTCAGCACCCCCAATACAGTCAATACTCAGGGGAAGTAGGTGACTACTTCTGGACTCTGGAGAAGTAGGTCACTAATGAGCTCAGGCCACACATCTTGCCTACTCAGCATACACTCACAGCAGACTCAGGTGCTTATCTGTTCTAGTTCTTGTGTGACAAGGCATTCAGAGAAACCTCAGAGAAAGAAGCATCTTATCAGCTATTATGGTAAATGAAGAATTTAAGTTATTTTGGGAATGTTCCTACAGTTTGATTCCATTCTAATCCATCAAAGACTCAATTTAAGTGGCACTTTCTCAAAGTGACTCCTAGATCTGTAACCTAAAGGTGTCCCTATTCAAGTTTCATAGTAGCCAGTGCCTTTTCTTCATATTTATGCAATTAATGATTTGCTATTTGTTTTCCCATTGACCTGTAAGTTCCAAGAGAGCAAGGGTCATATCTACTCACTCATTGCTGTGCCTAGCACAGTGTCTGGCACATAAATACTTACAAAGGCTAAGGTCTTTCTGTCCAAGAATAATTTTAGCAGCATCTTAGAAGTTTTTTTTTTAATACATAAGATTTTATTTATTTATTTTTAGAGAGAGGGGAAGGGAGAGAGTGAGAGAGAGAGAGAAACATCAATGTGTGATTGCCTCTCGCATGCCCCCAATTGGGGACTTGGCCCACAACTGAGGCATATGCCCTGACTGGGTATCAAACTGGCAACCCTTTGGTGTGCAGGCTGGTGCTCAAGCCACTGAACCACACCAGCCAGGGCAGAAGTTTTAATATGTAGTACTTTAACTGTCATTTGGTTTTAAATGTTTCAGAATTTCCCTTATCCATGGGTTACTTAGAAAGTCTTTTGGTTTCTAAATGTATGGAGGTTTGTAAGCTATATTTAGTTATTGATTTCTAATTATACTACTCTGTGTGAAAAAAATACTAAATGTTTAGAAGTTGTGATCAGTTTCACATATAAGTTATTACCACTGTTCTCTATGTGCTTACAAAGAATTTACATTTTTTCTGAGTTGGGTGCAAGGGTCTATATATATTTTATTAGACTAAACTGATTAATTATGTTAGTCAAATCTTTTATAGATATTTTTTGCCTGTGTGAATAAGCAGTTTTGAGAGACATAGGTTCTCCCATAATGCCTTTAAATTATTTGTTAGTTCCCAAAGAGAACATAATTCTGTCTCAAGAAAAAGCTCTTTTTAGATAATTAGGGTGAAGGTGTAGCCACCAAATTTAGACCTAAAAAAAATTTCCTTGTGAGGTATGCAGTATCACACAATAATAAAATGGGACTTTAAGGTTTAATTCCTTTTACACTATTCTTTTCAGAAAACCTTTAGAATCGATTATTTCTCATTTTATTACAATTCTTAGAAAAAAGAAAAGTGAGCCTTGAAGGTAAAAGAGATACAGAAGAGAAGGAGGAAAATAAAGAAGGAAAAACTAGTACCAGCAAATTGCTTACTTACATACACCACTGACAAGATCCCACTGTACCGCTTTGTTTTGACTCCAAACAGGTATTTTAACATGGAGGTGAAGACATGCACAGCGGCCGCCGTGGTAAAGCCACGCACAAGGGGCTCTGTGAGATATATGGCCACAAATCCAAACCTACAGACACCTAGGCAAAACTTTTTTTTTTTTAATGACAAAGAAACAAAGAAATCACATGATAGATTGGGAAGTTAAAAACGACAGAAAACATACAAAAGTTCTTTCTGGAACACTTACTAAGATTACACACTTGCACATGCAGCAGTTCGGTAGCTAACAAATCAACCACAAAAAACACCCCAAAGAGCATTGGGCACATTCACACTTTCCCTTTCTCTCAGAACTGGTGACATGATTAGTCAGTGTCATTTCCTGTTCCTTCCAAGCAGATAACAGAAGCCCTATTCCCATTACTAACCAATCCTGCTTCGAGATTGTCTTGCTTTCGGAGTTGCTAAAGCTTATTAGCTCCGAATAAATATCCATGGAAGTAAGGCATATAGTTCGGCTATTGTTCCTGACTGCTAGGAACCCTGAGCTCTGGTCTCTTGAAGGCTGACCCTACCTACCATGTAGACCAGCCAAGAGTGCTCAATAGATATTTATGAAATGAACAAACAAGAGCCCATTTCCCCATCTGTGAGTTTTACCTGAATGATTCCGGCAAGTAAGGTCACAGACATGGCGACTTTCACTCTCAAGGCATCTCTTATTTCTGTAGTGTTGGTTGCATTTACTCCTCCTGGAAGGACTATATCATCTGGTACTAAACGAGCAGCCACACCACCAATCATCAGGCTAATAACAGCAAACGGACCTGAAATAATGAAGCATTAATGAAGGAAATAACTTTCAGTGTATCTGATGTGATTGTTGCCAGTATGCTAGAGAACACAGGTAAAGTCAATAACTCAGCATTGAAATAAAATTGCACTGCTCTATGGAAGCATTAAACCACTGCTTGTGGTTCATATGTAAACTGTGTGTGTGCAGATTATATTCTCCAAAAATGATAATGATGGTACCTTCCATCCCACACTCTTCTAGAGTGTTGACATTTCCCCATTAAGACGTAGACTAATTCTTAATTCCCCTCTCCTTGAATGTGGGAGAACTCGAAACATACTAGTAACCAAAAGAAAGCAGCAGAAGTGATGCTGCCAACTTCTGAGGCTATGAAACAAAAGGTGATGCAGCTTCCACCAGAAAGCTGTTACACTTGCTTGTGCTGGAGCCCTGAATGTGAAAAAGCTCCAATTAGATCCACTTGAAGAGAAGGGAGAGGGGAGACAGTGTGGTGGGGGGTTGGAGACAGCCTGGACGAATGCGGGCGGGGGTTGGGGGAGCCGAGGGGAAGAGGAGAGGGTGAGAGAGAACAAGAGAAAAAGGTTCAGGCTTCCTGAAGCTGCTCTAGCCCCACCTCCCTTCTCTCAACTGCATGGGACCACGAGCTGGAACTGTCCAGATGAGACTTTCCCAAATCCTGACCCACAGGAACTGTGACCCATAATAAAAGCTGCTAAATTTGGGGGTATTTCCTACCTACGAATGGACATCTGAAACATTGCGCCAGTGTTTGCTGGTGGCAGCCTCATGCAGCATCAACATTATTATAAAATCTACATAAATCTGATACTAAATACACTAAAGAGGATCCATGTACAATTCAGAGCCTAAATCCAGATGAAAATGCAATATATACACAGTAATTAGGAACTTGCAGTCACCAATAAAATAAGTAAAAAGAAAAACCAGATGCAAGCAAATTGTATTATGAACTAAAACACTTATTTCACAGATTTTAACAATTGCTCTTCTTACACAATTGTCTTTTTTCATTATGCCAAGATTATAAGAAAGCTATTAGTTCTAGAAATATTGAGGGAGGAGTGTATTTTTTAAAAGCATCTATTGGGTATGCAGTAAGTTATTATTAAGCAAGTTATTGCTTAATATTAGTATTAAACAATATTATTTTATTTTATTATTAAAAATATTAATATTATGAAGCAAGTTATTGCTTAATATTAGTATTAAACAATATTATTTTATTTTATTATTAAAAATATTAATATTATGAAGCAAGTTATTTTAAGCAGATGTTCTAATAACAAACACACTATTTTTTTTGGCACAGTGCAAAGCTTAGAAATTCAAAATGAAAGGTACTGAAATATTAAGTATAAGCTTTTACCTATGGATATGTGTTTGGAGGTTCCAAAAAAACAATACATGATAACAGGGTAAAATGAAGAGTACAGGCCAAACACTGGAGGTACAGCTGCCAACATTGCGAAGGCTAAACCTGAGGAATTAAATACCAAAGAGAAACAAGGAGATCATTAGACAACAAGTTTGTATGTATTTTTCTATTGGTTCTTTATCTCTGATGAACAAGTGAAAACCATGTTAACTTAAGCAGATGTGTCCTAACTGGCCTGCCCTTCCTCCTTGAATCTACACATAATTCGACATTTGTGCTTAGAGAATCCAGGCTGAGAGTTTCCCTTGTCATCTCCTCTTTGCCATGAGGTAGATTTTTTCTGCTTTATTCTTTCCCAAATTTAGATAAGGGCAGGAGGTCTTACTTGACTGGCACAGTTGTAATCTGGTGTTGATGCCCAAGGAACTCCCCCTGTACCATACCCTGGCCATTGTAAAGCCCCCTCCCCCTGACCTCGGTCCTTACAGTACAGGTCCCAGGTTCTTACACTATGTCCAGGTTCTTTCTTTTGGTGAATGCTCATCCTGTAGGCTGTCTTCTCGGGCAGGGACCTTTCAAATGAGCCAAGCTTGGTTACCTTCGGGGCATCCAGTTATCCAAAAGTGAAGATTGGCACCTTAACCCAAGAAAATTTTGAAGTGCAGCCCATGCCTACTGGAGGGCGCTCTCTTTACTCTGCTGTCATAGGCAGTTCACACCATTTTACTTGTAGATGTTTTTTTTTTTTTCTTGCAGGAATTAGATAACAGTTCCCACAAACTCCAGGGGACACATCTCTAGCACTGAGTGATTTTCTTGCAGTTCTTCCTTCCATGATTTTAGATTGACAGAAAATGCATAGGGCTTTTACCTCTAGAAATTCTCCAGCATAATTCTCTAGAAAATCCTCATTTCATTTCTTTTTTTAAAAAAAATATGTTTTATTGATTATGCTGTTACAGTTGTCCCAATTTCCCTTCCCTCTGCTCCCCTCCACCCGGTGGCGCCCCTCCCTCCAGTTGTCCCCCCTTTTAGTCCATGTCCATTGGTTGTGCATACAGTTCTTCTTAACCTCTTCCTGTCTATTCCATTCCCTCCTACTATGCTTCTTAATTCCTATACCATCTCCCCTCCTCTCCCCGTTCCCTCTTCCTGCTGACCTCCCCCCAGTATGTTCCCCATACCTATAGTTCTTTTTCCACTCTCGTTGCTTATTTAGTTTGCCTTTGTTTCGATTCCCTAGCTTCTGTTGTTGGTTCTTGTGATGCAGTTTTCATTTTAATGTTCATAGTTTTGATCCTCCTTTTTCTAAACCAGTCCCTTTAACATCTCATATAATAGTGGTTTGGATCTAATGAACTCCTTTAGTTTTACTTTGTCCTGGAAGCACTTTCTCTGCCCTTCTATTCTAAATGACAGTTTCACTGGGTAGAGTATTTGTGGCTGTAGATTTTTGCTTTTAATTACTTTGAATATTTCTTGCCAGTCCCTTCTTGCCTGCAGGGTCCCCCTTGAGAAGTCAGCTGATAGTCTAATGGGGAACCCTTTGTACATGATTCTTTTCTTCTCTCTTGCTGCTTTTAAGATTCTCTCTTTATTTTTAATTTTTGACAATTTGATTATAATGTGTCTTGGAGTGGTTCTCCCTGGTCCAGTTTTTCTGGAATTCTCTGTGCTTCCCAGACCTGTAAGTCTATTTCCTTTCCCAAATTCGGGAAGTTCTGCTTCATTATTTTTTTCACATAATTTTTCAATTTCTAGTTCTTCTTCTTTGCCCTCTGGCAATCCTATAATTCGAATGTTCGATCTCTTATAGCTGTCCCAGAGGTTTCTGATCCTCTCCTCACTTTCCTTACTTTTTGTTTCCTCTTTCTGCACTGGTTGACTGTTTGTTCCTTCTCTATGTTCTGGTTTGTTGATTTGGTCTCTGGATTTTATTTCCTCACCACTTGTCCTGTATGTGTTTTCGTTCGTTTCAGTATGAGTGGCTTTCTTTCCTTCCCTGTTCTGTTCCAAATCTTTTGTTAATTCTGTAAGCCACCTTATAACAATAGCTCTGAACTGAGCCTCTGAAAGGTTTCTTATTTGTTCATCTGTCAGG
This sequence comes from Furipterus horrens, assembly GCF_987537825.1. Lineage (NCBI taxonomy): Eukaryota > Metazoa > Chordata > Mammalia > Chiroptera > Furipteridae > Furipterus > Furipterus horrens. Next base: position 49,550,310 of record NW_028327179.1, read on the forward strand.
TTCTTCATCTGCTGCCTGGTGAGCTGTGTCACCGGGATTTCTATAGTTGTCTGCCTCATTTTGACAGATTTGTGTTTTGCTTTGCTTCCTGGGCAGGCTGTGGGGGTTGGAGCCCCGTGTATTTGTCACTACCTGGCAAGCGGCGGCGATCCCGACCTTTTTCGCCACGCTGTGCAGCTTTGTGTGGGGGCGGGTGTCCAAGATGGATTCCTGCTGTTATTCTCCGCTGGGAGACCGGGATCTGTCTTCCCGCCCTCTGGGCCTCTCCATCCGATGCAATGGGGGGCTGCCTTTCCCAGTGTTGGGGTCCCGAGCTGCCAGGTCTCGCCTGCAGCCAGGATTGCTCCCCCTGCTGCTCTCCCCGCTGCTACTGCAAACAGCCCCGCCCGACCTTTCCATTCCAGTTTTGATTTCACCCCTTCTACCCATCCAGGCAAGCACCGCTTGTTTATAACTTCATACGTTGGGCTTCTATGTAGTTTTATTTTGTGGAATTTCTGGTTATCTTTTGTTTTGAGGTAGTTGTATTCCTTTCTAGTTGTAGAGGGAGACCGAGCAAATCCGTCTAAGCCTCAATCTTGAACTAATTTGTAACATCAACCTCTTTCTCTCACTCATAGTTTCTCATAGATGGTCTGGCATTCCTCCTAAGAATGTGGAGGTAATAAAAACCTTTTGTTCTCAGTTTTGGGGCCTCCCTGAGACATCTGGGACAAGTAGAAAATTCACTTAATTCAGTGTCATGTTACTAAAAAAATAATTTTAGCAAAAAACATTGGGGGAGCATTCCTATTTCATATGCAATAATAGAGACACTTTAATGTTGTCTTCTTTCAAAAACAAATTTATTTCATAAAGAAACACATGTCTGTAGTTAAAAAACAAACAAACAAAAAAAGGCAAAGCAGTACTACAAGGCTTCAAGGATAAGCCTGCACTCCTCTGCCTTACCTCCAGGCTCCACCCCGAGAGGCACTCACCTCCAACTCTCTTAGCTGTTTTTCTCCCATTTATTTCCATTTTTCTAAACCAGCAATACTCACTGGAGTGGTTTTGCCCACCAGGGAACATTTGACAATGTCTGGAGACATTTTTTTATTAGCATGACTGGGGACGTGGGTTGCTATTGGCATCTCATAGGTAGAAGCCAGCAATGCTGCTAAACATCCTATGGTGCACAGGACAGTCCCCACAACAAACAATGTGTAATACATGGTGCTGGGTTGAAACCATGTTCTAAATAATGTTTGCATTATTATTTCTTCATTTAAAGGTTTTACACAAATTATTGACTTTCTCTTTTATGTATTTCTTTAGCTTCCCTTAGTTATATCATACTTAGTGACTTTTTCTTTTTCCATTTTAGGAAGTTTTGGGATCTGTTTATTCCTGGTATCCTGACATTTTACTATGGTGTGTTTGTTTTAAGTTATTTTTCACTTAGTTTGCTGGGTTCTTGGTATTGCTCTCAGTCTGAAAACTCATGTATTTCAATTTTGAGAATATTATTTGATAATCTCTTCTCTTCTGTTTACTCTCTTCTTTCTGGAACTCCCAGTAAATGTATGATAAAACAACAGTATCAAGCCTCTGACCTTCCCTCATTGTCCATTTATTTATCTTTTTCTTCTACATCTGGGAGGTTCTCTCTACTTTATCTTCTAATCCTTTGACCAAATATTTTATTACAGCTATCATATTTTTAATTTCTATGAGCTCTTGCTTATTCTCTGAATGTTCTTTTAAAAATTGTATCCTGTTCTTGTTTCATGGATTTAATATGTTTTTATATCTTGCTAAGGATATTATAGTGCAAGTATTTTTTATTTTGCCCTCTCCATTATTTAAGTTCCTGAAGAGCTCCTTCCTCCTGTTTGGATAGTTTTTTATCCTTCTTGAACGTTCATGTGCATTGGCCAACTTTGTTTACTGATGGGCCTTGTTGTAGAGCAACTGGGTGGCCAGCCAGTATCTTCATTGGGGACCCTCCAGTTATCACTGTAGCTCTTTTCTCAAGGAGCAGTTCACTGCTTGCCTGGGGCTATCAGTTCTTCCAGGCTCTTCGGAGCTGAACAGACCACGGAGAGCCTTCATTAGCTCACAGTTCAATGTGTAGACTTTTACTTAATCCTCCTGACCCCTTTCAATATTTTCATTTTACCATCCACTGCAAGGTGTAGATGTGGGGACCTGAGTGTCTATGTGTGACTTATTACACAGATTTTCAACTGATCCCTCTGCTTCTAGCTCTCAGCCTGACTCTCACCTTTGACAATATTTGGAGCCTCCAATTTCCCAATGTTCTGCAGGGCAGGCACCTAAATATCAAATTCTTCCAAGTTGATAATTCAGTTGTCAGTTGTTCATAGGTTGACATCTTTTTTTCTCCTGCTCCAGTGTCGCCTTTCCCATTTTCTTTGTCTTTGCTTGTTATACCATTTGCCCTTGTTTACCATGATTCTATGGGTATTTTAAATGAATTAGAAATAGAAGCAATCTGCCATCCTTGACAAAGTCTTTTCATTAATTTAAATCATTTATCAACTACAAGAAATTAATTTACTATCTCTTAGATTTCTACCCTGGCTATATTTTGTTTTTCACACTTACTTACCTTCATTGACTAGTAATTGGCAGAAAAATACCTTTTCCGTACAAATTTGATTGTGGGATGACCTACGCCACTCAGCAATGCACAACCTACTGGATTATTCCGTTTTGAAATTATTTCTTCCTTTCTGCAATACCACACACACCCATTTCCAGGTACTTCTTTAAAAAAAAAAAACTTTTCTTTTTTATTTTAAAATTTTTATTGAATTTATTGGGGTGGTATTGGTTAATAAAATTACACAGATTTCAAGTATACAATTTTATATACATCATCTGTAAACCATAATGCATGTTCACCACCCAAAGTCAAGTCTCTTTCTCACTTTCTAACCCTTTTTATCTCCCCTTTAACATCTTTTAGCTCCCATATCTCGCTTTCCCTCTAGTAATCATCAGACTGTTGTCTGTGTCTATGACTTTTATTTTTTGCTTAATCTTTTCACCATTTTCACCCAGCCCCTCAACACTCCACCCCTCTGACAGCTGTCAGTGTGTTCTCTGTATCTATGAGTCTGTTTCTATTTTGTTATTTTATTTTGTTCATTAGATTCCACATATTGGTGAAATCATGTGGTACTTGTCTTTCTCTGACTGACTTATTTCACTTAGCATAATACTCTCCAGATCCATCCATGCCATTGCAAAAGGTAAGGTTGTCTTTCTTTTTATGGCTGAATAGTATTCCGTTGTGTAAATGTACCACCTCATTTTTACCCATTCATCTACTGATGGGCATTGGACTGCTTCCAAATCTTCACTATTGTTAATAACCCTACAATGAACACAGGGATGCATATATTCTTTCGAATTAGTGTTTCAGGTTCCTTCAGGTATATTCGCAAAAGTGGAATTGCTGGGTTATAAGGCAGTTACATTTTTAATTTTTTGAGAGAACTCCATACTTTTTCCACAGTGGCTGCATCAGTCTGCCTCCCTGACAACAATGCACTAGGGTTCCCTTTTCTCCACATCCTTGCCAATACTTATTTATTGATTTATTGATGACAGCCATTTCTGATAGGTATGAGGTGATATCTCATTGTGTTTTAATTTGCATTTCTCTGATTATTAGTGATGTTGAGCATCTTTTCAGGTCTATTGGCCATCTATATGTCCTCCTTGGAAAAATGTCTATTCAGGTCCTCAGTCCATTTTTTAACTAAGTAGTCTTTTTTTTTTTTTTTTTTTTTGGTGTTGAATTGTATAAGTTCTTTATAAATTTTGGATATTAACCCCTTACTAGATGCATCATTGGTGAATATGTTTTCCCATTCAGTGGGCTCTCTTTTCATTTTGTTAATGGTTTCCTTTGCTATGCAAAAACCTTTTAGTTTGAAATAGACTCATTTGTTTATTTTTTCTTTTGTTTCCCTTGCCCAAGGAGATATATATAAATATATATATTGCTACAAGAAATGTTTGAAATTTTACTGCATATGTTTACTTCTAGGATTTTTATGGTTTTGAGTCTTACATTTAAGTCTTTAATCCATCTTCAGTTTATTCTTGTGTACGGTGTAAAACGGTGGTCTAGTTTCTTTTTTTTTTTTTTGCGTGGATCTGCCCAGTTTTCCTGACACCATTTATTGAATAAACTGTCTTACCCCATTGTATGTAATGGACCATAAAGGTGTGGGTTAATTTCTGGGCTCTCTATTCTGTTCCACTTATCTACATGTCTGTTTTTATGCCATTACCATGCTGTTTTGATTACTATGGCCTTGTAATATAGTTTGATATCAGGGAGCATGATACCTCCAAATTTATTCTTCCTTCTCAAGATCGCTGTGACTATTTGGGGTCTCTTGCAGTTCCATATAAATTTATGGAATATTTGTTTTAGGTTCTGCAAAATATACCATTTGTATTTTGATAGAAATTGCATTGAATCTATAGATTGCTTTGAGTACTATGGACATTTTAATGATTTTAATTCTTCCTATCCATATAAACAGTATATGCTTCCACTTATTTGTATTTTCTTTGATTTCTTTCTTCAGTGTCTTATAATTTTCTGAGTACAGGCCTTTCACATCCTTGGTTAAATTTATTACTAGGTATTTTATTATTATTTTTTGATGCAATTATAAATGGGATTGTTTTCTTAGTTTTCCTTTCTGATAGTTTATTATTGGTGTATAAAAATGCAACTGATTTCTGGATATTTCTTTTGTATCTGGCTACTTCACTAAATTCATTTATCAGTTCTAGTAGTTTTTGATGAAATCTTTAGGGTTCTCTATATGCAGTAGTATATCATCTGTAAATAATAAGAGTTTTATTTTTTCCTTTTTGATTTGGATGCCTTTTATTTCTTCTTTTCTCGTTGCTGGGGTAGCACTTCCAGTACTATGTTAAATAAAAGGGGTGGCAGTAAATATCCTGGTCTTGTTCCTGTGCTTAAGGATAACTAATGCTTTAACTTTTGCCCATTGAATAGGATGTTGGCTGTTGGTTTTCCCTATATGTCCTTTATTATGTTGAAGTACATTCCCCCTATTCCCACTTTGCTGAGTTTTTATCATAAATGGTGCTAGATTTAGCAAATGTTTTTTCTGCACCTATTGATAAGATCATGTGATTTTTGTCTTTCACTTTGTTTATGTGATATATCACATTTATTGATTTGTAGATATTGTACCAACTGTGCATCCCAGGAATAAATTCCACTTGGTCATGATGTATGATCTTTTAAATGTATTACTAGATTTGATTTGCTAATATTTTGTTGAGGATATTAGCATCTATGTTCAGCAGGGATATTAACCTATAATTTTTTTTTTTTGTAGTGTCTTTATTTGGTTTTGGAAATAGGATAATGCTGGCCCATAAAATAAACTTAGGAGTATCACCTGAGGATATGGTTATTGTCTCCTTTGATAGCTTTGTTGATTGCCATGGTTTAAATACTATCCATATGTCAAAGATTCCCAAATTGATACCTCTAGCTCATACATATCTTTTGAGTGCATTATATGAAACATAAACATGAAATGTCCATTTGTCTCACAAGCATCTCAACTTTAACATGATCACACTTCCCCTTTAATTCCATTTAATTATTATGTCTGCAATTGCTACCTCCGTCCCTCAGGTGTTTGAACCAAAAACCTGAGAGTCATTCACGACCATTCCTCTACCTCGCTGTCCCCACACCAAACTCATAAGTCCAGAAACCTTAAAGTAATTCTTGAAACATCTTGCTTTCTTATTCTCCTCCAAACCAGTGCAATAGCTAGTCTTGCTAATCTTAGCATAAAATATAGCATGTATCTTTGCAATTCTTTCCATTTTTTACAGCCATCACTCTAGTTTATGATGGAAGAAGCCTAACAGGTCAAAGAAATATTTGAAATGGTATTTTAGTGAAAACCCAACTAGGCTAAATCCTGAAGATTTTTTTTTTAGTATTAGCTTGCATGGATTTTCTGCAGTTATTTCCTGTAGTTTTATCAGTCCAACTGGACTGAATGTTAGTTAACTTCTGTTTCCCATGTCAGAGGCTGGGCCTGTTTGCTCTTCTCCTTGCTCTCACCTCTGCCTTTGAGTCTATCCTTCTCTATCATTGGGGTGTTGGTGACGAAGTGGCTATGGAAAACTGTCTTAAACCTGGCTTAAGACTTTTATTTAATAGATTCAATTGATTTGGTATATCAGACACTGGGAAAATTTAAAACTCAGCTAAATGATCATCAGGGGATGTGATTTTATTATGAATTGATCATTTTTTAATTTTAATTTTGGGAAAATTAGAAAAGGGAATATTTTTGGCCAGCTGACTTAGAGGCTGCTGGAGCCATTTTCACCTTTGCTTATACTGAGTCACTGTCACCTCTAACTGATATCCCCACATTAATTCTGGTGCCCCTCCAACCAACCAAAACCATTCTCCAAATGGCAGTCTCAGTGTAAAGTATGCTGATAGCGTTCACTGTACTCAGAATTAATCCAAAAGTGGCTTAAAAGGATGGGCATACCTGTCCCTGCCCACCTTGCTCAAATAATATTGCCTTTCTTTTAATTCTTCAAACACCCAATTCTATTTTTAAAAATATATTTTATTGATTATAGTATTACAGTTGTCTCAATATTTTCTCCCTTTGTCTGCCTGTATCTGGTACCCACTTTAACTCCAGCAATTCCCTGCTTCATCCACATCCATGGGTCATGCATATAAGTTCTTTGGCTTCTTCATTTCCTATACTATTCTTGACATCTCCCTGTCTATTTTGTACCTACCAATTACCTTTATTAATCCCTGCACCTTTCCCCCCATTCTCTCCCTTCCCCCAGCAGCTGTTAACTCTCCAAATGATCTCCATACCTATGATTCTGTTCCTGGTCTGGTTGTTTGCTTAATTTGTTTTTTTTTTTTTAGATTCAGTTGTCAATAGTTTTGAATTTGTTGCCCTTTTAATGTTCATAGACTTGATCTTCTTTTTCTTAAATAAGTCCCTTTAATATTTCATGTAATAATGGTTTGGTGATGAAGAACTCCTTTAGCTTTACCTTGTCTGGGAAGAACTTTATCTGCTCTTCCATTCTAAACTATAGAGTAGTCTTGGTTGCAGGTCCTTGCTTTTCATCACTTTGAATACTTCTTGTCAGACCCTTCTTGCCAGCAAAGTTTCTTTTGAGAAATCAGCTCACAGTCTTATGTGAACTCCTTCGTAGGTAACTCTCTGCTTTCTTTTCTTTCTTTTTTTAAAGTATATTTTATTGATTATGTTGTTACAGTAGTCCCATTTTTCCCCTTTGCTCTCCTTTGCCCGGTACCCCACTTCCCTGCAGAAATCCAACCCCCCCTTAGTTCATGTCCATGGGTCGTGCATATAAGTTCTTTGGCTTCACTCTTTCCTATATTATTTTTAAGTCCCTGCTGTCTATTTTGTACCAACCAATTATGCTTCTTAATCCCTGCACCATTTCCCCATTTCTCTCCCTTCCTCTTCCCAGCTGATAACCCTCCAAATGATCCCCATACCTATGGTTCTGTTCCTATTCTGGTTTGCTTAGTTGGATTTTATTTTTATTTTTTAGATTAGTTTTTGACAGTTGTGAGTCTGTTGTCATTTTAATGTTCATAATTTTGATTTTTTTTCTTAAGTAAGTCCCTTTGACATTTCATATAATAATAGCTTGGTAATGATTAATTCCTTTAGCTTTACCTTGTCTGGGAAGCACTTTTTTCTGCCCTTCCATTCTAAATGATAGCTTTGCTGGATAGAGTAATCTTAGTTGTAAGTCCTTGCTTTTCATTACCTTGAATACTTCTTGCCAGTCCCTTCTTGCCTGCAAAGTTTCTTTTGAGAAATCAACTGATGGTCTTATAGGCACCCCATTTGTAGGTAACTCTGCTTTTCTCTTGCTGCTTTTAAGATTCTCTCTTTATCTTTAAACTTTGGCATTTTAATTATGATGTATCTTGGTGTGGTCTTCTTTGGGTCTAGCTTGTTTGGGACTCTCGCTGCTTCCTGGACTAGTATGTCTATTTACTTTGCCAAATTTGGCAAGTTTTCCTTGATTATTTTTTCACATAAGCTTTCAAATTCTTCCTCTTCCTCTTCTCCTTCTGACACCCCTATGGTTCAGGTGTTGGCATGTTTAAAGTTGTCCCAGAGCTTCCTAAGCCTATCCTCATTTTTTTCAATTCTTGTTTCTTCATTCTGTACTGGTTGACTGTTTTTTTCTTCCTTATGTTCCAAATCATTGATTTGAACCCTGGTTTCCTTCCCTTTGCCATTGGTTTTGTGTGGATTTTCCTTCATTTTATTTAGCATAGCCTTCACTTCTTCCCTTATGCATTGGCTGTACTTAGGCATTATCTGTCAAGCCTGTGAGCATGTTTATCAACAGTATTTTGAACTCTACATCTGTTAAGTTGGCTACCTCCTTGTCTGTCAGGTTGGCTATCTCGTCACTTAGTTCTCCCATTGGAACCTTGATTTGTTCCCCTTATTGGGCCATATTTCTCTGTCTCCTCATCTTGACAGGTTCCTGTGTTTATATGCCTCTGTGTCTTAGGTAGAGCTGTTGTTCCTATTACGTTTAAGGGGCAGAACCTTAGGTACTTGTCAATACAGGACGACCTGTTTCACCACATTGTGGCAATGTATGTAGGGGAGGGGTCTCAGAGGGAACAATGCTGCTTGCTCAGAACTCACCCCTTTTCCAGGCACTTCTCCCACTTCCATATGGGACTGGTGCCTCTCTAGCTGTTGCCCTGGCCAGTGTTCCCAGAGTGTGTGGGTCGGCGGGTGTTCTAAGACTCTGGGGGCCCTTTAAACAAACAGATTCTGCTAAGAGACCGGCAGTTTCTTCCTCTGCCCGAACCCCCACTGGTTTTCACAGTAAGAAGCAATGAGGCTTTATTTTCCCTGGCGTTGGGACTATGAGCTGCGCGGTCTGGTCTGGGGCTGAGAGCACTCCCCAGGTGTCCCTCCAACCTTTTAAAATGTATGACTGCACTTTCTGCTGGGCTGCCACTGCCGCCACTGCTGCTGCCACCACACTGAATCCTCTCTAACTCGACTATGCCCCTTCTATCTGTCTGTATGATTATTTCTTCTTTATATCTTTGTTGGACTTCCATGCAGCTCGACCTTCTGGAATTTCTGGTTGTCTCTAGTTTTGAAGTAGTTGTATTCCTTCTTAGTTGTGGAGGGAGATACAGTGTGTCTGTTTAGGCCTCCATCCTGGCCGGAAGTCAACTCTGCTTTTCTCTTGCTGCTTTTAAGATTCTCTCTTTATCTTTAAACTTTGGCATTTTAATTATGATGTGTCTTGGTGTGGTCCTCTTTGGGCCCAACTTACTTGGAACTCTCTGTGCTTCCTGGACTTTATGTCTATTTCCTTCACCAAATTAGGGAAGTTTTCTTTCATTATTTTTTCAAATAAGTTTTTAATTTCTTGTTCTTCTTCTCCTCCTGGCATCATATGATTCAGATGTTGGTAGTTTAAAATTGTCTCAGAGGTTCCTAAGCCTATCCTCATTTTTTTTAATTCCTTTTCTTCTTGCTGTTCTGATTGAATGCTTTTTCCTTCCTTGTGTGCCAAATCGTTGATTTGATTCTTGGCTTCATCCTTTCCATTATTGGTTCCCTATAGATTTTTATTTCACTCTGTGTAAACTTCATTTATTCCCTTATGCTTTTGTTGTACTCAATGAGTTCTTTGAGCATCCTGACAACCAGTGTTTTTAAGTCTGCATCTGATAGGCTGGTTATCTTCTTTTTGTTTAGTTCTTTTTTCTGTGTTGTGTTCTGTTCTTTCATTTGGGCCATATTTCTTTGTCACCTCAATTCAGCAGCCTTTCCGTGTTTGTTTATGTGTATTAGGTAGAGCTGCTTTGACTGCCTGTAAAAGTCACCTGCAAATTATATGTGGGAGAGCCTGAGTAATCGCCAGTCTGGGGCAACCTGCTTCACCACTTTGTGGCTCCGTATAGGTGGAGGGCTTAGAGAGGGGACAATGTTGCTGCCTGGCTTCTGGACACTTGACTGGCATTTGCCTCATTTCCAGTGCCTCCAACCACTTCCTGCATGTGACTGGTGCCCTTCCAGCTTTTGCTCTGGTGGTGAATCCCAGAGTGGGTGGGTTTGTGTATGTTCTAATTCCACGTAGGCCCTTTAAAGGAATTCTCCTGAATATCTGGAAAGTTCTTCTGCTGCCCTAACCCCCACTGGTTTTTATATCCAGAAGTCATGGGGATTTATCTTCCCAGTGTTGGAACCCTAGGCTGTGTGGTCTGGCCTGGGGTTGGGATCACTCACTCCCAAGGTATCCCTCCTGATTTTTATCCACTGCACTTGAATATGGGACTGCACATTCTGCAGCACCAACCTCTCCGTTCCTCTCTGTCCATCTTTGCAACTCCGCCCTTCCTACCCATTAGGATGAATGTGGCTTCTTTAAATGCTCGATTGTTGGACTTCCATACATCTTAATTTTCTGACAGTTCTGGTTATTTGTTTTGAGAAATAGTTGTAATTCTCTCTGTGGTTGCACAAGGAGGCAGAGCGTGTCTGCCTATGCCTCTATGTTGTCTGGAAGTTCCAAACACCCAATTCTTTTCCTGCAAGTGCCTTCACACATGCTATTCCTTCTGCCTGATATGCATTTCCTCTTATTCTTTACCTGTCTCTTCCTTCAGCTAACATCTCAAACCTCATTTCCTTAAAGAGGCCTTTTTGTGATTTACCTACTTAAGTTAGGTCTCCCTGTGATTATCTCATAGTAACTTGTAGTTTTCTTCATAGTGTTTAACATCATTTGTAATTAAAAATTTATATGTGCTTTTATTTGCTTTATGTCTCTCTCCCTGATCAGAGAGCTAGTTCCACGAGGACAGGCAGGGACAGACAGATGTTTGATAAACAACTGTGACTACATGAATAAATTAATGAGGTGTTCTTAAATTTTAATATCACATATAAAAATCACACATGCAGAAGAATTTAGTATTTCATGGTCTGTTATAATTAGAATATGAACTTGTAGTCAAGAGCCTTAATGACAATAATCCATAGCATATCACAGACTGACTGATTAACCCAGCCAGTTTCTACCTGGACTGATCTGCAAGACAATATCACCATATTCTGCTACTATTATCTCTGGGCTTTTTTAAGGGCTACATTTTTCTAAATAATTTTTTTAGACAGGTAAAAGTTACTAAAATGATATAAAAAATATAAACTTGTAATTGTGATGAAATTAAACAGAAAAAAAGTCAAGCAATTGTTTGGTGAGATGGTAGTAAGAGAAACAAACAAAAATAAATAAAAATATTCTACTTACCTTGAGGGAGCTGCAGCACCCCAGTGCTTATGCCCGAGACCAAGTCACCTAACACATATTCTTTGAATTTGTATGCTGGTAACCACTCAGTGATGGGTAAGAACATATAAATGATATTTCTTATTTTCTTAGGAGTACATCTGCAAGGACAAAGAAAAAAAATGAGGAACATTTCTGTAGACTTCAAACCAAGGGATTTTCCCTTTCTTATATCCTGGAATGATAAGAAAAACATTCACCACTGGTACTGAGAATAGCCTTTTCATTCTGCAGAGATCAGAGACAAGAAGAGCTGCTTCTTGCAATTTTTTCTTATTTTTGAGAACATCTATATTGACTCCATAATAATGCTCTACAACTATCCTTGAAAAATAAGAAAAATTTAGCTTCAGAATAACTGAGATAACCCAGAAGGTGTATTTTAAATCCTCACCTGAAAATATATTTATTGATTTTAGAGAGAGAGGAAGGGAAAGAGGGAGGGAGGGAAGGAAAGAGAAGGTGGGAGGAAGAGGAAGGGAGAGAGAGAGAGAGACCGAGAGAGAAACTTCTATTGGTTGCCTCCCATACATGACCTGACCAGGTATTGAACTCGCAACCTAGGTATGTGCCCCTAACTGGGGATTGAACCTGCAACTTTTTTGGTGCATAGGATGATGCTCCAAACAACTGAGCCACCCAGCCAGGGCTAGAAGCTATTATTTTAATAGACAAAATCCTTACTGTACTTTCTATATTGGTATAAAAGAGAAGTAGGGCAATTATTTACTGATTGAGTTAATTTTTGAATGTAGAACCACTGAGCAGCATCTGCCCATTTAGTCTTCCTCTTCCTTATAAAATGGAGATTTATACAGGTATTCTGACCTTTATTAATATGTGTCCACTGCTTTAGGGTCTTTGAATAGATGAATTCAAAACACCATTTGTCACTGGAGTATAGCAGCTGAATCAATTATGTCTAGTTTTCTTGATTAGGTGGACCACCAAGGCCTTGAATTTAATCGCTATATGATTCAATTAACTTTTATACATACACCATGTTCTGGGCATTGGCCAGTCCATGCCAATAATCAAAGACATCACTAACTAAGAGTATGGATAGATGAGTTCCATTGCCACTCTGAAAACTTTAAGTCCTCCTTGTGACAGGAAGTAATTTATTCCACTCAAAATGTAACACATTATTGCAGCATATATGGTATCATGGCGTTTTATATAGCATCTTTAGTGGTTAAGAGTATCTAGTAATTAGCTGAAGGAAGATATTGAAAGCAAAACCTAAGGCATCTGTGGCAAGAACAATGAATTTGAGTGAAACAAACAAGATATGATATGTTATTTAGAGAATTGAGATATTAATAATATCTACACTTATAAAGGGCTTGCCATATGCCTAACCCCCAGAAACTCTATGATGTAAGGGTTACTATTATCCCCATTTTACAGAGCAGGAAACTCAAGCATACAGCTAGTAGGTGGTTGGAACTAGGATTAAAGCTCAGAGAGTCTGACTCAGTGTAATCACCTCTCCTGGTGATTATACCTTGAGCACTGGGCCACTACAAAGCTTAAATAAATACAGAACACAGAAGGTGTGGTCTTAAGGGTTTAGGAGGCAGTGATCAAATGGCTTGGCTTTGAAGTTTGGGACCTAATAAGAGCCACACATGTATTAACATTGCCAGGCCTGCAACGTGGCTGTGTGTATGTCTCCAAAATTAAGAGTCACAGAACACTGAGGGACCTTAAGTTGGGGACTTAGATTTAGGCTGTTGCCTAATGGGTAGAAGCCAAGGGTAGAAAAAGAGAATAGCTGGAGTGTTCTGAGAGATAAAGGGAAGATGTGGATATTTTGAAGGTGAGGGAGAATTGAAAAGTGGGTTATTTATATAATATTTTACACATACATCCCCAAGGCATGGTAGGAATTTAATAAATATGGTGAAATACATAATGAAGCCTCTGCGTAATTAAACATCTATCACTGGCTGAACCTCGTGGACAGTTCTGCAAATCATGAGTGCTCACCATTCGTTTTTTTTCTCCATTTCACCAGATTTTCCTTATACATTTATGTTGCTTCTTTCATAAGTGAATGACAGAATAAAGGAAACATGTTAAAACAACATACGTGAATGCCTGTTTCAGCTTATCCCCAATGGAATCCGGAATCTTTTCCTTCTTGTGCAGCCTTTCCTGAAGGACCAGATGACTAAAGATCGGCCTGTCGATATAGAACCTCTGGGCTGCTTCAAGGATTTCAGTTTCTTCAGCATGATCCATAGTACTCTGAAATTATTCACCAACAGCACGAGAAAAGCATTTCCTGAGTGTCACTAGGGAGAAAATAAAAACTCCATTTCAAATGCCAAAATCCACCTGATGACTGTTCTTAAGCATCTCTTCTTTGTGATCGTCTTAAGATGTCTTCATCTTTGGATACCTTGGAGCACCTAACATTGTGATCTGTACATAGTAGGCACTAATAAGTGAAATGAAATCAATAAAAACCCAATTGCCCCCAGGGAAATCAGTCGGTAATAAGTATACTTTTAACAAAACTCATATTAAATTCATTGGCTAAATGTTGCAGTCAGTTGACTCCAGTGCCAGAGGAACTGTGAATCAAGCCAAATCTGACCATTTGTATGTCAAGAACACAGAAAAAGGGGCAAGATCATTTCTTAAACTGACTCCAAGATTTTGAAGGTATATTAGCCTCTTTCCAATTCTGTATTCACATTTATTTGATTACACCTTAAATTAAATTGTGGTTCAGAGGTGGGGCTTATATGTCTCTGTGAGGGACATATTATGTTTTAAACTGAATATGTCAACATGTGTAAGACTGTTAGGATGGTGGATAATTTTTCTGTTTCATGGTAAATACTACTTATATGAGCAAAATAAATGACTAAGAATAAAAACCCAATATGTTTATACACATGGAAATATGTATAAGAGTGTTCACAGCTTTATGATCATGAAAAATTGGAAAACACCCAAATGTCTACCTGTATGCAATAAAAAATATATTTTGGTATGGTAATAAGTTGAATGCTATGTAGTAGTTAAAACAAATGGACTAAATCTCTATGTCATCATCAATAAATCTCAAACACTTACTTTTCAATAAAAATGCAAAGCACAGATAGATACTTTGAGGATACAGTTATTCAAAGTTTAAAAACTTATAAATCAATCATACATGTTGTTTATAGACACACATATAAGTAGTAAATGTATAAGAGCATGCATGACAATGCTAAACACTAAGATCAGCATAATGATATCTTTGGAGAGAAGGGGAATGAGGCTTGGGAGAGATAGGAAGCTTTAACACACTTCATCTGCAACATTTCAGTTTGTAAAAAAATAAATTGGCACAAATAGAGCAAAATGTTAAGATATGGTTAAGCTGTGTGGTGAGTAAACTGGTGTTTCTTACATGAGTCTTTGTATATTTGAACAACATGCCTTATAATAAAAAATTAAGTGCACAACAACATCTAAAACCAGTGTTCCTAACTGAAGCACATTAACAGAAGGGGAGTGGGCGGCGAGCATGAGTTAACAGTTGGGTGCCTATGTGGTGACCACAGAAGCATGGGAGTTTCCAGTGTTGGTTAATACAACTCCCTTATGGTGAAAAGTTAGGTTTTCACCAAACTGAAATTGCATTCATGATAAAATCATGTTCATGTGACCAACCATAGAACATTATGCAAAGATAAATGCTTATGCCACAGGAAGTTGAAAAGAGTCTAACATAAAAAAGAATTCTAGCAGCAAATGCAACCAAGTACCAATCAGGATGGTATGAAAAGTTTAGTCTGGAGAAAGAGGATTTTTGCAGTAGAATCTGACACATAAAGATTGCATATCTTTTCTTTTAGGCTAGGAAAGCTGGTTGGCCATCTCTCATCTAACCATGTCCACTCTAGGAACATCATAATATATAGGAATAACTGGGCTGATAAATGTGAGTGGATTTTGACATACGGCAATACTACCACTCTGCCTTGTACCTGCCTCCAAGTCCCCTGAAACATTAATGTGACAGCGTGGTAGAACTGTTTTTAATTCAGGAATTTTGCCACGCTTAAGAGTTCCATTCACTATAAGAAACGTCATTTCTTTCACCTGGCTCTCCTTCCATTTTCCCCACACCTTTATCATTGTATCTTTCAGAAGCCTGATTTTGTCCTCTGTTCTCTGAAGTCTCCCCTCACCTCTAATCCCCCATAGACCATAGTCGCTACTTTGTATAATTTTCCATTTTTCTCCCACTGTATTACTGGTCTCCTCTTCTAGATTGTAAATTCCTCGAGGCAATACCATACTCTGAATTCCCGGGGTCTAGCTCAGTCTTTGTCTCTTAGCAGGTGCTCAGGAATTGCTGAACAAATGAAATCTTTGGATTGGTGGCTCATGATTGTTGATAATGTATGCCAGGCTTCCTCTCTGTTATATCATGGTGCAGAAGATTGAGTCTATTTTAAACAGTTTTACTGTATTGCTTTTTTCTAGACACTTCCTCCTTGGTCGTCTTCTGTCCTATTTTAGAAAGGTTATTTCTTCCTTTATATAGCCACTCCAAGGGAAAAAGACCAGGCAGATCTCAAAGAGGTCTAATAAGAATCAGACTCTGTTTTTCCCCCAAGTTGCAAAAACTCAGTTTTACCAATCATTTTACTGTTACCACATATTTACTGTTGTCAATTGGGGCAAATTCTGATGACCATTGTTTAAGGATGTTGCATCATCTACAATGCAGTAGTGACCAAACCTGGTCACTCACAACAATGGTCTGGGGAAAGGTTTCAAGTACTGGTGTTGGAGCCTCACTCTGAATCTCCTGAATTAGTATTCCCATGGGTGGTGGCTGGACAGTGGACATTGATTCCATGGGGGTGTGGGCAGGCATCACTGTACCCAGGGATGGTGGCCTTTTCCAAAGATTTCAGAGCAACAAAATAGGTTTACATTGAAGTATAGCAGAGGAAATAAAATATTTCTAAGCTATTAGATCTCTTTATCTTTATTCTTCAAAGTCCCTTGGCACTTCAACAGGAATTCCTCATTTATACCCATTACTCTGAAGGCCATTTGTCAACCCGTCATTTCTCCTCCACCTAGAACCTCTCAAAATTCCTTTGACTTCATTGAGCAGGTCAATTAGATGTTTGTTTCTTTTGTTTGTTTGTTTTAATCCTCACCTCAGGATCTATGTTCATTGATTTACAGAGAGAGAGAGAGAGAGAGAGAGAGAGAGAGATTCAATATCCATTGGTTGTCTTTCAAATGTGCTCCAACAGGGGATCAAACCCACAACATAGGTATGTGCCCTGACAGGAATGGAAGCAGCCTTTCAGTGTACAGGATGACACTCCAACCAACTGTGCCACCCAGCCAGGGCAGTTATATGTTTTGAAAGTTCCCTAGGAATTCAGATGATCAGGTAGGTGGATATTAGACATATATAAAAATACTGGTTTTCAACTCTACCTGAACCCAGAATTTAAAAAAAAAAAAAAAAAAAAGCAGCAATGTCTGGGCTCTACACCAGACTTACTAGAGCAGAGCCTCTAGCAGGGGATGTCAAAAAAATTTTTAAAAAGCATCCTAACTCCCTGGCCAGGTGGTTCAGTTGGCTGGAGCATCATCCCATACACCAAAAAGGTTGCAAGTTCCATCCCTTATCAGGGTACATTAGGTTGGAGGTTCTATCCCTGGTTGGGGAAATTTGGCAGGCAACAGATTGATGTCTCTCTTTCACAGGTCTGTCTGTCTGTCTGTCTGTCCCTGTCTCTCTGTCTGTCTTTCTACCTATCTCCCTTCCTCTCTCTCTAAATCAATAAATATTAATCCTTGGGTGAGGATTTTAAAAAATCCTAACATGATTCTAATTAGAGTTAAGAACCATTTATTTATGATCCGAGACAGAAAAATACATATAAAAAAATGAGAAAATCACACAAAAATTGAAAACAAAAGCCAGTTATACACTTTTATAAAATTAATAATGAATTAGTGACATAATTAAAGCCAGATGAAATCCTTTTAATATTTACTATAACATAACAATAAATATAGTAATGTTTAATATAATATGCTTAATGATGATAAATTTTAAAGAGGAATTTGAAATATAAGTTTAGCTGTAAAAATGGTTCTCTGAATTTGCCATTTTCATCTAGAGAAGTGGTTCTCAGCCCTGGTTGCACATTGGAATCACCTGGGCATTTTTAACTACTACTGATGCTGATTCTACAGCAAGGGATTCTGATTCTGATTTAATTGGTCTTGAAGGTAAGCGGGGATCGAGGGCTTAAAAGCTGTCCAGGTGATTCTAATGTGCAGCCAGGTTCAAAACCACTGACTTAAGAGGATGGCAGTATAAAAACTCATGTCCACCTGCCCATGTACCCAACCAAACAAAAAGAAAAAGTTAACTAACATATAAATAAATTGTGTGCAATGCATTCTATCACTGTCTTTGCTTATATGTATCTTTGAAATATATAATAAAAAATTGCAAAAAGGAAAAATACCTAGCTTAGGTCTCTCAAGCAAAGTCTTGTTTCTATTCTTATATTCTCACAACTAAAGGGAGTTGTGTTTAAGTGAGCATGCAACATCCATACACTTCATGCAAATGCAGCCTTAATTGTTACAGACACATCAGTTAGGGGTTAAATTAGGAGCAAATCTCAAAGAAATTTAGGCCGCAAAACATTAGATGGACTTAGAAAAGCATTAGGGTATGTACCCTCTGTAGGGATGTCAATTAACATATAGGATGTCCAGTTAAATTTGAATGTCAGTAGACAACAAATATATTTTTTAGTATAAGTATATTCCAAGTATTGCATGGGACATGCTCATATTAAAAGTTTATTCTTTATCTTAGCATTAACTGGATATCTTTCTCTTTTTTTTCTGAATCAGGCAAAAAGAGAGGATTCTAAAATATTTTTGGAATGTTGGGACACTGGCTATATCTGTTTGGAAGTTTAGAGATGTCTTAAGTGGGAAAGGAGAGAACTGCTGGGAGGGCAAAGGACTGGAAAGTCAAAGGGCATATTATATAATGTAAGGCTGTCCTTTTGGGGAGCTTTTAATGTGCATCAGCAACAATTAAGTAATTAAAGCATTGAAGGCTATCAATAACCACCATATCAAAATAGGAGAGGCCAAGTAACCCAAGGACCAAAACAAGGAAATCAAATGACTAGCCTCTTATTTGGCAGATAATGAGCTTCCAGAGCACTGATTGAAATTATAAATCACCAAATTGTAAAACAGACCTTCACTTAAGAAAAGTCACCTGTGAGATAGCTTAAAGGGACAAATTTTCTGGCAGGTCCTTCAAAAAAATACTAATGAAAGAAAAGCAAATGGCCTAGTGGTTCAAGTTTTGTTTTCCGAGCTATAAAAGAAGAAATTAGAAAATAGCGTAAACATGTTTTATCATAGATTTCTAGACCTGAAAGTAATCTTGGAGACCATCCAGTTTAACTCCTCACTTGGTAGATGAGAAAATGAACTTGACTACATTCACTTGGGGTAAGTGCCATAACCAAAAAGTCTCAAAATGCAAAATTCGTTTCCTATTCAAAATAGTCATCAAATTTAAAAAACAGATATTTATAAGTAAAAATTATAACAATATATAAAAATAGTCACAGAAATGTGAAGTACAGCATAGGATAGGGAATATAGATAGTCAAATAACATTGTAATAACTATACATGGTGCCAGGCAGGTACCTGACTTATCAGGGAGATCACTTTGTTACAGAAACAGGAGAGTCCAAAAATCCCCGGAGTTTGTGGCTGGGGGATGGGGAGAAGGAAGCAGCTTTCAGAATGCCTCCACATGCCTGAGGCTGATGGCTGGTGTCTTTCATTATGTAAATTTTTTAATGCATCCAAAGCCTCAGGTGGATGGGAGGAGTCTTGAACCAGGTGATAGTATGGAAAGCACACAGAGCCTACGTGGGGTTCTGCCAATGGTCAGAAATATTGGCAACACCTACTGCGTCAGAGGACGCAGTCAGGGATATATCGGCAGCTGCGAACACTTTAGGGGGGGGGGCACGCTCGGGGGCACGCTCTGGGGCCGTCTCCCTGGCTGGTGAGTGTTCGCAGAGGTGCTCTGGAGGAGAGGAGATCCACGCGGTTTACAGAAAGAAGACAGTTCGCAAGGAGGCTGAGAATCCAGGTGGTCCTGCATTGAGAGCTGGAGGGCACCACAGCACAGAAAGGATCTGGCCAATCAGATTGAGTGATTGGCAGCTGCTGGTAAAGCTGAACTGTGCCTGGGAAGTAGGGAAACGGTGTTTCTGACCCCCCTAAAACTGGTTAGATTTGGTAGAGGGGAGGCAAGGATATGTGTAACTGTTAAATAAACAATTTTTCTTTTCACTCAAATATAATATTCAGAGTTGTAATTTTGGCGGCGGGCAATCGGATCCCTAACTAAAGAGCCCGTGGGTTTGTTTTCAATTGGAGCAGCCCAGGGGTTCTGTAACAACTTTATATGGGATATAAAAGTCTAATCATGCGTTGTGCACCTGAAATTAATATAATATTGTATGTCAACTGTAACTGAAAAACTAAAAAAAATTATAACAAAGCAGCAACAGTTTAAGTTCAAACTAAAAGCAAGAACTATTTTCTTGGCAATAATGAAGATTCCCTGATTTTATGGAAGATGTTCCAAATTGGAAGTCAGGGTCAGAGTTTATCCCTACTTCTGCATCTCAAGCATCTGAGCCATTCTGTTGTGATGACAGGGCTAAGTAGATCAAGAGTTTCCATACTTGGAAGCATGGCAGAATCACCTGGGGAGCTTGAAACCACAGACTTCCAGGCCCTTTTGTGATTCTCATTTAGCAGTTCTGGAATCTGTATTTTTTGAAGCCCATGGAGTGAGACTGATGAACAGCCTGTTGTGAACTCCAGGAGAACAGAAACCCAGTACTGTTGTTTTCTGTACAGTAACTGCAACGTAAGGCTCAAAAATGCTTGTTGAATGAATATAGAAATAAAATTTGCCTTTCTGGGTCTTAGTTTCCTTATCTTTAAATGATATTTCTTGATAACATTCTGAGAAAAGCATTTGGGAAGTTTGTTTAAAATGCCAATTAAATGTTTGTGCTTAAACTACCTGGAATGGATTCAGTGGTCTGAAACTAAGAATGACTCCTCTACCCTGCCCCTTTCATACATACACACCAGTTCAATAATGTTTTTCCTTGTTTTAAATTTAAAAACGAGTATTCTTCATGGTGAACTGGAGGTATCAGAAGAAAAACAGTCTCAGTTAAGGTATCTGTCCATCTATTCAAAGTAATCAAGTGCATATTTATAAATCTAATAATGCATATGTTAACCTTTTAATCCAAGTATGCAGCACATTCCCAAATGTACTATATTTTTCACATAATTTACTTATGGGTATCAGTATCAACAACTAACAAAACTAAGTGTTATTTATTATAAAATTTTTCTACACTTCCCAGAGCAACAGAACACATACTTTTCTATAATGTATATAACATATAGAAAAGTCTTCATGGATTATAGTCCAGAAAACAAACTTTTCACTTATGACTTTATAAGCCTTTTCCTGAAAAGCAATTTGAAAAACTGCTTCCTCTTCTCTATACTTCTGGGACTCTTGGTATAACTAGAATATATTATCTGCTTTTCCTTATAACAATCATTGATTATCTGTGGTTAACCAATAATAGGAAGATCCAAAGGCCCTAAAATCTATGTAAGCTGGTCCTAAATGTAAACTGTAAGCTCTGTGAGGGCAGCACCACGGTGTCCAAACACCCAGCATACAGCCTGGCATGCAGGAGGCTCCCAGATGCTTGTTAACTGAATGCTCTCTGAGTGTTTTTGAGTGGTAGGGACCAAGGTTGTTGGAGTATTTAGCCTGGGGCTCTGCCCATCCTTTACGTCTTATATTTGCCCTCCTCTCCTTAAATTCCTCTGTAAAAGTATTATTAGATTAGCAACCAGAGGGGCAACATTGTATGATAGGCTTTGGTTTCAGAAGGACTGTGTTTGACTGCTGACACTGGCACTTAATAGCTGTGTGCTTTTTGCAAAGTCCATAAGCTTTCTGTCTCTTTGTTTGTATATGGCAGTTACAAGCATAGGCTGTGGAGTCACATAGACCTCAGTTCCAGTTCTGGTTCTGCCACTATGATAGGACATCTAGCAGGTTACTTGACCTATCTAAGTAGGGGGACCATAAGCTTTATGCTTGCTGTCCCCAGAGTAATTATTACTTCCCAAAGTGTCCTGGATTAGAAAATAAATTGCAGGTTTCCTTCATATTCTTTAGCTCTAACACTGAGACAAAAATGAAACCTCTTTACAGATCTGTGAGGAATAAACTGGAAAGTGTTTCTAAAAGCCTGGCACACAGTAGGTCCTCAATAGGTGTGTCTATTATTATTACTGCCTTTGGTAGGGTACCTAATTTCCTTCAACCTCAGATTACTTATTTGTGAATGGGGGTCATAATATTCCTTTATTTTTATTTGTTTTTTTAATAACTAATATATTCACATGGCTCAAAAGTGCATAAAATGAATTAAAATGAAGTCTCACTTCCCCATGGCTGGGAGGCAACCATGGTGTCCTTTTCCTATGTATCTTTCTAGAGGTATTTTGTACACGAGCAGATATGAATATAGTCATCTTCCCATGAATGGTAGCATGACATAACTGTTCCACACCTTGCTTTTTTCACTTAACATTTCTTGGTGATCATTCTATAACAGTAAAAAAGAGCTTCCTCATTCTTTTCCTTTTTATACAGCTGTATAGCATGCTGCTGTATGAATGATCCCTAGCTTGTCTAGCCAATCCTCACAGTGCTGCAGTGAGGATTAATGTAAGAATTATAAAGCACTTAGAAAAAGATACTTAATAAATATTTACTATTCCCTTTTTAATTAATCCCACACTTATTTCCTTTTACCTGTTCCATTTCTCAAGGCCTTGGGTCTCCATTTATTCATTCACTCTATACTAATCTACTGACTTTCTACTTCCACGTTTGGCTGTAACATACCAATGAGCTATGGTACATGCCCTCATAAAAATTGTCACTTAATGTATCTTCAGAAATCTACATACTTTTAAGGATTTCTTACAGGTGGGTGGAGGCATGAGAAATGATAAGGGTATACAGGGGAACATAGAAAGTTTTGGGGATGGGAGGCAGAAATTGTTGTCAAGGAAATATCAACATTTAGGACATGAGATCAAGGGTCTTTGATACACAAATCATAGTACTTTTTTCCTTCTTGCTATAAAAGTAATATATGAACACTATAAAAATTTGGAAAATTTCCTTTTCTCATGCATAAATGATATATATATTAAATGTATATTATAAATGTACCTATTTGTACATATACATTGTATATTTACATAGCTCAGATATTGTCTTAATAGTTTTGTATTAAATTTTTTTGCTTAACATTATATAGTTGCATTATATTTTTAATATGTATATATGTATATATACATAGCATGATTTAGTTAACCATCTTCCTTATTAGATAGCTACTTCCAAATTTTTGCTATTATAAGTGGGATTTGGTTTTTTGATTTGTGTGAGTTTATATGTGTGATGGTGTTAAAAAGTAGTTCATATTTAAAAATGTTAATGATCACTTCACTGGGTAACTGGCAAAGTGAGTACATGAAAGCTACAAACTGACTTAAAATAATATGAATAGTAGACATTTATGTAAGTTTCTTATTTATACACAACAATAGCTAAGCATAATTATAGTATTTATTAATATTTATTGAGATTGTGCAATTAAAAAATCCTAGCATCTATGTAAGGTAAAAATTATCCACATTTTCAGGTGAAGGATCTAGGGCTCCCATAGAGTAATAATAAATTGGGCTGGAATTTATGTGTGTTCACTTCAGAAACTGCTCTTATGTTATGCTGCCTCATTAACTGTGTATGAGATTAATTATGCCAAAATGTTTATCAAATTTATCTAAATTATGTTAATATAGGCATGTATTCACACTTGTCATGCCTTGTTGTTTTGAAGCATGGTGATCTTAAAATTAGAAGCAAGACTAGAGGTCAAGGAAGGTTTGAGAGAGGATACTGGATTTGAAGTAGCTCTTGAATGGATAGAAGGCAAAAGCAAAGGCATGTAATTCTGTACAGAGAAATGAAAAGTAAAAATTGATAGGAAATGTTCATGGCATACCAAAAGCACCCAAAAGCATTGTATTTTGGGTGGTTACAGGAAATGAAACTGCAGAGGTCGAACAGGACCAGATCTTATAGGCTCATAAAAGTCAGGGTACAGGTTCCAATTGGAAGCCATATGCTCTAGTTCTTTTACTACATTTCCTTCTCTGTCCTATGTAGAACTACTGATCAAAACCCTCTTGCCATGCAAAAATGATTCAATTCCTCTAAAGAAATTAAATCCCTTCCAGCACCAATTTGTTGTGACTCCTTAAGTTGATAAATTACAAGACTTATTTTCCAACCAGGAACACTTGAAAGATCATTAAGACACTCAAGATATGCCTCTAGAATCTTCTTCAGGGTAAAAAGCTCACTAATTCAAATTGGTGCTTAAGTTTGAATGACAGATATTTTAATAAGAAAAAGTTATCTGCTTTAAGTGAAAATGAAAGAAGAATCTACTGTTTTACCAGTCATTTCTTTTTCTAAAATAATAACTTCAGTCAAAATAATACAGATACAATAAAATTGCAAGTATTATGGAAGACTTAATCAGAAAAATAAACAGGTTTCCACTCCCTTTCTCTCCAATTCTAGCTCTATTCCCTGAAGCAACCATTTTCTTAATATCATTTTTGTTTTTAGTTCTTCTGATGAGTTTACTTTTAACTCTAAATCAGTTATTAGGATATTTGGGTGGGACGTATGTGGAACTGTTTTGTGCATTTAGCATCTCTGTACCTAACACCAAGTGTTGGACCTTTAGTCAAATCTCCTTGAGGATTGAGAATTACAGCTCTGAATAATATAATTACATGGCTATTTTTGACTTATCAAATTTAGACATTACCTATGAATATTTACCATGAAAAATGAATATGTTAACTATTTCCCTACTATCTTTGCCAGATATTACTATTTTAGTTTACTTATTTATGTAACCAATATAGGCTAATTCTTTTATCTATTCTCTCCTAGAATTCCTATTAGACAAACACTGGAGCTTCTCATTACATAATTGTTTTTTTAACTTCTGATATTTTTCATGCTTTTATCTCAATGGTCTGATTTCAGTCGGTTTCCTCAGATTTAGCTTGAAGTTTACTAATCTACATTTGCCTCTAATATGTTGTTTAGCAAGTTTATTAATATAAAAAGATTCATTGTCTATATTTTTCATTTCTTTATTTTCTTCTTGAAATATTCTGTTCTTTTTTACAGTGTACTATTTTTTCCTTTAGACTTCTATTCTTTTTATCCTTTTAATAATCTTTAACACAATATTTTATTCATATATTTCCATTATTTTAAATTCTGGAGGATCCGATTCTTCTGTTTTGTTTGTTGATATTCCCTTATGGGGGTTTGTAGATTTAAAAAATTGTGAATTCATATTAAATAGAGGGGGGGGAGTGGTTCACTGTCTCCTTGGCCCAGGTTTGAATAGTACACTCTTATCCTTACCCTAGGATCTATATCCCACAGACAAACTCCTATGGGTTGTGCTGGGTATGAACTTGCACTTACTGCTCTTTTAAAACACTTTTCTATAATCTTCCAAAAATTTTTTTTTATTGATTGATTTGAGAGAGAGAGAGGAAGTGGGGGTGGGGGGGAGAGAGGGAGAGAGAGAGAGAGAGAGAGAGAGAGAGAGAGAGAGAGATCAACTTGTTCTATTTATCTGTGTACCACTTGGTTGATTCTTATATGTGCCCTGACGGAGACCAAACCTGCAATCTTGGCACATCATGACGGTGCTCTAACCAACTGGGCTACCTGGCTAGGGCTCTGTTCTAGTAGTCTTTATTTGAAAGTTAACTATTTATTTAAACATTTAATTGTGTTTTATCCTTCATTTTTGTGTTTGTTCTGGAGGAAAGTCTGTATAAGTTAACTTAGTCCTCCATGCTGCTAAAAGTCCCATTATTAGAACTGTGTGAATATTGTTCATTACTGGGTCTTATCTATGAAATGAAATTTACTTAATGTTTCTTGAAGCGATTCTTCTTGCAGCTCATTACTTAATTTGTTATAAATTTCTTTCTAAGTCTGGTACACATCTGTTAGCCTGGGATTTAATTTCATTGCACTTGGAAGGTTAGGTGCTTTCTTATTCCCCATCTTGCTCTTTCTTACTTTCAACCTTTATTTTGCTGGAGCACATCCGTAGATAATTGCTCAGAAATGATACTTGGAAGTAAATGGCATGAGTCTTTGAACGTCTGGAAATGTCTTCATTTCACTCTTATACTTAACTGATAATTTTACTGGCAACATAATTTTAAGTTCAAAATAATTTTCCCTCATAATTTTAAAGTCACTGCTCCAGTGTAGTTTAGTATCCAGTTCACTGATGGGAAGCTTATGTCAATTTTAAGTAAGTGACTATATTTTCCCTTTCAGAAAGTGTTAGGGGCCACTCTATATCTTTGATTCTGAAGTTTTGTAATTGTATCTCTGTATGGATTTCCCCGCCCCGCCCCATTCATTTGACAGCCTCTTTTAATCTCATACTATTTCTCAACAACAGAAAACATTTTTTTTTCTATTTGTCAACTTCTACCCCTTTATTTTCATTGTTTTCTCTTTCTATAGCTCCAAAAGACAGGTACTGGATTTACTGAACTGCTTTTCTATGCTGCTGCTTTTCTAGCATATGTTCTCCATCTCTTTGACATTTGGTTGTGCATTCCAGGAGACTTCTTAAACTTTATCTTTTAGCCCTTCTAACAAATTATTTTTATTTTTGTAGCCATTTTTTAAAAATTCAAGATATTTTTGTTTTCTGGTTGCTCCTTCTTAATAGAATTCTGTTTTTGTTATATGGAAATAATATCTTTTTAATCATTCTGAGGTTATTTAGATTTTTTTAAGTTGTTTTAAATGATATCCCCTCTAGCATTAGTAAAACAGGTTTTTTTTTTTTTTTTCTCTTGCTGCTTCATATGGCTAGTTATTCTTGGTTATATGTTTTTTTAAATTAAAGACTTCATTTACTTTTCTGGTTAATTGGTATTATTTTCCTCCACTATTATGTATGTAAGTGTTTCCAAGAAAGGATCCTTCCCTGAATGAAATGGTAATTGAGATACACTGTGTACCAGTGGGCTCTGATGACTTCCAGGTTGACTTTAGGGTGAGGAGGCAAGAGCTGGCCTTCAGGCTAGAGCTCACTTTCCAAAAGCCAGAAAGAGAAATATTTACCTAAATGCCAAATGCATATTAGAAGCACTGGTTCACCTGAACTAATTCATAAAGACTTTCCATTAATTTGTTTGCTTTCAGGCCCTCACTGCTTATGCTTGCTCTCTGTCCTTGCTGACTCCATGCTCAGAGCTTCTTTCTAGAGGGCCACCCTTATTCCCATGGTGGTCTTTCTTGCACTAGCTCTTGGTTCTGTTTCATCAGTAACTTTCCTCGAAACATTTTCCTATCCCATTCTCTTCAGAGTTCTTGCTAGTCCTTGTAAAATGTTACAGTCATTTAAAGACAGTTACAGGATAGAGAGGAGGCAAATGCTTTTGCTTAGTCTGTCTTCTTTAATCTTTGACTTATTATTTTTTCACTTTGCAAACTTGGAAGTTTTATGGTAAATTTTACCAATTGAACACATTTTTAACATAAAACACAAATGTATTAAGAAAGATTTGAAAGTATTTACCACAAAATCATTTTGTTGTGGGTAATTTTATTTTCTCTTTATCTTTACTTTCTAGTATTCCCACAGTAGACACTATTGTTTTCATAACAATAACAATAAAAGTAAATTTTAAGTGCTGATAAGAGTAAAAGCTACTTTCTGTTATTCTCTCAGAGAAGTCTGCAAACACAGGAGATCGTTGGCATTTGAGAGGAAGAGTGGGAGTTACATTCAAAGACCCGTGAGAATCCCAGATTTCACTGAGAACACCATTAATTGAGAGATGGATGTAGGTGAGCTGCTTGATTGATCCAAGCTATCATTTTGTTTTTGTTATATGCTTCACATACAACCTTAGGTTTCAATACTATTTTCTTCGCTGCCAAGTAAGTATATCAGGTACTTTCAGATATGCTTCCCATTGACAATTTGAAACAAAACTTCCAAGAGTCTATTGTAGGAATCAGACATCAATACCACCTACAAGGGTCCAGGTGGATAATGACAATGACTGAAGTGAACCAGCTAAGTCTGTGCCAATCTAGAGAGCATGTGCTAAGCCCAAAGTGGTCGGCTACTATTCAGCTCTCACTGAAAATTGGCTCCTATTTTTTAAAAGTCCTTTATGTTGAGGTTCAATTTACATATAGTGAACTATGCAGATCAATGTATGGTATAATGAGTTTTGCTATACATTTTAGACTACTATAAATAAAACCTTTTTATCATCCAGAATTGTCTTCTGTGTCCCTACTCAGTCAATCCCTGCCATACCCCCAACTCAGACAACTTCAGTTCTGATTTCTATCACCATAGAGTAGTTTTGCCTATTCTAGAACTTTGTATAAATAGAACATTCAATTTTTAAAGAGAATTTGAAACTACATTTTAGTAAAAACTAAAACATTTTTAAATTGTTGGATAACAACATATATTTTTATAAAAAAGCCTGCCAGCAAGGCAGCCACTTCGTGTCTAGGCTACAGTATAAAGCAAGAATATATTTTGTATAAGTTTATTAATTCCTCTCATAATTGATAGTTTTGAGACTGAATTTTTTTTTGGCAACTAGTAGCACATTCTTTAAAATGGAAGGGTAAGCCTAACCTTCAGGGCATCAAGAAAGCAGTGAGAATGGGAGACTGAATCCCACTTCATAATCTGCCTTGGGGTAAAGGAAATGCTGGGGATAGAATGGGTAGAGGCTGATGTAGTGTGAAAAGAATAGATTTAGAAGGCATAACAAAGAAGAAATGAACATGGGGCTGCTGCTATTTTGATTAAACTGTAAGAAACTGATCTTCACATCACCTTACAAGTATCCCTCTGAAAAGGCCTTACCTGACCCTATGAGATCTTCAGCACCTTCCAAACTCTTGCCCCACAACCTCCCCTTTCTAAACTGATTTCATTTCTTCCTTCCTCCCATCTTGTCACTTTGCTCCAGCCACTCAAACCCTCTTGCTGTTTTGTGGACATGCCAGACATGTACCTGCCTCACGGATGTGTTTTGGCTATAAGCTCCACTCCCAGATAGCTTCATAACTTTCTTTTTCATCACCGTTAAGTTTATGCTCAAGATCACTTTCTCAGGCCACCTTATTTTAAATATTACTCAAGCAACTCCTCCACTGTCTTCTTCTCAGCTTTCTATTTCTCCATAGCACTCATCACCACCTAACCCACACTGTATTTTATTTCCTTATTTTCTGTATTCTTCCCTCCCTGCATGAGACTTAAAGCTACATGAGAATAGGTACATAGTAGGAAATCAT
Source organism: Furipterus horrens (assembly GCF_987537825.1). Lineage (NCBI taxonomy): Eukaryota > Metazoa > Chordata > Mammalia > Chiroptera > Furipteridae > Furipterus > Furipterus horrens. The sequence goes on from NW_028327179.1 coordinate 49,579,398, forward strand.
TAGACAGTTGTTGAACAAATGAGTGAGTCAAGGAAGAAAAGAAGGAATGAAAACCCCTGCTAGCTTTGAAGATGGTTGTTAAAAGTGTTCAACAAATTGGACTGGTTAAGAAAACTTTATCATTTCTAATCATCTTCCAACATTTAATAGTTTTGAGGGAGTAAAGATTTAAGGAATAAACTAATGATAATCTTAAAGACGAGAACAACCCTGATTATACTTACTATCTTCAAAAATTAGATTCGTGAGAGGAAAAATCTTCATATGAGTATATAAATACATTACTGAGAATTTGAGTCTAGTAATAATTGTTTTTCATTAAATTTAAAGTTATGATGACAAAACCATCTCTTCCTACTATATTTATTCCTACCCTAATTCATTTTAACAAATAGGTAAAGAATAACTTCCAAAATAACAAAACAGCAGGTGGCCAATGCTACTCAATCTTTGGAACAATGATTAGCAATAAACACATGGAATGAATCCAATACTAGAAAAACATTTTTTTTAATGGCAGTGAGTACAACCAGCTCTAGGTCAATGGAGAGGTGAGGGTTGAGCTAGTTCTGTAAGTCTCCACCAGATTTTTGACATAAGGTGAGGGCAGTTCCTCTGAGACACCAAAGGTAAAGAACTCTGGTGTCAGTAACTTTCCACTTCATAAAAAATAATATTCCCCAACATAAGACATTATTTAGAATTAAGTCAGACTCTGGGATTGGTCAATGCTGGATTAGACCAACCATATCCAGGTTGCCAATTGACCCATGGAGACACTATTTCACGCACTAGGTATGGAAGACTGAAGAGATCACACAGGAATCACGGGACAGAAGCCCACAGTTACCAACACGTAGCAGGTGGGATACAGTGATTTGCATAAATTTTAGAAAGCTTGAGAAAAAACTTGTAGCAATTTTAAAACGAAGTAGAGAAAAAAGAAATTAAATGTAGCTCCTTGCAATCACGGGCCTTCTTACCCTTGTTCTACATTTCCTCCTTAATGCCCTTCCATCTTTTGTCAACTCGGGTCCGTCTCTCTTTTACTGATCTGACAGTCACACATACACTGGTTTTTTGTTTTGTTTTGTTTTTTTCTTCTAGGTGTTTGGGATGAGAAAAAAAGAGTAGGATAAACAAATAGATGTCATGTATTTCAATTTAATAAGTTATACTTTTAAATCTAAGAATAATTTTCACAGTGTGACCATCTCTAGAATTTACAATGTATTGGCTGCAAGATTAGGTCCCAACAAATGATTAAGGTAAACAACGTGCTCTTTTTTTCCTATCCCAGTTCTGGTAACTCAATAGTCTACAACTACTTGAGAAGGTGTGAGGACCTTTTTTTTTTTTTTTTTTTTTATCTCAGTTTGGACACAGAAGCTCACGTTTCAGCAATGATCAAGGTGATCATCCTTATCCCTTGCTGACACCTTTCTCCTCTACCCCAACAAGTCACAGATCACCTCTAGGAGAAAATTTCAATAGGCGATTAAACACTGGTATGGATACTGAGAGAGGACACATAATCGTCTCTGGGGACCTTTAGGAACAACTAATCACCTTGGATAGGCAGAGTTACACCTGCTTCAGTCCATCAAAACATACTAGCTGCTGAAAACTCACAAAGCACCATGGGAATACTGAACTGGTGAGGAGGCACAGCACTTTCGCTGAATAAATGGAAATTGCTTGATTTGGACCGTTTCTTAGGCATGTTTAGGCTTGGTTACCATTGAGTGTATGCAATAAGAATTTGGGGGGCCTGCTTTCTATCTTTAAGTGACAAAACCTTAGAATTAGTTAGTAATGATTATTCAACCCAGTAATTCTCAATCTTGGCTGGGCATTAGTGTTTTCTGGGTGTTGTATGCAGGGGAGGGAGGTTTTTAGAAAATAGAGATGTCTAGGCTTGTCCCAGTCCAATTAAATCAACAACTCTGACCCAGTTTTTTGTTTTTTCAATGAACTGTCCAGGTAATTCAACTTCATTAAGAACCACTAATCCCATTCTGCAACCTTATTTTATATATAAAAAAGTAAGGTCCAAAGAATTTAACAGACTTGCAACTTGCCCAATATCATATACCTAGTTAACGGAAGAGTTTGGATAAAGTCATGACTTCCATTAATTTCCTCATCTAATAAATGTCTCTCAATGACATTCTAGGGTTGTGACCAGCCAACTAGTTGTTACCCAAGAATAAGATGAGTCAAAGCTGGTTCATATCTAAGGGTCAGTTAGGCTGGTCCTGATCCAAGTTAAAAGGGGAGAGTAAGCTTTGATGGCTTTGGCATTCTGTCTCTCTCAGTATGATTCAGGCCTCTGGAAATGTAAAGGAATACTTTGCCCGAGGTATAATCCATCACTATCTATCACCTACTTTCCTATTTTACTAGTTCCAGAGGGCCCTCTACTTACTCAGATCTAATGTGTATCACAAGGGGGAAGGGAACGGGGTCCCCAGCTGGGAGGTCTGGTGCAGTTCAATGAAACCTTGGTCAGTGGGGATGAGAGCTGGCTCCTCAGCCCTAGGTATAGAAGAAAGAAAAGTTAATCTGCAGTTCCTGGTTTATTTTTTGAAAGAAGTTGTGTCCAAAATATTTCTCAATGCTATCCATTCATTCCTAATAGCAAAAAACTCTCTCCCAATATAAAATTACTGTTATTTCAGTGGTTTACATTAAAATGGTAATTATATAATAAAAAGAGACATATCTCTCCCTCCTAAAGCTAAACTATGTGGGGGAGGGGGAGAGAGAGAGATTGATTCAAACTTTGAAGTCAACCATTCCCATACTTAGCAATTTATGGCTACAAAAGTTGGCATGTGAGAAACTGTCCTGAATGGTGTATCAGTACTGGAAGAAAATCATCTCAGAATCAATTTCCTTGAGAAGAACAAAGACAACAAAAATCTTGAAAAATGAGATTCATAATGTTCAAGATAAAAGCTGATCTTCATCAACTAAAAAATTAATAGAACTAATTTATCTTTAGTACTTTACAAATAATACAATGTTGCTTCCCATTAACAGAATATTTACCAAAAGGCTATTCAAAATTAAATTTAATTATATCCATTCAGTTTGTCCTTGCTTCATTTCCATTTTTCTCCATTTACCAACCCTCTGACACTTGTTCTAAAATGATGTCTTATTCCTGGGGACCAGGAATCCTCTGAAAGAAATGCAACACGCTGAATGGGTATGTGTTTTTTTTCCTGGTGGTAAAGTCCCTAGTTTGGGCCAGACTTTAAGAAAGACCTGTCCCCTCCCCAAAGCTCCCTAGAATTCAAGGGTGAAGTTGGGAGGAAGATGATGTTGGTGGTGTTGGTATCCATAATGAAAGATTTTATGAAATTAGCCCCTGGAACTATCTATCCTCCAAAAGGATTGAAAAATTCCATGAAATTGGATTTATTCTCCAAAAGGATGGACTTAGATAAAACATTGTTTGAAAAGCACCAGAGGATTAAATTTATCTATGCTGACTTTTTCTTCTTTAGTACAAGATTTCATTAGTTTGAAACCAAAGGAAAAGAAAATCATCACTCATTTTTCTTGTTGATTTTGACTTAACTCAATGGTAATGTAAATGATAGAGTAAATGGACATATCTTCTCATTTAGTTATTTCCTAGAAAAACTTACTTTGGAGTTATTAAAATGCAGACTACCTACAATGGTAGAGAATTACAAAATGATTAAGATACCAAAGGATACACTTGACATTAAAAATGAAATGAAAGCTCAACTGTTTTTGATTTTAAGTTGAATAGGCAGTGCAAACCTTACAAGTCAGTTTACTGTTGCTGTTGTTTTAGTTGGAAAATTCCTCTTTTCCATTCTTCTGCATTTCTTAACAAAGTGCCTCATACAAGGAAGGTGCTCAAATACTTGTTAGATTGAGTCAATTCTTTTGGTATCGCTCATAAATTAATGAGGAACGTGTAACTCTGTATAGTTTCAGAGTAGTTAAAGAGAGAGAAAAAAAAAGAAATGCTATGTAACAGAATTGGGGCTTCAGGTGTTACCTAAGACCAGAATGCTTTCCAGAAGTGCACTTAAGATATCAGCCATAGCAACCTTACCTAGGAATTCTTCACCCTAAGTTTCTTTCAAATGCAAATTAGTTTGAATTTCTTTCTCCAACCTCCTGACCCCTGCTGAAAGTCTTCTGCAATAAATACTACAGCAATGAGGATTGCCTAGCAAAAACTTTATTTCAAACTTCATTTCAAGAAGGCTTATACAGGTGACTATTGAACAATTCAGGGGTTAGGAGTGCAGACTCCCATGCAATAAAAAATGTGAGTATAAATTTTGACACCCCAAAACTTAAGTATTCATAGCCTACTACTCACTGGAAGCCTTACCAAAACATATTTTGTATGTTATATGTATTATACACTGTATTATTACAATAAAGTAACCTAGAGGAAAAAAACCTTATTAAGAAAATCATAAAGAAGAGAAAATACACTTACAGTACTGTATGTATTAAAAAACAAAACAAAACAAAAACAACAAAAATCAAACCCCCATATAAGTAGACCTGTGCAATTCAAACAAGTGTTGTTCAAGGATTAAATGTACTTCCCATCACATCAAATTCCCCTCCATTTCCAAGCTTACTTACATCATACATTTCTGTCTAATGCAAATTGTTCCCAGTTTGCAGATGAGAAAAAGCTGAATTTCACTGGCCTGTCCCAAATTGACATTTTTGTTGTCGTGAAAGTTTCCATTTATGTTTTAAAATTCTAGACCCAGATTGATAACACGGTAATTATCACGGTTCAGAAGCAGACTCTTCCTCACCTTGCTTACCGCCTATCTGCCCTCTTCACAGCTCTATACTCCTGAAGTTTCTCATCCTGGCTGGCTTGACCCAAGAGAACGCTGGTCGCGCACCCTTGGCTTGGCTGCGCTGGGAGGGCGCACTCAGTGGGACCAGTGAATTGATTTCCTGCTCAATCGTCTTTACTAAACATAAGCCAGAAGCTTCCGACGCCCAGAATATCAGAACCGCCTGCACTGGAAGGGGTTAGGAGGGAGAAGGGTTTCAGGCAGCAGGCCGCCACAATCAGGTTTAAGGGCAGGCAGGCTCTTAGCAACCCCTTGGTTACCGGAGGTGCCGTAGACCCGAGTCTCACGCTTTGCCCGGGCGCTGAGCCGGGCCCTGAGCCGGGCCCCCGGCTGGCAAAAGCAGGCGGACCCACTGGAGGCACCTCCTGGTCTCCGGGAGAAGGCGCAAGCAAATGTAAGTTTTTGTTTTGTTTTGTTTTGTTTTTTAAGAAAATCGATCGGGATGCAAACAGTCCAGAACTAAGAGGCATCTTAATGGTGGCCACAGCTGGGCTAGGATGAGGGCTTTGGGAGCAACGTCAAGGCGCATGAAAAGTTAGGAAAATAAAGCTGTGAACAGCAAAGGGCTGCGTTAGAACCAAAGGAATGCAAACGTCTAGTAAAGATGCAAACAACTGTAAAACTGTCTAGACGCAAAGGTCTGGTAACAAACAAACCCTGTGCTGCAGCAACTGAGGGGAAGGATGTGTGTGTGTGGGGGGGGGGCGGTTTGCAAAGGACAGCGCTTCTGCAGACTTATTGTGTTCGGATTTAGAGACGGCGCAGGAGTGCATAAACCAAGTTGGTTGACTATTATTTTTCGAGAAGAGTGAGAGCAAGAGAGAGCGCCAGAGCCGAGGCAGAGCCACCAGGAGAGGCGACGACACCGAGAACCCTCGCTGCGGTTGGCCTGCAGTCAGCATTCCGCACGCTCCCCGCTCCTCCCGGCCCTGCGCCTAGGTTCCCCCTCGACGCCCAGACCCCTGGGTCGCCCGCGCGCACTCACCGGCCCGCTGCCCGGGGCTGCCCTGGGCGGAGCTACCGCCCCGCTGCGCTCCGAGCCTCTGCCGCCTCGACGCTGCGCCTGCTGCCTCCCCAGGCGGCTCTTGGAGGAGGTGCCTGGCTTAGTGTAGGTGCTGCATCGCATGCGAAGCCGGTAACACAAAGCCGCCCCGCCCCTCCCTGCCCCTCCCTGCCCCGCCCCTCCCCGCCCAGGGACCCCTGCCACTGTGGGGGCTCTTCTCAGCTCCTAGAACTTCTCAGGTGTGCTTGCGAACGAATACCCTGCTCGTCCAGCCCCCAGAAATTACGAAAATGACAGCCTGTGCTCCTGAACTCCTCAAGGTGGGATTCCTGCAGTTTAGAGGTAGGAAGGAGGAGTCCAGTTTAGAGGTTCGAGGCTTAAGAAAGCACAATAACTGTAAACCAGCGATAGTATTCAAGTTGAAAACAATGCCGATCGTTACTTAAAAAAAAATGAAAACACCCTAATATTTATTTTCAAATACAGTCATTATGGAGACTCAGATTGGCCCAGGAATATTAAAATGCTGAATGACAATGTACGATTAAAAGAAACTTTGATGAGCTGCCTTACACTTAGAGTTGCAAATATTGCATCGCAAAACGGCCTTGGCTAATGTGGCTCAGAGGGTTGAACGCCAACCTGCGAACCCAGGGGTCACCAGTTTGATTCCCAGTCAGGGCACATGGGTTGCAGGCGGCATCCCTAATTGGGGCACGTGAGGGGCATATCTCTAAAATAAGACAGAACAAAGACAATGAGTGACATTCTCTTCCATGTCTTTTGAGTAAGAATTTACAGAACTATGTTTTTTTTTAAAGTAAAGCCAAATAAAATGAGGTGAAAAACAGAATGTAAAGAAGAGAGGGAAGGAAGAAGGATAGGGAGAGAGGATCCTGTTTTATTTCTAACAACTAGGATGCAAGAGAACTCCACGATCAGAGTGCCCACATTCAATAATGTGAGGGGTAAGAATGATTTCAATGTAAAAACTCTCCTTTGCCCTTTTATGTCTTAGCAAGGATTATAGTTGGGCAGGGTCATCCTTTTTTCTTTGTGCATTTCTGCGTGTACACATTTCAGTGACACATGTGATGAGCCAGCTATTTGACAGCCTGTCTTAAAGCTGAAAAGCGAGCCTGGAGGCACTGGTGGCGTCTGACAATAAGACCAGGCATCACCCCTGGAGCACTAGCGCTGTCCTTTACCCACGGGAAGAAGAGAGGGAAATTTTCTCTCTTTTCCACACGAGGGCACTCTGTTCAAGGGCACCACACCATTCTGAGAGTCCTGTGCCAAGGAATTACTGATATTTGAGCATGCGTGTAAAACCAGTTCTACATTTTTTTCAGGCTTTCAGCATCTTTGAATAAATTTTAACAGAATGAGATAATAAACAGGAATTGGGTTCCCATAACATGCATTTTTGGTATCATTCCTTTGAAACTTGGCCTTATTCATATGATGAAACTATCTTGTTATAACCATGTCCTATAGCCCAGTCCTTAAACTATGATGTACTGAATACATACAAATCATCTGGAGATCTTGTTGAAAATGCAGATTCTGATTTAGCAGGTCTGGGAGATGCATTTCTAGCACTCTCCTAGATGGTGCTGGTGGGCTTTTGGAGGATTCAGCTTTAGCAACACCAGAGACAGGTGGATTATAAACAACGTTTGGAAGCAGCACTCAGGTACCTAATGTAACAACAATTAATAGCAATAGTGATTAACACTTATTCAGTGTTTACATGAGCTAGGCATTGCTCTAAGCACTTTGAGGTTTAGCTCATATCACAACTTTGTGAGTTAGATACTATTATTTCCAGTTTAGAGATGAATTTACCTTCAGTTTTATCACCCTTCCCCTCTTTTCCATCCTTGATGGCATGATTTAATTTTTGAATTTGTAGAACATTAACATGATCCCCCAAGTGAAAGTCATACAAATGGCTTAGTCAGAGAAGTGTCTTTATTCCTCTGTTCACCTATTCCACCCAGTCCCCTGTGAGGAACCAACTTCATCAGTTTTTGGTTCATTCTTCTTGTGTTTCTCTTTGTAAAGCTAAGCAAATATATGCATGTATTCTTGTTTCTCCTTTTTCCTCACACAAATGATGGCTGTGTATGCACTTTATATTTAGGTCTTTTCGCTTTCCAGTATCTGATAGAAATCACTGCATATCACCTCAGAGATATTTTCCTCTTTCTTTTTATAGTCACACAATCCTCCTTTGTGCAGATGTGTAACGGGGTGCAGAGTGAGAGTTCCCTGAACATCCCCACAAACCTCAATTGCAGGATAGGGGAAGTGAATGATACTGAGGTTAAGATACTTTCATAACAAAATGCAAGTTAATAGCTGTGCTACCATACAGGGCGTAAGGAGTACTGACTTAAGTGCATTCGGTGACTCGTGACATAGCCAGGGGAGGTGAATGCCCACCCCAGAAGTCCCTGTGTCACAGGAACTCTTGCCCTGACTAAAGATGGCAACTGAAAGAAGGTAAAAGATATGAGGGGATAGGCAACTGTAGCACATTCTAGGAGGAGCTGGATATGAGGTCATGTAAGAAGCTCCAGGTCAGTATTTAAAATAGGGGGTGGGGGAGAAGGAGAGAGAGAGAAAGAAGAGCTAGGAGGAAGGAGCCATGAAGTAGGGGGATTCTGCCATGAGGTGTGAGAGAGGAAGCAGCTAGCAGCTATGCAGTTTGTAGTCAGGATTCTGCCATGTGGCATGCTGTAGTGAAGTAGAAGGGAATTCTGCCATGTGATCTGTAGTGAGGAAGGCAGTCTTGAAGGCTAAGGAAAGGGTGTATGGAGAGAGCAGACAGAGCTGTGTAGGGATCCGGCAAAGCTGATGGAGCTGTTGTGGGAACCTGCCAAACCAACCACGGTATAAGTGGGAGATGCCTGAAATTCTGAACTGTGACCAGAAATGTAGACTTTTGTTTCTCTGAAGGACTTACTGAGAAGCCACTCTTTTTGGACATGTGCCTCCCCAGGCTCCAGTTGCAGATGTATCATGTAGGGTTCAAACAATCACCTATGTTTGGACATTTATGTTACAAATATTGCTGTAATGAATAACCTTGTACATATATATTTTCAAATTTTTGGAGGTGTAACTTTAGGATAAATTCCTAGAAGTGGAATTGTTGCTTGCTGGGTCAAAAAGGTAAATACATGTTTGGATTCCTTAACTATTATTATTATTTTCTCCTTAAAGTTTGTCATTTTGCATTCTTATCCATAATGCATGAAGACTGTATTCCATAGCCTTTCCAAGCTTGCATTGTCAAGCTTTTAAATTTTGCTAAGTTGATGGGTGAGAAATGGTATTTCAGTGATGTTTGATTAGCATTTTAAAAAGTATCTTTTATTAATTATGTTGTTACAGTTGTTCCAATTTCTTTTCCCTTTGCTTCCCTCTGCCCAGTACCTCTCTTCCCTCCAGCAATCCCATCCCCCTTAGTTCATGTCCATGGGTTGTGCATATAAGTTCTTTGGCTTCACCCTTTCCTATATTATTCTTAACTACCCCCTGTCTATTTTGTACCTACCAATTATGCTTCTTAATCCCTTCACCTTTCCCCCATTTCCCCTCCCAGCTGATAACCCTCCAAATGATCCCCATACCTATGATTCTGTTCAAGTTCTTGTTTGTTTAGTTTGTTTTGTTTTTATTTTTTAGATTCTGTTATTGAGAGTTGTTAGTTTGTTGTCATTATACTGTTCATAGTTTTGATCTTCTTTTTCTTAAGTAAGTCCCTTTGACATTTCATATAATAAGGGCTTAGTGATGATGAACTCCTTTAGCTTTACCTTATCTGGGAAGCACTTTATCTGCCCTTCCATTCTATATGATAGATTTGCTGGATAGAATAATCTAGGTTGTAGGTCCTTGCTTTTCATCACTTTGAATACTTCTTGCCAGTCCCTTCTTGCCTACAAAGTTTCTTTTGAGAAATCAACTAATAGTCTTATAGACACCCCTTTGTAGGTAACTCTCTGCTTTTCTCTTGCTGCTTTTAAGATTCTCTCTTTATCTTGAACCTTCAGCATTTTAATGATTATTTTTCTTGGTGTGGTCCTCTTTGGGTGTAGCTTGTTTGGGACACTCTGTGCTTCCTGTACTTGTATGTCTATTTCCTTCACCAAATTTGGGAAGTTTTCCTTCATTATTTTTTCACCTAGGTTTCCAATTTCCTGCTCTTCCTCTTCTCCTTTTGTCACCTCTATGTTTTGGTTTTTGGTTCCTAAGCTTCTCCCCATTTTTTTTTTCAATTCTTGTTTCCTAATTCTGTACTGGTTGACTTTTTATTTCTTCCTTATGTTCCAAATCATTGATTTGAACCCCAGTTTCCTTCCCTTCACCATTGGTTTTGTGTGGATTTTCCTTTGTTCTCTTAGCACAGCCTTCACTTCTTCCCTTTTGTGTTTGCTGTGCTTAAGCATATCTGTCAAGTACACAAGCATCTTTATCACCAGTATTTTGAACTCTATATCTGTTAGGTTTGCCATCTCCTCATTGCTTAGTTTTCCCACTGGAACCTTGATTTGTTCCCTATTTTTGGCCATAGTTTTCTGTCTTTTCATGTTGACAGGCTCCTGTGTTTGTCTCTGTGTCTTAGGTAGAGCTGTTGGATCTGTTACTTTGTAAGGGGTGGAGCATTAGGTATTCATCAGTATGGGAGACCTGTTTCATCATGTTGTGATGCTATATGTAGTCGGGGGTTTGAGGGGGAACAATGCCACTCGCTCAGCACTCATCCCTTTTCCAGGTACTTCTCCCACTTCTGTATGGGACTGGCAGCTCTCTAACTGTTGCCCTAGCTATGGTTCCCAGAGTGGGTGGATCTGTGGACATTTTAGGACCATGGGGCACCTCTAAACAAGCAGACTCTGCTGAGGGACCAGCAGTTTCTTCCTTCACCCCAACCCCAACTAGTTTTCACAGTCAGAAGCAATGTGGCTTTATTTTCCCTGGTGCTGGAACCATGAGCTGCATGGTCTGGTCTGGGAGTGCTCCCCAGGTGTCCCTCCCTACTTTTTAAAATGTATTACTGCACTTTCCACTAGTCTGCCACCACCACCACTGCCATCGTCACCACCATCATTGGCACCACCTCCATACTGCGTCCTCTCTGCCCTGGCTCCGCCCTTCTTACCTGTCTGGATGAGTCTTTCTTCTTCATATCTTATTGGACTTCTATGCAGCTTGATTTTCTGGAACCTCTGGTTGTCTTCAGTTTTGAGGTAGTTGTATTCCTTCCTAGTTGTGGAGAGAGACATAGCATGTCTGTCTAGGCCTCCATCTTGTCTAGAAATGATTAGCATTTTTATTGTAATAATGAAGTTGAAGATCTTTTTGTATGTTTAAAGGTCATTTTTTATATCTGTTTTCCTGAATTATCTAGTCATGTCTTATGCTCACTTATTAAATAGAGTTTTTTTTGCCTTCCCCTCATTCAATTTTAAAAGAACTTTGTATATTGGGAATATTAGTTTTTTATCTGTGACACGTGTGACAAAAGTTTCTCAAGTTCTCAATTGTGTTTTGACTCAAAAGCATTATTTATGTTGACAGAAAACTTGTGATTATTTTATTTTTTTAAGTTTAAAAAATATTTTATTTATTTACTTTTAGAGCGAGGGGAAGGGAGGGAGGGAGAGAGGAAGAAAAACATCAATGCGTGAGAGAAACACCAATTGGCTGGGGACCATACCAGTAACCCATGCATGTGTCCTGACAGGGATTTGAACCAGCAACCTTTCAATTTGTGCAATGATGTCCAACCCACTGAACCATACCACTCAGGGCAAGACCTGTGGCCATTTTAAGAGCTATATATACACTTAATTTTCACAACAGTTTCATGGTAGATATTATGTCTCTCATATTGCAGGTGAATAAGCAGGCTCATCTAAGGACAAAAGGCCAATAAATAGTACAATATGAAATTTTTGGAAGTACTTATGTATTCATTTATTATTATTTTTTTTAATTTTTATTTTTTGTAGAAACTGAAAATTTACAAACTATTTAAAACCTGGAATCGCTGACTGTTCAGAAACTACACAGATGGATCATGGGTGGTGGTGAGCAGCAGAAAGGGATTATGGATGAATCTGCATTGTTCTAGCTGCTCCCCATGCCACCCGTCTCCGAAGAAAGCCTGACATTGATTAGATATTGAGCCAGGCTAATGTTGGCAGCAGATCCAGTGATGGTAACCTGCCTATCAGTAGATCCCTCCACTGGGTTCGCAATTTTGATCTGTGCCCCAGACATCTGATGGATCTCATTGATTTTGGCGCCTTGACGCCCGATTATGCAGCCAATCAAATCATTTGGAAAGGTGAGTTCATGAGAAGTAGTCTGCGCAGATGCATCCAAACCGGCACTGAATCCGTGTTGCCATGCGTCATGGGAAAATGAGACGGTTGCATTGCCAAGTGGTGTAGCTTGGTAAAATCTGGCTGTGGAATGGCATACTGTCCTTGAATGGTATAGGCCTCTAGAGGTGGTCCCTCCAGGTCAGGGTTGAGGCACATGCACGGGGTGGTGTGGGGAAAGTTCGCACTGTCGCTGCCTGTGCTGTACCTGTCCTGACCACCTGCAAAGATGACTGGAGAACTGGACGGCTTGGGCTGGTACGGGATGGTCACACCCTTCAGGGGGGACTGGGAGAGAGTCTCCAACATGACCACACAGATCTGTTTCACACACTCAATGATGGACTGCAGAATGCCAGCAATTGTAATGGCCCGCTCAGTTGAATTGGGGAGCATGTCCCTTGCCACCTGGACCTGAGCCCCTGTACTCTCTCGTATTTCCTTGATCTTGCAACCACCTTTCCCAATGAGAGAGCCGCACCGCCTAGCAGGGACCACCAGCTTCAGGGTGACTGGGAGTCTATTGGCAGCTGTGCTATTGGTCATAGAGCTGCTGATGTCCTCTTCCAGTTTGTCAATGATCATAGCAAAGACTTTGAAGATGGCATTAGTGGGTCCAGCCAAAGTGATAATTCTCTCAGGACGATTCCCTTCTGAGATGTTGATGCGTGCACCACTCTCCTCGCGCATCTTCTTAACTGATTCTCCTTCTTTCCATGATACTGCCAACTTCCTTTCCATGCATAAGTAGCCGGATGGTGAGTGTGACGTTTAATCCACCTTCAATCACACCGGTGTCCATGTTGAGCAGTGTTCCGAGGAGCAGGACTTTGAGTGGTCAAATCTTTGGTCACTGGTGGGGGGGAGGGGGAGATGAAAGTCAAAAACTGCAGGCGTGAGGCGACTGAGGGGAAAAGGGGAGCGGGCGGGAAGGGGAAGGGTGGGAGGCGGGGGGGGGGTGGGCGGGAAAGGAGGGGGCCCCCCGCGGGCGGGCGGGCGGAGGAGGAAGGGGGGGTGGAGGAGGAGGAGAAGGAGGGGGGAAAGAGAGACCCCGGGGCGGGCGGGCGGGTGGGAGAGGGCGCAGGCTGTGGCTGCTCCAGCTGCTGCCTCTGCTGGTCTGTCATTTATTATTTTAACAACTTTAACAAGTTGGGGGAACTCAAGAGTTGGAAAATTTTAGTTTTAGGTAACAGTTAATAAACTTAGTACTGAATGCATGTAAAAAGCTATTGTTTCAGGCACTGAAGATATGACCAAGCCTGACTCCAGGAGACCACAAAAAATTTGACCTCTATGCCCCAGGGGGGACTGCAAGCAATCAAGATTGTGTTCCAGGGAGAGACACCACAGCCCAGGCCACAAATAAAGAATCACTAATTAAAAATCACCAGTCAACAGATGAACAGATGCTAGGGAAATTGCCAAACTGCAGCTTTTATCTGATTTTACCTTTTTTCTGAGTTCCAAATCCCTTGCCTACACCTTTTTTTCCCCCAAATTCCAAACCCGTTACCTACACTTCTTCCTCTGTAAAGAAAGGCTGGCTTGAAATGAAGTGTAAGATTGTCTTTTTAGGGTACATAACCCAACATCTTCACAGATAGCTGGCCATCTGAATAAAGCGCCCATAAAAATTCAATCCCTGTCTTTACTTACTGGTTCTGGTGGTGGCAGGCAGCACAAACACTGACTTTTCAGGTTTCAAAGTTTTCAAATACTGTGTGGCAGACATTGAGGTTATAATGGTAAATTTCTCTCATGGAATTTACAACCTAGTAGGGGGAGGAGAGGACAGAGTTTGGTTAGATAATCACTTTAATAAAAGTATAACTACAAACTAGGGTAAATGATCTAAAGACAAAAAACATCGAGATGTATGAACACATTTAAGTACAAAACCTAATCCAGAGCAAGACTAGGTGGAGTGTCAACGTAAAGTGGTGGAGGTGGAGCGAGGAGGAGCTAGTACACACAACACTCTGTAAGTGGAGGTAGCACAGCACATGTGAGGAGCAGAAAGAGCATGAAAATGGCCCTTGTGGACAGAGCACAGAGTGTAGTGGTGTAGGACACAGGTGGAGAGGGAGGTGGGGCCAGATCATATAAGCCCTGGTGGACCACATCAAGAATTTTGGTTTTTGTCCTAAAGGTAATGTTAACTCTGAAGATTTTGAGCAGAAGTTGTCAGGGTCATATTTGCATTTTGGAAAGATCAATCTAGTTGCTTCTTGGAGGATGGATGGGAAAGGACCACAGTGGATGCAGAGGAGGATCAAGTGCTGGCCACTAATAACTCAAGTAGAAGAGGCCACGTCTGCAAAGAAGACTGAGAACACACAAACAGAACAGTAAGAGAAAAGCTAGAAGGGCAAGACCATTACTAGATTTTATGAGAATTGCAAAGAATCTTGCCTGCCATGATTATTACTCTGTGTTCTCATGGTAATTTTCTATTGGCCTCATTCCTTCTATATTTCTTATTTGGAACTTTCTATAAGGAAGATTCTTCCCTTCTCCTCCATTTACTTGTTTAGTCAATCATTTGTTTATTTCAATTTGGACTCATGAATAGTTATTTTATTCTTTGTGGTATAACCAACTTTATCATCTATTTTATTGCTCAAATTATTCTAGCCTTGGCCTTTGGGAGTTTTATCAGGTTGGGTTCAGTGTTTTTCTCTCTTTAACTTAATAAACTTCATATTTTAGAGCAGTTTTAGGTTCACAGAAAAACTGAGCAGAAATTACAGAGCATTCCCATTATACTCTGTCACCCCCGCTGGCCCCCCCACCCCCAGTTACTTTTATTAACTTCTTGCATTAGAGTGGTACATTTGTCACAGCGGATTTGGCAATATTGATACATTATTTATTATTGACTAAAGACACTAGTTCACATTAGAGTTCACTCTTTGTGTTGTATATTCTATGGGTTTTGACAAATGTATAATGACATGAGTCCCTCATTACTGTTTCACTGCCTTAAGTGTCCCCTGTGCTCCAACTGTTCATCCCTTTCTCCCACTAAGCCCTGGCAACCACTGATATTTTTACTGTCTCCATCGTTTGCCTCTCCCTGGATGTCATATAATTGGAAACATAGAGTATGTAGCCTTTTCAGATTGGCTTCTTTGACTAAGCAATCTGCACTAAAAGTTACTGAATGTCTCCTCCAGGCTCGACAGCTCCTTTCTTTTTGTTGCTGAATAATATTCTGTTTGTTTATCCATTCACTCATCTAGTCACCTATTGAAACATCTATTTTTTTCCTAGAGTTTTTTAAAGTATATTTTATTGATTATGCTGTTACAGATGTCCCAGTTTTTGCCCCTTTACTCTCCTCCACCTAGTACTCCCCTTCCCTCCAGCAGTCCCACCCCTCTTAGTTCATGTCCATGGGTTGTTCATGTCAGTTCTTTGGCTTCACCCTTTCTTATACTATTCTTAACATGCCCCTGTCTATTTTGTTCTACCAGTTATGCTTCTTAATGCCTGAACTATTTCCCCATTTCTCCCCATCCCCCCTCCCAGCTGATAAGCCTCCAAATTATCCCCATACCTGTGATTCTGTTCCTATTCTGGCTTGCTTAGTTGGATTTTGTTTTTATTTTTTAGATGCAGTTGTTGGTAGTTTGTTGTCATTTTAATGTTCATAGTTTTGATCTTTTTCTTTTTCTTAAATAAGTCCCTTTAACATTTCATATAATAATGACTTTGTGATGATGAATTCCTTTAGCTTTACCTTGTCTGGGAAGCGCTTCATCTGCCCTTCCATTCTAAATGATAGCTTTGCTGGAGTTCATCAAAATGTGAAGTGCCCTATTTTATGTATCCCAATATATTGGATGACATCTTTGTGTTTCTGGTTCATCTTTCTCGAAGCTTGACAGTTTCAGATAATGTTTATGATATTAGTCAACTTTTAAAAATTTGCAAATTTTTAACATGTTGATTTCTTTTCCTGTTTTAAATAAATATTCACTTTTGTACCTAATTTTGCATTTATGCTTTTGAGTTCTTTTTCTTAAAGAGAGTCCATCAAATTGTATAAGTTTCAAGCCAAAATCTGGATCTGGCCCAATCACAAGCAGCATGGCATTAATCAGGACTTGAGACAAAAGTGTCATCCAAGAAATAGGCCTAATATATAAACATAATTGTTTATTTCTGGCTTAGACAGTTCCTAAGCATCTCTTTCAATTGAGTATCAGGTCCATTTTCTTGGTTATAAAGGCTCACCTACCAAGGCAGCACAAGGCAGGGCAGGGAAGATACACCATCCTAGACACTTAAAATAGAAAATGACGAGCATTTGTGCACAAACAGGTCCAGTGGACTAATCTGTATTTCCAAGGTCTCATAGGAAGCTGGGCCATGGGATCCGAGCTTCCTGATTAGCATCCCACTCTCTGATCCATCCAAGTGGAAGGCTTTCATGGCATTTTTGCCAAAATATCTACCTCAATCTCCTGAACAAATACCTGAAATCCCACCATTAAAAACTTATTCTTTTGGATCTTGAAGCACTTCTGGAAGTTTAACACTGATTATTAAAATATAAATCCCTTGGGGCAAAGTTATATTCTATAGTAACAATTTCAGTGAGATGAATATGTCTGATACTCAGTGAAGCTGGTTCCCCTTTCTCTGTCCCTTACAAGAATTGGTTAACATCTGTAGCACTGGGTTCCTAGTGGGTTTTCTGTGGTATGGGGCTCTGGTTGTATAGGAGTGTGTCTTTGGGAGAGAGGTCCAAAGACAGCTTTTCTTCTTTGCTATTTTACCAAGCTCTAAGCATGGAAGATGCTAGAATATAAATAGTCTGTTACAGTTAGAAAAGTAAGAGGGAGACCAAAGAGTCAACCTCTAATTGCCTAAAATATTAATGTGAAAGAAATTACATTAGAATTAGGAGTGATTGGATTTCTTCATTAGCCTTTAAGGGAATTTACTTTCTGTTAAGGTGATTGCAGAGGTATTCAAAAGTGCTAAACTTATCAGTATGCCTGCTTCCCAGACATTAACATTAAGGGATTCCTGTAATAACTCTGGTATAAGTTAGTTTACTGTCTCTAGATTTACTGAGGCAATATTTCTTACACACAATTTTGTGCTTTTCTATTATTCACATGTACACCCATATATTATTCTACCGGTACCCTCTTTATAAAAAGTTATGTTTTCCTGACTTCTTTTTCTGCTGTATTGGCATGATTTCTGGACTGTGGATTCAGATGATAGAATAAGGCAAAAAGGTCACTGGAGAGTGGCAGCCTTTCCCATTGTCACTGCATGGTCTCTGTGCCTATCAAGATAATGTCTATTTCCATCCATGTTGGATTCTTTAAAAACTGTAAAAATTTACTCATAATAGTCACCCAAAGGACTAACTGGAAGATGCAGCAATAATGGCAAGATCCTCTCAATCTCTGTACTGGAATTCTTTCAATAACAGCTGACTTTTTTCCCCCTGCACAACCAAATGTATAGCTGCTTTTTATATTTTGTATGTGAAACAGTTATGCTGGAAAAGTATGAATTCTTAGTAAAATTCTTGTCAATTTAAAATTATTCCTTAGCTGCTGTTCCAGATCTACCTATTAATTCTAGTTTTCCAGCTTTTTTTTCCCCCCTTAACTTACTCAAACCACTCTCCACACTTTGGCCAAAATTGCTTTAACTGAAGTTCATCTGCTTAAAGATCTCCAACAGTTTTCCAGTGCCTCCTCATTAAAGCTGAATGTTGTTAGGATGAGACTTGCTCCCACCCCTCATTCCTGACTCCCCCAGCAACACTCCCCCCTTGCCCACGCCCATGCCCTGACCCCTTGCAGCTTTCCAGGCCACTCCCCATGAGTACCTCCATAAATTCAAATGATCTGTGAGTCCCCTAAGGAGCTAAGCTAGTTCCAGCCTTTGTGTCTTTGCACAAAGCCCCTATTTCCCCACTGAATCTGCCTGACAAATCCTAATTATTCTTTTCTTCACATGAGAATAGACCATAATATAACATTCTTGTATGCACACAACTCATTGAAGCCTTAAGATTCTGCCATAAAACATTTTAGTTGGGAGTTGATGTCTTCCACATAGCCCTTCTCTGATCTTATTTCCCTGCCTGAGGTAACCACTATCATGCATTTGTATTTACTGTTCCCAAACATGTTTTATATTTTTGCAATATATGCATGTACTCATAAGCAACATAGTATTTGTGTGCAAGTTTTAAAATCAGATAAATGTCATCATACTCATACTATATTTAAAATTTTGCTACTTGTTATTGTTAACAGGTGTACTCTAATTTTATTCATTTTACCCATTATGCAGTATTCTATTATATAAATAAGCCACAATTTATCTATGCTCTTTTTGATGCACATTTGAATTGTTTCTGATTACTTTCAATTATGAATAATGCTGCTGTCAGCATCCTTGCACACATCTCTTTGTGTATATATGCTAAGACTTTCTCTGTGATAAATACCTAGAAGTAGCTGGGTTATAATGTATATACACATTCAGCTGATGTAACACTTGATGTTTCTGATATTACACTGCTTCTAAAGAGATTTGTATTTATTACATTTTGTCTGCGTTCTTTTAAAGTATATCTTATTGATTATACTATTATAGTTGTCCCAATTTGTTTCCCCTTTGTCCCCTTCTGTCTGATACCCCTTTCCCTCCAGCAATCCCCCCCCCTTTGTTCATGTCCATGGGTTGTACACATATATTCATTGGTTTCTCCATTTCCTTTACTATTCTTAACAGCCCCCTGTCTATTTTGAACCTACCTATTATGTTTCTTAATCCCTGCACCTTCCCCCTCCCCACTGATAAACCTCCATATTATCTCCCTATCTATGATTCTGTTCCTGTTCTTGTTATTTGCTTAGTTTGTTTTTGTTTTTTAGATTCTGTTATTGATAGTTGTGAGTTTGTTGTCATTTTACTGTTCATAGTTTTGATCTTCTTTTTCTTAAGTAAGTACCTTTAACATTTCATATAATAAGGGCTTGGTGATGATGAACTCCTTTAGCTTTACCTTGTCTGGGAAGCACTTTATCTGCCCTTCCATTCTATATGATAGATTTGCTGGATAGAGTAATCTAAGTTGTAGGTCCTTGTATTTTATCACTGCGAACATTTCTTGCCAGCCCCTTCTCGCCTGCAAAGTTTCTTTTGAGAAATCAGCTGACAGTGTTGTGGGAACTCCTTTGTAGGTAACTCTCTGCTTTTCTCTTGCTGCTTTTAATATTCTCCCTTTATCTTTAACCCCTGGCATTTCAAGATGATGTCTCAGTGTGGTCCTCTTCGGACCTAGCTTGTTTGGAATTCTCTGTGCTTCCTGGACTTGTATGTCTATTTCCTTCACCAAATTAGGGAAGTTTTCTTTCATTTTTTTTCAAATAAGTTTTCAATTTCTTGCTCTTCCTCTTCTCCTTCTGGCACCCCGATGATTCAGATGTTTGTATGTTTAAAATTGTCCCAGGGGTTTCTAATCTTCTCCTCATTTTATTCAATTCTTGTTTCTTCTTTCCGTTCTGGATGAATGTTTATTTCTTTCTTTTCTTCCAAATAGTTGATTTGAATCCTGGCTTTCTTCCCATCACTGTTGGTTCCCTGTATGTTTTTCTTTGTTTCACTTAGTATAACCTTCACTTCTTCCTTTATTTTGTGCCTATACTCAAACATTTCTCTGAGCATCATTAACACCAGTGTTTTGAACTCTGCATCTGGTCGGTTGGTTATCTCCTTTTCTCTTAGTTCTTTTTCAGGAGTTTTGATCTATTCTTTCATTTGGGCCATACCTCTTTGTCTCCTCAATTTGACTGCCTCCCTTTGTTTGCTTCTGTGTTTACATAGAGCTGTTGCACCCATAATGTTGTAAGGGATGAAGCCTTAGGTATTTGTCAGTGCCAGGTGACCTGTTTCATCACCTTGTGGTGGTGTTTGTGGGAAGAGGTCAGAGAGGGAACAATGCTGCTTGCTTGGCATTTGCCCCCTTTCCAGTCACTTCACCCAATTCCCATATGTGACTGGTGCTCCTCTAGCTGTTGCCCTGGTAATGGTTCCCAGAGTGGGTGGGTTTGCATAAGTTCTAGGACCACGAGAGCCCTCTAAACAAACTCTCTTGAGAGATGGGCAGTTTCTTCCACCACCCCAACCCCCACTGTTTTCCACAGACAGAAGCTATGAGGCTTTATTTTCCCAGCACTAGAACCATGAGCTGTGTGGTCTGGCCTGGGGCTCTGATCGCTCCCCACGTGTCTCTCTGGCTTTTATCCACCATATGTGAATGTAGAACTGCTTGTTCTGCAGCATTCTGCAGCAGGCGCTGCCTTGCCACCGCTGCCTTGCCTCCATCATACCACATCCTCTCTGCCCTGGCTCCCCATCTCTACCCCGCCTACCCATCTGGATGAATATTTTTTCTTAATTCTTTGGTTGTTGAACTTCCATAGTTTGATTTTCTGGGAGTTATGGTTGTTTTTTGTTTTGAAGTAGGTGTAACCTTTCTTATGGTTGTGTGAGAACGCGAAGCATGTCTACCTACATCTCCATCTTGACCCTATTTTCTGTACTCTTGATGCCCTGGCAGCTGGGGCCTCACTGACTAGGAAGAGACTGCCCTTTTCAGGTCTAACCAATGCTTTTTTTCCCCCTAAGAAGATATTTTCAAGATACAATACAATTATACTTAAAATTGATAAATTTGTATAGTCATAGAGCTCAAAGATTTTAAAAACTGAATGACAGAATAATATTCCCAATGATAGGGGAATGCAAAATAGCTAGAGATGGTTTTTATTTATCCCACTCCGTTGTCCATGTCCATGAGTCATTTATACACGTTCCTTGACTAAACCCTTCCCTTACTTTCCCCCCTTCTCTCCCTCCCGCCTCTCCCCTTTTGACTGTTATTTTGCTCCTGGTTCTATTTAGTTCACTTGTTTATGTTGTTCCTTGGTTTCCTGTATTAGGTGATATCATATGGTATTTTTCTTTCTTTGCCTGGCTTATTTCACTAAGTATAATTCTCTCTAGTTCCATCCATGTTGTCACAAATGGCAGGAGTTCCTTCTTTCTCTCTGCTGCATAGTATTCCATTGTGTAAGTGTACCACAGCTTAGGTTGTTTCTAGCACTTAGCTATTGTAAACAGTGCTGCTATGAACATAGGGGTGCATAAGTTCTTTTGAAATAGGGTTTTAGGATTTTTCGGGTATACTCTTAGCAGTGGACTCGCTAGTTCAAAAGGCAGTTCCATTTTTAGTTTTTTGAGGTAATTCCATACCATTTTCCATAGTGGTTGCACCAGTCTGCATTCCCACCAACAGTGCAGTAGGGTTCCCATTTCTCCACATCCTCGCCAGCACTTGTTTGTTGATTTGTTGATGATGGCCATTCTGATTGGTGTAAAGTGGTATCTCATTGTGGTTTTTATTTGCGTCTCACTGACGGCTAGTGATGTTGAGTATTTTTTCATGTGTCTATGGACCTTCTGTATGTCCTCTTCAGAGAAGTGTTTGTTCAGTTCCTTTGCCCATTTTTTAATTGGGTTGTTTGTTTTCTTGATGTTGAGCCATATAAGCTCTTTATATATTTTGGATATCAGTCCCCTGTCTGAGATATCATTGGCAAATATGTTTTCCCATATGGTTGGTTTCCTTTTCATCTTGCTGATGTATTCTTTTGCTGAGCAGAAACTCTTTAGTTTGATGTAGTCCCATTTCTTTATTTTTTCCTTTATTTCTCTTGTCTTAGGAGATGTATCTGTGAAGATATTGTTACGTGGGATATCTAAAATTTTCCTTCCTATGTTTTCCTCTAGGACTTTTATGGTGTCACGGCTTACATCTAAGTCTTTGATCCATCTTGAGTTTATTCTTGCGTGTGGTATAAATTGGTGGTCTAGTTTCATTTTTTTGCATGTCCCTGTCCAGCTCTCCCAGCACCATTTGTTGAAGAGGCTCTTCTCACTCCATTTTATGTTCCTTCCCCCTTTATCAAATATTAGTTGACCATATAGTCCTGGGTTTATTTCTGGGCTCTCTATTCTGTTCCATTGATCTATATGTCTGTTCTTTTGCCAGTACCAGACTGTTTTGATCACAGTGGCTTTGTAGTATAATTTGATGTCTGGTATTGTGATTCCTCCTGCTGTGTTCTTCTGCCTCAAGATTGCTTTGACTATTCGGGGTCTTTTTTGGTTCCATATAAATTTTTGAAGTATTTGTGCTAGGTCTGTGAAATATGTCATTGGTATTTTAATAGGGGTTTCATTGAATCTGTAAATTGCTTTGGATAGTATAGCCACCCACAACTTTTTTAGCCACTTGTCTGTTGATGGGCACTGGGGCTGCTTCCACATCTTGGCTATTGTAGCTAACGCTGCAATGAATATAGGGGTGCATATATATTTTAGTGTTTTTAGGTTTCTTTAGATATATGCCCAGAAGTGGACTTACTGGGTCATAAGCAGTTCTATTTTTAATTTTATTAATTATTGTTTTCCATAGTGGCTGCACCAACATGTATTCCCACCAACAGTGCACTAGCATTCCTTTTTCTCTACATACTTGTCCACACTTATTGTAGCCAATGCTTTGAGACAGCAACTCTCCTAAAATTTTGCCTTTCACATGCAAATGAACCAATAGAAAGCCAGTATATTCCTCTGTTCTATCATCCCAGGGCCAGGTACCAGACAAGGAGAAACAGTTCACAAATTCCAGGGCCTGCAGAAATTATTCAAACTGACCAATCCTAAACCTACCTACCTGCCCTGCCTTTCCTTCCCTGTGGAGACCACAGTAAAGTCTCATGCCCATGCTTTCCCCTCACCTTTTCTGCCTCAACAGGCCTTTGTGCTCCCCGCGTGACCCCTCCTCTTAGTAATGAACTGTTTCTCAATTGCCATCATTTCTTGACCTGTTGGTCTCACCAGACCTGGATAATAGCAAATCTACATTTTAAAACAAGGTTATATCAATATAAACCAGTGTACGAGAGTTCCTATCAATGCATGATAGCTCTTTTTTCCAACATCAACATATTCAGATTCTGATTTTTGCTACTATGGTTAGGTATGAAATCATTATTTTAAATTCTGTTTCTGTGATTAATGAGGTTGAGCATCTTTAAATCTTCTGTGATTCCAGTTTCTTCTTCTGTGAATTTCAATTGCTCTTATGTACTCATTAAAAAAATTAGATTATCTTCTATTACCTATTTGTATGAGTTCTTTTTTTCCACCAGCTTCCAGCATCATTTATTTTTCATAGAATCTAGATACAATTAACTATAGCAAGACAGTACTCAATACTATTTAAGCCTCATTTTAGGTTCTTTAAACTATCTCAGCATTTGTAAATGTGAATTCACATTTCAGTAAAGATGAAAACTAAAATCAGACATAAATGTTCTCAATATTGATGTTAACTACAATTCTTTTATATGTAACATGTGGACTTTAATATAGCAGAATTTGGCCTTTATAAACTAGCTTACACGTAAACAGTTACTTTGCTTATTTGTCCTAATCTATTTAGTGTTGCACCAGAGCCCCTCCCACAGCTCTCACTATGCAAATAGATTTCTCCCCTAAGGATAAAGTGAAAAAGTCCCCGCCCTGAAAAATAGTGCTAACGGAATTATCCAATTCTAAATTATCAGCAAATATAACACCAGAAACATATTATGGGCTACTCTTAAGTCTTTTAACCTAAGTAATATAAAAGTTACAGTGTTGACCAAAAGAACACACAGGTTTCTCATTAAATTTTGTTTTAATGGGTCTCAAAAATTTTGTGACAGATTTTGGTCGTTTCCATTAAAAAGTACTGACTTTAAAAACTAATAACTTAACTGCCACACACCACAAAAAAACCCAAATGGTCCACAAAATTCTCCTTTCTTTCTGAAGGTTTTACAATGCATTGTAATCATTAATCAGCCCTTTACTAATGAACTTAAATGACCAATTGAGACAAAGCTCTGAGACTGTTCTTCCACCACGGATTAAGACTGGGCAGGTATTGGGGATAATATTCATTGAGCCTTTTGAGCTTTCTCACCAGACTTAGTGACTTTGTCAGCTCCAGCTGCCTTCTTGTCCACTGCCTTGATGACACCTACAGCAACTGTCTCATGTCACGAACAGCAAAGCGGTGCAGAGGAGGATAGTCAGAGAAGCTCTCAACACACATGGGCTTGCCGGAAACCATATCAATGATGGCAGCATCACCAGATTTCAAAAGCTTTGGGCCATCTTTTAGCTTTTTCCCAGAATGACAATCAATCTTCCCCTTCACGTCAGCAAATTTGCAAGCCATATGGGTTGTGTGACAATCCAGAACAGGAGCATGTCCAGCACTGATTTGGCCTGGATGGTTCAGGATAATCACCTGAGCTGTGAAGCCAGCTGCTTCCATTGGTGGGTCATTTTTGCTGTCACCAGCCACATTGCCACGACAGACATCTTTGACAGACATGTTCTTGACATTGAAGCCCACGTTGTCCCCAGGAAGAGCTTCATTCAAAGTTTCATGGTGCATTGCAACAGACTTTACTTCAGTTGCAATGTTGACTGGAGCAAAGGTGACCACCATGCTGGGTTTGAGAACACCAGTCTTCACTCGACCCACAGGGACAGGACCAATACCATCAATTTTATAGACATCCTGGAGGGGCAGACGAAGAGACTTGTCAGTTGGACAAGTGGGTGGCAGGATGCAATTCAGAGCTTCAAGCAGTGTGGTTCCACTGGCATTGCCATCTTTATGGGTGACTTTCCATCCCTTGAACCAAGGCATGTTAGCACTTGGCTCCAGCATGTTGTCGCCATTCCAACCAGAAATTGGCACGAATGCTACTGTGTCAGAGTTGTAGCCAATTTTCTTAATGTAAGTGCCAACTTCTTTAACAATTATTGATAGGTTACCTCTTGCACTTCCCCAATTGGGGACCAAGCCTGCAACCCAGGCATGTGCCCTGACCAGAAATTAAACCTGCAACATTTTGGTTTGTAGACAGATGCTCAATCCACCGAGCCACACCAGCCAGGGCCAGGATTCATTTTTGTGTAGTAATATGTTCAGGGATCTAGATTTTTAAAAAAATCTAATAATGATTGCCTTAATACCATTTATTAGCTGGCCATTCTTTCTCCATTATGACAAATAAGGTTGATTGGAAACTATTTGTGTAAGTAGGGTGGCCTGGCCGTTTCATTATAAAATATCTCAAATTTCAATATTTATGGATATTTTTTTCAAGAGAGGAATCTTTAGTGTCCTGTCTGGATGATATAAGCCTGATTCCAGTATTCTGGGAGTTGAAAGGTCAAATAGTGCTGTGGTGAGAAAGAGGCGTCTCACCCCTCAGAGGGCAGTCAGTCTTTTGCTCAGTACCCTTTAAAACAGATGCTAGACTCATCCCAGTCATATGCTGCCTGAAGTATCTGGGCCTTTTTCAACCTCTCTGATTCAAATTATCCAGAAAATAAACCTCCTGTCTCTTATGCGAAGGATATTTTCCTGTTGGGAGCAGGATGAAAGAAGTCTCATTGTTCTTTATTCAGAATTTTAACCAATATCTTTATTTTCATCCTCTTGTCTATTCCCTGCTGCCAGAAGCACTTTTCTCTGCATTTCCTCAATCTTTTCTGTGTTCTGTGATGCAAACCTCTTCTCTGTAGACAGTTGGGTTTAAGCTTTTTACAATAGGTTTAGTTATAACTTGTCCATTTACTTTTCATTTTCCAAAATGTAGTTACCTTTTATCTGTTTGTCTCCAACCTCTATTTTCTTTGTCCTGGCTTTATACCATTTAAAAATTTCTAATCATTATTTTATTTGGGTATTGGTCTTTAGTCTAGTTCCTCTTTTTTCTCCATTAACTTTTTTCTATTTGATTGTATGTTATATTTAGAAATACTATTTCTTTTTTACTGATCTTATAACTAGCAACCTCATCAAACTCTACTCATTTTCATGCTTTTTAGAGTTCCTTGAGCTTACTGTCCAGTAATCTTATCAACAGCTTCATCTCTTCCAAATCTTATACTTTTAATTTGTTCTTGTTTTATTGCATTGTCTATAGCTCCAATATTACTTAAGCATTAATCTAGCCTTGCATCTCATACAGGAAGCTTCCCTGCCTTCAGTCTTCCCTTACTCCTACTTCCAGATAGAGCAGATTATTCTCCTCTTGAGTGTGCATGAAACCAGCATACACTTCTACTGCAGCATCTTTTTCATTGTATTGTATTTGTTGGTATTTCTGAGTTCCCAACTAGGCCACAAATTGAGGAAGAAAACCATGTTTCATTCATCGTATTATTCCAAATAATGTATCTTAGTATGCTGGTAGATATTTAAAAGATGCTTATCAAAAGAATGTTTATTGATAAATGAAACATTTCCAAAGTTATAAGTTTACTTATGTGATTACTGAATATCTCCCTTTACCACTAAACTGTGAACTTCCTTAGGGAACACTGTATCTCCATTTGTTTTCTATCGCATTCCTGCTGTCCCTTCTAGTGTTTGGTACATAGTATTCCTTATCCAATATTTGAAGAAGGAATGCATGAACAAATGGACTGAAGTGAGCCATAGTAGAAAAAGTTCTCTGAAGTAAAAGTTACTTATGTCACATTTAAATGTTTAAAAAGGTACTGTCCTCCAAGGGGTGTATTCTTCCTTCAACAGATTATTAATTCATTCTTGTAGGTGTGTTTAGGTTCAGCACCAGTGGTGTCAAAAGTATTGTGACAATTTAGCATTGCTGGAACCTCTATATAAATTTTTTCCCTGGATTTAAAAAATACTGGAATAATTTATAACCATTTGGAAAAAAATTAGGATTGTACCTCACTACATACAACAAAGTAAATTCCAGGATAAATTGTTTTAGGTAGACTAAAGCAAAATATGGAGTAATATTTATATAATATGAGATACAGCTTCTTTTTAAGCATAATAGAAGTAAAAATACCCATAGAAATAAATGCAAATAAATGCACTGGATATCTAGATACCATATACCAACTAATAACCATATTTATAAAACAAATTTAACTTATAATGCATCTTATCTTAAGCAAATTATGCACATCTTTTAATGGAAATTAATTAGAAAAAATATTTAGTTTAAAAGTGACAATTGCCATGAATGGGAAGTTACTAAAGACTAAATACAGAAAGACAATACAAATTGCTATAAAAAAATCAACTGGTAAACATTAAAATGAATGGGTACATGTTTTAACTAATTTCCTATCATTTTTTAAAAATCTTGAGACATAAGGAAGAGAGTGATAGTGACAACCTCAGTTGGGAGAATTTTCCAAGTAATATACATATGTTCTTTCTTAGGTAAAAGGTAAAATACATGTGGTATTGAATACATTTAAGATTAGATATTGAGTATACTTTACATTAAAATATATAGCGAATAAAAAATAACTGCATTAAAACCACAAAACTTCTGCTACTACTAAACTTTGTCTACCTTAGCAAGTTAAGTCTGCTGAACCAACAATACCTGAAGTCCTACTTTGACTGTTTTTTCAAATTAAATAAGCCAATTAGACATATGTCCCCACTTCCACACTTCCACTATTACAACTTAGAGCAGGTGGACGGTGGGGAGTTCACTTCTGTTCTGATGGTAGGAGGACAGGTGGATGGGAGCACTGTAAAATATCTTGGCCCTAGTCAGCAGCAGGAAGATCAATGCCACACACAAGTTACTTGGGAAGATAAGGCTTTGGGAAAAATTCAACCCCTGTACCAATGAGAAAAGGAACCCAAAATGCCATGAACCAACAACAGGCAATTTGTGAACGAATAAAGGAGATGCAACAAATGAGATACAATAGTTAGAAATATTTATGGGCCAAATGTTGCACCAAATTATAAAATACATCATATGTTTGATTAGGTAAAAAACAATGCCCTTATACCTCCAAGGCAGTTATTCACGATGGATTCTAATCAGGCTCAAAATAAAGTTTAACTAAATTTCTCAGAGAGATCATCCTTTATTGTTTCTCCATTCAGTGAGAAACACTATTGCCATTTGTTGCTCTATTACCTAGATTAAAAAAAAAATACTTTGGAAAATTAACAAATTCAACAGTATCAATACACTTTTTATTTTGTAGATGCTAAAAAAGCAAAACAAAAAACAGGGAAAATGTCTCAGTCACTATTTTTATCTTCAACACTTATCAGAGTGTCTTGCACATAGCAAGCACTCAAGAGATATCTGCTGAATGAGTGCATGACTGCTTATTATAAGCCAGGCACTGTGTTAGCAGCTAACAAAATCCTTAGGGGTTAAATAAGGTTTTCAGAACTCTATATTGGCTTTTCTTAGCATAATTAGAGTCATTAATAGAAAAGCTAAATAAGGGAAAAATGGCTAAATTAGAAGTTATAATTATTATTCTCAATGATAAAACAAAACACCAGTAAATATATTTTGACATTGTTCTTTGTAAACTGGACCAGGCTTACAAATCCTATACAAAATTTATTATAATTAAGAGTGAATAAAGACAAATGAGCTTCAAATGGCTTTTGGACATTTATTAAAAAAATATATTTTATTGATTATCCTGTTACAGTTGTCCCAATATTTTGCCCCTTTGCTCCCCTCTGCCTAGTACCCCTCTTCCCCAGAGCAGTTCCACCTCCCTTAGTTCATGTCCATCGGTTGTGCCTGTATGCTCTTTGGCTTCACTCTTTCCTATATTATTCTTAACTTCCCCCTATTTTGTACCAACGAATTATGCTTCTTAAGCCCTGCACCATTTCCCCCATTCTCCTCCTTCCCTCTCCCAGCTGATAACCCTCTAAATAATCCCCATACATATGATTCTGTTCCTATTCTGGTTGTTTGCTTAGTTGGATTTTGTTTTTATTTTTAGATTTTGTTGTTGAAAGTTGTGAGTTTGTTGTCATTTTAATGTTCATAGTTTGGATCGTCTTCTTTTTCTTAAATAAGTCCCTTTAACATTTCATATAATAATGGCTTGGTGATGATGAACTCCTTTAGCTTTATATTGTCTGGGAAGCACTTTATCTGCCCTTCCATTCTAAATTGTTATTCTCAACGATAAAATGACAAAACAAAAACAAACAAACAAACAAAAAACCCAGTAAATATATTTGACATTGTTCTTTGCAAACCTGACAAGGTTTACAAACCCTATACAAAATTTAATTAAGAGTGAATAAAGACAATAGAGCTTCAAATGGCTTTTGGACACAATTTTTATTTAAGCATGGGCTTTAGCTTGGTTCACTCTAGAATGCAACCTTTTAATTAAGTTAATAAAGAGTTCAGGGCTACAGGTCCATTATAATGTTGCTGGTGTTGGTACAACTTCATCGGAAGGTATGAATATGACCTGCAGGAAAAACAATCCACGAAGAGAACACAATGAAAACATCCACTGTTTTACAAATCACTCTGTTACCACAGACACAGGATGGCAGTTACTGTTAGTAAATCAGCCACAGAACACTTAAAAAAATCTTCAGACAAGGAAATGGGAACTGCTTTGTGGGAGACAGGGATTTCATCCACAATTATAAGTAGAAAATATTTCAAGGTCAATCATTTTTCTTATCCACAAAACAGCGCTAAACCAACATACATTTTAAGGAGTATATTAAAAGGCGATACTATATCTTTACAACTATCTTCTTGAATAGGTATTTCAATGACTTTTCTGCAGAATATAAGTAGCCCGAAAGTCAGCAGCAAATATTGCAACGTAACAAGTAAATACTGTGTCTATGTGTTATATTGTAGAATAGAATGCATAAAAGAACATTGATAACTTAATCATATAAAACATGATACATAGCTGAAATACAGTCCTCTTAAATAGCTTTGTGACCACGAATGTTAAATATTGTACTAAATGCCATTTTAAACATAAAACCTCTTAAATTTTTGTGCTTAAACTTTTTTTGTTAAACTATTTCTTATTTTTAATACTGCCACTGTAACTGATATTACAACAGATTACAATTTTCACGAACACATCAACATGAAGACATTTACTTTTGGGAAAATAAGTCACTTATCATTAGTTCACAGTGTGGGAAAGTGATGTACACTTGGTCGTGAGAAGGGCTTTCAGTTAATCACTAAGTCCTCCACAGAAATTTCCTGGTGTTGGATACAGTGAGAGATTTAAAAGGATGAAAAGCAACATATCACATGTTGGAAGGAAAAATAAACATTTTGATTCTTCATGGATATCGTCTAAGTGACCTTCGTCTTCTGTTGTAGAAGTGCCTGAGCCCATGTTGTCGTGAAAAATTCATCATGTAATTTTGTTTGCGGGTGCTGTTAAAATTAGAAAGGACAGAGGCAGAAAAGGAAAGGTGAAATCATGTAAGTCCAGTCATTGAAAGTCAAACCTAGTCTAATCCCTAAGTAACCCTAATATTTATTTGAAAATTTTCAACGTTAACAGGTCATACAGGACATATCCCAGGGCAGAAGGTTGACACCTGTATTCACTGCTTTTGGCCTTAAAGAAATCCCCTTTGATTCATGAGTGAGCTCTAAACCAGAAAAAAATGGCAAATTCTCTTGATTCTAGCAAAAGAAGACTGGAACTGTTTTTGGGAATTTAAATTTTATTCTTGAACCTTTTCTGGAAACATTTACTTGGGTGAATTCCGCTTGAGAGACAGCATGTGCTGTTATCCATTAGCTTATTTATATACATCTTTAACAAGTAGGAAACATAATTTGATTCCTTTACTAAACATTTTTATTAAACACGTAAAAAGCAAAAACAAAGAAAAAATAAACTTGTCAGCTGAATCAGCTTGACATTCCTAGTTTATGCAGTCTTGAGGCAAATGAAGAAATAAGTTTTTTCCCGAATGTTGGATTCCACTGCCTTTTTCAAACAAATGTCAGGAGAAAGAATCCTGTTATCATGTTAGTCACAAAATATTGGGATTGGCACTAGCTGTCCTCCTGCCAGCACCATAGGTCACTTGTGACCCTTTCCCTGAGCTATTTTAGTGACCCCTACACTAGTCTCCTCTTTCTTTCCCCTTATGAAACACCACTGAAAAGAAACCTTGAAATACTAAGCTGGGGTCATATTCTATAAGCATGACCTTATGAAAGAGACACTCCTGAAAAACTATCATAAGAAATTAAGAAAGTGTAATTGAATGTATAGTTGTATATTTGTGTGTATACATTTCCCCCATGTATGTAAATGCACACATTCATACATACATAGTATATGTTAAGCTGATAAAAATACTGAAAATTGATTTTAGGAGTTGGCAGAAAATTGTGCAATACTGGTAGAGATGGATGTTTTGGTATGGAAAATATACTTTTAAAAGAAGCATTATTTTTAACATCACTGGAAAGAGTTATACTCCTTTCACATACTGACCTGAGTTACAATATAGCTATATGTGGCATCAAAATGTGGTTTTTAGGTGTGAACCTATCAATGTTCTCCAAATTCACCAACTCTCTTGAATGCTGTCTAGGCCCAAAGTCTTTTTCTCTTTAATTTCATGGAAATATCAAATGTATCCAGAGTGAGAAAATGTCATGTGATGTCAATATGGCATGAACTTGAGTTAAGATAAAGAGGAGGTAAAGGGTAATTTTTCACTTAGCAGTATACTCTTTTGGGTTATTAATGATCAATATACTAGGCAGGGTGTAAAATAATACTGTTTTACCTAGTATATCATGCTAGGTATTATACTTAGGTATATTATACTAACACTTATAACATACACAAATCATCAAAATGAGGATTTTATAGTTAAGTTTGATCACAAGAAAACTTATTATAAAATGCCTCAAAGGAAAATAAATGAAGTGATTTTAATTAGATACTTTTAATCATAAAGCAATAATATCTGTGCTGAAACCAGATTAAAAGAAAGACATTGAATTGATATTTTGTAAAATAAAAGGAAGTGCTAATAAATTTCCACTCTGGATTTCTAAATTATGAAAGTGCTAGGAACTATAGAATAGAAACTAAAAAAATACTCTGAAGACATTGTAGAGAATAACAAACAAAAATAAGGTTTATCTTCAGGTAGCTTTATTACTTCTCCTTCCTCCACCAATATGAGAGTATTACATATATCAAAAAGTTGATTATTTTCAATGCCATAGTTGAAGGTTGAAATGAATTTACACATTATTTATTATATGCTTTAAGTATTAAGTGCTACCTGTGTAAAGTCCAGCTACAAAAAAAGAACAATGACCTAATGTATTGAACTAATCAAGTGTCAGGAGAAAGAATTCTGTTATCTTTTTAGTCACAAAATATTGGGACCAGCCCTAGCTGTCCTCCTGCCGGCACCAGAGGTCACCTGTGGGTCTTTTCCTGAGCTATTACAGTGGCCCCTAAACTAGCCTCCTTATTCTCTCCTCTTATGAAACACCACTGAGGAGAAACCAGGAAACACTAAGATGTGTAATTTTATGTGTGTGTGCATGTGTATATCTTCCCACATATAGAAACAGCAGATGTTTTTTGGATTGACAAATGTTCTAATGATTTGTAGTAATGTCAAATTTGCCTGTGAGCTGGGGAGCAGGTGCCTGTTGGTCCAATTGTTCTGAAATGCTGCCAAGAAGGACCTCCTACATGCATTTTCTTTTAAAAAAATTTCAATTACAGTTGACATTCAATATTATATTAGTTTCACATGTACAGAATAGTGGTTAGACATTTATATAACTTATGAAGCAATCATCCTGATAAGTCTAGTACTCACCTGGCATCATTCATAGTTATTGCAATATTATTAACTATATCCCCTATGCTGTGCTTTACATCCCTGTGACTATTTTGTAATTGTAAATTCATATAGTGGGCTTTTGCACATAAGTTTCAGTAAACTATCCCTCAAATTCTGGCTTTACCTTGTTAAGACATTCATAATCCCCTTGTCTATGGAGCAACATCGAAGTCAATTTAGCCAGATATTTCAAGTCTTCTACACATTTAACCTTATTTTGTTTTTCCAGTCCTTTTTCCACTACACCTCTACACAGACTGCTCTATCCACATTCATCTTGAACTTTTTTCATCTGCTTCATTTGCCAATCCCCAACACCACTTTCTTAACTGCTACCTGTTTTTCAAGTATTACTTCTATTTATTGCTCGCCTCCTCCACAAGTGATTTTCCCTTCTACTTTGAACTCTCTACTATGCTTTTGTTTTGCTTTGAATGGAGACTATTTGTGTTCACATGTTGGCTCCCGATGACTAAACTTCAGTAGTATCCTGCCCCCCAGCTCTCCCCACCCCCACACCACAGCCCTGAGCCTCCTGCCTCACCAGTGGGTGGTCAAGCCATGTTTGTTGAACTTTTGATGACTTACTGATTGAATTCCTGTTGTAAATCATTACTCTTTAACTATAAGAAATAATTGCAAAGTTAAAGCAATGAAAGTTATTCTATTGAAAACACGTTTAAAGATATAAGGTACTCTAAGAGAATTTAAAACAGTTAAAATAGTTTACATGAAAAAAGATAAGCTCAGAGCACTCAAGGTATTTAGTTATATCAATAAAACAAAGGACATTTAATTTAAATAAAAATTGACATGTATGTTTAATGGCTTTAAGGCAACTTCTCCATATAACTATTTATTATGGACTGAAATAAATTCTCCGTCTTTATATGTAAGAAAATACATGGTAACAGGTTTTACATCATCAATACCTTGACTATCAGCACAGCATGGAAGCTTATATCTAATTTAGGGGCATTTTGATTTACTGGATTTTTTAAATTTTAAATAAATTTATGTATCAGTAGCATGTCTTTATCTTTATTTATTTGGTTTTTCAATTACAGTTGTCCCATTTTTCCCCCATAGTAGCATGTCTTTAGATCATTTTGAATGTTGATATGCACACAGCATTTGCTATAGATGTTTGCAATAGATGCCTACTGTTTATATAGTCACATTAAAAATTGTCACACTTTCAAAGCATCCTTAAAATTGACTAGTAATTTCTTATGTAAAACATAAGTACCTTTGGAATCAGGTTGGAATCTAATGAAGCAGGCTTTTCCAGTTCATAAGCTTTTAAAAATCAAGCACATGACAAGCTACACCAAAATGCCATCTGTCTCTAGGACCATTAAATAAACTGACATGGTTATTAAACAATGATTGTGGCTTCTAAACAGTCTAATTTACAGGATTGGGCATTAGGAAAACTTTAAATAAGTTTAAAGATATCATGTTTATTTTTTTTTTGTGGAGCAGATGTGTGAGCTTATTTGTTTTTTATATATATAGATGTATAGCTATAGATAACATTGTAACCAAAATAATAATAGGCATGATAGAATTCTAAAGATTTATTTCTTCATTGCCAATTATAGGGAAAGTAGTTTTTATTATAAGTCTAATGAAAGCAGATAATATTCATCCCAAGGCATATCAACTATGCTACTTGACATCAATTTGCTTTGGCCGTGAATAGAACTAGGTCAATTTAAAATTTTTTCCCATTATGAGTAAGTCATTGAAGGAAGGGAGAATGAACATCAATGGCTTCTTGGAAATGCTAACTTGAATTGCCACAATCACTTAGGGAGTTTAGGGACTTGGCATATGAAATTATAAAATGCTCGCCTATTTCTACATAGGAAATACGGACATTGCAAGATCTCTTAAGAACTATTTATTGACTCTATGCTCCTTTGAACTGTTACTCTTCACTGGAGCCACTATCTTAGGTCATTTATTATTATGAATTGATTTTTAATATATTCTATAGGAAATGGGAAAAATAAGAGTCTTGGGAGACATAATTTGAACTCACAAAAATTTCAGCATTTTTACAAATTAGTAACTAATTTATCATCAAAGCATATGATACAAAAAATATCACTTTATATAAATGCAGAAATAAGAATCTAGAGGATGCTCATATCTTTCAGAGAAATACTGGTGACTGTAAGATGGAACACTGCTATTCAAACTAGTCCATGAAACTTGCCTGATGAAAGGATGCTGTACATTTTACTTTCAAGGCCACATATTTTCAGGAAGATTACATGTAAATGTGGGCTCATATAGGTCACAAATTTAAAGATTTCATATTCCTTTTCTCTGCTAAATGAGAATAATATCTGATAATGCATACCTCAGGGAGCTGTAAGGATTAAATGAAGACTTGTAGCAGAATGTGCAAATGTTTAATAAATGATAACCATTTTACCTTCTTTCCTAAGTATCTCCATTAGGGAATAAGTGTAAATATACGTTAAAGAAGGTCAATCATACCTGAGAATAAAATCTAGAACTCACAAATATTATGGATAAATCCGCTCCCTTCTGCCAATTCATTTACTGATTTAGAAGAGAATTGAGAAGTAAGGCATCTCACACACCTGCAGCAAACTGGTCTTTTAATCACAGCCCTGGCTTTGGTGCACACATTTCTGTTTTCACTTTCCCCTCGTACCAAATGCATAAACTGTGACCACTTTGAGAGCTCCTAATACAGTCCCAGGCACAGTCAAGTTGTTTCCCAATGGAGGAATGCCGATTAGCACTCCTGTCTATGCTGTTGTGCCCAATATTGTATACATTTGAGAATTATCACAATTTGGCTGAACTCTGAGTTTACATGATATAGGTTTCAAGTGCTCCTGTATATCTCAATGTCATATATAACTTGGTTTTCATAGTTTTTCAACTACAAAGGTCTTCAACAAAACATCTTAGTTAACGTGGGAACAGTGATGAAATTATTAGTCAACATACCTCAGAATTAGTAAGAGGACTTACCTTACTCTAGTGAAAAACCAATGACAGCAAATAATGAAATATAACACAAGTTAAAAAATGCCTTTCAATGCATGCAGCACTGTGATTAGTCATAAAAGTCTGATCAGGTTTAGACGCAATATAGGATTTTTCATCTCTTTTGAAAATAAAAATTAAAGATGTTATTACTTATTCTTCTATACCTAATATATACATATATTTAACTTTTTAATGTAATGCAACATGCAATATTTGCTCATAACCATATGTCAAGGTACATGTAGCTTTAGTACTATATTTGGCATAAATGTTGCATATAAAGTGTAAATACTAAAGTAATGGTTTAATAACTACCATTAACTGTAAATTATTTACATTTTTAGAAAATACTTAGTCCTGTATACATTAAGGAATGGGCTTTTAAAAATATAGAAGTCTTCTATATTAGATAACAAATTTAATAAAGGATAAATATGCTTTGCAACAAATGTAATATGCTCATCTCCATAAATCATTTGTGCCAAAATGTGACAGTATCTTGAAAATGAATAGCATAAAGAGATGGTCGTAATGGAACACATATAATTAAAATCTGATAAATGCATGTAAGATCATAGTTAGCAACATACTGGTTTTCAGTTTTTAGTAAATGTGGTAATAATTTAATTTTTTGTAAATCAATTCACACAGGCTAACTCTCTACTGAGCAATTTGCTTTCAAGGGTACACATGCAAAAATTGGCCCACTCATGACAGCTCGTGACTTAGACACGTACACAGGAAATGTGATATGTGAATGAAATGCATAGTTTGGTGAAGGAGATTCTTAGGATACAAGTATGAGTGCCCAACAAAAAAAAAATGAAGACAAAGAAGTCTCTTTTATCCTAAGAAGAGCCTCCCCAGCATGGATCTT
Organism: Furipterus horrens; assembly: GCF_987537825.1. Lineage (NCBI taxonomy): Eukaryota > Metazoa > Chordata > Mammalia > Chiroptera > Furipteridae > Furipterus > Furipterus horrens. The sequence continues at coordinate 49,616,431 of NW_028327179.1, forward strand.
GTGAGGGATCTGCCCAAATGTATTCACAACATTTATTGAAAAACAAATGTTCTATACTAGCAGATGAATTCAGAGAAATTAGGTTTCTGATACTTGATTGTCAAAGATTGTGTTATGCCATATCATTCAGACTTTACAGAATGAGGACTTTTGGGTAAGCTAGTGAGGCTGGAAAAAAGTGATCTGTCAGTTCATCTGTTCTATAGCAGATTAGCAGGGCTTAGTCATCATGGAGTGCTTTTCATGGGCAGGTTTTATTGAGAAACATCAGAGTGGGAAGATTATACTTTCAAACAAGCATGAAACATAAGTGACATTGCTTGCTAAATGCTAAATGGTTTTTATTTTATGGTGGGGGGGGCCTGTCATTCTGTATATCCATATTTATGAAACTCAAATCCTTTTGCAGGGAGTATTCTAAAATTAAGCCATTAAATTAAAGACCTATTATGTAACTGTTCATTTAGGATGAATTATTAAATCTTGAAATGTTTTCAAAAGTACTAAATTTGTTCTCATCAAATTCTTGTATCGTCTTGGTTAATATGGGCAGTACTGAGGTTAATTTCAAGATACCATGCATGACCAGTTTTTCTTTCTAGGGATTTTTAGCCTGTGTCCTTAGTGCACATGCACAAAAGTGAAACTATGATAATAAAGCTAGATTAAGGCCAGTCTTCACTCAGAAAAGGGAATACATTTTAAAAATGTATACCCCCAACCATTAGTTGCAAAAACATATTAGTATGTTCAATTAAGCAGGGCTTGTACCTCTTTAGATATGGAACTCAGTCTCCTCCTCTCCCCTCCACACCTGAGGAGTTAACATTTCTAGCTTATATAACTAAATGTTATTATATAAAAGTATACTGAATAGAGATGATATTTTGAATTAATAGGAATTTCTGGGAGTATTCCACCTCTCTATTTCTAAATATACATCTATGGTAGCAAAGTTATAATTAGTAATATTGTGAATCGTGACATGACCCTTGGCTAGCTTCTTTGTGCCTCATTTGGTTGAAAGACACACTGGAAAATCATTATATTTTATTCTTCTGAATTCTCTAGAATTTTCATTTTTAATTTTAAGCTTATAAAACAATGAATTAAAGTACTTATTTTGTATAACTACCAAGGGCATATTAATTAGTGAATGCCTTAAAGCTTTTTGTGACTCTTCTGAAAAGAAACACTTTGAAAGGGTACAGTGGCATAAAAATGTTAACTCCTAAGGCAAGAACAAAACATCAAAAACATATTTCTGAAAATATGTGTTCTTTATATTGCATTTAAAAAACTCATTTATTGAACTGAGCTTCATGAAGTATTTCTCTCCAAAAAGAAAAAAAATAAAGTCCTTTAATTTAAACACATTTTTAAATTGTCATTAAAGAGATAGCATCTGTTTTAAAAGTTATATGTTTAATATATATAAATAAAATTATATGGTGATATGTACAAAGTTATAATATTTAAATTGTTCACTGAAAGAAGATGCTGAATAAAACTCAAATCATGCAGCAGTGTATATATGGCAATATTCTTTTATCATTTAAAATGTTTGAGTAACCTGACAGTTTGAGATAATAATGTAGAATAAAAGAAGAAAGGTGCCTGGAAAGTTATAAATTCTTCAAAATATTAACGTTCTGGAGCTGGAATAAAAGTGAAGTCTTTACAAATACAGATTATTGCCCCAGAAAAATACAAGAAACAACAGGTATAATGAATGAGATAGATTTCACAGAATCTGAACTTGATTCTTGTAATAATATGATGCTGGTAGCTGTTTATAAAAATTAATATCAACACCAAGTATTTCAGAAGGTTTTCTTGGGAGTTGTGTGGTGAAAGTGGTGTTCTGAGGGCCTCTGGGGCAGCAGGTCAATAGGGAGCAAAGAACAGGGTTCTGCTTCTAAGTTGAGAAGAGGTTATTTCATACCAGAGGAGCATATTTGCATTTCTGACACTGCTTACTCTTTAACTGTAGTCCAAGTGATAATACACCTCTGAAGTCCTAGAGTGTTAACTGCAATTGCTGGGCTGGGTGGCAGGAGAAGAAATATCTACTCAAACATATGCTATATTTAGAGTTGTTAGTCTACCAAAGGGCAGTATTAGCATTCTGTCTTCTGAGGACTGTTAAGCTTGGAAGTTTCCAAAGGAGTTGGCAATGCTTTGTCCAGCATAGGAGCCCATTAATGTAAACTGTCTTGGCAAGAGACTTGAAAGATATAAAGTAGTTATTGGCTCAAAATTTGATTCTCAACCAGTTTATTAGTATCACCTGAGGTGCTTTTAAAACATACTGATGTTCAGGTCCCACTACAGATCAATTTAAATCAAGTCATCTGTAGGGATGGCCTGGGCATTGGGACATAGCTGATGCTTCTGAAAGCTCCTAAGGGATTCAAGCAGACTGAGAATCGCTGCTCTAAAAAAAAAAAAAAAAAGGAAAGGAAAATAGTATCCAGGGCAGAATGGCTTTAGGGTTGGTTTTTGGTCTCTCTAGACATCTCTCTCTCTGGCCTTACCATATATTTATTCATTTTAGAAACCAGGTTATTCTAATCTCCTGGATTAATGTAGTCAGAGGAACTAAATATTGAAGTAAAACATCAGCCTCATATATAGATTCAAGTGAATCTGGACTGTTATTTCAAACTTCAACTTTGTCTTGTGGAGGCAGAGCCCAGCAAGTTGTCCAAAGCAGCAGAGCGCACAGTGGGGGCTTGTGTAGGGACCGGGTTGCTCTTGAATTTGGGGTTGATATGAATGCCATGCAAGCAGGTGCCTCTGTGAAACTAAGACAAGGGCCAACTCAAGCCTGAAAAATTCAGCTCATGGCTATGATTGAAAGAAAACAAATCTGGTAGTTTTCCTACCAATTAATTGTTTAAATTTGCTTTCAAAATGACTGAAATCAGCCAACGGACTGATTTCATTTTCTATTTGGTAAACAGAATGAACATTTGAACCTATCTACCGAGAAGTTTCGCCTCTCCTTGCCAACCACTTGGAGCCACCAGTCCGAACCCGTCGAGACATAAGCATTCCAGTTCTACAGGAACTAGATTGTTAGAGAAAAAGCAAGTCATCTCTCTGTGGAACAGTCAACCCAGCTAGGTGAGAGTGTTGCTAACCTTACTGTATGGGAGACACCAAAGGGGGACATCCTTCACTTGTTAAGTGCTGGGACTGGTCAGGAGGAATTTGAAACTGAGAATTCTTTGTTCTAGTTGCAATCATGTCATTAGTGGAAGAATGGCCTCAGGCATCTGTGACTGAGACAGGTGTTTGTAATTGGGCACATTAACCAGTAATACTCTGCAGATTAACCAGTACAGACCATTTCCCTTTTCAGGATGTCATTCCATTTTCTAAGGTAACCAGATATAGCAAAGGCATTGTTTCCCATTTATCTGGAGACTTTTGTTTGATCCAATTTAACTAATGTTGTCAAATCCTTAAATAAATCTTTTGCTTATTGAGTTTTCTAAGGTACATTAAATTACATTTGGGGCTTTATTATTTCACATTGACTTGAATTATAGATTGCAGTTGCCAAAGAGCATAAGCCAAGTCCCAAGGGCATCTCTTCAGGAACAGCTCTTACTGAATTAAGGAGCATGCCATATCAAAGGAATTTCAAACCTTTCTAAAATGAACATGGAACGCTATAAATCAGATACTCACAGAACGACCTCCACATGGTCCAAAGCCCATTGATCATGACCGGTTCCATTGTGGCGTGGTTGCCACCAGCGCAATAAAACTCCTTTCACCCGTGCCTCCCTAGGTCACAGATAGAAGGACAAAGAGGGTGAACACTAGAAAGCAGAGAACTTTCTAGTATGTGACTTCCAGACTTCAAATATAATAGGCTAATCTAAAGCAACAAGATTCTAGGCATGGAATTCAGATTTGCTTAGGTCATGGTACTCTTCGGAGCAACATTAAATGTTCTTGGCTACTCAAGGACTTGTAATACTTGTACATCTCTCCCTTATTCCCCTTGCTACACTAATACTGGGAAGAGCAACACATTCAGTCAAAACACATGATGTGCCTCCCATGTGGGCACTGTGCTAGAAGCTAGGGGTACAAAAGTGACAAAAAGCTAAGCAAAAGTGACATAATTCCCTATCTGCAGAAAATTTCACATAAGCGTACCCAGTAGAAAATGTAAAATGTTGTTTTCAATCTTTTCTGACTCTACCCTTGACATCACCACACTATTATCTGTGTCTAAGTGTTATGCAGGTATGTTCTTTAGCTAATTTCTTCACCTTGTTTCATCCAGTCCCCCCTTCCCCTCCCCTCTGGCAGCTGTCAGTCTATTCCATTTGTTCATGCTTCTGTTTCTATTTCGTCCTTCAGTTTATTTTGTTCATTAGATTACACATATAAGTGAAATCATATGGCATTTGTCTTTTTCTGACTGGCTTATTTCACTTAGCATAATAATCTCCTGGTCTATCCATGCTGTTGCAAAAGGGGATAACTGTAATAATGTTAGCAATAAAAAATAAAGAAAAAATTATTTTTACCCCTCCCCCCAAAATAAAAACACAAAATATTGTTTTCTAAATGACTAGATATACTGGTTAGAGTATTTTGCCTGTTGTTCTCATAGTAAACAGTAACAGAATTTTGGAGATCAGGGTTAGACTTGGTTCTGCCATGACCTAAGTTTGTAGTGTTAGTTCAGTAACTTCACCAAACTTCTAGTTCAGACTCTGATTCTCAGGGATTTTGTGTGAGGCAACCCCTCTCCATTTGGGCCACTTACAGGGGGACGTTGTAAGATACTCTCTGAGCCTGTGTAAAGTCCTTGGGCTGGTGCTGTGCAATCACGTGCCAAGTGATCCCATTGTTGACGCTGTACTGCAGCAACACAGCCTTGTCCACCGCATGGGGGCCGCTCAGGTCGCTGTTACAGCTGTCTGTCTGTGAAGCGCTCCCAATTTGCAAAACAAACATGATTTTGCTGAAAAAACACGGGGAGAACCATCTTAAAACAAGAGTCAGGATGTATTGAGGGAGTTATACTTTCTAATTTAAAAATAATTCTTGTTCCTAAAGTCCATAATTCCCTAGTTCATAATATAGTAAAAACAAAGCAGCCAGTTTTATGACTAAATCACATTACTAGTAAACTTTGTTTATATTATATTTTACAGTATATGTATGAAAAATAACCTTGAAAAGGCTGGTTTTCTTTATTTTTTAAAAGTTTATTTTTATTTTTGATTTTAGAGAGAGGGGAAGGGAGGGAGAAAGAGAGGGAGAGAAACATTGATGTGTGAGAGAAACATTGATTGGTTGCCAGGCATGTGCCCACACCAAGAATTGAACCGGTGACCTTTTGATTTGTAGGATGATGCCCAACCAACTGAACCACACCAGCTGGGGTGAAAAGGCTGGTTTTCTACACAAAGAAAATAATTATGACTTTCAAATATCTGTCCTCTTTTTCATGATGTTAGAAGTCTTGTTAGAATATTTCACCTGAAACACCTTCTATACTCTCAAAGGTATGAGCCAAACAGCAGCGGAGGACATGAGAGGACAAGAAATAAAACCACAATATTTATGCTACATAGTTTTTTACAAATATAGTAGCTCCAGGGTGAATAGCATCTACACAGGTGCTCCGAGGGATAAATCATCATGTCTATTTTAGAAAAGAATGTCTGTCTGGAGATCACAGCAGAGGGAAAACTGAATTAGACACGCAGGCTCCTGCCCTTTTTGATGTGCCCTTTTGCTTTTCACAGGTATCCTTGCCCATAGAAGACAGTTTTAAACATAGGAGATCTAGACCCAGTGATGAATAGAGTAATTCTATTTAGGGTAGGTGGTCAAATAAAGCACTAGACTTAAAAGTTGCAAGTGCATAAATTAATTTAAAACAAAGTTACTTGTACAATATGATGTGTAGTTGTTAACAAAGGAGCTAGTTGTCGCTCTATATGGGATCAAGGATAACTTCAAGTTGTCTCTAAGTACATCTTTTTGGTAGGAAAAAACGGGATGGAGGGACAGAACATCTTTTGACATCTCCATGGTTAGCATATAAAAATTAATTTTATTATACTTTGATTGTTCATCATATTGAAGGCCCCTAAACCTCCCTTTCTGCCTCTGAAAATAAATTAGTAATATTTTCCAAAGTGAAAAACCTCAAGAAAACATCTATATTTTTATTAACCAAATATCTAATTCTCAAATATACTTGTAGCTACTTAGCACTTTTCAGCATTCAGGCAATATTCTAATCCAGTACTTAGCAACGTTCAAAGAACCTTGGAATCAATTCTTGAGTTATACAGACAAAAAGCTGTGTTTGCACTGGCTAAGTAGCTGAGCCAGGAAGGGTGGGGACAGGGCCAGGTAGGAAATCCAACCCTCCTGGGATCTCTTTTTCTCTGTCACTTTTCTAGTCAATTTACAGTGCCTGCCCACTTTATTCTACATTAAGATGCAGCTCTTACAGCATGTGAATTTTTAAAGTTCTCATCCATCATCCATACTCCATTTCTATCTATTGTGACTACATATGCTGAATATAGATAAATGTTTGTGTGACTGCAAATCTACTTCTCATATACATTTACATTTATAGGCTCACAAATGGTCAACATTAAATAATCTATACAGATGATCCATAGTCAATTCCTTATTTTACTTAATTTTTTTCAACTTTATTGAGATATAATTGACATAAAACATTGTGAAAGTTTAAGGTGTACAATGTGTTGATTTGACATACTTATCAATTTTTTATATTTGGTCATTTCTCTAGGTTTATGCCTATGTGTGTATGTGTGAAGAAATGTGATAAATTAAAGCAAAGCATAATTCTGAGTTGTGAAAACATACTGCTTCCTCATACCAAATTCAAATGACACTTAGGTTTCCACTGCTTAGTGACACCTATGCCCTAAAGTTCATGATCATATCTGACAGAGAGTGGACAATGAACAGTTTTGCGACTGCTTCTATGTGTGAACTATACCACAGGAATTGTGTTACCTTGCGCGAGTGAGATCCAGAGGTTTGGTGGCTGCTTGCCTTATCTGACAGCCATTGAAATAGAGCGAGTCTCCGTGTGCATAGGGCACCAGCTGCCCACAGCCACTTCCTATCACTCCGCCTTGGATGGTCTCCCAGTTTGCCTCAGTGACTCTTGCTGACTCAAAATTATCCTTAATATAACTGGGAAGGTCATGACTGAAAACAGAGCAATCATCACCTAAAGGGAAGGAAATAACTGCACAGATTAGCTGCAACAAGCAGAACCATCAAGCAGAATCATTAAGAGCAAGCATTCAATTTCAGATTTAATCCATTGTTGTTACTATAAGAATGACAAAATAACCAAGCAGGTATAGACTCCCTGAAATAAATGTTTCTCTTTATTTTAGCAATTATTGGCTAACATTGTTGAAATAAATCCCATTATCTCTGAGTCAGTGTTTACTAAAAAATGTAGTTGCTAAACACTTCTTGCTCATGTATACCTATTATTTAAATACCACAGCATCTGGTCAGGACTTCATGTTTACCAATGATAGGTCTCAGTAGGAAGCTCTCACCCTGGCATGAGAGGCCAACCTAATTTCTTTCCCCATAGCATGACTTTGTAGCAGAAAATAAGACAAATCATGTTTTTGTTCTTCTAGTTCTATACTTGAGGATTCTTGAGAGCAGAGTCTGTATTTTATTCATTATTGGATTCTAACACCTAGCACAATACTTAGTAGGTATAAGATATTCAATAATGAAGCTGCGATAAATAAATGCATAATAAATAAACTGGAAATGTCTCTCAGAGACCAGTGGGCTGAAATACTAACATTTAAATAAGGTGCTACATTAGCAAATGTGTGTGTGCTTGTGTTTTTCCTTGATCTGAACAGCCCAACTTTCCTAAATGTCCACAATAGTTTAAAATCAAAAGGTTATAGAGCTCTGTTGGAGCAGGGGATAGGGAAAATTCCAGACATCTAGGACTCCTTGTGAGACAGCTGATTTGTTCATTTGCCTAAGTATCAAATTCTCCAGCTAATACACAGACAGACCCAGCCAGTCTCAGTGGTAATGAAACCAGGGGAAAATATGACCATTAAGTAATTTCTAATATCAGAGATATGCAGCAGTCTACATTAATCACACTCATTTCATTTGCAGGCAAGGAAATAGCATCAACCAAGAAATTTTACTCTGGAATTCAAAACTATGGCTTCTTTCATTTTATACTTGGGAAGTTGCATAATTCTGGTACCCTTTGGATAAATCAGAGCTGTGAGAGACAGCAAGGCTGACTGGAAAGAACAACCTGAGCACCAGTCTTCATTCTGACACTTACTGTCTCTGCAACTTTATGCAAGCTACTTAACCTCCCTGCCTCAGTTTCTTTACCTGTAAAGTGGGAATAATTATATTAGCTAATTTATTGGAATACCATAAACACTGAACAGACTGCTGAATGATTGCTGCACACTGTGTAAATAGTAAAGCATAAGATAATGTAAGAATTCATTCAAAATATAATGGTAATTATGTAAAGTGAACTTTGTAACGATAGAGGCAAAAGCCTGTTAGAAACATTACATTGGAGGAAAGCAGGGCTGTGGGCCTCCTAAAAGGCTGACAGAAAATTTTCTATATCAGGACTTGGTAGATTCTCTGACCCAACCATACACAGCTCCTAGAAACCCAAGCAGTAAAAACGTTTTTTTTGAGTTATGAAGGTCTTCTTTTTTTTCTTTCGTCTTTTTTCTTTTTGGTGATGGAGTGACTTGGGAAACAGAACATCTTGAATTGTCAGCTACATCTTGGGAGGGCAGTGGCAGCTGCTGTTGGGAGAGGCTATGAGAAAAAAGGCATATTGGCAGCTAGGCCAGGGAGGAGCAAAGCCCAGAAGTGGAAGTGAAGTGTAGGGGTGAGGGCAGGGAGTTATATGGAAGATGGGGAATGTGAAGGACTATAGAATTCCGAAGTAGATAAAATCTGCATTAAAAAATACCTGAAGGAACATAGCATTAAACTGTCTTTGAAAATTCATCCCAAAGATAAATAACTTTGTGGTCAAAGAGTATGTCATTTATCCCAAATTCCTCAAGCTGGAGTTTCTATCCACTGCCTAGTGGCCTTTGCATTCGTGTTCAGGAGAACCTTATATTCTCCTGCATTAGCAACAGCATTCTGGAATCCAGACCTTGGAAACTCTCATCGCAGATGCAGACAGCGCCGGTGGTGCAGTATCCGTGCCCGCTGCAGAGCTTGGGGCAAGCCTCCCCGATGTACACGTGGTCAATTGCCCAGCTTTGCTTCTCAGGCTCTTCCCCCTTCTGGATCCAGCGGAACTGTGTTGCACTGAAAGTCCCATAGAAAACAAGAGGGATTCAGTAGGCTGTTATTTCCCATGGCTGTCTCCAGCCTCTAGCCCTGAGAATGGGGCCTATTTCTGAGAAAAGGGCTTCCCGAACTTCTCCCTCAAGCACTGACCAGCAGAGGAGACTGAATGTATACTCCTTAGACTTGGGAGTACACCTCAAAATGCTATTCTGGAAGCTTGTGCCTTCCCCAAACATTTTATGTGATTTCCTATTTTGTTCCATAATTAATCCGTGCCTATTTTTCTTACAGAGATGTACCATTTTCTAAATCTTTGAGTGAAATGAATGCTGTCCTAGGAAGATTGCACTCCATTATGTTTACCCTGCATCTTTTCATAACCTGACCAATGCTGCACACACCAGAGGGTATTTGTATCTGGAATGAGTGCAGCCTTTGGGAACGGGGCCAGTTCCAGGTCTTCAGGGATCTGTGATTTGGGGCTTGTAATTGAGTTTGGCATGTGCTGTGGTATTCAGTCAAAAGAAAATTTGAGATCTGTGAGTCATTTACAAACATGACCCAAATTTCTTCCTATTTCTTCTGGAGACATGGAATTGCCCTTTTGGGGCCTAGGATGATGAGAGGAGGAACAGAAGAGGGGACAGGGTACTAAGGCTGCAAAAAAACCTCCAAACTCATTTTATCAATTATCTCAGCTCACTGTGTGAGCTCTGTAGAGACTGCCAGAAAATTCTTCGAAGTTTACCTCAGTATGCAACCCACCTGGAGGAGACATGGTCAGGCAGCTGAAAGGTGATTCTCTTCCAGCTCGAGCTGTTGACAGCATTGTAGATGGTGGCTTCATGGAACTGGAAGGGGGAACAGCCGATGCTGTTCGAAGAGGAGGGAAGGCACTGGCTCTGAACAAGCTGCCAGGAATCAGACCTTCAGAAACCAAAGAGGTTATATTAGACAACTGTTAAGATAAATATATGACCTGTCTAATGTGAACATAATGCTTTAGGTTTGGGCTAAATAAAGATATTTTAATGTGATTTTCATATTTCTTATACATATTTATAATTACAGACAATAGAAAACTTGAAAATAATTCCACACAGATATATTCTAATTCATTACAAGTACATGAATATATTCACAGACAATAGAATAAAATAATAGTATTCATGGTACTGCATTCTAATGGCTTTCTCCCACTGATACTGTTACCAGAAATATACCTGGGGATGATTGACAAAATTCTCTGTCTTACCAAATTTAACTCATTTCAAACTTAATTCATTTCTAAAATTGGTGGTGGGAGACAGGTCTATCAACACCCTAAGAAAGTAAGTGCACTGTGTCATACTTTATTTGATACAGCCATTACGCTTTTGGAGATGTAACCCCTGTTGAAGCATATTCAGATCTTTCATTCATGGACTTTAATTTTTGTTAAGATTGTTTGAAAATGAGTAATATGAATAAAAGCGAGTTCTACTTTGGGAAAAATGTAGTGTCTTATTTTAAAATGTCAAGTTTTTATGAAAATAGATTTTTCTTAGTTTGAAGAAAAAATTTGAAAATAAGATGTGTAAATTTTTATATGAATGAAATTTGTACATGTGAAATACACATGAACTGACACTTTAAAAAAATTCTCACCTCATAATATTTGTTATTATTGATTTTAGAGAGAGAGGAAGGGACAAACTGAGAGACAGAAACATCAATGTAAGAGAGAAACATTGATCGGTTGCTTCCTGTATGTGCCCTGACTGGGAATCAAATCTGGAACCTTTTGGTGTATGGGATAATGCTTCAACCAACTGAGCCACCCAGCCAGGGCTGAACTGATATTTTTAATACAAAATATTGTTCCTTTGTAAACAGTTGCCTTAAAAGTAGACAACCATTTGAATTCTGCATTCAGCTTTGGAGGAAATGTAAAAATTATTTCACGAACCTTGCATCCTTAGTGTACTCCAACATTACAGAATGAGGGTCACCACAAGACATGGCTTCACAACCAACTACAATCTAAAACAAACATAAACAATCAGTATGCATCAGGCAAGATTTAATATCTATCATTAATTAGAAATCCCATCTGTCCTCATCATGACTTTGATCAGTAGTCAAAAAATACTCATAGAAGTTTTTACAAAGCAGCCTCCAGACACCTAGAATATATTCTTTTTGACTTCAGCTGAAGATGTGTAATTTTGCATGAAGATGAGAATTAAGGTTAAAAAAGTACTATTGTTATTTACTTAATTAGTATAACATAATAATCATAAATTTGGAGAATGTAAATTAGCCTAAAGGAAAGTAACATTTGGAGAATTAATGGAAAGAAACTCAAAGTATTACTGGTTCAAAACATTTTCATTGCTAGCCTAATTCTTGATGCTACTATTTTTATTTGTAATTAAAAATAGCAATTTTTAATGACTTAATATCCATTCTTTGGGTTTTTCCATTTCCATATGAATAAAAGTTTTCCATATTATATGTGATTCATTATTTGAATAATCAACAATGCATGAATGCTATAAAAATTTAGTGATTCAAATTTAAGTCCTAATCATCTAATCAACAAGTCCTATTTCAGGTTTGATACTGGAGAAGGTTAGTGATAAAAATTTCAGGCTATACACTCATGAATAAAACAATTCTGGCTTCAGAGAGAGAATATAAAGCATGCTCTAATAATGGAAATATAAATCATAAAAAATTACAAATAAAATGCTGTGCTGCTTCATAAGAAGGAGAGATTGCATTTAAGAAGTGATAATTATGTGACATGATAGAGATGCTAACTATTGCTATAATGGCAATCATTTTACAGAATATAAATGTATCAAGTTATCATGTTATACAACTTAAATTTACATAATGCTATATGTCAAATATATTTTAACTTAAAAAATTCATCAAATAGCATGCATGTGAGTTGCCCTGAAGCATGGGAAGTGTGTGAGAGGTAGAGATAGGAAAAAAACATTTAGGTAGAAGGACTGAGTTTGGTAAACCGTGATGTGTAATCTAAGGTGTTTGGCCTTAATTTAGTAGGCAATGGGGAGTCATTAAAGATTATGAGCAGTGGAATGATAAGCTCAGAGCTGTGCTTTGTGAAGACCAACCTGACTTGCTGTTGAAGACAGGTGGGAGTAGGGAGAGATTAGGGGTGGAAAGACTAGCTAATGGACTATTGATTTATTAGGGGCAGAATGGAGGTGGTAATAGTGCAAACAGAGAAGATGGGATGGGTGCCAGGAACACTGAAAATCTGAATTAAAAGAATGCAGTGAATGATTAGATGTAAAAAGTAAAAAACCAGACTACTTTAAAATTTAAAGTTGGTGAATAGGTGAAAGGTAGTGCCATTAATAGAAACAGGAAAATCAGAAAGAGGAGTTGGTATGAGGAGGAAAGATATAAAGTTCACTGTTAGATATGTTGAGTTGAGATGCCAATAGGACAAAGGTGTGGAAATGTACACAGGCTGTTAAAATAGTGAATTAGTTGCAGTGATCAAGTCAAGGTTGGCTATGACAATTTGAGAGTTGGTCTTAAATATATGATACCTGAAGCCAGGGATGAATAAAATTCCTAATGGCAGAACGTCTACGGTGGGAGAAGAAAGCCGAGGAAAAGTACTGAGAAATGCTGACATTTAAGGGACTGAAGGAAGTGAAGGAGCCAAAGAGGAGGTAGAAGTAAATATAAAGATAAGAGGAGAACTGGCAAGAACCCAGAAGCCAAAGGGAAAGAGAATGTCACAGGCTTGAAAGGGCAAGGGCAACAGTGTCAAATGGTACATAGAGAAAAGGGAGGATGAGGAATGGATAAAAGTTATTGGATATAATAGTGTTTAGAAAGTCTATGGTGACTTTAAAAAATGCAGTTTTAGTGATACTTTATTAGATTTCTTGGGAGAAACTTCTTAAAACGTATTATTTGGTTATAGGAGAAGATGTCAGTCTCTGTTTTAAGCTTGATAGAGGCATCAAAAGAGGAGGCCCCAATCAACTTAATCAAATATGATGACTTTGATATGGGCCACAGCATGGGCATGGTAGAGGGATAGCCTTTACTGTTAAAGGATGTGGCATAGAATGATAGATGGTAGGATACTGCATATGACGTATGACCTTGAACATCTTTCATGACATTAAGTCGATCATAGTCCTGAGGGGCTGGTAGCATTTGGGGAGCTTGCTCACCCATCAGTCTCTGAAGGAAACTTTAACATAGAGCTGAAGAAAAAGAGTGAATACCTTTTTTCCAACAGATCTGAAGAGTTTTTCCATCTTTAAAACTGAAACTCCATACCCATTAAACAAGAACAACTCATTTCTCCTACCGACTGTCAATACATTTTTATTGCTGCTAATAAGGATTCTTACTATTAAGTGTCATTGTAGCACATCTGTTTAAATAAGGGCATTAGAACAACTGCTGTTTGTCTTTATAATGATCTAGTAATAAAGTGCATTTCTGTAATGGCCTTTCTTTTAGTGTTTTGTAATAATAAATACATCAATTGATAGTGCTTTATCTTTCTCTCTTACTGTTAATTAACTCCTATGACTTCCCTTACATCCTTCTATATGGATAAATATTCACTTAAAAGAGTACTTTTAAAATCTTTGAGGATTTGGGAGTTCCAACTGGGCTACAGGTTTGTGTTTGGAAGTCAGAGACAAAAGGAAAATGGAAAGACATAATATAAGAGGATAAACAAAGAAGCAAAGTGGCTTGATATATGACATAGGCATAGAATAAGAGAATAGGGGGTGAGATAGAGAGATGGACAGAGAAAGAGAGAGAGGCAGAGGCACCTATCTGAGCTTTTTTAAAAAAAATATTTATTTATTTATTTATTTATTAGAGAGGGAGGAAACGAGAGAGGGATAGAAACATCACTGTGTGGTTGCCTCTCACTTGCGCCCCCAACCGGGGACCTGACGTGCAACCTAGTCATGTGCCCTGACTGGGAATCGAACCAGTGACATTTGGCTCACAGGCCAACACTCAATCCACTGAGCCACAGCAGCCAGGCACCTATCTGAGCTTTGTATTCCAAGGCTTGAGAAAGTGAACCCCAGATTACATATCAGAGAATAAAAACACAGTTATATTTCTTGTTGTTTCAGTATAGTTATAGATTTTATATATGCTCAGATAATCCTATCTGATAAAGGCCTTTGTGAAAGATTACTTCTTTCACTCATAAGATTAAGCCTCTTATAATAAATGAAATCAAGCATTTCCTTATACTTGAACAAATAAGCATTCTCCCCACATCTCCTCGCTTAAACAATGTCATCCTCTGTTTGGAAGAGCCACTTCCCCTTACCTTAAATTGCATCATATACCCTGGCTGTATAATGAGTTCTCTGGAGGAAAGCACATTGTAGGTCTTGTCTTTCTTTTTATTTGGCCAGTAGAGGTGGAAGGATGGATTGCCACAGAATCCTGCTGTCCTTACTGCATTAGGGTAAAAACTCCAGTTTTCTTCATGGGAAGTGCCTTCTGTTTAGGTAAATTGGAAGTGATATGGTATGTTATTCTTTTGAACTGATTGGCTTATTGCTGAATTACTTGAATGCCTATGCTCTAACTTTCTGCTTATCCCTTAAGATTTATTCTTATTTTATTTAATTGGTATAAATATAAGTTCAAGATGAGAAATCAAATCTAGAAAGATTAAGTGCTAGTACTATAATTATTCCCCAACTTTTAAAATATAATTGCTAGTCTGTGTAATTTTCACCATTGCAAAATTATTCTTGATATGCTTTGAAACCAATGCAATGTATATCTCTGCAGTACAGAAATTCCTAAAGACACTAAGTTATTTGGGGGTATTGAAATTTTTAATTATATTTAGAGCTAGACATTTTGTCTTTAATAGGATTTATTAAATTCTCAGTTGACATTTCAACAAGCCACTAACTTTTAAGATTTATAAACCACTGGACAAAACAATGGGTAACATTTGTTGAGCACTGAATGTATGCTACACACTCTTCCAAAGGCATTTCAAGTAGTAATTCATCCATTGAAAGACTGTTCGATGTCTTGTTTCTTACCATCATCAAAAGTGTCAACCAGTTGACTGGGATTGATTTCTGCTCCGCCAATCAAAATGTTGTCCAGTGCCCACTGAGCACGCTCCACCCCGGAGACCACAAGTCCATTGCTGATCACAAAAGGCTGCCACCAGCGAAGCCGAGTTGTGTTGGTGAGGGCATCCTCAGGAAGAAGTATGTAATCATGTCTAACAGAAATGTATTTCTGATAATCCATCTCATGGAGCAAAGTCCAAGTAATTCCTATAATAATAAATAAATCAACATAGTAACATATCTGGGGAAAAAAACCCACAGCTCCTGCAAGCTTTTCCCCCACCAAAAAATCTTCAGCCAGACAATGAGAATTGATGTAACTGACTTTAATGTAAATGCTGAGCACTTATAAATATTGTTGCGAAATGAGGCTGATGTTATGAGGGGAAGGTTATTAAGAAATGCTTGGCCAAAAATAAAAACTCTAAATAAAAATTATATATTTTCTGCTGTTAAAATTTTGTTCTAGATTCTTACATGCAATATTTCTCATGAATATGAGAAACATCCACGTTTTTCTGTTTCTAGACAAGAACTGCTAGTATTTTAAGGTATAGCTATTATAATTCTATGCAATTTGTGATTCATTGAATTGATATGAAGTTTCCCTCTTAACAACTGATAAGACTGTAAGTGGGATGTTTAACTTACTTAAGGAAACACTGAAGAGGGTAAAATAGTTTAGTGCCATCTATTTACCTGCTAGTTATTAAGGATATCTATCTGCTAAAGCTGATTTTCTAAAGACCTCATGTGGTATTGCTTCTGCTTTCAGCTACTTCAAAATAATAAAACAGAATTTGGTGAAAACAGTGGATGACACCCTCACAAATTCAGACCAACTTCTTTCATAATTAGTAAAGTTTTCTTTAAGATTCGCTTAGCATTTATTACATGCTGTTCACATGAAAGCTTTTAAAAACATTTAAAAATGTTTTTAAAATTATATTTTACTTGGAAAAGTATACAAAAAATTAATAAAATTATCTTCAAATTGGATCATTTATAATCTAGCTTCAGTTAAGTATAGAGATTATTTTCTTTGTTCATAAACTTTGGAGCTTATTTAAACATCTTATTTTATTTTCCCTTAAATTTTAAAATTACAGTTGACATTCAATATTATATTAGTTTCAGGTATAAAGCACAGTTGTTAGACATTTATATAACTTATGAAGCGATCCCTTGATAAGTCTACCCCCGTGACACCATACAATTTTAAAAATAAGATTCCTCTCTTGTCCCTTTTTTTAAAAAAGATAGATTTTGCTAACACAGAAGTTACATGTATGGATGTGTAAGACAACTGAGACCCGCAACTTTCTCTTTGTAACTTTCACTATTTGCATTACAATGTCAACAAAACTTTGCAGGGACTCTTCTAAGGGGCACTGGATGGAATTTGGGAATCTGCTGCAAGGTACGGCTTTCACCCCTGAAACGTGCCTCCGTCGGTAGAGTAGTCCAACAGCACACCTTCCTTCCGGCAGATAGGCCGATGGCAGGAGGTCATGTTGTTCTCACTGCCGATGCGCCCCCAGTATTGCAGGAATCTGAATGCAAGCACATTATTGTCCATCAGAATAGTTATATAGAACAAGCAGTCTGTCTATTCAAGTCCTGGATAAAAACTTCTTCCACATGTGTTCCTTCCTTTGAGCCAATTTGCTAAATTGTGATGAAAATAACCCCAAATTGACTTACTTTGCCCCTCTGAGATCCAAATCTTGAGTGATAGCTTGTCTCACAGTGGATCCCCCAAAATAGAGTGCAGTGTCCTCAGCAAGAATCCCACACTCAGTACAAGTACTCCCACCTTCTAATGACATCCATAAATCAGGCTTGATCTCTTCACTGTCAAAGCGTTCCTTCAGAAAAGTCTAGAGGAAAAAAATAAGTGGCATGTGGTTAAAATAACAATTTCAGATAATGATTTCACATAATAAAAACTATGCATAAACATTACAGAATTACATCTTGAACTTTAAAAAATTAGAGCTGATTTTAAATGCCTTTCCAAAGGTATTTTGAAAAAGATAGCTTCACAATGTTCTTTTCCATCACTCAGTAAAGATCAAATAATGCTCAATAATTAGAATTTAAAGTTTAGAGAGACTCTTAAACCATTATAAGGTTGAGTAGGGAATATTCCTATTTGCAAAAAGTTACTTAAGCATATATATATAAGGTCTGTCTGGAATAAGTCCAGCCATTGTTAATATAACGAGAATGGTTTGTGTGACATTGATGTAATCTGGTAGACAAGGAGAGTGGACTGGAATGCACATGTCTGAACAATGATGACTTCATGTACTATGGGGGGCGGTAGACCCCATTGAGTGAGCATGTGTACTGTGAAGCTGTAGCATCCAAAATGACTGAGCAAGTAGAGCAACGAATCTGCATCAAATTTTGTTTTAAGCTTGGACATTCCTCCACAGAAGCTATTCAGATAATTCAGAAGGCCACAGCTATGGGCAACTGGTGATTGGCAACTTCATCATGACAACATGCCTGCTCATGCATCATGCCTTGTGATGAGTTTTTTTGCCAAACATCAAATCACCCAGGTGACTCTGCCCCCCTCCAGCCCATATTTGGTGCCCTGTGAGTTCCAGCTTTTCCCAAAACTAAAATCACTTTTGAAAGGGAAGAGATTTCAGGAAAATATGACAGGGCGGCTTATTGTAATTGAGAGAACTGTGTGAGGTCTCAAGGTGTCCACTTTGAAGGGGACTGAGGCATCATTGTCCTATGTACAATGTTTCTTGTATCTTGCATATTCTTCAATAAATGTCTCTCTTTCATAGTACATAGCTGGATACTTTCTCCAAAATTTGTACTCCCAAATTGTTTATTTATTTACATGGTATATAAAAGTACTATTATAATATATTACAATATTATGAAATGCACAAAAAATGAAAATTCAAAGAAATAAGATAAAGTATAACAGATGTGCTAGCACTTTTTCCATCAGGAGTGTGTGGCCCCACCTAAGAGACTGCTTTAGGCAACCATGACCCTCCAGTTTGCAGCACAGAGTGAACTTTGAATGTTTATGTGGTTAAGTAAGGATATTTGAAACCAAAGTTTTCCATATGAAATCAAAAGAACATCAACCTTAAAGACTTTTCATATATTTATCAGGGCCAAGGTTCAGGACAATGGGGAGAGAAGTAATCAAGATCTAGAATAAAATATTTTCCTTGGACCTCCAGTTTATCCTTTTAACTGAGAATAACCAAGAACCAGAAACAGTATATTTTCCAAAGAGAGCAGATAATTAAATATTAGGGTTCATTATAGCTACATTTTGTATAAAATTATTTAATCCCCTCATATCATAGCAAGATATTGATTATTCATTTTTCCCATAGTATATTAATTTTTTTCAGTACAGTTTTGCATTAGGTTGAGGTACCCAATGTTTTTTAATGGTAGAACTATATCATAAAAATAATTTGTGAGAGTTATAATTAGAGTAATTATACAGAAAAACTATAAACTTTTTCACTTGAGAGTTATCTAGTTGCTACTTACTGTGTAGTTAAAATGATTAAATAGACCCTCTTCAAACTTAGAACATAACCATCTGTATGGTTAAAGATTTGTAGTCCTATGTGAGTCTCACCTTACCTCACTGATGTTAGCAAATAAATGCAGTTTTAAAAATGGAGGATTACATGTAAGAACACTAGAGTCAGAAGACATGGATCATTAACCATGTAAACTCTCATTTAAAAGACTTGAATAGGAGTCCATAATATAGATTTGTACAATTTCTAATTCAACTGACGAATGCTAAGGACATTGAATGTTGTGAAAGAAACTAGAATTTTTTTAGTTTACTCATTACTTGTGACTATGTTTCTTATATTATAATCTCATTTAATAACAAATAGACTAAAAGCTTCAGATGCAAGTGAGCATTGTGCTACTTTTTTTTTTTTTAATTTAGCAGTTCCCAAAATGTTGAAATGTTATGGAAAAAAATGAGAGCACATGTTTGCCCCTTATATGTCTGATTTCAATCATTGTGCATTTTTAGCTTAGACATTTTTCTGTCATTGGAATGAAAAATGTACTATATTTATTCACAGAAGTAGAATGCACATGTGGCAACTGTGTTGGGTAACTGTATGTGCTTTGCATATTAAATAACAATATAACAGGTAAAGTTCCCAAGAATGACCTTTCTATTCTTAATAGACAACCATATTTCAGCAGTTGTCAAATCAGAACTCTGAATTTTCTGAACAAAAATTCAGGTACTGTTTAGTATTTTTTGAAAAAAATTTTGTGGTAATGTTATTTGCTTTATTTAGTAACAACAGTCTTCTCCTTCAACATTACATCTCCTGAAAAAGCAATGTTAAGAGTGCTTAAAACTGACTTTAAATAAAGAGTCTGCTAAAAAAAAACAACCCCAAAACAGAGTATTTCTGGTCTTTATACAGTCTGGTGTATTTGTAAATTAGGTAAATTGTACTAGAACTTGATCCTAATACACTTGTATTTAAGGAAACTAAGATACACATGTCTTGGTTTCCATCCAAAGGATTTATTTATTTGGGGACTCCAAAGAACACTGTTATAAATTCTTAGTCTCACACTTAAGTTGGTTCTTAAGACAGGACCTAGCATGTGAGTAAATGCTCTCTGTCAGGGCCTTTAACATTACCTTTAGAGCGCGAGTCAGGTAGCAGTTGGGCCCAAAGTATCCCGGATCACAGATGCACTGTTCCTTTAAGCAATCTCCATGGCCTCTGCAGTTGTCCAAGCATCCAGGGCCCAGGTAGAAATTATCGATTGCCCACTGCATGTCTGAGTACTTCTGATAGAACCTAAACCTTACTGGACTGTTAGCAACACAAAAGCAAAGGAGTGAAAAACAAAAGTTAACTTTGTTCACGTTCATTTTCCTGCATGTACATTCAATGTGCAAGAGAAAAAAACATTTAAGACGGTCTGAGAGGATGAAATGGATTAACAAAAAATGCTTTCTGACTACCATTATTTTTCTACTTCTAGTCATGGAACTTTAGAGCCAGTTTCATTTAAATTTTATATAATATGTGAGCAAACTTGTAGAACACAATGAAAACACAATGAAATCTCTATTTCAAACAATGAGAATATTTTAAAACCAAAATTATCATAAATCATGTTGCTTATAAACTGGAGTTCAGTGACTGCATTGCAATTTAGAATCATTAATTGCATTTCTGAAATTGTACAGAAGGGGAGTGAATCCATTGACAGAGCCTTGTCAGCATACACCCAGCCCTCAGGTGGTTGGGAAACAGAAACTTCTGAATTCCCCAAAGATAATCAATATTCTCAGAGTAACTATGCTAATTAGAAAACAAATTTGAAAGGGTTATATTAAAGGACAGTTTCCGGAGATTTTAATTTCATCATTGTTCTTCTCCGCCTTCTGGGGAAAATACAAACCCCATAATTAACCTTATATTAAAATACTCCACACCACGTTGGTGTAGAGCCCAAAGTGCACAAGGAACTTTATGGGGTGATAAAATGTTCTGTATCTTGTTTCATGTGGTGGTTACATGAATTACATAATGGTAAGAGTTCACTTCAGTAAACAATTAAGAAATGTGCATTTAACTGAATGCAAATTATACTTCACCATATAAAAGAAAAGAGAGCAGGAGAGGGAGAATGAAGCAAGGACATGGTGGTGGCTCCCCAGCATGCATTTTACCTCAGATGAATCATATGAGGTAATCATAATAATACAATTCCCTTAACTATTGACCGAGTCAGGAAAGGACATTCTTGAGTTAATTTGCACCAATGGGAGGTACGGAGGTGCTTGCGCTTGCTCTGTCTTTCTTTGAAAGAAAAGCAGCTCTTTCTCTCCTACTGAACATAGGTAAGAATGCATTCTGTGCCAGGTTTCTGAAAGTCATCAATGCTCAGGGGAACCAGCCTGAAGACTGAGTGTGGCCAAGGTGTGGACAGTGGAAAAAAGGGGTTAACAATGTCCTTGAAGACACTGTTGAGGTTATGAATCAACTAATCCAAGAACCATTTATTTTTGGATTTTTTCATTATAGATATCATACATTTAATTTTAAATTCAGCCAGTGTGAATTGGGTTTTTTCTTGCCTGCAGCTGAAAGCATCCTGATGTAGCTTCCTAGCATGTTGACAGACTAAGCCCTTCATATTTGTTCCAGAAAACTGTGAATGCTTATGTAGTAAATGATATCTATGGGACTCTGGAAAAGCTGTGTGTGAGCACCTTATTTAAAGGCTCTGTGTGTTCTGGTCATATATCCTAATTCTGTTTTAGCCACCCTCTGATTCATATGGTGGAGGTTCACTTATCATTTTCTTTAATGTATCTTTTCTCCTAATCCTACAGTTGAAGAGAAATCTTTTGGAATTGCCTTCAATTAACTCATCCATAGACTTTTCAGAATACATTTTAATCATCTTGGCTCAGTACTGCTCCAAACTAATTACTTTTCACTACAGATGTAGAACATCATCGGCAGCCGTCCGTCTCGAGAGACGATGGTGTAGCTTCTTAAGAGTCTATCTGCACCGCCGAGAATGGCTGTGCAGTCCGACTCGGGAGTGACACGGTATCTGTCTCCTCCCGTGTTGAATCGACATCTTACAATGATGCTGGAGTGTCCTCTCCAGTGAAGCTGAAGCTACAGAGCCTGGGCAGGGTGATATGGAGGGTCTGCTGTTGCCCATGCAGCAGACCCCCCCTCTCTTCACAGCTGAAGGGTCCAAGGGAAAGACGGAGTCAATACAGCTTGGCTTCAGGTGCGCCACAGGAGTTGCCGGTGTTGACTACAACGTCAAACCGCCTTAGGGACTCTGGCTCCGGATTTTCTGTCGGGGTTTACTCCCTTAGCCTTTCCCCTGAAGAGGTATGCCGCAAGGCAGCGGAGGTTTTTTGGAGTCAGAGTTTTCCTTCTCTGATGTGCCCTGACTGGAAGATCGAACCAGCGACACTTAGCTCGCAGGCCGACGCTCAATCCACTGAGCCAAACCAGCCAGGGTAAAATGCAGAACATAAGGCTTTGATAAGAGATAAATGAAACCTCAAACCATATTTGTACAAACAGTATGAAGAGTTAGGATTTGTATAAATAGCATGATGAGTTCAGATTTTACTCCTGGCTCTGTCTATCATGGATTGACAAGACCGTAATGTGAAAAGCATATGATGTGTGGTGGATCACAGTCTACAAGGCCCATAATGTAATATGCACCCTTTCATCTGGCTCCAAAGCCATCACTCTTGCTCTGTCCCCATTTGCAGATACTGAGGAATGGACATAAAACGGCCTGCCAAGGCCCATCTTGACAAGTCTGAGAATTACAACTTGAGGTTTCCTTGAGTTAACTCACCATGGAGGTCACCAATAGAGTCTTTAGACTTAGGAGGAAGACAACAATTTACCCACAATTACATAGAATTTGAAGCTCAACCATAATCTACTTCTCGATGATTGGAGCCAGGCTTTATTTTAATCTTCTACTTACTTTCCCACTAAGCTTTCAGGGAGTGAGTAGGTGATCCTTTTCCATCCTTTAGTTGGAAAGAATACAGATGGCTGCGAAACACTTCCAGAGCATTTTGGGTCTGCAGGTAAGCACTGAGGGACCAGGTAATTCCAGCTCACACCGAAGTCAGTGGAGTATTGCACATGAATTTGATTCTGGGCAACTTTTTCAGACACTTTACATCCAACAGAGATCTAATAAACATAAAAGATAGATTGTTAATATATTAAACTCATATTACATGTTTCTACTCTAAGGACCTGGCACAAGAAAGTTGCTGAGCACTTGATAGACACTGCATGACATCTATTCTGTATTTTCAGGTTCATTATTTGTTCTGCTGATAGGTGAGAAAGTTGCTCAAGGTGATAAATTATAGAAAATGCCAAATGTATTTTGCAGGGAGTTTGGAAAGAAGCTGAAACCTGTGTTTTTGCTGGCTGATTGCCTTGGAAGGCCTTGGCCCTCTCTTACAAATTGTTGTTTGTTGTGCTAATGGTCTGGCACTTCTATTTGGCACAATGCTGACCAAGATGGATTGCTAACAACTTTACCAAGTTTACTATTTTGTCTTACAATTTATGACTCTCAATAAATGACTTTCAACTACAAGTGAGACACAATGAAGTAATAAGAGAAGGTGCTTTTAATAATGTCCAGCACCCTTTGTTGATGGAGGTAACCATAATGCCACATTTGTTGCTAATACAGTGGGACTAAGATAGACAGAATAAATTGGTCGACAAAAAATCTTGGCCAAAATTGACGTTAGTATTAATGCTATTCATACCCTTGTTTTTCATAACTTTCTTTCTTCAGAAACATTAAAATGCTCTTGTAAAAAAGTAGATATCAGTATAATAGCTTTAATATTCTCTTTAAAGACTGCCTAAGCTGTATAATGATTTAATTCAGGGAACTGGAATCAGTATCCTACATATTTATTATCAATATTTGCTCTATCAGTATTTACCCTGAGCAGGAACACTTCATTCTTATGGAAGGTTCACCTTGAAATAGTTCAGAAATAAAATACTTTGAAGTCATTAACTTATATACTATCGAATTTTATATTACCTAAATATTAAATTTTACTTTTCAAAGTATATATTAAGTCAGTGAAATATGCTATTAGAGGACCTTTGTCTCTTTATTTTTTTCATTTTTATATTGCTAGTATGTGGTTATTTGTGTAATTGAGACCATAACATTTTCACCTTGAACTGCACGATCCAGCCTTCAGTGGGAGTCAAGTCGTGAGTCACTGCATACACTTCTCTTCCATCGTGACTGCCACAAATCATGACACCATCAGGGGAGTCACAGAATCTTTCCACTGTACAATCATCATGGAAGAGCCAATGTTCACTCACTAAAAAAATAAAAGACAAAAATTTTATGACAAAAATAGTTGAGGCAAAATTTCACTTTAAGCAAGATCTAAAATTAAGTATAAGTCTTTGTGATATATATATTACATACAATCCACAGACAAAACATGAATGTAAACACATGATTTTAGGAATATGGACACTGGGAGGTTGAGATATACCTACTACCTTATATTAGTGAGTCTACATTTGGAAAAGAAGAATGTATGTATGTGTTGTAAATGAAAATCAAAGAGAAACATCTATTTTTTTCTCACGGATATTGAACTTTCAGGCAGGATCTAAAGGAGAACAAATTTTTAATAACGATAGGGGAGTGAGTGGAAGTGAGTTAGCATTCTGATAGTGCCATCTGGGTAATTAAAAAACTTGTTATCAGTCAAACTCATAGAACCAGTGGTTAAAGGGGCTGATGGGAGAGAGAAATGGAGAAGAATCCATCAAGGGGTACAAAGTTCCAGTAATAAGCTCTTGAGGTCTACTGTACAACACAGGACCTATAGTTACCAATACTGTATTATATACTTAAAATTTGCTAAGAGAGATCTTATATTAAGTGCTATTACCATAACAGAAAAATCAATATTAAAAAAGGGAGGGGGTAGGAGAAAACTTTTGGAGGTGATTGTAAATTTATGGCCTTGATTGTAGTGATGGTTTGTTTCATGGGTGTAAACTTATCTGCAAACTCATCAAGCTATGTCAATTATACATCAATGAAGTGATATAAAAAAAGCTTCTGAGAGTCTAAGGACAACTTAAGCAATAAAATTATGACTTGGTAGTGCAGAATACATCTTATTGTCTCTCTGTCTCTCCCTCCCTGTCCCTATCACTCACTCACACACACACACACACACACACACACACACACTCTCTCTCTCTCTCTCTCTCTCTCTCTCTCTCTCTCTCTCTCTCTCTCTCAATTCCCTTTTTTCTTCTGGAAGAGGTGTTTGTAACATCATGATCTTATCCCAGAAAGGTTTGAAATTAAACATATCTACAAGGTGGATCTAATTCGTGATATACTTTGATTTCATAGGTCAAACTTTTCTCTGCAAGTTCCCTGGTGAGCTCCAGTATTTGCAGTGGAGATGCACAAATGGGCATAACCAGAGGCTTGGTACCTCTGTACAAGCTGCAGGGTTGGATGGCCCCAGAGGATTCAAAGGAGACCAAAAAATGTAATTGGAATTCAGCCTTCACCTGTGTTGTGTTCTTCCAATTTTGTCTAAGCATGATACATATCTGTAAAACAAGCGGTTTATATCTGGGATTCAAATAGCTACTCCAGTACCATTATCTGTCAGTTTTCATTTCATGGGATTTGAAACTACATTCAATTCTACATCACTGATATAGGACTCAAGAGTCAAAGTGCGCAGAAATCTGATTTCAATAAGAATACCTTGAGACAGTTTATTCTGAGGTACATATTTTATTTTATGCTAGACCTCTGCAATGTTAGTGAAAGAAGGCTTACATTAATCAACTAACTCATCACTCTGTTCTGCAATACCACAAACAACTTCTCTAAGGAGATATTACAGTTTCTAGGAATATTGTTTTTGCAAGAAAGACAGGTGGCAAAAAATTTGTTCCTTCAATTGTATATTACCAACTAAGCCTAAAGTAAAAATCAGTATTTTAGGTACTCAAAAAACAATCTGTATTTGTTTTTATTCATATAGAAGCAGTACTTAAATCATTCTCTGATTATGAGCTCACTATGTAAACCATTACACAGGAAAAGAAAAAGAAAACAAATAATTTAGCAAAGTTTTGAACCAGATCTTTAAGAGAATAAGACTACCTGGTAGTAGTGAGAAAAATTTTAAGCTTTCCCTACTTAAAAGGGTGATTTTTATTAAATACATTTGTACTTGTACTACTGTGACACATGATGTACTAATAGATGAATTAATGAGAATAACTGACTATTCAACAATGTCAAAATGGTGACAAGTTATAATAAAATATTATACAGACATTAAAATGATTTTTCAAAGATACTTAAGAACATAGGAAAGTGACCAGAATTTAATTTAAATGAAAAAAGCATGCCATAAAATATGTATAATTTATGATTATAATTTTGTTAACATGTTTATATAAATGCATAGAAAAAAAAATCTAAGAAAAATACCAAAATATCAATGATGGTTATCCTCTGGGTGATTTTTCTTTTCCATCCTCATGACTTCTTGTATTTCCTTAATTTCACACTCTGAATATGTATTACTTTTATAATAAAACATTAATAATTAAGTATTTTATATTATTAAAATTCCTCAAATTTCATTTTTTTTTAAAGCATAGGTTTCATTCCTCTGGAAGGTCCTGATCAGTCTTATTATTGTAAAATACATCTTCTTTTCTATGCAAGATTCTAGGGTCAAGTTGTAAGTGATACACTCTCACCATCTGATGACTCAGTGGTGAATATTCCAATTATTTTCACTGTCTGGATGTCTGGATAACATTTAAAGTGTTGGTGAGATGTATAATTAAACATCTCTACTTGACCTGAAGATACTATGCTTTATGTAGGGTAACCATGGATGTGGTATGACAAAGCCACATACTTAATATAAGATACAACTTAAAAAAAAGTGACCAAGATAGTGTTATGAAATGAAAAGAAAACAAAACAGTGAAGATAAGAATAGCATGGGGAGATCCTTGCTAGTTCACTAGAATCACTGTGCTATGAGAATGAAGAGTAATAAGTAAGACCTTGGACACTCTCTGAAACAGAAAATGCCATCGCAAATGCATCTGACATGTACAATAGCTAAACAAAACATTTCAATATATTTCAATATTAAAACAAGTGACCAAAAGGTGTTGGCTTTCTACCTGAAGTAGAAAATGGAAACAGAAATGAAAAATTTTCTAAGAAAATAAAATACTTTTGTTAACAAAATTATAGGATGCTATTTATTAAAAACATAGCTGATGACTTGAGAGAAGGAAAAAGAAAAGATGTAGTTATGTTGTGAGCTAGGAAGGATGAGAAAAACAAAAGGGTGACCCCTCACTTTTACTGTTCCTATACCATTTGAGAATCTGTAAAAGATTTCATATTCCACTCTTTTGAAAAGACCCAATTTCAAACTGTATTTCCACTGGGTTTTTGTTTAGCATTATGAAAAATTTACCTGCAGTTTTGTCCTCCATAAACATGTCAAAAGCAATTCTCCCGACAGGGCCAGCGTCTGCGGGTGAGCGCTCATGTTGGGGCATGGGGGCACTGCTGAATGTGTCCAGCATGACTGTCCTCTGGTCTGCAGAGCCCGAGATGAGGACATTGTCGATGGCCCAGTCGTTCTGATCCAGGCCGTCATGTCTTGGCTGCCACCAGCGGAAGCGAGTAGCAATCTCTTTAGCATCAGGGGGTAGAAGGATATTCACGAATCTGTGAGAAAACAATAGTGGGGGTGGGAAAAGTCTTGTCAAAAGTCTCATGTAAGTGAAAGATTTATAACCATGTCACATGGTGAGTGAGAAGACATCAACCATGATGAACTGGTATGGTCTTATGAAGTCTCCCAAGTCACTCACTCTACTGTGGAAACATAAAGTAATCAATTCAAGTGCCCTGGAATTACTAACTTACTCAACTGTCCCTGGGCAGCCTTAGAGGGACTCCCCAATTTTCTGCTTGCCTGAGGCTCCTCTGGATCTGTAGGCCTGGAGTATATGCATATGCACTTGGGTAGACATAAGCGAATTGACTTTTTCTTTTCTTTTTGTCATCTTGGAGCTAATTTCATCTGTTTCCTTCTCTTGGCTCCTTGATTTCATTCTACTCCCAATGAATACCAGCAATTTTCTCAAAATACGTACACTGGATTGTGGCAGGACATTTTAATTCTCAGTCTGACAGTACCAGGCTGCATGTAATTATTTTATCAGTTGCCTGTGGTTTGATGTTTGACTTGTCTTTATGTATTATTGAAAACATTAGCTCAGTGAGAGCCATAGGTTAACAAGCATAGCATGACACCCCTGACTTAGTCACCAAGTACAGACATGGCAAAACATGGCTCCAGACTCCAACATGAACCTTAACCAGCTAAACATAAAGTCTAAAATACCCCTTAATCACAATTGTGCATTTAAACTCCAGGAATATATCAAACCCTTCCAAAGTTATATTCACAACTCATAGTCTGTTGGGGAAAAATAATTTCCTGAGGTTTATTCTCCTCTGCATAAAGTCTCACTTTTAATACATGCTAGTTACCCCCTTTTACTGTCAAAGGTTACCTCTTAGCATAATACTCCAGGACGGGGCCAACAAGCCCAAGTTTATCCTGTGAAGAACCCTTAAGCTGAGGGCTTGGATGATGATGCCCTTAGTTTTCATATTTCACACTAAAGAGATTTTGTTATTTTGTTTACACAGTATCTCCTTGTTGGTTTTAGTCTCCCTTCTTCTCTCTTTTATGTCTTTCTTGACGTATAGTGACCAGAATAGAAGGCAGTATTCTAGATGGGAATCGATCAAGATCTATTCAAAGCTAGGATGCTTTTAGTTGAATTTCCACCCAGTACCTGGATTTTAAATACTTTGTTTGATTATGTCCACCATTTTGTGCAACTTTTGGGTCATGGCAGCTTAATGGATCTTGGTCTTAGGGAAGGAAAGTGTAGACTGTGAGTCCTAGACCTTTACTGTAGTTACTGGCAGTTTGGAGATCATTGGTCATTAGGTAAATAATATTTTCCAAAGTTCATTTCCTTATGCATCTTAATTTTGAAGTTCATCTGTGCCTGACTCACCCCCTTTTCATGTGTTCACCTTGTAAGATCTTTCTATAATTTATCTCCATTGATTTAGCATGTTAAATTAACACTTCAAAGTGTATTAAAAAATATCAGAATATCTATCCATTCCTGGAGGGATGTACAAATCACACTTCTTTATCCAGAGCAATGATCTTTTAATAGCTTTATTTTTCTTTCCTATTTCTAAATTAGTTTCCTTTCTTTGATGAATCCTTGACCACATTTAAAAAACCTTTGGAGTGGAAATTTATCTAAGGCTTTTAAAAATTTAAATAAATAAATTATGACTGCAATTCCTATCTTGGTCAATTAGTTTCTCCTTTAGAAAACTAAAGTAGGTTAGACAGTTATGCTTTTATCCTACAGAAACATAACTTCCTTTTCCCTGTTTATAACACTGTTTAAGTATTCAGGAACTCACACTTGTGAGTCTTTACCACTTCCTCCATAAAGACCAAGAAAGTGGTTTATTTGGTCTGTCTATTATCTTCTACTAATAGATGAGCACTCTTATTTTGCACTATGACACCGTATACCACTTAGATTCTATTGGACTATTTAATTGGTATTCAACTTTAATCCAAGTGCAGGATTTAAATCTTTTGCTTGTGGCAGAGATTGCTGGCATTTCCTCAATTGCCATTCTGCCCTTCTTCTTTATAAGAAGAGCCCATCTTTTTAGGCAGGCAAACAGTCACCGGAACAGAGATAATGATTCCAGACTCCCTTGCATATGGGTGTGTCTCTGTGACAGAATTCTGTCTACTGAAATGGGAATGGAAATACGGGCATCTGTCAAGAAATGTCCTTGAAGGGAGACAGCATACCCTTCTTGCCCCATCCTCCTTCCTGCTGGCTAGAATGTGGAGGAGCTAGGGTCCCCCTTTTGGAGGCCATGTGTTGAGTATGGCTGTAGTACAAGGTAGAAGGAACTTGGGTCTCTATGCTTGTGAAATCACTGGAGTGCCCGTGGGATATTTACATAAGAGGGGAAAAAAACTTTTTGTTTACATCATTTTGGGTTTTTTGTCATTCATAGATGAACCTATTCTTAACTAATACATTTAATTTAAATGATTGTTCACAATATCTTAAAATTGCTTTTATTTTACCTAATTTGTAGCCTGTTCCTGGTTTGCCATGAACTGAGGGATTACCGCCCCCCCCCCCTTTTTTTTGTACTTATCCTTATTCTTGATTGGGCTGAATTCATTCCTCTTCTCCTCATCTTTTCCCTTCTCTCCTGTCTGCTCTCCATGCCTCCAACCTTCTCCTTTTCTCTTTCTCTCTTGTCTTACCCTCCTCTTCCTTCTTCTCCTCATACTTTAATAAATATGATCTTTTCCTTTTTAATAAACTTCTTGACTTTCCTATTAGTCACATTGATTGCTTTCTGCCCTTCAAGAATATATATATTTTAAAAAATGATCCATGCATTGTGTTAATTCAGGGTTTTAAAATAAGGAATTTAAAACTAGACTCCAGGATTCTTAAGGATATTTACATTTTATTGTGTTTATTTTCTAGCCTTCATTTCTCTAAAATGGAGTGAACATTATATAAATAAATATTTTTTCTGTTTCTCTTTTCCTGAAATGTTGTTGAACTTAATTATCACAGTCTCATGAATTTATATAGGTTTTTGTACGGGATCTATTCATAATTGGCATTGTGATAGTGTATGTTACCTTATTCTGAATTTGAAAACTAGTTGGTCTTTAAAACCTAAACCAGATGTTTATCCATCTCAAAAACCTTATCTTCATGTCAGTTTTGGGGGCACCCTCTACTGCTGGGTAAGGCTGAGGTCCCTGTGATTGGTTTACTGGCAGGTCTGACAAAGGATTTTTGCTCATTGTACTAGTTATTAGAGATAAAATAGAATACAAACCCAGGTTTACTGTACTGGTCATAGAAAATTTCCATTAGTAGGTTCCAGCTAATGCCTCCATTGACAGAATATTCCAAGAGAACACCTTGGTTACGATTGTTTGGTGTAATCAGGCATCCATACATGAAGTAAAATTGGATAAACTCTGCATTAGTGAGGTTTAGATCCACCGTGATTAACAGTCGACTGCAACCCTAAGGAAAAGCAGAATGCAACAGACAGTGAGGAGGAATTGTGACTGCAGGTCATAGGTTTTCTCTGGCTTCCATCCTTTCTGTTTTCCCTTTGTAATACAAGTCATTCAGTATTATAATATTCATTTTCTTATAATCTCTTCTCTTATAATAGCTTCTAGCATGGCCTCTAACACAGAGTAGGTACTCAGCAAATATTTTCTGAATTTTGAAATTTCAGTATTAGAACTTACTTACAAAGGGGCAATTATCTTATTCAAGGAGATTCTCTTCAGTTTTCTTACAAGCAAGATGAGAGCTGGAATAAAGTAACTGTTCTATGTTTTTACTAAACTATTCCCAGTTATTCACAGATATTTATTATAATTAGAGATAATAGATATAATGCTTTCTCTGTATTTATTTTTTAAAGTATATTTTGTTGATTATGCTGTTACAGTTGTCTCAATTTTTTTCTCCTTTGCCTCCCTCTGCCCAGTACCCCCCATTCCCTCCAGCAATCCACGCCCCCCGCCCCCCCCCCCCCCATTTAGTTCATGTTCATAGATCGTGCATTTAAGTTCTTTGGCTTCACCCTTTCCTATACTATTCTTAATACCTCCTAGTCTATTTTGTTCTTACCAATTATGCTTCTTAATCCCTGCACCATTTTGAGATAACAGTTGTAATGCTTTTTATTTAAAATTTTATAGTTGATTTTAATGTCACTTGTATTAATTCATTAATGTAGGTAGGTAGAGAGTTCTTGGTTGAACTAGGCAGAGTAATTATGAACAAACACTGCACTCTAGTCAGTGTTGTTGATTAAAAAACCCTATATGCTATATGTTCTCTTGTTACTCTTGGGCCTGAAACACTGAATTTAAATAATATTCTTCATTGGCACAATTGCAAACTCTAAGGTAGGGAGTGATAGGGAAATAAAGAGCTAACAGTGAATTTACAATTTTTTAAAATTAAATTGCCTATGAAGGCTATTTAATTATGGTATTGGAGAAATACTATTTTTAAACAAGTCATCTTTGGCAGCAATGTAGAATGAGTATAAATTTCTGAAAAAAATTTCTAACATTGCTGCTGCCATTCATAAAATAATATGCTATAAATATAAGTAGTAATTATTGACAATTATTCTTTCTCAGATAATTTACAGAAAGGATTCATTATTATTAATACATTCAGGAAACAATGAAAATCACTTTTCAGATTTTGGTTCCGTAAATCAAAAACGTGTTGCAAGCTTAAGAGTTTTCAATTATAGCATCATTAATATGGAAGACCCTCACACATGTGCAAGCACTCTCTCCCAGGATGAAAATTCACTTAGGTCCTAAAAATGTGTGCTTAAATATGCCTAATGCAGGCACTATTCTGCATAATTAAATCGTCTCAACTGGTTTGTGATAGAAAAATGATGGAAATAATTAATGTTTTCTGATACATATAAAGTTGCAAGTATAGACCAGGGTTGTATATTTAGAACTCTGCATCTTCATCAGCCAATTAAACTTCAAAAGAGACTCTACCACTTGGGGGAAACTCAGAGTATGCAGAAATGAATAACCAGTAGCTAAATACTCACCCCGCTGAAATGGAGAGCCATTCCTGAAGCCACAGCTCCACATACGGTACTTAATTTACCTCCATTCACAGTAAGCCAGTTCTGGTTGGATGGAGCTCGATTGAAGTTGTCTTTGAGTTGAATTGGAAGGGAGGTCTCGGGTTCATCACAGTACAGGCCGCCCCACTGTTCATCACAGCTGCGTGTGTAGAAAGAGAAAGGAAAAGTCTACATCAAACAAAGCCCCCACAAGTGTGTTCTCAAATTAGTGAAGCCAGTTCTTTTTCCTAGTCCATGATGATGCAAGATGACTAATCTTCACAGAGCTTGTCAGAATTCACCTGCTTTCCTTAAGAGTGCTTTAGGTTAATAATACACTGTGAATTAAATGCCCCTGGGCTTTCTGAAAGTAGTGATGTGAGCTTACAGGGGGAGAGAAGGAAGCAACTTCAAAAAATTCACTAAATCCCCCTCTCTATATGACACAGCTCTGGATGGGTGATAAACAATTGCTGCCAAACTAAACTGAAAGGCCCTGATAACTTATGGAATTAGTCTTTTTAATAGAGTCTTTGGGCCCATTGGGAATCTAAGAAACCACATTCCAAGCAGCAGAAGGTACTTTGGATAGCATCTGCCATCTCTGACCAAAGGACTCACTTTTTTGTTGGATGTGGGAACAAATATGAACACAGAACTGGTAGGCTCTGGACTTTCTGAAATCATTCTGGATGTGGGCTAGATTCACTGAACAAAAGAAAGACTTCCCAGGTGTGTAAAGATTAATGAAGAGGGGAAGAGGGGGCTATGAATTGTCTCTCAGCATCTTCATTCAGACTACCTCACTGAACAGCATAATCTTTGGAAATAAAGCACAGAGGCCTCCAGTACACAACACAACACACACACACACACACACACACACACACACACACACACACACTGACACAGACCTTATTTAGATCCTTCCAAAGATGCCAAGTATCTCTCTAAGTAAAATACTAGGCCTCTCCATCAAATATGCCAGGTAAATTAATCAGGTATTTTTATACTTTCTCATGCAAACAGCACAGGAATACCAATTAAATCACAAGTAATGGATATCATTACATACAAGTATATGCCAACCTATGTGAGAAAAATACTTACTAATGTATTTTTTTTAAGAATATAATGTACTCCTGAACCTCTCTCTTC
This sequence comes from Furipterus horrens, assembly GCF_987537825.1. Lineage (NCBI taxonomy): Eukaryota > Metazoa > Chordata > Mammalia > Chiroptera > Furipteridae > Furipterus > Furipterus horrens. The sequence goes on from NW_028327179.1 coordinate 49,650,501, forward strand.
TAATATCTGTTTCAGGGATCTGGTATATTGCAGAATCCAAAAGGAAATAAAATACAGCCAATTATAATTCAGCCTTTTCCTGACAACACAGCCATTGTTGAGTTCCTAATCTCCAAGCAAGAATGAAGATATAAGGGCCATAAACTCCATAGTTAGCTCAATATAACTTTAGGAAAAATATATAACCTAAGATAGCTTGGGAGTGATTAATAAACCAGTTTCAGAAAAATCTCCTGGCTGGAATGTGGGTCAGGAACTTTTTGCAGAAGAAAGAAAACAAATCTACTCACACACAGTTCCCTTGCATGCACCTGCCATGGCCGCTGCACATGTCTATGCAGCCATCCCCAATATAGACATTATCTATAGCCCACGTCTGCTGCTTGTCAAAAGGAGCTGGTTGATGCCAACGGAAACGAGTGGCTTGGGACCTTGGAAGAAAAAGAGAATTACAATAAAGGATGTGGTAAAAAAGAAGATGTATTCTGGTACGTTTGAACAAGTGCATGGAGGAGTGTTAACACAAATGCATGGACATCCCCACTTGTGTTCTGAACAGAGCAATCATTATTGCAATATTCTCTGCACAACTTTGAGGAACAAAAATAACCAAACTCAACTGCAGTAGCTTGAGAATGTATTTTGGACCAATGATCTCTCTGAGCCTTGTAAAAACAGACTGAAGCAGAAACTAAAACTAATCCTAAAACCAGTAGCCTCAGGAGAACAGCGAGCCCTAAATTTGCATGGGAACCACTGTGGAGTGACTCTGGGGCTGCTGCTAATTTATATTTGCAAATTAGGAGAAGATGCTGGTCCTGAAGCAGGCACAGCTCTTCTGCATTTGACTTGGAAGGAGGACATAGGTTGGATTTCAACTCCAACTTGCTCCCTAGGGCCAGACACTTTTGTGCAAAGGGCATGCTGGTCTATCTTGCAGACATTTGTGGAGGATTTTCACAATGAAATCCTTAAGAGGACAGTAGGAGTACAAATCAGAGGAATCAGTGAAACCCTAGATAACTGGATAGATATAAGAGGGAGGGTTATAAATAAGACTAGACTTATTTTTATTGACTTAAATGCAATGTAAATAAAACCAAAACAGTCATTCTCCCATTCCAGAAGCAGAAATATATTTGCTCAGTTGTACAGTTTCATGGAGTGTCTTGTTCAGAAACACAAACTTATGTTTTCAGATACACTAGATGGCAGTAAAATCCAAAAAATGCCCGAGGCTCAAGCAAGTTTGAACATTCAAGACCGATAGAGGAAATAATCAGCAAGGACCAGTTTCGTTTTTTGGACTCATATATGTTTGTCATTAACAGGTTATTAAATACTTGACTGAAATATATCTGTTACAAGCAGGACAAAAGACCAAACAATAGCAAGGTTTTCATACTTTCTAACTGAAAACACTTCCATTAAGTCTAGAAAATAGAAAAGAAACAGGTCAAAACTAGAATCTTCACACTGAAAATAAATAGTTCAGTTAGATATTTGTTATTGCACACCTGTACACTAACAGGTTTCTCTACAATCCTTCTTGCTCACCAGCCCTCATGTTACTCCCTGTAGAGCAATAACTAATCCCCTCTTATCACACCCTACTGCATTTGACTTCAGCCCCAAACTCTGCCTTGGCTCATGAGCCTCTGTATGAGGTGGGCCCTCTCCTCTAGTCCCTCATCCTGGCTACTCACTTCTGGAGCAGTACCCCTTCTCTCCATTCCCAAAACTCACAAATCTCCCACCCTTTGCCTGCATAGTCTTCCTCTCTCAGCCTGGTTAATCCCGCGTGTCCTTTAGGTCTCAGAAGAAATGCCAGGTACTCATATAGAAATTTTCTTTCTGATCCTTTTCAAAATTACATTTCTTTCATAGAAAACTTTTTTTTCCTTGTATATTATTGAGCACAATTGTAGTCATATATTTATTTGCATATGTATTTCTTAAATGTCTGTCTGATCTTCAGAAGAGTAAGTTTTAAGGGAGCAGCATTAATTCCTTTGGTTCAAAATTATATACTCAGTGCACGGTGCCTAGCACTTAGTATGTGCTCTGCAGGTACAAGAGTTGGTATCCAGGGGCTGCCATTCTCACAGGGAATTATGTGTGAAGGCCTCCTGGAATTGTGCAATTCAGTGGCTCTGCTGATCACTTAATTTTTAGTGACTAAGGTTATTAATAGCTATGCCTGTTTATGCTCAGCAATGTCTTATAAATAACATAGTGAACTCATATTTCCATAGCACATCATCACTTGGATTCTGATAACAAGTTAAATCTTATATATTTCTTCTATCTTTCCTTCGACCATAAGCTTCTGATGGGCAGGGAATATCTCTGTATTCCTTTAGGGAATATTGTTTTGTATCTTCAAGTTCTTATAGATAGTAGGCAAGTAATAAAATTTCCTTGTTCCCCTAATATCTTACACATGCTCCATCAAAGTCATATCACCTTGTATGAAAAGTAACTATTTATGTGTAATTTCCTCTGTTATTCTCCTTATTTATCATTTTATTGTTGGTGACACCTATAGATTGGGCTTCATAAACATTTACTGAAAGAATATTAATTTAACAGCAATAAATATGGCCAGGAAGAATAAAATAAGAGATGTCTTGTAGATGGGTTGGCAGGGACTGGGGAGTCACTGTGGAGGGGGCAGTGATTTGATGTCAAATGGGAAGGAAGACTTCTGTGCATTTGGAAGGTGACATGGGTGCCTAAAATGTGGTGGCTTTCTAATCATTTATTGTTTAATCACAGCTGGGCAGCTGCTTAACAGAGATTGTACAGAAGATTTAATGGCCAGATGCACTGTTGGGGTCGATACTTTTATGGGGATTTCTAGCCATGATATTTTCAAATAAGGGCTCTGACCTGTACTCTGGTACTAGTAAATTCTATGTTTATGGTGAGTAGCTTAACATATATAATGACAGGGTTAAATTAGATGATTTTTAAGGCTCTACCTCAAATGAGATTATTTTATATCCTTGGAAACAACTACACCTGGTAATTATGTGCCCATAAGTCAGGAGTATATCGTATCGGCAGCCGTCCGTCTTGAGAGACAATGGTGTAGCTTCTTAAGAGTCTATCTGCACCGCCGAGAATGGCTGTGCAGTCCGACTCGGGAGTGACACGGTATCTGTCTCCTCCTGTGTTGAATCGACATCTTACGATGACGCTGGAGTGTCCTCTCCAGTGAAGCTGAAGCTACAGAGCCTGGGCAGGGTGATATGGAGGGTCTGCTGTTGCCCATGCAGCAGACCCCCCCTCTCTTCGCAGCTGAAGGGTCCAAGGGAAAGACGGAGTCAATACAGCTTGGGTTCAGGTGCGCCGCAGGAGTTGCCGGTGTTGACTACAACGTCAAACCGCCTTAGGGACTCCGGCTCCGGATTTTCTGTCGGGGTTTACTCCCTTAGCCTTGTCCCTGAAGAGGAATGCCGCAAGGCAGCGGAGGTTTTTTGGAGTCAGAGTTTTCCTTCTCTGATGTGCCCTGACTGGAAGATCGAACCAGCGACACTTAGCTTGCAGGCCGACGCTCAATCCACTGAGCCAAACCAGCCAGGGTTCAGGAGTATATATGCTACCCAATATTATTATATAAGAAAAGAAAACACTTTCACCAAGAGGACAAATTGGAATAGAAATTAAAAATGAATGTCTGGGAGTGCATTTTCCCTTTCCACTGAAGACTGTATTTCCCTCCCTGGCTGAGTTGAAACACCAATGATGCCTCCATGGAGTGCAGAGGAGCAGACCACTGAGAAACAGAGCAGAGCTGCGTAGCTGGACAGGGGTCTGGCCCCAGGGCTTCTTCTCAACTGTGCTGTATCACAATTGAGCTGTTCTCCAGCCATGCAGCCATGAAAAAGAAAAGCAAGTTCAGAGGCTGAAATGTCAGGACATCTTATTCCCAGTCCTGTCACAACTTCACTGTGCACAGGGGCCAAATCACTTATGTTTATGTGCTGACACTTCCCCACCCATAAACTTAGGAAAATGCTATTTCCCACGCCACAAGGGTGTTGTGATAATTAATTAGTTCATGTTTTCCATGATCTACAAGTAGCTAAAGTCCCTTGGCAGGTGTCATCATTTATCCTGAAGCTTCCTTATAATGACGACCACCACCAGCTGCTTCTTGGAGTTGGGAAGAAAAGTTTCAGGACATATTTCTCCTTTTTTTCATATCCTTGAAATGCCTCCCCTTGCTTCTTTTCTGAATTTATATAATTTCCTCTCCATCTACAGCACATAGCAAGTGCTCTTAAGTGTTGTTTAATAATTAAACATCTGTTGGTAAACACTTTAAAAATGTCCCTGTAAACAGTGTGGTTTCCATCACTGCCCTCCTTGGGAACCTTTCCCCAAACCTTTTCTCTACACCTTTTAAGGTTTTGAAACACACTCACACTGCAGGGTCTGAATCTATCTATGAAGTCCTTGTCATCATTAGCATCGTCATTAGGAAAAAAGCCCTTGATAGGGAACCATACAAATATTTTTTAACCTTTTCACTATTCCCTGATGTTTCCTTTACTTTCAAAGAGATATGGAAAATACTTAGAAAACATAGCCCAACACTCCCCCTCCACCAAAGAAGAAGTTGAGGCCCAGTGCCCTCCGTCACACTGATTCACTCACAAAACTGAAACAAGGCAAGGGTTTCTTAGTTCATTATTACTTTGAATATTCATTCAGTAAATCCCTCAAAACTCCACCTCAGACTCTACAGAATAATCCTCCACCTATCACAACTCCTAAATATGAAGTTGTTTAATTACCGAAGGCTGTGTGCATTGCTGCTATGTGTAGACACATGTCTATTTACCTTGACTTCTGGAAGTCGATGTCATGACTGAAGCCTGTTACCCTCTGTTTTTGAGTTTCAGGCTCTGCAATGCCTGTCCCACCTCAAAATGTGTCTTATGTTTGCCTTATCCAAGATCCTGCCTTTATATTTGGCATAAAATATCCTCAATTATCCTATTTCTTTGTGTTAGATAAAAGTGAAGAATATTCCAAAGAAGATTATAAATGATTGATAAATGCATAAAAAGATGCTCAACATCATTAGTCACTAGAGAAATTGAAATCAAAACCACACGAGATTCAAGTGCATACCCTCTAGGATGGCTATGATAAACCAATAGCAATATCAAGTGTTGGCAAGGATGTGGAGAAATCTGAACCCAAATACACTATTGGTGGGAATGTAACATGGTGTAGCCATTGTCAGTTTCTCAAGGTGTTGAATATAAAGCTACCACCATATGATCCAGGAATTCCACTCATAAGCATATACCTGGGAAAAAGTATATATCAGGTCAATTGAACAGAGGGTCATAGCCCATGACTTACAGACACGAGCTAGAGAAAAAGTAGGCTCTAGAAAAGAAGCATGAACTTTGATACCAAGAGTGTGAGAAAATTACTTATAGTGAAAGGTTCTAAAAGGGTGGGACACCTGACAAGGGACACAGAGTCCCTGCTGTCGGGAGATTTTTATGAAGAAGACACTGAGCTGTGAACGGAAGAAAAAAGCCACATTTTGGGGTTAAGGATGACTCTTAGAAACTGTTTTGTACAACTGACTCATTTCACAGGTGTTGGGTATGTCAGTCAAATAAGGGGGTGTCTACAGTTGTTCAGTTTAGAACTGAATCTAGACTCCACTATCTTCTGACTTAAAACATTATTGCTACAGTCCATGTGTTCCTGAGAAACCTGGCTGTCCTAGACGGAGGCAAAGGCTGGAAGACCACAGATTTGGCAGCTAGCAGGGAGCACTTAACTTAGGCAACTGAGATCTTTGGGTAGAAAATTATCTTGGTGATTATAGTTAACATTAGGAATTTGTAGGACACTAAATGACTAGCATTTTTAGCTAACACTGATCTGACCACAAAATAATGTATATTGCCATTTAATTTCCCTTTCTTGTAAATGTCTTATTAAATACACTGAGGTCTGAAAAGTAGCATGAGAGGAGAAAGTGTTTGGACTACAGAATATGACCCCAAACATGTGGTAAAGGTAAGGTACCCTCATAAGGTGACCTAAATCCTTCATGATATCTCCCTGGACCTAGGGTGGAAAGCATATTAGAGTCAGCAGTAGAAGAATGTAAATGAGCCACTCCACATGGTCTTTCTTTCTTCCTTGACAGAGAACAAATGGGGAACTTTGATATAATCCTTGTTCGGCCATTTTCTGTGTGTCTGGGGAAAATCAAATAACTTTCCTGTGTCTTACTTCTCATCTTAAAAGGTAGGCAGGGGGACCTCCAGGTTAAAGGAGACTTAAGAGCTATATCAACCAATTATATTGATTTGTATCTTAATTTGAAAAAACTATAACATTTTATGAAATAAACAGAAACATCTGAATGTTAAATACTAAATATTGAATAAAAATTATTAACTTTTAGGTGTGATATTGTTATCACAGTTATGTTTTTTAAAAATTCATTTTTTAGAGATATTCTAAAATATTTACAGTTGAAATGATATAATGTGTGGTATTTGCTGCAAGATGGGGGTAGGAGTGAGTGGTACTATTAATGAAACAAGATTGGTCTTGAATTAATAATTGTTGAAGCTGGGTGACAATTAAATGAAAGTATAGTGTACTATACTTTAATTTTGTTTGGATATAAAATATATAAATGTGAGCCAAAAATAATCTGTGGTCACTTTATACTCACTGTAAAATTTTGACTTGAAGATTGTAATAAAAGAGAATGGCTATCCTTTTTTTTTTTTTTTTTTGTAAAATAAGGTTTTATTATTTTTGTTGATAATTATAGTTAGTAATATAATAAAAACTACAGTGCTCCAAGTAAGCCGACTGAAGCATTAAATACACTGGCCCATCCTTCAAATAAAGGGAATTTCCCATAACTTACAAAATATTTTCAATGGAGAGTTACTTTTATTTAATTGTTAAAACAATATTAAGAATTCTTAAGAATCCATACATAGGAATATGTACCAAGTATAGCAAATCTCCACATGACCTGGCTGGTTTGGCTCAGTGGATTGAGCGTCGGCCTGCGAGTTAAGTGTCGCTGGTTCGACCTTCCAGTCAGGGCACATCAGAGAAGGAAAACTCTGACTCCAAAAAACCTCCGCTGCCTTGCGGCATACCTCTTCAGGGGAAAGGCTAAGGGAGTAAACCCTGACAGAAAATCCAAAGCCGGAGTCCCTAAGGCGGTTTGACGTTGTAGTCAACACCGGCAACTCCTGCGGCGCACCTGAAGCCAAGCTGTATTGACTCCGTCTTTCCCTTGGACCCTTCAGCTGCGAAGAGAGGGGGGTCTGCTGCATGGGCAACAGCAGACCCTCCATATCACCCTGCCCAGGCTCTGTAGCTTCAGCTTCACTGGAGAGGACACTCCAGCGTCATCGCAAGATGTCAATTCAACACGGGAGGAGACAGATACCATGTCACTCCCGAGTCGGACTGCACAGCCATTCTCGGCGGTGCAGATAGACTCTTAAGAAGCTACACCATCGTCTCTCGAGGCTCTGTAGCTTCAGCTTCACTGGAGAGGACACTCCAGCGTCATCGTAAGATGTCGATTCAACACAGGAGGAGACAGATACCGTGTCACTCCCGAGTCGGACTGCACAACCACTCTCGGCAGTGCAGATAGACTCTTAAGAAGCTACACCATCGTCTCTCGAGACGGACGGCTGCCGACGATAGCAAATCTCAAATTCTCTGATAAAACTTTGGCAACAAGGTTGACAACTGATAAAGCATAGAGGGAATGCAGAATTTCTGGAAATAGTTTTAGTCTCTGTCATAGTGGAAATGGAAATAGGGTTAATTTATTTTAATATAATTCCAAAATAATATTAACATACTCAGTATGTGAAAATCAATGGTACCATGGTTTATACCAAAATTATTTTATGTTCTGTAGTCCTAAATGACCAGCGGAAATTTGGTAAAGTCATAACAGCAATGCTCAAAGTATCAAAATAATACATGAGAAGAAGGGCTTGTAAGAGAATTCCAAGGCTTCTGTGACTTGACTGAAAATTTTTAACAAGATGTTTAGTAATGTGAATCCTTGCTAAAAGTCTTTCAAAAGATACTCTTAAGTTGAACATAACAATGGAGAGGAAAAATACCAGGACAAGTTTAAAGAATCTTTCCTTCAAAAAATAAACTTGTAATTCCCTTGAATATTTCTCCATGATAAGCTCAGAAAAATTGTGCATAGTTGTTTGGTTTTCTTCAAATAAGCCCTTTTCTTTGTTTGCAGTTATAGTAGATAGAAATATCATTGAAAAAACCTTCCCCACCAAATATATTTTCCTGTAAAAAGCTATAGCTTCCTCCATCCCCATCTCACCACCCCAGCTGCTCCGAAATCTTCTTGCCTTTTCTTGTGCTTATCAGCTTTCCCTTAGACTTCCTGCAAACATTAAGTATGTTCCATGCTGTCGTTAAAACAACCTGGCTTCCAAAGTGTTGTAGTTAATCTTTAAAGACTGTGGTATTGGCTAGTTCATTAGGGATAGTAGAAGGGAATGGATCATGTTCAAACTATGACTTAAAATAGCCAAGTCACACCTGAGCCTTCCAGCGGCAGCTTCCCCCGCTCCCTTTCTGGGTGGATTTGAGTTACCTGCCCTTCTATTGACTCACTCTGGTTCTCAGGTGACATTTCAAGAACCCATGCCACTAGAGCCACATGTTATTTTTAGTCTGGGGTTAGTAAAGAAGCAGAGTAGGAAGATTCAGATTAAGGTCTGTAAAATTGATTTTGACATCTTCCTATCTTCTTTTTCAGCCTCTCACAAGAACTCCTAGCAGTCTCCCTTCCTGTCTCGTAGGAGGACCATATCTCTAGGCAAGCAATAAATATTCATAGTACTAATACAGTGGTTAAGCCCATGAGCTCTGGGACCAGACAAGCAGTATTTATTTTCAGTGTCTTACTGAAACTGTTCTTTTGAAAGTCACTGACTATTTCCTTAAAAAAATCTTGTAAATTTATTGTGAGACACTTTTCTTTGTGATTCTCTGTAACATTAGTCACTGATGACAACCTCTTCCTGTTTGGCAATCTCTTCTCACTTGTCTTTTGGATATCATGTTATTCTGATTCTTCTTATACCTCTCTGCCTACATTCTCCCAATTTCTTTAAAAGTCATTTCCACTCATTCCATTAAATTTAGGGATCCTTTCTTTTCTTTTTAAATGCTTTCCTATGGAGAGCTGATGCAATTTTATAGCATTGCATATCATCTCTGTGCTCATTCCTCAAAAGTTTATCTTTCCTTGTTTCCAATCTTCGTATCTCTGTCAAATGGATGCTTTCATTTGTATTTCTAATCTTCATATTCAATTCAGTATCAACTGATTAAATCTGCCATATTGTCTCTCCTGGAATCAGCTTTAACTCTCTTCCCACTTCTCACCATTCTCTCAGGTTTCAAACTGTAGAGTCATCTCTTGATGTGTGCAATAGAGAAGAAACTGTTACTGAGTTTTATCAATTCTTTCTTTGAAATGTCTTGTAATATCTGCCTCATCCTGTCCATTTTAGCTGTAGCACAGACCCCTGTTATTTTGTTTATAGTCACTATCACAATGCCTTTGCCACTTTCCTCTTACTCGAGTCTCTCTGTTCTCCCAATTTTTTTCTTGGAAGGATATTCTCAACTGAAAAATCCACCATTGTTCACTTTTCCTGCAAGTCTAAACTCCTTTGCCTTGCTTCAATCTTGCTATAAGTTAACCCAACTCCACTAACAACTTTCCACAATTTTCAGATATGAGCCCTCTATCAGCAGCTCCTGTGCTCCACGTAGGTTCATGTGCCCTGTTCACACTGTTCCTTTAATTTAGAATGTCCTTCTTACTCACAGAATTCTTAGCCATCCTCTGAGGGCTCATCTCTTCCACAAAATCCTCTCTAACTCTGGCATTTAACTCTGTCTTCTATTTTTTAATAACTACAGCATTTCTAGCCCATTCCTTAGTGAAGCTCTAAGTTACATACAACATGTATTATTTTTAAGTTGTTTATTGGGTATACTTCTCATTTCCCTCAATCATACTTTAAACTTCTACAGAGCAGAAATTTAAATAGTATCCTACTATTACCATGGGCTCACTCTGTTTAAGCAAATTTAGGAAGACTTCTTAATCTGACTGAAGTTTAAGTTTGATAATAAACTTAATTGTGTGGTTAACCTATACAAGTAAAAATGATTTATATTTTAATAAATGGTTACAGTGTCCCAAACACTTCCATGCACATTTATTCAATTTTCTTATGGTAAAAGTATCTCCATCTTTCAGATAGGGAAACTGAAGCTTAGGGACATGAAATGATATGTGTAAAAGCTGTGCTGAAAAGTTGTAGCCTGCCACTAAAGCACAATGCTTTCCATTCATTTTTTTTCCTTTCAGGAAGAGCGAACTTAACTGGTGTATAGGAGGAGAAATAAATGCTATGATTCCCTCTATCCAAATTTATTTAGGTTTTAATATAACTGTTTGGAGCAGAGTGTGATGTATCTTGTGCTTAGTCTCATTGTTCCCTTCCCTGTTGAAAAGCACTAGCAGGCATTCAGCTTCACAGTTCAGAAACCAGGGAGTCATTCTCGACAATGCCCCTTTCCTCACCCTCCAACGTCCATTTCATCATTAAGCTCAGTCAATTTTATTGCTTCCATTTTTCTTGAATTTTTCCACTGTGTTCATGTCTGCTGCACCTTAGTCCAAGCTACTAGCACTTACTGTCTATTTAAGAGTCTTCTTTTTTTTTTTTTTCCACTGTGTGGTTGCCTCTCACTTGTGCCCCCAACTGGGGACCTGACATGCAACCTAGTAATGTGCCCTGACTGGGAATTGAACCAGTGACACTTGGCTCGCAGGCCAATGCTCAATCCACTGAGCCACAGCAGCCAGGGCTTAAGAGTCTTCTTACATCTACTCTTTATCTTCCCTAACTTGTTCTCCAATTAGAATAAGCCTTTCTGAATGCAAATCTGATCATGTCTCCCTATTCCCAAATACTTTAGCAGGCTTTTCATTGTTCATATAACAAATCTCCAAATCTTTAGTACAACCGACAGTGATCTTCATGGCCTCACTATCTCATGCTTCACTCTAGTCTCTGTTTTTCTGTGTGATCCATTCTTCCTGCTTCCTCCTGCTATAGGTTGTTATCCTTGTGTACAACACTCCTCCCCTTACTTTTCACCTTCTTAACTCCTGTGCATCCTTCATATCTTATCTCAATTATACTTTCTGTGAAAGTATTCCTTGACTTTCTTGACTACTATAAATCTCCCTATGATATATAATGTGTTAGCATCATGTGACTGTCCTCCATCTCTCATCACAGATGAATTTTATATTTACTTCTGTAATTAATGGGGATTTCCCTCTCCCACTGGACTAAAAGCTCCTTGAGGCAGGAATAAGTTTGGACCCTCACATGGAACTTGCACATAATTAAACATTTCAAAAATATTTGTTTAATGAATGACTAAATGGTTGAATAATCACTACTGATGACTGCTGGCCATCTTGGTTTGGCTAATGGTTTGAGGTTAATCTGTAGACAACCAGGCTCAGTTGACTTATCACCATTGTATCAGTAATACTGGGATCCTAGCTTGTGGTTGGTTGCAAGTGAGTGAGTGGAGAGGTCCACAGTTAGCACATTGTCACGTTCTATTTAGCACATAGCTTTAAGTTATCAGAACATGTTTGTTTATAGGGAAGAGCTACAAACTAAAATTCTCAATTTTGTCCTTGTGGGTAACATAAACACTGATATCTCAACACTTCACAGATGTTGAGGCAGTCAGTTCAACTCAAAACAAGGAAACACCATATTTAAAAAGTGAGTGAATATAAGGCAGATATAGTATGGATATTTTAATTTGCATTAGAGAAAAGTACTCTGAGGCTGGTGCATTGTTCTAATCTATAGCATGTGGAAGAGCATAATAAGAAGTGGGTCTGCCCTGGCTGGTGTGGCTCAGTGGACTGAACGCTGGCCTGCAAACCAAAGGTTTGATTCCCAATCAGGGTACATGTCTGGGTTGCAGGCCATGTCCCCAGTTGGGGGTGCACGAGAAGCAACCAAACATTGATGTTCTTCTCCCTCTTTTTCTCCCTCCCTTCCTCTCTCTCTTAAAAAAGAAAAAAAAAAGAAAAAAAAAATATATATATACAGAAACAAAAACGAACAAACAAAAAAAAGAAGTGGGTCTGGCTTGAGCTCCATCCGTACACGTTTCTTTCTGAATTATCTAAAGGATCTAGTTGCTTTATCCAAAGGGCAGTGTTGATTTTAAAACATTGTACAATGTGAGCTTTGAAGGTAGTATAATAAAGGAACTGCACATTTTCAATACAATAGCAAGAGAAAATAAATGTTCATCATATTTTTTAAATATCATTTGAAAGGGTCAAAATTCTTGTGGGTATGTGTAAGAGACAATTAAAAGATAGATTAAAAGATGAGGAATAATTATTTTTCTTGAGTAAAAGACATAAGGGGATATGATTAGCTGGAGTAAATCTTAGAATGTTGTATATTTCCAAAATGCTACCAACTAGCTGGGTAATAATTCACAGAATGCATAAAGATTTAAAAGACTGCTGCCTTAATGGAGGTTTATTTTTCTATTTTATTTATTGAGATCATCTTAATAATTCATGCATGGCAATACCTTTAATGAGCAACAAAATCACATGTATCTCATTTAAATTTGGCAACTATGCTGACAGTTAATATAGTCTTGTATCTCTGAGCCAGCAATTGCATAGTAGCCCTGGGCCGTTAGTAGCTAAAACCATTCCATTTCTGATAATCCTTAGAACAGTTATGTCCTAGATGAATGGTTGAATTTTATGGTCATTTTCTAGGAAGATTTATTCACTCTTCATTTGTGGGAAGGTAAGAGAACAATAATGAGCCCACACTGTAACTTCAATTCAACATACTGCATTGGTTGTCTTGCTTCTTTTTTGAGGGGAGCAACTGATTACCATTTTCCTGGAGAGAACAGGAATTCTTAGAAAGATTTTACAGCTTCTCTATGCTTAGCACCTACTCAGGTGATGAACAGAGAGTCATGTAACACTATCCCGCTAGGCAAGGTGAATTCTCTGCTCTACTCAAACAGTTGCAAGTACACAGATAATTTAGACTTAACTTCTTACCTGCATTTACCAGGTAATTTTGTTAAGCCACCATCATATTTTTTTGTTCCACTTATCTTTTTACTGTCCCTCTCAAGTGAAGCCACCATCATTTCTTATAGACACAATGAATAAAGCATTTACAATTGTTTTTCACATGAAAAATGATCTAGCTGACAATTTTCATGATACTGTTTGAGTAAAATTTCAAAAGCAGACACTAATTTTAATATACACTTATGATGGCAAATATCTCATCTATATGACAACACTGCTTTATTTTTTTTTTTTTTTTTTTTTTTTTTTTTCAGATTTAATGTGTTTTATTGATTAAATTATTACATTTGTGCCAATTTCCCTTCCCTCTGCTCCCCTCCACCCGGTGGCCCCCCTCCCTCCAGTTGTCCCCCCCTTTTAGATTATGTCCATTAGTTGTGCATACAGTTCCTCCCAACCTCTCTCCGTCTATTCCATTCCCTCCTACCTTGATCCCCAATTCCTATATCATCTCCCTCCCTTTCCCCATTCCCCCTCCCTGTTGACCTCCCCCCAATATGCTTTCCGTACCCACAGTTCCTCTTCCCCTCTCGTTGCCTATTTAGTTTGCCTTTGTTTCATCTCCCTAGCTTCTGTTTTTTTTTTAAACCAGTCCCTTTAACATCTCATATAACAGTGGTTTGGATCTAATGAACTCTTTCAGTTTTATTTTGTCCTGGAAACACTTTCTCTGTCCTTCTATTCTGAATGACAATTTCGCTGGATAGAGTATTCGTGGTTGTAGGTTTTGGATTTTCATTACTTTGAATATTTCTTGCCAGTTTCTTCTTGCCTGTAGGGTTTCCCTTGAGAAGTCAGCTGACAGTCTAATTGGGACCCCTTTGTACATAATTCTTTTCTTCTCTCTTGCTGCTTTTAAGATTCTCTCTTTATCTTTAATTTTTGACATTTTGATTATAATGTGTCTTGGAGTGGTTCTCCCTGGGTCCAGTTTCTTGGGAACTCTCCTTGCTTCCTGGACCTGCAGGTCTATTCCCTTTCCCAAGTCTGGGAAGTTCTCCTTTATTATATTTTCACTCAATTTTTCAAGTTCTAGTTCATCTTCCTCATTCTCTGGCAAACCAATGATTCTTATGTTGGGCCTTTTATAGCTGTCCCAGAGGTTTCTGATCCTTTCGTTGTTGCTTCCCATTACCTCTCGCTGCATTGGTTGACTGCTTGTTTCTTCTCCATATTCCAGTTTGTTGAAATGAACTCTGGATTTTATTTCCTTTCCTTCTGTCTCATATATTGTTTTGTTCCTTTCGTTATGAAAGTTTTTCGCTTCTTTCATATCTTTTTCCTGCTCTTTTGTGAATTCTGTAAGCCACCTGATAACAATGGCCCAGAACTGAGCCTCTGACAGGTTTCTTATCTGTTCATCTGTCAGGTTCTCTATCTGCTGCCTGGTGAGTTGTGTTACCGGTATTTCTAAAGTTGTCTGCCTCATTTTGACAGATGCTTTTTGTTTTCTTGGGCTGGCTGTCGGGGGCAGTGCCTGTGTACGCGTCACAAATTAGCGACCGGCGCCTGCTTGTCCGCAACCTATTTCGCAGCGCTGTGGCGCTTTCTTTGGGGGCGGGGGTCCAAGATGGATTCACACAGTTATTCAGCTAGGAGACCGGGATCCGTCCTCCCGCCCCCCTGGGCCTCACTGTTCAAGGCGATGCGGCGGCCGCTCTCTCCAGCGCCGGAGTCGCGCACCGGCAGGGGCTTGGTCGCAGCTGGGACTCCTCGCCGGGGTCTCACACCGACAGGGGCTTGGCCGCGGGGATTCCTCGCCGGGGTCGCGCACCGCCAGGGGTTTGGCCGCAGCTGGGACTCCTCGCCGGGGTCGCGCACCGCCAGGGGCCCGCCGGGACTCCTCGCCGCCCGCCGCTCCGGGTGCCACCGCAAACAGCACTGCCCACTTTAACTCTTACCTGCCCAAATGGCACCGCTGGTTTATAACTTCATATGTTGGACTTCCGTGTAGTTTTATTTTCTGGAATTTCTAGTTATCCTTTGTTTTGAAGTAGTTGTATTCCTCTATAGATGTAGAGGGAGACCTAGCGTGTCCGTCTAAGCCTCCATCTTGGCCGGAAGTCAACACTGCTTTATTTACAGTAGTCTGACTGACACAAAATAGATTCCCTTTAAATCTATTTTGTATCCAATGTGCCTGTTTTAAATTTGACACTTGTTCTTGCCGTGGCTAGTGTGGCTCAGTTGGAGTATCGAATTGTAGACTGAAATGTTGTGTGTTCGTTTCATTCCTGGTCAGGGCACATATCCAGGTTGCAGGTTCGATTCCTGGCTGTGGCTTGTACCCCATTTGTGGCACTAATTGCTGTTTTTTCCTCATGTTGATGCTTCTCTCCACCCCCTCTTCCCCTCTCTCTTAAAAGCAATTTAAAAAAGTGTCCTCAGGTGATGATAAAAGAAAAAAATGGTCTTTCTTGGCATATGCCATTCATTAAAAAATATTAGAATTAAAAGTCAGTAAACACCTGGATTTGGGAAAAAGACAGAACATATCACCACAAAAACTGGTTTCTATTTTACTTATTAAGATCACCTTACTAATTCATGCATGGCAATACCATCAATAGGTAAAAAAATCTCATGTATCTCATTTAAACTTGCTGTGCTGAAATCTGACATGCCATATTTTATTACATTTGGGTTTGCTACATGCAGAAGCATCCGTACCTGATGTAAGGAGGGAGAGGAAGAGTGATTCTGGTCCACTTGTTGAAAGTGTCTGACACCAGGACCCGCTGCAGGTGATAGCGACTGCATTCGACATTGGTAGGTAGACAATCCCTTATCAATGGATGCCATGATAATCCAAGATCTACTGAGTATTCTAATTCAATAGCTGTAATACGAAATGTTATTCTGATTAGAAATACATGTTTATAGACTCAGGAGCCATAATTACTTATGTTGTTATTTCAATCAAATGTTAATTTGGTTTTTCCCCCCATACAGTGTTTCCTAGTTTGAGATGTTCCCTGGTTTAATTTTTCCCTCTGTACATTACTAGTCATTATCTTTAATTTTCCATATTAAAATAATTTCTTTTAAGGGGATATAATCAAATGACATAAAACATAAATAAATTTTACTGAATCATTCCTTATACTGAGCAACTTTCAGAACAGCCATTAATAAAGCTATTGCTTCATATTCAGTTAAAACAACAGTTATAATTTTCATATATTTATGATTTAATATAATAGTTATCAAATACATATTACATAAGTATATCTTGTTCTGCTGTGATACATGGGGAATCAGAGAGGCACAGGAGGTAGCTGAGAGCCAAGCAGTTTGGGCCAAAACATGCAGTTGGCTGTGGGGCTTTGGAAAGATATTTAATTTCCTTTCTCTTCTTCTGAAACAGTCAACTTATACTCCCTATTTCATATTTTTCTCTCTCTATTCCCTTCTTGATGCTTTATAAATTGCTTTAACCCCACCTCACTACTGAAATTACTTTCTCTAAAGCTGTGATTCTCAGTCTTGGCCATAGACTGAAATCAGCTGGGTACCTTTAGAAACTACTGATGTCAGGATGCTACCCTCAAAGATTGTGATTTCATTCTTCTGGGGCACAGCCAAGGAGTCAGGAGCTTTAATCCTCCCCAGGTGATTCTCAGGTACAGCCAGCATGGGATCACTCACTACATTAAACAATAGCTTATCTCAGTCTTCACTGTATTTGTCTTCCCTATGGCATTGAATAATATTGATCATTTCCTGATTTTTTAAACTTCCTTTTCTTTGGGGAGACATTATTCTGAATCAACTGTCTTACTTTCCCTCTGACTCCTGTGTTAACTAACCCCGCTATGGGCATTCTTCCAGATTCCAATTTGGGTCTTCTATTCTACATGTATACTCTTAGGGCTTCAACTATTACCCATGTGACCAATTTTATGTCTCAAAATTGATTTTACTCATTCAAAAAATGTTCATTCAGCTTGGCATGCTGCTGAGTACTGACATATTGTCAAGCACAGTATAGACAAAGTTCCCACTTTCCATATTGAAAGTCCTCCTCCCTAAAGAATATCTCCATTCCAAACTACTTTTACCCAAACTAAAGAAACATGCATTTCTCCTCATAAACATCTTTTTAACTACCAGATTCTATCAATATCAATACTTTTGCATTAGTTTTATAGGTTTAAAACTTAGAAATTATTTCCAAAAATTTATTCTTCTCTTTCCTTTACCCTGTTCAACCTGTCACCATGTTTTGAGGTATGCTGCTTCTTTCATTATTGCCTGTATTGTCTTGTGTCAATTTTATCCATTCCATTTCTCTTCATACCCTACAGTGCAGGTCTTCACTTCCTCCCACAGAGATTACCACTGAGGCTTCTTCATTGTGATTCTTTCTTACCCACCTTCACCAACCCCTGGATTAATATCCCTAACATATACCATGGCACTCTTCAGGACTTGTGCCCTCTAATTCATGATCTTGTCAAGCACAAATTTTCCCGAATGCTTTTTAAGGGCACTGTGTTGCCAACTGTGCTCACCCACTTTGCTCTTCCATTTTATCATTCAGTTCGACATCTCTCAAAAAACTACACTACTACATACAATTATATGACAAAGAATTCGACAACCTGCATGAAACAGACAAGTTTCTGGAAACATATAATCTTCCAAAACTGAATCAAGAAGAAGCAGAAAGCCTGAATAGACAGATAACAACTAGTGAAATTGAAGCAGTAATCAAAAAACACCCCGCACACAAAAGCCCTGGACTAGATCGCTTCACAGCAAATGTTACAAAACATTGAGGGAAGAACTAACTCCTATCCTTCTCCAAAAAATCCAAAAAGAGGGAAGACTCTCAAACTTATTCCATAAGGCCAGTATTATCCTAATTCCAAAACCAGGTGAAGACACAATAAAGAAAGAAAACTATAGGCCAATATCTCTGATGAACACAGATGCTAAAATCCTCAACAAAATATTGGCAAACCGAATCTAGCAACACATTAAAAAGACCACATACCACAATCAAGTGCAATTCATCCCAGGGATGCAAGGATGGTGTAATATTCAGAAATCAATAAATGTAATACACCACATAAAGAAAATGAAAGTCAAAAATCACATAATCACATCAATAGATGCATAAAAAGCATTTGATAAAATTCAGCACTCATTTATGATGAAAACACTCAGCAAAGTGGAAATAGATGGAGCATTCCTCAACACAATAAAGACCATATACAAGAAACTTGAAGCCAACATCATACTCAATGGATGAAACTGAAAGCATTCCCCCTAAGATCAGGAACAGGACAAGGATGTCCACTCTCTGCACTCTTATTCAACATAGTTTTGGAAGTTCTAGCCACAGTAATCAGACAAGAAAAAGAAATAAAAGGCATCCAAATTAGAAAAGAGGAAGTAAAACTGTCATTATTTGCAGATGACATGATAGTGTATATAGAAAACCCTATAGACTCCACTAAAAAACTATTCAACCTAATAAGTGAATTTGGCAAAATAGCAGGGTACAAAGTCAATATTCGAAAATCAAAGGCATTTCTGTACACCAACAATGAAATATCAGAGATGAAAATTACACACACACATAAAAAAACCCCAAAAAACAAAAACAAAAACAAAACCCATTTACTATAGCAACAAGCAAAATAAAGAACTTAGGAATAAACTTAACCAAAGAGGTAAAAGACCTGTAATTGGAAAACTACATAACACTGAAGAAAGAAATTAAGGAAGATACAGATAAATGGAAGCATATACCATATTCATGGATGGGAAGAATCAACATCATTAAAATGTTCATACTAACCAAAGCAATTTACAGATTCACGTCAATCCCTATTAAAATAGCAATGACATATTTCACAGACCTAGAAAAAATACTTCAAGAATTTATATGGAACCAAAAAAGACCCTGAATAGCTGCAGCAATCTTGAGGAAAAGAACACAACAGGAGGAATCACAATACCTGATATCACACTATACTACAAGGCCACTGTAATCAAAACAGTCTGGTGCTGGTTTAATAACAGACATATAGATCAATGGAACAGATAAGAGCCCAGAAATAAACTCAGGTCTATATGGTTAACTCGTCGTCGTCGTCGGCAGCCGTCCGTCTCGAGAGACGATGGTGTAGCTTCTTAAGAGTCTATCTGCACCGCCGAGAATGGCTGTGCAGTCCGACTCGGGAGTGACATGGTAGTATCTGTCTCCTCCCGTGTTGAATCGACATCTTGCGATGACGCTGAAGCTACAGAGCCTGGGCAGGGTAATATGGAGGGTCTGCTGTTGCCCATGCAGCAGACCCCCCCTCTCTTCGCAGCTGAAGGATCCAAGGGAAAGACGGAGTCAATACAGCTTGGGTTCAGGTGCGCCGCAGGAGTTGCCGGTGTTGACTACAACGTCAAACCGCCTTAGGGACTCCGGCTCCGGATTTTCTGTCGGGGTTTACTCCCTTAGCCTTTCCCCTGAAGAGGTATGCCGCAAGGCAGCGGAGGTTTTTTGGAGTCAGAGTTTTCCTTCTCTGATATGGTTAACTAATACTTGACAAACAGGGAAGGCACATAAAATGAAGCGAAAAGAGCCTCTTCAACAAATGATGCTGGGAGAACTGGACAGGGACATGCAAAAAAAATGAAACTATAGACTACCAACTTACACCATACACCAAAATAAATTCAAGATGGATAAAAGACTTAAATGTAAGTAGTGGTACCATAAAAATCAGAGAGGAAGACATAGGCAGGGAAATTTCAGATATCTCATGAAGCAATATCTTCACCAATACATCTCCTAAGGCAAAGAAAGTAAAGGAAAGAATACACAAATGGGATTACATCAAACTAAAGAGTTTCTGCTCAGCAAAAGAAAACATCAGCAAGATAAAAAGGAAACCAACCATATGGAAAACACATTTGCCAATGATACCTTGGAAAAGGGTTTGATCTCCAAAATACATAAAGAACTTATATGACTCAACACCAAGAAGACAGACAATCCAATTAAAATACGGTCAAAGGACCTGAGCAAACACTTCTCCAAAGAGGACATACAGAGGGTCCATAGGCATATAAAAGAATGCTCAACATCACTAGCCATCAGAGAGATGCAAATAAAAACCACAATGAGATACCACCTTACACTAGTCAGAATGGCCATCATTAACAAATCAACAAACAACAAGTGCTGGTGAGGATGCGGAGAAAAGGGGTCCCTGGTACACTGTTGGTGGGAATACAGATGGGTGCAGCCACTATGGAAAACAGTACGGAATTTTCTCAAAAAACAAAAAAAGGAGCTGCCTTTTTATCCAGAAATCCCATTGGTAGGATTATATCCAAAGAATCCTGAAACACCAGTTCAAAAGAACCTATGCACCCCTATGTTCATAGCACCATTATTTACAATAGCTAAGTGCTGGAAACAGCCTAAGTATCCATCAGTAAATGAGTAGATCAAAAAACTGTGGTACATTTATGCAATGGAATACTATGCAGCAGAAAGAAAGAAGGAACTCCTACCATTTGCGACAACATAGATGGAACCAGAGAGAATTATGCTTAGCAAAATAAGCCAGGCAACAAAAGAAAAATACCATATGATATCACCTAATACCGGAAACTAATGAACAACACAAACAAAATAGCAAAATTGAACCAGAGGCATGTAATCAAGGAACAGACTGACAGTGACCAGGGTGGAGGGGGGAGGGGGAGAAGGGGAAAAGAAAGGGAAGGGTCTAGTCAAGGAACTAGTATTAATGACCCATGGGCATGGACAAGAGCATGGGGATTTTTGTGAGGGAAGGGGTGGATGGGGTGAGAGGGGAGCAATGGGGAAAAAGTGGGACAACTGTAATATAAAAACAGTAAATAAATTTACCAAAAAAAAGACTGCACTAAGCTATATTAGAAAGTACACATGGCTGAGCTTATATGGCAGAGTTTTAGTCCTGGTGTTGATGTGGGCTGACCATGTCATAACTTACTCCATGAGTTCTCATTAACCTTCCATGCTAATGAGGGAGTAGATATCTTGGACCCTAATGTTCTTTTCTATTTTCAAATTCAGCACTCTGCTCTCCTCCATTAGATGCAAATATTACCTGTTCAGGAAGATCTTCTCACTGTTTCCCCCATAGAACAGGAGTGCTCCTACCTCTCCTTCTTTGCTTATGCTGCCAGACAGCATGGGATGTTCTCTCCTCTCCATTCACCCTTCAAATCTACTTCAACAATCAGTGCCACTTGGGACTTAGCTCCTTTATGAAATCTTAACAAACCCCTTGGATTGACCATCCATTGGTCAGTTCTTTCTCCTTTGAACTGTCACCACATTTTACATCAGTACCCCTCCATGGAGCATTTGATTTAGTCATTTATTGGACTTTAACCTTTTAAAAATATACCTTCAACTAGACTGTACCTATTGGAGACAGGGTGTGTACCTTGTATTTTTCTAAGTTCCACTCCTTCTGTCTAGTTTACTGTTGGCTGACTGTTTGAATCTGAGGTAGGAAGAGTACTTCTGGGATTCCCCCTATGATATGTGCATTAAGTTAAAACTAATGAAAATATGGATTTTGCATGACTGTGGGAGCAACCAAATTCCTCAGATTTTGGTGTTCCTAAGAATCTAAAACAGAACAAGGCCTTTGTGAACATTCCACTTTGAATCTCTTGGAAGTAGAGTGACATGAGATGGTGAAAGACAGGAGGCCCCAGAATTCTGATATGTCTGCAAATTCTCATAAAGGGTTCACGTATGTAATAATGTTTTTATTTCTCCTAAGATAGGTCCATGAGTGTGTGTATAAAGTATGGGTGAGTGTGAGTGAGTGCATCACAATTTAGAGGCCAATATGCAAACTTGTCACCATAAATGAGGGTGGCAAAGAGTAAAAGGCTCAACAAGAACCAAATTTTATGATTCCTGGGGAGATGTAAAGTAAAAATAAGTGGACTAATCTAAAGCCCCATAAATGAAAACCCATGTATATACAGATTTATGAGAAAATCCTACTGCTTATGCTGGCATTCTCTAGGTGCTTAGATTCCTTTATTCCATAAATCTGATACTAAAAAATTCTGGATTACTAAGAAGTGATAAATTTGAGGTTATTATTTATATATAAAAGAAGTTTTTATGTACATATGCTTAAAAATAAGCTCACATTCTAATGCTTTAAAAAATAAAGTTCTAGACATCAAAATTCCAACTAAACTGCAGAACAACCACCATTCAGAACTGCTTGAAATCTAGCTGAATGGAAATCCTAAAACTACAAATTAAAGAAGCCACATTGAGACTGGTAGGTGGGAGTGGAGACACGTGTGGTGGAGAAAAATCAGAAGAGATATCTAAGCAGCAGAGGTACCCATCAGGAGCAAGGTATCCCAGCCCCAGACCAGTCCCCCCAGCCCAGGGTTCCAGTTTCAGGAAGAGAAATCCCCGTAACCTCTGGCTGTGAATTGGAGGGGAGGAGAAGGATTGTGGTTGAGTGAGAATAAGGGCTTCTGGAGTCCCAAGCAGTTCCTCTTAAGGAGCCTTGGCATGAACTTACTCAAACTTCCTCTGAGCTCCAACACTAGGGCAGCAGGTTGAATGGAACCAGAGACATATGGGGAGGAACTGAATTGTCTGGCATTAACACATCTTTCTGCCAGAAAAAAGTGCTGGCATAAGCTATTGTTCTTTTGCTGAGCCCTTTATCCACAGAGTCAGCAGATGGGTACCATATCTGAGACTCCATCAACCTGGCTCACACTGTTTGCCCCACCCTGTGTGATTCCCTGAGACCTCACCCCACCAAACTTGTGGCCCCACCCAAGCTGTTTCCAGTGGCTTATCCAGACAAATGGCCTATCTTGGCTAATGCCTCAGATTTTCCTAAAAATCTCTCGAACAAGCAGCATCTGGCTTCAGCGTGCCCTGTCCTTCTTGCTAAGTGGCTCCAGGCCTGGCATTTGTGGCAGTCAGCCTGAGATCAAAGCTTGGCCTCATCTGGGCCCCTTCAAGCCCAGAACAACTAGCAGCCATCTGAAGATCACTTCGTAGCTCATTCTGAGTGGCTGCAGGCAGAACAAAGGCAAGGCTGACTCTACCTCCGAGGAGGCTCCAGAGCCAGCACAAGTAGTGAACAGCTTCAGGCCACATCCAAGCATCTCCAAAAGTGACACATTCAAGGGAAGACTCAGTGGGCACCAGAGCCCAACCAAAGTTAAGTCCTTCTCTGTGGGGTGGGCCCCTGCAGAGCTGATCCTCCATGGTGATCAGAGGTTGGTGTTCGGTGGTTGCAGCTAGTCCTTGCAGCTGATCAGCCTGGGGGTAAATCCCTCCCATTGATGTGCCAACAGTGATCAAGGCTCAACTACAACAGGAGGGTGTACACAGCCCACATGGGGGATAAAGGGTGGGGGCGCACCTGGAGTTTCCAGCCTGGGTGATTGAGGAGGCTGTACCACTGGACCCTACATAACACCTACTACATTAGGCCATACTACCAATACATGGAGTCAAAGCAGCTCTGTCTATTACACAGAAACAAACACAGGGAGGTTGCCAAAGTGAGGAGACAAAGAAACATGACCAAAATTAAATAAAGGAAGAAAGCTCCAGAAAAAGTATTAAACAAGATGGAGACAGACAATCTACTAGATGAAGAGTTCAAACACTGGTTACAAGGATGCTCAATGAACTTACTGAGAACTTCAATTAACAAATGGTAAGCATAAAAAAAGGACATGCAAGCCAAAAAAGAACCAATCAGAAATGAAGACTACACTAACTGAAATTAAGAATAATTTACAGGGAATCAACAACAAGAAGCTGAAAATCAAATCAGTGAGTTGGGATATAAAGAAGTAAAAACACCCTATCAGAACAGCAAAAAGAAAAAAGAATCCTAAAAAATGAAGATAGTGTAAGAAGTCTCTGAGACAACTTCAGGTGTACTAATATTTGCATCATGGCGGTGCTGTAAGGAGAGGAGAGAGAAAGAAATTGAAAACCTATTTGAAAAAATATTGACAGAAAACTTCCCTAACTTAGTAAAGGAGATAGACATAAAAAGTCCAGGAAGTGCAGAGAGTCCCAACAAGATGAACACAAAGAAGGTTCCACCGAGACATACCATAATTAAAACACCAAAGGTTAAAGATGAAAAATGAACTTAAAAGCAGGAAAAGAAAAGCAGTTAGTAACCTACAAGTGAGCTCCCATAAGACTGTCATCTGATTTCTCAACATGGGTGAAAAGGGTGAAGAGATTAAGAAGTACAAATTGGTTGTTTCAGGATAGTCATGGGGATGTAAAGTACAGCAGAGGGAATATAGACAATAATATTCTAATAATTATGTATGGTGTCAGATGGATACAAGATTTATCGAGTTGATCACTTAGTAAGTTATATAATGTCTAATCACTGGGATATACACCTGAAAGTAATATAATATTGTTTGTCAACTGTAATTGAAAAAAAAAAGATTAAAAAATAAACTCCTAAAACTCAATTTACATATATTTTTGAAGACTGCAGTTGTGGTTTGTCTTAAAGTGCACTTGTGTTTTATTTACAGACTTATCAGAGATTGCCATTTACACATCTGTCCCTACCTGGATATGGAATACTTACCGTAACAAGAGTCTGTGACTGAGCAGGATGCAGCAAAATCTATCTGCAGAAATGAATCCTCATTCACCGCAATGTCTGTGGTGACTACATAACGGGTGCTGGCCTTTTCGATGAAGACCAGGGCATCACCAGTAGAGCCACACACAGGCATCTTAGTGCCTCCAGGGTGAAGTAGCCATTTCCTACTATCCAGAGTTGTGAAATCATCCTCCAAGATTGTATTACCAGAAATATTTCCTCCAATAAGAATCTGAAATGTATTTAAAAAACCCATAGATTTTCAACTGGCTTTTAAGGTATGAGAAAGTAGAGTCTTTTTTGTTTGCTTTTAGCTGTCAGATTGCTCATAACTGGCATTATACAGCAAACACAATATTAGTGGCCCTTTCAGAAATCCCTTGTTTATGTGGTCTGCTTGCCCATCCGGGAAGAAGCTACAGAAAACAAATCAAAGGATTGACAAAACCATTCACAGCCTTCATGGGCCAAATTGTGCCTTTGGAAACTACATGTGCCCAGGATAGGAATGCTCAGTTTGGCTTACATGTAGTTATTTTTCATGTAAAATTTCTATTTAAGGACAGTTGAAACCTAAGGCATTTCAATTTAATTCTTTGTATGGCTTCTCCAGTTTGTTAACAGGTTCTATTTGATACACATTTTATTATGTATGAAGATTCTTTAGAGTTGTCCATAGGCTGTTAGGGAGATTTATTTATGTTTTTCTTCAAAGGCTGGGAAAGAGGATTTGGGAGTTACTGCATGTAGCACCAATGCTAACTTGCATATTTCCCTTGTCAAAGAATTATAACGTTGCTTCACGCTTGATAAAGTCCTTCTATCCATATGGCAGAATTCTCTCTGGGCAGGAACTGGGCCCTTTGTTGTGTCCTTTATTTTATAGGTTCAGGCAATTGAAGGAAAAGAGAATGAAAGGAAGTTATATGCCATATCTAATCTAGTTGTGTGCTCTGGGGCAAGTCACTCAACTGTCCATCCTGAGCTTCTTCTACTGAACTAATGGGTTGCACTAAGTGCTATCTAAGGCCACATTCAGCTCACGTGACAAAATTATAGTAGTTATCATAAAGGGACTGACCTGGTCGATAACCCAGGGACTATAGAAGTGCCCATTTTCAGATGGTTGCCACCAGCGAAGGCGAGTGGAAGCAGAACGGGCTTTCATGGGTATCTCCAGGGCAATGTACCTGCCCACATTGCTGGAGTTGCTGAAAAGGAACTCTTGAAGGAGACTCCATGAGAGGCCGCCATTGAGAGAATATTGCAGAAGCACGGGTTGGCTCCTGGGATCTGGAACACCTTTACCACATCCCAGTCTCATGAAGAACTGCACAAATCTGAGATGAGTAAATTTACTGTAGACATTTACTTCAGTGAGACATTCACACCATTAGCAAAAGACAAGCACACAGGGTAATCAGGGAATGCATGGTTTAATGAATATAATAGCTTAATGAATGTCCAAGGAAATAATTTCAAAGCCTGATTTTCCTTTCTAATGTGAAAGGGAGTTAATAAAATGTGAAATCTGAAAAAAGGCAATTCTTCACCCATGTTATATTTCGTGCCCCTCCACAGAGGTGAGTCTGAGGGAAGTAGCATTCACTGTGCCCTTTGGCTATTCCATAAGAAAATGGGAGGGGTTCACCAAGTTTGGGAGTGTGTATTGTTATCTATTTAAGATAAATTTGGATCCTTTTCCTTAGTATCTGAAACTGGGAGAATATAATTTATGCAGTTTATATCATTTATTGGCAAAATCGTCCATTCTCAGGTTATATCAGTAGTTTTTTAGATCTCATTTTATTGATTTTGGGAGACAAACTTAAATTCACTAGTTGCTAACACCTCCTTGTAAAAGGCCAGGCATCTTTTGAAAGAATTGTGTCAAGCCTGGGCCCATTTTCTGCCTTTTTTTTTTTTTTTTTTTGCCAGGGGCCGGGGAGCATTAGTGTGGGATGGTTGGTGGTGATGGTGGGCTGTGCCAACTTCTGACTATTGCTGGGTCTGCAATGCACAGTACTGGCCATCAAGAACTATGCCAGCCAGCCAGTGCAGCCTGTCCAGCTGGCAGTGAGGTAGACAGAGTGACAGCAAGCAGCTGGGGTGCCAAAGAAAACTAGCTCACATGTTATCATTGGCAGGCAAACTGCTGGTGCCTGGCTGGTCTGGCTGCTGTGCTACCTGGTAATGCAGAACACACACACACCCAACACACACACACTCAATTAGGCATGCATATCACACATATGAAATATATTGGGGCTTATAATAAAGGTTATCAGTTCCATATATAAAACCATGCATTCTTCATGGGTTCCTCCTCTCTCTCATCTCCATTTACTAGGCATTTATTTGTCTCGTAACTTGAGAAAATGAGGATTTTACATGGAGCATTTTGAGGTCAATATATGCAAATCCTACACAGCATGCTACAGAGATGAGATAAATAATGGAGCTTTTAACATTGGATTAATAAAAATATAATGGTTAGTGCTTAGTGATGTTTATATCTATAAAAATAATAATCATTCACAGAGAAAATCTTTTAGCCAATTGTTACCTTGTATTGGGAAAATATTTATATTAATTTAGTCACAGATAAACCATATAAGATTATTTAGAAAAGCCCAATAATTTCTAAATTAGACAACTCAGCTGCCAATGATAATCTGAAATAAAGAGCATTAAATTAAATCATATGCATTAAAATAGGATGGTGATAAATAAAATCTTGCTTCTTATAACTGTAAAATTATTATCTCACAGATAGAATTGCATTTTCTATGAAGCATAATCAAATTTAAAATTCAATAAATAAATATTTAGGAGGAAGAGGAGGATAATACGTTATATTTTAATTTATTCTGAAATGTTTCAAAAAACAAAAAACAATTTTTTTGTTCACTTGCAAAATTAGGTCAGGGTTCCATTTTACACATATAAATTGTCTTTTTTATTTTCCTGGTTAAGTGTTTGGAGTATCAAATGATCAAAGGATACACATTTTGACAGGACTAATACTCTGAGCCAGTTTAAAATGTTTGCTTCTGAGTCACTGTGCTCAACTTAGAAAATGAGTGCTTAGTATGTGTGAGCAAACCATTGGAAAGACATGCTTATAAAGAATAAGGCTACACTTCAAATGTTCTTAAATTGATAATGGATGTAAAATTAATTGTGAGTAATGTGAGGATGTAATGTATTTCAATTAAGCTTTCTACTAAGCATGGCATAAATAATTTCTACACAGTCCAAATGCTAACAAAATATATTTTGTAGAAGACGGACAAACACGTAACATTATTTTCCTGAAGTTAAACTTAAATATTGTCATTTCCTAGGCACCATCTTGAAAAATACAAGGTATTAACTCTTGTCTATCTGTATTTCATTTCTGATCTAGTTATTGCACAAATCTCTCAGTTTTAGAATGAAAATTACATAAATTGTGTCTTACTGGAGTTTTTGATAAGAGAGAAACTCAGCATTTCCAATGGAAGACCATTTTTTGAGATCTCTGCTTGTTTCTGATTCATTTGTGTTCTGCCACTATACATTACAATGTAATTTTTGAACAGCATTCAAAAGTGATTACCTAGCATGTGATAAATCCAGATCTCGTGTCATCAACATGCGCAAGCCCTCTTCATTGAAAAAGAGGTTGTTTCCACTGGAAAGGATTCCACACTTCCGAGATGGCTTTCCACCACTCATTAATAAAAATCTATCAGATTCTAGCTGACCTGAAAAAGGTGAAAAATGTGATTTACGCATTACTCCAATTACAGTCATATTATTTTTTTTAAGGAATATGGTAAATGCTTTGTTTATTTTTAAAACATAAAGTCATAAATATCAAAGTCAGAGATTTTGGGATAAGAGGCCTCTTCAACACTTTAGCATGTCTGAATTGTTTAACCTTCACTATATAATTTAAGGGTCCACCTGACAAAAGGAGGGGGCGCTTTCCTGAGTATCTATGGTCCAGCCATAGATAGGCCCCTTCTTACTATGCCTCTAAACCTCAAAAAACACACTGGCTTGTCAGTGAATGAGGGAGGGTAATGTGGCCTTTCCACAAGCTTCACTGTGTCCTTGCTACTTTGAGGGCAGTATCAGACAAGTGTTACATATTTTTAAAAGCACAACCTTTAATGGAAGAAATTTCGGTATAATTTAATATTTCCTATTAAACAATATCTTTCAAAACCAGCTCTCAAATCTCCTCAGATAGTCATCTTATATCTACTTCAGTTTTTTTATTATGGTAAAATGCACATAACAGAATTTACCATTTTCATTATTTTAAAATGAACAACTCAGTGGCATTTACCACATTCCCAGTGTTGTGTAACTATCATTGCTACCTATTTCCAGAACTTTGTCATCATCTATAAAGAAAACCTTGTCCCCATTAGGCAGCCACTCCCTATTTCCCTCTCACCTAGCCCCTGGTAACCACTAGTCTGCTTTCTGTATGTATAGATTAGTCTATTTTCAATTATTCATATAAATGGAATCATATGATATATGGCCTCTTGTATGTGACTTCTGCATCTGCATAATGTTTTCAAGGTTCATCCACGTTGTAGCAAGTACCAGTATTTCATTCCTTTTTATGGCTAAATAAATAATGTATTGATATACCTAAGTATAATTTTAGATGTACCTTAAAACCATAAATACAACAATTTTACAGACTACTTGGGGAAGAAAAAACTTTAATCCCACTACCCTAGCACAGATAGTTATTACATTTATTTAAGACCCTCTCTTATGAGGACATTTTCCCATAGTTTTATCAGAGTGCATATCCAAAGAATAAATAATTGTGAATAATTTCAATTATTACATCCATGTTGTAACTTTATCTTCAAATACAATGATGTTAGGTTATAGGTATAACTGGGTTATAGGTGTAACTGAGTTATAGGAAATGATAAGAGGCTACTAAATGGGTTGGTTATGAAGCAATGTAAAGAATTTATACTCTGGAAACTTGTTTCCTCCACCAAAATTAGCCCTCTATAGGAATTTTCTAAAATTACCATTGAAGAGAAATTACATGTGAAAAAGAGTGGTGAAAATAGTCTTAGTTTTTCTCTATTATGCTTTTGTTCACTCTCACTGACCATTGTTTCAAAAATGGAATCCAATAAAATTCAGAACTAAATGAAGGCTTGGGTAGTTTCAGTTGTAATGATAAATAATGAAATATTAAAGTATAAATTAATGATTACTTCTATATTACAAATTGTGTTTAATATGTAAACTCTTTCACAAAGCTACATATAATTTATAAGAAAAGATAACCTTCAAAATCATCCTTGAGAAAATCAGGATTTTTGGTGCTTATTTTACAGGTTGGACCTGAGTAGCCAGGATCACATATGCACTTGCTTCCATTGATACAACTCCCATGTCCATTACACATCTCTTCACACTGGGGACCAATGTAGACATTATCAATAGCCCATGTCACTGGCTGAGAGCCAGCAGGGTAAAATCCTTGGTACCATCTAAAACGCACAGATCTGGAAAAGAGGTACAAGTCTTTCAAAATCTAATCAACAGAACAACATACCCTCAAAGTAAGCACATCTAATCAATGAGCAGTGGGCAGTTACTACCATTGCACCACACTCAAGAAATAGGAAACATAATTCAACATGTTAGGAACACAAACTCCATTCCTTAATCTATGGGATTTGCCGATAAGGTTCTTGCTTCTAGTAAGCACTTCTCAATTCTATCACTATGTCAAAATTCCACCTGAGCTTCCAACTTTTTCAATATTGACTTTCTTGGTGAAGCTTTCTCCATCCCTACTATTTACGGTCAGCATAACTAATCCTTTTTAAAAATTGAGATAAAATTCACATAACACAAAGTAACCATTAACTATTAAAGTATACAATTTGGAGGCATTTAGCAGATTCACAGTGTTGGCCAACCATCACCTCTATAGACTTTCAAGACATTTTCATCACCCCAAAAAGGAAACCCTGTGCGCATTAAGCAGTCCCCCTAACCCCTGTCCCTAGCAACGACTAATCTACTCTCTATCTCTATGGATTTATTTATTCTGGGTTTTTCATATAAACGGGCTTATACAATATGTGACCTTTAGCATATGGCTTTATTCACTTAGCAAGATGTTTTCAAGGTTCATCCATGTTGTAGCAAATATCAGAATTTCACTCCTTTTTATGACTAAATAATACTCCATTGTATAGGTATACCAACTTTATTTATCTATTCACCAGTTGATGGGCATTTGTTTATTTCTACCTTGTGGTTATTGTGAATGGTGCCTCTGTGAACATTCATGCATAAGTACTTGCTTAAATACCTGTTTTCAATCTTTTAGGTAAAGTAATGAAATTGTTGGGTCATATAGCAAATAACTGACTCTTTAATTAGCCCCTCTTGCTCTCTCTAGTCCATAATTTTGATGGAATTTCCATTATTATAGTTCTCACAGGTGCACATATTTAAAAGAATACCTATTTTCCCTATTGGCTGTGAACTCCTAGAGGTCAATCTCCATGTCTCTTTCTTCTTTGCAGCTTCCATGATGCCCTGTACAGTGTTCCGGATACACTGGATGCTCAATAAATGTTTGTTGTATATCATTTGTTATGAAAAGCCTTAACAGCCAAACTAAGGTGTTTGGCAAGAGAGAGAGCCCCAAAAGGTTAAAAGAGAGGAGTGACAAAATCAGATTTATTTTTAGACAGATGTCTCTTATTTCTTAATTTCTTTTTATATTAAAGGTAATTTTTCTTTTTATCTGTTAGTGAACTGTCTTATATTGTTGATGATAAGTTAGCCCCTTGGAAATAATCTACTTATTTAGGTAGAAGTCCAGAAATAATTTAGCATATTTTATTATGTAAAAAACTCAGTTCAAAGAAGATGAATTTATTTTAAGAGGGTACAGATATAGAGATGACATGCATATTTATTTTGGTACCCTGTGAATCTGTCCAATTTTCAATTATCATAGAAACCAAATTCAGAATAATTTCTTAAACAGAAATTAGAAGTCAATATCAGAAGCCTTTATTATATTTCTAAAGTTTAGTAGAGAGTAAAACAGATGGTGTCAAGTTCCCTCACATAATTTCAACTCTAATTTCATTGTTTATATCAAGACTCTAACTATATTAAGCTGCCCCAAAATGCCAGTTCATAATTAAATTTTACTTTCAAATACTTATCAGAGTTTAATCTTGGCAAGAAGCTCTTCCTACCTTTTGAACTTTCAGACTGCTGAGTTGAGGGAAATGACTGGAGTTTTCCTTTGAACAAAGGCCTGCATGGATTTTTTGAACTTCCTATTTATTCAAATGTTCTGAATACAAATGAACCACCTTGGTTGGATATTTATTATTGTTCACCTGCCTTGACACAGAAACTGCAAGTGCTATGATAAACGGGCTGAAAGGTCTGGTCTCACTGTGGTTGCCTTCTGCTGAAATCTTATTTTGAAAATTTCTCACTGCTACCCCCACTGGTGAATGTCAGCATCTGTTTTCCTAAGTCAGTGATATTCAAAAGAATCTGTTCTTTAAATGTAAATTTAAAGTTTCAGGCACACAATAGTGCTTTCATTAAATAGGAATTTTTGTTGACTCATTATGAAGCTGTATAAAGCAAAAGCAATTAGGAGTTTTAAAGACAAAGACTATACAAAAAGGACATGAAGGTGATGTGGATAAAATTCAATGAAAGCTCAATACTTTTGCTTCAAATGAGAATTGACTATATCGGGAGGCATAAATGGCTATTTCAGCACTTGATAATATTTAAAGTATTTTGTATGGTGCCCATTGTCCAGAGAAGATACTTTAAACATGGGTTACACATTTTTTTTTAGCATCTAGCACTTGTGCCATTATTATGTACCATACTGAATACAAACCAAGGAATGGTTCACTGAGTTGGAGAAAATTTAACTTTGGCCTTCCAACAATTCATGCCTGTGTGGATTTTAAGAAGTCTGAATTCTTTTTCTGAAACAAGGGCTAGACAACACAATGAAAGCAAATTCTTTTTTTTTTGCAGAAACTGTTGAAGACAGTTCGAAAGATAGGTTTATACCATTGTGAGAGTGGGCATGCCTCCTTAACATATTAACTTTCTTTTCATAGAAATAAAAACAACATGGAATACAAATAACATGATGGTCTAAGTTCTGTACCTTTACAACTGGAGGAGGTATATTTTAAACTGAAACCCAATACCAGTCAGTGAAAATATGGGTATCTGCATTTCTTGTTCACATTTCCAAATTATATCACCATGCCTCATTTGCAAATATAGCCTCGTGGACATAACCGAATGATAAGTGAGGCAGGCTCCATGACACCGGAACACTGTCCTGGAGTGAGTCTCTTCACGCAGAACCTCTGATTGGCAGATCTTTGTGGCCTTATTTCCTGCTCCTTTAAATAGTATTATTTCCATGTGGGAACTTGCTGAAACAAGTCTCAGTTGTCAAAACAATCTGAAGTCATGGCCTACAACCTATATGTAGGATTGTTTCCTATTTAATCTGATGCTTACCTGGGCAATTAAAGGAAATTAGAGGTCTATTAAAGAAAAAACCTAAATCTTCTCAGCAATACTATAGCGCTCATAATATTGGTCATAAGTGCCTAAGTAATGGGCTCTCCAGGCTTTTTCCCTGCCTACACTGCCTATAAGCAGGGATTTGGGGCAGACATGCTTCTGTTGCAATACTTGGCTTTCTGGCCATAGTTGATTGGTTCAGATTTTCTTTTATAGAAGTGTGGAATCATGAATTCCAGAAAATGAGAGCTGTGGTTGCTGAATGGTATTAATATCAGCAGGATAAAAATGAGGATCGCAACTTTTGTTGCTGATGGCTTCATACTTCCTGAGCGGAGTTGATGTTATTATTCCCCATCATGTTTCCAATAAATTCTTCCACTTTTTTACTATGCCTCTCCATATTTCTTGCAACATATAATCTTAAATAATACAACCGATTTTGGATAAAAAGTTTTTCCTGAGCTACCCCATGACCAATTTTTTTAAGGACCAGCTCACCTCCCCACCCCTCTCCACCCCTGTAGTAGTTTTCTGGTTGTGCTGTCTGAATCCTCAATTCTATCTGATCCTGTGGTCTCCAGAGACTCCTTGCCTTCTCAGCTGTCACTTCTAAAGATCCTTGAGGACATTTTGCTTAGTAATGCTTTAAGAAGAAAGACAGTCTATTAAACTAATATCCTGCTGTAAATAGCAAAAATTAATAAATAATATATTCAACACAAAATCTTAAAGCCCTTAACAATTAAATTCTAGAAATTATGCTGATTATATGAAATGTGAATAGAGATTTATGTTAAAAAAAACTTCAGACTTTTGAAAGTTCTCTTTCGCCCTTCAGGAAAAGTACTAGTAGTTTTGCTTGCAGACCCAAGACTTCTAATTATGCTGAGTTTCATATTAGGAATATAAATCTATTTCCATCTAGAAAGTATGATATTAATACTTCATTATTTTTTGACATGCCCTGAAATAATAAGTTCTTTATTCTGAGGCAAAAGACAAATTTTAAGGCAGGGTGCTTTGTTGACTTCCTTTCTTTATTTACTTATACTGCTAGTTTCATTTTTTGAACTATATTTTTCATTTCATTTCTGTTAGAATTGAAGCATTTCAACCTCAAATAGCTTTTCAATAAAAGAGTATAATATAGGGAGAGGCAAAAGTAGGTTTACAGTTGTTCATACAGAAAATAAAACAATAATTAATAAATAATAATACAAGAATAAATTCTGTGTTTCACATACTCACAACTGTAAACCTAATTTTGCCCATCCCATATATGTGACAATAATGCTGAGAGAGGCTGAAAAGCTAGACATGCCTGGGGGAAGAATGCTAACATTTTTTTAAAGAGACACTAAAATATTCTGTGGGCTTCCATCTTCCACATGTGTCTTCTCCTGGCGTGAGAAACATAGGTAGATATTTGAAAGTCATACAATTCTAACTGCATTTATATTGTGAAGGAGGAGGGAGTGTGATAGGGTTACAACATTAGGGGAAAACCATCTTTCTGTTGCTTTCTAATTGATCTAATAAAGACCCATGGGGATATGAACTCCCTGTGCACTCTTAAAATCTTCAAATCGTAAGTTAACAGCACGTTAGCTCAGTGTTCTATGTTTTAAACATACATCAGTCTGTTTCAAGTAGAGAACTGAATAAGAAACATATGGTGGACATTTCCCTCTGATCAAGTCAATGATGATTACAGGAAGAAAACTGTCAATGAAAAATAAATGTGGCACGAAGCAGTGGATCCTTACCCACAAAGGTGCAGTTTCCCAAAGTGCACAACCTCTCTCCTCCAGCCCTGAGTGGTTCCCGCATAGTAGGTGCTGCTTGGGTGGTGCTCAGTGGAGCACAAAGAGCTGACATGGTTGCTGCTGTGGTAGCAGAGGGGAAGCAGCAGGTGCCAGGTCGCTCCAAAGTCCCTTGAAAATTCCAGCTTTACTGGATCAGCAGATGAGCTATCAGTTGAGCACCCCACATTGATCTTGGGGAAGAAGAAAAAATGATACAGATTAACTCAAAGCAACAAGACCTGAAATGATTCACCACTTCATTATTTTCTTGAGTCCATTTTCCTGGGAACTGTCTTGCTGAAATATTTAACACTATGAAATTCTGTTTGCTTGAATAATATCATATATTACCTTGAAATAATACTTTTTTATAAAGCACCTCAACTGGTCTCATGAAAAATTTATTTTCCCTCATTTTATAAAAAACTAGGAAGTGGGTAAGGCAGAGGCTGGCACAGAATTCCAAATCTTACCTTTGGCCTACTTTCATAGCCAAGCCAAGTAAATAGTAATAAAAAGACTATTGCCCTAATTCTAACCATGAGTTTTCTTGAGTCTGCTAGACAGGAAGACCTTCTATTTTCCTTCTGGGGACACCTTCAGAATACATGTAATCCTACTTTTGCACAAGGAGAATCTTCAACATGTGTTTAATATTAAAACACCATTTCCCTGGCATGGGGAAAGCATTCTCAGAAAGACCTTTTTCACCATTAAGGAAATAACCATTCTATTCCTTTTCCCATGCTTTCAAGTAAATTAAACTAAGACTTAATTAAATAAATGCATGTGATTTTGCCTATGAAATTTTTTCCTCTTCCCACGGGGATTAACATTTTCTTGCTATCATAGCAACCAGGTCAGATATATTTATATCTATATTTATATAATATATTGATTATTGTTGGACTTACTCGTCTTACTTTCTGGTGAGTAAATTGTTGAGATTTGATAATCTTTTTAACTATAGGCATTTGTTTATACATGGATTCTTTTGAAAAGAACTCTTTTTATAAAAAAATTATTTTTTTGTTTATTTTTAGAGAGAGGGGAAAGGAGAAAGAGAGGGAGAGAAACATCACTGTGTGGTTGCCTCTCACTCGTGCCCTGAACTGGGACCTAACATGCAACCTACTCATGTGCCCTGACTGGGAATTGAACCAACGACACTTGGTTTGCAGCCTGACGCTCAATCCACTGAGCCACAGCAGCCAGGGTTTGAAAAGAACTCTGAAAAGCCAGAGGTGCTACTTTTTTATTAACAGTCAAAGCATAATTGTTAGAAAATATAACAGAAAGTTATATAAGTAACTTAGAATAAAATCAGAAAATATAACAGAAAATTTAGAATAGATACAGAATAATTTCTTTGCTAAGGCATCATTTGGTCCCTGGCTTTTGAGATGTAAGAGACAACTTTAATTTAGAAGATACAGAGAGGTAATCTAAAACAAAATTTCAAACCTGTGTTGATGCCATTACATACTATTTTAAGTAAATCTGCCCAATGGTTGGTATGGACCCCATACGACACAAGTACCTTTGGAAGTTAATACTATTGAACATTGGTATATTGCACCTTTGGTTCTGCTGACTTTATCTAAGTGTTTGAAATACATAAAGAGTTTTTGAAAAAATATTATTAATTTGCTTTCTTAAAAAATATAGTTCATAAATATTAGTGAAATAAAGAGAAATTATTTTTTTAAATGCAGTATTATTTTATCTGTAAAATTCACGACACCATGGTAAATATTACATAAGTGTGATGGCATAATATAAAGTTACATTGGCTTGGATCCTAAATAAAACATATAATTTATGAAAATAATAATACTAGGTTCTTTTTTATATTTATAATGTTTAAAATAAGTTATTTCAACAGTTTCTCATTATAGTAGGTGGGGAGATTATGTTATAAATAAAGGACAAAAATTAAAAATAAACCTTAGTATGACAATTGGTTCTGCTAATAAAAATGAATTGCGATATAAAACCCCTTTTGTCCCAAATGCATGAAATTATCTGAGCTTTTCCTTCTCTTTCCTAAGTTTTGTATGAGATAAAATTTAAAGCATTTTTAAAGTACATTTTATTGATTATGTTGTTAACAGCAGTCCCAGTTTTATTTTTCCCAGTTGCTTCCCTCTGCCCAGTAACCCTGTTCCCCCAGCAATCCCACCCTCCTTAGTTCATGTTCATGGGTTGTGTACATAAGTTCTTTGGCTTCACCCTTTCCTACATTATTCTTAACTTCCCCCTGTCTATTTTGTACCAACCAATTATGCTTCTTAATCCCTGCCCCGTTTTCCCATTTCTCCCTCTTCTCCCTGCCAGCTGATAACCCTACAAAAGATCCCAATACCTATGATTCTTTCCTATTCTAGTTTGCTTAGTTGGATTTTGTGTTTATCTTTTAGATTCAGTGGTTGATAGTTGTGAGTTTGTTGTCATTTTAGTGTTCACAGTTTTGATCTTCTTTTTCTTAAGTGAGTAGCTTTGACATTTCATATAATAATGGCTTGGTGATAATGAACTCTTTTAGCTTTACCTTGTCTGGAAAGCACTTCATCTGCCCTTCCATTCTAAATGATAACTTTGCTGGATAGAGTAATCTTGGTTGTAGGTACTTGCTTTTCATCACTTTGAATACTTGTTGCCAGTCCCTTCTTGCCTGCAAAGTTTCTTTTGAGAAATCAGCTGATAGTCTTATAGGCACCCTTTTGTAGGTAACTCTCTGCTTTTCTCTTGCTGCTTTTAAGATTCTCTCTTTATCTTGAACCTTTGGTATTTTAATTATTATGTGTCTTGGTATTGTACTCCTTGGGTCTAGCCTTTTTGGGACTCTCTGTGCTTCCTGGACTTGTATGTCTACTTCCTTCGCCAAATTTGGGAAGTTTTCCTTCATTATTTTTTCATATACGCTTTCAATTTCTTGCTCTTCCTCTTCTCTTTCTGGTACCCCTATGATTCGGATGTTGGCACGTTTAAAGTTGTCACAGAGGTTCCTAAGCCTTTCCTTATTTTTTTCAATTCTTGTTTCCTCATTCTGTAACGGTTGACTGTTTTTTTTCTTCCTTATGTTCCAAATCATGGATTTGAATCTCGGTTTTCTTCCCTTCACCATTGGTTTTGTGTGGGTTTTCCTTTGTTTCAATTAGCATAGTCTTTACTTCTTCCCTTACGTGACTGCCATACTCAAGTATATCTGTCAAGCTTGTGAGCATCTTTATCACCAGTGTTTTGAATTCCACATCTGTTAGGTTGGCTATCTCCTCATCGCTTAGTTCTTCCAGTGGAACCCTGATCTGTCCCCCTTTTTGGGCCATACTTCTCTGTCTTCTCATCTTGACAGGCTCCTGTGTTTGTTTGCCTCTGTGTCTTAGGTAGAGCTTTTGCTCCTGGGATGCTGTAAGGGGCAGAGTCTTAGGTATCCATCAGTACAAAGCAACCTGCTTCACCACATTGTGGTGCTGTATGTGGGGGAGGGGTCTGAGAGGGAACAATGCTGCTTGCTCAGCACTCACCCCTTTTCCAGGCATTTCTCCCACTTTCCTATGGGACTGGTGCCTCTCTTACTATTGCCCTGGCTGTCGTTCCCAGAGTGGGTGGGTCTGTGGATGTTCTAGGACTGTGGGTGCCCTTTAAACAAGCAGACTCTGCTGGGAACCGGCAGTTTCTTCCCCTGCCCCAGCCCTCACTGGCCTGCACAGTCAGAAGCAATGAGGCTTTATTTTTCTGGTGCTGAGACCGTGAGCTGTGCAGTCTGGCCATGAGCTGGGAATGCTCCCCAGGTGTCCCTGCCCACTTTTTAAAACATGTGACTGTGCTTTCTGCTGCCGCCACCTCTGCCACCACACTGCGTCCTCTCTACCCCTCCTGTCTGGATGAGTATTTCTTCTTTATATCTTTGTTTGTTGGACTTCCATGCAGCTTAATTTTCTGGAACTTCTGGTTGTCTCTAGTTTTGAGGTAGTTGTATTCCTTAATTGTGGAGGGAGACCTAGTGTGTCTGTCTAGACCTCCATCCTGGCCGGAAGTCTCTAAATCATATTTGATAGAACAAAGTCACATACCTCAAACTGTATGATGGTGTTCTCATTCACACTGAGGTCCCGTGTGGTAATAGAATGCTCACCAACTTCATTTGAAACAAACACCATGGCTGAATCTTCCTCACTGTTATACAGAAAAAACAAGGAATCCATTTAGGCAACAGTTCATTGTGATTTGTATAGAGCAGTGGTTTTATTTTTAGTTTCTTAATTCAAAACTTACGGCGCTCCCTTTGAAGAATATGGGCAATAGAGACCAATGTTACCACCAGGATAGAAAAACCAATTGTCTTCTCTGGGTCCAAAGTCAAATGTATCCAGAAGCATCACAGGGTTGTTTAAATTATTCCCATCAATAATGAAGTCATCAATGATCCAGATTTCTTCTTTCTTACCTACAGCATTTTGGGATAAAGCATGTTTTTCCAATGTTGAAAATCAGATGGACATTTTGCTCATTGAAAAAAAGAACAGAAGGACCTCAGTAACAAGATGCCTCTTCACAAAGTAATACTAACTATACAACAGTGTATTTACAGTGATTATAGTAACAGTGTGAAACAAATTAAGCTTTCAATTATATTAAATTGACACTGAATGGTGCAGCCTTATTAATTCAAGAAACATGTGACAAACAGCTTGTGAAAGTATGCTGCCATTTCTGTCATAGTTGTGCTACAGACCCTCCCACTGGCAAGAATAAGCTTTGAGTTTGTTTTTGTGGTTTTGGGGAATATATAAGATGTCTGGATCTGTGAGGATGGGCAGTCAGCCTGCAGACTAAGAATGGAGGAATACTAACAAGTCTATCCAAGGAGTAACTTATGACTTTTTAGTTAACCCATGGTTTAACATCATGCTTTTGTCAGGATGAAGGCCCATGGCTATTAAAACATTGTGTAATGCATAATTTTATTTAATTATAAAAAACTATACAGAATAAAATACTGTTATATACTGTATTTTTTCTTAATGCTTTTCTAAATATCTATGTTTATTTAAAGATATGTAGAAATATACAGAAAACTAGTAATATCACTCCTTGGGCTGTCATAAAATTTGATTCTGTGACTTAGGCTGGGTGTTTAAGGAAGATATTACTAAGCAGAAAAGAAAGGTCGACCCAGTCTGCTTTTGTAAAAAACACTGTTTACGTTGAACTGCAAACAAGGTAGTAAGACCATGCCAAGCAGAAACCTCAAGGTTTTCCAGGGTTGCTTTTTTACTGATTCTTACTATTAGTATAATTCTTACAAAGTCTAAAAAATAATCTGTAAACAGGAGCCCATGGAAACAACCTGACGATTTAAATGGTTTTCTCTCTCTCTCTGTGTATACATATATACACATATATACATATGTGTATACAGTTTTGAAAGCAGTTGGTGAAAACAATAAAGAAATATCAGGTAAGCATTCAAACATAACACAAAGACAATAATGTCTGAATTGTGAAACTGGCTGTATTCCTTTTTGGATTTTTATTTGGATTAAATACAAAAGACTACATTTAATATAAATATAAAAGGTCAAAAACATAAAGGATTATGTTTTCTGTTCACAACAAATTAAAAGTATTTATTTTGACTTATAAGTTATACAGGAAACACTCAGATTAGATTTTAGAGATGGCAGTATATTTTTCTTATTTACTTCTGTGTTACCTCTGTAAAGAATCTACTTAATATATCTCCATGCTTACATAGGCCATTAAATGCATAATTTGGTAGAATCTGGTCCTTTATAATCAGCAGTAAATAAAAATATAGGATGCAATAAACATTAAAAAATTGTAGAATCATTTTCTTTAACCATTTGAACATGCTATTAAATTATACAATCCCTTTGACTTGTCAGCTGAAACAAGTGTACGTGATAAGAATATTTCAAATTTCTAAGGCATTATCTCCTTGGTGTAAGTCCCTCTCACTATGTCATGGCATTTTGCTATAATCTATCTCACTAATAAAATGCCACACTCAAAGAACTATGTATTCCTAAATGATTTCAGCAAAAATAGTTACAGTTGATGAGTGCCTAATGGTAATGCTGAATAATTTTTTAAAAACCTTAGATCTGTGAGAAGATTCAGCTATATTTACATCATCAAGAGAATTTATGAGTCAAATATGAAGGGATAATAAGGATACATGCGAAGTTAAATATTCATTGAGACTCCTCAAAAGTGAAGCATGTAAAATGTGTGTGATGAATAGCTAAACTACTCAGGTGATAAACACTTCCTCCCACCTTAGAAACAAACATGTTAACATGCCATAGTTTTAATCATAAGAGAACATATTCATTTTTACCATTATTATAAGGTTGCCAGAGTCTAAATCTTGTAGCATTGGTTTGGGCAGTATATGGCAAGGGAACATTAATGAAAAGTATGTTGGTCACTTGAGGGAAATAAAATTCATCCATCAGGTGCCAGGTGATTCCCCCATTGACAGAGAATTGTAATAAAATAGAGTGCGACCTCTCTGGCGTACCTAAAAAGAAGATAACACAGGTATAAAATAAACTGTGCTAAATATGGGAAAACAGTATGCTCTTAGACTATTCTTTTGGCATCAATGCATAAGCTGACTTATATTCACATAGAAGTTGTATAGTCCAAATGCATCAGAGGCAACAAAGTGATGACAGGTTGAATTTTCTGTATGAATATATCTCAAAAAGTACAATAAATCTTGTATTTTCACACAATAGTTTCTCCCTCTCTTCCCAGCTATAAACACACATCTTTCTGTGTTTTATTTAGGAAATATTACATTAAAATTTTTTTATTCTATAGGCATCACAACTTTACAAAGGGTCAAACATTTAAATCTCAGGATATAATAAAAAATCTACTTGAAAATTTGTTACATTCAAATGGCATTATTTGTCAAGAAAGTTTTCTAGTTAATATAAAAAGGTCAAAATGATAGAGTTGGCTTTTTTGAATTCATGTCTGTTAAAGAAAATCCAAAATTTGTATAAGTTAAAGAACTTTTAAAATTCTTACAGCTAGATAGTGGTGGAAAAGGCTCAGGGATATGATAAATTTAACTACTACAGAACTAGTATGATTACTATAGCTATATGAAATTATTATAAAATCAGTTATCTTTACCCTTACATTAAGATAAGTTTTATTATATAAGAACACTTGTGAATATTTATGTAGTCTAATTTATTCTAGTTTTTCCATATAACAAAATTTATGGACCTTAAATACATTATCTCTTTGTGGATAAGAAACTGCATGTGGGGGAGTTTTCTTAAAGGGAAATAATAAAATCATACCATAGAAATGACTTACCTTTTGCTATAAATCTAAGTGAAAACTGGACATACATGGTATTGGTACAGTCTAGATCTCTTGAAATAAGCATCCTTAGTCCTTCCTGGAAACAAAAATATGTATGCTAAATAATCTTATTTCATTTGAAAAATTATTTTTCTTTGATTTTTATACACCTAACTTGGATCAGCTAAGTAACTGATATGTACACATAATGATAAAGAAGCCATATTCGGTCCAGTTTAAAAAGAAAAATGGAGATCCAAGATGACAGAGGAGTAAGTGAGAGCTGTGCTGACCTACTCCCAGGACCAGTCTGGAATTGCAGCTGAATTATAGGGAGGTCATCTGGAATGACCAACTAAGCAGTGGCCAGAGAGAAGCCTTATAACCACAAAAAGTCAGAAGAAATTGCTTCATCACAACGTGGCTGGTATGGAGTGTGGAGGAGACACAAGAGGGCTGGCTGGGCTCCCACTGGT
This sequence comes from Furipterus horrens, assembly GCF_987537825.1. Lineage (NCBI taxonomy): Eukaryota > Metazoa > Chordata > Mammalia > Chiroptera > Furipteridae > Furipterus > Furipterus horrens. The sequence continues at coordinate 49,693,639 of NW_028327179.1, forward strand.
GGCAGCTGAAGTGCTGGAGGGAAATTTCTGTATTTCACTATTTCTGCATTTCAAATCTCAAGTTTTACTGTTCCACTTTCCTACTACATTTTACCTTCCTCCTGCTTCTTCTTTTTTTTTTTAATTTTAATTTTTTCTTGTCTTAGCCTGGTTTCCATTTCTCACTTTTAGTATTCCTTCTTCCTTTATCCTTTCAAAATCATTTCTCTTTCCTCTAGATCTCTTAAGCTTTTCTTTCTTTCTCTTTTCCTTCTTATTCCTAACCCACCTACATTAATCTTTGCTCTGTTGTTGTTATTGGTGTGGTGGATCTCTGTCCTCAATTTGGTTCCTATTTTTTTTCAGTTTTCTTTTTTTATTTTTTTCCTTTCCTCTTTCTCTCCCTCCCTCCCTCTCTCCCCCACCCCCTCTCTCTAACCCAAAATGACCCAGAATAGCCTCAGCAATATTGAGGGAAAAAAAGTAGGAGGAATCACAATACCTGATATCAAATTATGTTATAAGACCACTGTAATCAAAACAGCCTGGTACTGGCATAAGAACAGACACACAGATCAATGGAACAGAATAGAAAGTCCAGAAATAAACCCAGGTCTCTATAGTCAAATATTTGACAAAGGAGACAGAAGCATAAAATGGAGTAAAAATAGCTTCAATAAATGGTGTTGGGAGAACTGGAATGGTACATGCAAAAAAAAAAAAAAAAAAATGAAACTAGACCACCAACTTACATCATACACCAGGATAAACTCAAAATGGATAAAAGACTTATACATAACCTGTAACATCACAAAGGTCTTAGAAGGAAGCATAGGCAGTAAAATTTCAGATATCCCACACAGCAATATTGTTGCCCATACATCCTCTAGGGCAAGGGAAATAAAGGAAAGAATAAACTAATGGGGCTACATCAAATTAAAAGGTTCTGCACAGCTATAGAAAACATCAAAATAAAAAGGGAACTTACAGTATGGGAAAACATATTTTCCAATGATACCTTGGAAAAGGGTTTGATCTCCAAAATATATAAACAGCTCATACAAATCAACGCCAGGAAGACAAACAATCCAACTGAAATATCGGCAATGGACCTGAACAAACACTTCTCCAAGGAGTACATATACAAGGCCCATGGGCATATGAAAGGATGCTCAACATCATTACACATCAGAGAGATGCAAATTAAAACAACAATGAATAGAACAACAATTTTGTAAAAAGCCACAATGAGATACCACCTCACATCCAACAGAATGGCCATCATTAACAAATCAACACACAACAAGTCTTGGCAAGGATGTGGAGAAAAGGGAATCCTAGTGCACTGTTGGTGAGAATGCAGACTGGTACAGCCACTGTGGAAAACATTATGGAATTTCCTCAAAAAACTAAAAATTGAACTGCCTTTTGACCCAGTAATTCCACTGCTGGGATTATACCCTAAGAATCCTGAAACACCAATTCAAAATAACATATGCACCCCTATGTTCATAGCAGCACTATTTACAATAGTCAAGTGCTGGAAACAGCCTAAGTGCCTACCAGTATGAATGGATCAAAAAACTGTGGTACATTTACACAATGGAATACTACAGAGCAGAAAGAAAGAAGGAACTCCTACCTTTCTTGACAGTATGGATGAACCTAGAGACTATTATGCTAAGTGAAATAAGCTAGGTGGCAAAAGACAAATACCATATGAACTCACCTATAAGTGGAACTTAGTGAACAAAATAAACAAATGAGCAAACTAGAACCAGAGGCATGGAAACAAGGGACAAAATGACAGTGACAAGAGGGGAGAGGAAAGGGGGTTAAAGGGAGAAAAGGGGGGAAGGGGTCTAGTCAAAGAACAAGTATAAAGGACCCACGGACATGGACAAGAGGGTGGGGATTGACTATGGGAGCAGGTGTTGTGTGGAGCAGGGGAGAGGAATTGGGACAGCTGTATAAGAACAACAATAGGAGGGGGAGAGAGAGAGAGAGAGAGAGAGAGAGAGAGAGAAAGAGAGAGAGAGAGAGAGAGAGAGAGAGAGAGAGAGAGAGAGAGAGAGAGAGAGAGATGGGTAATTTATATTTTCCTAAGGGCTTTCATTGCCTATGCCTGAATGACACAATTTCATTATCTCAATGCTAAATCACACTTTACTATGACTATAAAAAGCAGTGCAGGAGAGAAACAAGATGGCGGAGGACTAAGTGGAAGCTACACTAACTTCCTCCCAGAACTAGTCTGGATTTACAACATAATTTTGGAGAAATAATCTGGAATAACCAACCGAACACCAGCTGGAGAGAAGTCTTATAACCATGGAGAGACAGAAAAGGCCGTTACATCACAACGTGACCGGTAGGGAGTGCGGAGACGCGGAAGGGCTGGCTGGGCTCACACGGGTAGCAGCTGAAGGGACTGAGAAACAGCTCAGCAGCCCGGGATTCCCCCTGAGAAGGGCAGGGTCTAAACCCCCAGCTGGGCTCTCCAGCCTACAGCAACAGAGTGGAAAGTAAAATAGTATCCAGCTGAGAAAAGCGAAAAGCCACAGGGTTTCTTGCTAGCTGGAGAGAAACAGCTGGAGAAAAAGAGCTCTTAAGTGGATCACATATGAAAATATTCTGCCCCCACTTACCCTGGGCACAAGCAGAGGGAAGACAGAGAGGACAGGAAATGCTTGGGGAGAACTTGGTGTGGTGGCTTTGAGGGGAGAGCTGGGGAAGTGGCCGACCAGGTCCCAGTGCTGACTCATCCCCACACTGCAGGCAGACCATTCCCGGCCAAGTTGCGTCAGCCTGAGGGGAAGCAAAAGCCCTGCCTACAGGAATTAAGCTGCCACACCCACGGTCCTTAAGCCTGATGGCTAATCACAGATTGAATAGATTAACAACTAAAGGAGTCAGACAAAGGCAGTAGATCCCTGGAAGTCTCCAACAGGCTGCCTAGGCCCAGACTGGTACAGGATATGACGCCACCAGGGGCAGATCCAGGAAGTGCAGATCATTCTAAGAAGCACCAACAAACAATAAGAGTCACAAAAATGGGGAGACAGAGAAACAACCCCCCATTGAAAGGAAAGGTAGAGTCCCCAGAAAGAGTGCTAAATGAAATAGAGGGGAGCCAACTATCAGATATGGAATTGAAAGCATGGATTATGGAGAAGCTCAATGAGCTCAGCGGAAACTACAAAGAACTCCAGAAAAACTACAGTGAACTCCAGAAGAACTATAAGGAACTTACTGAGAATTATACCAGCATCAAAAAGGACATGGAAGCTATCAATAAGAGCCAGGAGGAAATGAAGAATACGATTTCTGAATTGAAGAACACAGTAGAAGGAATTAAAAACAGGCTAGAGGAAGCAGAAGATCGGATCAGCGAGCTCGAAGACAATGTAGATAAAAACTCACAGACAGTGCAACAAAAGGAAAAACGACTGAACAAGACTGAAGAGGCTCTAAGAGAGCTGCAGGACAACATGAAACGTAATAATATCCGTATCATAGGAATTCCAGAAGGAGAAGAAGAGCAAGGGATAGAAAACCTCTTTGAAAAACTAATGACAGAAAACTTCCCTAACATGAGGAGAGAAAGAATCATGCAAGTCCAGGAAGCACGGAGGGTCCCAATGAAGATGAACCCCAACAGGCCCACTACAAGACACATCATAATTAAAATGGCAACATTCAAAGCCAAAGAGAGAACCCTAAAAGCAGCAAGAGAGAAACAACTAATAACATACAAGGGAGCTCCAATAAGGCTATCATCAGATTTCTCAGCAGAAACACTACAAGCCAGAAGGGAATGACAAAATATGTTCCAAGTAATGAAAAACAAAGGCCTACAACCAAGAATACTCTACCCAGCAAGGCTCTCATTCAAAATGGAAGGTGAAATAAGGAGTTTCCAAGACAAAAGAAGGCTAAAAGAATACATCTCCACCAAACCAGCATTGCAAGAGATGCTAAAGGGTCTGCTTTAAGAAGATGAAGAAACAGAGAGAGACAGAGAGGAACACGAGTACAAAGGGGGAAAATGACAATGAATAAGTACTGAAAGAAAGAAGGAACTTCTACCATTTGCAACAACATGATTGGAACTAGAGAGAATTATGCTTAGGGAAATAAGCCAGGCAACAAAAGAAAATTACCTTATGCTATCACCTGTTACAGGAAACTAATGAACAACACAAACAAATGAGCAAAATTGAACCAGAGGTATGTAAACAAGGAATAAACTAACAGTAACAAAAGGGGAGATGGGAGGGAGAGAAGTGGTAAGAAGGGGAAGGGTCTAGTCAAAGAACATGTATAATGACCCATGGACATGGACAACTGGGTGGAGACTGAATGTGGAAGAAGGGGGGGCAGGGTGCAGGGAAGCAAGAGGGGGAAAAAAGTGAGACAACTGTAATGGAAAAACAAACAGAAAAATTTTTAGTGGGGGGGAAAAATAAAAATATAAAGAATAGAAATGCAAGTTCAGTGAATATTAGAAGGACAAGGATTTTCCTTCACACTGTATATTTTTCTCCCTATCTGATCCCTCCAGAATTTTGCATTCTAAAGAAGTAAGTAATGACCTAAGTTTCTTTGCATAAAACTAATAAGACCAGCTGTTAATAGAGGTTTTTTGTTTTTTTTTTAAACTAAGACTTTGACTGGAATGTCATGTCTAAAGGAGACATGCTTGGGCTTTGGTTGTTACCAAAAAGCCCTGAGCAACTGGGACTGACTTTCAAAGGTAATAAAAGTCCACAAGATAAAAGGCCTGGTACCTTGGATGGATGAGTGGTCCATAGCAATCTTTCCAGGGAAGGAATGAAGGTTGTTTCCCTGAAAGATGGCTAGAAGGGACCTTAAGGCACAATGGAAAACCAGGAGGACCTGGAAAAGACAGGTGTTTACAGGCAAGGCTGAATGCCAGGTATGTGGCTCAGCTTCTGTGCCCCGAAGGGCAGACTGAAGGTCACCCTAAATGTTCCTTGCGTAAGTTCCAGCAATGCAAAACTAAAGATCATAAGTGATCATTTGCTGCTCTTGTTGTGTTTATGCAAATGAACAGGATAAATTAAAAATGGACTTAATGCAGTCCCTTTAATGACAAGGAGGGTAATCTTAGGGAGAAAAATCACGATTCAAGGAAGATCACAATGATCAGTGGTAGACTATAAAGTAGTGCAACTAACCGTCTTTAAAGTTTCTTTTCATTTAAAATTTGTTTTCATTTGGAAGTTAAACTATGTTTGTGGCATTATCAAAGATGTTTAATTTACAGGCAAGAAGAATGTCAAATGCCTTGCAACTGGATGTCTTTCCGATAAGACAGTCCTACAGATTTAGAGACTTGTATGTGGGTTATGTTACATAAATTAACATGTGTTTTCTGTTTTCAAAGGGCATAAGCCTACGATCTCATTACCTGAGTGATTGTCTGTACGTATAGGCCTCACTTAATCCTGTCTGCATTGCTGCCTCCTGAGACTCAATGGTTTGGCTGAACTAAGTGGCTGGGTTGGTGAAGAACGGGGTGGTCTGTGGGCTTCACTTTAAAACTGGTTTCTCTTTTCTATCCTAATGGCTTGGACAGAAAGAGCCCAGAGGCCTGACAGGGGGGAAACCTAAAATATATCCCTCAGTCGTCGTCGGCAGCCGTCCGTCTCGAGAGACGATGGTGTAGCTTCTTAAGAGTCTATCTGTACCGCCGAGAATGGCTGTGCAGTCCGACTCGGGAGTGACACGGTATCTGTCTCCTCCCGTGTTAAATCGACATCTTGCGATGACGCTGGAGTGTCCTCTCCAGTGAAGCTGAAGCTACAGAGCCTGGGCAGGGTGATATGGAGGGTCTGCTGTTGCCCATGCAGTCCAAACTAAGTATAATGGGCAAAAGGGTTTTGGACAGGTGAGATGTACCTGGCATACCTTCCTCCAAAGAAGCCCTTCTTTTCCCTAATGTGGGACATTGAAAAATTAATACCTGTCTTTTGTCAGCTAGTGGTTACGGATTGAATGATGTCCTTTAACCCCGTTGCCTCCGGAATACAACAAGGATGCCAGCCTGTTAAACCAAGCATGCCGTTGTCCAGAGACAGCCAACCAACCTGGAGTCTGCACGATCCTTCCCCATGTGGGAAGGCCACCCTCCCCTCCACACCCCCACTCTTATTAGGGATTTCTTGATCCATGGGTAGGTAGGACGACAACCATGTCCAGCTTGAAGCAGCTAGAGGAGCTCGAGACCTTCGTCCATTGTCTTTTATAAGATTGTAAAGGGTCTTAAGTCTGAGAGGGAGGGATTGATATTTTTTATTGTTAAAATATTTAACTAATTAATTATTTTTTTAAAAAAAGAAGAAGAATATATGAAAGGGTGAGACAGGAGAGCTTGTATGTACGACCCATGGGCATGGACTTGGGGAGGGGATTGTTGGGGGGTGCTGGGTGGAGGGGAGCAAAGGGGAAAAAATTGGAACTATTGTAACAATATAATCAATAAAATATACTTAAAAAAAAAGCAGTGCAAAAATGATAGCATTATATACCTACAGGCCTTTTTATGTTTTATATTATTTTATTCTAGTAAGTGGATTATTTATTTATTCCATCACCATTTGTCCCCCCTATAATCCTCTTGCACCTCTACCCACCTCTTCCCCCTTCAATCATCACACTGTTGTCCATGTCCATGAGTTCTTTTTCTTAAGAAATAGTCTCCTTTGATCACAGCATGCTGTGAGAGGACTAACGAGGAAACAGATGAAAAATGTGCCAAGTGCTCCTGCTAGAAGCTTGGAACTAATGGGTAACTTTCCAGGGTTTCAAGGAGTCTTAGGAACTTATTACTCCTTTGCACACTCTGACAGCCCTGGGAGCTCTCCTTCAGGTTGTCACAACCCCTCTAGTTGGTCAAGTTAAATAAGGCATAGCTAAGCAAGTCCTTGTGCCTTGGCTGTAACTGTTCATGCAGAGAAGCCAAGGAAGGAGGAAAATGATCACATTAGCTTTAATAATTTTTCTTCTGCTAATTAACTATTTCTGGTTGCCCTCGATTGACAGCTCCATAACTTGTCTTCTCCATGTGTACACAGGATTGCAATGACAGCCAGTAAAATAAAATTTCACTATGCAAATGTCCTATGGTCCAAACGGGCCTTTTAGTTTCTCAGCTGTGACTTCTGCATGAAATGTCTCCTAAGTAGTGGAGGGCTGTGTGATACTAAGTGGACACTGTCAACTGATTTCTTAATTATCAATCAACAAATATGAAATGTAATTTTAGCTAAGCAAATTCTTCCTGTTCTTCATAACATTATAGAGCACATTCCTCAATAGCTGAAAAATTTAAAATAGAACTGATTTTGTAATAGCAACCACATATTGTCTACAACATGCTGTGTTTTAAAATTGACACTCATTTTAAGCACCTAGCACTCTTTAGGGGAAAATATTATTATCTTCATGTTGCAGGTATGAAAACTGATAATCAGAGGGACAGTAGCTCTTTATAAGTGGTAATGGCAGGATTTGAACCTAGAAATATCAGAGTCTGTAACTTATCCTCATCCTTTGTAAGATACCAGGGTTTTGTTTACTAAATCATCTCTTGGTTTTGGGAGAAGAAATCCATAAAATATGAAATTTAGAATTTGATAGTTATTTAATATTGTGTGAGAAAGCAGCTACATTTAAACCCATCCTTGAACTTCATAAAGCATGAATTCAATCTACCAGGGTTGAAGGCAGTCATGTAAAATGTCTTATATTTCCAGTCTTTGTTTTTCTTTTATCCTAATAACTCAATGCCCTGCTCAGTCTATGACACCTGATCAATGCCTATTCTTCATGTGTCAGTGTCATTATACTCTCCCTCATACACTCACAAGCACTGAGCCTTGGATGTTTTTACATCTTGATGCCATGCGGAGGTTGAGGTTTTGGGGACAGGTGGCTTATTCAGCTTGTAATGAAAAAGCTTTGAGGTGGTTAGTTGATAGAATCAGCTAATAAACACCCCTTGCTAATATCAAGATAAAGGAATATGATTACCCTTTTCCTTGGATTATATAAGTTGTTCCATAAAAGGACCCATTTTACCCAGCATTTTGTAGGAACAATTTTATTGAATATGGTTATGATCTATAATATGAAAGAATCTTTCCTTTATATTTGCAATATCTGTTTATAGTTCAGTACTTGACACTGATAATTACATGGTGGATCTGTCAGGCCCTGCTTCTACATATATTCTAGTTTATGTGAATACTTCTTTTTTCATTCATTTTCCAGACTGAGTAATCCACTTGTGCTAAATATGAGGAATTATTTCTTTTTTAAACTACTAAGTTTTTTTTCCCATTGATTTCAGAGAGAGAGAGGAAGGGAGGGAGGGAGGAAGAATGGGAGAGAGAGAGAGATGTGTTGTCCCACTTATTTATGCATTCATTGGATGAGAAATGTGAGGAATTCTTTTGCATCCAATATGCTATTTTAACTGATACTACTACTGAATCTGTAAACATTAAAAAGAGACTATCATTTCATTTTTCATGAAAGAATGCCTTTCTAGGTCAAACTACAGCCTACTGAATGGCACGTACTGAGCCCTCTCTGCATCTTGCAGAGCTGAGGGATAATATGTCTAAGAAATGTAATGCTTGGCTGCCCTTGCACTTGGACGGCTAAAGGGGAATATAAAAGACCGTGTCTTCTTTGTTTTTAGGATCTAGGGACCAGGTTAATTTTACTGCTTTAAAAATTTATCAGGGAAAGTTATTTGAATTATAAAAAGTCACAAGGCTTCTCCTTTTTGGTCTTGTCAACTGTTTCAAACAGATCAGAATTGAGCTAGTGGTAATGACAGCTAAAGCCTTAGACAAAACTAAAACCACACAGACACACAACATACACAATACAACAACAATAACAAAAACCCAGTAGTTCCCACTCTGTAATGTTCTACCTCAATTTCTTTGGTTTTCTCATAATTCTTAGGGACTTGTAAATCTCCTAGACTCCCTAATTAGGTTTTCTTTCTCATCCAAAACTTGAGAAAATTCTGAATTTAAACAAGGATGATAGGCATCATCTATAATTGAAAAGGTTCCAGGGTGTCTAATTTTCAAGTGTTAGGTGTTAATCATTAAGTTTGTACAGAAACCCATGGAGATTTTTGTTAAAGATTTCATTTGCACACCTAGATTAGCTGGTTTTCCCATGCTGAGAGAGACTTGATATAGCTTGTATTCACATATGAAGATGTGCCAGCTTAGCACACAGTTTCACACAATTGTTTGTTATTTTTCTAACCAGAAATCTAGGATGAAATACAAAAAAATTCTAACAATGCTTGAGAATGCTATTTAACTTGATTTAAATGTTTGGTTTTCTTAAAGTCACAAAACGATTCTATAAAGAAATGAAAAGCAAAGACCTTTCACAAAACCACTTAAAATATTGCAAGTTAAATATCCAATAACACAAAGTGCTACATTCTAGGAGTGAAAATTCTAGAAAGTGCATCTGCATAATTTTTGTATCTAAAATTCAAGAAGAAAGTAAAGATGTCTGATTTTCAAAGTGGAGGAAAAATTTTATCCTAAGTGATCATAAATAATTCACTGAATAGAAGAGGAAACATAGTTTAGGCTAGAAGATAATAATTATGTGTAAAATAAAACATCATCTGAACAGATTCAGAAATTCATCTGTGTGGGGGAAAGACTGAAGAAAGGAATTTCAGTAGTTGTTTACAGAAGTAGAATCTTATCTGACCCCTTTAAAAATGAGAGATGTTCCAGATTTGATGGCTTCACCATTCAGATTCCCCCTTTCTGCACCATATATTTCAGGCCAAAGGTCAGGATGTAAGTTTCCATTGAAATCATCTTTAAGAATTGAGGGCAGAGGAATGATTGGAACACAGTAGGCTCCACCAAAGCCCCGGTCACACCTAAGAAAAAAAATGAGTGGAGAAAAGGCATTATTTGTGCTGAGTTCAAGAAGCCATTTTAATTTTTCCATTATAAAAAAAGAAATTTCCAGTTTTATTCACTTACACACAGCGTCCATCATCACAAATCCCTCGTCCTGAGCACATCCAAGGGCACCCTGAAGCCAGCACAACATTATCAATAGCCCAGGTGTCAGCTCCCACAGTGTAGTTGGCCTGAATCCACCTGAACCGGGTCCTGGGAGATCTAACCAAGAAAAGCACATTGAGTTTGACAAGAAACCTTAAAAACACAAGAACATTTAATTAATTAGTCAATTATATTGTTGTTCTATTATGATTGTCCCAATTTTCCCCCTTTGCTCTCCCCTGCCCCCCCCCCAGTCCATCCCCACCCTCCTGTCCATGTCCATGGGTCATTTATACCTGTTCCTTAACTAGATCCTTTCCTTTTTCCCCCTTATCATCCTCCCCCATCCCCTCTGGTCACTGTCAGTCTGTTCCTTGTTTCCATGTCTCTGGTTCTGTTTTGCTCATTTGTTTGTTTTGTTCACTAAGTTCCACTTATAGGTGAGTTCATATGGTATTTGTCTTTGGCCCCGCGGCTTATTGCATTTAGCTTAATACTCTCCAGTTCCATCCATGCTGTGTGAAAGACAGTTCTTTCTTTCTGCTGTGTAGTATCCCATTGTGCAAATGTACCAGTTTTTTGATCCACTCATTTACTGACGGGCACTTGGCTGTTTCCAGCACTTGGCTATTGCAAATAACGGTGCTATGAACATAGAGGTGCCTATGTTCTTTTGAATTGGTGTTTCAGGACTCTTAGGGTATAATCCCAGCACTGGAATTGCTGGGTCAGAAGGCAGTTTCCTTTTTAGTTTCTTGAGGAAATTCCATGTTGTTCTCCACAGTGGCTACACCAGTCTGCATTCCCACCAAGAGCACACTAGGGTTCCCTTTTTTCCACATCCTTGCCAAGACTTGTCGTTTGTTGATTTGTTAATGCTGGCCATTCTCATGGGTGTGAGGTGGTATCTTATTGTGGTTTTAATTTGCATCTCTCTGATGGCTAGTGATGTTGAGCATCCTTTCATATGCCTATGGGCCCTGTGTATGTCCTCCTTGGAGAAGTGTCTGTTCAGGTCCTTTGCCCATTTTTGGATTGGATTTCCTGTCTTCCTGGTGTTGAGTCATATGAGTTCTTTATAGATTTTGGAGATCAAACCCTTTTCCGAGGTATCATTGGCAATTATGTTTTCCCATACGGTTGGCTCCCTTTTCATTTTGATAATGTTTTCTTTAGTTGTACAGCAGCTTTTTAATTTGATGTAGTCCCATTTGTTTATTCTTTCCTTTATTTCTCTTGCCCTAGAGGATATTTTGAGGACATTTATTTTAATTCTCCTTTTGCTTTCAATTACCCTCCTCCAGGTTCCAGTTTCCTCTTCTTTAAGACACTTGGTTGTTGTACGAAGTGTTGGATACTATTTTCTCTTACACCACAAACAAAAGAGTAAAAAAGAGGCTTTAAAAATATTTCATCATTTCTTTCATACAAGAGTCTCTGAACATATGTGTGAGGTGGGAAAGTTATTTTGAACTATCGATTTATTGTGTGTTGGAACTACATGCAGAATTTTAGATTTTGCTTTCAGGTTTTCACTGCTCTTCAGAACTGGAAAAGAGATCCAGGATGATGAACATGAGGAAAAGTAGAGACCTTACAAAACTCTTGCCATGAGGACTCTGTTCTACTGACCCTAATGGTTTGTGAGAGAGTAAAGTGAAGCCCTTTTGAACTTCTGCCTCTAATTTGTTCCCTAAAGGTGAGGGCTGGAATGATGTGCTGCATCCTTATATCTCCTATTATACTTGAAGCCAGTTACTTGGAATATACTGTCAGAAGACCACTTTATCCTGAAATGCATACAGCCTTACCAAACAGCAGTAGCAGTCTCTCATTTAGGAACAGATTACACAGCAGAGAGTGCTAGTCAGTTATTTGGAATTTGGAACACAGTCTACTTTAAGTAGAATTTCAATAGTAACTTTTAAAGTGCTATCATTTCCCCTAAAAATGTTCTTCATGCAACAGAGCTGCTAGCACAGAGACTCTAATCATGTCACCATTCTGCTAAGGTCCCTCAAATGGTTCCCCCACACATGCAATGTCAGGGCCAAACTGCTTAAGATAACACACTTGGTACCTTCATCATCTGCTCTCATTCCTTGACTTAATCTTTCCCTACTTCTTGCCTCACAACTGTACTCTGACAGCACTATATCCTTGAATTTCCCCATGAACTCATACTTTTTCTGGTTCCTCTTATGAGCCCTCTTGTCTTGGGAAAGCTCTACTCACTTATTTATACTCAGCTCAGACATCAGTTCCTTCAGGAAGCCCTCTCTGTTTTCACAAATTGAGTTGTGTAGCACCCTCTCTGTTTTAGTAATATCCCTCACTATCATTTTATATCATATACAATTACTTATATGTCTCTTATCCTAAATAATACATTTGTGTATTGGCATCAGCTTATTTGTGTTGTATCAGAAGTCTAAAACACAACAGAGATTTAATAAATGTTTGTTGAATTTAATAAAGTGAATAAATAAACTATAAGTAAGCATCCTATAAAGCTCTGTGGTCCACAGGAAGCTATTTTAGGTTAAATTTTAAATGCTTTGGTTTCCTGAATTTGTTCTGTCATTCAGTCATGATTCTCTGAATCAAAATTGAACCAGGAAAACAAACAAACAAAAACCTGTAAGTCTTTCATACGGAGAGAGTCTGATGCAAGGAATTGTATGCACAGTTAGTGACAGAGCTGAAAGGCCAAGAAGCCAACAGGGGCAGTGAAGACATTAGCGTTTAGCAAAGTCAGGTAGCCACTATAAGTACAAAGTTGGAGGAACACAGGGTGGAGACGTTGCTGGTGTCCAGGAGTCAAGGCCACATGAAGGGCCATCTGTGGAGAGCTGGAGCCACTGAAGTTGGCCAACATTCACTTGAGGCAGAAAAGGAGAAGGAAGATTATCTTAACTTATCTCTATTTCTACCCTCCAGTCTTTTGCCAACATCTGCAGCTGTCTAAATCTATCAGGAAGCCAGCAGATACAGGAGGCTGGCAAATGCAGCCTGCAGAGTCCAACCTGCTTGCAATTAAGAACAGAGCAGTGGAGGGAAGAGGCAGGAGTCTGGGGGAGCTGTCCCGAATGGCACAATATCCAGCCAGCCACCACAGTACATCGTAGTGTCTAGAAAGATTCTAAAAAGGCTAACTGCCTAAACCACAAAAGTAGAAGCCTGCGATAGGCCCTAATATAACTCTTGAATGTAATCTGAAGTGCTGGTGAGGGAAAGAAAGATGTAGAACAATATGAACATTCCAAAAGAACCAACCTTTTATTCTTATTGTGGTACTGAGAGTTCAAACAAACGAACAAAAAACTGAAGATACTTTTCCATATGTGATGATTTCACATACTGCTTAATGTGCATAAGTATCTGTCTGGTTATTGGGAAGATACTTATTTTTACAATAGTTTAAAAATGAAATCTGGTAGGTAGCCTTCATGTTGCTGATGAACACAAAGTTCAGCCTTGAAAAACTTTTGGACCTCCTAACCATATTTAAAAATTGCAACCCAAAATTCCATGCACGTTTTTTCCTGGCACATTCTGTCCATAATTTTCATGAAAAAGTAATAGAATCGCCAAGTGGAATCACAATTATTTTCAAATTGGGCGACAGAAACCAAAAGTTCTGATATATAACTAAATGACAATTCTCACATGGTGGAGGGTGGAAGGTAGACAGTGATCCGCTTCCAATTCTGGAATCTTTCTGAGGTGTAAGTTGAACTTTCTGTGTAGTGCAGACAGCCAATGGTTGGAGGAACACACTCTTCAGTGACAAGATACCAGTCCCTGCCATTGTTTAGAGAATACTGGAGCTGTACACTGTGGGAGTTGCTGAAGGGCTTGCTACAGCCCATGCTCATTTCAAACTGCAAGAAGGTTGATGCTGACACATGAAAGTCCCACGTCTCAGCATAACGAGGTTTTCCTACAAAAAAGGAAAAAGTTTAACGGGCAGTGCATAATTGTGGTCTCTTTTCTTATTTAGCATTTATGTTTGTCATGAACACTTCTAGCAGCAAATGAAAATCATGTCTTATCCTTAAGGCCTCATATATGCTTTGACTTTATGTCTCATGGTAAGTATTTTTATTTGGTTAGCATAGACTTGAAAATATGGAAGGCAGCTAACTGGAAAACTTTTACTATCCTGAGAAGTGCTAACACAGAATCTTAATTCTGTAAATCTGCTTATATTTTGCTCTCCTTTTAAGAAACATTAGTCATATTACACATGCTCTGTGAAAGACAGTCCCAAAGAAACTGTCATTGGGTACACCAAGTTATTATATTAGAGGACAATACAACTTTTTCCCCATAAGAGCTTCCCTCATCACAGGCAGTTATGCACACAGTTTTGCATTAGAGAATATTCTCTTGGGTTTTAGTTAATTTAGTCCTTTAGTTAATTAAATATTCTCCCTTATCTAGTCAAAATATATACCCATGTTTTCAATGAACATCAGGGCAGTATCCATAGAGAGACAGTCAATGTCAACTTGACCTCCTTGGATTCGATACCAGTTGGCTTGCAAATCTATAGAGCCATCAAATTTGTCTTGAAACCCAGTTTGAGAACTGTCATTCATTCCTATAAGGACATCATCCAAGGCCCACTGGGCTGAATGCTTTCCTGAAATCAAATAAAGAAAGCAGTTACAGAAAGTTCATTATATACAATATACATATCTTTATGACCGTGTCTTTAAATCAAGTTGTTTAGAAATTGATAGCAAATTAAGAAGCACATAATACAACATGGCTTTAACTATATAACCTAAATGCTACCGGGAAAGTTGGGGTGAGCAGCAACTTGCCATGTTGGGGTTGCCACCATCGAAAAGCTGTTGCAGGTGTCTTAGCCTCCCGTGGCAGGTCAATGGAAATGATCTGTGGTTCCAGAAATGACGTGTAGTCCAACTCTCGAAGCAAATTCCAAACTATTCCATTGTCATTTGAATATTGAACAATAAGCCCTGAGTTAAAAGACATAAATCCAGTTACTTGAACAGCTCTCCTAGAAGCAAAAAAGGTGATGAACAGTATTTTCTAAATGGCAAGACTGCAGCAGAAACTTCAAATTGCATCTCATAGAATGAGGGAACACTCATCTAACCTCCAAGAAATGAATTAGTAGACCTGAAGGCTCATCAATTTCCCGAAAGCTTCTAAGGTACCAATTCCCAGGAAAAGGAGAGGAAAAAAAAAAGCTCTTTTAAAGATCTCTCAGCTTTGTGTGAGCAATGACTAGGTCGGTAAGGGGAACATAAAAGTCTGCTTCAGATTGTATTTTTGAATTTTAGATTCTGTCCTGATTATTACAGTCTCATATCATTATTATATACTCAGAAGAAATATCTCCATATCCCCAGCACAAAATCAAGGAGTGCTGTTTTCTGCTGAATCCCCAGACAGTCAGCAAGGCCCAACGTGAAACCCCAGTAAGCAGAAGGGTCCTTTACAGGCACTTCACACTTGGTCAGACCTTGGTCACTGAAGTCTGAATGAAGCCAAATTATTAAACTGAAAAACAGAAGAGCTTACTCCTTCAAAGTTAGTTCTACTTTCCTTCCTCTGTGTCACCCTTTCCCCCTTCACTTACCCTATCTACCCAGCATCCCTCTCTCTGTCTCCAGAGTGATATGATTTAGGCCTGCACATTGAAGTTTATGGGACTTCATGTGCTACCCCTGCTACTTCTCCCAGAAACAATTTTGTTTTAAAAGAGGATACAGGTAAAGGGTAATGTTGAATGCAAAAGAAAACTTGCTAATGATGAAATAGTGAGAATCAACAGGATACATATATATATGTGTATATACACACACACACACAGACACATATAAATAAAATACACACATATTTGATGGGAGGGGGAGGAGGAGGGGGAAGAGGGGAGGGGGAGAGCTTTCTTGACATCTATATAATTGCCTTTCTATAACTGCTCCCGAAACAGGCACTTCATATTAATAATTATGATGGGATACTAAAGTAATTTCTCAGTATTCACAGAAATTATGTTTAGTAAAGTTGTGTTTGTTATATTAATTTTATTATATATTCTAATATTTTTGGAAAATTTTAAATTATTCATGGTGCATACAACAACTGTTTAATTCTCCCATTATTAACTAACTAGAATATTTCAATCCTTTATCATGCTGGATAACAAAGAGTTTACTGAAATTAAATTTAAAGAAATATTGTAATGAAATATTATAATAAAATATAAAGAAAGCCCTTTAAGACTAATTGATAGCACATGAATTTACTGTCACTGTATCTGACAAGAGATGAAGCCAGGAACAATAATGGCTAATATGCAAAAAATTAGAAATCTCAGGAGAATAAGTTCTGCCATATTTAAAATAGAAGAAATCATCATTTTTAGTGAGAGGATAAAAATAGCTCAAAGAAAAGGAACTCTTTGGGGAGATAGTATGCTGTATACAGGTGTAGTGATGGGCAGGTAACGCTTCATTGAGTGGAGGTAAGACTCATGTGTTGGAGAAAAGAGAGAGTCACATTAAAGATCTTGAAGAAAATGGAAGTTATGCTGTTTTTAGTGTTTATTCACATTAAGTTAAGGAGCATCTGGAAAAACGCCAGTCTCCAACCCTTGATGCTTGCTCAAGGGTGTTTTTAATATGATTTTGGGTGGCTAAAAGAGCAGACACTTTAAAATTTAGTTTTACTTGTGGCTTTCAATTTGTGTGGCTATGGTTTATATTTAATAAGGTGTGTATATGTCTGAGAGAGAGAGAGAGAGAGAGAGAGAGAGAGAGAGAGAGAGAGAGAGAGAGAGAGAGAAAGAGAAAAATTTAGTTATTCAGGAGGTAGACTATAGTACCAGAAATTAAGCAACATGACAATAAAATCCTTTCTAATATCTTCTCCTTGAAAGTGTGGTCCAAGGACCAGAACCTGCACCACCTGGGAACAGGCCATACCTGTGGTGGTTTTAGAACATGTACACAAATTCTTTGACTACTCCTCCCTTCAAGAAATGGAGCTTAATTCTCCTCTTTTTGAGTGAGGTTGGATATAGTAACTTGCTTGTAATAAACAGACTATGGTAGGGGTGACAGCATGTGACTTTTGAGACTAGGCCATAAAAGGCATTGCACTTTCTTCCTGGCTCACTCTCATGATGTCTCACTCTGAGGAAAGCCAGCTGAGAGGCAACAAGGAGACTCAAGCCACCTATGGACAGGTCCACGTAATGAGATACTGAGACCTTTTGCCAACAGCCATATAAGTGAGCCATTTTGGGAATATTGTAGGTCCTCCTGCTCTAACTGAGTATGCAGATGACTGCACCCCACCTAGCCTTTATCTTGTACACAACCTCATGAGAAATCCTGAGCCAGAACCACCAGTTAAGCTGCTCCTGAATTCCTGTCTCACAGAAATTGGAAGATAACAAATATTTACTGCTTTTAGCCACTCAGTTTTAGAGTAATTTGTTATGTAGCATACCAGCCCAGTCCTACTGAATCAGAATCTGCATTTGAACAAGACTCTGAAGGACTTCAGACGTACATTAAAATATGAGAAGTATGGTTCAAGAGGTCCATACTCCATTTGATTTTTGTTTGTTGCTTTACATTTTCAGGAGAGTCACAGACACCTTCAGGCAGCAACAAAGTCTGCAGCAATGAGGATCCCACAATTCCACAGGACAATAAAGAAATGCCTCCCAGATAAGTACAAGAGAGTGGAGAAATGCAATAAGGGGAAGGAGCAATATCCATTTTTTATGTCAATTGCTGAGCCTCATTAGCTGTGTCATCTAACATATTGCACATCTGAATAAACCAAGCCATTTTTGCTCATCTAGTGAGTGTTTAAGGAATGTAAAACATTTCTCTTTTTAAATTACAACTCCATCTGTATTCTACTCAGTCTTACTGAAAATAGCCTAATTTTGATTTTAATTCCAAATATGTAAATTGAGATTTCAGTTTGGGTAAGTAAAAAATTTTTACTTTCATCGCTGAAAAAGATTTGTTCAAGGATTTAGAAAGATTTACATTTTAACAACCAGTTTTTAATAAAAGGCTAAAAAAATGCCTGTGGGATGTGAATTACATGGCCAGCAGTGAGTTCAAGAAAATTGGCTCAAGAGTAGTTGAGCAAAAGTTGCTGTTTCCTAAAGGGATCCTAAGGAAATTTTCTCCAAAGGGCATGTATCAGCACCGTAATCAGACATTAAGTATAGAGGAGACCCTCATACCTATGAAAAGTGGATGCCTCCTGTTACAAGTTGGTCAGAGGTCTTGATTATTTGCAGCTCATATACAAATAAGGGTATGGACTTGTAATTTTCCAGTGATTTATACACAATTGCCACCCTATCCCAACCACAAACTATTTTAAAATAGTAATTTTATTACAAGAGTTAAAGAAAACATCAAAATATTCTACCTCTCCAATCAGGAAACAAGGTCCCGAGGACAGAATTGTCTTTTTTTGCACTCTTCAAAGCTCCTATCTCTGCACGGACAAAGTACATGCTTGAGAAGTAGTTGTTTGTTTGAACTTTGTATGGTTTGTGTGGGGTAATCTTGTAAAAACTTACCACAGTATGTCACTAGCTGGCCTAAAAACCTTCAGCTGGTTTCCACACAAATGGATTCATACCCCATCTCCTTACCATGGCCTGAAAGACCGTGCATGACCCAGCTTCTGTATGTCCCTTATTACAGATTACTCGCCAACATTTATGAGCCCCAAGCCACAGTGGCCTTCTTTCTGTTTGTCCAGTACCACAGTTCTTTTACATCCCTGGGCTTTGCTGTTTAGTCTGCCTGGAAAACTTCCCTTGAGCTGTGTTGGTTCCTTTTCAGCCTTTAGGGTTCTATTTAAATGTCACCTCCTCAGGAAGCCCCCTCCCAGACCATTCTATCTAAATCAACTCTCCCCCTGCATAAGTTTATTTTCCATCTCATTAGCTTATTTATTTTCATCTAACATCTTGCTTATTTCTTTTCTTTATTGTTTATTTCTAAGCCCTTTCAATAGAATGTATGTGCCCTTAACGGCAGGGGTTTAGTCAGCTGTGGTCAATAGTGCCCCACTGGTTCTTCCCCTTGTGGCACATGGTAGCTTGCACTTCTTGTCCCAGTCACCACACTTTCTATTTCTATTTGCTACATGGCTGACAATATCCAGAATCTACCTAGCAGCTGCTTCATTATTCTGGGTGCTGGAATGAGGACCTCAGATAACGCATGATGAAAATGTAGCACAATGGGGAAATCTTTGTATTTTGTTTTAACCCACTGAGATTTAGAGAGCTCTTTGTTATTGTAGCATATCCTACCTTGTTATGACTGATGCATCAGTCTTTTGGTGACACTGTATCTGCAGCACACTAGAACAGTGTCTGGCTTACAGTAGATTCTTAATAAATAATTGTTGAAGAGATTAGGGAACACAAAATGGTCTATAAAAGTTTCTAGACTGCTACTTCAGTAAATAGATGATCCGGATAATTACTAGACTAAAGGTACTGAGACACTCAGAAAAAGTCACTAAAGCTTTCAGTTACTGCTGCTATGGCCAAGGACATTTAGAATTGATGAACAGAGCTATCAGTAGCTTTACTGGCTAACAGGTACTGCTTAAGCCAATATGTTTTGCAAAGTCATATCTGAAATAATAACAAACTTAGAAGCTACAAAGCTCTCCATTTGCCATATACGAGATCAAGGTCTGGAGGAGGACCCATTTTATGAGCCCATGGATTTTGTGTTAGGAGTCAATTCACATTCAGATTCCCTTAAGAAACCTCATCATATTTGTAGAGCTCCTGAAGTCCACCTTGTATCCTTCCAGCCTTCTGTATTTCTTTCAGAACTGAATCATTGAAGTAGAAGATGGTATGGCTGCCTAGACAGAGTAGATGTCTGAGCAAGGAGAGAGGCAGTATGGCATGGTGGTTAAGTCACAGGGTCTGGAGTCAGTGTGAGTGGTTTGAATCTCTGTTTATCCACTTCCTAACTGCATGATCTTGGATAAGTTACTTGACATCCCTGTGCCTTAGCTTCTACATCTGTAAACTAGGACTACTAATAGTACTTATGGCAAAAGGGTATGATGGAGATTAAATGAATTAGCACAGAAAAAACACTTGATAGATAATGTTTATTATTACCAAGAATTTCTCCTTCCACCCAAGGATTCTAGTATTCCTAGAATATTTATGGGCAGAAAGTAGCATTTCATTTACATTCAGTATTGCCCTATATAAACAACTTTCTAGCCCCCTTGCCGAATGTAAAAGTCTCTGATATTTTTTTCTCTCTGTGGAAAATTAGGGTTCCCTAAAACAAATATACTTTGACCCAGAGGAGATATGATGCTTTTCAGGCTTAAGGATCTGGATGAGGAGTCTTAAAAATCATGGCTCTATGCAGCTACCTATTCCATGATGGAGGAAAGAAGTGAAGGAATGATTCAGGGGAGTGGATCAGTTTGCAAAATCCTGGCCCAACCTTGGGAGGAAAAAGAACTAATTTGCCATTAGAGGCTGTAATTGCTATCAAATATAGCAGCTTACCTTCATTTCTAGTTCTTGGTTTAATGCAGGTAATGCCTGAAGTTTTGCTTCCAATTTGTATATAAAACTGAACGAGTCTGAGAGGGAAAAAACTCTAGTTTACTTACAAATAGGTGAACTTAGGAGATTTAACCTTCTGTATTTTGACACACATGAAAATTCTTATAATTCTTAAGTATTACATTTAAACATAAAGGGCATAGAACTGCAGAAACAAGAGATTATATAGTAAGTTATTCTGCAACCATTAAAAAAGTAATTCATCTGGACATCAATTTTATTTTATAATAATGATCAAACAAAAGGAAACAGTTTAAGCCCACTTCGTTGTGACAGTATGATTAAACAAAATCACTGAAATGGAAATTGCTTAAATTGAGATAATATTATTCTTGGAAACTCAAGATGAGGAAAAAAATCTGACATTAAGAAGATCAGCTCTTTGGTCTGGGCCGTAGAGGCAAGATGAGGAAGGGAATGTCATCGTTGGGCAAGCACTGGAACAAGACACGCAAGCTGCCCTCAGATGTGGCAAGTGTGGCTACCCCGCCGAGGGGAAGAGGAAGTGCAACTGGAGTGCCAAAGCTAAAGAGGACACCCCACCCGGACTGGTCGGATGAGGCACCTAAAAATTGTATACCACAGATGCAGATTCAGGCATGGACCCCGTGCAGAAACAGCACCTAAGCCCAAGAGGGCAGCATCCAATTCACCTTAAAAATCTCAATGATTAGTTGCGAAATAAATCTTTTTTTTTTTTTTTAAAGAAGAAGCTGAATGCTACATTGGTTTAGGGCCAGATAATTACTAATATTGCTGATTTAGACTGAGATTGTTTAATTTTTCACAATTGAAACTCAGTGCGAATGAAATATGCCTCAGTCCATGGTAAACCAACAGAGTGCCTACGTGACAGGCAGACTTCCGTGAGACTCAGAAAGAAGAGCAAAGAGATGGAAAGCAGACCACATGGCACAGAACCCAAGATTTTAGTGAGAATAAGGTTTAAAAGTTTCAAACATTTCTTCACTTTTCTTTCTCTCAATTCTCAAATAATTGGTTTAAGTAAAAAGGACAGTTTTATTTCAGGTGTGTTGGTTGCTATTTCATGTGACCTTAAAACCAAGCAGTTATTTATTTTACCAGTAGGTGTCGGTGTAGGTACTTTAAATTTCTGGAGCAGTTTTTATTAGGTGAATACAAATAAACTTAGGTAAACAGGATGCGTCATTTTTAGGCAAAAATGTAAAGTTGAAAAAAAATCTTTGTTTTACCTGGAAAACTGTCTTCACAATAATGTAGAACTTTAGAAAACCAAGTTGACACAAGCGTATGTGATGACTGTACTGATTAATGAACTGTAGAAATTACCTATTTTATTACAGACTTGAAGTTATGCTTTTTACATATCAGAATCTATATAGAGAAACATTATCATGTAAACCCTCAATAACAGAACAGAGTGTTTTAGGTTAGACCAGTGCTTTTCTCACGGCACACATAAACTAATTACTAAAATCCTGCAGCACACCAAAGAATACACTTTTTGCTGATCTGACAAAAAAATACATGTTTTGATTCATTCACACTGGAGGTCTATTGTGTTGGCTGTTGTCATTTTTAAAATTTGACAATCCAAGGGAAAAGAGCTCAGTGTCTCTGACTAAATAGTCAAGTATTGCATGTTTTAGAAATTCTTGGAGTGCACTAGTTGAAAATCACTGGGTTAGGCCATATGGTGTAGTAAATACAATGTTCATGGATAAGTGTACCAATTAATGACTTACCTGATATTCCTGGTGTCCAGAGGGACAGTCCGTGCTTCCCTTTTCCCTGGGCCGTTGAAGTAGAGAGATTTGCCATCGTTAAGTGTTCCACAGCCGGTTCCAACCTGGCCTCCTGTTATCTTGTACCACAGAGGGCTGAGCTTCCCCTCAAACCTATCAAACATCTCACTGTGACTAGGCACATTAGACACACAGGTTCCTTGTGCAGCTTCCGAGAAAAGAAATGCATAGGAGAGAGAGGCTTTGTAAAGTACATTCAGCACACGGGCAAAGGAAACATTTGCTCAGGTGTTAGGGGAAAGAAACCACATGAAAATCTGTATCTCACAATTGTCTGTCTGAAATCCAGCCATCACTACCATTATCAAAAACACTATTCTGCCTCTATATTGTTTATTTTTTTAATAGAGAGATATTGGGGACCACACATTTCCATGGCTCTTGCTACTCAGAGACTTGCACAAACTGAGAAATAGATTTTGTCCAAAGTAAAATTTGTTTATTTGTTGTCCTTCTATTAGAGGATCAATAGGGGGAATTAATCCCAGGTTTAAAAAACCCACCCTGAACCACAAGTGACAGCACTCTACACAGAAGGTCTGGGACAACATATGTTTGCCTTTGGTCACGCTTCAACAAGGGCAGGCACTGAAAAGCTGGGAAGGATCTGTTTGAAGTTGGCACCAGAAGAAATTATAAAAAAGATTTTGAAGCTTATAATATTTTTTCTTTAACTTTATTCTTTAATCCTAGCTCCCTTTTTATTTTTGCTTATAACAACATAAAGGGTGGCTGTGGTCAAAAAATACTTTTCTTTTAAAGTTCTTTGTCATCTTGAATTGATCATTTCATAATTGGATTTTTACTTTAAAAGTATAAAATTACACTTCTTATAAAAAGCAATGTAGAGAGCATAGGGAGCACTTGAAGCCAAGTGATTAAAAGCTTGGGCTTGGGTTTTAGAAAATGACTACAAGTGTTTGAAGACTAGCTCCAGCAACTTCTGGTCGTGTGACCTTATTAGAGTTACTAAATCTCTCTTTGCCTCAGTTTCCTCAAATGCAAACATGGAAACAACAGTATTATTGTTAGCATAGGATTATTGTTAAAATTAAATGAGATGAAATAAAAGGCATTTACTATAGTGCATAGTATGAAGTAGGAACTCAATGTTAATTATTATTACTAATAAAAATTTGTGTTACCATGTTTTCCTCCCTTAGCTCAAAACTACAAAATATTTTAGCAACTCATGTACTTAGGTTGCAAATTCCTACAATTAGGACTTAAAGAAGAACAAACTTAGAATCTATTTCCTTGGAAGAAGTGACATGATATGTAGTAACTAGAGATACATATTTTACAAACAATCAGACACATGTCTGAGGCCTTACCGGTGTACCCCAGGTCACAGAAACACATCCCTGAAACACAGTCCCCGTGGCCACTGCAATAACTGGGACAAGGCTCAGATATGTACACTCCATCCAAACCAAAGGGAGGTACATTCTTCTGAGAGCTGCTTTCCTGTATCCATCGGAATCTGATCTTATTGCTGGAAAAAACAACACATGTTTCTTGTACCAACATCTCACAGCTAAGCACTCAATTATAAAACAGTTAAAAGAATTAAAGAGAGATTAAATATTTATTTTAACTCATCTACCTGACTGGACACTTAACCTTCATAAGGTGTCTCTCTCAGAGCTTTCTCAAAACTTCCTGATTTCTTCTTCAGCATATATGTTTTAATATCATGAGGATATCAGGTATGAAAGATTTTTGATGTCTAGGAACATATCATAGGTTTTTACCTGTATATTTTAAGAGGCTATTTGGAAATTTTTGAAACCACCAGATAGAATATTCTTTGCTAGGACATATAAGAGGGCTCTCCCTAGTTGCCACTGGTATGATTCTGGTAGGAAAGAGTAAAGTTTGTACTGACAGCTTTATTCCCAACTGTTGCCTTCCTCTTCACTTCTCATCTTCAATTCTTCAAGAAGCTCATTTTATGAACTCTTAGCAACCAGCTGGGCCACCAGTGAACACTGGTTAACTGCCAAGAAACAAAGGAGTGACCTGGTCCCAGTGCTTCAAAACCCTGGAACACCAGCGGGCTGGGCTACTGCCCAGTCCTTCTCCCCCCCACAACAGTTTTGAGGCTGCCAAACTAATACTTGTCTCAGCTGCTTTCCAATCTTTTCAATCCTTTCAATATATCCCTTTCCTTTTTCAGTATATAGAAACTTGTACCCATCTATAATTTTGTATCAGGAAAATACATTTTCTTTCTCAGTTCTACTCATATCAAAGAGGGAAGAGGGATTATATTATCTAGATTTCAATTAATTTTGTTGCCAATGTTTATAGACTTTGGAGTGAATCAGTAAACAATGGTAAAGAATCTTAAAGATTAATGAGGATTGTCAAAGATAACTGCAGACAAAGATGTTTCCTTCTTCCTCTTTCATTGTGAAAATAATATGTCAGTATCAGAACACATTTCTTTCTGCCTCTTCAAGAAGCTTTGGCAATTTGGCAACACTGAACTATAACTATGATTTTTTCTTTATTGTATTAAGTTACTCACTTTTGGCAAATTTGCAAAATGTAACCAACAGTGTTGTTAACTAGAAGTAAAAGTGTTCAGAGCTTAATCATCTATTAACACAGTCTTAACAAACATTCTCAGTGTGTTAAGAAGAAGGTGAACACAGCTTTTATTTTCTTTGGAGCTAATTCGAAATACATTGGTCTTATTTTTTAAGGCAAAAGACAACTGAATTAAATATTAGAAAAATATAAACAAAAAAAAAAAGAAAAGAAAAAGGGAAATACAATTGAAGAGTCATAGACCTTAGGAAAATTCTTCCTATTGGGTTGTAATGTTATTTATCCTGTGAAGATATTTTTCCTCTTGAAGTAAATGGAATTGACAAACATAGTTTTTGCCAATTGCTCATGAAGAAAATGGTAAGGCCTCTGTGGCCCTTCCAAAATATAGGCTGCGTATCTATAATAAGAGAGGAAAACACACCGGTTCCTGATTAAGTCCTATTTGATTAGAAGTCATACTTGCTTTCTCTTTTTCTATAATAGAATATAGAGAAACATGGGTCCATAACTTCTTCCCCATGGAAAATTAAAGGAAAAAAAGAGGTAAGAACAACTTATTTTCTCCATGCAAGCTGTCCCACCCAGGCAAGAAGATGGCATCTCTCCATCAACTGCTCTGCTTCACAGAAGGAGCAGCCTCAGATGGAGGCCCAGATGCATTCAGAAAGTTGAAGAATCCTACTTTTAGGTAGAATTCTAGAAGCTTTGGTAATTTGATAGTGGATGAAGAGTAAGTGGAGCCCTTTAATCTATCTCTGATTCTTGGGGTCCTGTAATCTTCATTATAATAATAAAAACGTCAAGGTCTAATTTGGCCAGATAGAGGGCGGCACCCCGATTATAGATCCTAAGGCTGCTACAGAACCAAGAAGCATGGAGTGCTTTTAGATATTTGAGAAGGTGAAGGACCTCAGGAGCTCAGTATTAATGAATTCATATTTAAATCTTCAAAACAAAATGAGTAATCATTTGTTAATAGGGTGAGTACAGGTAGGACATGGTGAATCATATCTGAGAGTTCTTGCTGGAAACCTATATTCCAGAGTGAAAGGGCAAGAATTGGTACCTTCTTTCCTTCTTTTAATCTTTGCGAGTTGCTGTTTAGTGGGAAGGTGCAGCTCAAAGAAACAGAGGTTACACTGACTACAACTTGAGCAAGATTTGCTTCACTGAAATTTCTCCAAGTTGTACCTGGTTCCTATACCTATTGCTATTCTGTTCTCTTGGTAGCATAGTCTTGGAATTGAGCTCAAGTAATTTAACAACCTTTGGGTTGATGGAATAAAAGGAAGAACTAGTAAGAATTTACTAAAAATATAAGCATAGAGAGAAGAAGGGAGGAAAAAAGTCAGCCAAAGATAAGTTTATAAGAATGTCTAGATGCCACATAGTTTGCTTAAAAAAAAACAAAAAAACAGAGGAGATATAGCTTTGAAATTGTTAATATTTTTATGGGTGCACATGTGCGTATGTGCTACTTATGCCTTTTCAGAGACATAGTGGACTTCAGAACAATGACTTCTTGCTGAAAAGCATTAAATTTATTTTGGAAAACATACTTTAAAAAGGGAGGTGTCTTCACTGTAGTCTGTAACCTATTGCTGGTCCTTATTCCTCATTCATCATCCCTTCATTCAGCCAGCATTTACCAAGTGCCTAAAGCATGTACCAGGGCACAGTACCAGGGCAGACATATGATGAGAAGTGGAAATCCTACACGGTGCGTGTCTTCATGTAGCCCACAGTCGAGTGAGGAGGTACACTTAATCAATCCCCAGGACAAAGAAATGTAAATGTGCAACTCTAATAACTATCACCATTAAGCAGGACACAGAGCTATGATAGTATGTAATAGAGGTCTTCTACCTGATTCTCAGGAAGGTCTGGAGTTGAAGGAAGTAATAATTGAGAAAAAGACAGAATTTTATCTTATGTTGTTTTACTAGAAATAAACTATAGTGTGGTTTAACTATTCAAATTATTGAACAAACTTTCCTCTTTGTCCTGCATGTCTCAGATAAAGAAGAAATGAAAGATGAGACTCTCTGTTCCCTTCACCAATTACCTTTGCTCGGAGGATGCCTGAGTGATCTGAAGAATTGGTTTTTACACTGCCCTCTTCTACCACACTTAAGAGAGGTGATACATTTGTGTCTCAAACAAGGAACATTCTTGTGCACCTGCTTGTTCTGTGCAGAGGTGCACTGTGATGGATGGTGATGGAGGGGGACATTCTGCAGATTACTAAGCAAAGGTGTTTCTAACCCCCCCCCCCCCATAGATCAACTTTATGCAGTCTGCATAAAGCAGGCTGCATGGGAAACTGTTCGGTTGGGGGTGCTGCTGAGAGTCAGGAGGGATGTACCAGCTTACTTACCACTATCAACATCTCTCCTCTGTAGGAAAGAACCAGGAAAATTAATATGAGCACAAACTGCTCCTTTGAGAAATCAGCTTAGAATTATTTGTGAAAGAGCAATGTTCTAGGCAATTATTATAAGCATGTTGCTTTGTGGCAAAATAGCTTCAAATTTTGACAATTTTCACATTTAGAATTCTCAGCTTTCCAAAATGGCATTTGGAGATATCTGAGTTTAACATACTGCGGAAGGAACAACAACAGCTCATTTACTCGGGTTAAAGTAGAAACATATTTACTATTCTTCAGCAGACTGCTCTTCTTCAGGAATGCCACTAACCAATAAGCCAGATATTATTCAAATTAACCAGGAAGATGGATTCTATTGGAGAATATTTCTTCTGCCAAAAGCTGAGGTCCAAGAAAATATTGATACATTGGTAGCCTCACAATATTGACCCACTTTGTGATATTAAGGACAAATTTCTCTTATTTCTCATATATGGCTTTATCAATTGGGTTATTACACCCAACATCAAACAACAGCTTCAGGTTCCACTGATTATTATATGGCTTTGGGGATTCAAACCAGATTTGTTTTTGGCTCTTGATTCTGTTAACCACTTTTGTAGTGATGTCTTCCAGCATCCTTATATTGTAGCCATCATAGCAAAGATGCACCGTCTGATGTTCCCAACTTCATGGCGTGCTGCACCTATCTATTTGGATGAGCTGTGTTTGGGCCAGTTTCAGAAAAACATGTGGAAAAGCAGGCAGTGGTGGAGGTGAGAAATACAAGGGCTGCATGTCCAGCTTGAGATGGGCAGAAAGCAGGATGAAATGGAGATTTAGCTGCAAGCACAGACATATTTTTATGGAAAATGAAAGGTGTTTCAGAGGGTGAAGCCTAGAAAGTAGAACCAACAGCTGGGAAGAATAGATTAGGGAGCAGAACGGTCTTACTCAAAAAAACTTTCTTGTTTTGGACCTTATTTTGTGGGAGAGGGAGTCACTAGTAACAAGTATCTTGCTGGCTTTCAGAATTCCTACAACTGGTGTCTGCTATGTGCTTCCCATTCTTTACCTTATTTTATTATTATTATTATTTTTAGTGAGAGTGTCTGTTGTGGTTATCCAATGTTGGATATGGGTGGATATGTCTTTTTAGTTTATAGGCCTATGGATCCAGAGGAGCCATATCCAGGGAGCCATGTCCATACCCTGACCTGATATAGATTATGAGATCAGAAACTTAGTGCTGATGCTGTAACGGCAAGTTTGTCTACTGAAGCCTATGGTGTAAAGTTTTGAGGGATGCACATCTAAGTAACAAAGGAGGCAGAGAGCACAACCAACTTATCTAGCTAGATGATACACAGCAATTTGATGATTAGTTTGGTGAAAGAGTCACAAACAGAATGGTCTCCAAGAACTTTATGATTAAGCCACTCCTACAGATTGCTCAGCTTTTATCATTGCATCAGTCAGGATGAGGTGAGTTATGCTGTTGTAACAAACAGCCCCCAGTCTCTGTGGCTTAACCCAACCAAAGCTTATTTCTTGATAATGCTATATGTCCAGTGGAGGAAATCTGCTTTTTGTAGACACTCAGACACCCAGATTAATGTAAGCTTCATTTTAAAATGTTTTATGAAGCAGGGAACATGACAAAATGCACGTGGCTCTTAAAGTCACATGCTTCATTTTCACTCATATTTCATTAGACCGTGTCAAACCTTGAAGGGAGTGGGGATAGCATATTCTAGGAAGAGAGCAAACTAAATATATTGCTAAGTGGCAATAATGATATGCCAACCACATAATGAGTTATATCTGCAGAAGGCAGTGCAAATACACTTATTGTATTATGTTAGTGCCACACAGAAATGCCTTGATTGAATCACAATTTAATGTTATGTTCCACGGTTCAATTAAAAAGTGTCCACTTGAAAAATGTTCCTTTATCTTCCATAAAACTACAGTTAAAAATACTGATCTCTGTGTTACCTACTCTACTTGGCATAAGAATATATATACATACTATATATTTATTCTATAATATTGAGCATGGAAAAAATGTATCTTTAAAAATATCAGAATGTATACATTTTGTTTCTTTTTACCCAACAATGAGAACTAAATGATTCTATATTTTCCCCCTTTGTCCTAGCTGTCAGGAAACTATAAGAGTTACATTTATTGCCCCATTAATGAAACTAATTCACTTGAAGTTCTTGATCCATTTATTTCATTCCTCTGTCAACTGAATTTTAATCTTTCTATCTATTGTTGTAATAGTTATTGTACTAGTCATTTAAAGGGATCTTTTATATTGTGAGATATTTCAAATTGTCTGTACAGTGAGGCATTAATTCATAAAAAATCTATGTAAAGTGAAATATGATATAATGACATAACCCTTTTAGCCTTTAACATCTTCTGTTCACAGCTGTACTCTCAGTGCCCAAAACAGTGCTCGATAAATATTTGTTGAACAGATGAATAAATGAGTGAGTAAATTTGTTTCACAAGCATGAATGTGTGCATGTGTACACACACTCATATCTCTGCTCTGGGAATTTTGTTACAGTGCTCCTTTCCTCAACAGTCACTACTTGAATAGATAAAGCTAGATAATAAGAATTGGTTTAGTTTATTAAGATGCATGAAATAAAGATATTGAGATAAATTTATGCTCCCAAGAAACAGCAGCTATAGCACATAATAAGAAAGATACCTGGATGCAAGGGACCTTGGAATAACAATGGTGATTCTTGTCCATTCTTCAAAGTCTCCAATGTTATACACGGTAGGCTCACTCAGTTCTCGGGAGTTTCCTTCACATCCTTTGCCTGCAGAAGCTGGGTAACAGCCTTCTTTCACCAGAAACCAGGACATACCAGCATCATGAGAGTACTGAAGGAGAACTGGGGCAGCACTGCTGAACTGATTGGCACACCCTGTATTTATCTATAAAAGGGAAGCCAGAATACACAAGATTTTAGTTCCAAGTCATTATTTAACAAATTAAGTGCTACAGTAACCAGGGCCCTTTCTACTGAGTCCGCATTAAACTGACAATGATAAGACCTGAAGCTCATTTTCAACCAAGACCCTTCCATATGTTCTGGAAATCTTTGTTTAGGCAAGCAATAGGTGCTTTTTGGTAGAAAGCTGAACCAGCTGCCCATTTTGTGAATTTTAGGGGGTTATAGGAGGAAAGAGAGAAGCACTGTATCTGTGATGTTTGAACCTTGGACAAAAGCCAAGAAACCACGGACTGTTTTCTTCTCCTTTCCCAGATGGTATAAACAGAGGGAAGCATAAGATGAAAAGCTGTCCTCTTCAGAACATGAAGGTTACCTGAAGAGAGGACTGTCCTCTTTGCTTTAGTGGAACGAACAGCTTTATTTGATTTTCTTGCCAAAGCCCAGTAAGAAATCATTGTCAGCTTACATGAAATAGCCTAGTTTTTGTCACAGCATCAAATAATCAAAATAATTCAGAAATAAGACTATATTATCACCCTACACTTATGTAGAGGAATGTCAACATAGGATTAATAGCATAAAAGTTTTTAAAAATGCAACCTAAATCCCAATGCCCTAACATAAATATTTTTATTTCTCTATTTTTTAAATCTTCTAATCTTTATAAAGAAGTGTATATTTTGGTCACATAGTCAAAGTTATCACACTTCTAGAACTTTCTTCCTACTTTCTATTTAATATATTGTTTTAGTATTATATGCAGCATTGCAAAGAATGTATCTTTTTTCTTCAATTAATTTGTTATCACCAGATAAATTCCTAGGTACAGTCGTCGTCGGCAGCCGTCCGTCTCGAGAGACGATGGTGTAGCTTCTTAAGAGTCTATCTGCACTGCCGAGAATGGCTGTGCAGTCCGACTCAGGAGTGACACGGTATCTGTCTCCTCCCGTGTTGAATCGACATCTTGCGATGATGCTGGAGTGTCCTCTCCAGTGAAGCTGAAGCTACAGAGCCTGGGCAGGGTGATATGGAGGGTCTGCTGTTGCCCCTGCAGCAGACCCCCCCCCCTCTCTTCGCAGCTGAAGGATCCAAGGGAAAGACGGAGTCAATACAGGTTGGCTTCAGGTGCGCCGCAGGAGTTGCCGGTGTTGACTACAACGTCAAACCGCCTTAGGGACTCCGGCTCCGGATTTTCTGTCGGGGTTTACTCCCTTAGCCTTTCCCCTGAAGAGGTATGCCGCAAGGCAGCGGAGGTTTTTTGGAGTCAGAGTTTTCCTTTTCTGATGTGCCCTGACTGGAAGATCGAACCAGCGACACTTAGCTTGCAGGCTGACGCTCAATCCACTGAGCCAAATCAGCCAGGGACTAGGTACAGTATTACTAAGTCAAATATAGACACCCTTTAAATATTCTATTTATATGTGCCCATTTTTAATCAGTTGGTTTCAAATGTGTCAGTTTTACCACAACATTGAGTGTTATTCTAGTTAAGACAGTTTCCTTCTAATTTAATAAATGTATAAATTATTTTATTAGTTTTAGTTTGTCCTTTTATAATTATAAATGTCAAGATCTTTTCCTGATATTTATATAATTATATGCTATCTTATATAAATGTTCTATTCATATTTTATTTCTTTTGCTACTGGGAACTACCATAGAATTTTACCATATAAAACTATGAAAAAAGAATAGTCAAATTCAATAGAAAAAAAATTGAAGTAAGGACTCAAAATAACACAATCATTACCAAAGAGTAAAGGATGGGAGAAAGGTAGGGCTATAGGCAAATAGTATTGAACCAGAGCTCATAGGTCAACCAGTTCCTCCTTATGACTATCTGTAGTATGATCCAGTCTTTCAAAAGAATTCTGTATTTTCCTTATTTTCATTGTCAGACCTAGAAACCATCTCTCAGAAGGATTTACAATTTAGCTAGTAAAAATTTTATTGTGATTCATAAATCCAAATTTATATAATAGGATACCTAAAAAACCCCAGAATTTTCTTCTGGAGGGTGAACCCTTTGTAGCACAGGCTTCCCTTGCTAGGTGAGTGTTCTAGGTACCCATCTGTATCAGTACACCAGCTGGCATTATAGTGAGAGGCTGCATACAGCTTCAATGAATTTTTTTTTGAAGACTCTGAACATGTTTGCCCATTTCATGATGGGTGATTTAAGATTTACGAGTGTACTTGCCCACACCACACTGAGTGTTGAGCAGTTTTTGAACAAAAACAGCATGACCCCCTGCCCCACCCTCTCTATTCACCTGATATCACCCTAAGTGACTTTTTTGTTTCCCCAGATGAATAAAGAGAAATACCATATGATCTCACCTATAAGAGGAACCTAATGAACAAAATAAACAAATGAACAAAACAGAACCAGAGGCATGGAAACAAGGGACAGACTGACAGCAAACAAAGGGGAGGGTAAAGGGGGATAAGGAGGGAAAGACGGGGAAGGGTCTAGTCAAGGAACATGTATGAATGACCCATGGACATGTACAACAGGGTGGGGGTTGACTGTGGAAGGTGGGGTGGGCTGGGCAGGGGAGAGTAACGGGAAAAATTGGGAGAACTGTAATAGAACAACAATAAAAAAATAAAAAACAACGTCCTTTAAGGGAAGTGTTTTGCTGATGTGGAAGAGGTGAAACAAAAAATAATAGAAGTAGTAAAAGGCATCAAAATAGATGAGTTTAAAAACTGTTTTGAGCAGTAGAAAAAATGTTTCAATAGGTGTATTGCATCAAATGGAGAGTACTTTGAAGGTGACTGAAACTTAAACATGAAGAATAAATACAGTTTCTTATAGATAAAATCTGGGTTTTGGGGGTCCCCCCTCATATAGTTAAAAGTCAAGAATATCAGTAAAGATTTGACCCTTTCAGATGTGTGATTCAACTCTCCTAATACAAGTTCTTTTTAATACATTACCCATAAGTAAGCATAGCCTATGGTAGCCATGTGGTTCAAGTAATCACACGGGATGCAACGCATAGCATATTGTCCTAGACTTATTACGATTGCCTTTATGTCTAAAGTAGGCAAGTCAATGGAACTTTTTCATTGTAACAAGTTGCTTTTTAAAATTGATCATTTAGCCTGCCTCTTAACTGTTGATGTTTTGTAGGATTCAATAGTTGGCTTTTTATGTATTTACTCTATACATGCTCATAATCTCATTCACAATCCTAATTTCAAATTCCACCTGAATATTTATGACTCTCAGATGTGGCCTCTCTCCAGCTCACTGGACAATGTCCATAACTGCTTCCTGTGCATTTCCATTTCAACAGTCCACAGGCAACCATAGTTCCACAAGTGCACATCTGTTCACATTATCCACCACCCTAAAACAAACTCCCCTCTTTCTGTATGAGAAACCCCCCAAAAGAAATTTATTTATAAAAATTGTCTATTTATTCTTACATGCTTAAACTTCAATCACCTTCAATCACCTTCAAAGTACTCTCCATCTGATGCAATACACCTATTGAAATGTTTTTTTCTCCGGCTCAAACTGTGTTTGAACTCATTAATTTTGATGACTTTTAGTGCTTCTGCCATTTTTTGTTTCACTTCTTCCACATCGGCAAAATGTTGCCCTTTGAGGACTTTTTTCATCCAGGGGAACAAAATAAAAATTTGCTTAGGGAGAGATCAGGTGAATAGGGAGGGTGGGGCATGGGGGTCATGATGTTTTTGGTCAAAAACTGCTGGCTGAACACTCAGCATGGTGTGGTCAGGTGTGCTTGTAAATTACCCATCATAAAATGGGCAAATACATTGAAAGTCTTCAAAAAGAATTCATTGAACCTGAATGCAGCCTCTCACAACAATGCCAGATGGTACACTAATACAGATGGGTTCCTGGAATCCTCACCTTGTGGGGAAAGCCTGTACTACAAAGGACCCACACTCCAGAAGATGATTCTAGATTTTTTTTAGGTTTCCCCTTGTATTTCTAATTTCAGTGACTGGAACCAGAAATGTGGGAGTCATTCTAGAATCCACTCTATCACCCAGTAGGTCACCAATAAATCACTTGTTAACTAGACTCTTTTAACATCTCTCAGATCCACCTACTTATCTTTATAACCTCATCTATGCCTTAACCTGGACTCCTTATTTTTTACATTCATGGCTGCTCTTGGATTCTTACTTTACTCAGGATAACTCAATAGTCTGAGCACTTTTCCCTGCCTCTTCCACTATCATACATGTCCAAGTTCTACTTTGCTCATTACAACAGAAGCCCAGCTGGTCTTTCTGCTTCTACCCTTGTCTCTGCCTTTGTACTCCTAGTGCAGTCGCCAGAGTGATTCTTTAAAAGCCTAAGTCAGATTACGTCACTCTTCTGTTAGCCATTTTATTCACAGCAGAAGTCAAAGACTGACCTTATTTTTTCAATTTGTCTCCTTTTTTTTTTTCACTCTCTTTGCTCTAGTCACAATGGTGTCCTTATGATTTCTTGAACTTTTCAAATCACACTTTTATTTCAAGGGCTTTGTACTTTTTGTTCCTAGTGTCTGGAATGCTATTTCCCAAATAGCTTCATGACTGGCTCCTTTACATTTTATAGGCCTTAACTTAAAAGTAATTTTATCAGTGAGGCTAACTTGACAACCCTTTATAAAATGGTAACCACCCTCCACCACTCTAGTTCACACTCTCTATCCCTATTTCTTTCCATAGCCTAGAACAGACCCTGGTACATAGTAGAGGCTGTATAAATATTTGCTGAATAAATGAATGAATCAATGTACTTGTTGATTGCAGTTTCCCCTTCTGCTAACCTTCATACTGCTGCCAAAATGATCTTTATGAAACACAGGTCTGATTCTTGTACTCACCGGGTTAAAAATCTTCCATGAGTCATTGCTCTTGGATTAATGTCCATCTGGCTTAGTGGGTAATACAAAGTCAATAAGGATCAACTTAGTCACCTTTGTGGTGCATTTTTCAAACTCTTTAAAGTTTCCAAATTTTCCATTCTCATTTGCACTTTCATGTATTTTCATATATTTGCACATTCTGTTCTCTCTAACTGGAATTCCTCCCCCTCCATTGTTCAGTTGGCTAAGTCTGTATTTCCAGAGACTTCCAATTTCAACTCATCCATCCATTCATCCATCCACCAATTTATTCAACTAATATATTTTTGGAGCACCTGCCATATGACAGGCACTATGATGAGTAGTCCTGTAGCATCCAGAGCCTATTTCAACTATAATGCTACTGGGATTGTATCGTGACTGTTCACTTTTCTGGCTCACTTACTAGTTTCTGAGATCCTTGAGGGTTTTTCTAGTACCTAGTGTTTGAGATGCACTTAAATTTACCAGCACTGTGCATTTTTGTACAAATGACACCAAGGTCTTCTTATAGATGCCAAATAATGTAATATGGGTCATTTGGGGATTGACAATTAATATAATTTATTAGTAACTAACAGCCACAAGTCAATAGTCTGCTGGTGTGATTCAAGGATTGAGATTTTTCTTAGGCATTATTCATTCTTACTGGTTGTTTAAATACTTGAAACATTTAATAATGTTTTTGTTTAGATTTTGTAAATTTAGAATACCTTCTTGCAGACTTTAACACATATACTAACCTGATTTTATGACTAATTAAATTAAAAAAAGGCATCAGATGAAAAACAGCATAGTATTCTGCAAATGTATTTGTTATTGCTGTTATTTTGTTGCCACTTTAGGCAGTACCAACATATTGATACAACAGGGTGGGGATTGATTGTGGGAGAGGAGGGATTGGGCAAGGCAGGGGAGAGCAATGGGGGAAAAAAGCAAACAACTAATAGAAAAACAATAAATAAATAAATAAATAGTCATATACTGTTATTGATGACTTTTCTGTTACAGTTTAGTATCACAGTTTAAACAGAAGAAAACAGTTCACTAATCAACTTCCTTGTTGAAACTTCCAGTGGAAACTATATTTGAAGAGCTGCCTATAAACATCTGATCTCTTTAATAATTCCATTTGTAAATTATTTAGCATCTGTATCCTGCCATTATATAAGGACCATGTAGTTGTGCTAGCTCATTAAAACTGCATTACTTTCAACCCCAGAATTCACCAATGGGATTTTCTCACCAATACAATGAAATTTTGTTTAGGCTTCTGAAAAAAGAGCTTGTCAAAGTAAATACTTGCTATACATGTTGACATGTTATCACAGTGCTGAAAAAGAACAAGCTTTTACGAGAGCAATGATAATTAAAGTAAAACTTTACAGAATCAAAGGAAGAGAAATTGTTTGAAAATGCTACAGTAAAAACATAAAATAACTCTCAAGTCTTAAAAGCACTAGTAAGCTGAAGGAGTACTTACCTAGTACCATTCAGAAGCATGGCATTCATTAAGTCACAATCAAATTGAAATCCTAAAAGTCAATTTTCTTTTTTTTTTAGTAGAGTTCCATGAGGACTTAAAGAAGTACAATGACATAGCTGTAACTTCTAGGGCTCATTAAAAAGTGATAAGCTGCTTCCTTATTGGTAGAGCTAAAAATCTTTGCCATTTAAGATTATTGAATCTTTGTCTAAGTCTCTTCTTCAATAGCATATAAAAATTTGCATCCTTTGTCAATTTAACATAAATATGGAAGATGTTTTGCTCCTTGATCTGCCCTGGGAAGAAGTTTGTGCATAAATACCTTGAACTGTAGCACATATCCAGGTTTCAGAGTCAAATCTCGAGTTACTGCAAATCGATCCCCATCTGATTTTCCAAATACCATGGCTGATGGCGTGGCAGAGCAGAAAGTTTCATTTTTAATCATTCCTTCGTTAGCCAGAATCAACCACACACTCATCTGATTCATAGGGTAATCAAAAACTGGCTTCTCATAAAAGTTCTAATAGAAACAATACAAAGAACACAGAAAGATAATTTGATAGCTTTGAAAACAAACAAGAAATTTTCAGTTTATGACATGCAGAGCCATGTACTATTTGTATTTTTAGGAAAATATAGCCCAAGCTCTAATTTAACTAATTTTCTTATATTGCCATGAATTTCTTCTGATGATGACTTAACTACTAAAAATATTTTGCCACTTTGCATCTAATTTTATAAACAGACTAATAATCATATTGATGATTTGACCAGACTTCATTTTTTTTTAATTTTTTTTTTTTTACATCTAAATAACTTGGGAACTAGTAGCATAAAGAGGTAACAAAAATTAAGTGCAAACAAAAAGAAATTAAGTGCAAACTCAGAAAACTTATATTACATGTTGAAGAACTAAATGCTTGGGGAAGTAAGAAGTTCTTTAATCCCATCCACTTTCATAATTGTCTTCTTGGAGTTCAGACATGGAAAAAATACCTGGGGTAAAGTTGGGTTGACAACTGGGATAATCTGCTTTTGCTTTTCCGACAGAATGATGATGTCATCGACTGCCCACTGGTCATAGTCCTCCCCAGAGAACATAGGCTGCCACCAGCGGAACCTGGTGCAAGGGGTCTTGGAGGCAGCTGGAAGTTCCAGATAGACAAATCTGCATAGAGGCAAATCATGTATAGTTAGGAAAGGAAAGCTGTGTCTTTCTTATCAACTGTTAAAATCACAAGAATAGCAATAATAGAAAGTTAGTTTTGTTTGACCTCTGATATTTTTTAAAAATTTCTATGTTTAATAGATCAGCCAAAAGGTTTAAAGTTGTAAGATGGTATAGTCCTGGTCCATGTTTATTCTAGAACTGTATCTTTTGGAGATGATATTTCAGCTCTGTTTGATTCACTGAACAATGTTGTTTAACTACCATGGTAATGGTCATGACATTTTCAAGAAATACCTAAAAAAAACCAAACCTGTTCCTTTGTATATAATTACATTAAAATAGCATTCAAAAGTTTTCAAAGTCATTCCTACTTATTGCGGGAAAATATAAATATGCACTAAAAATGAAAGATAACTCACCCATAATCTACTATATGGCATTGGCCTCTGTTAAAATTTTGATGTATATCATTTTTGTGATGAAAATCTTTATTCGTAAGGGTTTATCTACACTTCAGTTTATTTCTTAATATAATATTCCTAGAAAGAGCATTACCAGGGCAAATGAACTAGCCATGTTTAAGGCTCTTGATTTTTCCGAACTCCTTTCTGGAAGGGTCATAATGCTTTGCAGGATGACGTGATAGTACCTGTCTTGCTGCTCCTACATGGAGAAAGCACTTGGCATTATCTTTTAAAAATGACCATTTGGCTGTAAAAAGTGATATATTTATTATTGCAAAAGAAGTTGGATATTATTCATGTTTTATTAAATGTCTATGCTTCCTCTTTTGTAACATCTACTCATTCTTTTTACCCAATTTTCTATTGGGATCTTAGTGTTTTTCCTTATAATTTGTATAAGCTCTTTACAGCAACACTGACACTCTGTTTCTTATAACAGTTGCAATAATTTCTCAGTTTGTTTTTTTTCTTTGCATTTCTTTCTGTGTTTTTTGACATACACGTGTTACATACATATGTAATTTTATATTTGCATGTAGTATATTTCTATGTAAGTAGTTATTTTCTTTGTCAATTCATCCATGGAACTTATGTTTATAAAATGTAGATCTTTTCCCAAAATCAGAGAGTAACCTATATGTTTAAATATTGAGTATTTAACCTGTCTTCAACAATTTTTGGTGATGTAGGTAATAATCTAAATTGATATTTTCCCTCAAGAGCTGACCCATCATTTTCTAACACCAGTTGACTGAATAAACATTTTTCTCATTGATAGTTGATATATCTCTTTTTCATGTATAAGTTATTATGTATCTGAGTCAATGTAAGGGCACCAGTTTGGCTTCATTGTTTGTTCTATCCATGCACCACTATCATCATATTTTAATTAGTTTGGTTATAGAACATATTTTAACATCATGTAGGACATTCCTTCATTTTTTCCCCAAAAGTTTAAGCTAATTTTGCCAGTTTATATTTCTAGATATATAGTTCCAAGAAAATGTCTCTAGGGTTTTGATTGGATTGCATTAAACATAAATTAAAAGATATTCATATCACAATATTAAGTTTTCCTATCCAGAGATGCTGTATTATTTTCCACTTATTTGTTTTCTTTTATCTCTGAAGGTAGTTCTGAAGTTTTCTTTACAGAGGTTCTTAGAATTGTTAGTTATTTTTATATTTATTTATGTATTAGCAACCATGAATGGAGTCTTTTTCTGCTCTCTTCCAACTCAGAGTTTCTTAGCCATTTTAGTGTCATAAACTCTTTGAAAATCTGGTGAAATATTCTCGACCTAAAGAAAAATTCTCATAAAAAGAAAGCTGAATATTTCTGGAATTTGAAAAAAGTATTAAAGTTTTGTTTGTCTATATAGTAATCTAGTCACTTTACTGAACTCTAAATAATTTCCAGATTGACAATGATGTTACTTGGACAAATAATTTGGATTATTTTAAATTGTTTTTAAAACCAGTTTGGCACCATTATGATTCCCTCTCTACTGTACTGGGGGACTCTCACCTGGTGCCATCTCCCATTCACCATTCCTGACTTTCTCCCTAGATGTTATATTTCTTGTTTTACATAGTCGCCTCTCCTCTGGTTGCTCCCTCTCCCATGTGTCCATAGAAGAAATGCTTTTGGTTGGTCTATTTGTATGTCTACTTTAGTTATATTATGGAAAGTTATGTCACCTTTAAATTACTCAGTGTTTTGAAACAGTAAACATATGATCCTTCCTTCTACAAAATAGTTATATTTTAAGTAGCATATAAAATATATTTAATTTATAAAAAATTGAATCTATTCTTCAATCATAATTTTTTTCAGTAAAACAAGTTTCAGTTGTGAAGTGTAAAACAAAGACAATTTTAGTATGTTAAAGCTCAATAATTGCTCAACATATATAAAGAAAAAATTTATCTTTGAGTGAAAGTGCAAATACAGAGATTATAAAAAGGAATACTCTAAAAGTACAAATACAGAATTTCAAAATACTACATAACTGCAACAAAAACATTAAGATATAGATAAATATACTGATTGCCTGGTATAAATATTAGCATTTTCCCAAACTCCTTAACACAGTCATTACCTAAGACATTTCATTATATATATTCTCCAACCATCAAAATAAAGACAGGGATTGACCAGGGGAAACTTTTAGAAAATCCAAACTCCACAGATTCATTCTTTTGTTGTCTAGGACAAGCCCTGGGTGCATCCTATGAAGACTTTTGACAAAATCCATCTTGCCATTAAATCTAACAGGTGAACATATTTTATGTGTGCATTAAAAAAAAAAAAACCAGAAATACTTGGAAAATCCCTGTCACAGAGTTTCTTTGGGAAAACAACGGTCAGTTGTCTCACTTCTCTCTAGTCATATTTTTTTCTCAAATTCTTTAAAAATTCAAATATGAACCCAAGTGCTTTCTCTCCAAAAACTTAAATGAAATGAAATGTTTATATATTAGGCTATCATTCATACCAGATATTTATGAGTTTGTCTATTTTTGTAACACTTAATGACATTTTGGAAACACCTCAACAACAGTGTAAGCTTTATCATCCTTGGAAACCACTGGAAGGCCATCAGGGTTTGGTTACCTGGGTGTGCTGAAGTCTGAGAAGTAC
The DNA here is from genome assembly GCF_987537825.1 of Furipterus horrens. NCBI lineage: Eukaryota > Metazoa > Chordata > Mammalia > Chiroptera > Furipteridae > Furipterus > Furipterus horrens. Next base: position 49,734,694 of record NW_028327179.1, read on the forward strand.
ATCTCTGCCAGCAGGTGCCACTGGATACCCCCATTGTTGCTGTACTGGAGGAGGATGCCCTCTTCTCTGCTGTCAGGCTTGTTGCATGCAGCACTCTCTCCACCTATCTGGATGTAGAACTGGACGAAGTCCACCCAAGAAGTGTCCAGATCCCAGCTCACCAGTTGTCTTTTCCCAGCCTTTCCAAAGGACAGAAGAAACACCAGATTCAATCACCTGGGAACTCTTAGGCATTTTGTTGTTTTAGTTGCTAATTTATATGAGTATCCTAGCAGTATGTGGAGATGATTTTATCCCCATTTATTGTTTTTAAACAATTTCTTAAATTTAATCTTTATTGTATTATCTTTCATTATCATTTATTGTTGAGAGGAGCAAGTTATGCCATCTCTGCTTTGATTATGGCAGTTGTTCCTGAATACATTCGATTAGTCTACATCACCAATTGCCAGACTTGGTCATCAGATCCTTGGGAACTGTTAATTACACCAAAGAGTATTCAAAGATCTTTAAAAATAAAATAAAGTGAATTTAAATTAAACCACCTCCAATGTTTTCTTTGTGAATCTCCTCCCAGCAGAGTAGGAGAGAATCTGAAAGACCATATACTTTGAGATCAGCTGGAGCTGGGTTTGAATCTCAGCCCATCATTCATTTTGTTTAGCTGTGTTATCTTTCTGAGATTTTATTTTCCTCAAAGGTACAATATATGTAATAATGCCTTCCTTATAAGGTGTTGTGATAATTACATGAAGTAACATTTTACATGAAACTTACCTAGCACACTGAATGTCTTCCTGAGAGGTAAACCTGGACCTCCTCCCCGATAGGAATGAAAGTAAAACAGGTTTAAGATAGAAACTTGACAAAAAGAAAGAGCACTTGAGTCTCTCAGGCTCCCAGTCAGTGTGTCGGTCTTTGTCTGTCTGTCTCTCACTTGGAAATAGAAATATTTGGAGGAATCATTTAAATAAGTTTTTGCTACCACTACCTGGTCTCTCTGTGGCTTAATAATGTTAAAAATTCCATCAAATCCAGCAACTTGCTTCCTTTGCTTAGTGTGTCCTGCACATATCACAGTCCTGTCGTGCAGTGTTAAATACAAATTGACAAGGTTTGTCATGATTCCTGTTGTGTGTAAACAGTTTCATGTTAATGAGGCTGAAGAAAGGTTTGATGAGGAAATTCTTCCACCCAGATTCTGCCAAAGCTAATGCATGGTCTGCTCTGAACAAGTCTTAAAGAGCTCCCAAGAAGTTCATTTAAAAGTGGGGAAGAAAAACTGTGATAGGATCCCTGGTTTAGGGAAAAACACTCCTCATACTTATAATTTAAACCCTACGCAAATTCACGAAGTTAAGAAAGGGTTTCAGTTGTAAGTCACAGGGCAAATACTTGGGGCTAATTAAAAGAGTACATTGTTAATTAAAAATCGAAAGCCAATTAAGAGATTCCAAAAAACAAAGAAAACAAAACAAAATAGAGTAACAACAACAACAAAGGGTTCCAGTGAAATGAGAACTGAAATTAATACTGATACAGAAAATTATTCCTTGGAACTCTCAGTTTTAAGTATGTATTTGAGGAAATCTTAAGGGTAATATGAATTTTCAAAGTGTTATATGTGCTTTTGATTTTTCTTGTTGATTTGAAATAGTGCAAGTGGGAAATACCTCAGAGATTATTATAATAAAGAATCTCATATAAAGAATGAATTTGAGAAAAAAATTACAGAACCTAGCTGGTTAATTCCAATCCAGCAAACTCCTATGAAAACTTGACATGTGGAACTAAGCTAGAAGGATAAAGATCTAAGGTGAGAAGAATTATAAAAATCCAATTATCCCAATTATCTTGTTGGAATGATTGGTTCATTGTGAAATTCATAGAATAGTGTTATTTTTCCAGGAGATGATGGTGTTGATCTCCTGAGGTTTTGGAAGACTGATTTTTATAAATGGTGGAAAATATCATACAAATGTTTGGTTTGACACTGAAGATGTTTTTTCCTAGAGAATAGCACAAGTCATTTTCTTTTGTTTAGTGATCTGAAATGCTGAACATTATTTTAAAGGAAGAACAAAGGGAAAAAGGAAATGGCTTATGGCAAACTTTTTGTTAGAATTTAGAATTTAATGTGACACATGCTTTGCAGTTTTTCTATTATACCATGATGAATGTATTTACATGTGAATATGTAGGCATAAACACACACCATGCAATGTGTGTTGTCTTCTCATTCCTGGAGAGGAGAGGTTAAAATGGCTTACTCTTTTAAGGTTTTAGAGAAAAGAAAATAAATTTTAAAGGAAATGCCTTCAGACTTTGGAGCCTTTAAAACAAAACTTCTAAAACATTTCATTAAACTTCATCTTTTATCTTCCATTAAAACCATTTTAAATCAAATGCCAGTAGAAAAAAATTCTACTGTATTCTTTAGACCCTTTTGCTATTTTTCAATATTCATTCATTCATTCCTTTTTTCAACAACTATGTTGGTGACCAATTTATCAGGCATAATACCATGTGTTAGGAAAATGAACTTAAAAGGAGAATTCATGGATATGTGCAGTGTCAGTAGTGATGACTTAGGACTGCAGACCAAGTTCTATTCCTTGTTGACCTCATTTAGTCACATGATCATTTATGAATTTCCCAATCTATTAAGTTTCATGAGTACTTATTAATATGTAAATGCCTAGCACGTGGCATGCATTTCTGAGTTTTACACCTTAACTAGAGTTGAGTCAGTCACTAGGACTCTGCCTCTTACTAAGTACTATGAGTATAAAAATATAATCTCTATCTGTGTAGAACACAGATAAGAGAAATTCAAAAAAGAAAATATCAGAGTAGTTTGCCATAGTTCCAGAAAGCTCCATGGAAGCAGCAGGATTTGAGCAGGATGCTGCAAGGATTATATGGATGCAGAAACGATGGCGGGCAGAATGGTAAACAGTGGAGATTAAGCAAAGACAGGGAAATTGGCAAAACCTGGAGTGAGGATAAGAGCTTATTTTGGGGGACAGAGGGCTCATGTTTGGAAAAAGAAAATAAGTCATGTAGTGAGGGCAGTAGATTGGAGACCATCCTGAATGTCTGTGCTAGAAAAGGGACAGAATAGAAGCATGTTTCTGATAAATTAATCTAGGGTGCTTTCTTCTGGGTTACTGTCTCTTCTCCATTCCAATCATGCTGGCTGAGGGGGGCTGCCAAACTGTGTATCCCACCTCTGCCAAAGCAGTGAGTACATGACCCTGGCTATGCAAATCACAGCCCACCATTCCCAGGACACTGTGATTGGCCAATCAGAAACCTTACCCAGAATTTTCTATGGTGCTGCTTAGAAAGCTCTGTGGCCATAATTTCAATCTCATAATGATGGCTGACCTGAATTGAAAATAGAGTCTACTCTCAAGGAGAGAGCTCTGTGGGTGCCTGAGTTCAGGTTCCAGATATCTCTGAGGCCAGTTCTGTCTAAGCTACCTCTGCGTTTTTTAAAAAATATATTTTACTGATTATGCTATTAAAGTTGCCCCAAATTTTCTCCTTTGACCCCCTCTACCCAGTACCCCTCCCCCATTCCCTTAGGTAATCCTCTCCTTAGCTCATGTCCATGGGTCATGCATATATGTTCTTTGGCTACTCCATTTTCTATACTGTTCTTAATATCCTCTAGCCTATTCTGTACCTATCAATTTGTATTTCTTAATCCCTGCACCTTTTCTCCCATTCTCTCCCTTTGCTTCCCAACTGGTAACCATCCAAATGATCTTCATATCTATGATTCCATTTCTGTTCTGCTTGTTTGCTTAGCTTCTTTTTTAGATTCAATTGTTGATAGCTGTGAGTCTATTGCCATTTTAGTGTTCATAGTTTTGATTTTTTTTCTTAAATAAGTCCCTTTAGCATTTTATATAATAATGGCTTGGTGATGATGAACTCCTTTAGCTTTACCTTGTCTGGGAAGCACTTTATCTGCCCTTCCATTCTAAATGATAACTTTGCTGGATGGAATAATCTAGGTTGTAGGTCCTTGCTTTTCATCACTTTGAATACTTCTTGCTAGTCCCGTCTAGCCTGCAAAATTTCTTTTGAAAAATCAGCTAAGTCTTATGGGAACCCCTTGGTAGGTAACTCTCTGCTTTTCTCTTGCTGCTTTTAAGATTCTCTCTTTATATTGAACCTTTGGCATTTTAATTATGATGTGTCTTGGTGTGGCCCTCTCTGTGACTCTGTGCTTCCTGGACTGGTATGTCTATTTCTTTCACCAAATTAGAGATTTCTTTCATTATTTTTCAAATAAGTATTCAATTTATTGCTCTTTATTTTCTCCTTCCAGCACCCCTATGATTCAAATGTTTGTACATTTGAAGTTGTCCCAAAGGCCCCTTACCCTCTGGTTTTTTTTTTTTTTTTGTATTCTTTTCTTGTCATGCACTTCTGATTGAATTTCTTTTCTTCCTTGTGTTTCAAATCATTGATTGATTCTTGGCTTAATCTACCTCACTATTGATTCTTTGTAAATTTTTATTTTACTTAGTATAACCTTCATTTTTGCCTGGGTCTTTTTAATGCTGTTGAAGTACCCAATGAGTTCCTTGAGCATCCTAACAACCAGTGTTTTCAACTCTGTATCTGATTGCTCATCTCCATTTTGTTTAGTTCTTTTTCTGGAGCTTTGTTCTGTTCGTTCATTTGGGCCATATTTCTTTGTCTCCTCATTTTGGCAGCCTCCCTGTCTTTGTTTCTATGTATTAGGTAGAACTGCTTTGACTCTCTGTCTTAGTAGTGTAGCCTATTGTAGAAAAGCACACCTGTAAGTTGAATGGGGCAGAGACTTAGGTAATTGCTAGGGTGGGGCAACCCCTGTGCACTAGGTTGATGACGTTTTAGACAGGGTGCGGTAGCTCTGTGGCTCTGTGTATGAGAAGGTTCAGAAAAGGGACAATGGCTGTGGCTGCTGTCTGGCCTCTGGAGTTCTGTCCAGAAGGAAGCTTTCTCCTGGCACTCACTCTGATGCCAGACACTTCAAATTCTCCCTGTATGCCACTGGTGTCCTTCCAGCTGCTGCCTGGTGCTGGAGCCCAGAGGGAGTGAGTCTTTGTAAGTCCTAAGTCCTTTGTGGGCCCTTTAAGAGGAAACGTCTGAGAATCTCAAAGTTTCTTCCACCACCCAAATCCCCAGAAGTTATGGGGACTTATATTCCTGGCACTGGAACCCTGGGCTGGGTGTCCTGGGTGGGGCTGAGATCCCTTGCTTCCAAGATATCCCTCCCACTTTTTATCCACCACATATGGTGTGGAACCGTCAGATCCATATCTCTGCGTCTCCATGTCTCTGTGTCTCTGACACTTTTATCCGTCTGAATGAATGTAACTTCTTTAATTCCTTGACTGTCAGACTTCCATACAGCCTGATTTTCTAACAATTAAGGGTGATAGTTATTTTGTAATTGAGTTTTAATTTTTGTTGTGGATGTGTGAGTAGGCAAGTCATGTTTAACTATGCCTCCATCTCAATGAAAAGTCTGTCCCTGTGTTTTGATTACATGAAAAAATTTTCCTCTTTCTTTGTTTAAGCTAGTTTTTCTCACTTAGAATTCAAAACAGATTTGACTGATACAGGAGGAAAAAAAGTAAAAAAAATGATTTTCAGATATTTTGATAAAAAATTTAGGGAGAAAGCGAGGCTGAGCTGGGAGAATGATTTTACTTTTGAAATGCTGATTTTAAGTTAGTGTCAGAGCATATATAAGGAAATATTCAATAATAAAAATTTATAATTTAGTCTCATAAGATATAATCATGGTAGCTAACACTATTGAGCTATTTAAATTTTTTCTTTACCTGCATTTACTCACTAAATCTTCCAACATCTCACTTTATAGTTGAGAAAACTGAGATACATAAAGATGTTATAACTCTGTAAGGTGAAGTAATTATTGAGGTTTGGAGCCAAGATACAAACCCAAGTGTAAGAAATAGTGATTATAACTTTATATGTCCAAAATATCTGTGTGTGTATATACACCATGTTTACTGGAGTGTTTGGGTACATATTGGTTAAGAATTCATAACCTTGTTTTAAAACTGAAACTTAAGGGAGACATAATCTTCCCATTTCTGCACAATTATACCGTGTATCTGGATCTACGCAAAATATACAGTCACTTATTGACTACTATCTCTGACAATAAGACCCTGGGGACTTTCAATGTCAATGGATAGCAAATATCATTAAATGGAATCCATTTGTGATTTTCTATCATTCTCTATCTTATTTTACTTGCTGATTCTTTGTCCTGCACCTGCATCAAAACAAAACCTGTATCTGCTTTTGCATATGCATAAATTAACTTATTTTGGATTTCTGCCCAAATTCCCCAACATATCAGCCCTATGGTATATCACCCACATCTGTGTGCTTCTTATGTGATGAAGTGGTACATTTTCAATTGTCCTAGAATTGGTGGCTATAAGTCCCTGCCAGAAAAAAGTAAAGTACCCCATATTCTAAAGAGAGCTGCCAATAATTGGAGTTAGACACATTGTTCAGGTCAGAGAATGGAAACTGTTCCCCTGCAGTCCTTTTGGAAATGATATGAAGAAGTGAATTGCAGGAGGACAGAAGAAAAGAATGTTGTGCCTAGACTAGCAAGAGAAGGGGTTTGTTTCTCTTCTCCTATTTCAAATCAAGCAACATGGGTTGGAAGTGTTTCGAGATAATCAGTCTTAGAGATTCTGGCTGGCACCTCAGTCCCTAGTTGGTGTATATTGACCTGTCTGCCTAACCTGGTGCTGCCACTGGGGTAGCTGAACACTACAAGAAAAACTTTCATGCAGGTCTCTGTATGTGAACCCCAAATTCATATACTGAAAGCCTAACCCCCAAAAGGGTGGTATTGGGAGATGTGGGGCCTTTGGCAAGTAATTAGGATGTAAGGGTGGAGCCTTCACGATGGGATTAGTGTCCTCATAAGAAGAGACATAGGAGAGTCTGCTTCCTCTCTCTGTCTGCTGTCTCCACCATGTGAGGACACAAAGAGAATATGGCATCTGTGAACTAGGAAGTGGGTCCTCAATACACACCAAATCTGCTGTTTTTATCTTCTTCGCAGCTTTCAGAACAATGAGAGACAAACGTCTGCTGTTTAAGCTACCCAATGATATTTTTTATGGTATTTTTATATACCATATTTTTGTTTTAGTAGCTTGAGTTGACTAAGACAGTCTCACATCAGCAGATGCCATCAGTGGTCACCAAACTGAGCCAAAATTGGACTCAAGATGTTTAGTCACCATGAAGAGCTGGTAAGTTCCCTGGCAACAGCTCTGCATACCCACCATTATTCCTCCTTCCCATTATATCCCTGAGGTCAATGGACTTAAAAATTTAATAAGCACTTATAGAAATGCTTTCTATGTATTAGGCACTGTCCCACATGATTTACAAGTATAGTAGTGCATTTAATCTGCACAATAACCTTAATGAGGTAGATACTCTTATTATCTCCATTTTACAGATGAGGAAGCCAAGTCAGAGAGAGATTAAGGGATTTGCTCAAAGTCACACAGCAAGGAAGTGGTGAAATGAGATTGAAGCAGGCAGTCTGGTTCCAAAGTTGCTGCTCTTAACTCTAAACTCCACCACCTCCATCACTACCTACACCCTCACCTATAGACCTGCATGTTCACACACCCTTCAAAGGCTAGGGTGAGAAACAATCAGGGCCTTAATCCACTGAAAGACCCCCAAGCCACAGGATTGGTTGGCTCTGGAGGAAAGAGAATCAATGAGATTTAAATCAGGTATAAGAGGGGCAGGATTTTTAAACTGGCCTATCCTGGATGTGTAGTAACCAAAAACAATCAGAAAACTGTATAAGTTTCTCAGATGTAGTTTAGGATAGGAAGTTGACAAAGGCAAGTTAAAAGCAGGGAATGTGGGGAAAACTAAAATCTCATATTTGTACCTTCTGAGTTCAGATTGCTCCATAAATCAGTCACATATTAAAACAGCCATTGCCCTGATCATTATTTCCATGCTTTAGTCGTGACTGAGCCATCACTGCTTGTTAGCCCCAAGCCATACCTTGCTGAAATACAGAGATGATCCTGAAGACACGACCCCACACCCTTGTTCTGGTTTTACAACTTCTCCCCCGATAACTTCTTGCCAGTCAGACTCCCAACCATTCTGGTTCTCAAAATCTGACATAATTGTAGAAGGAAGAGCAGATTCTGGGTGGCATTCGGTGCCTTGATACCCTTGGTCACACCTAGAGAGAGAGGGCCACATAAACAAGTCATAGTTTCATCTGTGAATGTCATGGCCATGTGACCTGCAACATTTCCTATGTCTCACTTTTGCTCTGGTCTCAGCATTCACACTAGATTTTTCTCTATAGCATTAATCTGTATATGTGATAGTAACAATCTTTAATTATTCACACCACAACAAAATGGACAGAATCCCTTCTTAAAAGACATAGTGCTAGAACAGTAAAATTGTGGCATCAAGTGGTAATGAAGAAGGATCTGGGTGTGTGTTTTTGTGTGTGGGGGGGAGCAAGGAAGCGTCAAGGGATTTTTCCATAGCCTTAAAAAGTCACATATAAATGTTTGCTCAACCCACATGTAACTCTGGTCATGACTTTTAGTTCCTCTTTCTGACTAAATTACATCTCTTTTAGAGTCTTTAAGTATTCTAGTGAGTTCCTATTTCACCCTCATTAGCTATAATCACCATCTCCCCTTATCTGCACCTTGAGCTTCTGGTGAAGTGGGGTAGGAAGGACAGCCTGTAGCAGCTGTTGGACTAGTGCTTTAGACCATCATGGTAAAAGATGGCAAACAATCATAAGGCTCTTTTAACTACAAAAGAGAACTTTGGAGTTAATTAATAAACTCTGAAATTTAAACCCAAGAGGCCTTGCTGAGGTTAGATTTTGACATTTAGAAAACATGGCTTTATACTAATTTAAATGTAACAATATCTTTTACATCTACAATAAGAACAGAAGGGAGGGTCATTTTCTTTTGGCTATTTCATTATCTATCAGTCCACCCATACAACTCTGGTGACAACTGCTGTGGTATCCCTGTAAACACAAATCCCGAGAAGCTGAGGATGTCACACTTTCTGAAGCATGTACCTGCATATGCCATGGTCACATGAGCCATGCCCATTGCACATGTTTGGGCATTGCTGGCCGATGTAGATGCTGTCTAAAGCCCACTCATCTTGGGCTGTGTAATAGCTCTGACTCCAACGGAAGCGGGTGGCACTGGACCTAGAAACACATACATGTAATAAAAACAGTATTTTAACTGACATGTGGTTATATAGACAAAGAATGTCCAAGTTCATATAACCAAATTTCTGGCACTTGTATTTAGCTGTCATTCATCTTACTGTAGTAGTTAAATTTCCAGTCAATTACTATCCAATTCAACAATTCTATAATGAAGAGAAGTTAAAGATGTCCTTATTTTGTATATACCTCCATTTTAGTTTAATTTGAGACATTTTAAAGAAAAAAAATTTCACATTTTTTGTTGTAGTTGCACAGAGATTTGATGCTAGGAAGAAACCAAAATGAAAAAGAATGCAGTATTCTCTTACTTATCGTAGGTATTATGTTCTAGACCCCCCCTCCCACTGCGAAGTAGGAACCTTACATTTATTCTACACTCTTAAACCTATGTAACTTTAACACCATACATATACAGTACCACAAAATCCCATAATGTAGCGAAAAATCCGCGATAAATAATTAAATATATATTTTAAAGTCTTGCAATACAGCAAGGCCATGATAATGAACCGCGATATAGAGAGGGACTACTGTATTTAAGAAAAATAAAGATATATACTAAGCAGTCTTTCTTTCATAAATGAAAATGTGAAGTGTTTAGCTTAGAATAATACAATTTTTCATAATAAACACATCAGTAGTTATTGGAAGACTTCCAGTTACCTCACCTATAAAACTAAAGTTTTCATTGGGGGTTTTGTTTCAGGGTTGAGGAAACATGCTACAATACTGCAAGTATGAACATATGGGTGCTAAATTCTGCTTATTAATTCTGAAACATTAACTTGTTTAGGTTTCATGGATAAGCTGATATTAAGTGGAGATAAGATGAACATCCATTAACACATAAAGAAACACTAGGGACCTTAATTCATTTAACCCAGATATAAAATCTAAAGAAGAGAATATTTTGAGAGCAATGTTAAGGACGTCATTTGTTGATGATCACAAAAAAATTCTTTTAAAATTACACCATATTTTTCATCTCTGTAAATTTTCAGAAATCCATGACTATTTCTTTTTTGGTGGAAGTGAAAAACAAACAAACAAATAAACAAACAATTACCCCAAAGTGCAGAATTAACGTGCATGCTCAGTTTCATTGATTAAACCTTCCCCAAGCACATCATCTACAGGTACACTTGATCTTGACAGCCGTGAGTCATCTGTTAAGGTCTACTGCATCGATTACCCACAGATTGAGTACGAAGTACATCCCAGACTGCTAAAATCCAGACTAAGTTCTTACTGTTTACTTTATCAATGATCTGTGGCTAATAGGTTGCATTTTCATTTCTAGTAGGATAATTTCACATTCACTAAGTGCACTAGTAGACACAGGTTTGCTGCCTATCAGAGATCATCATCAGATGCAACTTCTCTATAGAAAAAGTTTATTTTTGAAACCTAACAGCCATCACAGTTTTCACAGTTCCATTAAGAAATGGTTTTTAGAAAAGCCTACTATAAAAATAGCTACATTGTCTTAGAGCATAGAGTCCTACAGAAAAGAAGATTCAGACTCATGTACCAGTGTGGAGAGATGACTATATTTTTTTAAGCTTCATTATAATTTGAGTCAAGTCTAGGGCTATAGGTGACAGAGATATCATTTGTTTCAATAGCTTGCACAGGAACAGAAAAAAAAAATGGTGCACAAAAAACTTCTGCTAAAAAAAATGAGTCCATGAGTAGAGTGACAGGCCAAGAAAGGGCAGCCTGTTTCTGGCTTCTGGTATGTAATGAAGTGAAGAATGTTCTAGGAGTTAGACCTGACCTGGACCTTGGCTCTGCAATTTATCATCAGTGTGACCTTTAGTGAAAAATGCAAGCCTTGAGGGGCTTCTTGTTCCTCACCTCTCAAATAAAGGGATTGGGCAAACTGGTTTCTAAGATACCTTCCAGCTCACAAATTTAGTGATTTCTTTAGTAGTTTGTTGACCAAAGTGACACTTTATTTTCTTTACAGTCTCATGCCTACATAAAACCCACAGCACACATTATTTTGAAGTTTTGATATTTCAAACATTATAATGGGGTTGGAGGGTTTTAGAAACCTGTCCTAGATTTCTCAGTTCATTTATGCTTCTAAACAGTCACAGATAAACACATTCTAAATTATTTTTCTGAGTAAACTGATCCTTAAATGTGTCTTACTCCACTTAAAATTACAATTCACAGTTTAATGTGTTGATGTTAATTAACATAAAAGGAAGCAACAATAGGTCAAATATTGGCTTCATATTTAATGAGACAAAAATTAGTCATGTGAGCAATCTCTAGCGGGTCACATGTAAGAACACAGGGTGTAATGTCACTGGTTTGTAGCTGCATCACTGATAAATATTGCCCTCAATACAAATACTTAATTTGCTAATTCTCTCTCTCTCTCTCTCATATTCTTAGGAGAAAAATTATATGCATTTTAAAAAATTATAATGCTTTAATTGTTTTAGGTGAATTTTTTACTGGAATCAGGTTGATTGGACTCTACAACCATCTAAAGACACTTTTAGTACCACACTTTTTAGTGCTAAGCAGCTCATTTCCACTTCTTCAGAAATATACTTAGCCATCAACTGGAAAGCCATTGTCTTAAAAATATAGTACTACATGTGGAAATTAGTTGTAGAACTTCTTTCAAATCTCTTCCATATATACCTTGTAATGAAGTTACTCTTCCTTGAAGGATCTTAAACTTCAAACCAGAAGTCTTGTTATGAAATCAGTTTCCTTGGAATGATCAAGACTCATAAAAGTCACTGAGACAGTGAAGACATTTTCACAACCAGCAAAGAACTGAAGTTTTATAAAATTGTTTTAAAGATGCAGATGCAAATGTCTGTACTTATGGGAATAGAGCATTATAGAGAAATAGGCACTTTGAGAGGATGGTCACCAGCTTATTGCATTTTGGATTGAGTCTGAGAGTGGGAGTACTGGATCATGAAATGAAGTTTACTTGCATTTAAAATCCAAACTATGGATTCCCAAAAACAACAAATATGGACAGTCTTTTCTTCATTTAATCCCTCCCGTCCCCTTTATAAACTTCTAGACTAAAATAAAATAACACTGAGTCATCTCTTGATTGTTAGGTAACCTGAGGAATCAAGGTAAATGAGACTGACCAGATATTGTATTTTCTACCTTCAGAGTTACTGTAATTACATTTACTCATTTATTCTGAAACTCATTCAGTCATTAAGTGTTGATCTGTTTATAGAGTCAGCAACTGACAGCTGTTTCTGTCTCATTAGACCCTGTTCTTATGTAAATGTCTCTCATAAAAACAAAATTAATTTTCATTTGGTAACAAATGCTCAGTTCAAATACAATAAAATTTCTCTTAACAGGTGTATACATATTAAATATTTCCACTCTAAGTTGTTCTATCTAGAATATTTCCCGAAGTTAACAGATCTATGATAACTCAGGGACCACATTTGCTTGTATGCATTCAATTTATAGTTGCATATGCTTGAAACAAAACGGTAGAACAAAGAGTTGCCAAAAGGAATACAGCTTCAAACTAAACTGCACTCCCTTTACCCAGTGCTTGAGAAAAACATGCTATTTGCAGAAATTTGAAATTAAAATAATACCTAAAATTATCAAGAATGCCAAGGACAACAAATGTACTTTATCTTTATAGCAGAGCTTTTAAACATTATAGATCCAAAACAATGATAATAGCCACTTGAAAACTATTTTTTGAAATGTAGCAATAATGTTTAGTTTAAGTATTAGTCAGTAGGAATTTTGAAATAAATATCCTGTAAGGTTGTTCATTTTCAAAAAATTTTTTACTTTCTTTACCCTGGGATTTGAAGGATATATGGAAAACAGGATTCAATTATTTACCTACATGTACTTTAAGGCAAATGGTTGGAGGAATAATCCAGTTGAATTATTTTCTGTATGCAAAAAGAGATACCTTGTAATGAAATATCTTAGTTCATTTAGGCATATTGAATTAAAATTTTATTTAATTTCCCAACATTTAATGAGTACTCCAACTATGTGGCAGGCACTGTGTTGGTATAAAACCATTTGAAGGTCAATAGATATATTTCCTTGCAAGTGTCTAATAAACATTGATGAGAATTGATCTTTTATGACTACACTAAATCAACTTAGTCCTCTTTTAGGTTACGAAATAACAATGTAATATACAATATGAGTGTAAAATAATTTACAAAGTTTTTTTGATAAATAATGACACTTTTGGATATAGCTTGAACTACATGAATTAAGAATAATAGTTTATGTAATGGCGTCAGAAGAATGGAAGTACCTCTGGTCTCTCCCATTGAAGTTGCAACAAGGTGAACCGCTATAATTCAACAAAGAATTTCCTGCTGGAAATCTGTGCACTGAAACATCTGAAAGCGGATGAATCATAGTAATGGAAAGGAGGGAAGGAAGAAGAGCAGATACCAGGGCCTTGGAGGCAGCTGGGAGCTCACTGTGGGCCCGAGAGAGAAATCAGGTTGTGGCCTGCACTCCCTCCAGCCCCAAGAACAGAGAGATACAGTGAGTGTTCCTGCCCGAGTGATGGGTATGCACTGTGGCCAGCCTAGTGAGGGCCAGGAGGTCCCCTGGGGTTGTCTGGTGGTCACCACTGCCAGGCAGAAAAAGAAAAGCCTAGAGAATGGCTGCCTTCCCTCACCCTCCCAGAGTTAGCAGCGGGCCCGAGAAGAAGCTGTAGCAGTGAGAGTAGGGCTACAGAGCATATTATCTGCAGCCTCGAGAACTGGAGAGGCAGAAGTATTTTTTCCCTAAGAGGCAGGCAGGCACACGCTGTGGCTAATACCAGTGACAGGGGTAGAGATACAGGTGAGGCAGCTGAGGTCTGTCAAGTCATCATTACTGGGAGCAGAACAAAGCCACAAATACACCAGCTGGCCTTATACAGCTGCACTGTCAGCAGGGCCTGATTACAGGAGACAGCACGGAGGCTGGAACTGCATCACCCAGCCTGGCAGAAGTTCCAAAAGCTAGAACAGTACAAGAGAAACCAAAAATCTTGCGCTTCAGTGCCACCTTCTGGTTAACAAAAGAAAGACTTCTTAACAACACTAAATAAGGAAGTACCATATTTACAAAGAAAAGGCATATTTCATTCTCATAGACAGATGCCCAATCATAGAGAGAATCCATCAAATACCATGAATAACCAAGGTAATGAGGAAGATCAGAATGAAAATAAAAAGTCTTCAGAAAGCAAACAGACTTGGAAATCCGTGTAAATGACAGAGAATTCAAGATTGCAGTTCTGAAAAAAACTCAACGAACACAGATAGTTCAATGAACTCAGAAATAAAATCAATGAACAAAAGGAGTACTTTCCTAAAGATATTGAAACTTAGAAAAAAAGAAATTCTGGAGAGGAAGAACTCATTGAAAGAGATGAAAAATTAATTAGTGAGATTAGGAAATAGAGCTGACCAGATAGAGGAAAAAATTAGTGGTATTGAAGACAGAAATCTAAAAATTATGTAGATGAAAGAGAGATTCAAGAGTAATAAAAATGAAATAACTCTATCTAGAGAACTCCAAATGAGAGAGCAATATAAGAATAATGGGTATACCTGAAGGAGACGAGCAAGAGAAGGAGATAGCCTATTTAGATAAATAGTTGATGAGAACACCCTCAAAATTCAGAAAGAGTTGGATCCTTGAATCCAAGTGGAAAACAGAAGACCTAATTAACTCAATCGAAAAAGGCCTTCTCCAAGGCACATTATATTAAAATTCTCAAAGATTAATGGCAAAGATAGAATTCTCAAGACAGTCAGGGAAAGGAAGATGGTAACATATAAAGAAATGCCATTAGATTATCATTGGATTTTTCAGCAGAAACTCTACAAGCTAATATAGAGTGAAATCAAATATTCAAACTATTAAAAGACAGAAATCACCAGCCAAGAACATTATATCCAGCAAAGTTATCCTTTATATATGAAGGAGAAATAAAGTTTTTAAGGAAAAACCACAAATATGTGGAAATTAAACAACATGCTACTAAAAAACAAGTGGATCAAACAAGAAATAAAAGGATAGATAAAAAGATACACAGAAAGAGATGAAAATGAATGAAAATGACAATATGATGTATCAAAACTTCTGGGATGCAACAAAAGCAGTAGTAAGCGGAAAGTTTATATCATTAAAGGGCTATCTCAAGAAATGATAAAAACCCCAAATAAAGAACCTAATACTACATCTTAAGGAAGTATAGAAAGAAGAAATGCAGCCCAAAGTCAGCAGAAGGAAGAAAGGTTAAAAAAAAGAAAAGAATAAAATGAAAGAGAACAAAAAGACTATACAAAAAAAAAATAATAATGCAACAAAAAGCTAGCCCCCTGTCTGAACTGAGGAAAAAAGATAAAAGACATATAAACAAAATCAAAAATAAAAGAGAAGTTGCAATAGACACCACAGAGATACAAAGAATATACAAGAATACTATGAAAGACTATATGCCACCAAATTCAATAACCTAAAAGAAATGGACAAATTCTTAGAAATATATAACCTTCCTAGACTGGAAAATGTAAATAGATGGATCAAGAGTGAGTCTATTGAAACAATTATCAAAAATCTCCCCCAAAAGTAAAAGTCCAGGACCAGATGGCTTCACTAGTGAATTCTACCAAACATTCAAATATTTAATTCCTATCCTTCTCAAACTCTTCTTAAAAGTGGGCCCTGGCTGGTGTGGCTCACTTAGTTGGAGTGTTGCCCCATAGACTGAAAGGTCGCAGTTTCATTCCCTGGTCAGGGCACATCCCCAGGTTGCGGGTTCGGTCCCCGGTTGGGGTGAGAAGGCAACCAGTTTATGTTTCTCTCTCACATCAATGTTTCTTTATCTCCCTCCCTTCCTCACCTTCTAAAAGCAATAAAAATGTCCTTGGGTAAGGATAAGAAAAAAATAAACTCTTCCAAAAAACTGAAGAAGCAATACTTCCTAATGCATTTTATGAGGCCAACGTTACCTGACACCAAAAGAAGAAAAATACAGACCAACATCTCTGATGAATACAGATGCAAAAATCCTAAACAAAGTACTAGCAAACTGACTACAACAATGCATTAAAATAATAATACATCAGGATCAAATGAGGTTCATCCAGGGGCACAAAGATGGTTGAACATATGCAAATCGATCAATGCGATACACTACACTAACGAAATGAAAGATAAAAATGACATGCCCACATCAATATATACAGAAAAAACACCTGACAAGATATAAGATCCATTTATGATTAAAATACTCAATAAAATGGGACCAGAACAAAAGTACCTCAACATAATAAAGGCCATATATGACAAACCTTCAGTTAATATCATACTCAATGAAGAAAACCTGAAAGCTTTTCCTCTAAGATCAGAAACAAAAACCTGATATCCACTCTCACCATTGTTATTCAACATAATATGGAAGTCCTAGCCAGAGCAATCACACAAAAGAAAGAAATAAAAGGCATCTAAATTGGATATGAAAAAGTAAAATAATCACTTTTTGCAGATGATGAGGTTCTTTACGTAGAAAACCCTTAAGACTCTACCAAAAACTATTAGAAGCAATAAACAGATACAATAAAGTTTCAGGATACAATACCAACATACCTAAATCCATTGCATTCTTACACACTAACAATGAAATTTCAGAAAAGATCAAGGAATGTATATGAATGACTCATGGACATGGACAACGGGGAGGGATATAATTGTGGGAGAAGGGATGGGCTGGGTGGGGGGAGCAATGGGGGGAAAATGGGACAACTGTAATTGAATAACAAAAAAATAAAATAAAAAAAAGAAATTTCAGAAAAGAACTAAAAAAAGAAAAAAATTCCTTTTAAAATTGGAACAAAAGAATAAAATACCTAGGAATAAAGTTAACAAAACATGCAAAGAACCTATACATTGAAAACAACAAGGTATTATTGAAATTGAATAATACACAAAGAAACAAAAATATATTTCGTGTTCATGGTTTGGAAGAATCAACAGTTAATATGGCCATATAATCCAAGGCAATATACAGATTTAACAATCCCCATGAAAATCCCAATGACATATTTATTTATTTTAGATTTTATTTATTTTAGATTTTATTTACTTATTTTTAGAGAGATGGGAAGGGAGGGAGAAAGAGAGGGAGAGAAATATGGATGTGTGATAGATACACTGACAGGTTGCTTCTCACATGCCCCCAACTGGGGACCTGGCCCACAGCCCAGGCATGTGCCCTAACTGGGAGTCAAACCAGTGACCCTATGGATCACAGGCTGGTGCTCAATCCACTGAGCCACACAAAATAGGGCTACTTTTTAAAGAAATAGAAGGAAAATCATCAGATTTGTATGGAACCACAAAAGACCCCAAATAGCTAAAGTAATCTTGTGAATAAAGAATGAAGCTGGAGGTATCACACTCCCTGACTTTAAATTATACTACAAAGTAACAATAATCCAAACAGTACGGTACTGGCAGAAAAAGACACAGAGACTAATGGAACACAATTGAGAGCTCAGAAATAAACCCACAGGTATATGGGGAAATAATTTTTTACAAAGGAGCCAAAAACACACAATGGAAAAGAGAAATCCTCTTCAATAAGTGATGCTGGGAAAATTGGAAAGCCACATGCAAAAGAATACAACTAAACTACAGTTTGTCCCCATGTACAAAAATTAATTCAAAATGGATCGAAGACCTAAATGTAAGATCTGAAACAATAATTCGTCGGCAGCCGTCCGTCTCGAGAGACGATGGTGTAGCTTCTTAAGAGTCTATCTGCACCACTGAGAATGGTTGTGCAGTCCGACTCGGGAGCGACACGGTATCTGTCTCCTCCCGTGTTGAATCGACATCTTGCGATGACGCTGGAGTGTCCTCTCCAGTGAAGCTGAAGCTACAGAGCCTGGGCAGGGTGATATGGAGGGTCTGCTGTTGCCCATGCAGCAGACCCCCCCTCTCTTCGCAGCTGAAGGGTCCAAGGGAAAGACGGAGTCAATACAGCTTGGCTTCAGGTGCGCCGCAGGAGTTGCCGGTGTTGACTACAACGTCAAACCGCCTTAGGGACTCCGGCTCCGGATTTTCTGTCGGGGTTTACTCCCTTAGCCTTTCCCCTGAAGAGGTATGCCGCAAGGCAGCGGAGGTTTTTTGGAGTCAGAGTTTTCCTTCTCTGATGTGCCCTGACTGGAAGATCGAACCAGTGACACTTAGCTCGCAGGCCGACGCTCAATCCACTGAGCCAAACCAGCCAGGTAGTGGTACATATATACAATGGAATATTACTTAGCCATAAGAAAAGATGAAATACTGCCATTTGTGACAACATTGATAGATCTTGAGAGTATCATGCTAAGTGAAATAAGTCAGTCAGAAAAAGTCAAGAATCATATGATTTCATTCATATGTGGGATATAAAAGTGAAAGTAACAAATGAGTAAGTAAGACAAACAAAACACACAAAAACTCATAGAGACAATAGTATGGTTACCAGAGGGTTAGGGAAGGAGTGGGAGGTAGAAAAGGGTAAAGGGGGTCAAACAGATGGTGATGAAAGGAGAGTTGACTTTGGGTGGTGAACACACAATTAATACACAGAAGATGTATTACAGAATTGTACACTTGAACCCTATATAATTTTATTAACCAATATCACCCCAATAAATTTAATTAAAATAATAGTTTTGATCACTTCTGGGGATTAAAAGGCACCTCTAAAATATACTGTCAATGTTATCTTACCATCATAATTTTGAAAATGTACCCCATGTGTCAATAAACAGAAATCAGTGTATTTTAAATAATGAGGTAATACACTTAATGGTGAAGTAATGAAAAAAATAAATCTCAGTAGCTTTGTAGCAAGTTTGATCAGTATTTCAATTATTTGATATGTTGTTTTGTATTTTAAGAGATGTACTTGTAATATAATTGAAATTAAATATGTGTTGATTATATTCCCAGCAGTAGACATAAACAAGTAAGATGTTAGAAAGTGGCAACTTGTTATACAAGACATGAACAGAGTATCCAGCAAATGGCTCACAGTTGGATATAAAAAAAATGTGGAAATCAAATTTCAAGCATCCAACTGACATAATAATGAATCCTGAAAAATCATCCTGAAGGCACCTTTATATAATGCAGTAATTCACTCTTCAACTAAAGGAGGTATAAAAATTCTAGGTTACTATTCAATCATTTTTTAGTGTAGAGCCTAACTTTTATATAATTTAAGAAGGGTTTATTTAGTAATTTCCTCTTTATAATAGGGCACTTGGAAGGCAGATACCATAGAAAAATATAATTCTTGTCTCTTTTATGCTTTTTCTATTACACAGATCACAGAATCTTAGAGCTCCAGAACTATGAGGGACCTTTAAGATCAACTAATAAAACATTTTTATTATACTCATAAGGAATCAAGCTTAAAGAGCTTGTAAACAGTCAAAATTATGTGGTTACTTGGTCATTGGCAGAGACATAATGAAAACTCAGGTCTTCTAATTTCTAGTCCAAAGCTTTCCTGAGTGAGCTCATCCTGTTCCAGGTCTTTCAATAGTACTCATAGTATTTAACTCTTCAGCCCAAACTTCTTTACTGAGCTCCAGATTCATAAGTCCAATAGGCTTCTTGACAGTTCTGCTTCAATAGATAAGTATCTCAAACTTCACATCACAAAAATAAAACTCTCATTAAAAAAAATTAAGTATATTTGGCATATAATGTTACATTAGCTTCAGGTGTATAACGTAATGTTTCGATGTGTATATATCTAACATCGTGATCACCACAATAAATCTAGTAACCATGTCTCTATGCAACGTTATCGTGGCTATTATTGACTATATACCCCTTCACCTTTTTTAAAATCATATTTTATTGTTTATGCTATTACAGTTGTGCCAAATTTTCTCCCTTTGTTCCCCTAAACCCAGCCTCCCCTTCTCCCTCAGGCAATCCCCATTGTCCGTGTCCATGGGTCATGCATATATGTTCTTTGGCTACTCTATTTCCTATGCTGTACTTTACATCCCCATGATTATTCTATAAGTACCAATTTGTACTTATTAATACCTTCACCTTTTCTCCCATTCCCCCCAACACCCCTTCCATCTAGAAACCATTAAAACCCTCTCTGAACCTATGATTCTGTTAAATGTTCTGCTTGTTTGTTTGCTTTTTGGATTACATTGTTGATAAATATGTATTTATTGCCATTTTATTGTTCATATTTTTCTTCTCATTCTCCTCCTCTCCCACCCCCTCCTCCTCCTCCTTCTTCCTCTTCTTTTTCTTGTCTGGGAAGCTCTGTATTTATCTTTTGATTTTAAATGATAGCATTGCTGGGTACAGTAATCTTTGTTGTAGGTCCTTGCTTTTCATCACTTTGGATATTTCTTGCCATTCCCTTCTAGCCAGCAAAAATTTCTTCTTTTGAGAAATCAGCTGACGGTCTTATGGGAGCTCCCTTGTAGGTAACTGTTTTTCTCTTGCTGCTTTTAAGATTCTCTCTTTGTCTTTAACCTTTTGCATTTTAATTATGATATGTCTTGGTATGAACTTCTTTGGGTTCATCTTTTTGGGACTCTGTGCTTCCTGGCCTTGCTTTTCTATTTCCTTCACTAAATTAGGAAAGTTTTCTTTTATTATTTTTTCAAATAGAGTTCCAATTTCTTGCTCTTTTCCTTTTTTTTTTAATGAACTCTGAACTTTTTATTGGCCTCCTGCCCTCCAAAAAGATCTCCCACTTCTGCTGCCTTTAATGCCTCAAAACTTTGGTGTTGTTGACCTCAGACAACACTTTGCCATCCACAGTCCTGCGGGTGGTGGTCTTTTGGATGGTTTGTAAAAAGTGGCTGTTGTCCAGGGCGTCAACAAGATCGAAGTCCTCCCTTTCTTCCAGTAGTCGGCAGTAGGTGGCAATCTCAGCCTCCAGCTTGACCTTGATGTTCAGCAGGGCCTCATACTCCTGGGCCTGGCGCTGCCCCTCTGCCCAAGTCTGGGCCAGCTCTGACTCCAGGTGCAGCAGGATCCCATTGAGCTGCTCCATCTGCATGGCATAGCGTGTCTCCACCTCCCTCAGGCTGTGCTCCAAACTGGCCTTCAGATTTCTCATTGAGTCCAGGTCAATCTCCAAGGACTGGACTGTACGTCTCAGCTCCGTGAGTGTCATCTCAGCAGCTCCTATCTCAGCGGTCTGCGAGGTGACCACTGTGGTGCTCTCCTCAATCTGATGGGACCAGTACTTGTCTAGCTCCTCTCAGTTCTTCTGAGCCAGCTCGTCATACTGGGCTTGGATGTCCGCCATGATTTTCCTGAGGTCCTGAGATTTGGGGGCATCCAACTCCACAGTCAGCCCAGAGTTGGCAATCTGGTTTTATAGACCATTTACTTCCTCCTCATGGTTCTTCTTCATGAAGAGCATCTCCTCCTTGAGAGTCTCGATCTCCGTCTCCAGCTGCAGCCGAGTGATGTTGGTGTCATCAATGACCTTTTGGAGCCCATTGATGTCATTCTCCACAGACTGGTGCATGGTCAGCTTCATCTCATACTTGACTCTGAAGTCAGCAGCAGCAAGATAGGCATTGTCAATCTGCAGAACGATGTGGGCATTGTCCACAGAATTTGCAAAGATCTGAGCCCTCAGGTCCTCGATGATCTTGAAATAATGCATCCAGTCTCTGACCTGGGTCCCTTTCTCTCTAGGTGTTCCCAGATTTTGCTCTCCAGTCTCCAATTCTCAGCCTCCAGGCTTCTCACCCTCTCCAGGTAGGAGGCTAGGAGGTCATTCAGGCATTGCATAGTCTCCTTCTCGCTCTGGATGCCCCCTATGCCTTCCAGACCCCCGGCCATCCCTGCAGCCAGGCCCCTGGATCCCCAGTTGCCCTGCATGCTGGTGGAGTGGGACACCGAGATCTGGGAGCCCGAGCCCCTGGTGCCTGCATACACGCTGGCCGCACTGCTGGCCGGCCAGACCCGGTGGCTGGGAGACTGCACGGAGCCCAGACTCTGGTAGTTTGTGGAGAAGCTGGAGCGTGTGCTGAAGCTCATGTTGCTCAGGGAGAAAGGTGAGAAGCTGAGACTCATGTTGAAGCTGCAGTCTTTTGCTCTTTTCTTCTCCTTCTGGCACCCCTGTGATGCAAACATTGGAAGGCTTGAAGTTCTCCCACAGGTTCCTTATGCTGTACTTGTTCAGTTTGTATTCTTTTTTCTTCCTCTTGTAATGATTGGTTGTTTTTTGCTTTCTTATGTTCCAAATCATTGATTTCATTCTTAGCTTCATCCATTCTATGTTGTTTCCCTGTAAATTTTTCGTTATTTCAAATAGTATGTCCTTAGTTTCTGACTAGATCTTTTTTATACTGTTGAGGTCCTCACCAAGTTCTCTGAGCATCCTTATAACCAGTGTTTTGGATATGCATCTGATAGATTGCTTATCTCCATTTTGTGTAGTTCTTTTTCTGGAGTTTTGTTCTTTTTTTTCATTTGGGCCATGTTTCTTTGTCTCCCAATTTTGGCACCCTCCCTGTGTTTCTTTCTATGTATTAGGTAGAGCTGCTACACCTCCCAGGCTTGATAGAGTGGCCTAACATAGTAGGTATTCTATAGGGTCAAGTGGCACAGTCTCCCGTGTCAGCCAACCTGGGTACTCAAGGTATGCCCACCATGTGGACTGTGTGCACCTTCCTCTTGTAGTTGAGTCTTGATTGCTGTTGGCACATACAAGGTTAGCCACCACCTGTGTACTGTCTTAGGTTACACAGAACAAGCGATCTGCAGATGGAAGCTTCTTGTGTTGGGCTTGGAAGTTCCCAGGAGAGGCCAAGATGTGAACCAAGGTCAGCTGCTGCTAGTGCCAGGCCTGGGAAAACTTAGGAAGAGGTACAGGGCTCACTGAAGCCAGTTTTGCTTGTTTGAGAGTATTTAGAAAAATCTGAAACATGGGCCAAGATAAGCCATTAGTATAGAAAGCCACTAGAAATATCTTGGGTGGGCTTGAATGGGGTAGGAACACAGGGAATCATCAGAGTGGGGCAAACAGTGTGAAGGAGGTTGAAGGAATCTCAGATATGGTGCCTGCCTGTTGGATCTGTGGCTCTGTGTGGTGAGGGTTCAGAAAAGAAACAATGGTCTCTGCCAGCACTTCTGTCTGGGAGAAAGCTGCTTTCCTAGCTCTTGCCCTGATGCCAGAAAATTCAGTTTGTCCCCATATGACTCTGATGCCTTTTATTCTGCTGCCCTGGTGCTGAAGCTCAGAGGGAGTGAGTTTGAGTAAGTCTTTATGTGGGCCCTTTAAGAGGATCTGCCTGGGATTCCAGCAGTTCTGTCTTCCATAGTCCCAATCCCTGATGGTTTTTACAGCCAGAAGGTAAGGAGACTTATCTTCCTAGTACTGGAACCCTAGGCTGGGGGGCCTGGTGTAGGGCTAGTACCGCTTGCTCCCGAGATATAACCTCCTGATTTTTATCTGCCACCCATGGGTGTGGGACCAGCCCATTCCACATCTCTGCCCCTCCTACCAGTCTTGATGTGGTTTCTTCTTTAATTCCATACTTGTAGGATTTTCATTCAGCTCAATTTCTGATGGTTCTAAGTGATGGTTGTTCTATAGTTTGTTGTAGTTTTGATGTAGTTATTCAAGGAGGTGAGCTGTGTTTATCTATGCCACCATCTTGACTGGAAGTCCCCCCCTTCACCTTTTTTTCATTCATCAAAAACAGAGCTCTTAATTTCCTGCCCCACATCTAATCTTTCTTCAGTCTTTTACATTTCAGTCAGTGGTACTGCCATCCAACAATTTTCCCAGGTCCAGAATTTTGAAATTATTTTTGATTCTTTCCTTCTACCATAGACCCCATCAAGTTCATCAGCAAGCCCTATATAATTAATACATATTTCACAAATGATGGCTCTTTGCATCATACTCCAAGCCACCTAAACATCAAATGCCTGAAACACCCTAACTGGTCTATCTGTCTTCAATTTTTCTTCTACCATCTCTTCTTCATACAGTGCTCAGAGTCATCAATCTAAAATGAAACCACAAAACATTTGGGAAAAAAATGTGCTTTTCTCTTTCACATTATCAAATGCTTAACTTTCTTCCTAGTTACTTAAGCTTCTGCTTCCTGGGAGATGATTTTTATTTTTGCTGAAAGAGTGTGAATAAAGAAAAAAATGTATATTAAGCTTATGAAATAAAAAATAGGGCTTTACAACAAGAAAACAGCTTTGCAATCCAAATTATCCTGACATAGTAGTTTTTATATTCCTGTATCATTCCCTTATATATGTCAAACCTAAAGGAAAAGGTTCACTGAGTGTTCCCATTAAAAGAAAAGTTGGGGTAAAAGGGAGGTCCATAAAAGCTAGGACAGTTCAAAAACCAAATTTTCATTAGCTCTATTTTTTAAATATCCTCAGTATAAAAGAAATATCTGGGTCTTTTTATGACAAAAATATGATTGCATCTTGTCATTGTGCTTAACTTTTCTTCATATTCAAGTCATGTTAACAGAGATAGTAAAAGTTAATGTGACAGCCATATATAAAAATGTCTCTCACCAAGTATTCTGGGGAAGAAGCACTATGACTCTTCTCCACTGGGTGAACTCACTGGCATGGTAGATACTTGCCGATGTAAATTCCTGACAACTTGGCATACTTGGAAGGCATTCCTAAAAGAGAGTCAGGCAACAATCAAACAGGCTCTATTTCCTCCAGGGGCAATAGGTGAAAATGGCCTGAAGGAAATCTAATGTCATAATATCAACCATGTACAATATGGATATAATCCATGATTTTCTCTTTTGTGAAGCTATTTGAGAAATAATTAAAATAAGATGCCATAATGGAATTAAATGTCTTTAAATCTCACATGTAAAAACGGAAATGTATTAGAATTCATTTTTTGACCTTTTATCATAACACTGGTATTTTGTTAAATCATTCTATTCACTATGATATTTATCCATTTATTGCCAATTTCAGATTATCAGTGTATATATAGAGAAGTACATTTTATTCTAATAAAGTGACTCTATGTATTTATTTTTTGTTGTTTATAAGGCAAGAGATACTATATTCTTAATAAGGTCTATCTACAGGTAAAGAGACTTAGAACAGATGAAGACATGCTATAGATAAGGAAGAAAGAGACATGTTTACAGAGGAAAAGAGTTAGAGAAAATAATATTCAAAACACCATGATAGAGTATCCAGTCCTGAAGTTATTCCCTTTCTTTTTCATTTTTAATACCCATTAGTATCTGATAGTGCAGAATATGGCATCCTTATAATTTGCTGCTGACTTTGTCAATTCTGTTATAAAAAACATTGTTTCTTTTCAACCACATCTAAATTTTTAGAATTGCAATTCTTTGCTTCCTGTGCATAAAGGAAGAAGATACCTATCACAAACTTCCAAGAAAATAAACTTACTTCTCGGACAAGGTGCCAGGTAAGGCCATGGTTGGTTGAATACTCCAGTTTCACCTGGTTGTCCATGTGTGGAGTATATTTCTGGCCACAGCCCATCACCAAACTGAACTGAATCATATAGGATGCTCCTATCTGCATGGATTGGGTTTCCACATAGCGCATACTCGAGGCAAGCTTAGAATCTCCTGTAAAACTGAAAGACAGAGACAGAAATCAGAAAATAAAAAATGGCAATGTAATAGGGAAAAATTAAGCCCTTCAATTCATATCATACACCAAAATAGTTTCATTTTACTTATTTAAACCTTGTAAGTTTCTGAATGGGTTTCAGTTAATCTAATAATGCAATTTAAAACAATCAACCTACATATATATATAAACAGTTAATATGCAGAGTTGTCAAATGTACTTGAAAATGAGTACTTAACTCACATATTGCTCATGAATATAAACCCTTTGATTTACTAATCTCACTTCTTGAAATCTATCCTAGGAAATAACCCTAAATTCAAAGTCAATTTTATAAAATACGATGAATATTGTTGGTTTACTGATAATAGTAGTTGGTAACCATTTCAATGTCAAACTATGGGGAAAATGGGATGCTTAAGTAAACTGGTATAGCTACTTGACGGATTATCTGTATTTCAAATATTTATGAAGGTAATTAATCAAATTAACATGCATGTGATAAATTAAGTTTAAAAAACCCACAAAATTATGCATAAAGAAAATTCACCAGAATATTTTCAGTGGCTGTGTTTGGTGGTGAAACACATTTTCACTGTAGTTAATATGCATCATTGCAATTTTTAGCGATATTACAAAATAAAAGAAATCAACATAGAACAAAAATGTTTTTAAGATGTATAGGCACAAACTGATCTATACTTTCAATTAGGCAAAAATTCCCAAATGCTTCTCCCTGTGAGAAAGAAATATTTCTTTTAGCTTCAAGGGTTAAATACTCTTTCTCATACCCTTTGTGAGAAAGATAATTAGAGGCATCCAACTACATTTCATTTGATTTGTTAAAAAAACAATTATTTTTCACAATCAGCTCCTTGTAAGTTCCTCGCTGCTGAGATGTTTAGTTTCCTCTAAATGCTCTAAAGAGACAGAAAGAAATGTTGCATTTTATAAATATTGCCTGCACCTGACATTTGCATGGTAACGAATTAACCATGAACTTGGTTGAAGGGAGGAAGTATTCAAACCTGAGAAGTGGGTGCTCTATGAGCTAACCTGAGCTTTTAAATGTGCCAAGACACCAATAAAGAAACAAGATAAAAATTACATAAAAGGGCAAGAGGTGAAATGAGAACAGTTAAATAGTGACAATATTTTTACTTAACATGAATATCTCCACCTGCACTTGTGGCAGATATTGTTGGGTAGGTGGATCTAGCTGCCATCTAGTCTCTTTTCTCTCCATTTACCTCCTAGGAATTGGTCTATGTCCACAATGAGTTCTCACCAATGGGACGTAAGTACAAGATGCTAGGTGGATTTACTCATTTATCTTTAATATAAGCCTTTTAAAAGACACAGATGGGCTTGGCTGGCATGCCCATTCGCCTTTTTCTCTTAATGTCTTCCTTCCTCCCTATCAGGCCTCAGGCATCTTGCGACAATAATGGAACAGCATTCAGATGGAAGTCTCTCAACTGAGATGGCAGAGCACAGAATCTGGGTCCCTTAAGACCTTTGTTAAGCTTCTTATCAGCCCTGGACCACATATCCTAGAACTGCTTGCTACAAATGATAAGTAAGCCTTTTCACTTTGGTTTATGCCATGGTCAGTCTTGTTTTTGTTGTAACTTAAAGCTGAACGGATTTCTCACTGCTATACCTGCCATACACCAATGTACTATATGATACCTATCCTGATATCTTAATCTGAAGCCAAATAACACATGAAAAGCACAGATGTCTATGCCTTAAAATCTTGACCATTCATAGTACAAGTTAACTTGGCTGTTTACAATTTCTTTAAGACTGGCTGAAAGCCAGTGATATTAGGTCTATTTTTTCTCTTCCTAATACTCTGATGTTCCTACTCGGTTGGAGTTTTAGGGGAGATAATTTCACAAACTATCTTTTAATTGACAAAACTGCTCCTCTTCGCAGCTTGTCTAAGTAATGATATGCTTATAAAGGCAAAAATAAAGATGAACTTCTCTTTATAATCACATAAATAAAAAATAATAGTCCACATCCACATTTTGGGGAATAATTCTGTAGACAAAATACTTTGGGAATCATGAGGTTTAGTTTTATTCAGGTAGACTTGCAAGATAAAAAAATAAAGGAACAATAAAAAAAAAAAACCCTTCATCTAATTACAAAATTTAATGAGAGAATGGGGCATAACATGGGGGATAACTCTTTCCACTAGGACAGGGCTTTTTCATTTCCACATCCAAGAAGGCTAGTAGGCTCTCTATTATGACCCATAAAGTAACTCAAGGCTCCATAGTTCTATACTTAGCCCACAGCACAGCTCCTCTGCCTCCTTCTCCTTTGCTTCTTTTCACATATCTGCTTTCCTGACCAGGTCGGAAGCCCCTCCACATGCAGAGAGCATATCTTGTTTATCTCTGCATCCCCTAAAGCACTCAGAACCTTGTGTTGGTGTAGGATGACCTCATTTGATCTTTGAGTCAAGTCAAGACCATTTGGAAGACATCAGAGATCCTTCACATTGTGATAAGGAGAAGGAAAACAAAGGCTGAGATGCTGGCCCCAGGGTCCCACAGTTACTAAAAAGCTGGAAACTCAGCCTTCTGATTTCTACTTTGATATTTTCACTATGTCATGCCTAAGAAGGACACAAAAAATGTTAAGTAACATGAGCACATGACCACACTTTGAGGTTATCCTCACTCTTCCTGCATTTCCCCAGAGCCTCTCAGCCATTTCCAGAAAAAGGCTCTTTTACACAAAAGGCAGCTAGCTACACATAATGAAAGTGAGTGGGAGCATGAGCTCTGCAGAACTCATTTCCAGAGAAACAGAAGAGCAACAGAAAGCTGTTCTTGGTTTGATACCATTCAGAAGGTTCATCTGCAGAAGGACATGTGAATAAATCTAAGTATCTCTAATGTCATCTTTATAGGGGTTTTGTTCTTGTAATCATTACATAAATATTTATTAGAGTTGATAGAAAGACTTGTTGATATTGTGGAATTAAAGGTGGCATTTTAACTCCTTTATTTCTACAATATTATATCTCAAAACAGAAATAAGCATGTAATTTTAGTAGATTATATAAAATTTACATTTATTGGAAAAAACCATCTGATAATATAGAAGCATTTGTTTTAAAGTAACAAATTTGCAATTCTACTACATAGAGATGACTGCTGCTAAAGTTTTGGTATAAATACTTTCAGACTTTCTTATGCTCATACACAAATACACATACATACACATTCACTTTTATTTGTTTTAAAAAATAATTATAAAATCATAATTAATCTGTTCCATTTTCTTCTGACAAGTATTTTATTGCTATCTTCCATATGGAAAAAATACAGTGAGGCACTGTCAGTTTTAATAAATAAGGCCAATCTCCAACTATGGAAATCTTTGGAGGTTGTTTCCATCTTTCACTGTTATAAACAGTGCTTCTATAATATACAGCTTGTATATCTTGTGTGTTTGTCCAATTATTTCCTTAGGATAAATTCCTAGAAGCAGAACTGCTTGCTGAAAGCAAATTTAAAAAATTAACACACTGCCAAGTTGCCCTCCATAAAGCTTGTACCAAGTTACATTTACCAAGAACATTAACAATGACTGAGCTGCCAATTCTTGCCAATTGTAAATACTATACATTGACAATATCTTCATTTTGGCTATTCTATACATATAGTCTTTTACTATACAATTCTTTGATTATTAAATAATTTAAAATGCTACTCATGTTTACTGGTTATTTGTAGTGTGTGTTTTATGTGTGTGTGTAGTCTTTTCATGTACTTAGCCCATTTTTAAAATTGAGATTTATCTTTTTCTATTATCTGTAAGGGTTATTCACATATTGGCATAAACTTGTTAAGTCTGTCATATATGTTGCAAATATTCCCCTGCTTCCAATTTGTTGTCACATCTTGTTTTCAGGAAGCCCCTGCACCCCAATACAATTTAAAAAATTTTAAGTGGTGGCCCTGACCAGTGTGGCTCAGTTGGTTGGGCATCATTCAGCAAAACAAAAGATTGCCAGTTTGATTCTCGTTAGTTCATAATCATTTTTTTTTTGCAAATTTCCAATGGACATTTAAAGGAGTACATATTAATGTAGGGTACAAGTTTTTTCTTATTCTATGAGATCATCCTTGCTAATTACCTCCATACTTTTGTCTAGGTCCACACTTATTTTTGGTTTGCTTGATCCATCAGGAACTTAAAATATTAAAGTCATACTCTGAATTATGGGTGTTGTAATTTCCCTCTGTAATTCTAACAGGTTTTGCTTATGCTCTCTGTTCTGTGACATTCTGTGTTTGGTGGACCATGCCTTTTCATCTTCCTATGGACTTCTGCACCCGATGGCACCACTTCTCTTACTGGTCTCTAGTCCCAGCTTCGGTTGAGAAGAGTTTAGTGGGGCCAGGGATGAGGGATCCACTTAACTTTCACTCACTCTACTCTCATCAACATATTTTTGTCCAATGCCACTTCTAGAGGCTCATTCAAGTTTCAATTTCCAAAAATGGCATTTTCTCTGTTACATTGCCTGGATCACCTAAGTAAAACACATAGGTTTAACATACTATCTTCAATAATAAGCTGAGTTATTAATTTCTCCTTTGGTTTATTTTTACTATATTGTCTCAACCAGTATCTCAACTGAACTAATTCTCTGTATAAGAAATTTCCAGATACCAAATTAATCTTATTAAAACTGTTTTACTCACTCCAGTCTACAAATTCAAATTTGAATTTCTGCAGCTACTACATTTTGTCATGAATTTATTCAATGCGTCATTTAAAAAAAGTCCTTATGGATTTCTAAGTGGCTAGACTATTCCTTGTTGAGTTGGCAGTTGAAGGTATTTTGAAATACATGTCCTAATTGACATTTATTTTAGGTTCCTTTTATATGTCTGTCTCTAGTACCTGCTTTCTTTTGCTTATCTTTACCATTCCTTGTTAAAGTACACAGTTTATATTTTTAGGTTCCTCATTCTCACTTCCATTTTCTCAGTTTGGAAATTTAGACACAGTTCTTCAAGTCAGGACTAGAGTCTTTAAGTTAGATAAACTCTTAGGTGATTAAAAATCCTAAGTTGAGCTGCTTGGCTGCTGCTGATCCAGCTTTTACAGAAAGCAGCCTCTTTGCAAACAAAACTCATCATAAAATTGGGCACTTAGCAGTTTTCTCTAATGGGTCAGATAACTTCACATGTGGGAGACAGAATTTGGTGTAATCTGTCACCTAAGTTACAAATTCAGACTGTTAGAATGACCATGACCATAAGTGAGCACTGTTTTCTCTTTCTCAAGTGGTTACTTGCACCTAAAGGGGCGCTACTGCAGGGCAGGTGGGTGAACCGGACTCATGGCTCCTCCATCCTTCATTTAAGAGTCCATAGGTGCATCTGCAGCTGTCACCAGCCTTTGTCTCCTGTGGAAATAGCCCAATTCTCCTGAAGTCTAGATGCCAGCAGCTAATTCCAATAACTTCATATAAAAATAATTATTAAGTTTATACTAATTTGTTGGTAAGATGTGGTTATTTTAAAGATTTCTGTCAAGTTTCAGTTGAATCTTCATTTGCCCACCTAACAGCATTTTAGGAAACTGTTCAGCAGCTGGATGGAGTAAACTGTATCTTTTTTAAAAAAGGGTAATCTCTACTGGGTAAAAATCTGAGTGGGGAGTTGGCACAAAGCAGTCAGGACTGTGACCTCTAAAGAGAGACAAAGGGAAAAAGCAAGTCCGAAGGACAGAGAGAGGACCTACTGTCAGAGAGTGCAGAGCCTAAGGACCCAGGGGAAAATAACTTCTTTCAACTCTTGTAGTGCCTGCCAGTCTCTTGTCAGGAACCTGTGGGTGTATGTAGAAATTAAGTTGTCAGGGACCCTTTTCACCAATAATACTTCCCTTTTACTTGGGAGGGGAAGAATCAGAGGAGCTTTAGTTGTTTCTGTTAAAAACCTCAGCTCATCTCATATCTTTGGTTATCTATAACCTCCTTACTCTTGCTATTCTTACTTTGCATCCATATCAACTTTAGAATCAATTGTGATTGACATGAACTTGCTCAATCTACATTTACACTATTTATAATTAGAACTTGCCTTTCCAACATACTCCTGTTGTCTTGCTCCTTACTTCCTTTCAGAAAGGAACACACTGGCCCATGTAGTTAGGCCTGATAGCCCTGACTGAAAATGTTTAGCATGGAGGGAAGAGGTGAGATGAGAGAGGAAAATCCTTGAGGAATCTTCAAAATTCTCTTTTTCTTTATCCTTCCAACTATGTGCAGCCATGTTCAGTTTTTTGGCGTGTACTCAAGCAGGGCCATTTAAAGACTTTTATAGGACCTGATATCACTTTTAATTTTAGGAATTCCATTCACACATCATAGCAAACATATTAAAATGCACTCACGTCCCACATTCAATATGTACTTTTTGTCACAAAAAACTTTCAAGTAGATCTTTTAATTTTGCCTTAAATTTTATTTGGCTTCTAGTAATACATATAATATACATTTGACTGTGATCCCTAGCATACTCAAAAAATTACTTCCAATAACATAAGATTTTGTGAATATTTAAATTTAGCAATTAATGAAGCTGATGTATGTTATGTTTTATAAATATCTAATTATCATTTAATTTTATTTTTATAATTTTCTTATCATTCTTTTGGACACAATACTCATTTTTCTAGCCCTTGGATTTTTCTAGACCCCTGGAAAGCTTATAGGCCTTGGCACTGGGCCCAAAAGGACTTTGCAGGAAGAAACATAGCTAATGTAAAGGTACTGACAGAGGAAAGAGCTTGGCTTGTTGGAGTAGCAAAAAGAAAGAGCAATGTGGTTGGGATAGACTGCATGAAAGGCAAGAGACATGAGAGGCCGACTGGGCCAGATGGCTGAGGGCCTACCATGGAGATTTTGTGGCCTACTGTCCATAGAAAGTAACTGTCTCTGTTAGACATACCATGACTCTAAATCAGTGGTTCTCAACCTTCCTTATGCCGCAACCCTTTAATAAAGTTCCTCATGTTGTGGTGACCCCCAACAACCCCCAACCATAACTAAAGCATAGTGATTAATCACAAAAACAATATGTAATTATATATGTGTTTTCTGATGGTCTTAGGTGGCCCCTGTGAAAGGGTCATTCGACCCCCAAAGGGGTTGCGACCCACAGGTTGAGAACCGCTGCTCTAAATAGTCAAATGTAAATTTCTCTTATTAATTTGTTTAATTGTATGTTATCTTACTTCTGAAATATTACATAGCTACTTAGTCCAAAGGGATATTTTTAGGGAAATCTAACTTTGGAGAAATAAATGACTCAAAAGTCAACTATCTGAATATCAACAGGATATTAGTCTTGGAACATAGCCATTTTATCTATTCATTTGGAAGATCCTAAGACTGTCCACCAATATATCTCTTGAAGTAGTCCATTACTCAACTGCCATCATCCTGTTCCTAGCACCATTACAAGCACATGCAGGTGGCACTATTAGCCTCTGAGCTGAACTCCTTCTACTGTATCTCCCATTACCTTCTACCATCTATTCTTTACATAGCAGCTGCAATTCTTTAAGAAATGTAAGTGTGATCGCATCACTTCTCTGCTCCAAATTATCTACTGGAGTCTCATAAGACTTAGAATAAAATCCAAAATCTTTATGTTGCTGTATATAGCGATAACATAACCTTGTTTGTTGCCTGCCTCAGTGCCTTTGTTCTTGCTGTTCTCTCTGCCTGAAATACTTCTATTGCACACTTTTACACAGCTGTCTATCACCATTCTGGTCTTTACTCTTATGCCTCCCAGGAGGGCTTCCCTGAACATCTTACCTAAAATAGTCTCATTCTCAACTTCTGCCACCCAACACTCCATTCCCTTATCTTTACAGCACTTATCAAAATCTGAAATATTATCATGAATTTGATTACTTGTTTACTGTTGTTACTCCCCTCTAGAATGTAACCTCCACAAAAGATTTTGTTATCTTCATCTAATGCCAACTGCTACACCTCCAGCACAAATATTGCGTATAGGGCAATGAATAAACAGCTGAATGCATAAATTAGTTTATCAATGAATAAAATATTTCAGGTAATAAAATCCTCATGATGAAAAAGCCTAGTAAATAGGCTTTATTTTAGAAAGTCATTTATCAATCTATTTTGGGATATATTCAATTGTATTTCCAATATTATAGAGGCCTGGGCACTGAAAATACTCTTTTCATAGTTGTTGAAAATAATAGTAAGTGACTTCTCAGTTTGTCATGCAATATAGTTACATTTTTTTGTCTACTAAACTTCCTAGAGTGATCACCTATTGTGAAGCAGAAGTTGAACTGGTTCTTGGGAGCCAGTTCACCCCAACTGACTTCCTTTAGCAGCAGTTTAAGTTGACTTGCTGTTCTTTTTAACAGTCGTTGTAAAAATATAATCTGAAGAATAGTCTAGGCTTACTTATAAATGATTGAAAACAACAAAATTTCTATAGGTTATAGATGAAAAATCTTAAAGTTTAATTTTACTTGGCTATTATTTCTATTCCATAGATAGTTTCATCTTATGAAGGGATAGTCAGGAATTTGTTTTTCTGGAACCTAAGGGATCAGGGTTGTCTAAAATTTCAGCTGGGAACTAACCCAATCTCTTTCTTGTTGATGTTTACCAATGACATATTCGTTATATTACAAACAGGCAAACTCCTTGACTATTTTCATAAGACCAGTCCACAGCAATAAAGATTTGCATATTGTAAAGACTCTTGACTCTTAACATCTTCAAACACATATTCTTATTTTTTAAAAATTAACCAAAAAGTAGTAGAAGGAAAGGTAGACCCTCATGAAAAATGTTTGGCCTTGTTAAATGTGTATTTGGTCATCCTGGGCCTGAAAATTCCCACTTGCATGTTAGATCTGTGTAAGCAGGAGCTCTGAAGGTGCTTCCCAGAGCAACTAGGAAATCTTTTTGTGTTATTCATTACTACACATTATTATTGACTCCTCATGGTTCTTATAACCTAGAAGTGCCTAGATTATAGATCCTCTTTTCTCTCTTAGAACACATTCCCACTCCTCATTTAGTTCTTCTGTGTTATTATATAACTATTAAGTAACACTAAATTATTGGTTTTCTTTGTTTTTTTAAATTTATTTGTTTATTTATTTATTTAGTTATGTATTTATTTTCAGAGAGAGGGGAAGGGAGAAAGAGAAGGAGAGAAACATCACTGTGTGGTTGCCTCTCACTCGCTCCCCCAACTGGGGACCTGACGTGCAACCTAGTCATGTGCCCTGACTGGGAATCGAACCAGCGACACTTGGGTTGCAGGCTGACACTCAATCCACTGAGCCACAGCAGCCAGGGCTTTGGTTTTCTTTATTTGTTAATAGAGTCAAGTACTATTTCTTATCTCTAATTGCAAGTGAACTGTATTTAATTTATACTATGAAATAAACAGGTTTTAAGTTTTTTTTTTTAGCCTGGGTGACTCCTGTTTCTTATAAAATATACAAATTCCTTTTCCTTGTCTATGCTTATAGTTGCCTCATGAAATATGAACATATACTTTTTAAATATCCTGAACACATATTCATTTGTCCACTTCCTCTAACTTGGGCCACCCACCCTGCAGCTGTGCTCCCTTTACACCTCTACTTTCTTACATTTGTGGAGCTGACAATGCCACATGGGGCTGGTGTGAAAAACAGATTTCCAAAATCTTCCCATCACAACATTACACATCACATGTCACCCTTTTTCCTCATGGCTTTTGTCATTCACCGCTAATTTCATTTCTTACACATTGCTCTTTTACTTTCTCTCTACTTCACAGCTTCCTTTAGAAAATTTCTCTTACTAAAAAATGACCCTAACATGATTAGTACTCATATAAAGAAAAAGATAATTTTAATTTAAAGAACAGATATAACAAGAAATGTGTGCTTTCTATTTTCATGCCCATGAAAGTACCTAGAAGGCCCTTTAAATATTTCTACATTGCATTTATCTCTAAATCTTCTTGAAATTAAGTCTGTATTTCCTTAAGCATTATTCAAGATAAATAAAATCTATAGCTTTCTTATATCATCTCATTAATTTTTACTCTAATTATTTTTCCAGATTTACTGAGATATAATTGCTATATCCCATTGTACATTTTTAGGAGCACAACATAATAGTAACATGTATATATTGTAAAATGACTACCACAATAACGTTAGTTAACATTCAGCACTTTACACGATTACTAAATTTTTTCCTTGTGATGAGAATTTCTAAGAGCTTTCTTAGAACTTTCAAATACATAATACAGTATAGTCATCATGCTGTACATTACATCCCCTAAATCATCTTTTAATAATTAAAAGTTTGTGCCTTTGATCACCTTCACCTATTTTGTTCAAACTACCCCTGCCCCCTCCCTTGACCTCTGGCAACCACCAATCTAACTCTGTATCTATGAGTTTTTTTCAAGGTTCATTTTGTCACAAATGGTAGGATTTTATTTTTATGGCTTAAAATTTTTACATTGTGTAAATATAACAGTTTCTTTATCAGTTCATCCATCAATACTTAGGTTATTTCCATGTCTTGGCTGTCATGAACATGTGTGTGCATATATCTTTTTTGAGATAAGTGATTCTGTTTTCTTCAGATATTTTCCCAGAAGTAGAACTGCTGGATCATATGGTAGTTCTATTTTAATTTTTTTCAGGAGTTTCCATATACTTTTCCATAGTGGCTGCACCAATTTACATTTCCACCAACAGTGCACAAGAAATTCCCTTTCTCCATATCCTCGCCAACACTTGTTCTCTCCAGTATTGTAAGTTGTATAAATTTTCTCTCAATATATGGAATGGGAGAAAATATAATTGTATGATTCTTCTCCTTCAGTTTGTTAATATGGTGCCTCATGTTGATTAATTTGAAGATATTGAAACACTCTTACATCCCTGGAATAAATCCCACTTGATTGTGGTATATAATCCTTTTAATGTATTGTTGAATTCAGTTTGCTAATATTTTGTTGAGAATTTCTGCATCCATGTTCATTAGGAATATTGTCTTCTAATCCTCATTTCTCGTGGTGTCCTTGTCTGGTTTTGTTATCAGGGTGATGCTGGCCTTGTAATGTGAATTTGGAAGTATCTCCTCTTCTCTTCTTTGGAAGAGCTTGAGAAGAATTGATAGTAATTATTTTGTAAATGTTGGTAGAATTTACTAGTGAAGCCATCTGGTGGTTTTTTTTTTTTTTTT
The DNA here is from genome assembly GCF_987537825.1 of Furipterus horrens. NCBI lineage: Eukaryota > Metazoa > Chordata > Mammalia > Chiroptera > Furipteridae > Furipterus > Furipterus horrens. Next base: position 49,771,971 of record NW_028327179.1, read on the forward strand.
TTTTTTTTTTTTTGATTACTGATAGAATTTCCTTAATAGTAATTGCTCTATTTGGATTTTTCCATTTCTTCATGATTTAGTTTTGATAGGTTGTATATCTCTAAGAACTTGTCTACTTCCCCTAGGTTATCCATTTAGTGGCATATAATTATTCATAGTAGTCTCATGATCCTTTGTATTTCTGTGGTATCAGTTACAACATCTCCTCTTTCATTTCTGACTTTGTGTCCTCTTTTTTTCTTAGTAAGTCTAGCTAAAAGTTTGTCTATTTTGTTTATATTTTCATAAAACCAGCTCTTGGTTTCATTGATCTTTATATTTTCTGCCTTTACTTCACCTATTTCCGTTCTGGTTTTATTTCCTTCCTTCTACCAACTTTGTGCTTAGTTTGTTCTTCTTTATCTAGTTCCTTGAAGGGTAAATCTAGGTTGTTTGAGATCTTTCTTGTTTCTTAATACAGGCATTTACCACTATGAACTTCTCTCTTAGAACTGCTTTGGCTCCATCCCATGTACTTGTTGCATTTCCACTGTTACATTGTAGTTCCATTTTTACCTGTCTGAAGATACTTTTGATTTCTCTTTTGCTTTTTTTGACCCATTGGTTGTTCAGTAACATGCTGTTTAGTCTCCACATATTTTTAAATTTCCTAGTTTTCTTCTTTTAATGATTTCTAGTTTCATACCATTATGGTTGGAAAAGTTGCTTGATATGATTTCAGTCTTCTTAAACTTACTAAGACTTGTGTTGTGGCCTAAAATATGATCTATTCTGAAGAATGTTCTATGTGCACTTGAGAAGAATATGTTTTGCTGTTTTTGGATGGAATGTTCTATAATACTTATTAAGTTTATCTGGTTTAACATGTTGTTTAAGTCCAATGTTTCCTTATTAATATTTTCCCTGGATGATCTATTTCTCCCTCCAGGTCTGTTAATATTTGCTTTATATATTTTGATGCTCCTATGTTGGGTGCATAAATACATATAAATGTTATATCCTCTTGCCAGATTGACCCCTTTATTATTATATAATGATCCCTGTGTCTTCTTTCAGTCTTTGTCTGAAATTCTGTCTGATATAAGCATAGCTATCCCTCCTATTCCTTTCTTCTGGCTTGCATTTGAGTGGAATGTCTTTTTCCATACCTTTACTTTTAGTCTGTGTGTGTTCTTAAAGCTGAAGTGTGTCTATCATAGGCAGCATATAGTTGGGTCTTTTTAAAAAATCCATTCAGCCAATCTATGTCTTTTAATTGGAAAATTCAGTCCATTTACATTTAAAGTAACTTTTTATAAGTATGGACTTACTATTGCCATATTGTTAAAGTTTTCTGGCTGTTTTGTAATTCTTATGTTCCTTTCTTCTTCTCTTGCTCATTCCTTTTGTGATTTGATGATTTTCTATAGTAGTGGTATGTCTAGATTCCTTTCTCTTTATAATTTTTCTGTCTACTATAAGTTTTTACTTTGTGCTTACCAGGAGGCTTATATAAAACATCTCATAGTTATAACAGTCTATTTAAAACTGAAAACTTAAGTTGAATGCATTCTAAAGTGCTACATTTTTGTTCCCTCACCACATTTTATGATTTTGATATTGTAATTCACATCTATTAAATTATTTTAGTTATAGTTGTTTTTATTACTTTTGTCTTTTAACCTTCATACTACATTTTAAGTGATTTACCCATCCCCACTACAAATTAGAGTACTTTGAATTTAACTAAAATTTACTTTTACCAATGGGATTTATATGTTCATATGTTCCTAATTAGTAACAGGAAAAAATTTCTTTGACATTTCTTGTAAAGTCTGTCTAGTGGTGCTGAACTCATCTAGATTTTGCTTGTCTGAAAACTCTTCATCTCTGCTACTAAAACCAACTGCAAATACTAATATGCTGTAACAAACAGCCCTTCAGAGTTGTATACATTTTGAAATCAAAACCCTATATAATATGACATAATGTCCTTCCCTCCTCTGTACCTAGCTAGTTTATTAAATAGGACAGAGGAATGTAAATGTTCCCTGATATTATCATCAGTAGTATTAGTCAGATAATCTTTAATAAATCTCAATTTAAATTATTCCCTTAGTGATCTTAAAATATATGTAAGAAATTTTAAAGACTATGTTCACAACAATAAGTAGAAAGAGGTTATTTTTTTATCTAGGTACTATGTATAAAAGAAAAGTACTATAAATAATTAAAAGCAATTCATTTCTCTATAGAAAAATGTGCTCTAAGATGATACATTGTAAAGTGATTTACAGCAAATTGACTGTAGTACTTCTAATGAAAAAGTAATTGCCCAAGTTTTCCCTGGAGAATATGCTCAGTAACAACAATCCATGCTCATGGAAAGTCATGAGTTAGAAAATGAGAACCAAATGAACTCACAGCTGGGAAAAGCCAACAATAATTAATTTAACACCAGATAGCTGTAGAGACATGTATACATTTCAAAATTTCTCTTGGGAAAAACAAGAGCATTATAGGGCACAGGCCACTTATTTAACATATTTGAAAAATTTTTACTTAATAAGATAATATGCTCCATAGGTTTTGCATTAAAAATAACTTATTTTAGGACTAGGAGGTTAAAATAAATAGTTGGTCAATACCATCATTTGTATTTCAATATTGTAGCAAGTATTTATCAGAAACAATCTTAAAGTGAATTCTCATTGAACTTGGACAATGTATTTCTTAACAGCAGCAGAGAGAAAACAGTGTCATTAAAAGGGACTTTATTCTGATTCATTGGCTAAGAAAATGGGAACAGTTTGAAGTCTTCCATGTTGTTTCATTTTAATAAGCAGCAAGCATTTTTCATGTCCTTATTAAAGCAGTTAATGTCTTTCTCTAGTCTCATTATCACTGCCAGAGTATACTCTCTGTTGTTTCATAACCTAGACTATTCCTTTTCATTTCAGAGAAGTTCAGAAAGTCAAATCTGATTGCTCACATGTGGTTGTTAATAAAAACTATTGTGTTGCTCAAGGTACCCATGGGGATTGTACAGTTATTTATATTTTCTTATGGCTTTCTATAATTATTGTGATTGTACTTTCACAAAGTAAATGTATCTCCACCAATTAAAGCAGTGGTGGGTTAAGAATATTCATCAGACTATGTAAAAGGATATATATTTTTAGGGTTTTGATCAAAGCATAGACATGAAAATGAAATTGCTGTCACCATGCATTCAACCCAAGTGTTAAATTAAAATGCTCAGCAACTTTGGTGTTTATTCAAGCAGATGTCAACTATTTTTTTGAAAATAAACATGACATAGGACTTGCATTCATGATATGACTGTTGTATTAAAAGTGCTGAAAAAATGACTACATAATCTTGGGGCATATAGTTTATGGTATATGACCAATTTCATTACTGTTAATTCAGGTCAATTCAAAGTTTCAGAATCACAAAATTCAAAAAAAAAAACAAACCTCATTTTGTTTATCTCTTTGTATATTATTTGCTTCACCTCTTTATTTTCTTTGAAGGCTCCAGGACTGAGGAAGGCTATCCATGAAAACAAGCAATCTGAGGCTACCAACTAGAGAAAACATACTGTGTTGTATAGAAATTTCATCATATCTAGTTTGACAGTGCTTGCAGCAAAAGTGATCAGCTTTACTTCCATTCAATTATCTGTCATTCTGATGCTAGACTTTTAGCCTGCTGTGTGTGAGATGTGATTGTCACACACAATTCCCATCAAAGGTAATTTTCTGTGCAATGGTGTGTAAAATTTATCTCTAATTATGATAAGATCACTGATGGGTCACTTATGATATGCTCTCTGGAGAAAAGAATAGCTTTCAGCAAGATTCATCTGGAGAAATTAAATTGGTTTGACCATGACTCAACAGAAAGTAAAAGGGGAAAAAATAGAACTATTGTGACAATATAATCTATAAAATGTAATAAAAATTAAAGAAAGAAAGAAAGAAAGATCCTCATGAACAAATTAGGGAGGGAAAAACTTCATGTACTTTATGTAAAACAGCATGAAAATAGAAGTAATTATTAGAAAAGAGAACTAATTATTATTTCACTAAAATAGCATTAGAGCGATTTCACATTTCACTATGATCATGGAGGGTCTCCATGAAGGGATAATATGTTACTCACTTCAGTTATTAACACTTTTTGAATAAAGTTTTTATATGTAAGAGTAGTAAATAAAAACGAGCTTAATTAAATATGGTAAAATTTAGTATTTATGTAAATATATCAGTATTTTTTAATTCTCCTTTACAAGATAGCATACTTGTAGACATAATAATGACTTTTCAAATGGTTCATGTGCAGTAAATATTTGTCAACAAATGGCTAAGTACTTGATGCTCTGGAAGATCCTCCTTGTGTTCTAATGCTCAATGTAAACTGTAACAACAACCAGAAAAACAAAGATGAAATCCTTACCACAAGGTCCAGTCCTGGCCACAGTATGGCTGAACATTTCCAAGGTAGAATCCCAGAGACTGAGTGACCTCCACAAGATTGGTAAAGTCAAGACTAATGCTGTTGAAAAGGACAGATGTCATGATAATCTCATCAACAGCCCATATATCTTCTCCCTGGGAAGAATGATATGGTTGCCACCATCTGAACTGAATTCCAAACTGTCTTGCATCATCTGGTAATTCTACAGAGATTATTCTAAAGGAGCAAAAAATAAAAAATAAAAATTTAGATTACTTTGACATCTTAAAATATCATTATAGCAGGATTTCCTTCTGCTGCATAGTATTTTAAAAAATATAAACATTCTTCTGAAATTTTCAATTTTCTGTTTGACTCCAACAAAGTCTTCTTCTTCTTCTTTTTTTTTAATTTTATTTTTTGGTTTTTCAATTACAGTTGTCCCATTTTCCCCCCATTGCTCCCCGATCCCAGCCCATCCCTTCTCCCACAATCATATCCCTCCCCGTTGTCCATGTCCATGAATCATTCATACACGTTCCTTGACTAGACCCTTCCCTTACTTATCCCCCTTCTCTCCCTCCCCCCTCCCCCCTACTGACTACTATTCCAGTCTTTGCCTATTTAGTTCATTTGTTTGTGTTGCTCTTTAGTTTCCAGAGTCTTCTAAACACATCTAAAAAACGTGACTTTGCTTTCATTCATCAGATATCAGAAAAGATGACTCAGTAAAACACAGTTTTCAAAGTGACAGGATTCGAAACAGTCTGGTAAAGGATCTTTGGCAGCTTGTTACACATAGTAGAGTTTGTGGCTGGTTGGAACCATGGCCCTTCCTCATTCCCATGAGTTTAGCATAGTGTGTAAGGTCACTTGCTGTGTCATGGTGGCTATGACAACAAACCTTTATCTGACAAATGGGGTAGAAAATTAAGAATAATATCTAATTTCCAGGAGCAATTATTGTACACAGCAGCAGAAACCATACATTAATTGTCACTGCAATGACATCTGCTTGAAAGCTCCATAAATCACAGTAGCATGCTGCTCACACCCATACACAAGGTTAGGTGTGAAGCAAATAGCAAATAGAACATTTGTCTCCATCAGTGTGCAATTAAACACCAGGAGAGGTGTTTGCAGTAAATGCACACTGAAGGGACTGAGTCTTTTTCTAGTGAGCAAAGAAAAACTCTCAAGACAGGTGACTAGTTAGATAACATAGAAAGAGAAATAAATTATTTAAAAATTATAACATCTAAGGAATGAGTTACTAAGATATTAGATTAATTTTAATATCTGTATTATGTTATCTTTAGTTATTGTGTAAAGTGTTAAATCATATTTGGAAATGTAATTTTTATACATTAAAAATTATTGAAAATATTTTCTCTTTAAATCATTTCAACATGAAAATGGATATAATAACATGATCATTACAATGGATTACACAAACTACCAGTGAGAAACTCGTAGAACTTTTTGCAATATTAGAAAACATATTTTTTAAATAGTAAAAATTAATATTCAAATACAAAAATATAAATTAAAAAACAGTTCTCAGGCTAAAAATACATAGTTATAATATGCTTAGGGTTTTAAATAAGTTCACATCTGAATTGTTTTTTACCAATGTGAATGTGTTAAAAGAAAAGAGTAAATTCTAATTATCTTAATAATTTTCACCTTAGTTTTCTAAATATTGATTTATTTATTAAATATTAAATAAGTATATTATTAATATTAACATATCAAATATATATAGAATAAAAACTATATTTGAACTGGCTCAATGAAAACATCATACATTAATTTAATAATTTATTATTATTAAAATTATAATTTTCCTTTATATTGATAATTAAAAGCAGTTACTATTCTTTCTGATGAAAATATAATTTTAAAAAAGAACAACCAAAAATAGAATTTGTTGGGCAACTTTATAGGAAAATAAAGTGCAAATATGTATCTATATATATTTATATCTATATCTATATATAACCCCTGGCTGGTTTGGCTCAGTGGATTGAGCGTCGGCCTGCGAGCTAAGTGTCGCTGGTTCGATCTTCCAGTCAGGGCACATCAGAGAAGGAAAACTCTGACCCCAAAAAACCTCCGCTGCCTTGCGGCATACCTCTTCAGGGGAAAGGCTAAGGGAGTAAACCCCGACAGAAAATCCGGAGCTGGAGTCCCTAAGGCGGTTTGACGTTGTAGTCAACACCGGCAACTCCTGTGGCGCACCTGAAGCCAAGCTGTATTGACTCCGTCTTTCCCTTGGACCCTTCAGCTGCGAAGAGATGGGGGGTCTGCTGCATGGGCAACAGCAGACCCTCCATATCACCCTGCCCAGGCTCTGTAGCTTCAGTTTCACTGGAGAGGACACTCCAGCGTCATCGCAAGATGTCGATTCAACACGGGAGGAGACAGATACCGTGTCACTCCTGAGTCGGACTGCACAACCATTCTCGGCAGTGCAGATAGACTCTTAAGAAGCTACACCATCGTCTCTCGAGACGGACGGCTGCCGACGATCTATATATATGTCTATGATAACAGTAATTGAAAATACCAATATTTTCCCTGGCAGAGATATTAAGACTGTAGTGTGTAATCAGACTCTTGGGTAAACTCCCTATTCTGACACCTAATGGTTAATAACTTTGCAGCTGCAGGGAAGGTGGCTAACATCCCTGTGCTTCAGCATCTTCATCTGTGAAATCGAGATAATATCTTCATGGCAAAGTCAGAGACTTTTTTCAGTTTTTCACTCTTGTGTCTTTGCACCTAGAATGGTAGCTTGCACACAGTAAGGACTAAACAGATACTTGCTTCATGAATGGACTATTTACCAGTATACCTTGATAGAGGTTTTAATATGAAGGCAGCTTTTAAGTGACACTGCCAGGATCTGGACCTTGGCAGCATGGCCCTAGAGCCTGTGCTCTTGACCTTTACTTCATATCTTGGGGTGGGGTGGCAGTTTTCTTTCATCACTCTATGCATATTATAGTAGCTGCTTAGAAGAGCTATGGAATGAATGATCAGAAAATTCCTAGATGAGAACCCAGAAACTTAGGTCAACTTTCTGTATCTATCTTCCTTTTTAAGGTAGATACTAAACTCATGTATTTATTTATTTATTTATTGTTTTTCTATTACAGTTGTCTCACTTTTTCCGCCATTGCTCCTCATGTATTTCTTGTAATCAAACACAATAATCAAAATGAAAATAAAATAAGATTAGGCTTCATAATAATTTTAGAAAATAAAAAAACCCTATAATTAAGAAAAATCTAGAATAATTTTAGTCTCATCAGTGATACAAAGTTTTATATTAATAAAAGTACAAATTGTTTCACCAGACATTCTAATCAGTTTGAATTAAAAGGTCAACTTAAATATATTCACAGACTTCAAATTTTATAAATAAGAAGCACTTAGAGTTCTTTTATTTATTGACTGAATCATAGGCAAGAAAATTATTAGAAATAGGCTAGGAGTAAATAATGGCTAGCCAATTAGTTTATCTAATTTAAGGATTACACTTCATTTTTGAACCAAGGCAGAAAGGAACAATATGAAATTCATAGAAATTATAGACAGCACTTTATGCTGAAGAAAATATAGCAAATAGCTAAAGGCATCAAGATATACTTAACTCTCCTATGAAGAACTTACATGGTTTATATTATTTATTATATAAAATATAATTTATTATCTAGAATATATCAAATTCTACTTCTGTCAATCACTTTTCATTAATATTTGTAAGAGAGATGGGGAGGGTGGGAGAGTCTCATGGACAGAGGTTCATATATAGAAAATGAAAGTGTTCTTTCCACTTTTTCAAAGAAAAAATTTACACTCTGATCTTAATCTTTCAAGCTGTGTACACACCTAATGCTGAAAAGCCACTTTGATCCTGCTTAGAAGAAAAATGTTGCTGTCAAATGGCAGGCAAGATTAAGTGCACCTTTGTAACAGCACATTAAATGTGCAATTATTTTTCATATCAACAAAGACTCATTAAATATCATGATATAGACTGATTACTGAATTTTGGAACTGTCCATCCTAGTTAGAAGAAATTGTTTTATAGGCCCAGTTAACTTAGGATGGTGACATTTTCTTCACGTTTTCATCATTATTATTATCACCTTGATTTTTGTTTAATTTTCTTTTCATGTTCACTATGGAGAGCCTATGATACGTTTCTTTGGGATTCATATATCTCTACTGAGTGAGAAAGTAGAGTTTAGCGATACATTTACCTTTAAGGAAAAATATTCAGTGCATCTGGTGTGTTCCTAAAATTTGATAAAGTATAGTGTTTATAACTCATGATAGTTGTTAACTATGATCTCTGTCACATGTTACTTTATTTTCTGTGAAAATAAGAGTTCTCATCAATTTGTAAATACTTAAACATAGGGGAAGCCCTAGGAAAAAGGCTCAACTGTGTCGAGTCCATAAGCAGTGCCCTTGCCTGTCTGCCATAGTGCCAGTGCAAACCTCAGCACCCAAAGGCCTCAGTCTTCTTCACATCTTTCCATGACAACACATACTTCCAGGAAGGCATGTAGTGTTAGTTCTTTATATCTGATTGGGAATGTTAGCCACCCAAAGTGTTACGTCCTCCAATGGTATTTCCACTTTCCCACTCTCCTCTTTTCCTGATGTTTTAGAGGAATTTCAGTGAGCAGATCAATAATGTTCTAGAAGGGGTGAGGATGTTTTGGATACTTCTGAAATTGTACCATTAATGGTAATCACTATTCTGCTGACATTGAAGCATAACCCCGCTTTAGTTGAAACTTAAATCTCACAACTGTGACTATAGATTATGAAATATGTAAGCTAAAGAAAAATAGGAGGGGCCCAAAAGAAGGACTTTAAATATGTCCTCACACTCCACTTTTGTCAGGGACTCTATACATGCTAGGAAAATTTCTTTGTACTCATTACTTAATTATAGTAAATGAAAACTTCACTGATTATCAGATTTTATGAGTGACTATCTCATATGATTTATTGTAACATATTACAATATATTGCTAACAAATATTCATAACATTTATAATTTAGTATTATATTAAAATCATATCTAATAGTTTATAATCTAGTTAAACAAGAAAAATAGTACTAAGTATTTTTATATTTCATAGGAATCAAAATATTTCCTGCCCTGGCTGGTGTGGCTCAGTGGATTGAGTATCAGCCTATGAACTGAAGTCACAAGTTCGATTCCCAGTCAGGGCACATGCCTGGGTGGCGGGCCCAGTCCCCATCTGGGGATGTGTGAGAGGCAACTGATCAGTGTTTCTCTCCCTCTCTCTCTCCCTCCCTTCTCCTCTCTCTAAAAATAAATAAATATTTTAAAAATATTGCTTTACATGAACATTTCAAAATATGAGAATAAAGTTCTTCAAATTATCATAAGTCAGTAGGACAAATGAGTTAGAAGAATGTGGCCTGCTAATTTTTCATTGCAAGACCCATCAATCTTTGTTCTCACCATCTTTCAACAGAAAAATATCTGGAATATTACATCGTTTGAATTTCCCCAGGAAAGAGATATTTTTTATAATCATTTTCCAAATGATTTCCAACATACCTGGGCTCATGATAGTTGAGATATGAATAGTGCTCCAAGAGTTTCCAAGTTATCCCATTATCATAAGAATAATGCAGTAAAACTCCTTCTCCAGGTTGGTCAGGGGCTCTGCATGTGCTCAAAACAGATTTGCTACCCAGCCTCAGTGTGAACTGGAGAAACCTAGACATGAATTGTCTATAATTAGCGTGTGCATAAACATGTTAAATCATAATGTTCATTTTGTTTTTTAAATAATTTCAAACAAATTTAAGTGTATTACCCAAAAGCTCTAGGTTTCCACCCATTCCTCTTTTATAAAATGTAAATAAATTCATTGTGAGATGTATGAATATGTGTAGAAGATGAGGTCAATGCACTTCATCTGTATGTTTAACATACAGATACATTCATAGAAATATAACTGTATTTTTATACATGTTTGTATACTATGACTTGTGTATGTACACTTAAAATGCCAATCATTTCTTTACTGCATTATTTATTAGGCACTGGGGGAAGGAAAGATGTAGGATAAATTTAATCAGCCCCTGCAAGCTGTCAAATAAATAAAACTACATAAATAATTAACTAGCCCTTGGCTTGAGAACACAGTTTTGATGCTAATATTTCATATTTTAAAAACTCTAGTCAGTCATTAGTATCGTAAAGTCAACACTGAGTTTTTTAATTTATTAAAAATTAGGACAAATGGACACTATATAAGCTGTAAACTCCCTCTCATCCTGGCTAAAAGTGGAATATGTATATATCAGCAAAAAAAAAAAATTAATAGGTATAAATTCAATCATTATTATCTGGTTTCGGTACGTATTCCACCCTGCCTTCACTCACCTGGATTGTGAGCTGTCAAGGAAAGATGTAATTAGCTGACGCCTCCCATCTTTGTTGAAAACCAGGGCCTTACCACTGGCTAAGACTCCACAGCCAAAGCTGACTTCAGCACCACGGATAGAGTAAAAGTTATGATAAGAGGACAGCCTGGAACTGCCAAAGCTTTCAGAAATAAACATTGGGAATGTCTGGGATGCCATCTCACAAGCTGGGCCGGAAAATCCTGGGTCACACCTGAAAGAGATACCATGAAATTAAATCTCAAACTGTTGGTTCTTTCAGTTTCCTGAATCTATTCTGGGGAGGAGGCCAGGATCTGATTGAATGGTAAGCAAGACTCTGGTCTTTGTAAGAGCCTGAATCTGAAAACTTGATAAGGGCGAATTGATTGTGAATATTCCAGAAGAATACGATCTTTGCATAGGTCTGCTGTAAAAAGCTTATGATTAAAACAATAATTCAGCACTCATCTTCAACAAATGCCAGTGATTTATCTGTAGATCTATGTTCATGCACATTTACAACTTAAAATCTTTGTAAAAGGTATATAATTTTATTCATAATTTTCATTAAGTTTTTAAAAGATAACATAAAATACTTCTATAAGATATCTAGAATAAATTTCCTCTAAGAACAAATGTAAGAATGCATGCTATATTTATGATTAGAATTATCTGAAATATTTAAAAAGACTGGCAAATAAATTTAACCGTTTCAGACTTAGATTGGCATTTTTTAAATAATTTATTTATTTGTTTATTTATTTTATCTTTTTTTAGAGAGAGGGGAAAGGAGAAAAGAGAGGGAGAGAAACATCACTGTGTGGTTGCCTCACACTCGCACCCCCAACTGGGGACCTGACGTGCAACCTAGTAATGTGCCCTCACTGGGAATCAAACCAGCAACACTTGGCTCTCAGGCCGACGCTCAATCCACTGAGCCACAGCAGCCAGGGTAGACTGGCATTTTAAAGGAAATGCTTACACCCTTGACCTAGATAGATGGCCTTAGCAAAGAACTGTGTTGCCTCACAGTGGAATCCCAAATTAGTAGGGCTTCAAGAGAAAGAAAAAGCCTAAGCAACAAGCTGCCTGCTGCCATGTAAGAACACGCTGTACATATGTTAGCTGACTAGAATGTATATGGAACTCCTTGAGTCTTCTGTCAGTGGGAAAAAAAAAACCAAAACTCATCACAGAAGACTCATTAATTGGATTATAAGATCCTTCTTATTTTTAAAAGAGTTTACTTATCAGGAGTTAGTTTCAAATTCCTTAATTTTATTGTACTATTTCTTTCCCACTATATTTACTATCTTGTCCATTACAAAAATAAATTAAATTGGCATCCTTTTGGGTGGCATGGGGGTCCTCGTCAAAGCATGCAAAATTTCCTAGAGTCTGAGACAAGTCTTATAAAGCAAGTGTACTAACGAAGCAATATTCTGGCATAATTCAGAAGGCTATTCTTTACCACTAATGCTGAAACTGGGATCTATGCTGGCCTCAGAGAGGGTCAAAGAGACGTATTAATGTGCTGAAATCAAGTGCCAACTTTTATGCGTATTGGATATTCTAAGGGAAAAAGTTTATGGTAATCATCATATCAAAGAAGTTGGACCCTAAATTGCCAAGAACTACTGTAGAGTGAAGCTTGAGGGTTATCTTGGCTTAGAGATGGGAGTGGGAAATAAACAGTATTTTACAGGGCATGTAAAATGAGCCTCACAGTTTGCTTCTTTCACATGTTGCCTCACTGACTTCGACTGAGTAGCCAAGAAGTTTCCAAAAAGGATTTAAGAATTACCTAAGGAGGACACATTTTAACATTGGGAAACTGAATATGGCAACAAATTGGAATTAGTGTTCCCCCCGACAGGACTATCTATTGCCTCTAATGCATCTTTGTGTACCTTAAATGTGTCTTCCCAGGGCCAGTGATTGCGAGAAACTAGTTATCATTTGGAGATGACTCACATTGTAATCAGTTCTCATTTACTGGTTTTGAAAGTGTGCTTTTAATCAGAAGTTACACAATTGGAATAAAATGCTGATACAGATTTCTGCTCATATATTAAGAAAATACCTTTGTAGCTTTTGTTTTGCAGCAGAACAGTAAGGTAGCACAAACTGGTGACTTTTGGAGTGATCTGAGGCTCTCCTGACTCCAAATATGTCCCCTACTGGTTCAATTACCTACCCTTAAATGCAACATTTCCCTGTCAGGAAAAAAAAAAAACCCAAACAGAAAACCTACCCCTGTAAAGATACTTGGCTAACATTTGCATAGAAAGGTTTCTAAGCACTCTGTCCTTCTTATTAGCATCTCTAACAGGGGGCTTATCAAGATAGTGAATTCTCAGTTTAGACACCCAGACCTAACAGGCAAGATAGTGTCAGAGAGCAAGAGAGGGGGAATCTTGGTAGCAAATAATGGTAGTGATGAGGGAAGCCAACTAAGGAGAAAAACACAAAGCTGCAGAGACCCCCAACTCTAGGATCTATTTAAAGGAAATAAGTGATATCGAATATGAATTTCTTTTCCATGCAATTTTGTCCAGACTTGAGAAGGTACATATTGCTGGAAAAGGATGTGCTGGCCAAACATTTATCAGCCACAAATGAACAAAGCCAATGAACATTATATAAAACATTGTCAGAAATATGAAAATAACTAAATTTCCAACTTGTGAAAATATTCTGTAAAACTGCAAAACGAGATGAGGGCTATGCTTATTCAGGATAATGTGTAGTGTCAGAAAAGAATGATGCCCAAAGACATAAAACTGACATCCAGATTTCTGTTCGCATCCATCATGGGTAACACAGATGGCTGCTATAATAAAACTTTTGAATACTAAGAGTCACATTGTATACAATAAATGAAGTATAACTATTGTAATTATAGATAGGTCTTTTAGAAATAGCACTTTCTATTTTTATTAATAAAAGCAGTTGTCATTTTAGATAACTTATTTTCAAAACTTTTCAGGACAACTTCAGGAATTACAAAAATGTCTGGCTTCCTTGTGTTAATTTCATCTGAAATGCATTAGACAAGAGGATATCTTGGTTATGGAAAATGAATGAAGGTAACCACTCAAAGAAAACACAAGTCAATGTTTCACAGATTTAATGAGTCAGTGTTTCTAAGTGGGAGTTAGTGGCTTTATTAAAAAGCACAGAAATACATATTAAATTTTGAAATGTGAAGATGAATTTTTCAATTCTTTACATTCTTTATAAAACATTTCTATTGTTCTGAGTGAGTTCTCTGTTAATTAAATTCATTGCAATATAGTTAGAAAGTCAACCTAACACTCTAATCTCAGTACCAAGTGTCTTGCCTCATAATATAATTCACAAATGATGAGTTCAAAGATCTTTAGGAGTTCTCCATTAATGAAGTAATTGGCTAATGAATTAATTACTGTTTGTCTGGAAGACAGGAAAAAACAGACTATATAATCTTTTGTTGGAAACTTATCTGTATAACAAAGATTATCTGTGGTTTCAGGGATTTCCAGGATATTTTATAATTAAATATTAATATGAAAATGATATAAAAATGGGTATCTATCCTTGGTATAAACATAACACAATGCTCCAGTGGTACCTAGATATTACATTATTTATGTATAATTTCACACTAATATTCAGCATTATTATTATGTAAAATACTTTATACATCATTTTGAAGACTCAAATGATTTTCAAAAGTAAGCAAGATTGCAAAGTTATATTTAAAGATGTATTTTCTTGTCAAATCTGCTAAATTTGGCTAAGTTTCCTCTAGCATTAAGTCTATGCATCAGTACTGATTTTCATAATTCATTTACAGAGTATGCTAGGAATTAAAACATGACTTATAAACACTAGAACAAGTTGATGGAAAAATGACACATTAAGGAATGTAACTGAAGACAAAAATGTAAGTCATCAAGCTATGAGGAATTCAAATTTGTTCACAAATAAATATATATGAGGTATGCTCAATATGCTCACAATTTAGCTTAGTATAAATTTAATTTACTCATTAATTTCAACTTAAAAAATACACTTAATATTCTATTACACTTAAATTCCATTTGTAGTATCCTACTTTTGATCTTAAGAGACCTCAAAGGAAATTAAAACAAACTAAAATGACTTGTGGCTTGAACATATAAAGTACATATCAAAAAAGAACTGTATTATTTTAAAATGCTTACTTGCAACCATGTCGAGTGCACTGTCCTCTCCCAGAACAGAATTTGAGACATGACGGACCAATGTAAACTGCAGGGCAAAAGATGGCATATTAAAAATGGCATAAAAATTGAAAAACCAAGAACACCATCAGCATATAAAACAATTTTGTGAAGCAATACCCATGAAATCTAGCCCATTGCATATATGTTGTGCACAGGAGTCCAGTGTAACATATGGAGTGCTCTGTGAGAAGGTAACTGCTTAGTTACAAATCTACTGTTTTAACTTAATTCTTTCAAGATTTTAATGTTTAATAGCAAAGAAAGTAGAAACATGTGATTTGGGTTCCTTAATGGAGTCTCCTGAGCTAAAATGATTTCAGATAGAATATTAATTCTTTTGTTTTAAATTCTGTACATAGTTTAATTTCTTTAGGTATAAATAAAGAATTTACAAAGGATTAGTTTGCTATATCATGAAATGGAGAGGTTACAATTTAATTTAAAAACTATAAAAATAAAAACTATAATTTCCATTATTACCTGGGAATACCTATAACATTGAAGGTGATGCTACATATTTCTTAATATTAATTACCCTTCCTATAATAGGGAATTAAAAAACTGTTGTTGAGCATAACATATTATCTATAATACAGATCTTTTCTTAAATGGTGGGCTTGACTGATAATACTACAAACCTAAATTCTAATCATTGGAATGCTCAGGAAAAGGGCTCCTGGTTGTTGAATGGTAGGCTCTGAGATACTGAGATTCAAATATAGTTAAGATATTAAGCCATTTGATAATTAGTACAATCAATTACACCAAACAGTGTAAAAGTGGAGCAAAACCAATGAGGAATTAGAAATGCTATGGTTGTTAAGACATCACATATTCAATCTCAGGCATAAACACACAACTATTCATGATCATTTTTTTCTCTGACATCTAACCATGTAAAAATTAAATGATTTTATTTTAAAATAAACTTCCCTGTGGCTTGTGCTCCTAAAAGCACTTATTCTCTGGAGCCAATTAACAGGTACAGTAATTCAAATGTGATGCAACGCAGGCCAGGAAAAATTCTAGCTGAAGGAAACTGATGGTTGAAGAAGAGATGAATAGCAGGCTGAGTGGTTAAAGCTATGGATTTTAGGTGTCAAAGAACCTAATTTAGTTTCACCTGGGAAACTTTGGCTAAGTGATTTATTTTATTTAAGCCTCAGTGTTCCTATTCTTTATCCTTGTAGGAAAGACTAAATGAAATGTTTCATGTTTAGTGTGCTGCTGGCACTATATGGTTGTGATTATCATTCACCATACTGAGGTCAAGTATCCTTCCTGCTCCATCTGCCTGATAGGCTCCAATGGACACGGAGTGCTGAGGAATCAGGAAGGGGCTTCATTCTTCTTTAGCCTGGAAACGCTTATGCATTGTCTTCCAAACACACTTAAGTTTTTGGCTGTAGTAGGACTTGCTCTTAAGTCCCGTTAAGTGGTTCACTGTATTCTGCAGGTTCGCTCTTGAGGATGCTCTATAGTATACCCATGTCATAATTCAAAAAGCTCCCATCATTAAAAAAAAAAACAAAAAAACAAATAAACAACAGCAACAACAAAACAAGACTTTCCAAGTCAATGAAAAAATAATTAATAATTTTGTTGTCATCCCTCCCTGCTGAAGATGGAGTCATTAGGAATCAGAATAAATAAGAGTAAGTTCACAGGCTCCTTTTCCTTAAGCACGTGGAAAGGACGGATTCACTTTTTTCACTATTATCATTAATGCAAACAAATTGAAAAAATTTAAAAGTGATAACTAAGATTTGCTCTAGAATTTTCCATTTTGCTAAGATACTCAGTATAATTTCCAAAATACTTTCTTTACTCATTGGTAGAAGTTAACTTGCCAAGAAGAAAGAGCATACCTAACAGACGTAGGACATTGATCAGTTTTCTGTGTTTTTCTCCACATAATTTTGGAATTCCATAGTGAAATGGGGGATATTCCTTTGGCAAGCTGGCACACACATTTTGTCTCTTAGAAGGATTGAATGTGTGCCCTCCTCTTGCCTTATAAAGAAGTCATAGATCAGGTCCTGCTTTTGTGAAAGCCTTACATATAGGATAATAAAAGAATTGAAAAGATTCTGCCTCAAGTTTTGCATTTGGCAAACACTGCTAACCATGTTCATTTTATGTATCTTCACCTTTTCTCATTCTACTCAAATCACGGTGATGAGAACTCAGGATTGTAGTAAACACTTTCTGAGTTAGAATCATGTTGTAATAGCCCTCTTTAGGAAATTCAGATATTCTTTTCATAGGCTTATATGTGCTTTGCTGCATTCTTAATTCCTGCATATGCTTTATTTCATTACTGATTTTCCATTTTTTTATAATTATCAAACTAATATAAGTTCATTACAGGACTTTTGAAAAGTATGACAGCAGGCAAAAATCATCTATATCCCACTATGCAGAGGCATATACTTATTCCCTAGGGCTAATTAACAGGTGTAGTAATTAAAATGCTATGCAAAATGTTTTTCAGTGGAAAAACTCCATTTTAACAAGTTCATCTTTAGGTGTTTTTGCAAATGCACTGTTTATGTCCATATAACTGGTGTGGTCTTTGTCGTCTGGAACTTTTATTAGTCTACTCTGAATAAAGATTATTTAAAGACTACATTGCCTCATCAGCAAAGTATGTAGCTGCAAGTTATTTCTGAGCTTCAAGAATCTATTTAATTGATTGTATATCAATTCCTAAATTATTAAAAAATAACAAAAAGATGAAGACATGGAAGATCAGCATTAAACAATGTAGGCTTTTCCTACTTGATAAAATCCACAAGTCAGTGGCTATACTGAATTTACATTAAGTATTGACATTTTGTTCCTCCCTTCTTCCATCCCTGCCTACTTTGTTGTAGTATAACTCTTCAATCAAATTTATATACTCTCTGAATATAGAAAATCTCTAAATATGCCTATATTTAGAATTATTAAAAACCAGAGATTTGCCTATTAAAAACAAATAATAAGTTTATGGTCATGCAACACAATACTCAAAATACCTTCTCTCATGTGCACTTACCATAAGTGATATTGGATTTAAAATTATACAAAAACTAAGAATTCATTTAAAAATTGAAAATAACAATATTTTTATGTATATCTAAATTTTTCTTTTATGCTGTTTTCTGAAAAGTAGGTAGAAGTTTTATTTCCTAAGTTTCACTCTAGAAATGATATTTTCTTATATGTGCTGTCTGCATCTAAAAGATAAGCATTCCAGATGTTGTTGTAGTTACTAAGAGAAGAATGGGCCTTATTTTAATACATGCAGTATGGTAAGTATTTATGCTAATTTTGTATAAAACATCCAAAGGAAATGTTAGAATATCTCTTCCCATCAATGTGAATTTGAGTTTCAGGGCTTTATGCATTTTAAAATTATGTATGTTGGAACATTCTAGCATCTAATATTGCTGACTCCTCTGCCTTATTTTTCCTGATTGTGCATCCTTGGGCTTCTAATGAAATGCAAAGGAGAAAGGGAAGAAAGGGCGTTTAATGAATCACAAGACCATGACTTAGAAATGTGATTAAGTCTGTGCTGATGAACAAAAGCACAGGAAGACTCTCCATCAATGGCATGTGATTAAGACAGGCATAAACTAACCATTATCAATTGCCCACATGTTTCCAAGGATGGGTCCCATTTGTCTCCATCGAATTCTGGTGTCCCGGGTTAGTGCTGCATTAGGAAGGGGGATCGTTATTCGGTTCCACCTGCAAGAAATTTAGCACAAAACAGCTCCACAACACTGTTCACATCTTTTAGATTTATTTTACATGCTTTTGATATTCTAGTCTCTGTGTGTTTGGGATAGCACTAAAGTTTGGTAATAAGCTCTTTAAATTCACTTGTGAACTTTATAATTTTAAAACAAACACATCACATCTAAAAACATCTACATCATGCTAGAATAGTGAGTTTGTTCTTAATAGCAAATTATGTTTATTTTGTTTTTAGACATTCTTTTTAGAATGTTTTTGCATTAATACTCATAGCTTACTAAATAGTCTATTATAAGCATCTGTGTAGAGATGGGGTGCCGATTAGCATTGATTACTTTTTATTATTTGCTATCCCATAGTCCTATGCACATAAAACAGGCTGACAGCTGCCTGAAAGAGGAGGGGGGATGGGATAAAAGATGGTGAGGGGATTAACCAAAGAACATTTATACACAACCCATGGATATGGACAACAACGTGGGGATTGACTTGGGGTGGGAAGAGGGTGGGGAAGGGAGATAAAGCAAGAAGACTGTAACAGCTAAAACAATAAAACTAAAACTAAAAATAAATAAATTCTCAACTTAATTTTGCCATCCTTGGAAATATTTTTACTATTTAATGCTTATTCTGTAGAGTTGTATTTTACATAGCCATCTTTAACTCTCCTAACTGACCTCAAAGGGGTGTATCATTTTCCTTAATTTATGCAGAAAAAAGTAGTAAGTTAAAGAGAGTAAGTATCATTACACGAGTAGATGTCAGAATCAGGACTTGAACCCAGGTTCAATTTCAAAGCTTAACTCTCTTTCATTTCTCTGCATTGCACCGTTCCATAAGTATTTTGGTAATAAACCTTTTGGCAATAACCACAGGATCACTATACGAAATTTAATTTTGTGTAACCTAAGATATAAGAGCCAAGTACATGAAGAATGAATGACTGTATAATTGTAATCTTCATCAGATATATTGGGTTGACAAAAAAGTCCACTTAGTTTTTTCTGTAAAATAAAACACACGTTTTTCATTTTCACCAGTAACTTTATTGATTTGGATATTTTGAGTATGTCAGCTATCTCCCGTGTACTATAACACTGATATTAGCAATTAATGTCTCGATTTGATCAATATCACCTTCAACTGGTCTACTCGACTGTGGATCATCATCCAGACAGAAATATCTAGCACAAAACTTCATAAACCACTTTTGACACATTTGATCAGTCACAGCATCTTTTCCATACACTGCACACATCTATTTTTGCAGTTCAGTTGTGTTTTTACCTTTCTTGAAATAATAAAGCATAATATGCCAAAATGTTGCATATTTTCTTCCATCTTGAATATTAAAATGGCTACACAAAATTCAGCAATTTTGATAAGTGTTTTTTTTTAATGCATGCTGATAGGACAGCTGTCAGAATACAATCTAACAGCATTGTTTCAAATGAAGTTAAAGACAACTAAGGACTACTATAGCCATCTTAAGGAAAAAAATCAAACTTTTTGGCCAATCTAATACCAGAATTAGTCTCTTTTCCTTCCTTCCTTCCTTCCTTCCTTCCTTCCTTCCTTCCTTCCTTCCTTCCTTCCTTCCTTCCTTCCTTCCTACCTCTTTCCCGCCCCTGCTCTCTCTTTCTTTCTCTTTTTTTTATAAAACAAGATCACTTCTAAATTGGCTAAAAAAGAGAGGGCAGCTTCCTTGCGTATTAAGCAAAAATACTAGTCTCAGGCTTACTCATTGATTTTGAGTCTGAAACATGGATTAACATCTCTTGATATCTTAGAATTCACTCACCCACTGTAGTTTTCAGAGGAGTAGATAGTGCTGTGGGGAAGGTGGGGTCCGGCACAGATCTCAGGTAAACATTCAGTGTGGAGGAGGGACCAGGAACGCCCATGGTTGGTAGAAAACTCTAAGCTGACACTGAAAACACAGAAACAAGTACGACATGCAAGGGACCAATATAAAAAAATAAAATGTAATTACCCATTTCTTGCTAAGTATATTAAACATATGTAGAATTAGGATAAAATATTTTAAGATGCTGTTTCTGAAATGATTGTTTTTCCCTCTCAAAGGGCAAGCAGTTAAATTACCGTAATAGAAACAAACTCTGTATTAAAGACAATAAATGGTAACTTGAGTTTGTGCTTCTGTGATAGATGGCAAGGCAATTACCATGTCTCCACTGCCACTTCATCCTGTGACTGTGAATGACAAAGTTTTTAGAAAGGACAAGAGCAACACTTGAGGTGAAACTGAGAAATCATAGCTGTTGAAGTGCTAATTGATTCCTGTTCCTATTATTTGGGTGGTCACTAGCCAACATGAGTTCAAGCTTTTTTCAGTTGTTTTTATCTTTTCTCTCAGCAATCTGCTGGAATGGATGGCTGCCACAGTATGTGCAAACAGCTCTGATACCTAAGACAAAACTCTAAGAATACAGCCATTTCTACTTAAAATCTATACAATCGTGCTCTGCATATTAACTGAAAGTGTGTATTTTATTAATAGATTATTTATTAAAAGTCCAGGTAAAACCTACTGAGAAGTTGCTCTGCTTTAATAACCAAGTCAATGTGTTCATTTTAAATTAGTTTACACACTCAAAAATAGGGCTTGCTACCTGTTACCAGGTTGATGTGTTCCACACCCCAGATTAATGGAAAACTGTATCATGTGTGACATCGTAGAAGGGAGAACAGGTAAGACGTGGAAAAAATCTACAGCCCAGACATTCATATTATGTCCTTGATGGTTCTTTTGCTTGAGACAAAATTTGGTAGCAGGAGTCTGAAGTTCAGGATTGATGGCTATAGAAACCAAAGATGGAACCTTCAAAACAAAGGAAACCAAAATCACTCATAATTCTCCCTATGTGAGTCTATGTGAATTTTCCTAGACTCAGTCTTGCAGTTACAATGTATATACTGCCATTTTTAAGCAGAAGGCAATGTCCTGTGTGATCCATTTGTTATTTCATGTAGAAAGTGCTGTTCTCAGGGAGTTCTTCATTTTAGTCACTCAGAATTTCTCCTTTTCAGACATCTAGAACTCTCTGTGTGTAGGCCCTCTCTTCCTGAAATTAAGTTGGTGTAAGGTCTTTAAAAGTTATTAAAGCATATGTGTCCATTTTATATACCTCAGCATAAGACAAAGGCAACTTGACATCTACATTTATCATCAGTCCTCTTTTAAATTGAATTTGTATAGTATTAATAATGGTTTGCCAAAGTAAGTGTTCTTAAAACAGGATCCTGAGCAGAAACAGCCAGAGCCAATGAGTTAATCCATGGTAAGTTACATAATTGATGTGGTCTGAGTCATGCAGGTGTACATAGCAGGTGTAACATCTAGAAAAGTAGTCCAGTATTAAATCCCAAGTGGTGAAACTTGGGTGACCCTACCATGGGATTGTTTCCTATTCTAGCCTCAATGTTTATCTCCTGTCTTCCTAATTAAAACCATGAGATGTTAGATATTGGCTGTGTTCAACCTCTTTAAATTACTCAGGATGCCATCAATGTGGACAGGAGGCTAACCAATAATTAACATGTGAGTCTAGTCTCAGCACACATAAAACTACTACTAAAAAGAATAACTCTACACCTATGACAAGCATCGCATATAATTCTGAAGATGTTTTTAGATACCAGAGCCAACACCTGTCTTAATCCAGAGGGCAAAGAAAAAAGATCAACTTCAGTGGCTCTAATTAGCAAAGAGAAAAGCAAAGGCAATAAAATTGTTTTTACTTCTTAATGTCTTTCTAGGAAATCTCAACATGCTGAATAAAAATTCATTATGCCTGCTAGCAAGACTGAGGCTGAGTAATTAGAGCCATTTTTAAGGCTTCCTTGGGAGCAAGAGTAACTGTCAATCTGAGTATTGGGCTCTGCCTTATTGTCTCTGATGGGCTGTAATTCATCTATCCTGATTAAAATTAATTTTTCATTTGTATCAGGGAAAAAAATGTAAATTAAGATGAGTATGTCACTTTTAAAGAAATCTGGTAACTTCTTGGGCTGCTAGAAGAGAATGTAATCCTCTGCATCTAGCTTGGTCTTAGTGATTTCAACCTGACCTCTGGGGTGGAGCCATTTGGCACATGAATTGGCATGTGTACCTTATATGAAGAATAGGAAAGGGTATCCAGTGTAATGTGTTCTTTTCTTCCTTCAGTCTTTGCATACACGATGATATCATTTTCATGAGAATCTCCAGGGTCACAAATTCCTCCTGCACAAAATAAAAAATTTAAATTGTTAGTTCCAATTTATATCCATAAACATGTCAAATATAGTGTTAAACTTCAGAACATAATTATAGAACCCAGATGTCACTTAAGAGTAACCTGAATGAAGAGAACCAGACCCAAGGAAAAATTTTATGAAGAGAGTTCATATAGGCCATCCTAAAAATCAAAGACTTGACATTTGTGAAGGCCAAAGTAAATATCTGCTTAATGAGAATACTCAAATAATATTCTGTAACAATCTATGATCTCATGACCATATTTGAATCATTACTTCCTTATATTTAAAATATTTATGGTCAGATTTCAGAAGCTATTCATAAAGGCTTTTAAAAAAGTGTGATGACTTATTGAGTCAAAGATTTCTAAAGTGTTATTTAAACTGTTGCATGTAGTATCTTCAATATTTTAACACATATTAGGTGTTTGTGTTTTAAATATAGTTCTTTTACATTTTTCATTTTTACTTTTGGTACCTCATTTAATTGTTGTAAGGTACATGGAATAGTTTATTCCTTATCACTCTACTTTAGAGTAATAGGAAATGACTGAACATCAGAATTGAGAGGTAATTCAGAGCATCCTGATGATGAAACTGACAATAGAACAGATACCTGAAACTAAAGATCATTAAGTAATGGAAAAGCTACAGTTCAATCTTATGTTATTTAGCCCTTGACCCTCTAATCTTCTCATTACTGCATTCAGGCAATAATCCTTACAATTGGTGTCTTCTATCAACTGTCTGCATAACCTGGATTTGAAGGAATTACATGTTTAACTAGAAGTCTCTCCCCACCACCATTATTTTTCATTACAGTACCAACCATAATAGCAGGAGTATAGGTATATACATGGATTTCAGGCAAATATTCTAGCCCTAAGGTCCAAAATTTATAACATTAATTTTTAAATTTTTTAAAAGTATGCTTTATTGATTATGCTGTTACAGTGTTGCAATTTCTTTTCCCTTTGTTCCCCGCCACCCAGTGACATCCTTCCCTTGAGTTGTCCCCCACCCCTTAGTCCATGCCCATTGGTTGTGCATATAGTTCTTCTCAACATCTTATCTACTCCAATCCCTCCTACTATGCTTCTTAATTCCTGTACCATCTCCCTCCCTTCTCCCACTTCCCTCTCTCTGCTCACTTCCTCCCATAATGTTCCCCATACCTATAATTCTTTTCACTCTCATTGCCTATTTAGTTTGCCTTTCTTTCAATTCCCAAGCTTCTGTTATTGGTTGTTGTGATACAGTTTTCATTTTAATGTTCATACTTTTGATCCTCTTTCTCCTAAACAAATCCCTTTAACATTTCATAGAACACTGGTTTGGATCTGATGAACTCCTTCAGTTTTACTTTGTCCTGGAAACACTTTCCCTGCCCTTCTATTCTGAATAAGAGTTTCACTGGATGGACTAATCTTGGTTACAGGTTTTTGATTTTCATTATTTTGAATATTTCTCGCCAGTCCCTTCTTGCCTGTAGAGTTTCTTTTGAGAAATCAGCTGACAGTCTTATTGGGACCCCTTTGTACATAATTCTCTTCTTCTCTCTTGATGCTTTTAAGATTCTCTCTTTATCCTTAATTTTTGACATTTTGATTATAATGTGTCTTGGTGTGGTTCTCCCTGGGTCCAGTTGTTTTGGAACTCTCTGTGCTTCCTGGACCTGTAAGTCTACTTCCTTCCCGAAGTTAGGGCAGTTCTGCTTCATTATTTTTTCATATAATTTTTCAATTTCTAGTTCTTCTTCTTCACCTTCTGGCAACCCTATGATTTGGATGTTGGCCCCCTTATAGATGTCAGATAAGTTTCTGAGCCTCTCCTCATTTTCCTCACTTCTTGTTTCCTCTTTCTGCACTGGTTGACTGTTTGTTCCTTCCCTATGTTGCAATTTGTTGATTTGATCCCCGGTTTCCTTTCCCTCACCACTAGTTTCGTCTGTGTTTTTGTTCATTTCAGCAGGACTAGCCTTCATTCCTTCCCTGTCTTGTTTAAGATCTGCTGTTAGGTCTGTAAGCACTTTTATAAGAAAAGCTCCGAACTGTGCTTCAGAAAGATTTCCTATCTGCTGCTTTGTTAGATTAGAAATTTGCTGTCTGGTCAGCTGTGTCACTGGGATCTCTATCATGATCTGTGCCATCCTGAACAGTTTTGTGTTTAAATTTGCTTCCTGGGCAGGGCTGTCAGACCTCCTATGCTATAGGGGGTGGACCCCTGTGCACTCATCACAACCGGGCATTTTCTGCAGGTGTGAGGGTACAAGATGGATTCCTGCCGTTTAACATACGCTGAGAGACTGGGACCCTACTCCTCTGTCCCAACCCCCACCAGCCCTCACAGCCCAAGGTCATGGAGTATGCCCTCCTTGGTGTTGAAATTGCAAGCTGGCGGGTCCGGTCTGCAGCCGGAGGTACTCCCCAGGTGCTTTTTACCTCCCCTTAAATACAGGTGTCTGTGCTTACCGCTGTCCTGCCGTCACTGCTGCTGCCACAGATAGCACAGCTTGACCTCTCCTCCCCAGCTACGCCCCTTCTACCTGTCCGAATGAGCACCACTTCTTTATAACTTCATACATTGGACTTCCATTTATTTTCTGGAACTTCTGGTTATTTCTGGTTTTGCAGTAGTTGTATTCCTTCTTAGTTTTGGGGGGAGACGGAGCGTGTCAGTCTAGGCCTCCATCTTGGCCGGAAGTCTCCAGTGTTCGTTTGCTTCCATGTCCCAGGCAGAGCTGTCGCTCCTACTACGTTGTAAGGGGCGGAGCCTTAGGGACTCATCAGTAACGGGTGACCTGTTTCACCGTGTTGTGGCACTGTATGCGGGGAAGGGGTCTGAGAAAAAACAATGCCGCTTGCCCAGTACTCACTCCTTTTCCAGGCACTTCTCCCACTTCCGCACCACACTGGTGCTCCTCCAGCTGCTGCCCTGGCCGTCGTTCCCAGAGTGGGTGGGTCTGTAGATGTTCTAGGTCTGTGGGGGCCCTTTAAACAAGTGGACTCTGCTGAGAGACCGGCAGTTTCTGCCTCCATCTCAACCCCCACTGGTTTGCACAGTCAAAAGCAATGAGGCTTGATTTTCCCTGGAGCTGGGACAGTGAGCTGCTCTGGTGAGGAGCTGTGAGTGCTCCTGAGGTTTCCCTCCTGACTTTTTAAAACACATAAGTGCACTTTCCACTGGCCTGCTGCTGTTGCCACTGCTACCACCACCACCACACTGTGTCCTCTCCGCCTGGGCTCTGCCCTCCTACCTGTCTGGATGAGTATTTCTTCTTTATATCCTTGTTTGCTAGACTTCCATGCACTTTGATTTTCTGGAACTTCTGGTTGTTTCTAGTTTTGCGGTAGTTGTATTCCTTCTTAGTTGTGCAGGGAGATGCAGCATGTGTGTCTATGCCTCCATCTTGGACGAAAGTCCCAATTTTTTAATTGTCTTTCAAAATATTCCTCCTATTACTATCAATTTTAATTTTTACCTGTAGGCAATTTCTGTTGCTAACAATCTATAGTAACAGTAAGGCAACCTCAAAACTCTAAAATAAGGTCACCAACTGAGAGTTCATCTAGTAAAATCAACCAATAATGGTTGAGATTCACGCTGTAGAAATAAATAAGTAAATAAATAAATCAATAATCAGTTATTGTAAAAAATCTGGATCAATCTCAACCTGGGTAATTGGGGTCTATCTTAGGAAGAAATCACTGATGTATAATGCTAAGTAAGAAAACTAGAATCAAATCAGTACAAGAAAGATCATACATAGTAACAGAAGTAACCTGGATGGTGGCATTGGTGAAGATTGAAATATGGCATGTTACAACTGCTAGACATACATAACTTGGCATACAATAAATATTTACTGATTTAAGTAATCTGAACTGAGAACAGAGAAGCCAGATATGGTGTAAATGTAGAACTCATGCTGTAGAGAAAATACTATTTTGACAACTGATATAATATTTTTTAGCATTTCATTACATACTTCTATGTTAGTAGATATAGCTAGTAAAGCCATTCTAAATGACAGTCTCTGGAAGAAAGAGCTACAGGAAAACGAAATTCTCATTTTAAAAATGTAACTTCCTCATGGAGCACATATTAAAGGCTTACCAAAAAGGACAATAAAATGTGAGAGGTTATAGGCAGCATAGGCTTAAAGCACCACACCCAAAGACATAGGAACTAAACCCTCAGTTCTCTCTAATTTCATTAATTTGTTCCTTGTAAGTCTCTGTCTTAAGAACAATTCGTGTACTGTACCTGCCTTTCAGAGAGAATTGAAACACATATGGGAGCTCATTCAGCCCAGAATGACAGAATAAGAAAATCCAAAAGGAGTCAAGACTTTAAAATGATGACAGACTTTATCTGAAATATGCCCTCTGGTGGCAATTTATCAATTCAGTGAGGTTTCAGTGACAGCAGCTCATACATTAAGATATGTATTCTTCTTCTACATTTTGAAGTATTGTAGAAATTCTACATTTTGAAGTATTGTAGAAAGGTTTGACTCAAGGGGTAGTTTATACAGCAATTAAAGTATAGAAGATTTCAATAAAAACTATTGAAATCTTGGACAGTCAATTTTAAAATATTTTAAACCCCGTTTTAAGTAGCTTTTAAGGCATTTACTAGACAAGTTATTTTATTTACTATGTGCAGGTTATTGGGTTAGAAGGGGAAAGGAGCTCTGACCAGAAAAGTTTGTAAGACCAATACACATGAAAGAACAATAATCAGCAGTAAATTGTGTTGTGCTGCCTTGATTGAAGTCGAAATGCTAAGAAAACAGATGTAACTTGGCTAAAAGAGCTGGGCATACAGGATATGCTCAATAAATATGTGTTGAAGAAATAATAAAGGAATGATGTGTATTAGGTTATTTTTGTCTTCATTTCATTATGACTCTAAGAACAGTGCTGGATACTGGTCTTCAATGAATTTGTGTTGAATAAGTGAATATACAGATGAAGAAAATAGACCTTGAACCAAATTTTTAAAGTTAAGCAAATTTTTCAGAAATGGTAGCTACAGTAGATTGGTATGAACCAAGGATGAAACCAGGAAGAACAAATAGGCAGGGCCTAAGAGGAAGGATTGTAATCTGGTCTAGATTAACAATCAGCCACTAATTTGTCTAAGGAGCCATATTTAATGAAAGATCGCTTAAAAATTGTCTAGCATATCTTAAATCTCCCCATATTGCCTTCTTCTGCATCAGCTACTAAAGTTTTAAAGTCTTCTGTAAATCCAGTCTTATCTTACCCTACTGTCTTGCTTTCTTCTCAAAATCCACACACCACTCTTCTGTTTACTGAGGCGTGGTCCTCTCTCAGTGATATGTGTCTTTATTTTTTTTAAACTGTGTAATTTGGCTTCAGAGGCACTGTACCATGGGGCATCACTGGTGGACCCTCAGCCCTCCCCCTGATAGACCTGTCTCTGTGGCATTCTGTACACTGCTAAACACCTCCCTGTCACCTCACCCCTGAACCACTCTCTTCCCTTCCTCCTTTAGTGGAGAATGACAATTTCTCCTGCACTTCTTTATGTCCATTCTGTGTTCTTTGTCTACTCTTTTCCTTCTGCTTGCACCTAGATGAGTGTCTTCCCTCAAAATTTTTCTTGTTCTTTGCTTACCTTGCCTTCTGCTTGGGAGAACACAGAGATTCCAGTGGTTCTAGTTATCCCCTATATAAGACTCAAATCTGATTCAGAGCCTGAGTAGAATCTCTACCTTCATATGGCCCCCAGAACCCTCAACCCAAAAATATGTACTGCACAATTGCTCTTAGTTTGTTTATATTTTTGACATATGGCCCCATTCTTTTAGTCACCAGGAGAGAAATCTGTGTCCTCTCCAATCTGTTGCTATAATCTTACAGTCAACTGGGAGTGAATCTCTGCTGGTTCCTTCTTTTCAATTATTTATTCTTCATCCTCTTTTTCACATTGTTACTACCATCACTGCCATAATTCCTTTGATGCTTGCAGTAGCCTTCTAACTTGGGGTTACCAGAAAAAAATACATTGTATGAGCAGTATTTATACAGAAATTATTCACTTTTTATCTGAAATTCAAACTTAAATAGGCTCTCCCTCCCCCAAATATGGCAATCCTACTGGTCTCTTGTCTTCTAATTGCTCATTGTTTCAGTCTTTACTTAATATTCCTTCCAGAATTATCTATCTAAGACACAGATGAAAATATATTACAGAACTGACAGGAATCATCTGATGGCTCCATATAACCTAGAAAAAGAGAGCCCAAACTTTTTCATATGATATTAAAGAAAATTACTCCTCTGGCTCCTGTTCCCTTCTCTAGCTTCATTATGTATCTTTTCATTCACCTATATTGGGAAAATCGCCCAGCTCCAAACATGTCATGTACTTTTATACCTGTGCTTTTGCTTAAAATGCCGTCTTAGATTCTAACTTCTCCCCTTAAATTTAAATCATGTCCATCCTCCATGGCCAAGTTCAAATGGTAGCTCCATGAAGTTTTCTCCTAATCCTTCTACTGCAATTACCCAGAACTTCCTCTGTACTTTCACGACATTTTTCACTCCATTATAGCCCATTGCATTCTCCCTTACAGTTAGACGTTACTTGTGGGCAAGAACTCTGTCTAGGCAGTTTTTATAATAAAAAACCAAAGATATATTGAGTCTTAACTATTTATTAGGCAATGCTTTGAGCACTTTTTATGCATTAACTCACTGACCAACAACTCTGTGATTTAGGTACCATTTTCCCCAACTGTATTCTCCATATATTCTAGTTCAGTGTTCTATAAATTCAATAGGAATTCATTAAATTTTTTAATTGAGAGAAACAAGATGGCGGAGGAGTAAGTGGAAGCTACACTAACTTCCTCCTAGAACTAGTCTGGATTTACAATGTAATTTTGGAGAAATCATCTGGAATAACGAACCGAACACCAGCTGGAGAGAAGTCTTATAACCACGGAGAGACAGAAAAGGCCGCTACATCACAACGTGACCGGTAGGGAGTGCGGAGACGTGGAAGGGCTGGCTGGGCTCCCACGGGTGGCAGCTGAAGGGGCTGAGAAACAGCTCAGCAGCCGGGGATTCCCCCTGAGAAGGGCAGGGTCTAAACCCCCAGTTGGGCTTCCCAGCCTACAGCGACAGAGTGGAAAGTAAAATAGTATCAGCTGTGAAAAGCGAAAAGCCACAGGCTTTCTTGCTAGCCGGAGAGAAACAGCAGGAGAAAAAGAGCTCTTAAGTGGATCACATACGAAAATATTTTGGCCACCACTTACCCTGGGCTCAAGCAGAGGGAAGGCAGAGAGGACTGGAGACACTTGGGGAGAATTTGGCACGGTGGCTTTGAGGGGAGAACTGGAGGAGCAGCTGACTGGGTCCCAGTGCTGACTCATCCCCAGTACTGCGGGTAGACCATTCCCCTCCAAGTGGCGTCAGCCTGAGGGGAAGCAAAAGCCCTGCCTACAGGAATTAAGCTGCCACACCCACAGTCCTTAAGCCTGACAGCTAATCACAGATTGAATAGATTAACAATCAAAGAAGACAGACAACAGCAGTAGATCCCTGGAAGTCTCCAATAGGCTGCCTAGGGCCAGACTGGTACATGATCTGACGCCACCAGAGGCAGATCCAGGAAGTGCAGATCATTCCAAGAGGCACCAACAAACAATAGGAGTCAAAAAAATGGGGAGACAGAGAAACAACCTCCCATCAAAAGGAAAGGTAGAATCCCCAGAAAGAGTGCTAAATGAAATAGAGGGGAGCGAACTATCAGATATGGAATTCAAAACATGGATTATGGAGAAGCTGAATGAGCTCAGCGGAAACTTCAAAGAACTCCAGAAAAACTACAAGGAACTCACAGAAAATTACGTGAGCATGAAAAAGGACATAGAAGCTATCAATAAGAGCCAGGAGGAAATGAAAAATACGATCTCTGAATTGAAGAACACAGTAGAAGGAATTAAAAGCAGGCTAGAGGAAGCAGAAGATCGGATCAGCGAGCTGGAGGACAACCTACACAAAAACTCCCAGACAATGCAACAAAATGAAAAAAGACTGAACAAGACTGAAGAGGTTCTAAGACAGCTGCAGGACAACATGAAACGTAATAATATCCGTATCATAGGAATTCCAGAAGGAGAAGAAGAAGAGCAAGGGATAGAAAACCTCTTTGAAAAACTAATGACAGAAAACTTTCCTAACATGACGAGAGAAAGAGTCACGCAAGTCCAGGAAGCACAGAGGGTCCCAATGAAGATGAACCCCAACAGGCCCACTTCAAGACACATCATAATTAAAATGCCAACATTCAAAGACAAAGAGAGAATCCTAAAAGCAGCAAGAGAGAAACAGCTAATAACATACA
Source organism: Furipterus horrens (assembly GCF_987537825.1). Classification (NCBI taxonomy): domain Eukaryota; kingdom Metazoa; phylum Chordata; class Mammalia; order Chiroptera; family Furipteridae; genus Furipterus; species Furipterus horrens. Next base: position 49,803,500 of record NW_028327179.1, read on the forward strand.
AGGGAGCTCCAATAAGGCTATCATCAGATTTCTCAGCAGAAACACTACAAGCCAGAAGGGAATGGCAAAAAATATTCCAAGCAATGAAAAACAAAGGCCTACAACCAAGAATACTCTACCCAGCAAGGCTTTCATTCAAAATGGAAGGTGAAATAAGGAGTTTCCAAGACAAAAGAAGGCTAAAAGAATACATCTCCACCAAACCAGCATTGCAAGAGATGCTAAAGGGTCTGCTTTAAGAAGATGAAGAAACAGAGAGACAGAGAGGAACACGAGTACAAAGGGGGAAAATGACAATGAATAAGTACTGAAAGAAAGAAGGAACTTCTACCATTTGCAACAACATGATTGGAACTAGAGAGAATTATGCTTAGCGAAATAAGCCAGGCAACAAAAGAAAATTACCTTATGCTGTCACCTGTTACAGGAAACTAATGAACAACACAAACAAATGAGCAAAATTGAACCAGAGGTATGTAAACAAGGAATAAACTAACAGTAACAAAGGGGGAGATGGGAGGGAGAGAAGGGGTAAGAAGGGGAAGGGTCTAGTCAAAGAACATGTATGAATGACCCATGGACATGGACAACTGGGTGGGGACTGACTGTGGGGGGGGGGCAGGGTGCAGGGAAGCAAGAGGGGGAAAAAAAGTGAGACAACTGTAGTGGAAAAACAAACAAACAGAAAATTTTTTAGTGGGGGGGGAATAAAAATATAAAGAATAGAAATGCAAGTTCAGTGAATATTAGAAGGACAAGGATTTTCCTTCCGATAAGACAGTCCTACAGATTTAGAGACTTGTATGTGGGTTATGTTACATAAATTAACATGTGTTTTCTGTTTTCAAAGGGCATAAGCCTACAATCTCATTACCTGAGTGATTATCTGTATGCATAGGCCTCACTTAATCCTGTCTGCATTGCTGCCTCCTGAGACTCAATGTTTTGGCTGAACTAAGTGGCTGGGTTGGTGAAGAACGGGGTGGTCTGTGGGCTTCACTTTAAAACTGGTTTCTCTTTTCTATCCTAATGGCTTGGACAGAAAAAGCCCAGAGGCCTGAGATGGGGGAAACCTAAAATATTTCCCTCAGTCCAAAATAAGTATAATGGGCAAAAGGGTTTTGGACAGGTGAGATGTACCTGGCACACCTTCCTCCAAAGAAGCCCTTCTTTTCCCTAATGTGGGACATTGAAAAATTAATACCTGTCTTTTGTCATCTAGTGGTTACGGATTAAATGATGTCCTTTAACCCTGTTGCCCCCAGAATACAACAAGGATGCCAGCCTGTCAAACCAAGCATGCCGTTGTCCAGAGACAGCCAACCAACCTGGAGTCTGCACGATCCTTCCCCTTGTGGGAAGGCCACCCTCCCCTCCACATCCCCACTCTTATTAGGGATTTCTTGACCCACGGGTAGGTAGGACGACGACCATGTCCAGCTTGAAGCAGCTAGAGGAGCTCGAGACCTTCATCCATTGTCCTTTATAAGATTGTAAAGGATCTTAAGTCTGAGAGGGAGGAATTGTTATTTTTTATTGTTAAAATATTTAACTAATTAATTAATTAATTTTAAAAAAAGAAGAAGAAGAATATATGAAAGGGTGAGGCGGGAGAGCTTGTATGTACGACCCATGGGCATGGACTTGGAGAGGGGATTGTTGGGGAAGGGGGGTGCTGGGCGGAGGGGAGCAAAGGGGAAAAAAAATTGGAACTATTGTAACAATATAATCAATAAAATATACTTAAAAAAAAAAAAAAAAAAAGAATAAAGCCAAGGATTGATGCAGTCAAAAAAAAAAAAAAAAATTTTTAATTGAATGAAGATTCTTTTATTTGGGATAATGTTCCTTGGGCTCATTTGAATGAAATTTTACCTCATAGTCAATGTTATTTTAATTGATTCATTAATAATCTGCTTTTTATCACAAAGAATTAAAGATGACTTAATCTCATATAAAGATGACATTATTTTAAGTAAAGGCATTGAATTGAGTTCATTTACTATGATTCATTGTGGAAACAAAAATCAAGATTTCAAATACATTATGTCAAAATGGTAAAAGGGGAAAACACTTAAAATAAGCTGACATATTAAATGTTTATTACACTTCTGGTGGGGGGGTGCTTAAGGTTTCTCAAGAATCTCTCTTAATAAAATGAGAGCCACTTTGAATTCTAATTATTTAAAGGAAATGAGCTCTGGGTCTTTAAATATACAAATCACTTCAGATTTAAGGTGAGGATACCCTCTTGGTAGGAAGATTACATTATTATACTTTGTATAACTTCCCTGTTATCAAAGAGATCATTATTGGAAATGAGGTAGCATCGCACAGACAATATGTTTGAGAGCATGACACACTCTTAAGTTCACCATACTGCTCAGAGCTGTAGGAAGTGAGGAATGTGAGAGCAAGCAACAGCCAGTGCTGAAGCTTGCACTCAGGAGGCCTGTTTGTCCTGATGAACTGACATCTATACCAGTGAAATCAAAGGTTGACAATGTTTATTTCCTGTTTAACTTCCAGGTGTTGCCTGTATTTTTCCAGTCACTCAACAAAAGGCATGTGACAGCTACTCACAGTTCTGGAATGACATCCTGTGAAACAATTTGTAACTGTTCTCTTGTTGATTAAAATGATAAATTTGAGAGGTCATAAATTTTAACCCTTTAATTTCTTCTTGAATATTTTTTCCAAACTTCTATTTATTTGCTCTACATAATTTGAAGAGAAACCTGCATGTCCTATGAAAACTTGTTTTTCTTTATGTATTTGCCAATCTATTAGAAAGTAGAGAATATTATTAAAGTACTATAAAGTATTATAAATCTGTTTCTTTCTTAGCTTCCCATAACAAAAGAATTATACCCCATGAAGACAAATGACTTACCTGGATGACTGTTTTTTGGAAGCTAGGACTTTGGACAGGGGGGTTATTTTGTTCTCAGTTCTTTCCCATTGTCTTTTCAGCTATGACCACTGAGGAAGTAGTGAGGAAGGTGTTACGCATTTTCTCTTCAGGCTTAGTCGTGGCATGCCAAAACTAGCTCTCTTACTGGAAGGTTCCAGCAGGGCTTGTCTGAAGCACGTGTGAGCACCACAGGATTTTGCTCAACAAGTAGAACTCATATTTCCTGAAATTTCATTTTATACTGTAGACAACAAACAATCTTACTTCCTCAGGAATAGGTGGTGGCCTAGAATCTGCCCTAGGTCAGTCAAATTTATTCAAAATGTACCTACCCATAACAAAGTAAAACCTCAGGTTCCCGTAATCAGTAGTGTCAATGTATGGAGTGCATAATTTCCTCTCTCCATCTTTGAGGAAGACCACTGATAAACCCGATTCTATTGTTCCACATTCCGTACCAATTACAGCTCCCAAGATGTCCCACCTTAAAAAATGAGAATCATTAAGAATTAGAATATTTCATCAAATCTTTAAAAAGTATATATATATTTTAAGTGAAGAACATAATATTGAGTAATTCTGAAACAAAATTGTGGTATTACAGATTTTAGGTAATGAACAAACTTTTAAACACTATTCACAATTATGTTTTTTCAAGAGAAGGATAAATTTAATCCATACAATGTAGACAGTGTCTACTAAATGACAGTGTTTATTGTCGAAGTACTTACAGTTCAGGTGGGAACTCAAAAAAACAGGAAACCATAAGAAAGCAATACCATAATGTCATAATGTCATAAGTATTCATGTGGTGTTTTGCACATTAAAAATAACTATAGAATGAAGAGGTATAATAGATGGCAAAAAAAATGGATATGGAATTCAAACTGGGTCTTTCAAATGGGTATTTAGACATGTAGAAGAGAATAAAATATTCACCACTTAAGAAGTCTTATTTCTCCTTAGTATTTATTTCTCGTCATGTCTAATTTGGCCATTGTTAGTCACACAACTAACTTGCCTACAGATTGAGAACACTAGAAGGCTAACCACCTGTTGGCTCTAAAACTGCAATCTTTTGATTCTCAGTTTGCTGTTAGTTTAGCAGTTACACTTCTAAAGAGGGTAATGTGTCAGGATGATTATGTTGAACTCTTTCAGTTTATCATAGATTTGTGACCAAAATGTTTAGAAAATACCTATTTTATATTTTAATAGATTACATCAATCATTTAGTAGCACAATAAATAACTTTTTGAGGAAGCTCTTAATAGTATCAGACAATTGTAAATTAACCAGGAACCTCTCTTGACTCACACAAGAAAATTTTACAGTGGTTCATTGATCTTCTACTTGCTCCATTTATCCCAATTAAACCACTCAGCCTACTGATCCACAAAACAAGTTAAGGTAATAAATGATGCATATAATGACTGCCCTTAGGCATCTATATACTTTAGATCATCTTTCAAGTTAAAAATTAAATGAAATAGATGGAATAGTCATGGACTAAAAACCTATTCAAGTGAGAAATGAGATTAGTAATCTCTTAATTATTAGTTGTAAATGAATAACTCTCCTAGATTAATCTAAATGAAATATTTTCATGACCTCTACCACAGAACTGTGTGAGATATAATTCAGACCATATATTTCTTTTCAACCTTTAAAGTCCAACATATTCTAATTTTACTCTATATTTGCCTTTATTCTTCATTTTTCCACTATTTATTGGAAGATAACAAAATGAAGTTATTTTCTTTAGAAATGCAAATATTTATAATTAAGTAAAATAAAAAGTTTAGTCCATTTTGAAAAGGAAGAAGCAGAGAGAAATGTGAATACCATTTTGTAAAAGTCTCATCACTTTGAATAAATTATTTTGCACTTATTAAAAATTCAGTAGAAGCCTATTGTAGCATAAGCTCATTCATTTATGAATTTGTAGAAGCACTGGCTTGAGCTCAGCTGAAAGCGAAGTATCCTTGAGGGGATCCCAGATCTCCATCAACCACTGAGGGACTTGGGGAGGGCCTTTCACTCCCGGACTTTAGAGTTCTTATCCTTAAGGTTGCAAAATTGTGGTTAATTCCAGTTACAAAATGATATGGTCTCTGACTCTCTCCCAATATAATAATGAAGTAAAATGATAATATAACTAAGCCTTTGAGGCCAGCAGTGGCACTGGAGGAGCTTTACAATGCTTGCACTATCTAGGATGGCATGGCAATTTCCCTCGAAAGGAGTGTTAGTTCTCTATGGTTTAAATTATGTTTTCTCCAAGGAAATGTGGTTCTATGTGAACTGTATTTGAAGAAATGTCTGCCTAAGGGAGAGAGCTCTGTACAACATAGCAATTTATATTTATTCTTTAATGACTAATTCTAAAAATAAAGTCCCCAAATTATTTATTTTATTTTATTTTTTTTTCAGATTTAATGTGTTTTATTGATTAAAATATTACATTTGTGCCAATTTCCCTTCCCTCTGCTCCCCTCCACCCAGTGGCCCCCCTCCCTCCAGTTGTCCCCCCCTTTTAGATTATGTCCATTAGTTGTGCATACAGTTCCTCCCAACCTCTCTCCGTCTATTCCATTCCCTCCTACCTTGATCCCCAATTCCTATATCATCTCCCTCCCTTTCCCCATTCCCCCTCCCTGTTGACCTCCCCCCAATATGCTTCCCGTACCCACAGTTCCTTTTCCACTCTCGTTGCCTATTTAGTTTGCCTTTGTTTCATCTCCCTAGCTTCTGTTTTTTTTAAACCAGTCCCTTTAACATCTCATATAACAGTGGTTTGGATCTAATGAACTCTTTCAGTTTTATTTTGTCCTGGAAACACTTTCTCTGTCCTTCTATTCTGAATGACAATTTCGCTGGGTAGAGTATTCGTGGTTGTAGGTTTTGGATTTTCATTACTTTGAATATTTCTTGCCAGTCCCTTCTTGCCTGTAGGGTTTCCCTTGAGAAGTCAGCTGATAGTCTAATTGGGACCCCTTTGTACATAATTCTTTTCTTCTCTCTTGCTGCTTTTAAGATTCTCTCTTTATCTTTAATTTTTGACATTTTGATTATAATGTGTCTTGGAGTGGTTCTCCCTGGGTCCAGTCTCTTGGGAACTCTCCTTGCTTCCTGGACCTGCAAGTCTATTCCCTTCCCCAAGTCTGGGAAGTTCTCCTTTATTATATTTTCACTCAATTTTTCAAGTTCTAGTTCATCTTCCTCATTCTCTGGCAAACCAATGATTCTTATGTTGGGCCTTTTATAGCTGTCCCAGAGGTTTCTGATCCTCTCATTGTTGCTTCCCATTTCCTCTCGCTGCATTGGTTGACTGCTTGTTCCTTCTCCATATTCCAGTTTGTTGAAATGAACTCTGGATTTTATTTCCTTTCCTTCTGTCTCGTATGCGGTTTTGTTCCTTTCGTTATGAAAGTTTTTCGCTTCTTTCATATCTTTTTCCTGCTCTTTTGTGAATTCTGTAAGCCACCTGATAACAATGGCCCAGAACTGAGCCTCTGACAGGTTTCTTATCTGTTCATCTGTCAGGTTCTCTATCTGCTGTCTGGTGAGCTGCGCCACCAGGATTTCTATAGTTGTCTGCCTCATTTTGACAGATGCGTTTTGTTTTCTTGGGCTGGCTGTCGGGGGCAGTGCCTGTGTACGCGTCACAAATCAGGACCGGCCGGCGCCTGCCTGTCCGCGACCTATTTCGCAGCCCTGTGGTGCTTTCTTTGGGGGCGGGGGTCCAAGATGGATTCACACAGTTATTCAGCTAGGAGACCGGGATCCGTCCTCCCACCCCCCTGGGCCTCACTGTTCAAGGCGATGCGGCGGCCACTCTCCCCAGCGCCGGAGTCGTGCACCGCCAGGGGCTTGACGGATCCGGGATTCCTCGCCGCCCCGCCGCTCCAGGTGCGACCGCAAACAGCACTGCCCTCTTTAACTCTTACCTGCCCAAATGGCACCGCTGGTTTATAACTTCATATGTTGGACTTCCGTGTAGTTTTATTTTCTGGAATTTCTAGTTATCCTTTGTTTTGAAGTAGTTGTATTTCTCTCTAGTTGTAGAGGGAGACCTAGCGTGTCCGTCTAAGCCTCCATCTTGGCCGGAAGTCCCAAATTATTTATTATAAATACAGTGGTATCTATTATTTATTATAGAGTGGGATGAAGTTGGAACACAGAAAAATGTTTAATAATCAATAAAATGCCTTAAGGCAATATTTTTACTTAGAGGTAGCAAGATCACACAATAATATTTAATTTATATTTTTAAAATACAACTTTCTACTCTTTATGCCAAGAAAAAGAAATATTTTTGCAAGCAAAAATAATTAAAGACTTTTTTTCACTGGAAAGTTGATGATTCCCCTATCAGTTGGTCTGGAATGGTTTGAGAATAAACTTGTTTTAATTGGCTCAAACTTTATTACATTTAAGAATGATATTAGAGAACAGAACTTAAATGTTATTACAAAAGAAAAAAAGAGATAACTATGTGAGGCAATGATGTGTCAATAAATGGAGGAAATTCCTTTACAATATATACATATACCAAATCACCATGATGTACACTTTAAAGAGTTCACAACTTTAAATTTCTCAATGAATTATATATTAATTTAAATTATATCTTAATAAGCTTAAAATTACACTAAAATTTCCTTTATGTGCTTAAAAAAGTATGGCATATATTCTTTGAAGGGAAACTTGGCAGTGACTACCAAAATAAAAATTACATATATGTATATATATATATATATATATATATATATACACATACATATCTGATTCTCCAATTTTCCTTTTAGGAATTTACCTTTCAGAAATATTTTAACAACTACACAGAATTTTTATTACAAAATTCTTTGTTTATTAATAGAGGTTGTAGATAAAAAATTAAATTCTAGTGGGTATCTTTTTTTGATGTAGCCATAGAAAAGTCTGAGTGAATGAATATATATTTTTTCATTCCTACATTTTAACGGTAGGAAATAAGATTTGCATAGGGACTTTTGATTTTTATTTTAAACATTTGCTTTGAAATACGTGAATAATATTCAAATAAAAATAATTTTAAAAGGCATTTAAACTTGTATGTATCATAATTCAGAATGAAAAGTTAAATGATCTAATTATAGGTTGATGAAAATACTTAGAATATTAACAAAGGCAATAAAAGTTTTATATTTTAATCAGATTTTTTCCTACTATTATTGGCATTAAAACCGTTTTATTATAATTTCCAGAATATAGTAAACCAAGTTGACAACTTCAGGTTTAAACTAAAATATAGAATAAAGCCTGGCTATAAGATTCCACATTTGCTAAGTTCATAGGTTTTTAATCTACTATGAATTCTCTGAGATTAAATAAACTCATTATATCCATAAGGTCTCTATTTGGTATGGATTCTCTGATGTTTAATAAGGGATGTACCAAAGGTAAAAACCCTTCCACATTAATTTATATTCATGAGGTTTATCTCCAGTATGAGTCTTGTGATGCCTAGCAAGGTGTGTATTTTGACAGAAGGCTTCTCCACATCCATTGCATTTATAGGTTTTCCCTCTAGCATGACAGCTTAGGTGAAAGTAAAGGAAGAGTTCTATATGAAAGCTTCCCTGAATGTAATTATATTGCATTTCAAAAATTACTTTCTGTAATTTCACTTAAGTTCAATTTTATTTTAGGTTTTTATTATATACATTATGTTTCTTATACTCTCTTTGGGTTAATATTAATAAAAATATTGGCTTTAGAATGGTAAACAGCATTCAACTTTCTTACCAATAGGACAGAAATATGACCTACACTAGAGAATGTTTAGAGAAAATAATGTATTGCCTTAATCTCAATGTTAGTTTCCTTTTCTTCCCCTCTGTAAAATGTAGTGCTATCTTTAAATGTTATAAGTGAAAGTAGGAATTAAGATCAATTTCTAAATTATAATAAGTATGTATTTTTCATACTAGAACAAGCAGAGAAACAATCCTGGACAAAGTTGTAGTAGAGTATGTAAAGTCTTTTTGCTTAAATATCTCTAAGCAAGGGGATACTTAGCTGAAAGATTGCATTTTATCTATCTGTGGGTCTTCTGTATTGAAATTTTGGCCATAATCTATCTAGGCCCCTAATTTTGTATATATTTGTTATCTGCATAGCCAAGTGTGTTTTGCTTTAATAAAAAAAGACGAACATACCTATTTTAAAAAAGACCTATTTAATACAATGTTAAAATAGATTGGAAATCTATTTTCAATTCACTTACCCTGAAAAATAAACTTTTAAAAAATCCTTCTTTAGCTTTATAAGTATTTTGTAAAAAGTATTCTAATCAGGGGTAACATAATTCTTCTGGGTAGGACACAGTAGATAATTTATAGAAAATAATAATAAGATGCTCAAACTGTTCTAAAGAGTTATAAATTTAAAGCCTATTTTTAATAAAATAATCAATTTACATTAAAAAGGCTATAATGGAGATTGTTTTTTGGGGGGAGGTCTATATGCAGTTTTAATTTTCAATGGTTATATGTAAGATTCTTTGGTATTGTCTCTCTAGAAAAAAGGAATCCAATATAAAATTATATTATTTGATTTATATTACTTTTTTCTTAATTTTATTACACTAGATAGCATTTTAAGAAAGACATTTTGAGTCAGTTACTGGTGTGTCCCACTTTGCAAGCAATGTCTTTAAAATATATAACTAATATTTGTATTTTGGTCTCTTTATTAAATCATCCATCAGACACTAAGTCAGGGATGATCTGAGGAAATCATTGTGCTAAATTTTTTTTTCCATAATTTTAAATGAGTTGTTTTTTAAGTATATTTCTTGGAAGAGCTTCTTCAGAGAAAATTTATAAAGCAGTTATCCTAATAGAATATGGATGGTAGTAGAATAGGACTATAGGACTGGAAGTTGGAGGGAATCAGAAATAAGTTAGCAGTTCAGAGATTATTCTCTATGACCATTTGAAAAGTCAGCAAGGCCGAAGATGAGAAAGAAAAATTGGTCCTAGGATAAATCCTGTTTCCCCTCTGGCATCTTTTCTATGTCTTGCTGGTGTGTTAAAATCCTAGGTATTCTTTTATATATGGGATGCATTCATCACTACTAGCTTCGTATTTTTATTCTTTAATTATGGAAAGACATCATAGAAGTGATGTCTATGGCCTAAGAAAGGACGCCCGCATAAGTCATTCTAAAAGAAATACAGTTGGAAATATTTTTTGAAGTTTGTTTTATTATTATTATGATTATTTTAATAGTTGCTCAAGGATATGTTTTTTTAAAAATTGACTTCGAGAGAGAGAGGAGGGGAGAACGAGAGAGAGAGAGAGAGAAACATAAATGTGAGAGAGAAACATCACATCTATCGGTTGCTTCCCACACACACCTCGACTGGAGATTGAACCTGCAACTAGGTATGTGCCTTGACTGGGAATCGAACCCACAACCTTTTGGTGTATGAGACAACACTCCAACCAACTGAGACACCCAGGACTGTTTGAAGTATAAAGAAAGAAATTCTATTTGGCTTTTATTATGATAACAGTATTCTCATTACTGAAAAATTGGGAAATACAAAGAGTAGAAGAAAAAATCACCAATAACCACACTACTCCAGAGTCAAGAACAATTAATATTTTAGTAATTTACTTCTAATATTTTTATAAATATATTTCCAGATAGTTGTGATAATACCATATAAATGTTTTTGTATTCTGCCCTTTTTCACTTACATTAATAATATACACATTTTCTAGGTTATTATTAACTCCTTATAAGCAGGCCATGTAATATTTTATTTCATTGTTGAATTTCAAATACAGTAGTAGATAATTATACTATTTAGCCCACTTTGTGGGCCTAGGGAGTTAAATTTTTAGTTTCCTAATGTTCCTGAATATGTTCTAGAGTACAGACAACCCCAAGCTATGTTTCATAAGGTGTCAGAGTTCTGCTCTTGTTCGCATAAACTCCTAGATATTCAGAACTGTTTTGTGCCCATTGTTGATCAGGTGAACTACCAAGAAAGAAATATGAAAAACAAAGACATGCTGAAGAAGTGGGCATATGGACATTTCAGTGCCAGCAACCTACTTTGATATTTTCTTTCTTTTTTTTTTTTCAGGGGACAGTGCAAACATAGTCCCCCACTACTACAGATTATGCAGTCGAGTCTCCCACATTTGGGGAAATCACAGGGGTCAGCACATCCAGAGTGCAATGCATAAGCCTAGCCCTGGGAAAACCACCTTTGTGATCATGGTATCTTCCCTTTCAGGGAAGTATTACTCTGATATTTTCAACATAAAAATCCTATCACTGGCTAATGTCCCAGGATGTCAGGAATCAAATCACTTCAGAAGAATTCAGACTCCATCCTCTTTTCCATATGACTTCAGTAAAGAGGTCCTCTTAGATAGAGAGCCAGTTGTTGTATTCTGGATGTTCATATGGAGAGCTGGTTTGACGAGGGGGAGAGGTCATTAACCAATTCAAGAATGGCAGTGCCAAGGTCAAACATGTAAATGTGCTGCAAATTTAAAAAGGGTCTAGAATTCATATGAAGGAGATCCAGAACAATTTTGGCACCTAACTAATCATATATAGCTATTAATTTGAAAAATTAGTTTATTTTTTAAAAGATAAAAATAATTTGCTTAAATAGAAAGCAATGTTAAAGAGGGGTTCCTTGACCGGTTTTGCAGCTAAACCACAGAGCAATCAACTAAAAAATCCAACTGAGTGTGAGTGAGAGTGGGTGTGAATGAACATACATGTGGACGAGTGTGTGGGTAATGTGCGAGTGCCTGTGTGCCTGGCATTCAGGAGCAGGTGGCCCCGGCTCTTCTGGTGGACCTGTTGCCACTGCTGCTGTCCAGCGAGGTGCATCTGGCTGTGCAGATTTGGAGCAGGGGCTAATTTGAGGAAATTGCAATATCCTCCTTGGGAAGAAGCCACCAGGGTGGCTGTGCCTCCATGCCCAAACTGTCTCTGTGTCCTCTGCCCCAGTCAGGGCCACACACCCCATCGTCACCGCCAGAAGCCAGGGTCTGGGTGGCTGCAGTACTTCCCAGGGAGGGGGTTGTCACCTCCCGGGCCCTGGGCTCTGCTGGAACCCTGAACAGGACAGAACCTGAATGAGAAGACTGGTCTGGCAGAGGATCCAGGAGCGCCGGGGCGAGAGAGGTGGGTGGGGTGGTGCTAGCTGCAGAGATTTTAGCAGGAGTGCAGTGGGAGAGCCTGAGGTTGAAACTCACTAGAGGGAGTGGCACAAGTGCCCCACAACCATCCTGTGTTACAGTTTTGCTGCTGTACTCTTCCCTTCCTTCCCCCATCCCATCAGGATGATATGAGACTTGGACTAAGATGATGCATACAGGAGATAATCTATTGATTTGGGATAGAGCGAAAGAGGTGCTGGTGTGAGAGAGAAGCCTCACTAGATGGCCTCCTGTACATGTCCAGATTGGGAATCCAACCCACACCTAGAAGCCCTTTGAAGGCAGAGGAGGTCATGGTAGGACTTGAGCCCCTTAGCCAGCCAGCTGGGGGGAAAGCTCCCACCAATGAATGGGCCAATAACAATCAGGACCCAACTACAACAGGAGGGTCCTAGGACATCCAGATCAGGAGATCAAGGAGTCTGCACCATGGGGGTTCTCTGCTTTTGGGTGAGACAAAACTACTGGAGACAAATGCACCATCTCTTTTTTTAAATTTCCTTCTTCTTTTTCTTAAAGGGGCAAAGCACAGGCTTTGTGTTTGCGGCTACCCACCTTGAGGCCCAGCGAGGGGAGGGTGTCATGGACTGGAGTCACACCAGGTGAGTCTGGAGTGGGAGGCACTGGAGAGAGTCTTGATGGAGCAGCTGTGGGATTTTGGGGGCCTGGATATACCTGAACTCCACAGCAGCCATCTTTCTTGAAAAGAGCTAGCCCCTTCCAGGGGAAACTCAAATTACCTTACCCTGTATGATACCAGTCTCGCCACTGCCTGAAAATACCCTCTCCACAACCTATGAAATCCTGTTTGCTCTACTAAGCAAATTTTCTTTGTTCCTTTTTTCAGCTTTTTTTGTCTTGGTGTTCTGTTCTGTTTGTTTTTTTCTTTCTTTTCTCCCATCCTGCATCTTAACCTGTGCTGAGGAGACAGCAACATAAACAGACTCAGGGGTTCTCAGAGACTGGAGGTAGGGTGCAGCCAATCTGTATACACTATCCTGAGAAACAGACTGGTGCTTCTGCCTTATGGGAGAGCCACAGAAACATCCTCCTGGCATGCAGCAGACCCAAAATCTGGGCTCTGGATGCCTACTAGGGGACCTGCCATGTCAAGTACAAGGAAATAATCCCAGACAGACTCAGACTAGTGGTTTGGGGGAAGGGGAACATACCCACCATCTTCCCTGAAGTCTGAAAGGCATCTGCCATGGGAGTTTCAGGAATCACAGCCCCCTGTTTCTGCCAGAAGCACTTTCAGAAATAGTTGGGTCTGCAACTAGCCCAGGATTGACAGCAGGCCAGTAATCAGAGACAGGCAGAGGTGGATTCTGTGATGACTTTGGACGTTTGCTAACACACCCCAAGATCAAGTGCTGAAAAAACCCAGCTTTGCAGAGCAGCTTGGCCCACCCTGGGAATAGCCAAGCCTGGAGGAATCAGCCACAAACTGTGGATTGCCTGTAGCTTCAAAAAAGCAGTCAAGGGCCAGATGTGGACAGCAGCTGACACTGGTTTACACCAGACTCAGACATCAGAGCAGTATGCAAAGGGAGAATCCAGAAGGCAAGATCTAAACTGAGCTAAGACAAATCCACTTGGTTCTCTTTTCATTATCTTAACTACTTTTATTTTTCATAGCCTTTTTATTGATCTTTTTATTTATTTTTTTCATTTTCTTTTATTGTTGGTGTTCTAATTTTTCTTTCATATCTGCTGCTCTACTCTTATCTTTGATTATTCCTGTTTCCTTCTTCTCTCCTTTTATTATTTTTATCACCTTTTCTGTGTTCCTTTTCCCCATTTTCCTCTTTCAGTTCATTATGAGTAGTAGTTCTCTTTCCCTTTCTCCTCTCATAATCACTTTTCTTTCGTCTTCTCATATTCTTTTTCCTTTTTTTCCTTTCTCTGCCATTACATTGCACTTTCTGCTGTTATTATTCTTTGCTCTCTTGTGGTTGATATTGCTGTAGTGGTCAGGGAGGTTGCTTGTTTTGATTTTGTGTTGTTTTGCTTTGTTTTGCCAGCACCTACACAACAGCAAACAGCACGTGATAGGAGTTGAGCCTTTTAGCCAGCCAGATGGAGGCAGGTTACCACCAACAAATGAACTAATAATAATAAGGACAAAAATACAACAGGAGAGTCCACATAATCCACACAGAGAACATTCCTAGAGTGTCCAGATCAGGAGATCAAGGAGGCTGCACCACTGGGTCCCATAGGACTCCTAACACACAAGGCCACTCCACAAGACAGAGAGACAAAGCAAATCAATCTAATACATAGAAACAAACACAAAAAGACAACTAAAATGGGGAGACAATGAAACAACCCTCAAGTGAAAGAAAAGGAGGAATCTCCAGAGAAAGAGCTAAGTGAAATTGATGCAAGTAATTTATCAGATATAGAGTTCAAAGTAATGGTTATAAGCATACTGAAGGAACTCAAGGGAACTACAAGGAACTTAGTGGGAACTGCATCAGCATGGAAAAGACATAGAAATCTAAAATAAGAACCAGCTAGAAGTGAAGAATGCAGTATATGAAATGAAGACCACACTAAAACGAATTAAAAGCAGGCTAGATGAACCAGAGAATCAAATCAGCAAGGTGGAAACAAGGTAGAAAAACACGCTCAGTCAGAACAAAAAAATTAAAAAAGGCTAAAAAAGAATGAGGATAGTTTAAGGGAGCTTTGGGACAACATGAAATGTAATAATATTCACACCATAGGTATACTAGAAGGAGAAGAAAAGGAGCAAGGGATAGAAAATGTGTTAGAAAAACTAATGACAGAAAACTTCCCTAACTTAATGAGAGAAAAATTCATGCAAGTCCAGGAAGTACGGAGGGTTCCAATCAAGTTGAACTCAAAGAGGCCCACTTACAAGACACATTATAATCAAGATAGCAAAATTTAAAGACAGAGAGAATCTTAAAGGCAGCAAGAGAGAAGCAGCTAATAACATACAAAGAAGCTCTGGTAAGGCCATCAGCTGATTTCTCAACAGCAGGGGATTAGCACAAAATATTCCAAGTAATAAAAAGCAAGAACCTGCAACCAAGACTACTCTATCCGGCAAGGCTCTCATTTAAAATGGAAAGTAAAATAAAGAGCTTTCCAGACAAAAGAAGGCTAAAAGAATCATCTCTACCAAGCCAGCACTGCAAGAGATGCTAAAGGGACTGCTTTAAGAAGAAGAAGAAATAGAGAGAGAGACAGACAGATAGGCAGACAAAAAAGAACACAGGTACAAAGGGAAAAAACAGCAACAAATAAGTATCTATCAATAATAACCTTAAGTGTAAATGGATTAAATGCTCCAATCAAAAGACATAGGATAGCTAATGGATAAGAAAACACAACCAACATATATGCTGTCTACAAGAGACCCACCTCAGAGCAAAAGGTATACACAGGCTGAAAGTGAAAGGATGGAAAAAATGTTCCATGTAAACAGACATGAAAATAAAGCCAGGGTAGCAAAACCTATATCAGAAAAAATAGACTTCAAAAAAGGGCCATAACAAAAGACAAAGAAGGTCACTACATAATACTTAAGGGAGTAGTCCAACACAAAGATATAACTCTTGTAAACATATTTGCACCCAATATAGGCATACCTAAATATATAAAGAAAATATTGGAGGATTTTATGAAAGATATAGACAACAATAAGTCACTGTAGCGGACATTAGCACCCCATTGTCAACAATGGACAGATCTTCCAATAAAAAAAAGCAACATAAGTATTGCAGAATTGAATGACATTCTAGATCAAATGGACTTAATTGATATTTATAGAACATTTCACCCCAAAGAAGCAAACTATATTCTTTTCAAATACATACAGAACATTTTCAAAGATAGATCACATGGTAGGACACAAAACAAACCTCAATAAATTCAAGAATATTGAAATTATATCAAGCATCTTCTCAGATCACAATGACTTCAAACTAGAAACCATCCTCAAGGAAAAAACTAAAAACATTCAAATGCATGTAAACTGAATAATATGTTATTAACTAACAAATAGGTTAACAATGGGATCAAGGAAGATATCAAGAAGTACTTTAAAACAAATGAAAAGGAACACATAGCTACCCAAAACCTATGGGACACAGCAAAGGCACTCTTGAGAGGGAAGTTCATAGCAATACAGGCTTACCTAAAGAAGAAAGAAAAATCTCAGATAAGCAACCTAATCCTAGATCTACAAGAACTAGAGGAACAACAACAAACAGAGTCCAGGCAAGCAGAAGGAAGGAAATAATCAAGATCAGAGCAGAATTAAATTGACATAGAGACTAAAAAAAAAAAAAAAAAAATCCAAAGGATCAACAAATTCAGGAACTGGTTCTTTGAAAAGATAAACAAAATCAACAAATAATTCATCATATTCATCAAGAAAAAAGAGAGAGGAGCAGTAACAACTGATACCACAGAAACACGAAGGATTGTAAGAAATTACTATGAACAACTATATGCCAAGAAATTGGACAACCTGGGTGAAATGGATAAATTTCTAGAAACATATAACATTCCAAACTGAATCAGGAAGAACCAGAAAACCTGAATAGACCAATAACAACTAGTGAAATTGAAGCAGTAGTCAAAAAACTACTGACACACAAAACCCCTGGACCAGATGGCTTCACAGGTGAATTATACCAAACATTCAAAGAAGAACTAACACCTATCCTTCTCAAACTACTTCAAAAAATCCAAGAAGAGGGAAGACTCCCAAACTCTTTTTAAGAGGCCACTATTACCCTCATCCCAAAACCAGGTAAAGACACAACAACAACAAAAAAAGGAAATTACAGGCCAATATCTCTGATGAACAGATGCTGAAATCCTCAACAAAATATTATACTAGCAACCTGGATCTAACAATACATTAAAAAGATCATACACCATGATCAAGTGGGATTTATTCCAGGGATGCAAGGATGGTACAATATTTGCAAATCAGTAAATGTGATATATCACATAAACAAAATGAAAGACAAAAATTACATGATCTTATCAATAGATGCAGAAAAAGCATTTGATAAAATCCAGTACCCATTTAGGATAAAAACACTCAGTAAAGTGGGAATAGAGGGAGCATACCTCAATATAATAAAGGCCATATATGAAAAACCTACTGCCAACATCATACTCAATGGGCAAAAACTAAAAGTGTTTCCCTTAAGTTCAGGAGCAAGACAAGGGTGTCTGCTTTCACCACTCTTATTTAATATAGTACTGGAAGTTCTAGCTACAGCAATCAGACAGGAAGAAGAAGTAAAAGGCATCCAAATTGCAAAGGAGGAAGTAAAACTATCATTTACAGATGACATGATACTGTACATAGGAAACTCTAAAGGCTCCTCCAAAAACTACTCGACCTAATAAGTGAATTTGGCAAAGTAGCAGGACACAAAGTCAATATTCAGAAATTGATGACATTTTTGTATACCAACAATGAACTGTCAAAAAGAGAAACTAAGAAAAAAAATGCTATTTACTATAGCAACACAAAAATGAAGTACCTAGCAATAAATTAAACCAAGGAGGTAAGACACCTATACTCAGATAACTATAGAACACTGAAGAAAAAAACTGAGTAAGATACAAATAAGTGGAAGCATATACCCTGTTCATGGATTGGAGAATTAACATCATTAAAATGTCTATACTACTCAAAGCAATCTATAGATTCAATGCAATTCCTATTAAAATACCAATGGCATACTTCACAGATCTAAAAATAAACTTTAAAAATATATATGGAATTAACAAAGACCCCAAAGAGCCACAGAAATCATGAGAAAGAAGAACAAAGTTGGACAGATCACAATTCCTCATATCAAACTAAACTACAAGGCCACTGTAATCCAAACAGTCTGGTACTGGCATAAGAAAGACACATACAATTAACAGAACAAAGAGCCCAGAAGTAAACCCATGTGTCTATGGTCAATTAATATTTGACAAAGGCAGCATGAGCATACAATGGAGTAAAAACAGCCTCTTTAATAAATGGTGTTGGGAGAACTGGATTGGTATATACAAAAAAATAAAGCTAGACCACCAATTTATGCCATACACCAGAATAAAGTCAAAATGGATAAAAGACTTAAACATAAGCCATGATACTGTTAAAGCCCTAGCAGAAAACATAGGCAGTAAAATTTAGGATTCCCCACATAGCAATATTTTTGTTGCTATATCTCCAAGGGCAAGGAAAATAAGCAGAAGAAAAAAGAGAAAGGGACTACATCAAATTAAAAAGCTTCTGCATGGCTAGAGAAACCATCATCAAAATGAAAAGGGAACCGATCGCATAGGAGAACATACTTGCCAAGGTTACATCGTACAACAGTTTAATCTCCAAAATATATAAAGAACTCATTTAATAAATGAATACCAACTCACTCAAATTTATTGTTACTGATATGTTTGGATTGGTTCCTGCCAAACTGTTTTCTGTTTCCTATTCACTCTGTTATTTTTTTCACTTTGTTTCACTTCCCTGAAATTTTCTGTGTTAACCTAATGCTTTTGAAGTTTTATAACCTGTGTTGGCTTATCTGATTTTTTCAACACACATAGTTACATTTACAGTTTTCTATTTACATTAAGAATTAACCAAAATGTCTGTCCTCACTCCAGGCAAGTTAAGAACTTTGGCAGTATTTTATTTCCTTATTTTCCTTCTCTCTTTTGTCAAGCTCTCTTTGTACCATACCATTGGACTTAATTCTAAATTTTTATTAAAAATTTTCATTAACAAGAAGGTGAAGGGATTAGCCAGAAAACATATATACATAACGCAGAGACACAGACAGCAGTGTGGTGATAGCTGGAGTGAGGGAGTTAGGGGCTGGGTGGGGGTGGGCCAAGGCAGGGAAGCTGCAGTGGTGATAGAAGACTTTGCTTGGGGCAATGGGCACACAATGCAGTGTGCAGATGATGTTTTGATGAGTTGTACATTTGAAACCTGTATAGTTTTATGAATGAATGTCACCCCAATAAATTCAATTAAAAAACAAACAAAAGACCCTACAAATACTTATTTAGAGTGAATTACAAACCAGTTTTTTTCCTTGCTCATTACTCTTTCTTGACTCTGTCATCTTCCTTGTGGGTTAATTTCCAGGCATACTTACATCTAGCAATTCTTTCAGAAGGTAAACTTTCTGAACCCTGTGCCTCTGAAAAGGCTTTTATTTTTCCCTGTGATAGAATGATATTTCTCTGGAGAAGAATTTTATGTTCCAAGTAATTTCCTCTCAGAAATTACTGCTTCTTTTTTTAAAACTTATTCTTGTGCTACCAAGGAAAGTACAATGAATCTCAACAGGAAGCTTTTAGGATTTTCTCTGTTAGTTTCACCCGATGCTCTAGGACTGGGAATTTTTCCACTCATTTTGTTAAATGTTTTGTTTCTTTTTCTTTCACAAATTTCAGGAAATGTTCTTCGATAATAAATATTCTTTGAGTGTTTCATTCAATATATTCCTTCTGACCTTTCCTTCTGGAAGTCCTATTATTTCTAATCCCAGAAGTCCTATTATTTTAATGTTTATTCCACACCCCCATCATTTACATCTCTTTTTCTTATATCTAATGACCCTAGTTTTGGAAATATATCAAGACTCAGATGTCCAACTCATTAATTTGTTCTTCATTTATACTTAGATTGATATTCAGGGGGAGAAAATTCTCCAAGTTTGTTTTAACAATCACATATGTTCATTTCTCACATATTTTTTATTTCATTATAAAATCTATTTTAATTTCACAAATGCAGTATGCTCTCTTATTTCTCAGGATATTAATTATACTAATAAAATCTCCATTTGTTTAGTTGACTACTTCCATTTTCTCAGCTTAGTTCTTCAGTTTGATGCTTTTTATGGAGTCGAGTTTACTCAGATTTGATGATTCTAGCTCATTTGCTTACATTTGTTTCAACTATTCTCTCTTAGTTTGGGTGCATAAATGCCCACCAATTGGGGAGGTCAGATGTGCCCTTGGCTGTGGACAACCACAGTGGCTCTTCATTCCTTTGAGGTTCCCTGTCTCCTGGCATTGCCCTTCTCCATTCCAAGTGTCTGCATTCATTGCTTCTTCCTAGGGGCAAACCTCTGCTGGGAAGTGGGTGAAGGGAGGGCCCATCTACTTGGCAGGGCCTACAGCAGGACCTCAGAGCCCCATCCTGTTCTGTGTCTAGCATCACTGACCTGAAGCAGCACTGGGACACCTTTTGTTGTATCTTATTCCACATGTGTTTTTTGGCTATAGTTTCCTCCTTCCATCAAATTCCTTTCTCCTCTCTCTTTTGTTTTTGTGTAATCCTTTTTAATCCTGACCCAGCTAGGCCACACTTTGTTTTATAAAGTTATTATAAATTCATTTGCTCATTTTCTGTAATTTCCAAGAATTGGGGGCAGGTTGGGAAGACTGGAGATCACACTGTCTTGATTAATCTAATATCCGTTGCACTTGTGGAGTTGCTCTTTAACATGAATATTCTGGTGACAACAATAAAAATATATTTTAAAAAGGTATCTGGATAATAAAAACATAACGTTTGCACTTGGACTGAACAATTGTATAAAAATTCCTTATTATAGCAATGCAGTCTTCTACAAAGCTCCTCCCACCTAAAGACAGCCTCTGCTAGGTGAGATATGGTAGTCGTTAATTAAATGATGTGTTAGTAAAGTTAAGCCAAAATTCAGAAAGAGTCACATAAATTAGCAGTGTATCTATTAAAGTTTCTTTGCTGCAGAAGTAACAGCTGTGTCTTCTTTAGAAAAAAAAAAAACCTTAAAATCTCACTTTAAAAGACTAAACCTATCAACATTCGATTTGGGACAGTGCTGTGATATGAAAGGAAAAAACTCTGATTCAATGGTAGGAAAACAAGGATATTTGTAAAAGTGAGTTCCAATAAATGTCATAATGACTCAGTGGCTTTCTTTTCTTTCTTGCTATTCAAATGTAATGTTTTGAAAATGTTATTAGAGAGGACTGCATATTCTATTTTCTTGTATTTCTTATAGGAGGAAAACATAGTTAAATTGTTTTTAAAAAACTGACCTAAAAGCTACAGGATTCAGTCAACTTAATTGATATTCCGTAAACCTGGCTGAGAAAATAAAGCACATCAAGAACTTTACTATCAGATTCCTAATTTGTTTTTTCTTGTCGGCTTTTACCCTAGGTAAAAATGCTTCACATTAATTTGATTTTCTGACAGGATTTTTTACTCCAAAGCTGTAATTGGAAATCATTATACAACATTCCTTCCTAGACCAATAAAGCAGCATTTGGGACTGGGTGGGTATGGGGAGGGGACACACATATACACACACATACCACTATAGACTAAACCAGCAGTTTTATCATCACCCCAAATGCCAAAAATACTAAGTCCTGTCATTATTCTTTTACATCTTCATAACATGATGTCAGCTTAATAACTGAGCCACCAGATGGGAGTGTAAGTGAGGTAATTCTGAGTGGTGTGGCCTGATATCCTAAAGGAAGAACTGTAAATAAACCAAGGTGTGGCTGTTAGAATAAACTACCTTTAGAATTTAGATGAATTAGTTGTATACCAATTAGAGTGGCACTGGTGTTTTTGTCAAGCACATTATCCTATGTTATTGGAACAGAAATCTGCTGACAATGCCATCGCCTGAAAGTATCAGCCTTTTAACTGTGACCAATCCCTGATACATCCTTAGTCCAGAGGAATGGCCAAAGAGCATACCTGAAACCACCTATAGGTCACAGAGTAAATGGCATTTGCTCTGATGTTCCTGTGTGTCCATATTGATTTTAGCTCTTTTTTAAATGTATATTTTATTGATTGTGCTATTACAGTTGTCCCACTTTCTTCCCCTTTGCCGGCCTGGAACCTCCCTTCCCTCCAGCAATCCCACCTCCCTTAGATTGTGTCCATCAGTTATGCATATAAATTCTTGGGCTTCTCCATTTCTCTTACTATTCTTAACTTCCCCTTGTCTATTTTGTACCTACCAATTATGCTTCTTGATCCTTGTACTTTTTCCCCCATTCTTCCCCTTCCTTCTCCCTGCTGAGAACTGATAACCTTCTGTATGATCTCCATATCTATAATTCTGTTACTGTTCTAGTTGTTTGCTTGATTGTTTTTGGTTTTTAGATTCAGTTGTTGACCATTGTGAGTTTGTTGTTATTTCACTGATCATAGTTTTCATCTTCTTTTTCTTAAATAAGTAACTTTGACATTTCATTTAATAATGCCTTGATGATGATGAACTCCTTTAGTTTTATCTTGTCTGGGAAGCACTTTAGATACCCTTCCATTCTAAATGACAGTTTTGCTAGATAGAGTAATCTAGGTTGTAGGTCCTTGCTTTGCATCACTTTGAATATTTCTTGCCAGTCCCTTCTAGCCTACAAAGTTTCTTTTGATAAATTAGTCAACAGTCTTATGGGAACTCCTTTGTAGGTAACTCTCTGCTTTTCTCTTGCTGCATTTAAGATTCTCTCTTTATCTTTAACCTTTGGCATTTTAATTATGATGTGTCTTGGTGTGGTCCTCTTTGGGTCCAACTTGTTTGGGACTCTCTGTGCTTCCTAGACTTATGTGTATACTTACATCACCAAATCTGGGAAGTTTTCTTTCATTAATGTTTTCAAATAAGATATCAATTTCCTTTTCTTCCTCTTCTCTTTCTGGCATCCCTGTGATTCAGATGTTGGCACTTTTGGAGATGTCCAAGAGTCTTCTTATTCTCTCCTCATTTTTTTGAATTCTTGTTTCTTCATTCTGTACTGGTTGACTGTTTATTTCTTCCTTATCTTCCAATTCATTGATTTGAACCCCAGTTTCCTTTCCCTAACTATTGGTTCCCTGTGGATTTTTCTTTATTTCACTTTGTGTAGCCTTCATTTTTTCCCTATGCGTTTGCTGTACTCAATGAGTTCTCTGAGCATCCTTATTCCCAGTGTTTTGAACTCTGCAACTAATAGGTTGGCTATCTCTGTTTCTCTTAGTTTTGATCTGTTCTTTCATTTTGGCCATATTTCTTTGTCTCCTCAGTTTATCAGCCTCCCTATGTTTGTTTCTGTGTATTAGGTAAAACTGCTGCACCTATTGCATTGTAAGGAATGGAGCCTTAGGTATTCGTCAGTGCTGGGCAACCCATTTCACCACTCTGTGGTGCTGTATGTCAGGGAGGAGTCAGAGAGGGAACAATGCAGTTTGCTTGGCACTTGCCTCTTTTCTAGTCACTTCACCCACTTTCCATTTGTGACTGGCATCCCTCTAGCTGTTGCCCTAGTGATGTTACCCAGAGTGGGTGAGTTTGTATACATTCTTGGACCATGGGGGCCCTCTAAATGGACTCTCCTGATGGGCAGGCAGTTTCTTTCACTGCCCCAATCCCCGCTAATTTTCACTGCCAGAAGCTATGAGACTTTATTTTCCTGGCACTGAAATCCTGGACTGTGCAGTCTGGCCTAGGGCTGGGATCACTCCCTAGATGTCCCTCTGGCTTTTACCCACCACACATGAATGTGGGACTTCCCTTTCCGCTGGCCACACCCACTGCTTGGCCACCACCTCCTCGCCACCACCACACTGCATCCTCTCAGTCCCTGATCCCCATCTCTGTCCCTCCTGCCCATCTGGATGAATATTTCTTCTTTAAATCCTTGGTTGTGGGACTTCCATACAGTTTGATTTTCTGGCAGTTCTGGTTGTTTTTTGTTTTTGGGTTACTTGTAATCTTTCTTATGGTTGTGCAAGGAGGCAAAGTGTGTCTACCTATGCCTCCATCTTGGCTGAAAGTTGAACTCTTTATTTTTTTAGACACAAATACTTTCAATTCTTTTTTTGTTTGTTCTGATTTGGAAGATGAATGATTTGGTTTAGCCACAAATTCTCTTATATAATTAGTGTTCTGTGAAAATCGAATTTCTAATCTGTTAATTGAAATATATATATTGTCAGCTCTTTCTGGACCAGTACATTAATTTTATAAAATGTTTAATTTCTTCTAATATCAACTCAATTGCTTTTAAGCTTAATTCATGAGTGGGTTTTCTGTGTGTTTGTCTCCACTGTTACTAGTAGAGAAGATTTCTTTTGTTCTTTAAAAAAAGAAAAAGAGGGTATTCTGGGAGAGGAAATTGGTTAAAATAAATGTTCTTTTTCCTCAAAATAATAAGAGTAAGTGACACCAAAGACTAAAGTTTACTGCAGAGAGAAAGAGAGGGAGAAAGAAAGAGAAAAAGAGAGAGAGAGATGGGGTGATGTGAAATGTTACTACTGGAGATGAAACCTGTGTTTTTTCCTCTGCTTCAGCGGGATGAGAGCTGAGTATCCCTGGGGAATCATCTGAGTCCCCAGAAGATGTGGGTCTCACTGAAGAGGATGACTTTTCACTGTTGCATGGATGGTCTGAACTTGCAGAAATGAAGGAGTGGGGGGGTCAACAAATCTCTTTGGTTTCAAAATTTGGGATGCCCTCATAGGCAGTCAAGCTACATAATCAGGAAGGATATTTGAATTGGTATTTGTATTGGGGTCAGGAAAAAAGAATTGATTTGCTGGTGATGGACCTTTTATCTCCAGAAGATAGGCAAAGAAGCCTTGTATATGTTGTCAAAGTTCTGGACCCCATCAAAGCCATTTTGTTTGTGAGGGGAGTGGAATTTGCTATGTAGTGTAAGGGTTACAAAAAAAGCAGCCTAATGCCTGTGTCGATCTTGGAGATGAAAAAGAGATGCAGTGGTTGCTAGTCCCTCAAGGAGACGTGGAGAGACACTGGGCACTTCCAGGGTGACAGGAGCCTAAGAGAAGAAGGACTGTGGACTGAAGGGCCTGAGCATTGGTGCTAGCCCTAGAGAGGTCAATGGTCGGCCCTGAGAGTGTGGGATCCCTTAAAGTGTCATCTGCCTTCATAGGCCACCCTGACCTGTGCCACAGTCTGGACTTGAGAGACATCCTTGGGGCAAGAAAGAGCAGAGCTGTCATCCACAGTGGAATTCTAGCTTTCAGCAGTGAAAGACCCTGATGTGGCTGCAGGGCTAACAGCAGCAGTGGCAGCTCAGGTTGCAGGTCTGATCTCTTTCTTACTGAATCTCTGTGCATTTCCCGGGCAATGCACCAGAAGTGGGGAGCCCAAGAGAGCAATATTGGCCTTCTTGTCACTCAGGTACATAGAAGTTCCATCTTGTTTTGATTTAATTTGTTGTGATCAGAGAGATATGACTGTATCTCAAATGTGTTATGGAAAAGTTTCTCACAGTTAATAGTTAAACCACTGCTATTTCACATCCATTATGAAATTATATTTAATGTTATTTCATTCATTCTCATTGTAGTATTAGAAAAATATTCTAAACAATAGGACCTGGTGTTCTGATTACATGTACTTATTGCAAAAAGAAAGCAAGGTGAGAACCAGGAAATTTCTAGAATTTCTTCCCTACTTATACCACCCTATGAATTTTGACTTTCTGAACCTATTGATATTTTTTATTTGAACTTATGAAAATGCTGCTTGATTAATAGGACATATCTTAGGGACATAGGACCCAGAAGAAAGCACACAGCTCAGAATGGCCATAAAATACCACCACCAAACCATTCTCATTGCTTCAGGTCTCTTGTACTCTAATCTCAGCTCCAGATTTCTCTTTTAAAAATATCTCAAAGATAACTTTTTATCCCCTAAACAACTTTTAAAGATCAGAACCATATTCCACTGAAAATCAGATAAACACATCGCTGAAAATCAGATAAACACATAGCTAAATCTCAGATTTCAGGGAGACCACTGAAAGTTTCAATGCAATAGTAGTGAAAAGATTTCATATTCTATACAGTTTGGAAAAATACTTTCTCCCAGTACAAGCTGAACAAACAAAGATGAGATAAAAGTGATTCAACTGAAGATAAAAGGTATTTACAATCACAAATTTTTATACGCATAAAATACTCGATTACTAATAAATAATGTTTAGGTTAAGTGTAACCTTTTTGGCTTGTCTATTCTAAGAATCATCAGTATTGATTTAACTATATTTTTCTATTTAACAATATGCATTTAAAATATGTCTAGTGACATAAATGTAAGTGCTATACACAGCATGGGAGATAACAATTACTTACCCTGTAGGCTGGCTCTCAAATTCTTCTGACCATTGCTCCTGAATATCCTCTGTAGAAAGATCTACATCCCGGGTGGTGGCAAAATTAAACTCAGTGCCTTCATTTCCATGGAAATAAATGGAGTTCCCATCTGACTGACAGCTATACTGTAGGTAAAAAAGAGAGCATGGGGTGGCTTTTGAATTGGTTTTGTAGCTGAATCTGTCTTACTCATGTATAATTAGAATTTTTAGAAAAGTCATATTATTCTTTCTAAGATGGAGTCTAAAGTCAAAAGAGCTTGTTACCTCTTTTTTTGTCTTAATTCAATTACAATTTCTTTCTAACTTACTAGGTTATTATAAAAAAGAAGAGGCCATTTGAGCTTTGCCACCTCAGCCTTCAAGTATGAAACAAGAATATTTTAATTGGAGTAATTTCCCATCTTCAGCATAGTCCTTTTTGTGAGAATTAGTGTGATAATGATTTGTCATATATTTTCAATATTGTAATTATAGGATAAATTGCGCTGACCTTTTCAATATTCCATATATTTCTAGCTTGTCATTCAAGCCCTTCGCAATTTGTCTGTAAATGGGATATGAGTAGAATAGCCAGCTAATCAAAACATGGAATACAGAAAAGGTTAAAGTAATCCCTGACATGATCATATATTCTCAGCTACCTTTTGAGTGAAAGTTTCTGACTAGACCTAAGAAGTGCATGATATCCCCAACAAGGAGCTGAGAAATCACAAATTTTGTTACTGTCCAAAAGGTTTCTAAAAAAAAATTTTGTAATAATTTTTTAACCTATTATTTTGTTCAGCTTAACATGAATATTCAAAGGCAAGAGCAAACTCTGGAGCTGAGTAAACTGAGTATTTACTTTTAAAAAATTAACTTTTTATTAATCATTTTTGGTAATAAGTCATATATAAAGAAATACTAATAAATGAAAGATCAAACATCCTTTTAAGCCATATATACTCTTAAAATGAAACAGATATGAAAAGAAATAGCTGGGAAGAAAATATCAGTTAGAATCAGTGACTATAAGTTCTATAGGGCAGGGATCATGCCCATTTTACTCGGCATTGTAGTCCAGATCCTGGCACAGTGCTTGGCATATAGTAGGAATTCAAATATATTCTTTGAATAATTTAATAAATTAATGAATGAATGAAATGGTTATGCCTTTTCAGGTAGTAAGTCTTTTACAGAGAACTCATTATATAGAAAGCATTAAGGAAAGTACTGGGAGGAAGGGGTATATGAAGTAAAATAATACATAAACTTTGCTCTCAAAAAAAAAAATCCCCGTCTAGTTGAGATACATCAAAGATAGGTTTCAATGCCAGGCAACATATGGAAAGTGCTAATGAGTGAGAGAGGATTGAGATCTCTGTGTCCAGGGCTGGTCTAGGTGAGCAGGTTTCATAAATGAAACAGGCTTTAAAATAATTTAAAAAATCCAAGCTGGAGGACAAATATGAATGAATGACAAAGGTGGCAAGTAGGCATGATTTTCAGAATTAGACTGTAGCCTGACAGTATAGGACCTTAAATGGTAGTCTAAGAAATCTCTACAACATTCTGTTGGCATAGGTTTTCTAGAATGGAGGAATGATGTAGGCAAAGAAATGCTTTATGACAATTAAGCTGATAAAATCAGTTGGGGAGGAATCAGACTTCTACATTGAAAAGAGTAAATAAAGCTTTCAGAAGTTCCTGTATGTACAAGTCAAAGCATATAATATTCAGGGAGTCATTTCACAGTACTAAGGAGTTTAGGCATATCCAGTGGGCCTGTATGATCTTACATATATGTAGTGTGTGGCATGTACCACCTGCCTTAGAATCTTTTTCACACCACAATGCATACAGGTTATTCACGGATGCTAAACTGAGCTCATTATATGCACTCTTTAAACCACACTCATTGATTGAAACTAGGATTCAGTTTTATTTAATAGTAAATAGAAACTGTCAAGCTATGAAAATGCAAGTATCCTATACTACTGTGCATCCTGTAAAGACAATAAATGCTAAGAAGAATAACAGATTACTTTCTTAATAATAAATCCACTGAGCTGTAAGTTTCACAATTATCCTTATATTCTGGAATCCTGAATAACTGTGGCCTATGTCTGTCTGGAAGTAATATAAGGACTCTGATATCAATGCAAACAATACATTGTCATTATCCAAGGAAATGGCATACATGAAATACTTATACATGTGAAAATAGAATAATTTCTATTACAATTTAAAAAGATATATTTCTGTAATAAAAATAATGACTAACTTAACACGAAACCTTGGCTAAACATCAATTTAATCATTTCAACTTTGGTTTTATTTACCTCAGAATTGTTTAACACTTTAAGGCTGTGTTATACATAATTATGTTTTACTACTCCAAAATTTATATTATTAACATATCTGATACATAATTTAGTTGAGGCTGAAATTTTATGTAAAAGACCAAACCATTATAAAACTGGATATTATATTGTTAAACTTGTTTCACAAAATTAAAATGTCTTGATGTTTCAGAAAACTAAAACTATATTTTAAGTATTTATATTAGTTATTTTGCTGTTATAAAACACATTTGCTAGTTGGAGAAAACATTTGTAATTGTACTACTGAAAATTCTCTATTAAATATACATTTTGGTCACTATAACTGCAATAGTGTTAGCACAGGAAACACAAGTAATATTATATTTACCATACCAAGTATGAAGAAAGCAACCTGAAAAAACTTAACACTCACTTTGAGTATGAACTAATTTTCATACCAGTAGGGTCTAAAAATTAATAGGATCTGTCTTTGGCAAGTTCCACAAAGGATAAAATGGTTTAGTTTTTTGTAGTTTTATTATTTCCATAGGGAAGAAAATGTTCTTTAGCAATCTGTAGTAAATTCAAACAAACAGGGCAGTGGTTTGTACCAGTCAGTGTTCATTTTGCACTGAAAACATCTTAATACTGTCTGTCAAGTTTAAGGGAAGAACACAGCTTTATTCTCTCTTCCCAACTAGACCCAATGTCCTTTGGTTGTCAAGAGAGGGAAGTATTGCTCTTTGAATATTCTCTTCTTCAGAGTCTTAGTGCAATGCCACAATATCAAAGAAAGATTGTGACACACCCAAAGTAAACAGCCACAGTTCAGGAGGAGGTGGCTCAACCTTCTCCATCTCATAGCAAGATAGGGCTGCCATTATCTGGGTATCAGGGCCTGGAGATGAAGGGAACCCACACCCAGATGGCTTGCTCTGCTCCCCACCACAATGAAGAAATCAGATATGATTTCTGTCCCAGCCATTCTGAGTAGAAGCCAATGTTTTCCAAGTTTGAAATCAGGGTAATATAAGGCAGCTAGGTAATATTAGGACTACAGAATAGGGGACAGTCTGTGAAACTGGTAAATTCCTAAGATAGGTGAGCAGTAATGGGCCAAATGAGAAGCTGATTATATACAGCACTTGTATGTAAGAATTTTGTGAAGGGTAGGGGCCCAATTCAGGGTTCTCATTCTGAGGATTCCTAAAAGAAGTACAAGGCAAGTTAGAGTTTCCTGTTAATTCTATTTTCACAGAGGCCTCAATGTTTTAGAAGTGGTCTGGTCTCACAGCTGTTCTCCACACTAAGAATTTATGCTGACTGCTTTTGGACTGAGGTGGAGTCCCTGGGTCTCAGCATGTTCGATATTGCATCTCTGCATCAGAATGGGAATCATGGCCTGCTTGATTACGTAGAGCTTGTTTGGACTTTCTCCTAGAATTCACTTCAATTGATTCAGTACTTATAAGAATCAAGGAGATAAAGACTGGAAACCAAAAACAATCAAGACAACAAAGAATAAAAACTCAGTTACTGTCCACAAGGAGTTTGGGGATTGGAATCACAATGCACGCTCTAGTACTTTTCTCTGCTTAATGGCTACATGATTTTGTACAAGTCATTTAACCCCTCTAGGTCTATTTCTAGGCTGTAGAATGGGACCAATATCTATTCCATAGAGGTGGTGTTAGAAGCACAAATAATATATATGTGGAAGTGTTTTTGAAATTTCTAAGTGTTACAATATAATTATTTTATTTCTGAATATGTGCATTTTTCTAGAAATAAACTATTATATTCCAAACTCTTAGCAGTAGGTGATAAAAAAATTGAAGGTGATTTAAATCTATTTTTAATTGTATTTCTCATTAGAATAATCATCAAAATTCTTCAGATCAACTTAAAACCTTCAGTAAAATGTAGGAGAATATTTTCCACAATACAATATGGTAAAGATACTGCATATACTCATTCATTTTCTGTGCAGATAGAGCATCAATTGGAAATTTAAAAGTCCTCCTAATTTTGGGAGATTAACAAACATTGTCCTAAGACAGGAAAACTTAATAATGCAAGATGTCTCTTGTCACTTCTCTTACTGATGCATTGTATAACATCAATGTACTATGTTGGAAATTCAAACAAAATGTGCATTGAAAGTATGAAAAGAATTTCAGAAAATTGCTCTCAGGGATTTTACTACCCAGCTGTTTTTGTTCAGCATCTATGCATACTCGTGCCATTTATATGCAACAGCAATTAAAATCTAGACAACTTAAAAAGACAGTTAAATGAGCTCTTGCTATGATAAAAACAAGAATGTTTTGAAATTTAGGACTATTTTATTTTGACTATAGTAAAAAAATCTATCAGGTCTCCTTGAGAAAATTGTTACAAATAGTATGTGACTTCCTGAGTCATAGCTTTTGATTGACTTATGGTGAGTATATAATACACAATTAGCATTTATTCTGCGTAAAATGAAAGTATAAATTCTATAGATGGTTCTAAATATCTCTATTTCTAGCTCACCTGATATACATTAATTATAATTATTTTTATTTTTTTGCATTATTCTAGCATTGATCAATGACATCCACTTTTACTTTTAAGTACTGCAAATGACCAATTATTAAAAATCCCTTTAGTCCTTATTTGTTTCTATTTGTCAATCAAAAATATTTTCCTACTTTGTTGTTAAATGGGTTTCCTTTACTTGAAAAGCAGAACACAGTGTAATCAAGTGACAAGAATTTGCCATTCAGAAAAGCATCAACAGGAAACATCAGTGCAAATTCCTCAATATAAGAAGTCCTTGGCAGGAATTCAGGACAGCATTTTTCTAAGGTTGTTCCCTATACTCTGCTGAAAATGTTAATAACTTCACCTTTGTACTTGTAAAAATACTTGCAATCACCTCCACCATAGCTTAATTAGGTTTTCATCAAAGATGAACTCTAAGGCACCTCTTAATATTATCTCCCTGGGGTCTAATGGCCCTGATGATTCTTTCAAGCATCTGTAGTCTTGCAGTTTATTTTTTTACAATATCCTTTTTTGGTTGAAGTGAGTATATTGGGCATTTGGGCAATGCCAGCTTGCAGAGAGCTGGTGGCAGATGGAATGAAATCTGCCTGGTATGCTTTCCCCTCCACATGAGCAGAGCGCCATCCATTTCCTCCATTAAGGAGTTGTCACTCAGCCCACCCAGCTGGAAGACCGTTTTTGATAGCCAAGCTGGCTGGTGGCAGACAATTCAGATACAAAGTGCAGTTTAAAAGGAAGCTAAAACATCATTTGTAGGAAAATTGAAAATGCATGGCTTCCACCACAGCCAATTTTTTAATGACTGTAATATTTTAAGTGATTATTTTTGCCACTTCAGATTGCTCCTTAGAGAGGAGAGAGAGGTTTTTTTAATTAAAATCTAGGCAATGCAAACAGATGAGATATGAGGAGCAGAGAAAAGAGAAATAAGATAAATAAAATTAATTAAAATGGCATTGTTGGCAGAGCCATAAATTAACTACTTTTTGACTGGAAATAAACTCATATGTTGGTATATGAGTTTCTGGATTAAAATGAGATGTGTGATTGAATGGCTGGAAATTCAGTGACTTATAGCCTACATTTCATTGTGTTTCCTAAACCTTTCACTATGCTATATATCTTTACCACGTAGAAATACATATCTCCTATATCCTTGTTTAATCATCTTTAAAGGTACAGACTTTCATATTGTTAAAAAAATCAAAAAAGGAGGAGAATGATTTCCTTCATGAAGCAAAGTGTATTTCTGTCATTTTTAATATTCAATTTCTAGGATATTTAATGCCAGTTAAAAAACTGAAAACTTGGCTATGAACACAGTCCAGGGGCAGGAGGGCTGAAGTACATTTTCTCCAGTCAACACACTAGATACAACCATGGTGAGTGAAATTTAGGGAGCTTAAAGACTATTTTTTTCTCATTATTTCTGGATTAATTAAATATTCACATTTGAACCACTTTATACTGAGATTTAAAAAGATTCCACTTATAATATATTTTGTGACAAGTGTATAATTATTTGGCAATAGTTATGACAATTCTAAAATGGCAATAGTGACGGATTTAAATTGGAGTAATGAGAGAAAGAATAACAATGTAAAACTCCATAGGGCAGTTGTTAACCTTGTCGATAGGAATCAACTTGATTTTCACAGTGTCCTAGGTTTTCAGACTTGCCTTCTCAAATTAAGGCCACACATGCCAAGCACAACATGGAAGGCTGCAAGATACTGAGGAATAAAAGGGCCTGCTATAGTAAACATACTTGGCTATGAAAATGAAAGCTGTTTGATCTTGGGCAAGCTACTTGGCCTACCAGAGCCTGTTCTTCAATCTGTGAAATGGGGGTAATTGTGAGGATTAGATGAGATATTATAGGTAACATGGCTACTAAAGACTGGTGAATTTTAGGAAATCAGTTAATGTTAATTCCTTCCTCCTTTTTGTTCCATCTTTGTTCATTCATTTAACAAATCTTATTTTAATGAATGTCACTATGCAAGTTATTGTTCTGTGTGCTGTCTAGGTACAAAACTGATGGAAAATGTTACTGTGTTGTGAAGTCCACATAGAATAAAATAAATTTCACTTACTGATTATTATATTAAGTTAGTAATTAACTATATCAGCTTCAGATCAAAAACAAACAAAAAAATGGTTGCATTAGGCAGAGAGGCTCTTGGGAATTGTTTGAAGAGTTATTCTCAAAAGAATTTGTCAAATTTGTTTGTTTCTGTGTTATTGCCACTCTTGTCATGGTGATTTGGCTCAATTCCATGTTTCACTAATGCTATTCCACATTAATTACTGCACAAACCGGCTGCATTGGGGGGGAATTGTGAAAAGCACACTACTTACATTTAACCCTTCATCCCCAAAGTACTCTTATTAGCTTGGCAAATTATATTCTGGCTTGTTCTACAATATCATGTACCCAGCTATTGGGGGAAACATGACAATAACAGTAATGTGATCCAAAGTGAAGAACATCCCAAGCAAAGGGAATTTAGGTAGACAGCATGCAATTAACCAAGCTGGAATCTGGCCAGAAAATCATAGTTAACATTCTGATTCTTAATAGAAAAAGACATGGGAACATGGTCTAGCTACAAGTCTTACTGAGCTCAGGTTTATCCTCATTAGAAAGCCAGGACTCAAGTTTCCAGACCAGATAGTTTCCAGTACAATGATTTGTAAAGCACATTTCTGGAAAGCATATCTGATTTCCTCTTGTTTGTCTTTATAATCTAAAAAAAGAAAATCATTAAATGAATTGTTGAAACCACTTTCTGGGGTGCTCAATTTCTGAGCACTATAGTAGGCAAATATTACTCTGCCAGGGGGTTATATTCCAAATAGCATTTTGAAAAATGAATTAATCTTTGAGTGTGATCATCTCTTTCACTATTTGTCTTAGTTTTTTTTCCATTAGCCTCAACTGGCATTAAAACTTCAAATTTTCAGATGAGTTATTTATATGTTTTCATAATTTGGAAGTATTGATCTTTATTCTCCATTAATGATTCAATAATTTGTGACAATAGTATTAGGCAGGTGGCAGCAGAAGCCCAGAATGGATGATTCAATTCTTATTTAGGACTGGAGATCTGCCTAGTGTCCACTGGGACAATGAATTTGGCAAATGCATAATGTGTAAGAGCTGTAAGAAAATTAATAAACTCTCTTGTTCTGACTTAATGCTTCTCCTTAATGGGTTGTTAATTTACCCAATAGCTGTTATCTTAATTAAGGCCTTCAGTGTTTGTTAAACTAGGAGATTTGTCATTACTGGATATTTATCAACAATAAATGTTGAAAAGAGAAAGCAGTCTGTTTAACTGAAAGTATAGTAGTAGAGAGAAGGTTAAGATATGACCATTCTAAATTCTCTATACTTAATTACTCCAAATTCTTGGCATAAATTTAAAAAATTTAATAAATTACTTTTTAAGGGAACTTCTTTTAAATACATATGATTAAATCATAGCCTATTATAAAGACAAAATCTTTATAACAGAATCTGTGTCATTTAGCACTGATTTACTTCTCAACACAAGTTGATATAAATGTGTAGAATGTATAACCTGGAATTCTTTGCTAATAACACAACAAACTAGGATAATAAATAGAAAAATATTAGCAGGTGCAGGCACAGCAGTCTGAGTGGGAAGATTTCTTTAAAATTAAAAAAATAATTGCAAGTAACAGTACCTGTCTCAAAGTGATCTGCATTTAATCTGTGGGTCAATTCTGAGTTGACAGAAGTCAGTGATTTATGCCTTCACAAGCTGAGAGTAACCAGCGTAGCTGAGCAGCTACAAATTTTATTAATGGTGAGTGAGCAAAGCACTCTTTCTCTCCCTTACACACAAACGCACACAAACAGATATCAAGTAGTCATAGATCATTCATATTTGCAAAATACATATTTTGGCTACCACTAAAGATGAGAATGAACAAACAAAAAAACAAGAAAAATGAAGCAGCTGCTTGACCAATATTCGCCTCCACGGCATAATGATCCATTTGGAAACTGCTTCATGGGGTACTACCATTAAAGGATGAGGGGAAAAAACCCACAAACTGAAGTCTGCTCACAGCTCTTTCCTAATCATTTGTCCCTGGGTTCTCTTCTGAGTACTTCACTGCAGCTTTTCTCTTTGATGGTGAGTCATGGAAAGTAGGCAGCTGCAGCAGCTTCAGGCTGACCCTTCAAAAACTCACATTTAGTGTTTTCCTTGAACTTAAAATTAAGGATATTCTCAGATTGCAGGATGTGTCTGGGGAGTTGGAAAAAGATGACTTTGATGAACTTGTTGAGATGTTTCAAGAATGATTAAGGAAAATAAAGCACTAAACATCCAAGGTCTTTACAGATACCAAATATTCATCTACTATAGATATAAACCTTGGATGATACATAGGGTCTTTCTCATAGTGCTGGTATCTACAAAGCATTCATAAAATGTCATCATTACTACTATTCCTATTATTATTTATTACTATGATTACTGTTATTTATTATTATTATCCAGTATCCATGCTACTACAAGTATCATCCTGGATATGAGAATCCTATGCAAGGTGAAACACTGATTCTTGATACTATCGTCGTCGTCGGCAGCCATCCGTCTCGAGAGACGATGGTGTAGCTTCTTAAGAGTCTATCTGCACCGTCGAGAATGGCTGTGCAGTCCGACTCGGGAGTGACACGGTATCTGTCTCCTCCCGTGTTGAATCGACATTTTGCGATGAAGCTACAGAGCCTGGGCAGGGTGATATGGAGGGTCTGCTGTTGCCCATGCAGCAGACCCCCCCTCTCTTCGCAGCTGAAGGATCCAAGGGAAAGACGGAGTCAATACAGCTTGGGTTCAGGTGCGCCGCAGGAGTTGCCGGTGTTGACTACAACGTCAAACCGCCTTAGGGACTCCGGCTCCTGATTTTCTGTCGGGGTTTACTCCCTTAGCCTTTCCCCTGAAGAGGTATGCCGCAAGGCAGTGGAGGTTTTTTGGAATCAGAGTTTTCCTTCTCTGATGTGCCCTGACTGGAAGATCTTGTTAGTACCTTGTAAAATAGAAGTGACAGTTGGAACTCCTGTTTAATTTCTGATCTTTAAAAATAAATTTTTTATTTATTGATTTTAGAGAGGAAAGTGGGTAGAGAGAGATAAACATTGATTTGTTCTTCCACTTCTTGGCGCATTCACAGGTTGATTCTTGTATGTGCCCTGACTGGGGATCCAACCATCAATCTTGGCATATTGGGAGGACACTAACCAACTGAGCCACCCTAGTTTCTGATCTTAAAAAGAATGCTTTTAAATGATTATCATTGGTCTGAATCTTAAGGTGGCAGCAGTGGTAGCAGGTGCTCTTCGAGTCTTGATACTATATATAACCTCAAAAGAAGGGGCCAAAAAATGAGTTCATTTCCTTTAAACTCTAATGGCAAAACCAAGACCACTGTCACCGAGTTGGAGCATCAGAAGTTGCCCTGAGATTAATCATTTTGCCACTACAAGCAGGAAGAATGTGCCTCCCATTCTTTTTTTTTTTCCCCTAGGACACCGAATTGGAACCTTTCTTCACCAAAATTTTTCTTTTTTTTATTTAAATAATTTTTATTTTTAAATTATAATTGATGTACAATATTATATCAGTTTCAGGTATATGCCCCAGTCAGTGACAACATTGCTCTACTCAGCAGAGCAATAATTTAGAATTGAAGGACATATAAAGAGCTTCCCAGAGAAGAAAAAGCTGAAGGAGTTCATCATCACCAAACCAGTATTATATGAAATGTAAAAGGTTTGTTATTTTTTAAGAAGAAGAAGAACAAAAATATGAACAATAGCAATAAATACATATCTATCACCACTGAATCTAAAAAGCAAAATAAACAAGAAGAACTGAAATAGACTGATAGATACAGAGGACATTTTGACAGTTGCCAGATTAGAGGAGGTTTGAGGGCATGGGTGAAAAAGGTGAAGGGACTAAGCAGTACAAATGGTAGTCACAGGATAGCCATGGGGATGTAAAGTTCAGCATAGGGAATATAGTCAATAATATTGCAATAACTATGTACTGTGTCAGATGGATACAAGATTTATCAGAATGGTCACTTAGTGAGTTATATAGTGCCTTCTATTATAAAATGTGGCACAAACACCCTCAGCCACCTGACAGAGAGAGGCACTGCCACACTGATGGCAGCCAGTATGGCAAGAACTATTCTCACAACTTCAAATGAGCTGTCAGAAATCATATACAAAAGTTAAAAGAAGAAAACTTCTGTAAAAAAAGGCAAGTCATCACAATCAATATCTAAGACAGGTAATTCAATATCGAGAGGGTTTCAGGCTCCTTGCCTTGCTGAGTCCATGATCTGCTACTCTGGGAGATTGCTAATGGGGATGGTGCTTTGGGAGCTTTAGGACTTGCAGCACTCTGTTTATTGGCATTTAGAGCCTCACCTACTTGGTTAGGGATTTGTGGGAAATAAAAAATCATGATAGTAATTAGAAGCATGAGAACGTGGTGTGCCTTTTCTTCAACATGGGCAGGTTCTGTGAAAAAACATAGGAAGATGAGTCAGGCAAGGCCACGAACTTGTGAGAAGGGAGGAGAAACCTGACGGCTGTATGGGAAGAAAATATTAGTTCTGTAACCTCTTATAGTCCTCCAAAAGCAAAAAGCACAATAAATATAAGGCCAGATTCAGTGTTAGAAACTGTTTCTGTTACTCATCTATTTCATATTATTAATAACTATAGAGCCAACAGTTGGTAATGGCCTACTACCAACCCAGGGCAGATTTAAACTGGTGTCCTGTAACTGCAATTCCCCAGATCACAAAAATTCCTTAAGGTAATTACTCTATTTGGTCTTATGTCATTCTTCCCAACTTGAGACAAACAAGGGCAGGCTTAGATGAAATGGATTAAATATTCCCAAGAAAATTGAAAAAGAAATCTAAGAAGACAAGGAGAAATATGAACTCCAAATGCCAGTTACCCATCTCTTTATTATTTTATCTGACACTCTCAAACATTATTTTCAAACTCATCATCTGGACAGTTTACATACTCACTCCTCTATTCTCTTGTTTTATGAACAGCAGAACTTAAAAATCATTTGTTGTTAATAACAAAAACTACTAATATTAAAACTTCAAATTTTAAGCATGGCATTGAAACTTAATTCCAATGGAAATTATTTTTGTTGCCAAAGGTTACAAATATGAGTATTATTTGTGTCCAATGTAATCAATTTAGTGCATTTCATTTTGATATTACTTTAATGACATATAAGGGTGACATAATTTGTGAAGTCTATATTTTTTCTACCTTGTTTCTTTCCCTTGCCTCATAATTGGAGCTGTCAGCTTAATCCTTGGTCTCTACTCATTTTCCTCTGTATTAAATTCCTTGTGAAAAACTTATTTGTTCTTAAATTTTTCAATGAAAAAAGCATGTATTTATTAAGTCCTTTGTATATGCCAGACACTATCCTAAGGGCTTTACATGTATTTTTAATTTAATTATCATGACATTAGTTGCATGCTGTTATTAGTCCTGTTACAGGTGAGGATACCGAGGAACTGAGAATTTAAGCAACTTGCCTGACACTGCGTGGCTAAAACTCATAAATGGTGAAGCCAAGATATGTACCCATATGGTTAAGCTGATTATCTTAACACTTGTGCTATAGCCAGTCCCAGTCACAATATTTTTACTTGCCTTCAAGTCATCTCTGAATGTGAAATTCATGTTCTTTCCCCATAAACTAGTGCCACACACTGGAGATTCAAAAATGGTTGGAATAGTTCTTGAGCTTAAGAAGCTAACATTCTAACCAGGAGGAGAAAGACATAAATAAAAAAATAAAGCAATGTTGTAAATGCTCTCATAGAGGTGTATGTCCAATGTAACAGAATGTTAAAATGGAACTAATTTTGTTCTGGTTTTCGTTGAGGCTCCGAGAAAATAGGTGGCAACTCCTCCACACTCCAGTGAAATGATGGACCAAATATAAGGACCTAGCAAAAGAAGTGGTAAAGGGGCTCAGTTATCACTCATGTTAAAGGTACGCAAGCTTGCAGATGGTGGAAGTAGGAAGCTGAACAACAAAGACACAACTTCTTTAGAGAGGGTTGTTGGTGAGCTGTGAGTCCCATCGATGCCCATGTCATGGGAGGAGGGTACCTTCTCCTCTCCTCAAGCCTGGTGTACAGGACTTCAAGAATCCCACCTGGAGGTTGTGCTTCATGGGCTTGGACTAGGGCCTGGAGCTTCCTGGCAGGTGGCTGGTTAGGAAGAAGACTGCATTTAAAAGTAATTACTCTCCTTCCAATGGTGGATCCAAGATGACTGTTTACCATAGACTAGGCTTGGACCTGCACACACAAGAGACAACCTAGTTTGTCTAAGACCCTGCCACCAAACCACTTCTTGAAGGAGCAAGGAGCCCCCAGTCATTAGCCAGATGTCCCAGTGGTTAAGAGTAGAAGCAGACAGGAGAGATGTGTCTGCTAACATTAGACTGCTGATTTCTCTTTCTTTGGTGTCTCACCACTCTCATTCTCATTCGCCTCCCAGGCAGGTTACTGAGAACACCTCCTGCCTCCATAAGGGAAATATTCTAATAGTCCTATCTCAAGTTCACTTTAGGTTAGAAGTTAATATGTGAGATGGACCGGTAACTAGGATTGTGAAAATTAAATCAGCTGTGGAAGAGAAAGAAGATACAGAGTTTGATCCGAACTTATTAAATTCTAATGTATAACAATCAGATCAAGAAATATGAAAAAAAAAAAAGGAATCTTTTCACTTATAGCCAGAAAGTGATGGGGAAGAAAATGAGAAGATAATATAACAAATAGATGGATATTGAGAAGAAACAAGAAAACAGAAGCACATCAATTTATATTTACTACTTTTAAGAGCAAAGTCATGTGGTAACTGAGATCAAGACCAAGTCAGTTTCCTGTATTTGAATCCTGGCTCTGCCCCTGGTGAGAGATATATTTTGGACAAGTTACTCAACACCTTTATGTCCACTTTCAATATCTGTAAAATGGGGTTGACATAGTACCTTCCTTATAGGTTTACAAGGATCAAAATATGTGAGATGATATATATAGGGTTGGCTAAAAAATCCATTAAGTTTTTCTGTAAAATAAAAGACACCTTTTTCATTTTAACCAACAGCTTTATTGATATGGATATTTTGACTATGTTGGCTATCTCTTGCTATTGGCTTCTAACAGGTAGAGGCCTGAGGTGCTGCTAAACTCTTCCAACGCATAAGACAGCCCTGCAGCAAAGAATTATTTGGCCAAAATATCAATAGTATCAAAAAACTTCGCAAACCACTTTTGACATATTTGATCCGTCACAGCACCTTCTCCATACACTGCACAAATATTTTCTGGCATTTCAGTTGAGTTTTTACCTTTCTTGAAAAATAAAACATAACATGCTGAAAATGTGTATCGTCTCCGATGTTAAAATGGCTGCACAAAGACTCATCAATTTGGATGTTGTTTTAAATGCATAGTGATATGACAGCTGTCACAATACTATCTAACAACATTGTTTCAAATGAAGTTAAAGACAACTAAGCACCACTAAAGCCGTCTTACAGAAAAAACTAAATGAACTTTCACATAAAGGGAAGAAATGTATTTGCCTTTCTGTGGTTATATTCTCCACATTCAGTCTAGTACATGGCACAGTAGCTCCTCAAAAATATTCATTAAATGGATGAACAAATGTTTTTGTAACAATGATTTGCTATCCCTAAAAGAGAAGGTAGCATAAAAAGAACATTGCCTATTCCTTTATTAGTAGGTTTAGTAAGAATAGTTATCTTAACCCTGGCTGGTGTGACTCAGTGGACTGAGTGTCAGCCTGAGAGCCAAGTGTCACTGGTTCAATTCCCAGTCAGGGCACACGACTAGGTTGCACGTCAGGTCCCCAGTTGGGGGCGCGAGTGATAGGCAACAACACAGTGATGTTTCTCTCCCTCTCTTTCTCCTTTCCCCCCTTCTCTAAAATAAATAAATAAATAAACAAACAAATAGATAAATTATTATTTTTTAAATTATTTTTTTTAAAGAATAGTTATCTTTGTATAAATTGTTTTATCGAGCTTTAGGTATGACAGCAGAGAAAGAACAAAAGAGAGATCAAACCTTAACTGTAGCTCCTGGGAAGAAAAGCCAATTGCCCGTGTCTACTGGATCAAGACTATCTTCTAAAATGACTTGTCTGTGAGCTGAGTTGATGATCAGGATGTTATCTAAGGCCCAGCACGCTTCATACACTTCACCTGCATGAAGATTTTCCTGCTTCCACTGAAACTGGACGTTCTCTCCCTTGGCATCTTCAGGAAGGTAGAGAATGTGGATGATCGTGCTGACATTCGAAGGGGCTCTGGAACATAGGTGAGAGGAATTAGAGCCACTTTAGATCAATTTTGTTTCTTAATTAAGATCACAGTTTCATTAACTTAAAAATATTATATACATTACAGATTAAATACAATCCCATAGCTCTTAAATCTTTATTGTATGCTGATTATTAAGATGTTCATATTAAGTGATGACAATTTAGATATTAAGTCTCTTCAAGAAGTTTACTTTTAACACAAGGCAGGCACTAAGCTAGAAAAGGAATAGTTCAAGAGAAAAGAGCACATGTTTTCATGGCGCCTGTAGAAAATCACAGTGTATCCAGCACAGTTTATTTTATTTGATTCTAAGAAAAAAAGGAGAAAAACTATAAAGTTAGCTTAATTTATGAATCTTATTTTGGAATTTTGGATATATTAGAGATAACTGCTTGCTATGATTCATAATCAGTCTTTACATAATAGTTATTTTATTTCTACTAACCTGATAGCTTTTTGTTTTGTCTATATGAAATGTGAGATTTGCCATGGGAATTAAGAGTTCTATAGTTCTTTATAATATCATGCAGATTAATGTTTTAAAACTTGATGTAATTTAACATTATTTTTATATTATGTGTGTTAGAATCTAGGCCCTTCTATATAATACAGTACTTTTATTACACATTTTATTCTAGCAGCCTAGAAACCTGTTATAGTAAATATAAAGCTAATCCTAGCTTTAGCTAGGATTAAAAGTGGTACGAAATGCAAACTAGTAGTACTCTTGGCTTACTATAAATCTGTTTTGAAAGGACTGCAGAAAAGACATAATTTTCACTTGCCAATAAAGTACACATATATCTGTAGAATTGTCAGTATAGATTATAGATGGTGTACCTTACATTGAGGGGTAATCAATTCTCCCTTCTTTTAAAGTGTTTCATAATAACTATGTTTTTGGCTTCAAAAGAATTTAAAATGATGAAAATAATATATTTTAGTTTTCAGAAGTGATTGAAAATATGTTCATTCTGATCACTAAATGGTAAGAAAAATTTGCATATAATAGTTTGATGCATGACCTAAACTTGAAAATCTCCTTTAGTAAAAAGCCAAATGAAATCAGCTGAATGTGATCTTTATATGTTGTGATTAAATGTATGTGTACATTCACTATTTATCATATCAAAGCATGTAGTTCTTTCCCAGCAACAATTTCAGCTACTACAATTTATCTTAATTATGATATACAACTATTAGAGAAAAAATGGAGGTATGGA
Organism: Furipterus horrens; assembly: GCF_987537825.1. Lineage (NCBI taxonomy): Eukaryota > Metazoa > Chordata > Mammalia > Chiroptera > Furipteridae > Furipterus > Furipterus horrens. The sequence goes on from NW_028327179.1 coordinate 49,846,380, forward strand.
CAAAATTTCTAATATTTATGCTGCCTTGCTTAAGCCATGTATGTAAATAAGTATTCAATATGAATGCATTTTCATAATAATTACTAGAAATAGAAGGAATAGCAAAATGCTGTGTTATAAAATTGGCACTGCATGTCAGAGCTTGGCTTATACCAAGTATCTTTAAATTATATGTTATCCTGCTAGAGGGGAAGACAGTCTAGTAAAGTCTATGAATTGGAATCACTTTTCTCAGTTTTCGGTTAGACTAGAACTTATATTTGTAATTTTTTTCTATTTTAAATACTACTAAAAACTTCAGATAGGCCGGTTTAGCATTAAAGACTAAGAACCTAATATGTATTGTTCCCCCTAAATAAATCATTTTTTCAACATGAAAATATAGTATGGAAAATAATATATGAAAAAAGACAACTACAAAACTTACAGAAAATGTTCCACTTGAGTTATACTAATTTAAAAAGTAAACCAATCATAATAACTACCTTATAAAAGTTTAAGGTATTGTTTTCCTTCTAATAACTTACCATACTTGAAATAAAATATCCATTATGAATTTTGCTTTATCATTTAATCTATGCGGAATTAGTAAACATAATTTGATTCTTGCTAATTTAATCACATTTTCCAACTTGAATGAGTTTCTTCTTCAAGCATTCTACCTCATTTTCTTATTGAGGTTTTTTTTTAAATAAGTAAAATGTAATAAATTATTACAAGTTGCATCATAACTATGACAATAGAATATTAGAACTGATCTTATAGCAGTTAGAAGGAAAATGACAGAACTAGAGATTAGAAGCCAAAGAGCCAATGGCTATTAACTCACTATCACCACAGATGAGAAGGAATTTAGGTAGTAATCTGATATATTCCTAGGCCTATAAAGCAGGCCATAATCAGGTCACCTAGAGAGGTGGGTGATGTAATTTTTTGGAAGACTCCATCATAAAGGTTATTATTTCAAATGGGCCTTTACCAAAAAATAAATAATATCTAGAGCCATCACTGACAGTGGGAAGTTCCAAATGGAAAATGAATTTTAATAATACCTCTTCAAATAGGGTATATCATGATACGTGTATCCATGCAATTCAACATAATAATTAGAGTACTTTTAACCATAAGGAATAAAGTCAGTAGTAGAATGAAGGTAAAAAGGGGAGGAGAAATCCACCTACGTCAGAATTTACGAAAATACTTTAAATAATAACAAACCTAATTGTCTCAAGCTGAATCCAGTCTGCAGTATTATTCTTGGAATATGATACGTTGATGTCCGGGTCTGAATAACTAAAGCGGCATGAACCTGAACCTGTAAATAACAATATGTTTCAAAGTTAAAAAAACAGCATAAATACATATTATCCATAAATATTTTAGATAATTTTATATCCATTTAGATATCTATCTAATTGTTTCCTCATTCTTCTAACTAACTTGAAACTTCTTGTGAACTTTTCTGATATTATTTGATAAATAATTTTAGGAATCAGAAAGAAGGTGAACAAGCTAAACTGCAGATTTATTTAGAAACACACAAACTTCTAATTTGATTATAAAATAAGCACTTAAGTTCTATGCCAAGAAATACCTATTATATTATAGAAAGGTTGATAATGCATCACTAGTTCTTGCAAGTTAATATCAATTAATAGTGATTGCATTAAATGGTATGTAAGTTGTTACACTGAATGAGAACTAAAAATACCCTTTTCTCTCTGTGTGTTATTTAAATGATGAAATAGTATGTGAGAAACTAAAATATTGTAAATAAAATTCAAGTACTAAATGAATAAGAGCTATGGAAGATATGACATATTATTCTATTATAGCTCAACATTAAAGATTTAAAAGAGGGACATTATGACCCATTGTGACTATTTGGTAATTATTTCCCATTACTATTTTTTATATTGGAAATATTACGACCAAAGAAAGTTTTAAAACTCTGGTAAAGATTGGTTTCTACCTTTTTAATGAATTCATATGATAAGACATAGTATGACTGTACTTTTAAAGATCTTTGGGTACCCAAAACAGTCATGAAACATACGCCAAAAGTTTATTGTAATTGAATAGCAGTGTTTAAAATACTACATTAAAAACAAATGAACCAAAAGGAAAAGACATGGTGCAATTTATGTCTAACCTTTCCTCATCTGCTAGAGGAGTCTTGGTTTCAGCAAATGACATCTGTTAGATTTTTCCATTTGTAGCACTCAAGAGTTTCAAGTTTTAATCAGACTCATTTATTTTATTTCAGTTAGTGTTTAGTACAAGACTAGTTAGTCTGCAATCATCAAAGTTGGCCACGTGCTAAAAGGCCCAACAGCAGTTTTCCTAGATTTATTCTCACTGCCAAAACATAGGTGAGAAAGCATGAAAGGAAAAGTTTTTAAAGAAAAGCTACCCAGTAACCCTGTGCTCAAACAGAAACCTACCTTATGCCATTTTGATCATTACTAAATTCTACTGTTCATAAGCAGCTGCTTAAAATAAATATCAAACTGTGGGACTTGAAATGGAAACTGCCAGGAATATGTGAGACAAACTGCAACACAAACAAGAATAAGGTCTGGCAGACAATCTGTTTATTTCAAAAGAAAAGTCAAATTAGCCTAAAGAATTTAAATGGAATTTATGTGCTTCCTTTATGCTGTATATACCATGTACTCAAAAGCAAATATATAAGGTGAATCCTTGAAAAAGGAAAGGATAAAACAAATGATAACCAAAAATATTCCTTACTGAATTCAATTCCTTATAAATTGTTTACAAACTGAGAAATGATAAGGAAAGCTGATAAACATCAAAATAAAAATGTGGGTATAAATGGGTGGACAAATACTACATAAAGAGATGCTGAGATCATTTGACATTAGGTAAATGTAAATTAAAACCACAGTTTTCCACTACATATTCACTAGAATGGCTACTACCGAAATGATTACCAACACCAAGTGTTTAAAATGTGGAAGACATGAAGTCTTACACATTCCTAGCAAGAGTATAAATTACTCCACATTGGTTTAATTGATAAACTTTTATCTATCAATCTTTCTTAATAACTCTGGTTAAAGTCTTACCAATCTTGACTCATTAAGAAAATAAAGTGACCAGCCAAGATGGAGGCGTAGACAGAGATGCTGTGTCTCCCTCCCCAACTAAGAAGGAATACAACTACATCAAAACTAGAAACAACCAGAAGTTCCAGAAAACCAAACTGCATGGAAGTCCAGCAAACAAAGATATAAAGAAGAAATACTCATCCAGAGATGTAAGAGGAGTGGAGCCGGGGCGGAGAGGACACCGTGTGGTGGCAGCAACAGTGGCAGCAGCGACAGGCCAGTGGAAAAGCACAGTCACACATCTAAAAAAGTCAGGAGGAAAACCTGGGGAGCTTTCCCAGCTCCTCACTGTATCTCACAGCTCATGGTCCCAGCACTGGGGAAAATCAAGCCTCCTTGCTTCTGACTGTGCAGGCTGCTGGGGGTTGGGGTGGAGGCAGAAACTGCCGGTCTCAGCGGAGTCCACTTGTTTAAAGGGCCCCAATGGTCCTAGAATGTCCGCAGACCTACTCACTCTGGGAACAATGGCCAGGGCAGCAAATAGATGGGCGCCAGCCCAGTGCTGAAGTAGGAGAGGTGCCTGGAAAAGGGGCAAGTGTTGGGCAGGTGGCATTGTTCCCTCTTGGACTCCTCCCCCACATACAGCGCCACAACATGGTGAAACAGGTTACCTTGTACTGATGAATTCCTAAGGCCCCACCCCTTACAATGTAACAGGAGTGACAGCTCTACCTGGGACATGGAGGCAAATAAACACAGGAGCCTGTCAGAATGAGGAGACAGAGAAGTATGGCCCAAAAGGGGGAATGGATCAAGGTTCCAGTGGGAGAACTAAGCGACGAGGAGATAGCCACCTGACAGATGAGGAGATAGACAACCTAACAGATGAAGAATTCAAAACACTGGTGATAAAGATGCTCACAGGCTTGACATATATGCTTGAGTATGGCAAACACATAAAGGAAGAAGTGAAGGCTATGCTAAGTGAAAGGAAGGAAAATCCACACAAAACCAATGGTAAACGGAAGGAAACCAGGGTTAAAGTCAATGATTTGGAACATAAGGAAGAAAAAAGTCAACCAGTGCAGAATGAGGAAGCAAGAATTGAAAAAATGAGGAAAACTTCCCAAATTTTATGGACGAGATGGACATACGGGTCCGGGAAGCCATTTCCCAACTCTTTAGTATAAATGCTGTAAGTTCAACATAGAAATTAAAACTGAGATCTAAATGAGTTATGTGTTTGTTTCTTAGCAACACTAGTATGTGTTGGTGGGGAAGAGAAGAGTTTCCTTGTTAAGAAAAAGGTGGCACTCTGAAGATAACAAGACAAATCAATGTAAGAAGATACATTTCATAAGGTCCATGCAATTGCTAGAGTGGAGCTGAAAGTTTGATTTTGCAGTTCTTAGCATCCAAAGAAAACAGAAAATCTCATCAGTTAGAGTTTTAATAGCACCATAAAAAAAAATAATTCCAGTAACTCAAGGGAACATTATGGTTGCTATGAATAGGTCTATGTGCATGCCCACTTTACAAGGAAAGAAACAGTGGCAAAGAGAAGTTAAGAAATTTACTCAGGGACAAATGGGATTCAGAACTGGACAGACCAGAGAGAACTCATGCTTTTGACTACTACTTCACTATACCGCTTCTGATGCAAAAAGCACATTTAATTTTTTTCTATGTAGTGCTACATTTTCACATGGTCAGAACATCTTGGGACAGGATTCTGTGCTGTTACTTCTTCTCAGGCTCGTGACTCAAGGCCATTAATAGCCCTATTTTTGATACAGAGAGAAAAGCCTAAAGGACTAAACCACCTCTAGCCTGAATACCCTGCTAGTCATCATCTCAGTTTTCTCCCAGGTTTCACTGTAGGACAAGATCACAGCAAAACTACACCAAAAAGAAACATCACATTTACTTGGACACCACCTTCTCTGCAGGTTCCCTGATCATTCTTCTCCTTCCCCTGCCCAAACCTGTGGACCCTCCTCCTACATATTCATTAAATCTATACTTTTCTTTTACCATCAGCACCATCTGTCATCCAGATCAGTGTGATAACTCCTAACAGGACTCTCAGAACAAACACAAAAGGTTAACCTTCTAAAGAATGTTTTTGTCACTTGCTTAAAAAATCTATACAAGGGCATTTTGAAAGAGATTAAAAAAATTAGTTGCATTCCCAAAAAAGCAATATTCTATTTCCCAATTTAGACCATTTTAATTGTGTAAAAAGTGTTAACCTGATGTAATATTGCAGTGTGGATTAAATATAAGATACCAATGTAGTTCACACTTGTATTTCAAATAACAAATTCCATAATAGCTTGAAAATCTGTTTCTGAAACAATCATCTTAATAAACAAAAATAATATTTAATAAAAGTCTAAAACAGTACCTGTTACTTATTATTTGAAAATAAAGGAATAAAAAGAATGAAAAGCTTATTCTTATCTGGTGCCTTCCTTTTTAAAAATATTTTTTGATTTATTTATTGTTTTTCTATTACAGTTGTCCCACTTTTCCCCCCATTGCTTCCCCCACACCACCCACCCTTTTTCTCACAGTTAATCCCCACCCTGTTATCCATGTCCATGGGTCATTTATACTAGTTCCTTGACTAGATCCTTCCCCTTTATACCCCCCACCTCCCTGGTCTCCATTAATCTGCTCGTTGTTTACATGCCTCTGGTTCAATTTTGCTCATTTGTGTTGTTCATTAGTTTCCTGTATTAGGTGATATCATATGGTATTTGTCTTTCATTGCCTGGGTTATTTCACTAAGCATAATTCTCTCTAGTTCCATCCACGTTGTTGCAAATGGTAGGAGTTCCTTCCTTCTTTCTGCTGCATAGTATCCCATTGTGTAAATGTGCCACAGTTTTTTGATGAACTCATCTACAGATAAGTGGTGCCTTCCTTTTACTGTTAGAGTCTGATCACTGTAATTCTAACACACACACACACACATATTTAATAACATTTATTTTTAAAAGTTAACAATTACATATAATAGAAAACTGAAAAATGCAAGAAGCAAAGAACAAAGTCATCCATAACCACAAGCAGTTTACAGTTGACATGTCCTAAGTCCCCTGTGTATCTACACAACTATTTTTGTGTAATTAAGATCACAAAGTTATAAATCATGCGTTTCCACGCATCATGAACATTTACTATTTCAAAATCTCAAAACTATATGAGTGTTCTGATTACCAAGAATACACTACACAACTCAATCTGGAAAGAAAAAAAATGCAACCCTGCCTTTCTTGGAGACAAAAATTTCATAAAGGATTAAAAGAGCAACAAACCCCTAGATAAAGATATTGGCTGTTACAATTAAAGTACTGCATTCCCTTAATGTTCAATTAAAAATAGGATAAAAAGCAGAATACACAAAATACAATGCTTCTAATATAATTTACTATGATTTGTACTTTTAAAATATTAGCAAAGAGGCAAGCTTGGAATGAAACACTTTATAATGTATTCCTACAGTATAACCAAGAGATGCACACACATCAATGGTTATCATCACAATGTAACTATGAATACATCCACATATATCCCTCCCTCCATACTTCCTCCTCCACCCATGCTGCCAGCCCAGGGAAGAAGTCCTGACGTCTGTTTCTGAGATGGTTTAACAATTCCATGTCCAAGATGCTGATTTCCTATCAATTGTTAACAGAAAGATATTTACAAATTGGCTAATTCACTAGTTGTACTTTTTATCATATATGGTCACCTCAGGACATCTAAAAAGCTCAAGATGTTGCAAAATAATGAACCTTGTCCACAATAAACACAAGTACTTTACAAAAATGCACATATAGACCTAGGTTATAACCTAAAACTTTCTTCTAGATATAGAGATACTAGCAAAGAGCCCTTCCCTTCACACGTCCTCTTCCCCCCTCCACCATTTCAATGACTAAATACAAGACAATCCTTCCTAAATACTAAGAGAAGGGAATTTATAAAGGGACTGTTTTACTGCCTATACTTTTAATATACTTTGGGTATTAAGACTTATTTATCCTTGAATATATAGCAACATTAACTAAAATGCAACAATGGTTAGACAATCTGAATTTGTCTTAAGACTCACGGGCACAGAACCCTTCTCTCTGTACTTTCTTCCCTCCCCCAATGAACAGTGAGCATTCTCTCTAAGACATCCACATTTAACAATTCCATTCTGCAAATACAATTATTCCTATGAACTGACAGAAAAAAAATACTTAAAGGATGTTACTTTAACTCTTTTAACATATGTTGTGCACTTTCAAGCATTGAGAAAGACCAAATGTTTCAAATAAGGATTTAAGTTTGTTCACTATACACATAGTAGCATTGGATAAACTGCACACAGGAGCTCTAAACTGAATGTGTCTTCTAAATAGGAAAGAACATTCTGGCCTAGAACTCTTCCCTTTCTCATCTCAGTCAACCCCATGGACAAGTATAATAAGCATCTGTAATGCTTAGAAGGTGTTTTAACAATTTCTCTTCCTCAAGTTTTCAGAGTCTTTCCTAGGAATTTAACACAAACTGTACACAATATATTTGTTTACTAACTACTTTATCATACACTGGCAACCTCTGTAACATCTAGAAGACCAGATGTTGTAATTAGGATGTTTGTCATTCATATATACTATATACACAGCTAAGTAAAACAAAATGCACAGGCACATGGGAAGATGGTTAATCTTGCTTAACTATAAACATGCTGGTATAAAGCCCTTTGTACTTTCTTCTCCTTCCTCTCTGAACCAGCACAAATATAATAACGTGTACTGCTCATAGGTGGCTTGATCATTTTGATCATCCCATTTCCAAAACCCAATAATTAAAATTAATTTTAATAAAAGGAAATCTACAAAGGTATTATTTTACTACCTCTACTTTTAACATACTTTTTGCCCTTCTAAACATCCAGAAAGACTAGTGTTTCAAAAAAAAGGACTTAAGTTTGTCCACTATATACACAGTAGTGTTGAATAAACTACGCACATGTAACAATGGTTATATCTGAAAGTGTCTTCTGCATAGGAACGTTATAGTCTGGAACCCTTCATTTCTCCCTATTCCTCATGTGTCACTTAGATGTGATTTCATAATTTCATTTCCAAAAGTCCTTTATAGAAGATGGTTTTTTGATGAATTTTAACACAAAGTGTACAAAATAAGTTAGTTTACTAACTCCACTTTTGCCATATATTGGCAACCTCTTTAATATCTAGAGATTAGATATTATAAAATTAGGACCTATTTGTCCAGTATATTCACAATATATACAGTAAAGTTAAATGAAATGTACATAACATAGGGCAAAGGATAAGCTAAACTAGCAAAACATCTTTTTGTAATTTCTTCCCTCCCACCTCCCTCTAAGCATAGAGTATACTGTTCAGAGAGGTGGTTTAACAATTCCATTTCCAAGACAGTATTTTCTATCTGGTTTTAAAAGCTATTTATAAGAAGTGTTATTCTTCTATATCTACTTCTAAATGTATCAATAACTTCTAAATATCTAGAAAAGCTAGATATTTCATATTAGAACTTACTTGTCCACTATGTACATAGCACTGTTAAAATTGCATACTCCTAATAATGGTTATAATCTGAATTATCTTCTAAAAATGACCATGTTGGCCTGAACCATTCCCTCTCTCACTCCCTTCTCTCCACCACCAACCCAATGGACAAGTACAAGCATGTGTAATACTTAGAGGTGGAACAAATTCATATCCATAAATGATTTACACAAGACCAGCTTTCCTATGAATTTCAACAGAAAGTTACAAAATGTGCTAACTTTACTAACTACTTCGTCATACACTGGCAACCTCTTTAACATCTAAAAACTAGATATTGCAATTTTAGGACTTATTTGTCCATTATGTACATTATATACAACAAAACAAAATGCACATAAGGTACAAAAATGGTCTTATTTGAAAATGTCCAAATATCAATACACTATCAACACTACCTTTTTCCAAGTCTTTGCCTCCCAAACCACTGAACAAATATAGACTATGATATACTGTTCACAGAGGTGGTTTAACAATTCTACTCCCTGAATTCCTATAAATTTTAGTAAAAAAAATATTTACAAAAGTGATATTTTACTAGCTCTACATTTAACATACGTTGGACACTTCTAATCATCTAGATGGACTAGATGTTTCAAATAAGGACTTAATTTGTCCACTACATACACAGTAATTTTGAATAAACCACACACATGTAACAGTTACTCTGAAAGTCTTTGAAATATAAATATTATAGCTTCAGAACAGCCTCCCCCTTCTCCTGTTCCTCTGCCAACCATGTGGGCTATAACGCTCAGATTTTCAAAGACAATCTTTTCTAGGAATTTTAACACAAATGTACAAAATGTATTAGTTTCCTACCTCTACTTTTGTCATACACTGGCAACCTCTTTTAACATCTAGAAAGACTAGATGTTGTAAATTAGGACTCATTTGTCCACTATATACACTCTATAGACAACTAAGTAAAACAAAATACATGAACATAAGGGATAATGGTTAATCTTTCCGCACTTAGAAACACACTCTAACAAATATTTTATTGTAACATTGGTCTGACCTATGAACCACTCTACTGAATTTAAAATTACAATTGAAACTGGCATCAACTTTTATCCCTGATTATATTTAAATAGTACTATGCCTAATATAATTTAGAAAAAAATAGATAAATAACTTTCTACTTTTGTTATAGGGAGTTAAGCCAGGATGACTGATGTGTCATTCAACTAATTAATCAATGAGACAACCAATTACTAAAAGTATTATGTTAGCAGTACATGTGAACTCAAAAGCCTAGTTACTTTCTTGTGATTTAGTCCCACTTTTCTTTGGTTTATTATTTAGGAGAAAATAGTAAATACAGACTATTTGAATAGCATTTCCCACTTAAGAAGCAAACCATCATTTAGTACTGACATTTGCATAAGGCTCTTGCAATGAAACGATGCAGTCTAGTCAGCATGGTTCTTATATTGGCTGTATCTTCTGCCAAGCCAACTCTCACACAATTTAGGCCTCTACTCAATGTCTACATCTTCAGAGGCCTTCCCCTGGCTACCTTTAATATAATGCTACCCTCACTTGCTAACTCTTGATTTATTTTCTTCATTCAATTTATTACTCCCTGACATATTCATTTGGTTGCCTCCTCCCATCAGAATGTTAGGCTCCACCAGGGCAAAGATTTATTTTGCAAATTTTGTGTCCCCAGTGCCTTGAGAGCTGCTTCACACAGAAGGAGGGCTCAGTGAATAGGTGCTGAATGAATAAAATAGATATAGAAAAGACTTTAAAGTCTAGGAAGTGAGTCTTCTGGAAATACAACAATACCATTATTGTTATTGTTGTTGTTATTATCATTATTATTATTATCTCTTTTGTACACTGCTTTTCAGCAGGATAAGGAGACGGGGGTGACCTATAGCCTCTGTTCACCAGTGTAGAGACTTATGCTCCTCTAGAAAGAGCAAGAGGAACAAACAATAGGAGTCAAAAAAATGGGGAGACAGAGAAACAACCTCCCATCAAAAGGAAAGGTAGAATCCCCAGAAAGAGTGCTAAATGAAATAGAGGGGAGCGAACTATCAGATATGGAATTCAAAACATGGATTATGGAGAAGCTGAATGAGCTCAGCGGAAACTTCAAAGAACTCCAGAAAAACTACAAGGAACTCACAGAAAATTACGTGAGCATGAAAAAGGACATAGAAGCTATCAATAAGAGCCAGGAGGAAATGAAAAATACGATCTCTGAATTGAAGAACACAGTAGAAGGAATTAAAAGCAGGCTAGAGGAAGCAGAAGATCGGATCAGCGAGCTGGAGGACAACCTACACAAAAACTCCCAGACAATGCAACAAAATGAAAAAAGACTGAACAAGACTGAAGAGGTTCTAAGACAGCTGCAGGACAACATGAAACGTAATAATATCCGTATCATAGGAATTCCAGAAGGAGAAGAAGAAGAGCAAGGGATAGAAAACCTCTTTGAAAAACTAATGACAGAAAACTTTCCTAACATGACGAGAGAAAGAGTCACGCAAGTCCAGGAAGCACAGAGGGTCCCAATGAAGAGGAACCCCAACAGGCCCACCTCAAGACACATCATAATTAAAATGGCAACATTCAAAGACAAAGAGAGGATCCTAAAAGCAGCAAGAGAAAAACAACTAATAACATACAAGGGTACTCCAATAAGGCTATCATCAGATTTCTCAGCAGAAACACTACAAGCCAGAAGGGAATGGCAAAAAGTATTCCAAGCAATGAAAAACAAAGGCCTACAACCTAGAATACTATACCCAGCAAAGCTCTCATTCAAAATGGAGGGTGAAATAAGGAGCTTCCAAGACAAAAGAAGGCTAAAAGAATACATCTCCACCAAACCAGCAATGCAAGAGATGCTAAAAGGTCTGCTCTAAGAAGATAAAGAAACAGAGAGAGACAGAGAAGAACACGAGTACAAAGGGGAAAAATGACAATGAATAAGTACTTATCGGTAATAACCTTAAATGTAAATGGATTAAACGCTCCAATTAAAAGACATAGGGTAGCTGAATGGATTAGAAAGAATGACCCACATATATGCTGTCTACAAGAGACCCACCTTAGAACAAAAGATCTACACAGACTGAAAGTAAAGGGATGGAAAAATGTATTCCAAGCAAATGGACATGAAAAAAAAGCTGGGGTAGCAATACTTATATCAGACAAAACAGATTTCACAGCAAAGTCCATAAAAAGAGACAAAGAAGGGCATTTCATAATACTTAAGGGAAAAATCCATCAAGAAGATATAACCCTTATAAATATATATGCACCAAACTTAGGAGCACCCAAATATGTAAGGAAACTTTTGAAAGACTCCAAGAAAGATATAGACAACAACACACTCATAGTAGGGGACTTTAACACCCCATTGTCAACAATGGACAGATCTTCGAAGCAAAGAAACACCAAAGATATGGAGGCACTGAACAACTCTCTAGATCAAATGGACTTAGTCGATATATATAGAAGTTTTCACCCCAAAGAAGCAAAATATACATACTTCTCAAGTGCACATGGAACATTTTCAAAGATAGACCACATGGTAGGACACAAAACAAGCCTTAACAAATTCAAGAAAATTGAAATTATATCAAGCATCTTCTCAGATCACAATGGCTTAAAATTGGAAATCAACCTCAAGGAAAAAATTCAAAAACATTCAAACTCATGGAGAATGAATAACATGCTATTAAATAATGAATGGGTTAACAATGACATCAAGGAAGAAATCAAAAAGTTTCTGGAAACTAATGATAATGAACACACAACAACCCAAAACCTATGGGATACAGCGAAAGCAGTCCTAAGAGGAAAGTTCATAGCAATACAGGCCTACCTAAAAAAGTTAGAGGAATATCTAATAAAAAATTTAACCCTACAGCTACAAGATCTAGAGGAAGAACAACAAGCAAAGCCCAGATCAAGTAGGAGGAAGGAAATCATCAAGATCAGAGCAGAATTAAATGACATAGAGTCTAAACTAACAATTCAAAAGATCAACAAAAGTAGGAGCTGGTTCTTTGAAAAAATAAACAAAATTGACAAGCCTTTAAGCAGGCTCATCAAGAAAAAAAGAGAGAGGACCCAAATAAATAAAATCAGAAATGAAAGAGGAGAAATCACAACTGATACCACAGAAATACAAAGGATTATAAGAAATTATTATGAACAACTGTATGGCAAGAAATTTGACAACCTAGAGGAAATGGACAGATTCCTGGAAACCTATAGTCTTCCCAAACTGAATCAAGAAGAAGCAGAAAGTCTGAATAGACCAATAACAGCTAGTGAAATTGAAGCAGTAATCAAAAAACTCCCAGCACACAAAAGCCCTGGACCGGATGGCTTCACAAGTGAATTCTACAAAACATTTAGGAAAGAACTAACTCCTATCCTTCTCAGACTATTCCAAAAGATACAAGAAGAGGGAAGACTGCCAAACTCATTCTATGAAGCCAGTATAACCCTAATTCCAAAACCAGGTCAAGACACAACAAAGAAAGAAAACTACAGGCCAATATCGCTGATGAACATAGATGCTAAAATCCTCAACAAAATATTGGCAAACCGGATCCAGCAACACATTAGAAAGATCATACACCACGATCAAGTAGGATTCATCCCAGGGATGCAAGGATGGTTTAACATTCGTAAATCAATAAACGTAATACACCACATAAACAAAATGAAAGACAAAAACCACATGATAATATCAATAGATGCAGAAAAAGCATTTGATAAAGTACAACACCCATTTATGATAAAAACTCTCAGCAAAATGGGAATAGAGGGAGCATACCTCAACATAATAAAGGCCATATATGAGAAACCTGAAGCCAACATCATACTCAATGGGCAAAAACTGAGAGCATTCCCCCTGAGATCAGGAACAAGACAAGGATGTCCGCTCTCCCCACTCCTATTCAACATAGTCTTGGAAGTTCTAGCCACCGCAATCAGACAAGAAAGAGAAATAAAAGGCATCCAAATTGGAAAAGAGGAAGTAAAACTGTCATTATTTGCAGAGGACATGATAGTGTACATAGAAAACCCTATAGACTCCACAAAAAAACTACTCGACCTAATAAGTGAATTCGGCAAAATAGCAGGATACAAAGTCAATATTAAGAAATCAAAGGCATTTTTATACACCAACAATAAAAACTCAGAGATAGAAACTGAAAGAAAAATTCAATTTACCATAGCAACAAGAAAAATAAAATACCTAGGAATAAACTTAACCAAGGAGGTAAAAGACCTGTACTCAGAAAACTACATAACATTGAAGAAAGAAATTAAAGAAGATACAAATAAATGGAAGCATATACCATGCTCATGGATGGGAAGAATCAACATCATTAAAATGTCCATACTACCCAAAGCAATTTATAGATTCAATGCAATCCCTATTAAAATACCAGCAACATATTTCACAGACCTAGAACAAATACTTCAAAAATTTATATGGAACCAAAAAAGAGCCCGAATAGCCACAGCAATTTTGAGGAAGAAGAACACAGTAGGAGGAATCACAATACCTGATATCAAACTATACTACAAGGCCACGGTAATCAAAACAGTCTGGTACTGGCATAAAAACAGACATATAGATCAATGGAACAGAATAGAGAGCCCAGAAATAAACCCAGGTTCATATGGTCAACTAATATTTGACAAAGGGGGAAAGAACATCAAATGGAGTGAAAAGAGCCTCTTCAACAAATGGTGTTGGGAGAACTGGACAGGGACATGCAAAAAAATGAAACTAGACCACCAACTTACACCATACACCAGAATAAACTCAAAATGGATCAAAGACTTAAATGTAAGCCGTGATACCATAAAAGTCCTAGAGGAAAAAATAGGCAGGAAAATTTCAGATATCCCACGTAGCAACATTTTCACTGATATATCTCCTAAGGCAAGGGAAATAAAGGAAAGAATAAACAAATGGGACTACATCAAACTAAAAAGTTTCTGCTCAGCTAAAGAAAACATCAGCAAGATGAAAAGGAAACCAACCATATGGGAAAATATATTCGCCAATGACATCTCAGACAAGGGATTGATCTCCAAAATATATAAAGAACTCATACGACTCAACACCAAGAAGACAGACAACCCAATTAAAAAATGGGCAAAGGACCTGAACAAACACTTCTCCAAAGAAGACATACAGAGGGCCCATAGACATATGAAAATATGCTCAACATCACTAGCCATCAGAGAGATGCAAATAAAAACCACAATGAGATACCACCTCACACCAGTCAGAATGGCCATAATCAACAAATCAACAAACAACTTGTGCTGGAGAGGATGCGGAGAAACGGGAACCCTGGTGCATTGCTGGTGGGAATGCAGACTGGTGCAGCCACTATGGAAAACAGTTTGGAATTTCCTCAAAAAACTAAAAATGGAACTGCCTTTTGAACCAGCAATTCCATTACTGGGATTATATCCGAAAAATCCTGAAACACCAATTCAAAAGAACCTATGCACTCCAATGTTCATAGCAGCACTATTTACAATAGCCAAGTGCTGGAAACAACCTAAATGCCCATCTGTAGATGAGTGGATCAAAAAACTGTGGTACATTTACACAATGGAGTTCTATGTAGCAGAAAGAAAGAAGGAACTTCTACCATTTGCAACAACATGGATGGAACTAGAGAGAATTATGCTTAGCGAAATAAGCCAGGCAACGAAAGAAAAATACATTATGCTGTCACCTATTACAGGAAACTAATGAACAACACAAACAAATGAGCAAAATTGAACCAGAGGGCATAAGCCTATGACCGCATTACCTGAGTGATTGTCTGTACGCATAAGCCTCACTTAATCCTCTCTGCAGCGCTGCCTCCGGAGACTCAACAGTTTGGCTGAACTAAATGGCTGGGTTGGTGAAGAATGGGGTGGTCTGTGGGCCTCACTTTAAAACCGGTTTCTCTTTTCTATCCTAATGGCTTGGACAGAAAGGGCCCAGAGGTCTGAGAGGGGGGAAACATAAACTATTTCCCTCAGCCCAAACTAAATAAAATGGGCAAAAGGGTTTTGGACAGGAGAGATGTGCCTAGCACACCTTCCTCCAAAGAAGCCCTTTTTTTTTTTTTTTTTTTTTTTTTTTTTTTCTTCTCCTAATGTGGAACATTGAAAAATTAATCCCTGCCTTTTGCCACCTAGTAGTTATGGATTGAATGATGCTTTTTAACCCTTTTTGCCAAATCTGTTGCCCCCAGAACACAACAAGGATGCCAGCCTGCTAAACCAAGCACGCCGTTGTCCGGAGACAGCCAACTGACCTGGAGTCTGCACAATCCTTCCCCATGTGGGAAGGCCACCCTCCCCTCCACACCCCCACTGTTATTAGGGATTTCTGGACCCAAGGGTAGGTAGGACGACGACCATGTCCAGCTTGAAGCAGCTAGAGGAGCTTGAGACCTTCGCCCATTATCCTTTACAAGATTACAAAGGGTCTTAATATCTGAGAGGGAGGGATAGTTATTTTTTACGAACCATGGGTATGGACTTGGGGGGGGATGCTGGGGGAGGGAGATACTGGGTGGAGGGGAGTAAAGGGGAAAAAATTGGAACTACTGTAACAACATAATCAATAAAATATACTTAAAAAAATATATATATATTGTGATAAAATTATGTGTCTAGCAGAGTAAAGCCAAAAGTAAGAGTGCTTACTCTTAGCATTTAAAAAAATTAATTTTTAATGTATCATGACATAAAGAAAAAAAAGACCTGAATATCTTTCTGTTTGTATATCCTAATGCATTTTAACTTGTTAAATGCAAAGGATGAAAAGGGAGCTCTGTTTGATATAGAAACAAACATTCTTTGACCAGCTTAGAGCTTCTATTTATAACTAAGCATTTACAAAGTAGGCAGAGCTTTTCTTTCCTTGAGGGGGAAATCAGTGTGTGCTTTTCCATGTTTGGGGTCATAGTGATATGGTAGGAAGAAAAAATCTAAGCCACAGGCCAAATTATTTAGAAGAATTGTGGTATGACTCCTTTAAGAACATTTGCAGGCATTAAGTTTAAGGACATAAACAGTAACCTGGATAACTGATCTGTAGAATTTACCTCTGCACATAATTTAATATATACCAGAATCAAATTATATTTTACATTTATCCTATTCTATAAACATAAACACAATTGTAATGCTAAAAAAAAAAAAAAAAAAAAAAAAAAAGAAAGAGCAAGAGGATAGGACATTTAATCTCTCATGCTGAATATTGTTTGAGTAATAATATTACATGGCTCAGCTGATGCTGTATTTCTTTCTGTCCCTCTATTTAGTCTCTTTCCCTGGTGACAGAACAAGCTATGAGTATAAATTAATTACAATTGGTTGAATAAAGATATGGCAATTACTTTGCTATTTCTTGCAGGTGCTGCCTTATCTGAAACAGACAATATCATAATAACCATGTTTTCAGATAAAATGTACTCCTGGTTAACTATAATTAATTCTTGCCACCCAGTTCTAGGATTTAAGACCACAGTGGGAAGATGTTTAAGAGATAATGAAGATGAACACTTTCACTTTACAAATGAGTTGCCAGGAGTTCAGACAGGCTCCACCACTTAGCCAAGATTATGAATCAAGGAAAATTGGCAGAGAAAGAACTAAATGGCTTGACTCCCAATGCAGTGCTCTTTTCACTTCCCTGTTTATACTAAGAACAAAAGCTATAAAAAAAATGTCATAATGACACAGGAACATTATAAATATAAAAAATACATGGTACAAGATATATACATTGAAAAAAGTATTATTTTACATTCATGACTTTTATTTACTGGGAATCAGAACATTAGCTGCAGAAGTATTTCAAAATCTGCATGATCCCTACATATGACTACTGAGATAGGCAAGAGCAATAGAGTATTAAATAAAGGGAAGGTAATAGGATAGATTGGTATTTGGAAGGGAAAGATGAAGGAATTTGCTGGAGGATATGAAAGAAGTTTGGAAATGACAATAAGTTTATCAAATGTAAACACATATATCAACATAACATATTTAAATGTAATGTTCAATTCCAACGTGTTAGTGCAGACAGTAGACAGTGTAGACAGAAACAGATTAAACATAAACCTGATGAAACATAAGTTTCAGGACCTCTCCCTTAGATGAATATCTTCCAAAGCTCTGGGAGGATCTCTAGCAATGTGTTCATGTGACCATCTTTTTTGTAACATTTGTAGCTAGTTAAAACAACTGTATCTTTTCTGACTACTCCCGAACTATGTTCCCCTCATGTTAGGTGATATTGGAGTAGACATGCTTCTTTTGAGACCCAGCTAAGGGGAAGTTGAGTTGGAAATATGTTATTTTTGGTCAGCGTGTTATTTTATAGTGTAGCCATTCTCAGCATAGAAAGAGCTTCCAGGAACACTCCTACCCACTCATTGTGCTGACACACCTAGCAGCATCACTCAAGGACAATGATGATAAGCTGTTTAATGAGTGATGTTAATTCAAAGAGTAGTTAAGGTTAGGCACTGCACAAGAAAAGTTAAAATGACCTGAAATCTTACAGTTCATATCTGGAAGAAAGATAGAGATTTTTTTTCAATTTGATGATGATCCTAAACATTTAAATGATACTATCAACAAATATTTGTGAGGGTAATATGCTAATTAAAAATGATTTAATAAAAACAAAATAAAACTCTGATCTACTAGGCTAGAAGTAAAATTATCTTTCTATTCTTTCTATAGAAAATATTTTAACCTTGCCATACAAAGAGGTGATTTAAGAATATGCAGCCAAATGCTGGATGGAGGAGGGAAGATTGCAGATGAGTGAGGAGAAGCTGTCCTTCCTTGCTCTCGAGACTGGTCTATAGTTTCACCTAAATGTGGACAAAGCTTCTCAGTTAACATCTGGATACCAGCGGGAGTTGAAGCTTGGCACTGCTGGTGGCGGAGGAGGCTGCCTCTGTGCAACCTGTCTGGTGAGGTTCACGGAGGAGACATAAGAGAGATTTAAGTTCTGGCTGGCTTGGCTCCCTGGGAAGCAGCTGGTGGACCACAGGGTTTTTTCAATGCCGCTGGGCCTCCTCTGAGAGCAGTCGGAGGTACAGTGTGAGGCTCTGCCTGCTGGCAGAGCCAGGAGTTGGCCAGGTGGTGTCTGGCTCTGGAAGGTTGGGAGCAGCTTGTTGCGTGCTTCCTTCCTTCAAAAAAATTTGATTGTTTTTTCCAGATCAGGGAGGAAAGGCTAGGGGCCTTTTCCATGAGAAGTGCACGCTCAGACGCCCACTCACAGGGGTGCACTCAGCCCCCCACTCAGCCACCCCAGCCCCAGCAGCAGAGGAACGTCCCAGGCCTGCCTAACAGCTGCTACAAGGGAACACCACTGGTCGGCGTGCCTGCCAGCAAGCGCAGGGGAAAGCCCCTAGTCCATGTGCCCACCCATTGGCACAGAGGAACGACCCTTGTCAGTGCACCCACCCGCTAGGCACAAGGCAACACCCCCACCCACCTGCCAGCATAGGGGAAAGCCCCTCAGCCCTCCTGCCCGCCTGCCGCCCTAGTGGGAGAAAAGTGCACTTGCCACGCTTGACCTGGGCTGCAACTGAAAGAAGGTGAAATGAACTAGAGGAGTTTTGGAAAACTTTGGATGCTGGTTCTGGAAAAAAACGGGGGGTGGAGGGCAACAGACCAGATCCCAGAGCAGACTCAACCCCAGTGCTACAGGAGAAACCTCATAAGCAGACTACTCCCTTATAAGAGGCATCAGCCAGAGACAACTCAACAACTCTCTGAAGTGGGCAGAGTGAGTCTCAGTCAGCTAATTTAAGGGAAGGAGCCACCAAAGGGCAACACAACAACAACCAAACCCAAAATACTACTAGGGTCCAAATAAAAGGTATAAAGGGCATCCCAAGAGCATCAATTAAAGGACATCAAGGAGTCTGCACCAATGATTCACAGAGGATTTCTACTACAAAAGGTCAGACCACAAAGGCAGAAAATAAAAGCAGATCAATCTAAGAAGCAGAAACAAACACTAACAGCCACCTACAATGGGGAAACGAAGAAACAACACCTCACCAAAAGGAAAGGAGGAAGTCCCAGAAGGAGGGATAGATGAAATAGAGGCAAGCAAACTATCAGACATGGAATTCAAAACAATGGTAATGAGGAAGCTCAATGAACTCAACAAACTCAAAGAAAACTACAACAAACTCCAGCAGAACTACAAAGAATGCAGGGAAACTACAAAGAACTCCAGGGAAGCTACAAGGAACTTACTGAGACATATGCCAGCATGAAAAGGGACATAGAAACTATCAGTAAGAACCAGAAATAAATGAAAAATACAATTTCTGAACTGAAGGACATAGTAGAAGCAATCAAAAGCAGACTAAGTGATGCAGAGGATCAGATTAGTGAGCTAGAGGACAATGTTGAAAAAAAAATCCCAGACAATGCAACAAAATGAAAAAAGACTGAAAAAGAATGAAGAGAGTTTAAGAAAACTGCAGGACAACATGAAACACAGTGATATCTGTATCATAGGGATACTAAAGGAGAAGAAAAGGAGCAAGGGATAGAAAACCTGATTGAAAAAGTAATAAGTAATGATAGAAAACCTCCCAAACACGAGGAGAGAAAATGTCTTACAAGTACAGGAAGCACTGAGGGTCCCAATGAAGATGAACCCAAGAAGGCCCATTCCAAGGCACATCATAGTTAAAATGGCAGCATTCAAAGACAACGAGAGAATTCTAAAGGCAACATAAGAAAAACAGCGAATAACATACAAGGGAGCTCTGATAAGGCTATCAGCTGATTTCTCAACAGAAACACTGCAAGCCAGATGGGAATGGCAAAAAAATATTTCAAGCAATGAAGAACAGAGGCCTACAACCAAGACTATTCTACCCAGCAAGGCTCTCTTTCAAAATGGAAGGATAAATAAGGAGTTTCCAAGACGAAGGAAGACTAAAAGAATACATCTCCACCAAACCAGCAATGCAAGACATGATAAAGGGAATGCTTTAAGACATAGAAGATAAAGAGAGGGAGAGGAACACAGGTACAAAGGGAAGTTAATAAATACCTGTCAATAATAACTTTAAATGTAAATGGGTTAAATGCTCCAATCAAAAGACATAGGGTAGCAAAATGGATATGAAAGCATGAGCTACATATATGCTGTCTTAAAGAGACACACCACAAAAGATCTACTGAGACTGAAAGTGAAGAGATGGAAAAAAATATTCCAAGCAAATGGACATAAAAAAAAGAGCTGGGGTAGCAGTACTTATATCAGACAAAATAGATTTCAGAGCAAAGCCCATAAAAAGAGACAAAGAAGGGCATTTCATAATACTTGAGGGAACAATCTATCAAGAAGATATAATTCTGGTAAACATATGTGCACCCATCATAAGAGCACCCAAATATATAAGGAAAATCTTGAAACAAACACTACAAGAAGGATATCAACAGCAACACATTCATAGTAGGGGACTTTAACACCCCATGGTCAACAATGGACAGATCTTCGATGCAAAGAAACACCGTAAATATTGAGGCATTGAACAACACTCTAGATCAAACGGACATAGTTAATATACATAGAACTTTTCACCCCAAAGAAGCAAAATATACATTCTTTTCAAGTGCACCTGGAAAATTTTCAAATTTAGACCACATGGTAGGACACAAAACAAGCATCAACAAATTCAAGAAAACTGAAATTATATCAAGTATCTTTCCAGATCACAATGTCTTGGAGAAAACTCAAAAGCATTCAAACTCATGAAGAATGGATAACATGCTATTAAATAATGAATGGGTTAAAAATGACATCAAGGAAGAAATCAAAAAGTTTCTGGAAACAAATAATAATGAACAAACAATAGCCCCAAACTTGTGGGACACAACAAAAGCAGTCCTGAGAGGAAAGTTCATAGCAATACAGTCTTATCTAAAAATAATAGAAGAATCTCAAATAAAATAATCTAACCCTACAGCTACAAGAACTAGAAAAAGAACAACAAATACCAGAGCAAGTAGAATGAAGGAAATCATCAAGATCAGAGCAGAATTAAATAACATATAGGCTAAACAAACATTTCAAAAGATCAATAGAACTAGGAGCTGGTTCTTTGAAAAGATAAACAAAATTGATAAGCCTTTAGCCAGGCTCATCAAGAAAAAAAGTTTGAGTACCCAAATAAACAGAATCAGAAACAAAAGAGGAGAAATCACAACTGATATCACAGAAATACAATGGATAGCAAGAAATTACTACAAACAACAGTACAGCAGGAATCTTGACAACCTAGATGAAATGGACAAATTTCTAGAAACATATAAAATTCCAAAACTGAATCAAGAAGAAGAAAGCCTCAACAGACCAATAACAAAGAGTGAAATTGAAGCAGTAATCAAAAAACTCCATGCACACAGAAGCCCTTGACCGGATGGCTTCACAAGCAAATTTTACAAAATATTTAGAGAAGAACTAATGTCTACCCTTCTCAAACTATTCCAAATACTAAAGAAGAGGGAAGACTCCCAAACTCTTTCTATGAAGCCAGTATTACCCTAATCCCAAAACCAGGTCAAGTACAACAGAGAAAGAAAACTACAGGCCAATATCACTGATGAACATAGATGCTAAAATCCTCAACAAAATATTGGCAAACTAGATCCAACAACACATTAAAAAGATCATACACGATGATCAAGTGGGATTCATCCCAGGGATGCAAGGATGGTTTAATACTCGCAAATCAATAACCGTAATACACCACATAAAGAAAACAAAAGACAAAAATCACATGAGCATATCAGTAGATGCTGAAAAAGCATTTGATAAGGAACAACACCTATTTATGATGAAAACACTCAGCAAAATGGGAATAGAGGGAGCATACCTCAACATAATAAAGGCCATAAATGAGAAACCTGAAGCCAACATCACACTCAATACACAAAAACTAAAAGCATTCCCCCTGAGATCAGGAACAAGACAAGGATGTCTACAGTCTCCACTCCTATTCAACATAATCTTAGAAGTTCTTGCCACAGCACTCAGACAAGAAAAAGAAATAAAAGTCATCCAAATTGGAAAAGAGGAAGTAAAACTGTCATTATTTGCAGACGACATGATAGTGTATATAGAAAACCCTAAGACTCCACCAAAAAACTACTCAACCTAATAAGTGAATTTGGTAAAATAGCAGGGTATTCTAGCAATGTCAATATTCAGAAATTGAAAACATTTCTGTACACCAACAATACAAAATTAGAAATAGAAACTAGAAAAAAATTGCATTTATTATAGCAACAAGAAAAACAAAGTACATAGGAATAAACTTACCAAAGAGATAAAAGACCTGTGCTCAGAAAATTACACAACACTGAAAAAAGAAATTAAGGAAGATACAAATAAAAAGAAGCATATACCATATTCATGGATGGGGAGAATCAATATCATTAAAATATCCATACTACCCAAAGCAATTTATAGGTTCAATGCAATCTGTATTACAACACCAGTGATGTAATTCACAGACCTAGAACAAATGCCTCAAAAATTTATATGGAACCAAAAAAGACCTTGAACAACCACAGTAATCTTGAGACAGAAGAACACAGTAAGAGGAATCATAATACCTGATATCAAACTATATTACAAAGCCACTGTAATCAACACAGTCTGGACATTGGCATAAGAACAGACATATAGATCAATGGAATAGAACAGAGAGCCCAGAAATAAACCCAGGTCTATATGGTCAACTAATATTTGACAGAGAGGGAAGGAACATAAAATGGAATGAGAAGAACCTCTTTAACAAATGGTGCTGGGAGAACCGGACTAGCATATGCAAAAAAAATGAAATTAGACCACCAACTTACAAAACACACTAGAATAAACTCAAGATGGATAAACTACTTAAGTGTAAGCCATGACACCATAAAAGTCCTAGATGAAAACACAGGCAGGAACATTTCAGATATCCCACATAGCAAAATTTTCACTGACACATCTCTTAAGGCAAGGAAAATAAAGGAAAGAATAAACAAATGGGACTACATCAAACTAAAGAGTTTCTGCTCAGCAAAAGAAAACATCAGCAAGATGAAAAGGGAACCGACCATATCAGAAAACATATTTGCCAATGATACCTCAGAAAAGGGTTTGATCTCCAAAATATATAAAGAATATGTAAGACTCAACAAACACCAAGAAGACAGGCAATCCAATTGAAAAATGAGCAAAGGACCTCAACAAACACCTCACCAAAGAGGACATACAGAGGGTCCAAAGGCATATGAAAGAATGCTCAACATCACTAGACATAAGAGATGCAAATTAAAGACACAATGAGATACCACCTCACACTGGTCAGAATGGCCATCATCAACAAATCAACAAACAACAAGTGCTGGCGAGGATGTGGAGAAATGGGAACCCTAGTGCACTGTTGGTGGGAATGCAGACTGGTGCAGCCACTATGGAAAACAGTATGGAGTTTCCTCAAAAAAACTAAAAATGGAACTGCCTTTTGAACCAGCGATTCCATTGCTAGGTTTATACCGGAAGAATTCTGAAATGCCAATTCAAAAGAACTTATGCAGCCCTATGTTCATAGCAGTGCTATTTACAATAGCCAAGTGCTGGAAACAACCTAAGTGTCCATCTGTAGATGATGGACCAAAAAACTGTGGTACATTTACACAATAGAGTGCTATGCCACAGAAAGAAAAAAAGGAACTTTTTCCATTTGTGATAACATAGATGGAACTAGAGAGAATTATGCTTAGCGAAGTAAGCCAGGCAACGTAAAACAAATAACATATGATATCACCTAATACAGGAAACTAATGAACAAGACAAACAAATGAGCAAAATTTACTCAGAAGCATGTAAACAAGGAACAGACTAATAGTTACCAAGGGGGAGTTGGGGAGGGAGAGATGGAGGGTAAGTAGGGGAAGGGTTTATTAAAGGAACAAGTATAAATAATCCATGGACATGTACAACCTGGTGAGGATTGACTATGGGAGGAGTGTCTGGAGGTGAGGAGCAATGGGGGGAAAAGTGGGACAACTGTAATAGAATAACAATAAATTAAAATTTTAAAAATAAATAAATAAATATATAACTGTTAAAAAAAGGACCATGCAGCAAAAATTGTAAAGAAAATTAATTAAAAAGCATTTTGGTTTAGTTAACAAATCTGTAATTTTGTGATTTCTTTCCTCACTCTAAATATTCACATTTTTACCTAACTTTGAACATGTTATTTTTCCTTAAAGAGACCCTAGCTGTTAGCCAAATTGTATAAGCTTCAAATATGGACCTACAAAACTTGGAATCACCCCTGTTCAAAGCATCTGTGTTCCTGCATTTCACAGATGTCCCCCATTTTCTGGCCCTTTGCCCCCCTTCCCCACATTGTTGTCTGTGCCCATGGGCTGTGCTTATATGCATATATATTCTTTGGCTAATCTCTTCAAGTCTCCCCCTCCCCCCTCCCCTCTGGGAACTCAGTCTGTTCCATTTATCCATGTCTCTGGTTTTATTTTGTTCATCAGTTTATTTTGTTCATTAGAGTCCACATATGAGATCAAAGGGTATTTTTCTTTTTCCGACCAGCTAATTTGGCTTAGCATAATATTCTCCAAGTTCATCCACATCCATGCTGTTGCAAAGGGTAAGAGTTCCTCCATTTCTTTTTTTTAATCCTCACCTGAGGACAGGGTGAGAAACGTCAATGTGAGACAGACACATCTATTGGTTGCCTGTCACAAGTGCCCTGACAGGGGACTGAACTATACTCTAGGTATGTGCCCTGACCAGGAATGAAACCCTCAACCTTTTGGTTTACTGACGACACTTCAACCAACTGAGCCACACTGGCCAGGGAGAGTTCCTTCTTTTCTACAGTCATGTAGCATTCCTTTGTGTAAATGTACCACATCTTTTTTATCCACTCATCTACTAATGGGCACTTGGGCTGTTTCCGGATCTTGGCTATTGTAACTATTGCTGCTATGAACACAGGGGTGCATATATTCTTCCTGATTGGTGTATTGAGATTCTTAGGATATATTCCCCAAAGTGGGATCACTGGATCAAGTGACATGTCTTAAATCACAGGTCCTGAAGCATGGAGTCCAGATTACATAGTTCATTTTTCAATTTCTTAGCATGGTACATTCAAGTGATAAATGTATTTCAATGCAGGACAACATTAAAAAGAGAATAAGAAGTTATAACTTCCTTCTCTATTACTTAAAGCAGCTTTGGCTCTTTTAAAATATTCTTAAAAGGAAATGATCACATAACAACTGAATTAACATTGATGAAATGACTTTTAAGTAATTCCTTGCTTATACTAAAAACATGCCATTCATATTTGGACCATGTTGGAGATGAACCTGAATGAAAACTACATAGACCCACATGAACCTTTGGGACTCAACAAAAGTCAGAAAGAACCTCTAATCCTGTAATTTTGGGGACTCGCCAACTGGAGTGCTTTTTTGTAGTGCTGGCTGGGAGAATCTTAAAGAGATGTTATAATTAATAACGCCAAAATATACGTCGTCGGCGGCGGCGGCAGCCGTCCGTCTCGAGAGACGATGGTGTAGCTTCTTAAGAGTCTATCTGCACCCCCGAGAATGGCTGTGCAGTCCGACTCGGGAGTGACATGGTATCTGTCTCCTCCCGTGCGATGACGCTGAAGCTACAGAGCCTGGGCAGGGTGATATGGAGGGTCTGCTGTTGCCCATGCAGCAGACCCCCCCTCTCTTCGCAGCTGAAGGGTCCAAGGGAAAGACGGAGTCAATACAGCTTGGCTTCAGGTGCGCCGCAGGAGTTGCCGGTGTTGACTACAACATCAAACCGCCTTAGGGACTCCGGCTCCGGATTTTCTGTTGGGGTTTACTCCCTTAGCCTTTCCCCTGAAGAGGTATGCCGCAAGGCAGCGGAGGTTTTTTGGAGTCAGAGTTTTCCTTCTCTGATGTACCCTGACTGGAAGATCGAACCAGCGACACTTAGCTCGCAGGCCGACGCTCAATCCACTGAGCTAAACCAGCCAGGGCTGACGCCAAAATATACAAGCACATAAATAAATAGCAATTATGTGCAAATCAATGAAGCCCATAATAAGCACACTGAAAACCTGTTCATTGTGCAATAGCCCATTAACCATAATATACATGTAAGGAGATTAAAAATACCTGCTAGGCAAGAAGTTTCTAAAATTCACAGATAAACTTTCTTTTTTCCATTCCTCTTGGGTAGTTGTTATAAAAACAAACAACTTAAAGAATAGTTTGAATTGATTTAATATCAAGGCCATTTAAAAAAGAAATATTACTAATTTCTTCTATTACAAATTCAAGACTTACTCCCTCAGAACAATAGCCAAACAGGTTCATAATTCTTTGGGGTAAGATAAATTTCAGGATCCAAATTATTTACTTAATTACTTTAAACATTTCAGAAAGGTAATATGGCCCAGATACCATATATTATGCAACAATATTCTATACACAATATTTCTGCAGTGAAATGCATAGATTCACATAAGTAGTATAAATAAATATTATAAATAGCCTTAAATCATTTCAACTCAGTTCGTGCTGCCAAATGAATTCAGGTCATGTGAGGCTTTGCCATCTCAAACACACAGACACACACACACACACACACACACTCACACACACACACACACGCGCGCATACACACACACACACACACAAAAGGTTTGTTTCTTTTTCTGAATTTTCTGTAATATGGAATTACAGATTGGGGAATGTGAGCCTGTATTTCCAGTAGCCCTTTCTGTTTCCTTTTACTTTTGTAGTAGAAGCATAAATCATATGGTTTTAGTCTCCCAAGGCCTGGGTAGTTTTATTTTTATTTGGCTATGCCCTTCTCCATGAAGCTCAGGACTTTTCAAAGTAAATCAGAACAGAAACAATAGAAGAACTTACTCTTGGGGGTTCTGCAGTGGTTGCTGGTAGCAGCCTCTTTCCTTAAAGCCCTACCTGAAAAACAAACTGCCTTTTTTAATGTTTCACAGGGTCTCGGAAGGAGGAGAGAACTGATCGTGCAGAATTTACAGATGGGGAAAAAGTACTGCCTGAAATCATGCCTCTAGATTTCAGAGCAGGGCCCATAAATACTGAAGGCTCAAGGAGTGTCTGGACAGACTCCTGCTGAGGATTCTAGCAGCTCAAGGGCTGCTGCTGCCATTATTCAAAACTCAGACCTCAGGGACAAGCAGGGCCCCAGGAGCTGCACAGAAACAACAGCACTTGATATAGAAAAATCATCAAGTTATGAAATGCATGTAATCTGGCTACTCAGAGCTCCCTGCTATGGCTGGCACAAATTTTAACAGGATCAACACATCCTTTCATTTTTTCAAGGCAGATACATGGAGAACAGGACCATTAACATCAGATTGTAGTGAATGGAAAGAACACTGAATGGGGAACTTTTAGAGAAGCTTCTAAAAATCTAGACACTGTCACTCCCTGGGGATACTAGGATAGGGCACTCAAGAAAGAGACTCGCCTTGTTCTATTATTGTGAAAAAGATAATGAGCAACATGAAGATACTGATATAATAATCAGCTCTGGCAATTATTTATCCTTTTTTTAAAAAAAGAGTAATTTCCCCAAAAGGAGAAAATAATTTCATTGTATGCAAAAGCATCAAGAAACACAATGCTTATTTGCTACTTGGAATTCTTCTTCAAAATAATTGCCACAGCAAGTCATGGACTATCATTATACAGATGATCAATAGTTTTATAGTTTTACAAACTTCTGTTCACATATTTCATTGGAGACAGCTGTGCATGTTTACTTTCCAGTAACAACAATGATGTAGAACAATGATTATATTATACGTAGATTTTTATTTCCTTTGTTACTGAGTTTTCCAGAAAACTCCTAAGGGCATTAGCTCATGGCATCAAAGTAATCTACTCTAACTAGAGCAACATTTTTATAATATGGAAAGTATAGAAATACCACCTGATGAACAGTACCTAAATTTAAACTCTGTAATGCTGTGATTTACAGAATAACTGGTTTAATATGTTTCTTAGTTTTCATGTTTGTTTTATTCCTCTCCTAGTACAAAACCTAAACTTTGTAAGAGTTTATGTATCCATACATAATGTTTTGTAATGTAGCATATCTACATAAATTTGTTCCATTAGTTTGTAAATTTTTAAAAAAAATGTAATAAAGTGTGTATCCTAGTAGTGGGCTAGGTTCTTGCCTGATACTCTTTGAAGCAAATTGTTTTTGTTACTTATTACCTTCCTGTAGATCAGTTATCCCTGGAGTAATTTGGAATGTAGAGTTCAAGAAAAATGGAAAAAAAAAATCTACCTAGGAAGATGAGAATTTGGTCAACGTGGGCTATTTACCAATTCTCAGAGTGTGGCTGAAATAAATGCATGAGGAATGGCTGAACAGGGAATGCTGCTCTTGGCTGAGCCCACAGTCTCCCCTAGCCCTGCTTACGCATTCTCTTAGCTGTTGTCCCCATGTTCTGATCATGCCTACACATCCTGTCATGAGCTGCTTCAGGGCCTCATAAAATACAGGTTCAAATCATCTGGCCTGTGCCTACACAGAGACAGCAGCTCATACCTTGTTGAAGTTCAGGAGCTGTAGCCAAAAAGGCAGAAGTCTGATTCATGGGTAAGAGACAGGGAAGGAATAAATGGGTTACTGCTTTGTGGCAACCTGGGCAGAAAGCACCCTGGGGCTTCTGAGGCCCAAATGACAGGGATGAGAATTGTGACTGAAAGGAGCTCAAAGATATGACTTTAATTAAGAACAGTTCCATTCTACACAAGAGGAAATCCTCAAATTGCTCTTGGATCTGTCAAGAGCAAATGAATTCAATTTTCGTAATATATGATGACTAAAATTGGGATGAATCAATATTTTGTTAATGAAAATTGTCGGTTTACAGAAATCAGCATGCCCAGTATCTTTGTGGCAACAGATCAATTAATCCATTATTTGACTATAGAAATTTAGGGTTAATGCCTATACTTCTGTTCTGCTCACCAAAAAATTCCCTCTTGAAGGAATTTTGCATATTTCTAACTGAAGAAACATATTTTCAAAGACAGTGTTGTAAGAAGAACCACTATATGTAAGTAAAATTTCTATTTTAAGCATTTACTAAAAACTGATAATAAGGATTAAGAGAGGTCAAATAAAGGAGAACATTAAAAATCCTCAAAAATATTCTGTACTTACACTAGAAACATACTTCCTTTAAACTTGAAAGACCTCTTTCATAAAATGTAGACAAAGAAATGGGTTTTAAAAGCAATATCTCTTCATCTTTTTTGTATGTTTATTTTTAAAATGAGGCTACTGGGAATAATTTCTGTTTTGATTTATTAGTATATAGATTATTGGATCTGCAAACCTTTCTTCCTGGAAAAAAATGTGACGGTATGTGATTTATTGTATTTAATATTTTGTCCCTTTAGTCATTTCCTTGGCTGAAATTCCCAAACCTCATTAGGTGACTTCTTCCAGTTTATGGCAGATGGACAATGACCACAGGATATAAAGTGAGCAGCTGTCCTCCCCTTTTGTACCTTTCTCCCTTTCAGTCCTATCCCTGTTCTCTCATTTCCAGAATACTTTTATTCCTTCCTTTTCATTGCCACTCCTATTGTAAGAAAAAAAAGAGACCAATTCTCTCTCAATTTATGGATGCCATGCATTTCCAACCACTTTCAGGCACCCAAATTTTGCAAGTTTCCTCCCAAGCCCACAGCATAGAACTTTCATTAGAGCCTAAATTGGGAGAAACACAAGGAAACAAAAAGCAAAGTGTGCAGGCTTTGCCAGGTTCCCTGCCAAGCAGCCCTCTTTTACCCAAAACCAAGGCCATATAACCCAACCTCCATGTGCATGCTTGGCCCATTTTCTAGGAGGACCAATTCCCAATTTAGGCAGAAGATATTGAGTACTGCCCCTCCCCACCCCCAGCAATCTGGAGACTTAGCATTACTACTCTTATTGTTGTTCTGGCTCTGACCTTGGTCTTAAGAGCTGGAGTGGCCCTTGCCTTGTCTCCCTGCAGAGTGACACCTGTACAATCTTTGCTGTGATGCTGACCCTCTGGGATGGTACCATGATTGCTCTAGTCAGTCTCCCTCCCAAAATGATGAAGTCCTGCCATTGGATCTCCTTTATTCCTGGACATTCGGACAGGCTGTGCTCTCACTCTCCATTATCTGCATTCTCAATTAGCCTTTTTTTTTTTTTTTAACATGTGAACTCTTTTCCCTACATATTTGATAATAAACTCTTTGAAGATTGGGCAGTGTTTTAGGTTTTGCTTTCCTCACAGTGGGTGAAGGGACATTTTGACATATATGCCATATTCCTTTTTAAAATTTTATTTATTGTTATTATTCTTTTCAAGTATTTTTATCCATCACCATTTATCCCCCCATACCCTCCCCACCTCTACACACACCCCTGTCCCCCTGCAATTACCACACTGTTGTTCATGCCCATCAGTTCTTTTTCTTTTTTGCTTCATCCCTCCAGCCCTCCCAATCTCCCTTCCCCCAGAGCTATCAGACTGCTATCTGTCTATGAGTCTGTCTCTGTTTTGCTCATTAGTTCAGTTTGTTCATTAGATTCCACCTATGAGTGAAATCATATGGTACTTGTCAGGTCCATCCATGCTGTTGCAAAGGGTAAAATTTCCTTCTTTTTACTGCTGAGTAGTATTCCAGTGTGTAAATGTGCCATAGTTGTTTTATCCACTCATCTACTGATAAACACTTGGGCTGCTTCAAATCTTGGCTATTGTAAATAGCATAAAGATGTATGTATTCTTTCAAATTAGTGTTTCAGGTTTCTTTGGATATATTCCCAGTAGAATTGTTAGGTCATAAGGCAGTTCCATTTTTAATTTTTTGAGTGAACTTCATACTGCATTCCACAATGATTGCACCAATCTGCATTCCCACTGACAGTGCAGAAGGGACCTCTTTTCTCCATATCCTCACCAGCACTTGTTGTTTATTGGTTTATCGATGGTAGGCATTCTGACAGGTGTGAGGTGATATCTCATTGTGGGTTTAATTTGCATTTCTCTGATGAGTAGTGACATTGAGTGTCTTTTCATATGTCTATTTGCTATCTGTATGCCCTCTTTGGAGAAGTGTTTATTCAGGACCCTTGCCCATTTTTTAAATGGATTATTATTTGGTGTTGAATTGTATAATTTCTTTATAAATTTTAAATATTAACCTCTTATTATATGTATTGGTGAATATGTTCTCCCATTCAGTGCTTTGTCTATAATTTTCTTTTGTGTGTGTGTCTTTATCTGGTTTTGGAAGAAGGATAATGTTGGTCTTGTAAAATTAGTTTGGGAGTCTTCCTTCCTTTTCAATTTTTTGGAATAGTTTGAGAAGGAGAGGTGTTATTTCTTCTTTAAGTGGTAAAATTCTTTTCAAAGCCATTTGGTCCAGGATTTTTGTTTGTTGGAAGTTTTTTGAATACTGCTTCAATTTCACTAGTTGTAATCTGTCTATTCAGATTCTCTCATTATTCCTGATTTAGTTTTGGAAGATTGTATGTTTCTAGAAATTTATCCTTTGTCCAGGTTATGCAATTTGTTGGTATGTAGTTGCTCGCGTTGGCCTGCGAGCTAAGTGTCGCTGGTTCGATCTTCCAGTCAGGGTACATCAGAGAAGGAAAACTCTGACTCCAAAAAACCTCCGCTGCCTTGCGGCATACCTCTTCAGGGGAAAGGCTAAGGGAGTAAACCCCGACAGAAAATCCGGAGCCGGAGTCCCTAAGGCGGTTTGACGTTGTAGTCAACACCGGCAACTCCTGCGGCGCACCTGAACCCAAGCTGTATTGACTCCGTCTTTCCCTTGGACCCTTCAGCTGCGAAGAGAGGGGGGGTCTGCTGCATGGGCAACAGCAGACCCTCCATATCACCCTGCCCAGGCTCTGTAGCTTCAGCTTCACTGGAGAGGACACTCCAGCATCATCACAAGATGTCGATTCAACACGGGAGGAGACAGATACCGTGTCGCTCCCGAGTCGGACTGCACAACCATTCTCAGCGGTGCAGATAGACTCTTAAGAAGCTACACCATCGTCTCTCGAGACGGACGGCTGCCGACGACGAGTTGTTCATAATATTTTCTTAAAATCCTTTGTATTTCTTTGATGTCACTTGTTATTTCTCCTCTTTCATTTCTGACTTTTTTATTGGGTTCCCTCTTTTTTTCTTGATGATCTGGTTAAAGACTTGTCAATCTTGTTTATCTTTTCAGAACCAGCTCTTGGATTTATTGATATTTCGTATTGTGTTTTTAGACTTGATTTCATTTACTTCTGCTCTGATCTTTATCATTTCTTTCCTTCTACTCATTTTGGACTTTGTTTGTTGTTCTTTTTCTATTTCCTTGAAGTGTAAAGTTAGATTGTTTGTTTGAGCTTTCTCTTGTTTCTGGAGATAGGACTGTAATGCTATGAATTTCCCTACTAGGATTGTTTTCCTTGTGTCCCACAGATTTTGGGTTTTTGTGTTCTCATTTTCATTTGTTTCAAGGTATCTTCTGATTTCTTCCTTGATCTCATTTTTAACCCATTCATTGTTTACTAACATGTTATTTAGCTTCCATGTCTTTGTGTATTTTTCAGTTTTCTTCTTGTGATTGATTTCTAGTTTCACAGCATTGGGGTCAGAGAAGATGCCTGTTATGATTTTGATCTTCTTAAATTTATTGTGAGTTGTTTTGTTTCCTAACATGTGGTCTATCCTAGAAAACACCCCATGTGCACTTGAAAAGTATGTATATTCTGCTGCTTTGGTGTGAAATGTTCTGAAGATATCAATTCAATCCATTTAATCTAATGTGTCATTTAAAGTAACCATCTCCTTACTGATTTTCTGTCTGGAAGATCTATCCATTGAAGTCAATGGGGTGTTAAAATCCTCTACTATGACCGTATTTCTGTCAATCTCTCCCTTTATGTCTGTCAAGATTTGCTTTACAGATTTTGGCACTCCTATGTTAGGCACATAAATGTTTACTAGGTTATGTCCTCTTGTTGGATTGTTCTATTTATCATTATGCAGTGTTCTCTTTGTCTCTTAATATAGCTTTGGCTTTAAAGTCTATTTTGTCAGTTATTAGTATTGATGCCTGAGCTTTTTTCCTTTCCATTACCATGAAAGATCTTTTTCCACCCCTTTACTTTTATTCTCTGTGTATCTTTCATTCTGAGGTGCATCTCTTTAAGAGAGCATATACATTTCTCATTTTCTTATCCACTTAGCTACCCTATGTCTTTTGATTGGAGCATTTAAGAAGTTACATTTAAATGGATTATTGATAGGTACATATTCATTGCTATTTTATTCTTTTAACTATGTCCCTCTGATTTATTTCTTCTTATTATTCTTAAAGCGAGCTCTTAAACATTTGTTGCAGTACTGGTCTGGTGTAACCAATTCCTTTAGCTTTTTATTGTCTGGGAAGCTCTTTATTTCTCCTTCAATTTTAGATGACACCTTTCTTGGTAAAGTAGGATTTCATGACTTGCTTTTCAAAACTTTGAATATTTCATGCCAATTCTTACTGGCCTGAAATTTTTCTGTTGAGAAATCAGATGACAATCTTATGGGAGCTCCCTTGTAGGTAACTATTGCTTTCCTGTCTCACAGCCTTTAAGATTATCTCATTGTCTTTAAGTTTTCCCATTTTATTTATGATGTATCTTGGTGTGGGCCTCTTTGGGTTCATCTTATTTGGGACTCTGCACTTCCTGGATTTGTGTGTCTTTTTCCTTCACTGAATTAGTGAAGTTTCCAATCATTATTTCTTCAGATAGGTTTTCAATCCCTTGTTTTCTCATTTCTTCTCATATCCCTATGATGTGGATGCTGTTATGCTTCATTTTGTCTCAAAAGTCTTTTAAACTATCCTAATTTTTTAAAATTATTTTTTCTTTTTGCTGCTCTGATTTGCTTTTTTTTTCCTACCTTGTCTTCCAAATCATTGATTCAATCCTCTGCTTTATCTAACCTACTGTTTATTTCTTCCAGTGTATTATTTATTTCAGATATTGCATTCTTTATTTCTCATTGTCTTTTTTATGGTTTCTATGTCTTTCTTCATGCTGTTGAACATCCTTATTATCATTACTTTGAACTCTGTATCTGTTAAATTGCTTGCCTCCATTTAATTTAGCTCTTCTGGAGAATTATCTTGTTCTTTCATTTGGGGCTCATTTCTTCTTCTTCCCATTTTGGAAGCCTCTTTGTGTTTGTTTCTATTTATTTGGTAGATCTGCAAAGACTGTGGTTTCACCCTATGTCAGACACTGCCTGTGACTAATCCTGGGCAACCTGTTTAGAGCTATCAGTGGTCCACAGCTTGTGGCTCCCTCTGCTGGGCCTGGATGCATGGAGAAAGAACCAAGTGCACACCAAGTCCTGCTTTTACTAGCATTGAGCTGGGGGAGGATCACCTAAAGTCTTAAAGAACTTAGAGCTCTATCTCTAAATGACTAAAGACTTAGTCATTTAAAGAACTTCCAGCTGTACTTCCCAGCAGGGCATAAGCTCCATAGGGCAGGGAGAGAGAGTTTTATATGGGTGGGACTATTGCTTTCCCCAAGGCTGATAGCACATGGAGGGGAGAGTTCTGTCCAAAAAGATGGATTCTTCAGTATCGGGAATGACTGAGCACAGGAATCCTGGCTGCTGACCCTTCAGCTGTCTCCCCAGCCTCCAGTTGTGCTCCTCAGCAGCCAAGCTTAAGCTCCACAGAGTAGGGAAAGAAATTCCTGAAGGTTGGCTATTGCATTTTCCTGGGTTGATGCCTCATGGTCAGAAGCGCTCTGCCCAAGAAAGATGGCTTCTGCAGTATGGGGAATTACTGAGCACAGGGATCCTGGTGGCTGACCTTTCAGCTCTCTCCCCAGAGCCACCAACCCCAGACTCTTCTCACATGGCACTAGTTGGCTCTGCTCTCCCTCTGCCAGAGCCCAGAGTAAGTGACTGCAAATGAAATTTTGTGTGTTAGCCCTTTAAGAGAGTGTCTATGTCTACTGTCTCTCCCTGGCAGAAAGAAACCCCACTGCTTTTCACAGCCTGGGATTACGTAGGTCCCTTTCTCAGTTCTTGTGGTGTAGATAGGGCTTGGGGTCTAGACCCCACACTCTTCATGGGGGAAACCCCTTGGCTGCTGAAACATCCCTTTGAAACTTCAGCTGCTGCCTGTGGGAACTCAGCCAGCCTTGTTGTGCTTCCACAATTCCTACCAGTGTCAATGTGGTGATGTGGTTTCTTGTATAAGTCCCTGGTTGTAAGGCTTCTTTCTAGCTAATAGTCATTTGGTTATTCAGGATGATTTTTCTATAATTTATATGTAATTTCAGTTTGGTCCTGGGAGGAGGTTAGTGTAGCTTTCACCTACTCCACTGACATCTTGGATCAACATGTGCTTTTAAAAGGATGTTCATGAAGAATGAAAACAGGGAGGTAAAACTAAAGGAAATGAATATAGATTAATACAGATAACTATATATATAGCATATTGTAAAGATTTCTTATAAGAATGCTTAATGAAGAGTCCTTGATTGATAAGTGAAAACTGCTGCCTCAAATCAAGTACTGATATTGCCCATTGAGTTCATTCAGCACACTCCTTCCATTAGCAGTCAACAATAGGTATAATATTGAGTTAAGCACCAATCTGAAACATCATTAAACTCCTTTCTTAAACTATGACTTTCATTAAATTCAGTTCATATTTATTTAGTTCTAGTTATAAGCAAAATTCTGCCCTATTTAGAAAGAGGAACACTTGTACACTCCTTAGTCCTCAAGAGACATCTGAGCTTGAAAGTGGATATGCAGTAATGACCAGTGTATAAATAAAAGCAGAGTAAAATAAATGCTATAAAATTAATACAGAGGAAGTAGGGATTCAGAGATACCAGGCTGGGGCAATGGGATGAGTTTTTATGTAGGAGAAACCATTTAGTCTATATAATGATCGATTTCTTCTCACTGTGTGGTTCACTGCTATGACCCTTCTATTAGAATGTCCTTCAATAAGTAATAGAAGAACACATTTATGAATGAATCACTAACATTTATTTTTTTAAGCTTCATCAAGGTGAGTAACAATGAATTAAATATTTCAAAAGGGAAAGGGCATAGTATCAATTTTAAAACTATTTTAATTCAATAAAGATAATATAACTCATATAAAGATAAAATCAGTTTTAATAATTAAAAAATGTATAACCTCAATAATCTTTTATTGCATTTATTGGGGTGAAACTAGTTAACAAAATTATATAGATTTTAGGTTCACAATTCTACAACACATCTGTACACTATATTTTATGTTTACCACCCCAAGTCAAGTCTCTGTCCATCATCATTTATTCCCTTTATACACTACTCCACCTCTCCCCACTTCCCCACCCCCCAGCAATCACCACACTGTTGTCTGTGTCCATGAGGTTTTATTTTCCTCTCTTTTTTTCCTTTCCTGCTCAATATTTTCAATAGCTAAGATTTAGAAGCAACCATGTGTCCATCAGTAGATGAGTGGATAAAAAAGCTATGGTGCATTTACACATTTACACAGTGGAATACTACTGAGCCATACAAAAGAAGTAAATCCTACCCTTTGTGCCAGCAAGGAGGAACCTGGAGAGAATTATGCTAAGTGGAATAAGCCAGTTAGAGAAAGGCAAGTACCATATGACTTCACTCATAGGTGGAACCTAATAAACAAAACCTCAAAAATCTTTTATATAAGTTTATGCTTAGTAGAATTTTACAATATTTCAGGATATTCCATTTTATCACTTAAAATAGGACTTAAGAACTTGGGGGTAAGGTGGATTTAAAATATACCTACGTTCATTTAAATTGGTCTTTTAAAATATACATTCCTTAAAAAGGAATAGGTCAATCTTAAGACAAAGAAGGATAACCTGAATTATAATCACTTCCAAACCTTTACTTGTTAAATTAAGATAACATAGAAATGTTGCATATACAAATATTTCAGTTTTGTGTTAATACAGATTTTCAAGGATCTAAGAATCATCAAAAGTAAAACTCATTTTAATATCTTTTATATCCAAGAATCTTATACTCAAAACACATATTTAAACTCATAAACCATATGTATTACACTAATTTTACCATTAAAATTTTCTAAAATTCTGTTTTTATTTATATTTGTTTTGATCTCAAGTTACCAGAGATTTTGCTAGTCTCATACTTGGAGATTTCCATGTTTTCAGAAGAGGTTTTCACTATTTTATAACAAATTCTCCAAGGTCTTACGAAGTAGAGTGACTCCTAAAAACAGTGAGAGTCTGATTTACAAATAGATTTCTTAAGTTCACAGAAGAAATGAGCAATAATTCATGGAGGAATCAATTTCTCTTCTCTCTGAATTAGCTGTTCTAAAAGAGTTGAGGGAGAGTTTCTCTATTGAATCAATTCCGAATAATTAAGAAGTATATGAATTAAGCTTAAGGGGAAAACCTGCTTTCTTCTAGCTGAATGCAATATAATTACTCTTACAAGTGGCATTTTATTCATTATATCCCTTTGAGAAAAAAAATAATGCCAGATTTCTTTTACAAATCAATCTTTCAATTTATCCTTAAGAATACCTGTAACTTTTATAGTTCCATAGTTTTTATTTTTCAGAATATATTCATACAAAATGAGTAGCTCTCATTTATCGCAACTCTGCAGCATGTACGGTATGCAAAGAATTTAGCCTAAGAACATTTTCATATCTTAATGTGTAAATATAAAACATTTATTGCTTAATAACTTTCTTCTGTCTAAAGATTATTAAAAACAAACAATGCAGTAAAAAGTATATATACATACACACAAAACCCCAAATCTTGAGGATTTTCATAAGTAAAACCAAAGAAAAAATGTACTAATTCTATAAATTATGGGCAAATAATAATTCTAGCTAGTTTGATAATAACAAGCTGCTAAACACATGGATATATATTTTCATCTACTGGCTTCACTAAAGGCATGTTTGTTTTTTATCATTCTACATTTCCTCATGAGTCCTCTTTTCCCTTGATTAAGGTCCTCAGATCACTTCCCCCAAATCCTCTCTTGGCATGAAATATCTGCATCGCACCAATTCAGCACTTGGTTATATACTATTATAAATGTCTCTTGTAACAGTTACTTGACTCTCAGGCAAGTCATATTTATGAGAAGCTACTTATTTTGAGTTCCTTGGGTAGGGACTGTGAACACCATGATGGACAAGACAGATTTACCTTCTAAGTCAAACTGTTCTCAATGGCATGTGTTTTTAAATGCTTCACCATTAAGTCCCATTTTGCTGATGAATTCTATTAATATGGAGAAAGAGTTGGGGTATATTGAACAAGTAAGTATACATTTCCTTATTGCTCAAGAGAGAAAGAGGCCATTGTATGACCTCAATTGCCTATTAAATAAGTGCCAACCCCACCCCACCCCACAGCTGATGTAGATTAACTCTGCAGACAGACACAATGTTATCTGACATTGCTTATAGCTATCCCTGGCCAGTCCTTCTGCTCTAATCGGGTACTCACATTCCCATCCTATACCTTGCTTGAGTGACTCAGTACCTTCACCTGGAAAACTTCTGTCCTTTCCTCTGACTCATATTGTTGGCTTTCAGAAATTAATGTTTTAAAAAAATTCTGTAACACTGATAATTATATTGAATGAAACTGTTAAGTCTTGACAAATAAATAATCTATAATATGCTGCTAAAAATAAGAGCCTACAGATTTGAGTGCCTAGTAAAAATCCCCCTTAACTTTGAGAGTTTCCCCATATGCTTAGGGAACATCTATAATTTAAGAAAAAAGAAGTCTCCTTGAATTGCCATATTCTGCAAGAACTAGCTGGGGTCTGTCACACATACCCATCTTTGTTTATAATAATCTGGTAGTTCTCTAGAGAGTTCATGCTCTGTACACATCCTGAACCTTCTACCACACTGCAAGGTACTGTAAAAATGTTTTGTTTTCTCTTCTTTTGTGTCTTTTCATAGTTCAAGTTAGTTCAGGACAATGCTGGACACACAGCAAATATTCAGTGAATTCTTGTTAAGTGAGTGATAGATACAAAGCACTACCAGCACTACCCTGGGACACAGTACCCTGCCTGGTAAACAAAATTTGGAGTCATCCATAAGATAATGGTTTGCAAGGGCATCATCTCAATTTTTCTTTTTATCCCAGGGTAAAGCTAAAGAAAATGAGTAAATGCCCCAAAGGCTACAACCATAAATTCCACAAGTTGAATCTGACAAATCAAGTGAGGTTTGTAACAGATCAATGCCTCAGAACAGATATAGATATGAGATCTTTCATTGGAATGGAAAAATCAAAAGTTTTAAGATTATTTTAAGACACTTTTCAAGATGATTTAGATGTCGATAAGGAGCTAACTTTCAGTTTTGCAGACCTGCACTTTTCGGATGCTTTAACTTTAAAAATAATTTAGATCAGATAGTCTGTACATTTATATGTCTCTTTATGTGTATGTGTGCATCCGTATATTATTTTATACACACACACACACACATATTAGAAGAGTTGGGAGGGTTTTGCTGCGTTAAGACGATAGAGTTTATGTGAGTCAATCCTTAGTAATTCAAGACATTTCTGTAAACATATCTCTTAGGTACTTGGGACTCTTGGTTAATGCTTGTCATGTAGCTGAAAATGTTTACAAGAACAACATAAAAACATCAGGGCAGTAGTTTATTCAATTGTGGTTACATAATTATAAACATAATTCACCACTGATGCTATAAATAATGATAGAATTCTTTAGAAATCTCTTGTATTAAATATGAATTATCACACCAAATAGTGAACATTGAACATCCCAAAGGACTTCATGAGGAGTGACACTAAATCTTACTGATTATATTTAATCACATTACTACTATAGATTTAGAGAATTCCACAACACATAAATAAATGTAAAATATTGAACTGTTGATGTTCAGTGTTTTTTATAACACTCAATATAAATTTTCAACTGACTATAAACACAACGGCTACTTGACTGTGGCTATTTTGGTATTTGGTTTATTGTGCAGCTTGTAAAGCTCAGAATGAATACACATGATTATTACATCTCTAAAATGTGTCTATGTGCTCCAATCTAGTGTTCATTGCATCCATGTAAACACAATAATGTTACTCCAAGCACTAATGATGAGATACACAAAAACTATTGCTGCAAAGTTCTCCCTATTGTGATATACTCACTATTCAACATCGTACACCACACTGCTAGTGGGTTATCACTACATTGTTTCTTAGTCATCCTAATCTGTTTAGGTCCCAAGACCTTATTCTCAAAATTCAGTAAACAAATTTCCCAATGAAGTCTCTAAGCAATTAATTATAATTTTTTTTTACTAAATATTTTCTGTTGTATCCCAATGACATTTTAAATTTCACTGTTGATTCTAAAACTGACACTCAAAATTTTTTCTAAGTTTATTTTTTAGTTATAAACTTGACCTATCTACCCCTCCCTCTCACCCCCAACTTCCTCTGCTTTCTGTCTTCCCTGATTCTATTTCTCTTCTAGTCTTCTAACCTAAAATTCAAATCTGTGTTTTAAATAACACAAGCAACTGTCTGGCCTGGTAGACTGCAGCAAGCACTCTGACCTGTGGGGAAATCAAAGGCTTTTGCTAGTCCCACATTTGGGTCTACTCCCAAGACCTTGATGTTTTTTCTAAGTTTTGGGTCTCAGATACCAAACACTGCATTATCTCAGTAACTCCCTTTCTTGGCCCTTTTTTATTTATTTCTATTGTTCACGGTAGGGTGCTTAAAAGTGAGGAAATAAAGAATCTATGCCAGTTCTACAGTATATTCTTTACTATTTACAAAAACACACCTTTGTTTTTCCATTAAGGAAGAATAATTTAGTTGATGCAGAATCTCTCTAACTATGACTAAAATTAAAATACTAGAATTTTGAGACATTTATTTTAAAGCAAATTCTCTTGTGTTCTTTAATTGCTAAAAGATAATATTTGAAATTGATATCCATTGCTCTAGCAAAAGAATAGAATACTCAGAATACAAATAGGAAAATATTACTCAACTTATTTTTTATAGTAATAGCATAATGAATTTAAACGTATTTGTTCTGTTTCAGAACTTCTAAGTTACTTGTATGTCATGCTAGAGTTTTAAAATTTTGTAGTACTAGAACTTAAAAAAATTATTTTTTCTGATTATAAATGTATTATATAATACTGATTATAGAAAACTTACTAATAAAAGATCAAAGAAAGCACTCAAACAAACTCATTATTTTGTTTTTACTAACACTTTTTCTCCTGACCACATATGAAATTGTTGTAGGTAGGTAATGCTATCAACATGAGAAGAAAATAACCCCAACTGTAATCAAGTAAGTTTCACATAATACATACAGAAGCTGAAAGGAGGCACACTGACAAAAAAAAAGTGATAACTAAATGACTTGAAGAAAATTGCTCTTAGGCACAATCAACCACAGTGGGTT
This sequence comes from Furipterus horrens, assembly GCF_987537825.1. Classification (NCBI taxonomy): domain Eukaryota; kingdom Metazoa; phylum Chordata; class Mammalia; order Chiroptera; family Furipteridae; genus Furipterus; species Furipterus horrens. The sequence continues at coordinate 49,888,752 of NW_028327179.1, forward strand.
CCTGGCTGTAAGAACACTAATGTGTACCTAGGACTAGAAGGCCATTGAGGAGGTGTGAATAGTAGAAATTTTAGGGTGTTGTCCCAATCCTCACATCAGGAGGTTTTCATGTTATGGTGCCAAAATCAATAAAAGCTAGCCTCCATCTAAAAGGCACTATCTTTCTTTACATAGAACATTCCGTTTGGAAACATATACATGCAAATTATTACTATATACCTATGAAAATTAGAGTGAAAGTAATATGATAGACAGCAAAACTATGAACACTTGATCAGAAGCTACTTAAATTTACTAAATGCTTTGGATAGGAATTTTTAGTTTTAATGCAAAAGGACTTTAAAAATATTGCCACATACAGTTATTTTTTAATTGTCTACATCTGAGTTAAACATAGATTATTTATGTCAAACATGAAACCCTAAATGGTTTCTCCCGGCCACCAATAATTAGCTCTTTCATTACCAGTCAGTAAGAGTGCAGGAAATTAATAGATTTCAGTGTTAATCTGAGCAAAACATAGTTAATTAACAAGGTAATTCTGCTGTGACAGAATAACCCAATACATTCAAAATGCATATGAAAGTCCCTTTAAGATATTTTGGATTATTTGTATCATTTTAAAATATCACTTGCTGCAGCAGAGAAGTGGGAACAGAATGTAACATTTAAACATTTTTTATTTCACTTTGAAAATGTTTTAAATTATTTATTGCAACGTTTGAGACTTACTCTTCTCTAAACTTAAAAGCATTTGGCACTATAATCCTTATGGTACACTATGATTAAAACAAACATTTCCAAGTTAAATTGCTATAATTGCTAAAAACACTTACCAATGGAAAATTGGAGTACAGAGGCTGTTGTTGTATTAAGGCCTGTGGTAATCTAGAAAAAGGAATAAACCAAAATAAGACAAGATAGAGAGGCAGAGAAAGAGGTAAAAGATGTCCGGGGGGGGGGGGGGGGAGTGGGCAGGAAAGGAAGGATCCATAAACGAGTTCTGTTTATCCAGTGGTTAGCTTATTTTTATTGAAAAGTCTGAACACAGATATATTTTGTTTCTCTGTGGGGAACAAAGCTGTGAGATCTTGACTGAGGCACGCTTACTGTATTTCTTACTGTATGCTGAAAACTGCTTGCAGGGTAATCTACCAGGTAATCTTGATCTTGTGAGGGTACTCATGCTAACACCTCTCCTCCATCCCACAGCAACAGAACCGGGACCCAAAGCAAATGTCATAAAAAGGTTAACAACCAAAAATTGGGAGGTAAATTAAAAGCAAATGATGAGAATAAGATTATTTTGAAAAGTAAATAGAATTACAGCAGCTAACAGTGCAGGATTTCTTTGGGGGTAATTAAATGTTCTAAAATTGACTGTGGCAATGGCTGTGTAATTTTATGAATAAACTAAAAACCATGAACTGTATGCTTTAAAAGACTGAATTGAAGAATGTGTGGATTACTTCTCAATAAAACTGTTACCCTCCTCCAAAAAAAGTAATCAAATTATGGGCCTAGAAATATTCTTTCCACATATTTCTGCCATTTTCCCTTAGTTCCATGAAAAAGCATGCTTAAATAATTTTCCCCTTTCGCAAATGACATGAGAATTAAGGTTCTCATTTTCAAGGACTCTCTCGTTCAGTTTCTGACCCTGTAAGCTAAAGTACCCTTCCATCACTGTACCCTGTACAATAGAAAGTGTATAACTGTGTTTTCACTGTGGCAGAAGCAGGAAGCTGTCTTACTTTCACTTATACACCACAATGACATCCTTAGCCTTATGTCTGTACTTTGTTAGTTCCCATGTGATTAAGTCCACAACTGCAGAAGAGTCAAGAGATACCCAGTGCATGAACTGCAGCAGGACTTAGTGGACAAATGAGTGAGCAAGCAAGCTCTTCTGCCAAATTCAGCTGAGATTTGAATATCAAAAGATCCTGCTTCCACAACATGTTTTGGAAAGATGACTGAACATTTGCTTTAAATATATGGATTTAAAATTAATGAAGAAGCAGGAAAGGTAATACAGGAGAAAGCAAGAGGCATTTTATAAATTGTCTAGGTGTCAGTATAGGTATTGGCTCCTAATTGATTCTAACCATTGCAAAAATCACTGCTGTCAAGTGTCAGAGGAAATTATCTATTTAATCTAAATCTCCAATGATCACAGATTATCTGCTCAAAGAAAACCGGCCCCCCATATCCAGAACTCTGTTTCCTACTCCTTTCCTCTCACCAGTCATCAGAGTAAAATGCACCAAAACAATTTTCATTAAGTAACTAGCTCCTTTTCAAGATTCCTTTAAAAGAAATCTGTTTTTTTCCCCTCAAAGCTTTTAGAGTATGTTCAATTATTTGTCCTCATGAGTTTTCACTTGGATAATTTGATGTTCAAGTCCAAAAAACATGGAAATTAAAATTTTTTTCACATAATCTGAATAAACACTCTTTCCTCCTCCGATTTTATGTGCTGAGTAGATTCCTGGATGAATTATGAAACACTCCTGAATATAAGTTCTGTGAAATAATGGTATTGCATGACTTAAAATCACTGTGGTTACTGCCACTGCTAGTGCATTAAATATGCGAGAGAGTCCATCCTGGTGGTGTAATGAATGATGCTTGTGTTACCTGTATAATCGGGTTCCACAACTGTGACCTCTGCTAGGAAACAGCAGGCTGCTTGAAATATTGCCAAATTTAAAATTACATGTGCTAATTGAGGGTGACCCTAGTCTTTGATTAGTCATTGATTCTACCCTTTTTTTTCCTCACCAGGAAAGCTAAGAATTGGTAGAGTGGTTGACTCTCATTTCTGTACATTTACCCAATTAATTTATTAGTAGAATTGTCAGCTACAAGAAGGAATAGGAAAAATGAAGAGAGAAAAAAACAAGAAGCATTGCCTATAAAATTTATTCATCTATATTTTCCTTTGGCATTATAAGTTATTATTCTTGAGTTCAAATATGTAATTTTCATCTGCAAAGTTATTAAGCCTTTATATCTGACATTCTGAAAACTAAAGGGCCTCTTAAAGGACTTTTGTTAAATAATACAGCAAACTATAGAAAATTAGTATAATCACTAAAATGAACCTGAAGAATTCACTGCAGGCTCAGGGTGTTCATTCTGTACCTCTTTCTTGCAAATTTTTATTGTTTGATACTTTTTTAGCCCAAACTCACCCTTGTAGCTAAAATGTATTTCTAAATATGTAAGAATAATTCAATAAATATGAGGGGGACCCCAAAGAACTTGAAATTGTCTTCTGGAAGTTGGGTCCCTCGCTTCCCCCACTAGGTGAGTGGTCTAGGAACTAATCTGTATCAATGGCATTGTTGTGAGAGGCTGCATTCAGCTTCAGTGAATTCTTTTTGAAGACAATCTTTGCCATTTCATGATGGGGGATTATGATTATAAGTGCTGAATATTCATCAATTTTTGACTAAAAATGGCATGACCCCCATGCCCCATCCTTTCTATTAACTCAATTTCACCCCAAGCAATATTTTTTTCCTGGAGGAAAACAGTCCTCAAAGAGAAACATTTTGCCAATGTGGAAGAGGTGAAACAAAAAATGGCAGAAGCACTAAAAGGCATCAAAATCAGAGTTCAAAAACTTGTTTTGAGCAGTGGGAAAAACATCTTTTAGGTGTATTGCATAAGATGAAGAGTACTTGAAGGTGACTGAAATTTAAACATGTGAGCATAAATACACTATTTTTTATAAATAAATTCCAGGTTTTTTGGGGTCCCCGTAATTTTTATTAAAAAAAAAATGTTGGTAACATAACTAATTTTGTTTTAAGCTCTCAGAGAGCACATTTCCTCTTAAAGGAGTGGGTAAATGCATTCCTCATTAACTTGAATTCAGACTAGGAAAATGAATAAAGTTAAGTGCCACCACCTGAAATGTGGAGACTTCATTGAGCTAAATAAAATGTGTGAGGGCCACATAGCACAGCAACAGTGGAAAGATAAGTGCATGGTGTGCCTATGTGAGAGCTGATGCCACCTTTCATTAACTTTGACTGAAAGTAAAATGAAATGGCCATTTGAGTAACTTCACAAAACGAAGATGCTCTTTTTTGTTAAAAAAAATAAAGTATTAGCCTAATAAGGATCTTGGCCTGTCGTTCTTTGTTTGACAACTTCAGTAAGAATTACATTAATGAAAAATAAGGCATATTAAAAAAAAGTTTAAGGGCTAATAACTTTCCTCAGTTCTCATGCGCAACACTTTTGAATGGATTCAGTTCTGAGTACCATGCAAATATTTGAATTTTAGTAAACATAATAGCATGTTATCCTCACTTTTCATTTGATTGATCTGTCTTTTTTTAACACAACTTTGGTAAAAAATAAATTTTTGCTCCTGGGACACCAATACAGTATAACAATTATTGAACATTAAAGTTGCTACTGTGTAAAATGTGACTGTTATCCCTATTTTTGTTAATGTGTCTTCATTCTATTCCTTTTGAGTCCACAACACAATTTATCTTAGGGAAGTACTTATGATGGCAATATATTATAAATCTGCTTTTTTCTTTCTCAGATGAAGATAGTTACTTTGAATATTTTCTTTTTTGCTGAAAGGCTTATCTCACATTAATTATATAATCCAACTCAAGATTAGCCCATTGGGTATATGAACTCTAATGTTAAATAGACTAGGATATAGTGAAACAATAAGGATTAAATATACATGGGATCAAATAAAGTAGATACTTCAGTTTTTATGCAAGAAGAATAGGAATTTTGCATTATATTCTTAGATATGTTTACTTTCTATTAATTAATAGAAACAAAAAAGAATTTGGCAAGCATTTCCAGAAATATTACTGAATGGGAGGGAGAACATTCTAAAATAGGCATTTATTCTAAGCTCAATTAACTACTGTAAAACTTTAGTTTTGTTTTAAAGCTTATAGAAAATTAATTCAGTCATGGTACATTATTTTAAATATACTAGCACATTTATTTTTTCAAGAACTGCATTACCAGAGTCATATTTGTTTTCAGGAATATTGTAACACCTTGTGAGACTTGAATTATGAGAACCTATTATTTTAATTTACACCGAATTAATTCCATTTGTGTTCTAATTTCAACTAAAACCTCTTTAATTTATCAGTGTTCTGAAGCTCATATCTTTAATGAATTAAATGTATCCATTGCCATAAAAGGAGTATTCAAGCAGCATAAAATAAGAACCATGTTATAAAAATTAATTGACTTTCACATTTTGATAACTAAATCTTCTTTTAATTGCCTAGCTAGGTTTTCCCCCCTTTTTAGTGGGGAAGCAAGTCACTTGACCACTTCTAAAGTTAATAGATTTGAAATATAACGTGTGAAATAGGGGTGAAAAAGATAACCTGTTACTAAAAGCCCCATGATAAAGAAGATGTGGGAGAGAAAAGGAGAAGCATTGAAGGTCAAGTCAAAAGCAGAAAAACAAAGCATAACAAATGTGAGAGGAGTATTAGGTGCAAAGGAATTGGGCCCAAATAATATAACAATTATTCTATATCCATTTTCAAAAATGTGAAATGAATGGGCTCTTCATGCCAGAAAGAAGTACCAAGGAACAACAAAAGGCACATTAGCCACATGATGATGGCTAGTGGTCTCATTGTTTTCAATTTAGAATGTTCAAGTTTCATTTTACATATGAGTATAATCCAAGAATGTATGTTTGGCAAAGTATAATCAGTCGAAATTAAAGGAAAGTAACCTGCTCCTGAACAATTTGGCAACAAAAATGTTTAAAACTGGTTTATTCAGTGTGCTCTTTCACTTGAAAAAGAAAAATCATTCAAGTTAGGAAACAAAGTTTAAAAATAATGTGACAAAATTGCTCAACCAACATTTCTGGCCTACAAGAAGAAAATAAGTTTAGAAGTAAAGATTTATACAAGAAGTAATAAAGTCATGAATTATTTATGACATATGTGACACATATACCTACATATTTAATTGATATACTTAATCTATGTATATCATGTGCAACATATATGTCATGTTGCACAGGTTATACCCATATCATACCCATATTTTAAAAAGCCATCTAATCATAATGATATACTATGTTTAATGAGATTCATTGAGGCTTCCAATTTTATTACTGAGTTCTTAATTTTTGCATTTGAAAATAAACCATAAAATTGTTGCTCTCAATTTTGAGATATTTTGTAACAGGATTCATAATATAAATAATACTACAAATTTTCATCTGAACTATAAGAGCATAAAAGAACCTTTTGTTGGCATAAAGCTCAGTAAGAATGATGTACTTGGAATTATGTACACAAACAGCATACACTTACCAATTCTCTTGGACCATATGGCTCACAGAAGGTGACAGCATTACCATGCATGATTGCACCGCACTGTTCTCCAGTCTCACAGTTGCTACATTCAACCCTGTGGGAACAGAGAATGCATCCCCAGTCTGAGAACTAAGTAGCACACAGTGGTTTATTCCTCAGGTAAGGAAAGATGTAATAGTTATGGTTATTCAGTTCAAATCAACATTTTGAGTAAAGTAATGGTATTTTTGTATTGTGACGTGTTCTTTAATATGTTACCAGAAAGACTTAAACTTAAATCCCAGTTCTTTCAGTTACTCACAGCAGTGGGTAAGTTACTTACCTCCCAAAGTTTCAGTTTTCTCACCTGTAAAATGAGGATAATAATATGGACCTAAATTCACATAGTTATTGTTCAGGTTAAATGAGAGAGTGTATATAAAAGAGAGTATGGAAACAATCTCATAGTAGGTAGATGGTATTATTATATAAAATATATATGTCCAATACAAGGATGTTTTGCAAATATTAAAGATAAGCAAGTAATATACATTTATATAATGAACTAAAAAACTTGTATCTCTGAAAGCAAAAGATGTTTTACAAATTTTAAATCTTTTCCTTTTGAGATATAATTAGTGTAACTATTTAAAAATATTGTTCTCAAATAAATTTGCATGTCTATAAAATATACCATGCTAAAATAATGAAATCAGATTATATTTAATCCACATATTAATATAAAATATACATGAATTCTAATTCAAGCAAAGTTTGGATACCAAGTTAATACATCAATTTTGCAAATAATTTAATTAGTTCTTTTCTTTATTACTGTAAAATGAAGTGGTTAATAAATCATTAGGATGGAATTTCCAAAATAAGTTCATCCACGTTTTCAGTAGGAAATGAATTTATTAATATTCTGGATTTGACTTTGTATATTTATAGCAATAGTTACAATGCTCTGCATCATTACATTTCAACCTACAGTCATTACATACCTAATGTGTAGAAAGATATGTTTTCTTTGTCTGAACCTCTAACCACAAGACAGCTGTGTTTCATGCAGAAAAAAACATTTTCAAAGACTTTCACATTCTAGGTGCAAAACATTGTGAAAAGAACACTATCCCCTTAGTTTTGGAGATCATTGCATTATGTCCTTTCAGTATTTTGATAATTTTAAAGAAAGAAGTAGGAACACCCATTCAAATGGGAAGACAAAAGTGTGAAAAGATGACAGCTAGCCAATAAAGCCTAGAGGCAGAAGCACAATAAGTAAAAACTTGCAAGTAATTGTATTTCCTATATATATATATTGCATGGAATAAATGACTGTTATCATTCCAATCTTTTGAACTGTGTTCCTACGTCAGGAGATAACAATGGTCAAGAACCTTTGATTTTTTTGTAGAATAAACAGGGAACAATTTTAGCATCACAAATATCAGTAGGAAATTAAAATACTCTTGATTACTGTGAAGCAAGATTCTCGACTTTAGAAGAGATACAGTAGTAGCTTCATAAGGGCAACAAACATGTCTCTTGTTCACCATTTTACGCCTTGCATGTTGTATTCTATAAAAAATTTGTTCAATGAATGAATGAATGAATATAAGACAATTTCATAAATATAACTATTATTAAAGCCTAAGGTCCAAAACACTTAGAACGCTGCCTGGCACATAGCAAGACAATGTGTTAGTGTGGAGTTGTTGTTGTTGTTGTTGTTATTGATTTCAACCATTTTCATCCAGAACTGGTATATTAGTTTTTTTTCCCCCATAGAGAACCTGTTGCATGAACTTTTTAGTACTATTTTTCTATTCTTTAAACTACACATTATTTTTTTTCAAGGATTGTGATTGTAATAAAAGTACAGAGAAGGAGAACAAAAATTATAGTGGTATTCTCACTAGTGATAGATGAGGAGTATTTGGTCTCTAAGTTATTATAAAATGGCTTGAGAAAACATCAACTTTGACAGAAAAAAATTGCATGTTCAACCCTCATAACGGCTATCCGCGATTTCTCCCTAATAACTCTGAACAAAAGCATTATTGTTGATGCCAAGTCCAAGGCCTGATGTTGAAATTCTCATAATAATGATTCTACCTCTAAATATTGATTAGCAGTCCTCAAATCAACTATATATCAGAAAAAGTATATCTGTATAAAATATATGTATTACAGTCCCCCTTCCCTCACAGTTTTGATTAAATAGGATTCAGGTGAAGCCTGGATACCTGTATATTGTTTAAAGGTGATTCTAACATTGGAGGCCTATAGCTTGGTATTAGGAAACCAGTGAATAGATAACGGATGTTTGATATATTTGGAGAACCACTTCTATTTTGTGGAATAACAGTAGTAGTTAAAATACTAGTGGGAAAAAAAGCAAAGCAAACAGATATAGCCTTTCTACCCATTTGGCTAAACAAACCCTCTAAACCTTTCTCATCTTCATTGTGCTTTAGAGCTCCAGAAACTTAAAATTTCTAAAGGCATTGGTACCCTGTTGAAACATAAAGATTTAGAATTACCAGTATGTAGAATTACTCCCTGGGTTGTTGTTTACTTGTAGATAAAATGGCTTCACCAAGGACTGATGGAATAAGTCCATCAGCTTCCCACCGAGGTCCTTTTTTGTCCTTTGCTTGAATTTCTCAGTCTAATTGGGTTTGTCAACATAATTTATTATAATTCAAATCTGAATGCTCATCTGTCTGGGTGGTCAATTCAACCTGCTATTATCAGCCAATAGTGTCAGTTATTCATTCAGCATTAATTCATTTTTGAAATTAACAAACTTGTGTTGAGGACCCACAGGCACTGTGGTGAGCTTTAGTGGAACAAAGATGAATAAAGCAGTGTTATTTTCTTCCAGGAATTTATACTTCAGAGGGAAAGGCAGAGAAATAAGCACACAATTGCAATACAGGGTGCCAATGCAATAATAGCTATTCATTGTGTTCAGTTATATGCCACATACTCCAAAACCCATTAAAATATCTCAACCACTCATTTTACTAATAAAAAAATTGATCTTCAGAGGAAGTTAAGCATTTGCTCAAGTCATGCATCTGTGAAATTGACAGTTGCAACTTGGACCCACGACTTGCTAATTCCAACAACTATCACATATTCCATAGATCCTAATTGCTTGTAACAGGAGTACACTGGATGTGACGGTACCTAACTCAGACTGAGGAAGAAAGAGAAAATACCTAAAGGAGGTGGTCCCAGAACTGGCCCTGAATGAGAAACAGGAGTTACTCAAGCAAGGAAGAAAGATGAGGTTGTGATAGGGCAAAAAAAAAAAAAAAAAAAAAAAAAAGCAGAGATTATGACACAAGTAGAATTGCTACTTCAGAACATAGTATATCTGGAACCATACTGGTACATGGAGAAGGGTGGCAAAGGATGGGGCTGGAAAGTGGGAACCATTACATAAAGGTTTCATGCACCACTTGCCAAGTAGTATGTACTGTACTAGAAACTCTACAACTAATGCCTCAATCAATTTATGTAAAACTACTCCCTCTACTTTATCCTCATTAAGAGGGTGTTAAAACTGAGATTTAGAGATATTAAATGATTGTCCAAGGTTACAAAGCTTGAAGCCACAGAACTGGGATTCTAACTCCCGTTATCACACTCCCAAAGTCGTGATACAAATCCAACTTTTAGGAAAATGACTTTAGCAAATGATGGATTGGAAGAAGAAAAGACAGGACTATTGATGTAACCCAAGTAAGATATAATAGTGCCTGAAATAAGGTGGAGGTGGAGAAAAGTGGGCACACTCTAGATTATCGTTGTTCAATACAAGTGTAATGTGAGCCAAATGATATTTTAAACTTGCTAATAGTTACATTAAAAATTGTAAAACATGAAGGCATAGACAGACATGCTGTGTCTCCCTCCACAACTAAGAAGGAACACAACTACCTCAAAACTAGAAACAACCAGAAGTTTCAGAAAATCAAGCTGCATGGAAATCCAGCAAACAAGGATATAAAGAAGAAATACTTATCCAGACAGGTAGGAGGGGCGGAGCCTGGGCAGAGAGGATACGGTGTGGTGGTGGCAGCAGGCTGGCAGAAAGTGCAGTTACATGTTTTAAAAAGTCAGGAGGGACACTTGGGGAGTGTTCCCAGCTCCTCACCAGAGCAGCTCACTGTCCCCACTCTGGGGAAAATCAAGCCTCATTGCTTCTGACTGTGCAAACCAGTGGGGATTGAGATGGAGGCAGAAACTGCCAGTCTTTCAACAGAGTCTGTTTGTTTAAAGGGTTCCCACAGACCTAGAACATCCACATATTCATCCACTCTGGGAACGGCGGCCAGGGCAGCAGCTAGAGGGGCGCCAGTCTGGTGCGGAAGTGGGAGAAATGCCTGGAAAAGGGGCGAGTGCTGAGCAAGCAGCATTGTTCCTTCTCAGACCCCTCCCCCACATACAGCACCAGAACGTGGTGAAACAGGTTACCTGTTACTGATGAATACTTAAGGCTCTGCCCCTTATAACATAGTAGGAGCAGTAGGAGCAACAGCTCTTCCTGGGACATGGAAACAAACAAACACTGGAGACTTCCGGCCTAGATGGGGGCCTAGACTGACATGCTCAATTTCCCTCCACAACTAAGAAGGAATACAACTACCGCAAAACCATAAATAATCAGAAGTTCCAGAATATAAATGGAAGTCCAAAATATGAAGTTATAAAGAAGTGGTGCTCATCTGGACAGGTAGGAGGGGCGTAGCTGAGGAGGAAAGATCAAACTGTGCTGTCCGCAGCAGCAGCAGCAGTGACGGAGGCAGGACAGCAGTAAGCACAGACACCCGTATTTAAGAGGAGGCGAGAACCGCCTGGGGAGCACCCCTGGCTGCAGAACAGACCCGTCAGCTTGCGATTCCAAAGCCAGGGAAGGCAGACTCCATTGCCTTGGATTGTGAGGCTCAGTGGGGGTGGCAACGGAGAAGGAGGCTCCCAATCTCTCAGCGGAGATTGAACAGCAGGAATCCATCTTGGATCCCCACCCCCACAGAAAATGCTCGGTTGTGATGAGTGCACAGGGCTCCACCCCCTATAGTATAGAAGGTGTGACAGCCCTGCCCAGGAAGCAAAGGTAAACACAAGACTGTTCAGGATGGCACAATCATGATAGAGATCCCAGTGACGCAACTGACCAGACAGAAAATTTCTAATCTAAGGAAGCAGCAGAAAGAAAATCTTTCTGAGGCACAGTTTAGAGCTTTGCTTATAAAAGTGCTTAGAGACCTAACAGCAGATCTTAAACAAGACAGAGAAGGAATGAACGCTAGTCCTGCTGAAAAGAACAAAAACATACGAAACTAGTGGTGAGAGAAAGAAAACCAGGGGTCAAGTCAACAAATCGGAGCATGGGGAAGGAACAGTCAACCAATGCAGAAATAGGAAACGAGAAGTGAGAAAAATGAGGAGAGGCTCAGAAACTTATCAGACAGCTATAAGAGGGCCAACATCTGAATCATAGGGTTGCCAGAAGGTGAAGAAGAAGAACTAGGAATTGAAAAATTATATGAAAAAATAATAAAGCAGAACTTCCCTAATTCGGGGGAGGAAATAGACTTACAGGTCCAGGAAGCACAGAGAGTTCCAAAAAACTGGACCCAGGGAGAACCACACCATGACACATTATAATCAAAATGTCAATAATTAAGGATAAAGAGAGAATCTTAAAAGCAGCAAGAGAGAAGAAGAGAATTACGTACAAAGGGGTCCCAATAAGACTGTCAGCCGATTTCTCAGAAGAAACTCTTCAGGCCAGAAGGGACTGGCAAGAAATATTCAAAGTAATGAAAAGCAAAAACCTACAGCCACGATTACTCTATCTAGTGAATAGAAGGGCAGAGAAAGTGCTTCCAGGAAAAAATAAAACTGAAGGAGTTAATCAGATCCAAACCACTGTTATATGAAATGTTAAAGGGACTTGTTTAGGAGAAAGAGGATCAAAAGTATGAACATTAAAATGAAAACTGTATCACAACAACCAACAACAGAAGCTAGGGAACTGAAACAAAGGCAAACTAAGTAGGCAACGAGAGAGTGAAAAGAATTATAGGTATGGAGAACATAATGGGGGGAGGTCAGCAGGGAGGGGGAAGTGGGGAAAGGGAGGGAGATGGTATAGGAATTAAGAAGCATAGTAGGAGGGAGTGGAGTAGATAGGAAGTTGTTGATAACTATATGCACAACCAATGGGCATGGACAAGGGAGGGGGACAACTGGAGGGAGCAGGGGTCACTGGGTGGAGGGGAACAAAGGGAAAAGAAATTTGGACAACTGTAACAGCATAATCAATAAAGCATATTTTTTAAAAAATTGTAAAACAACAGGTGAAATTTATTTTAATAATGTTTTAACTCATTCAAATTATATATTAACATTTAATATAAAATTACTTTTAAAATATTGTATTTTATTGATTATGCTATTGCAATTGTCCTGACTTTTCCTCCTTTGATCTTCTCCACCCACCAGTCCCACTCCCTCAGGTAATCCCTTCACAATTGTTCATGTCCATGGGTCATGCGTATAAGTTCTTAGGCTATTCCATTTCCTATACTGTACTCTATATCTCCAAGGCTATTCTGTAACTACCTATTTGTACATCTTAATTCCCTCACCTCTTCACCCATTCCTGCAAACCACCTGACCATCTGGGAACTATCAAAATGCTCTCCTTATCCATGATTCTGTCCCTTTTTCTCTTATTTGTTTAGATTCAATTGTTGACAGATATGTATATTTGCCATTTTTTGTTCATAGTTTTGATCTTTTTCTTAAATAAGTCTCTTTAACATTTCATATAATATTGGTTTGGTGATGATGAATTCCTTTAGTTTTTTCTTGTCTGGGAAGCACTTTATCTGCCCTTTGATTCTAAATGATAGTTTTGCTGGGTAGAGCAATTTTGGCTGTAGTTTCCTGCTTTTCATGGCTTTGAATATTTCTTGCGAATTCCTTCTAGCCTGCAGTTTCTTTTGATAGATCAGCTAACAGTCTTATGGGAACTCCCCTGTAAGTAACTGACTTCTTTTATCTTGCAGCTTCTAAGATTCTCTCTTTATCTTTAATCTAAAGTATTTTAATTTGTTGTGTCATGGAGTGGGCCTCCTTGCACCCATCCTGTTTGGGACTCTCTGTGCTTCCTGGACTTGCCTGTCTATTTTCTTCACCAAATTAGGTAAGTTTTCTTTCATATTTTTCAAACAGATTTCCAATTTCTTGCTCTTTGTCTTCTCCTTCTGGCACCCCTAAGATGCAGATGTTGAAAAGCTTGAAGTTATCCCAGAAGCTGCTTATACTGACTTCGCTTTTTTTTTTTAATTCTCTTTTATTCTTGTTGTTCTGATTGGCTGTTTTCTTCCTCACTAAGTTCCTTGAGCATCCTTATAACCAGTGTTTTTAACTCTGCATCTGGTAGATTGCTTATTTCCTATTTGTTTAGTTCTTTTTTATGAAGTTTTGATCTGTTCTTTCATTTGGGTCTTGTTTCTTCGTCTACTTGTTTTGGCAGCCTCCCTGTATTTGTTTCTATGTATTAGGTAGAACTGCTTTGACTGCGTGTCTTGTTAGTGTGGCCTAACATAATAGGTGTCCTGTAAGGTCCAGAGGCACAGCCTCCCATATGACCCATGCTGGTAGTTGAGGTGCACCCTTCATGTAAGCTGAGTACACCCTCCTCTTGTAGTTGAGCTTTTGTTGCTGTTGATAAGTCAATGGGAGGACTTTACCCAGGCCAGCCAGCTGTAAAGATTGGCTGTGACTATTTACCACCAACCTCCACCCTTCATGGAGGATCAGCAGTGCAGGGGCAGGGTTGCGATGCTTACATGGTCCGTAGCTATCCATTAGGCGCACTGGCTCTGGGGTTTTCCAGGTGGTGCAGGCCAAGGTTAGCCTTCACTTGTATTGTATTTTGCCTGGGGCCACCCTGCCTGAGCTATAAAATAATCTGAGATGGCTGCTACTTGTGCTGGGCTTGCAGATTCTGAGATGAAGCCAAGCTGTGAATCTAAGCTGGATGCTGCTACTGCTATGCCTGGGGCTCACTGAGGCCAGCAGTTGCTTGTCTGATAGGATTTAGGAAGTTGTGAAGCATGAGCTGAGACCAGGCATTCATATGGAAAAGCAGCTTGGGTGGGCCCACAAGATGGATCAGGTAGAGACTCTGGGGATTTCCAAGGTGGTCAATGAGTGTTAGCCAGGTTGATGGAGTCTCAGATACGGCACCAGCTTGCCAGCTCTATAGGGGCCAGGGTTTAGAAAAGGGACAATGGCCTCTGCTCACCTTGATGCCAGACACTTCAGGTCCTCCCTGTATGCCACTGGTGCCTTTCAAGCTGCTACCCTGATGCTGTAGCTCAGAGGGAGTGAGTCTGAGTAGGTGAGTCCATGTGTGGGTTCTTTAAGAGGAAGTGCTTGTGACTCTAGTTTTTGCAGCGAGAAGTTGTGGGGACTTATCTTCCTGCCACCAGAACCCTGGGCTAAGGGCCTGGTGTGGGGCTAGAACTCCTTGTTCCCGGGATATCCTTCTTGAATTTTTATCTACCACATGGCAGGGAAGGACAAGCTCATTTCGCATCTGCACGGCTCCTATGAGTCTGGATGGATGTTGTTTCTTTAATTCCATCATTGTCAACCTTCCATTCAACTCAATTTCTGATGGTTCTGAAATTGGTTCTATGTTTTAGTTGTATTTTTGATGTAGTTGTGCAAAGAAGTGAATCATGTCTGCCTATGCTATCATCTTGACCAGACGTCTCTAATACAAAATTATTAAGGATATAGTTTATATTCTCTGTTCAGAATTAAGTCTTTTCAAATTGTGGGGTGCATTTTACACTGAAAGTACACCTCAGTTCCAACTAGCCACATTTCATGAGCTCAACTGCCATGTTACTAGTGGCTACCATATTGGACACAAAGACTCTAGGGCTTGGAAACTGACTGCTCTCTGGTTACATTAACAACTGACAATGATATGCTGACAGCTAGAGATGACCAGCTGACAATGATTACATGTATCTGAACTTCAGAGAAAGGAGAACAACATGGGGAAGATATACCAAGTGAGAAAAGCAGCCGTCCAGAAATGGATTTCTGGGAAAAAACCATATTGTCAATAGTCTGCTTTCTAGAAAGCTCTAACCATCATCATGAGCCTTCAGTGTGTATTAATCTGAGCCTACTTCCACTTACTTGCCCATGATTGTTCATAGTGTATTAATATTTATTCATGTTCCTAACAATCTGTGCTACACATCAAGGTGACTTTCCTAATAGTGACTTTACAGCATGACCTTTCTAATATTTTTTTCTGTCATTAAATGTAAGTATTGGACATCTATACACATGAATACCATTATCATAAAGGAAAAGATAAATCGTAATATTGTGATGAACACAATTATTTTCATAAAGACCAGATAGTAAAAAGGGCAACTAGTGGTCATGGTGTACAGAAGAAAACAGTGATCCATATCAGAAAGACAAAGTGAGTTTTAAAAATTCACAGATGTAAACAAACATCCATATTCCAAGAAAAGTAATTCCCCACAACTTAAAACAATACCTAAGTGTTCTTATAGTCCTATGCTCCTCTCTTCCTCAAATTGCCTCTGTGTCTAACAATTTAACTTTGTTGAGTAGAGTTATATACTTAACCCCAATGGGTGCTCTCTGTGAAGAATACTAGTAATCTGAAATCCCACTGTTCCCTTAAGGAAAAGTTCTATGAATTCCTAAGAACTGGGGTTCAATTTGCTGAATGATGAGAGGTCCAATAATTTCAGTCTCAGCGAGAAAAAAAAATGCTTGTTTTCCCTAACATTTAAACTGTGACCACACAATAGAATTTTCTGAGGAAAATGACAGGCTTTGTGAAGTTAGATAAATTCAGAGATTGGTGGAAAGAAAGAAGTTTTAAATATTTCCAGTTATACAAACTTCTGTTTTTCAGTTTAAAAAGGGATATCACCTCCCAGGTTAAGGTCTGCTTCATAGGAAAAATAATACCAAATATTACTTTAATCTGAAAACAAACAAACAAAAAACCTTCCCATTCTTTTTCTTTATCTCCACATGAAAAACAGAACATAAGAAACTGATAAAAAAAAAAAAAAACACAACAATTATGCCAGCCTGTTAAACCAAGCACGCCGTTGTCCGGGGACAGCCAACCGACCTGGAGTCTGCACAATCCTTCCCCATGTGGGAAGGCCACCCTCCCCTCCACACCCCCACTATTATTAGGGATTTCTGGACCCAAGGGTAGGTAGGACGACGACCATGTTCAGCTTGAAGCAGCTAGAGGAGCTTGAGACCTTCGCCCATTGTCCTTTACAAGATTACAAAGGGTCTTAATATCTGAGAGGGAGGGATAGTTATTTTTTACAAACCATGGGTATGGACTTGGGGGGGGATTGCTGGGGGAGGGAGTTGCTGGGTGGAGGGGAATAAAGGGGAGAAAATTGGAACTATTGTAACAATATAATCAATGAAGAAAAGTTGGGGGAAAAAAAAAAGACACTGGGACAAAAAAAAAAAAAAAAAAGAAACTGATAAATAACCATGGATCATCATACAAATCATCCACCTCAAAATATATTCTGCCACGAACAGTATTATTAACAAACATTTTAAGTGAAATGTTTTCTATCCCCAAAGACCATGGAAATCCTGAATTTATTAAAGCCTTGCCAAACCTATTTATCATACACTTAGGTTCCACATGAAGCTTATCTATTACTAGAGTTCACGGATCACTGCATGTTCTAGTTAGAGGGCACCTGAAATATCACTGAGTCTCATCACCCCTTCATTTTACAAGTGACAAAATGATTAAAATTTACATTCCCTGGCTCCTTGAACAATATTCTTTTCATTCCACTGTAAAGCAGCCAGTAAGAGAAAAGAACTCTGATTCTATAAAAACAATGTGCATTTCAAAGAATGTTTGTCATCATTTTTACTGTCAGAGTTTATTTGGAAAATCTACAATGACTTTTCTTAAATTTTTTTCCCTTTTTTGGAAGGATTTTGTTTTGCTAGTAAAAATGTACAAAAATAAGAAAAATGTTATGGACTTTACAGAAAACATTAAGAATGAATTCGCTGAACTGCAGTGCATAATCAAATTCAATATTCCTTTGCTTATGTACCACTTTAGATAACTCATTACTATTTTACACATACACTCTAACACTATCATTTTTTCATTAACAAAAACATAAAAGAATCAGTAAATATAAAGGCAGGTAATTGTTGATCAAGATAACTGGGTCAAACCATAAAGATAAAAGAAAATGAAATGCTTTTAACCAAAGTCTTGTTTTTCATTATTAAAAGCTCCTTGGCAGTTTGAAAATTTATTATTTTTGTGTCAATTCTCTTTGTTTTTTTTATTTTTTTAGGTGGCTGAATATTTTTGTTGTTGTTTTGATTTGGTTTGAGATAAAGAATTATATATGATATGCATTTGTGTTGTAGAAAGTACACTTCTGAAGGTATAATCATCTTTTTAATCCAGATTTTTAAATTATTAAACTGGAAAACATCCCAAGGCACCCACTCAGGATGCACAGAGGAAGATATAGTGAAATGTCCTGGAGTCCAGGGGCCCTACATGTTGCAGTAACTCACACAGGACTTGCAGGATGCAGCAAAGAGGAGGAGGGCTAATGAGAAAATTGGGTTCCTCACAACTGGAGATTTATGAATGGTTGATGGTGATATCATCCTGATAACAATAAACAAATAACAAATATTATTTTCTCAAGAGCAGTCTAATTACACACCTCGTTCTTATTAGATCAGAGGGAAATCACTCAGCCTTTAGTCAGGCACTCTGCTGAAACAAGTTAATCACCTGGAAACTCACTGACAATCACTTACCACCAAATTCTCATTTGAGATGCACGCCATTTGTCCCCAAGACTGAGGACACTGTATTATCTGTCCATAATTTATCACCTCTGAAGGAGTCAGTGTCTGGGGCTCAGCCTCAGAAGAAGCAATCTGGCATTCTATGAGCCAGAATTATCTATTCACCAGCATGTCTGAATGGAGATATTAAAATAATTTCAGTATTTTTTCTGATAATAAAAAGTACTTTAAACATGGAAAAAGAAAAAGGAAAGGAAAATATCTTGTAATTTCCTGACCCAAAGATAACATGTCTCTTCTGCCACATGCTGACACTGCATATGCTGACGAAATTTGATGTGTGAGCTTGTGAGGTCAGAACACACCTGGGACGGTGAGTCACTTAAGGAAATGGGACCCTGCCAGTCATTTGGTAGCAGGGCACTCATCTGACTTCTGAAGACACCTGAGCTCCTTGTACTTTCTATTCAAACCTCAGTGGCCAGAACACTCAACTGTTGCCCATAAAAAGATAGTTTTATGATAAAGAGGGCATGACTAGTTGCTTGTAAAAGATCAAGCTTTAACAAAAAATCTCAAAAAAATCTTATTCTTCTTGTAAATGTGGAATATTTTTGGAAAAAACAGTAAGAAAAGTTCACTCTATGAGACTGAGAAAAATATCACCTTCAACGATATCATGACTTATTTTTAAGGAGCTATAACATGCTCTAAACGTGAAAATGACCAACTCCATTTATAGCTCATTACTTCTCACTGAGGAAGGTAAGAAAACTTCTTATTTCACTAGGGAGTTTTAAAATTTGATCTCTCCTTTGTTAACAAGCACAATGACAAATATTATTTGGATTAAAATAACCCTTCTAATATGCTGCTACTGCACGCAATATTCTGACCTCTTACTACAGTGAATTCTAGTACATGCTGCTTGAAGAAGTATTTTCTCGTTTGTTTCAAATGTGCTTGACATTTGATTCCACCAAGTGAGTTCTTGTTTCTGTCATCTAAAACAGAGATTAAAGAAGGAAATAATATACCTCCAGATTCACACCTTATTTTATTAGTGGGCCACATCCTGGATAACCTTTCTATTGTAAATAAAGCCTTACCCCAGAGCAATTACATCATGGTAAGAAAAGTGAGGGAAGGAAGCAAGAGAAGAATATTAGTTTTGTAATAATACAATTATTAACAAAAGAGAAGAAAGGATGAGAGATGGTGGAACAAAGGGAGGAAGTGAGAGAAGAAGGAGAGAAAGATGCACATAAGATCATCAAACTCGATATATCAAATTATAATTCCACAACCTCAAAATATGCTGTTATGTTAGAGGTTCTAGCAAAGATATGGCATCAGAGAAAATATTTATTTTGCCTGATTTTTCTCATTATTTACACTATCCCTTAGTTACCTGCTCTTGAAAAAAATGTAAGGTTTATGCTCCATGTTCCATCTGGTAAGCTTATTAAATCATATATTTTCTAAGTGATAATCATTACAAAAAAATCCCTTGAAACCCCTCAACAGTGGTGTGGAGACTGTGCTGTCTTTCCTTCACCCAGTGCTGTCTTCCAGGCTTACTGACCATGTGCCTGCTGGACACTGAGCAAAGCAGGTGCACTTTTATATGGTTTCTTTCTCAGGGCCATTGTCCATCACTCTTGCTTTTCTATGATTACCTGGAAACTGAATTTAATTGTGATTCTCATACTTGGCTAGTGAATTGAATCCCCTCTGTTTTTGTTATTTATGGGTGCTCCAAGGCACTAAAGAACTATGAAGTAGTTTTACCACTTGCTTATCTTCTTTACTTTTCTCTTATGGGCTAGGCTATCAATCACTGAACAAAACTCCAGCTAGAATAACTCAGCCTCCATCTTAAAATTTCAGTCTTTTCATATCCTTTTGTTGAGACAATTACTTTTGTCAAAGAAAATGAACTTTAATAAGCCAAATTGCCAATCTTTTTCCTCCATTTAATAGTAATTGTATAAATTAGTATTTTCAAGAAAATACCAAATACAGCAGTCTATGGCCTATATTTCTCTAATCCTATAGTTTTATCTTTTACATGTAATAATGGAAATGTTACAGTGTTTTCTTTTTTATTTCCCCAGTCTTTTCTTTTTCTAAGTATATTTTATTGATTATATTGTTACAATAGTTCCAATGTTTTCCCCTTTACTCCCCTCCACCCAACACCCCCCTTCCCAGCAATCCCCACCCCCAAGTCCATGCCCATGGGTCGTACATACAAGCTCTCCTGCTTCACCCTTTCATATATTCTTCTTTTTTTTAAAATAAATAAATGATTAATTATTTTAACAATAAAAAATAACAATCCCTCCCTCTCAGATTTAAGACCCTTTATAATCTTATAGAGGACAATGGGCGATGGTCTCATGTTCCTCTAGCTGCTTCAAGCTGGACATGGTCGTCATCCTACCTACCCTTGGGTCCAGAAATCCCTAATAAGAATGAGGGTGTGGAGGGGAGGGTGGCCTTCCCACATGGGGAAGGATCGTGCAGACTCCAGGTCAGTTGGCTGTCCCCAGACAACAGCATGCTTGGTTTAACAGGCTGGCATCCTTGTATTCTGGGGGCAACAGATTTGGCAACAGGGTTAATTCCCAGTCTTTTCTTGATTCAAGCAACCCTATGCAATGCCAGCCATGGCTTTAGCTTCCTTAGCTGTAACTTGTAGGCCTTCTGTATAAGCTGACTGACAATTGACGGAGGTCTTCACATACCATAGGATCTAAAATAACTTCATTTGTGTCTTTCTTCTTGATGTCTCATGTCCCTGTTGGCATCACAATTTACTTATCTAAGATGCTTCTTCTGATGAGTGACTCCTGTTCTTCCCTGATCTCTGCTGAGTAGGATATCTCTGCTATTATTATTGTGCTTGAAGGGAAACATCTGTTGTCATTTAGTTGCCATTTATCATCATGTTTTCTAATAGTCCCAAGTTTCCCACTAGAACATCAGAGCCTAGTGAAGTTATAACTCTGGATGCCTTCTGTGATCTTCAGAAAACAAGCATAAAGGGCTCATCTGCTAAGCAAAACAAATATTCCTCCTTGATTTTGCAATTGCTTGGAGTATAAAGACACTTCTTAAGAAAACAAATAATTTTAAAGAATTCATTCACTTTTTAGTTCCTTTAACTCTCTCTCTCTCTCTCAACTCCAAGTTATGAATCAGAAATGTCTTCTATTTCATATTTTTCTCATTGCTATCAATTTTAGAGAGAGAGGAAGAGAGAGGGAGAGAGAGACAGAGGGAGGGTAAGGAGAGGGGGTGAAGGAGAGAGGGAGAAAGAGAGTTTGATTTATTGTTTCGCTTGTTTATGCATTTATTGGTTGATTTCTGTATGAGCTCTGACTGAGGACTGAACTGGCAATCTTGGTGTAACTGAGCTACCCAGCAAGGGCTTATTGTTGAAAAATTTTATTTAATAAATTTGCACAGTGAAACACACAGATCTTAAGGTTTGACAAATGCATAGATCTATGTAACCCATGCCCTTTCAAGATATATGTTCATTACCCAGAAAGTTCTTCATGCTTCTTTCCAGTCAATCACCCATTCCTGAAATAACTCTTGATGAAATTTTTATTGCCTTAGGTAAGTTTGCTTAACCTAGATTTTATATAAATGAAACCACACAGTAAAAACTACTTTGGGCCTGGCTTCTTTCATTCCACATCATAATTTTGAGATTCATTCATGTTGTTTCAATTATCAGTAATTCATTCCTTTTAATTGCTGAGTAGTATACTTTTGTAAGGATATAACACTGTTTATCCATTCTCCTGTTGTTGAATACCTGAGATATTCCCAGTTTTCGGCTACCAGATACATTCTTTTTTAATAAAAAATATTTATCTCTATTCATGTGAAATACTGGCAGTATTTATATTGTACTAAAATAGTTTAATTCATAAAAAGAAACTATGAAAGTGTGGTTGGTGTACAAGTAGTAGATGCTTAAGTGAAATGTTAATAAGATAAAGCATACCTGTAAGTTCTTACATTCCTTCTAAATTTAGTTACAGGAGGTTTTTCTTCCCACTTTTTTTTTTTGTTAGAGTGTTGCCTATATATGAATAAGAGTCTACTGATTCTCTCCATCATCGGTAGTACAATTGTACTGAAAATACTTGATCGTGGGAGTTGTCATCAGTGCTGATAAAATGGTGTTGTTCCATTCATATTCTCCCTGATCCTTTTGTATTCAATGGTATATTTGAAATGATGAAGTGACTGTTGCAGTCCAGAGGTATATCTGCATGTGGTCCAGCATCAGGGCAATGTTAGAGTGAAGAAGCCTCATTCTCACCAAGCCTGAGCCACCACTATATTTCCATGAAGGGTTTTTGTTGTTCTTTTTATTTGTAATATCTCATCTCTCATTCAAACATAGCAATCAGAACCTCCTGGGAGAGTAGGGAGATAAAGGGCCACTTCCTTAGCAGGACCCAGAGAGACTTTTGGGGGTGAGGGCGTGGCACAAAGAGTAGAACTCTATGCTCTGCATTTCAGGAAGCAGAAGGACAACAGCTCTGTGATAGCACACCAGAGCATGGCATCACAAAGATGCCCAGGGCCCAGGGCCAGGAGCAGCAGAACAGCTTCTATACACTCAAACAGGGCTCAAAACAGAGCCACTTCCCTGAAGGAGTGGTTAGCAGGGGGATGAAGACGATGTGGACCAGTCACCAAAGGCTAGGTGGGCTAGGAAGGACTCAATGAGTATCTGCAGGAACAGATGACTGGGGGACCAGAGGAACATCCCCACCAGCCTCCTGCTTTTGCACTAATAAGTTATCTGAAACTTAGATACAACATCAGACAAATGGGAGAGGGCCAGCCAAAGTTGACTGAAATTGTTTCAATAACTGGTAGAAAGGGAACAATAAAAAGAAATTAAGTTGGCTTATGAAAGAATAAAGAACGTTTATTTCTCTGAAGTTTTTGAACAGAATTCATAACTGCTACACTTGTGTAAGCATAAACAATTTTGGAAGGACTGGCAAAAACTGTTAATAGTGTTGCCTCTGGAGGAAGGGCATATAGGTCTAGTGTGGGAGTAAGGCTTACTTTTATTATTTTGCTATATTCTAGGACTTTTCACTGAATACATTTATGAATTTTTAAATCAAACCTAATAGACAGTACATTCAATATTGAGTTGATGTAAAAAGTTTCTTGTTTCTATTACAACTGCTGTCACATACTTGGAATAATAACTTGGCTGTTATGTGCATTCATAATAATAGTAATATAATTTTGTGTTCTTATTTTTATTTATAGTCATTTGTACATGATAAAAGAAACTTGGATATCAAGAATTAAATGAAATGGAGTGAAATAAAAGTTGGCTTTATTAGATAAAGTTAACAGAAGCCAATGTTACAAGCGATTAACTTTTAAAATGACCTCGCTTTCCATCATTGTATAGACATGACTTTAGTTTCTTAATTTCTTTTTTTGCTTGTCCTTATAAATTACAAGTTAAATAGGTATATGATGCTTTTTGAACCCTATGGAAGAAACATGCTCATAAAAGTAGAACGTTTTTCTCTTGTGGAAGATTATTTTGTGATGTATTTATTCATGGAAATTGGTCCAAAAGCAGCACACCAGGTGCTTTGTTTCCACCTGGTATGTGGCAGCAGCACAGCTGTGGCGCTGGCCGCAAGGATCCTCCTTTCACACCACCACAAAGTTGCCCAGTGTTTCTAGTTCAGCTGGGGGTAAAGGGAATCAAAGTCAATATCACAAGGAACAAAATTCACATGCCAATATGTGTACCAAGAACACAGAGATTTCAAGAGAGTGAAAACTGTCTACAAAGTTACAAAACAAAGTTGGCTTCATTTCTTTATTGAAAATACTTATTGAGATACCCGATTTTACTGGGTCTGGTTTCCAACTTTAGGAAGTTGATATCTATTTTTATGGGGTTTAAGGCATCTGATTTCCTCTTTTCCCTCTTCTCTATGATTCTGCCATAATATATTTTCATTATATTCCAAATATTATATAATACATACATATTTCATTTGATGTTTGTTTTTTTATACAAATGCAATGAGGGAAGACTTGGAAACTCATTTAAATAACTGGCTGAAGATTTTTAGTAGTAATGATTTTTGTATATATCTGGGCTTAGGGGAGACAAGGAGACCAATGTGCAAATGTACCACAGGAGGAAGAAAGAAAAGAAGGGAAGGAAGGAGGAAGGGGAAGGGTGAGGAAAGAGAAAAGGAGAGATAGAAAGAATGTGAGAATGAGAGAGAGAGAAAGAGAGAGAGAAAGAGTGAGGAAGAGGGGGTGGGAAAGAGAGAAATACAGGAGAAGAAAGAGAGAATGAGGGGGGGAACTAACTTGTATTGAGCACCTATAATACACCAGGCATGGTGCCAGACCTTTTCAGACTTATCAAACTTTAAAATGGTGTGTAAGGATAGTATTAATCTCACTTTTACTGACAAGACAATGGGGCTCAGAGAGGTAAAGCAAGGTTTTTGCTTTTCTCAAGGTACTCAGCTGGCAAGGGCCTAGTTCAAGAGTCAAAGCAGACTGGCTGGACCTCAGAATCCCTTCCATGTTCTGTTCAGCAAAGTCATCTCTCAGATGATGAGAGTTTCATGGTTTTCTTTTTCTTTTCTTTTTTTTTTTAAGAGGCTAGATAAAAGAGCTGGTTGGCAATAAGGGATAAAGTAAATTTACTCTGAAGCATATTTGATATAAGACAGAAATACGTGGCTTTTTAGTTTAGTTTCTTTTTTTTTTTTTTTAAGAAGGAAAAACCATACCTTAAATAAAAGGGACACAAAATCCATAACTTTGGTCAAGAAAGCATAGATCAGTCATGAAAATGGGTGAAGCAAAATCAATCACGTTTTATTGATTTTAAAAACAACAGAATTTGAACCACATAAAAGTCGCATTTTGTATATGTCAAGAAAACTCACCAAAGAAAATGAGTTAGCTTGACAGAAATGAAGTTGCCTTGAAAGAAACAAATCACCTGATAACATCTACATTAATGGAAATAAAAATGCCAAATGTCGGAAGTAGAGAATTCTTCCTGGGTAAAAGTAGTGCTTAGAAAGTTCTGTGTGTAGGGTATTTTGTTGTTGTTGTTTTTTGCGGGGTTTTTTTTGTTTTTGTTTTTGTTTTTGCCTTTTCTTAATAGTTTCAATTTAAGAAATTTATATTTATGTTCCTAAGAAAGCAAAAATCTGTTAAGTTATTTCTTTAAATGGCATATAAATTATGAGACTTTATGACTCTGTCTAGTCTGATTTTGCTTGTATATTTACACATATACTGTCTAGATCTATACTTCTTTCTAGAAAAGACATAAAAAGTTCCTTTCTAGTATTTAAGCACCAATAACCTCTATATGACAGGGGCCATGTTTTCCAAGAAACTCCCAAGGTTTATCTCTTTTTTCTTGGAACTACAGTATGTTTATATCTCTCTAATCCAGGATCTCTATCCTGGATTACAAACTTTTAAACCTGTTTTTAGTTTTCCTCTACTAAACTATAAACTACTTGAGAGAAGAAACCCTATCTGCTTTTAATTTACTATATAAATAAAATAATTATTGCTTAATATTTGTTGAACAGTAAAAATTAACAAAAACAGAAATGGCTATCAAATGCTAATATTTGAAGATAAAATAGTTATTCTCCTAGTCTTGAGTATTGGGTGATTTTGGTTGCAACTTTAAAGTTTACATGAGAGCTTCTTCTATTTTATCTTGAACTCTTAATTGTGTATAGAAAAACATTTAGTACCACAGAAAATCCACATTCAGATGTTCTCTCAAATTGTGCAGATTGTAGCTCTGGGTCAACAGGCCTATTTCTACAGTCAGCAAAAAATACAATTGCCAACAAATTTATGCATCGATTTCTGTATCCAAGTTTTTAACAAATGAATTTTGGTTCATCATATCTTTGCCCTCAAAAATCTCATGAAATTGCACCTAAATAGCCTTTGAAGAAGTGATTGGAATATAATAATGAGGTGGCCTAATGACTTAGAAGTTATTTGGAAGTATGATTCAAATCATCTGCCATTTTAGATAAACCATTTCCCTTCTTTTGTATGGTATAAGTGCAATAATTAGACAAATAAAACTTAATATTTTCTATGTAAAAACTTATACAACTGAAAAAACATAATCTAACCACACCCATGGCTTGGAGGAGTACCTAAACTCAGTTCTTAAGTCATGAAATAGACAATACGCAGTCTACATTAAGCCCAGGTCCCCAGGTAATCAATTTTCACTGATGCCTTACTGCTAAAGAAAGTTTAATTTTATATAACTGTTCCAAGGGAGCATCAACATCAGTTTTTTTGCATTCAAAAAAACCTAAATGGGACATTTTCCTGTAACTTACCATATATTTGGATTCAATTGCAGTTGGTGGTAGGAATCAAAATCATCTCGTAGGATAATACTGTCACTATGTATTTCAGCTAAAAGAAAAAAAAATATTTAGAAAAAATTATACTAACCAATAGATTTAGCTACAGAAAAGGGTCAATGTGCTACATTTATGAGAAATAATAAGTATTTTAAGTTAAAACTAAATTTTAAATGAGCAGTTGATAATATTTGTTTTGTCCTTGAACTACTAAGAGAAAAAAGTAAAGACTCTGCTCTTTAGATACATCTGGAAACCAGAGTCCCCCGAAGAGAAACCAGTGTCACCAGGCAGGAAGACCAAGGTCAGCACTAACCTATAGGAATAGATCACCTAAGACTTGCCTTTCATAGCTTAACACACCCAGAAGAGATTCACTGCCTAGCTCACTTTAAAGTACAGATGGAACAGAGCATTCTATTTGTTATCAGCTAACATTGCTGGTGTTCACTAACCCATGTCCTCTTTTCTTTCCTACTATCTCTCTTGCCCTGGCTTGCTTTCTCTCATTCCCTATATTCACTCATTTTTTATTTAATGTGTCTCAAATTAACTTCTCTCCTCCTACTCAGAGCTGCATAGGAGAAATCATCGAAATGACTAAGTAAAACTTCCAAATAAAGCCATATTAAAAGTCAGAGGGAATGCCAGGGAACCATCCCTAGTTTTCATGTATTATCATTACACCTGAGATTATATTAAACACGTGTTTTTGAGCTCTAGAAGAACTTTGGGCCTGCTAAGAGTAAACAATGTTTTCATAACTATAGAGTATGTGATATTTCCACTGAATAAAGGGTAGATGAGTAAAAACAATTTCATGGCCAGCTACAATGTAAGGGTGCTGATTTTTAAAGTTGTGTGAGAAATGATAATTATTTCTACTCAAGGTGTAAAAATAAATTTTGTGCTTAAAAACTCTCATGATTCCCATGATTTGCTTGGTAAGTTTGTTTCAGCTAATATAAATTCTCTGAGCTTGTACAATTTTTTCAGAACTAGTATACATATGCTTTTGAAAAAGTTAAAATAATATGACCTACTTAACAAAAAAATAAACACCCTAATTTTTTCCCATTGGTGATACTTTATCTTTTTATTTGGCTCACTAAACTAAGTAAATTCAACCCCAAGTATCAGGAAGCATACTTCTAAATTCTCTTTGGTGATATCACCACCTATAGCTATCCTTACCCTCTTTATATCAGGTATGTCAGCAGGTATGCACATAACCAAGTCTGGGAAACTAGTGAATCAGCATGTATTGAGAGGAATGACTTTAGACTCAAAGCCTTAGGATGATAACAGGGAGAATATGGATTTACACTGGAGAGAGCACTGTGATGTATTCTGTGCATGGGGGTGATTTAATGATTCCTGTGAGCAATTTGACACAGTGCCTGAAATGCCTACAGGGTACAGCTCTCTCAAATACCCAAGGTGGCCAGGAATCAAGACTTGAGACAGAGACTTGGCTGAGCCACTGTGAGTCACCAGCCTGCCTTTGCTGCCAGAAGGCATGCTTCTAAGCGCTTATGTTTGTCTGCCACTGAAGAGCAGCCCCAAGCTGCAGCATTACATACAAGAAGAGGTCCTCGAGGCAGGTTTTACAAAGAGAAAAATAAATTAATTGGGTTTACAGGTTGAAAGGAAAAGCCCAAGAGACAAATCACTGACCCATCTGCAAGTCTCATAGAGACATCTGAAAAGGCTGGACAGCAAGGATGACTTCTTTTCATTCTTATTAAATAGTGTACTATAGGAAATTGCTTTTAAAACAAGTCTTCACTGAAAAAGAATGAGAAATTTAACTCTTAAAGATCTTTTGTTTCATAGAGAAATTTTTTACAAAGGCATGAGTAAGCCTCAATGGTTATGTGCTCGTATATTTATTCTAAT
The DNA here is from genome assembly GCF_987537825.1 of Furipterus horrens. Classification (NCBI taxonomy): domain Eukaryota; kingdom Metazoa; phylum Chordata; class Mammalia; order Chiroptera; family Furipteridae; genus Furipterus; species Furipterus horrens. The sequence goes on from NW_028327179.1 coordinate 49,917,370, forward strand.
ACTATTATATCACTGACTATACTCTTTAAAGATACGAATTCAGTTCATCTTCTTAACAATCCTAGGAGGTAGGTACTATTATCAATTCCATTTTACAAATGTAGAAACTGAGGCACAGAGAGGTTAAGTAACTTGCTCAATGTCATGTGGCTAAAAAGTGGTGAATGTGAGACTAGGCAGTTTGGCTCGGGAATCTGTACTCCTAACCACTACCTAACCCTGCCTCAAGAAGAGTGGCCCATGAAGTGCCTGGCACTATGGAAAGATTATGAGAAAAATATGTGGTGGTAACATCACATTGTGCCATTAAACAAAGCAGATAGTTATTTAAACCATCTCATTTCAGTTTTTGAAGAAATGATCAAATTATTTCTCTTTACAATACAGCACTAATATGAGCAGAAATCTCAAATCAGAAATGAGATAAATTCCTCCATATTCATAGCTCCTTACCCATTGCTTCTATGCTCTATTTATGATTGGTAGGAGAACCAGGGAAAATTCACCATTAGAATACTTTGTCAAATGGCCACATGCAACAGGATAAGGAGAGTAAGGATGAATGGATGAACATACCAACAGGTTTGAAAGTCCTCTCATTAGCCCTTAGCTGGGCAGCATGATAGTCTCCTTGGTGAGTTGCTGTGTTCAGGCATAATCTAGACCTGACTCTAATTATAGTGAATCACCAGCAAATCTGAGAGGGCAGAACATTTCCTCACCCTTATATCATCTGCTCACATAGCCAGAGGAGTGAGACAAGTATTTAATAGATTGAGTATTAAAGTTAGTGACATCAGGGTCATAAACACTTACCTAGATGTAGATGCATAGTGGCCTCTGTGGGAGCTGAATGGAAAGAGAAAAAGGGAAAGATGATTGATTAGCAATAAAAGCAAAATCCAGTAATAAACAACCACAAATGCAATTACAAAATTTAGGTCATATAAAAATAAAATGGCTAGAAGCTTTTTAAAGGAGTAATAAAAAAATGCCAATAAACATAAAATAAGACATCTAATTCTCTAGTTATATTTAAAAGTACCAATTACTCTTAAAGTGAAGAGCAGAACACAGGACACTTATTATTCAAGTTTAGTCAAGTATCCCTTGAAATACATAGTATAAATGTAATGTGACAGTTCATGAATATGCCAAAAACCTTTCTGAGCACTTATTACATGCCAGGGGCTGTCCTGGATGTTAGGAAAATAAAGGAAAAAAGCACCATCCTTGCCCTCAAACAGTTACCTATCTGGTGGAGGCAACTACAATATATAGTGTAGTAAGTGCTATTGTAGAGTGTTCAGAGCGTGCTAGGGTGAGATGCAGGATAAGGGAGGGATACTGATTCCAGGCTGATCAGGAGAAGAGGGTTACCAAGAGAGGCTTTCCAGAGAAGATGATTTCTGTGACTATTTGAAAGACTAATAGGAATAATATGAGTTGGGGGAGGGAGGAGAGAAGTGTTTCGTTCTGGAGTAAAAGTGGAATGGCACAGAGAAGTGAGAGAAAATGGCCTTTTGAAAAAAAAAAAAAAGAAAATGGCCTTTTGGGAGAACCACAAAGTTCAGCATGACTGGATGAACATTTAAGAGGAAGGCTAGAAAAAAGGAAGCTGAGAAGATTGAGAGGACAAGATCATGAAACTGAAGGCTAAGGAATTTGGACTCTACCATGAAAGCATAATGATCTGAACATTTATGAGCAAAGGAGTGAATGTTCAAATACGCATTTCAAGAAAGGACACTAACAAGAGTTTGAAAATATGGGACACTCCCCAATTAATACTTTGGTTATATTTTTTTCTCTCTCAAAAGACTTCCAAACTTATGAAAAAAAATATTTTCAATTCAAGATCTAAAAATTAGAACTCATGATATAGATATTTTAAAATATTTTATATGTTAAAGAAGAATTTTAGCTAGATATGGATAATTTTGTTTCTATCATGATGGTCAGTGCTTCTAGCTATGTTAGATGAAAAATCCAGACATAATAGCATTTTAAAACTAGAAACTGATTTTTGTTTTATTGCTTCACACCAACATATTATACGTACTGAAAACACTTGTGCTCAGTTGTTTGAAACAGACTCTGGAAAGTGTCATGAATACAGTTAGTATACATCTAGAATATATGTGCGAATGCTCTGAATCATCACCAGCTTATGTAAGTCTTCAAGAAAACAGAAGAAAAATGTAATAATCCTGTGCCTTGTATCACTGCTTATTAGTCAAGCTATAGAAGCGTTTTACAAAAATTTTCTGGAAACAAAAAGAATAATTGCCAATTATATCCAATAATCAATAACAAAGATATGACACAATGATGTACAATATGTTCCCTCAATATTGCACTGCATATGAATGAGTTAATTTGTATTTTTGAAACTGATATGCTTTTGTATCAAGAGAAATCAGCTCTTCTAAAAAAAGATGAACACAGTTTGTCAAGGTGGATGTAGATATTAAAGGTAAACAATTTTTTGATATTCAATTCAGTTACTGGAAGACCTTTAAGTAGGTAACAAATACTTGAGCATGTAAATCTAGTTTTCAACTATGAAATCTTAAAACAGACTAAATATTCCACTAAGATGTTCTGTAAATATAAAATAGATGCCAAATTTCAAATAGTACAAAAAATGCAAAATGCCTCAATAATTTTGTATTGACTACATTATATTGAAATATTTAGCATTTTATATATTCTGTGTTAAGTAAAATACATTAATAACTTAACCTTTTTAAAAAATTGGCTACTAGAGCATTTTAAATTGTACCTGTGGCTCTCATTATACTTCTATTGGACAGAGTTGAACAAGAGCTAGGAGGGAGACCTGTACTGAATATAAATTAGGGAATCATTATCAAAGAGGGGGTGGTGGAGTCATGGAAGAAGACTGGGTCACTCAGAGAGAATGTGGGGTATAAAAGATGTAAAATAAGGTGTAAATGTGCATTTAAGGGACTGATAGAAGAAAAGGAGCTATCAAAGGGGATTGAGAAAGAGTGTGTTTCATTATGGAAATAAGGAAAAGAAAGAGTTTTAAGAGAGTAAAGGGTTGAAGGAGAAACGAAAACAATTCTAGTGTAGCCAATATCTATTGAGAACATCTGTTATCAAGGCACTGTGTTACGCAGGATCTGTAAATGAACCCAGGGAAATTGGCCTCAAAGTTCCACACTCTCAACTACTGCGCAGACTTCTCTTTCCAGAAAGTTCACTGCAAAGACAAGATATGAGATTTTGTAGCACCTAACAAAGTAAAAGTGACAGTGGGATCTTTTTGTTTGTTTGCTTTGTTAAGATATTATGATAGTTTACCATGTCCAATATTAGCTGCCTTACAAAAGTGCCTCTTTGTATTCATGACATAAATTTGTTAAGAAGGGAGAAAGTAATATATATATATATATATATATATATATATATATATATATATATATACCCTGGCTGGTTTGGCTCAGTGGATTGAGCGTCGGCCTGCGAGCTAAGTGTCGCTGGTTCGATCTTCCAGTCAGGGCACATCAGAGAAGGAAAACTCTGATTCCAAAAAACCTCCGCTGCCTTGCGGCATACCTCTTCAGGGGAAAGGCTAAGGGAGTAAACCCCGACAGAAAATCCGGAGCCGGAGTCCCTAAGGCGGTTTGACGTTGTAGTCAACACCGGCAACTCCTGCGGCGCACCTGAAGCCAAGCTGTATTGACTCTGTCTTTCCCTTGGATCCTTCAGCTGCGAAGAGAGGGGGGGTCTGCTGCATGGGCAACAGCAGACCCTCCATATCACCCTGCCCAGGCTCTGTAGCTTCAGCTTCACTGGAGAGGACACTCCAGCGTCATCGCAAGATGTCGATTCAACACGGGAGGAGACAGATACCGTGTCACTACCGAGTCGGACTGCACAACCATTCTCGGCGGTGCAGATAGACTCTTAAGAAGCTACACCATCGTCTCTCGAGACGGACGGCTGCCGCCACCGCCATATATATATATATTTGAAGTCATATATACATATATACATATGACTTCAAAAAACTGGAAAATGTTAGTTAAATGTAAAATTTATGGCAAATATACACAGTCTAAAATCTAGTCAAGTAGTGGGCCTAAGAAGCTTATTTTAATAATTTCTCACCAAGTGGCTACATAAATCTAGTTTTATGCAGTAAAACAAAATTTTCTAAGTTTATAGAAAGTTCACTATCTTTTTCACATTTATCAGGGTAAATACACCACAGAAAAATTAGAATAGCCTAAAGAAGTGTAATACAGTTCAACATCATTTATTATGCTCCCACTTGGATAGTACATGCTTTGCCTCCTACTACTAACATAGATAAATTAGTAAACTCATGAGTTATGTAAATGTGGAAAAAAGGTCTTTTTCCTTTATTAAATATAAAATGAATTCTTCAGAGAGGTCCTTATTTGTCAACCTCCCAAGTAATACCTACTGGCATCCTCAAAGTATACCTTTCCCGCTTATTTGCCATTAAACTAGTTCTGACTCATCTTTCTAGATTGCTTTAACGTTTTTACCTCAACTTTTTGTTCATCTGTTGCTGGTTCTCTGCCTCTTTAAGGACTTGCCCCACCCCACCCTACCCACCTAGATCCAACCTCCCAGTTCCTTTGAATCTAAAATTGCACAAACCAACTCTAGTTATCCTATGAAGTTGCTAAATGACTTACACTAGGAGGTTTTGTTTCTAAGAATGAGAGAAGAAAAATGTTCCTAAAGAAGTAGGTTTGGCTTTGAAGAAAACAGGAAAGAACACACCTTTAACAGAAGTGTAAAAGACATCTCACTTTCTTCCAGGTGTCTCTTCATTGTAATAAAAAGCCCCAGGTCAGATGCTGACCATGGATATACACGGGAGGATGCACTGTGGGTGGGGGCCCTGCTAGTTGTCAGAGGAGACTGAGTTGGAGAGAATGAGAAAGAAATCCTGGAGTGGTCTCTACCCAGAAGACCACTGCAGGAGAAGGTGCATTAAATGGTCTTTATTTAACTTCATTGATGAGATCCATGAGACTATATATAAAGGATGGACAGAACTTTATACTATGAGGAACTCACTTTGTATCCTAACACAGAAATGTGAACAAATTTGGATATTCCTAGATTTTTAAAAATGAATAAATGTATATCCTACACTATGGAAAAATTTCATTCTGAGAAGAATACCAGGAGTTCACTTGATTACTTATTAAGTCATTTTTTCCCCATAAATATTGAGGCAATTCAGATTAACATGAAATTTCTACCATACGTTGTAAACGTGTATAAACAGTCCAATGTTTAGAGGCCAAACTTTCAATGGTTTTTTTTGAATGAAAGCTCAAGGGTCACGATATACCATATTCTGTAACTGGGTTTTATGAATCACTTCAAGGAGATCCATAAACATTGGTAATGCATAAATAAACCCAACTTATAATTCTGAAGATCTATTCATTTGTCACTAGTCCTAGACAAGATCACAACATCACTATCTGTGTTAATGAAACACATGAAGAATAAATTAATTTGCATTTCAATTAAGTCTAGGTCAAACTCAAAATAAGCACACATTCCTGTAATTTTCACTCACAAACTTTTGTATTTGAGATCCACAGAAACTTTGTCCTTTATAAAGCTTGATCTGGTTCAAGTAACTTGACTGAACTGGAAATTGAACTTAATTACATCTTGATAAATTAAGTAGTATGCCAAATATCATCAAAAGGAATAAACTTAGTCAAGCTACATATAAAATATGAAATGGTAAACAGGCAAGTTAAACTAAAGATTCTACTTTAAAAAGGTAAAAGCAATGCAACAGAATGGAAAAATCATGATAGAATCTCACTAAAGCCTCCATGTTTTTTAACACCCTGTTTCCAGCAAAGGATTGAGAATGAAAGCCTGGCATATTTTGAATTGTTTTTAGTCAAAAAGTCAAAGACCTTTAAAAAGTTTAAATTATCAGCAAAACTGGTAGCAACCATACCAGAAAAGTATTAATAAATTAAATTCTATGTAATTTTGTTATTCAAATATCTCCTGAGAGCAGGTGAGCAAGAAAAAAATGGGACACTTTTAAAGCTTTAAGTATAATACAATCTTTTCATACTATATAGGTAATAAATGTTCTTAAAGAGTATCAAAGCTACTCATAAATGTGCCATTTTGTTTATTTCACAGATTCCTCTTGATGATCTTGATGGTGCCACTTCAAAATTATTAGTACTTCAAATTCTCCAGCAGGAACAGAATACAAATCTTTAGATCAATAACGAAATGCTTCAGTGATATTCTAGATCTTTGCTTAGCCAAACATTTTCCTAGATACTATGAAACTATTAAGTGACCTGAAGATTAGGTATATAATTTTACTAATACTTTATTGAATATGTAGAGAGTACAGGAATAAAGTTTTTAAGTTGATAAACTAATATAGTTCAGAATAAAAGAAGCCTGAATCATTGTTTTTATAAGATACTTCAAAATCTGTTTGAAAAAATATATCCCTTGTAGAGCTTCCTTTTTCTTCAGCTGTGATATTCGTGCAATGGTTTACTAATCTCCATTAGCTATCATAAGAAAAAGACTGGAACTGCCTTGATTGACTACAAGAAATCCATACTAATGCAAATTTGATAAAGACAATTATGCCAGGAATACTGAAGGTGAATGATTATGTGACACAGTTGTAAAGAGACCTAATTCATATCAAAACAAGCAATTCACATCACACAGACTAAGTATGTGTAACGTGAAAACAAGTAAATTCAGTACCAAATGTCCTAATAAAAACATGCTTCTTGGTCTCCTTAAACAAGGTATTTATTTGTTTAAAATAAAAGTAGAAAGAGCATATACTGACACTTTGTTGAGTAAATGAAAAAAAGCACTTATCCCATATGTATAAACACACATGTGTTGCTGCTGGTTCGAGTTACAAGAGTTGTAGGTCCTTTTCTAAGGAATATCTTTATTTTGGGGAGGTGAGATATTTTTTAATAGCTTATTATTTTCCATATGAGTTAATCTGACAACTACCATATGAAAGCAACTACTTACCAATCCCTTTCCAAACATATAAATACAACTAATGTTAAATATTTATCATTGTTTGGCATTAGACAGAGTTACTTTAAGAATATTACCTTTCACTTATTAACTACATTTTCTCTATTATTTAGAGCATCTCACAGGATATAATTAAAACTTTTTCTTTATAACACTGGCACACTAGCTGAACTTTGCAGATAGAAATTAAAAACCATCCGACAAACAGACTTCCGGCCAAGATGGAGGCTTAGACGGACACGCTAGGTCTCCCTCTACAACTAGAGAGGAATACAACTACTTCAAAACAAAGGATAACTAGAAATTCCAGAAAATAAAACTACACGGAAGCCCAACATATGAAGTTATAAACCAGCGGTGCCATTTGGGCAGGTAAGAGTTAAAGAGGGCAGTACTGTTTGCCGTCGCACCTGGAGCGGCAGGCGGCGAGGAATCCCGGCCGTCAAGCCCCGGGCGGTGCGCGACTCCGGCGCTGGGGAGAGCGGCCGCCGCATCGCCTTGAACAGTGAGGCCCAGGGGGGCGGGAGGACGGATCCCGGTCTCCTAGCTGAATAACTGTGTGAATCCATCTTGGACCCCCGCCCCCAAAGAAAGCACCACAGGGCTGCGAAATAGGTCGCGGACAGGCAGGCGCCGGTCGCTGATTTGTGACGCGTACACAGGCACTGCCCCGGACAGCCGGCCCAAGAAAACAAAACGCATCTGTCAAAATGAGGCAGACAACTATAGAAATCCTGGTGACACAACTCACCAGACAGCAGATAGAGAACCTGACAGATGAACAGATAAGAAACCTGTCAGAGGCTCAGTTCTGGGCCATTGTTATCAGGTGGCTTACAGAATTCACAAAAGAGCAGGAAAAAGATAAGAAAGAAGCGAAAAACTTCCATAACGAAAGGAACAAAACCGCATACGAGAAAGATGGTGAGAAAAAAAAATCCAGAGTTCATTTCAACAAACTGGAATATGGAGAAGGAACAAGCAGTCAACCAATGCAGAGAGAGGAAATGGGAAGCAACAATGAGAGGATCAGAAACCTCTGGGACAGCTATAAAAGGCCCAACATAAGAATCATTGGTTTGCCAGAGAATGAGGAAGATGAACTAGAACTTGAAAAATTGAGTGAAAATATAATAAAGGAGAACTTCCCAGACTTGGGGAAGGGAATAGACTTGCAGGTCCAGGAAGCAAGGAGAGTTCCCAAGAGACTGGACCCAGGGAGAACCACTCCAAGACACATTATAATCAAAATGTCAAAAATTAAAGATAAAGAGAGAATCTTAAAAGCAGCAAGAGAGAAGAAAAGAATTATGTACAAAGGGGTCCCAATTAGACTATCAGCTGACTTCTCAAGGGAAACCCTACAGGCAAGAAGGGACTGGCAAGAAATATTCAAAGTAATGAAAATCCAAAACCTACAACCACGAATACTCTATCCAGCGAAATTGTCATTCAGAATAGAAGGACAGAGAAAGTGTTTCCAGGACAAAATAAAACTGAAAGAGTTCATTAGATCCAAACCACTGTTATATGAGATGTTAAAGGGACTGGTTTAAAAAAAACAGAAGCTAGGGAGATGAAACAAAGGCAAACTAAATAGGCAACGAGAGTGGAAAAGGAACTGTGGGTACGGGAAGCATATTGGGGGGAGGTCAACAGGGAGGGGGAATGGGGAAAGGGAGGGAGATGATATAGGAATTGGGGATCAAGGTAGGAGGGAATGGAATAGACGGAGAGAGGTTGGGAGGAACTGTATGCACAACTAATGGACATAATCTAAAAGTGGGGGACAACTGGAGGGAGGGGGGCCACCGGGTGGAGGGGAGCAGAGGGAAGGGAAATTGGCACAAATGTAATATTTTAATCAATAAAACACATTAAATCTGAAAAAAAAAATTAAAAACCAGAAAGCTTCTGTATAGTGAAACAGGTAGCAAACACCTCCAATTCCATATTAGCTTTTATGATTTCATTTGGATTCTGAAGCCCACAGTCATGATTTTCTTAATCACATTCTAATAGCATAAATCTTTGGGTGATTTTTAGTAAACATCATAAACATAGATTATTATATGGTTTCTCAATGTTAAATCGAAGCAGAAATTTTTCATTCCATCAACTGAATTTGTCCAAGATAAAAATTACATGTTGGAAGTAAAGAAAAGCTTCATTTTTAAAAAAGCATTTCTGTGTTTATGCTCTTTCAGAAGTTGAGCTCAGTAGCATCTCATGAGGTCACATTAGAATGAATGAGGTCTTTCATGTTGAAGTCCCCCAAAGGTTGTTATTTTGACAAAAGTGTGTTTAAACTGACTTATTTTGTGAGGAAACTTTTAAGTAATCATGTAAGTCCAAAATATACTTCAGCCAACTTGTTCAACAAAATATTTCAATATGCTGGGCAGAAAAAAAGGGATGCCTAAAAATGAATTGAGGAAGTGGTTAATGAACTTTGTGTTAATATTATTGGTTACTTAAATTTTTTAAAAAGCCTTTGAGTCACACAAGTACTATATATATATGATGATAGGTACTTCTTACAAATAAAGGTATTATGTTATATGAACTATATTTCCTGAATCATTTTAGAATTCAAAGGCCCTAGGTAGTTTTGCCTCAGGTATCCCTTCATCTAATTTGAAATTCAAATGTATAAAATTTCCAAAGCTAAATATGACAAATTAGACGTGGCCCATGAATTTACCATCTAATGAGCTGTGAACCTAGATTTTCATCTCCCCAGGAATAATTTCTTTATTACTTTTTGTGTTTTACTGCAATAAAGCACCATTTGACCTTCAAGTATGATAATTAAGCTTCTAAAAATGTTATAAATTTAGAGTGAAAATAGTTCTCCCTGTGTTCAGGAATATACTTATGATCAGTATAAAATATTACTTAATATTTAAAGACAGCTAAATTATACACAGAATCACTAATATTAGGGAGCATTTTTCCTCTTCCATTCCTCCCCTGTTTACCATCCCAATTTGATTTGTGTCTTGTAACAACATTTCATCTTTCACATTATAAAATAAATGAAATAGGAGCAAAAATAAAATATTTCTTCATAATTTACAAATGGGGAACAGTGAACTCTTTCAGGTAAGATTTATTCTGCTATGAGCTGTCAATAATAACATCTTAAACACTAAAACTCATGACTTTTCTTTTTTTGCAATGCTTATGCCCTCACTTTTTCTGGAGAGATGTCCATATATATTTCAAAATTTTGCCTATGATATAAATAAAAGTTTTAAGTGAAAAATCAGAATACAAAATAATATATTACCTGAACTGCTGATGAATCGTTACTTTTAAAATATTACAGTGTAGCAACTTTAAAAAAATCTTCAACCTTTGAGAACTTGAACAGATGAAATTAACAGATGAAGCAGAGGAGAGGAAGTGCAGCTATAAACCAACTAACAGCCTGAGAATATATACACAATTTTTAAATAGCATTTAGAAGTAGGAAGGAAAATCAGGATTATCATTATCATAAAAAAAATAAATAAATAAAAATAATATTAACACTACTATCACTAAGAAGAACAAGAAAAATATTTGTTGCTAATGTTAGAAGTTTGCTAGAGGTCTACGTATACCTATTCTTCCTTTCTTTATTTTAACTGGACTGGGACCTCATTAGAGAATTATTTCTCAGTATGTCCCGCAGCTTCCTGTGACAACGAAATTAATTCTGTATATAGGAAGGTGAGGAGAAGTGACCTGGGTTACTTTCAGGGCTGTGTCATGCTCTGTAAAAAAGTGGGCGTTCTTCTGCCCTGGCTGGTGTGACTCAGTGGGTTGAATGCTGGCCTGTGAACCGAAAGGTCACTGATTTGATTCCTGGTCAGGATACATGCCTGGGTTGCAGGCCAGGTCCCTGATGGGGGTGTGTGAGAGGCAACTGATCAATGTATCTTTCATACATCCATGTTTCTTTCTGTCTCTTTCTCCCTCCCTTCCACTCTCTCTAAAAAATAATAAATGAGTGAATGAATGAATGAATGAAGTCTTTAAAATGAAATGGCCATGCTTCCCTGGCCTTTTACCCTTCCTGCTGCTAGAACATGTAAGTGCTGGAGCAGTCAGCTTGGCCCCTGGATGTGGAAGCTATATGTTATACATAGTAGAGCCACTCCACCAGCCTTGGACCTACCTCTAGATTGGTTTATGACTGAGAAATATACTTCTATTTGCCATAGAATCTTAGTCTATACTCTAAAAGGTGATAAACACACAATATAGTATACAGATCATGTGTTGTAGAATTGTGCACCCAAAACCTGTATAATTTTGCTAACCAGTGTCACCCCAATAAATTCTGTTAAAAATAAAATAAAAAATAAAAGAGTTAATTTCTTGTTGTCTGGGGAAGAGGTCCCTTTTGGGGAATGGTATCTTCTCTGTATCTCCGTCACAATCCTAAAGGCCAGAGTGGAAATCAGAGCTGATTAGACTGTGAGCTCCTATGAGTAGGGACTCTATGTTGTATATTTCTGCACCCCCAAGCGTAGCACAATGTCTAGTACATAGTTGCTCCAAAAATGTTAGTTGATTGGGTACTAATAACATTAACAAGACATATTGGTAAAACCATTTTGTTGGAAAATTCTTATGTTCTAATGTTCTCTTCCATTCCTTCCTCTCTTAGTCCCTGGTACACATGCTATCATCTTCATTTTACCTTACTTTCCCTTTCCTTTACGTAACTAAGAATAAACTGTACAATTTGTCTTGTACTAAAATAGATACGAGGCAGCTTACAAAAAGGGCAGACAATTGAACAAGACAATGAAGTGGAAAAATCAAAGACGATGACCAATGAGGGACAGAAAAAAATGCATCCAGTTGAGATAAGTATGCAACATGAATGCGTTGACATCTTAAGTTTGGTTCTGAAGCTATAAAGTGATAGAAATTAAAGAGTTCATAACATCAAAGAACACATATTACTCAGGAGAAGGGCAGATATTTTACAGAGAACTTGAGAAAAGTTTCTCTTGGAAAGGGGACACTGAGCAATGCAATAAACATAATTTGAAATAACATCTATCCAACTGTGAATTTTGTAGGGCTATTCCTAATAAAGCCTATCAATGCAGAAGAAAAGATTACATAACATCTAAATGCAATTGTAAAAACAGTTCTGAGGGTGCAGGAGGTGTACATTGGCTTGCAATTAAAGACATAATAGTAATTAGGCAATTTTGGAGAAGTGTACTGCTATATGTAGTTAATTAATTCCCTCAACTAATATTTGAGTGTCAGGCACTGTGTCTGGCATTGGGAATATAAAAACGATCCAATCTTTGCTGGGTCAAGGGGTTCAAACTGCAGGGGAAATACACATAGTAGTTCATACATGACAATGCAATATGGTGAACTAAATTCAATCAGTAAGTATAAGATAGAATAGTGATAAAAATAAAGATGATAGAGGAGGATACACTTAAGCTGGGTGTTTAAAAATAAGTGCAATTTCACGGGTAAGACACAGGAGGGAATAATAAGGAGGGTATTCCAGAGAACAGAACTGATATATATATATATCAGAGATAGGGGACAGGATGGCATATTTGGTGAAATCAGTGCTTATTACAGCTGAAGTAGAGAGTCTGGTGTTAGGTGAGGATGGGCAGTGTGGAGAGAGCCTAAGTGCAGAGATGGGGTTGGAGAGAGAGAGGCACAGTCAGGTCATGGAGAGCCTTGAAAGCCAGGTTGAAAGGGAAAATGAATGTAGTTATGGCATTGAAGGCTGGCAGTTAAAAAATGAGGTTTGTTTTTAAGAACATTGAGATGTGTGGAAGGTCTAAGACAAAGAAATGGCTGTAGGTGTGGGAAGAACAGTAATGGTTTAAGAGATATTAAGAAGATAAAATAAGTTGGTCTTAGACACATTGAATATAGACATGGATGAAAGAAAGGAATGAAAAAAATAATATTTAAGTTTCCATTTAGTGACTGGATTAAGTCACTAATCAGAATTCTAGTAAAAGGGTCCAGATTTAAGGAAAAGTCAAGTTCAGTTTTGAATATATTGATTTCAAGGTACCTAAATAACATAGAAATGTAAGTGCCTAATAATAATAAAGATAGCTAACATTTATAGGGTATTTACATGCAAGCTAATATCCCATGCACATCATTATTGCATTTAATTCTCACAACTTTACTATGCTTCTTCTTGGCACAGAATATTGTGCTGACAGCCAAAAAGGTAGCTACTATTATTTTCCCTATTTTACATTAAAAGAATTGAAACTACGTAGCTAGAAAATTCCAGAACAGAAGTTCCAACCCAAAGGTAGATGGCTCCAAAGTTCCTGCTCTTAACCACTTTGCATTACTGACTTTCTGAGAGCAGGGGATGGTGAAGAGGAAGAAGCCGATGATTTGAAAAAGGGAAGACAAAACTGTAGAGAAAGTCCTCAGAGGAGGTGGCAGGACTGCCACTCTATTGAGCTCATATTTTCCCATAAATGTGTTTGGTATTTTTCTTCTAGGTTTGAACTAGAATATCTATATAATAAACTATCTAAGAAAAGGATGTGAAGACTTCCAGCCAAGATGGAGGCTTAGACGGACACACTCGGTCTCCCTCTACAACTAGAGAGGACTACAACTACTTCAAAACAAAAGATAACTAGAAATTCCAGAAAATAAAACTACATGGAAGGCCAACGTACAAAGTTATAAACCAGCAGCGCCCTTTGGGCGGGTAAGAGCGAAAGGGGGCGGAGCTGTTTGCGGTAGCACCAGGGACAGCAGCAGGGAGAGCAATCTCAGCTGCAGTCTAACCCCAGCAGCTTGCGACCCCAATGCTCAGAAAAGCAGCCACCACATCGCCCCGAACAATGAGGCTCAGAGGGCAGGAGGACGGATCCCAGTCTCCTAGCAGAATAACTGCGGGAATCCATCTTGGACCCCCGCCCCCACACAAAGTGCCATGGCACTGCGAAATAGGTTGCGGGTAGCCACTGGTTGCTGGGCAGTGACGACAAAGGGCAACAGCGTGGCGAGAAAGGTTGCTGGACCACCGCCGGTCGCTGGGTTGTGACAACAAAGGGCCACAGAGCAGCGAAAAAGGTTGCGGATCGCCGCCAGTCGCTGGGTTGTGACGAGTACACAGGCACTGCCCCCTATAGCCGGCCCAAGAAAGCAAAACCCATCTGTCAAAATGAGGCAGACAACTATAGAAATCCCGGTGGCGCAGCTCACCAGGCAACAGATGAAGAACCTGACAGATGAACAAATAAGAAACCTGTCAGAGGCTCAGTTCAGGGCCATTGTTATCAGGTGGCTTACAGAATTAACAAAAGATCTGGAAAAAGATGAGAAAGAATTGAAAAACACTTATACTGAAAGGAACAAAACCTCATACGAGACAGATGGTGAGGAAATAAAATCCAGAGTTCAAATCCACAAACCAGAACATAGAGAAGGAACAAACAGTCAACCAGTGCAGAGAGAGGAAACGGGAAGCAAGGATGAGAGGATCAGAAACCTCTGGGACAGCTATAAGAGATCGAATATACGGATCATAGGATTGCCAGAGGGTGAAGAAGAAGAACTAGAAATTGAAAAATTAAGTGAAAATATAATAAAGCAGGACTTCCCAAGCTTGGGGAAGAAAATAGACTTACAGGTCCAGGAAGCACAGAGAGTTCCAAAACAACTAGACCCAGGGAGAACCACTCCAAGACACATTATAATCAAAATGTCAAAAGTTAAAGATAAAAGAGAGAATCTTAAAAGCAGCAAGAGAGAAGAAAAGAATCACGTACAAAGGGGTCCCAATTAGACTATCAGCTGACTTCTCAAGGGAGACCCTGCAGGCAAGAAGGGACTGGCAAGAAATATTCAAAACAATGAAAATCCAAAACCTACAACCACGAATACTTTATCCAGCGAAGCTGTCATTCAGAATAGAAGGGCAGAGAAAGTGTTTCCAAGACAAAATAAAACTGAAAGAGTTCATTAGATCCAAACCACTGTTATATGAGATGTTAAAAGGACTGGTTTAGAAAAAGGAGGATCAAAACTATGAACACTAAAATGAAAACTACATCACAAGAAACAACAACAGAAGCAAGGAATTGAAGCAAAGGCAAACTAAACAGGCAATGAGAGTGGAAAAAGAACTATAGATATGGGAAACATATTGGGGGGGAGGTCAGCAGGGAAGGGGAAGGGAAAGAGGGAGGGAGATGGTATAGGAATTAAGAAACATCGTAGGAGGGAATGGAATAGACAGAGAGAGGTTGAGAAGAACTATATGTACAACCAATGGACATGGACTAAAAGGGGGGGACAAGGGGAGGGAGGGGGGCCACCGGGTGGAGGGGAGCAGAGGGAAGGGAAATTGGAACAAATGTAACGCTGTAATCAATAAAACACATTAAAAAAAAAAGAAAGAAAAGGATGTGAAACTGCTTTATTTGCCATACAACTATCATATCAGCGTTCCACATATGCCCCTTGGGAACACAGCACAATATGTGTTAATGGTTATTAATGAATTCCAACTCTTATTAAGAAAATGATTGTGAAAATCTGTATTAATTATTACAACAAACAACTGAATCTTCAAGTATAAAAATAAAGTTGGATTAATAAGTTTGTGGAGAGCAGGATTGAAATAAGATGGTGTCAATCCTGTCAACTAGGAAGCCATGTTTAGAGCATGTGCAGTAGATTAATGACTCAGAGAGATGATGCAAGCCCTTCAACATGAGCAGTACATTGTGGTAGACAACATGTGCTTATCTGAGGGGTAACACTACCCTCTTAGAGCATGTGCAGTAGAGAGATATAATCAACATGTGCTTATTGAGGTGGCACAAAACAACATGTGTTAATCAAAGGTTGATACAACATTGCATCATACAATATGAAAGTGAAAGCCTTCAAACAGGTAGGTAGCTGAGACAACCAAGAGAAGCTGAGATGTTCCACTCTTCTGATTGACCCTGCTCTAGCTGACGCTGAAGCCACCATAGACTCTGCCTTGCAAGATGCTGACTGGCTGCCTCCGAGATCAGATGTGATCTGGACTCATGGGACTTGGGTTTGCTTTCCCCCAATTTTCTTGTGTGATGTTATTGCTGATTGTTTCTGAGTAATTATTATTGTTATTGGGTTATTATAGATTTGAAGTGAATCTGCATTAATAAAAACTGAGTGAATAGCATAGTCACCTGCATTGAATGTCATTCTTTGGTAACAGTGTTGCCTGTAGGGGCTGGTGGCCATATAAGTGGCCCAGTGCGTCCAGTTTGTGACAAAGGCTGGAGGCTGGCTTATAGGAAAGACTATAGTGTGGATACTCGTAAGCTTAGAGAATCATTCATGACATAGATTGCATGAAATAATATTTCGCAAGCCAAAGTAAAATCATAATTTAATGTGCTTAACCACAGCTTTTCTGTCCTTCCCCAAGTAATTATATAAGTCCAAATTTAGACTTTGTCCTTAAAAATATGGAGGAATCCAGCAGATTACATAACAGCTTGAGTAAAAGGTATACTTCTATGGACAGCCAAAAGAACTAATTGTCAAATTTGAGCAGGCAAAGTTCTTGATGTTTTGACATGGGACTAGGTAAAGCTGTTGATTGGAAACATATATAGCCCTGACAACTGAAAAAAAGGCTGTTTAAATCTATTATGTTCAATCATATTGGGGAAAACAGCATCAATCCGAAACAGTTTTTTACAAAATTTAAAAAGTAGTTAGACCCGCCTAGAGTCAGTAACGACACATTTTACTGTGGCCCCAGGGAGTAGCCTCTTTGTCATTCCCCTTAATCTTTTCTGTTGTAAAAATCACGTAGAGACACTTTTTGGCAGCCACTGCCATAGGAAGGCTTCAGTTCCTTCCCTCATTGGGTAGTTTGTGAGACCTTGAAGCAAGATTGAGGGTTCCTAGAAGGCTTTACCTGAGCCTTCTAATTCAGCATCCTTTGTTTGTAAATTACAAAGTGCAGGGATCTCAGGAACAGTAATGTAACTGCTAATCTGAAATGCAAACTACAAAATATAGCCCTGGGGAAAACAGATGTCTTTGAGTAGCAAAAGTTTGAACAATGGGAAAATTCAAGCGAAATGCATCACTCATTATTTTTCACTTCAACCATTAATAGTAAAACCCAATTCTGACTATTAGTCAATTCTGACATAGCTAGTCTAAATTAACTTAAAAATTGCATTGTAGTAAAAGATTATATTTGGAAAGACAGATAAACTACTATGAACTGATCTGTAATTCATATAATATTTGGGAATAAAAGCTATCCACCCTTCAGCTTTATTGAGGTATGACTGACAAAAACTGTTAAGGTATACAACTTGATGGGTTTTTTTTAAGGTTTTAATTTAATTTTTATGTTGTTCTATTACAGTTGTCCCATTTTCCCCCCATTTCTCCACCCCACCCAGTCCACCCCTTATCCCACAGTCATTCCCCACCCCATTTTCCATGTCCATGGTTATTTATATTAGTTCCTTTACTAGACCCTTCCCCTATTTGCCCCTTCTCTGCCCTCCGCATAACTGTTTTTCTGTTTCTTGTTCAATTTTGTTCATTTATTTGTGTTGTTCATTAGTCTCCTGTATTAGGTGATATCATATGGTATTTTTCTTTAATTGCCTGGCTTATTTCGCTAAGCATAATTATTTCTAGTTCCATGCATGTTGTCGCAAATGGTAGGAGTTCCTTCTTTCCTTCTGCTGCGTAGTATTCCATTGTGTAAATGTACCACAGTTTTTTGATCCACTCATCTACAGATGGGCACTTAGGTTGTTTCCAGCACTTGGCTATTGTAAACAGCGCTGCTATGAACATAGGAGTGCATAGGTTCTTTTGAATCAGGGTTTCATAATTCTTCGGGTATAGTCCTAGCAATGGAATTGCTGGTTCAAAAGGCAGTTCCATTTTTAGTTTTTTGATGTAATTTCATACTGTTTTCCATAGTGGTTGCACCAGTGTGCATTCCCACCGACAGTGCACTAGGGTTCCCATTTCTCCACATCCTCGCCAGCACTTGTTGTTTGTTGTTTTGTTGATGATGGCCATTCTAACTGGGATAAAATGGTATATCATTGTGGTTTTTATTTCCATCTCTCTGATGGATAGTGATGTAGAGCATTCTTTCATATGTCTATGGACCCTCTGTATATCCTCCTTGGAGAAGTGTTTGTTCAGGTCCTTTGACCATTTTTAAATTGGGCTGTTTGTCTTCTTGGTGTTGAGATGTGTAAGTTCTTTATATATTTTAGAGATAAATCCCTTGTCTGAGGTATCATTGGCAAATATATTTTCCCACATGGTTGGTTCCTTTTTCATCTTCCTGATGTTTTCTTTTGCAGAGCAGAAACTCTTTAGTTTGATGTAGTCCCATTTGTTTAGTCTTTATTTCCTTTGCCTTAGGAGATGTATTGGTAAAAATATTGCTACGTCGGATATCTGAGATTTTCCTGCCTATGTTTTCCTCTAGGACTTTTATGGTGTCACAGCTTACATTTAAGTCTTTGATCTATCTTGAGTTTATTCTGGTGTGTGGTGTAAGTTGGTGGTCTAGTTTCATTTTTTTGCACGTCCCTGTCCAGTTCTCCCAGCACCATTTGTTGAAGAGGCTCTTCTCACTCCATTTTATGTTTCTTCCCCCTTTGTTAGATATTAGTTAACCATAGACCTGGACTTATTTCAGGGCTCTCTATTCTGTTCCATTGATCTATATGTCTGTTCTTATGCCAGTACCAGGATGTCTTGATCATGGTGGCTTTGTAGTATAGTTTGATGTCAGGTATTGTGATTCCTCTTACTGTGCTCTTCTGTCTCAAGATTGTTGTGGCTATTCGGGGTCTCCTTTGGTTCCATATAAATTTTTGAAGTACTTTTTCTAGGTCTCTGAAATATGTCACTGGTATTTTAATAGGGATTGCATTGAATTGTAAATTGCTTTGGGTAGTATGGACATTTTAATGATGTTGATTCTTCCTCTCCATGAACATGGTATATGCTTCCATGTATTTGTATCTTCCTTAATTTCTTTTTTCAGAGATGTGTAGTTTTCCTAGTACAAGTCTTTTATCTCTTTGGTTAAGTTTATTCCTAGGTACTTTATTTTTCTTGTTGATATGGTAAATGGGATATTTTTTTTTTTTAGTGTCTATCTCTGATATTTTATTGTTGGTGTACAGAAATGCCTTCAGCTTCTGAATATTGACTTTGTACCCTGCTATTTTGCCAAATTCATTTATTATGTCAAGTAGTTTCTTAGTGACGTCTATAGGGTTTTCTATGTACACTATCATGTCATCTGCAAATAATGACAGTTTTATTTCTTCTTTTCCAATTTGGATGCCTTTTATTTCTTTTTCTTGTCTGATTGCTATGGATAGAACCTCCAACACTATGTTGAATAGGAGTGGAGAGAGTGGACATCCTTATCTTGTTTCTGATCTCAGGGGAAATGCTTTCAGTTTTTGTCCATTGAATATGATGTTGGCTTCAGGTTTCTCACATATAGCCTTTATTATGTTGAGCTATGCTCCCTCTATTCCCATTTTGCTGAGAGTTTTTATCATAAATGGGTGTTGTACTTTATCAAATGCTTTTTCAGCATCTATGGATATTATCACGTGGTTTTTGTCTTTGTTTATGTGGTGTATTACGTTTATTGATTTGTGAATATTAAACAGTCCTTACACCACTTGATCGTGGTGTATGATCTTTTTAATGGGTTGCTGAATTCTGTTTGCCAATATTTTGTTGAGGATTTTAGCATCTATGTTCATCAGCAATATTGGCCTGTAGTTTTATCTCTTTGTTGTGTTTTGACCTGGTTTTGGAATTAGGGTAATAGTGGTTTCATAGAAAGAGTTTGGGAGTTTTTTCTCTTCTTGAATTTTTTGGAATAGTTTGAGAAGGGTAGGCATCATTTCTTCCCTAAATGTTTTGTAATATTCACCTGTGAAGCCATCCGGTCCAGAACTTTTTGTGTGCTGGGAGTTTTTTTGGTTACTGCTTCAGTTTCGGTCTTTGTTATCGATCTGTTCAGGCTTTCTACTTCTTCTTAATTCAATTTTTGAAGTTTATATGTTTCTCGAAATTTGTCCATTTCTTCTAGGTTGTCAAGTTTCTTGTTGTACAGTTGTCTATAGTAATTTCTTACAATCCTTTGCATTTCTTTGATATCAGTCATGAGTTCTCTGCTTTCACTTCTGATTTTGTTTATTTGAGTCTTCTCTCTTTTTTTCTTGATGAGCCTGCCTAAAGGCTCGTCGATTTTGTTTACCTTTTCAAAGAACCAACTCCTACTTTGTTGATCTTTTGAATTGTTTGTTTAGTCTCTGTGTCATTTAGTTCTGCTCTGATCTTGATGATTTCTTCCTTCTACTCACCCTGGGCTTTGTTTGTTGATGTTGTTCTAGTTCTTGTAGCTGTGGGGTTAGATTTTTTTATTTGAGATTCTTCTCTCCTTTTCAGGTAGGCCTGTATTGCTATGAACTCTCCTCTCAGGACTGCTTTTGCTGTGTCCCATAGGTTTTGGGTTGTTGTGTGTTCATTATTGTTAGTTTCCAGAAGCTTCTTGATTTCTTCCTTGATGTAACTGTTAATCCATTCATTATTTAATAGCATGTTAATCATTCTCCATAAGTTTCAATGTCTTCGAGTTTTTTCCTTGAGGTTGATTTTTAGTCTTAAGGCATTGTGATTTGAGAAGATGCTTGATATAATTTCAGTTTTCTTGAATTTGTTGAGGCTTTTTTTGTGTTCTACCATGTGGTCTATCTTTGAAAATTTCCCATGTGCATTTGAAAAGAAATGTATATTTTGCTTCTTCGGAGTGAAAGTTCTATATATATCAGTTAAGTCCATGTGGTTTAGTGTGTTGTTCAATGCTTCAATATCCTTGGTGTTTCTTTGCTTTGAAGATCTGTCTATTGTTGATAATGGGGTGTTAAACTCCCCTACTGAGTTTGTTCCTGTTGATATCTTTTTTGTAGTCTTCTAGTATTTTCCTTATATATTTGGGTGCTCTTATGTTGGGTACATATATGTTTACCAGGTTTATATCTTCTTGATGGATTGTTCCCTTAAGTATTATGAAATGTCCTTCTTTGTCTCTTTTTATGGCCTTTCCTGTGAAATTTGTTTTGTCTGATATAAGTATTGCTACCCCAGCTTTTTTTCGTGTCCATTTGCCTGGAATCCCATCCCTTCACTTTCATTCTGTGTAAAACTTTTGTTTTGAGGTGTGTCTCTTGTAGACAGCATATATGTGGGTCATGTTTTCATATCCATTCTGTTACCTTATGTCTTTTGATTGGAGCATTTAATCTGTTAACATTTAAGGTTATTATTGACAGCTCTTTATTCATTTCCTTTTGTACCTGTGTTCCTCTCACTCTCTCTTTTTCTTCTTTTTCTTAATGCATTCCCTTTAGCATGTCTTGCAATGCTGGTTTGGTGGAGATGTATTAGTTTAGTCTTCCTTTATCTGGAAAACTCCTTATTTCACCTTCCATTATGAAGAAGTGCCTTGCTGGGTAGAGTAGTCTTGGTTGTAGGCCTTTGTTTTTCATTGCTTAAAATATTTTTTGCCATTCCCATCTGGCTTGTAGTGTTTCTGTTGAGAAATCAGTTGATAGCTTTATTGGAGCTCCCTTGTATATTATTTACTGTTTTTCTCTTGCTGCTTTTAGGATTCTTTCTTTGTCTTTAAATGTTGCCATTTTAATTATGATGTGCCTTGGAGTGGGCCTTTTTGAGTTTACCTTCACTTGAACTCTCTGTGCTTCCTGGACTTGCATGACTTTTTCTCTCATCAAGTTAGGAAAATTTTGTGTTATTATTTTTTCAATCAGGTCTTCTATCCCTTGCTCCTCTTCTTCTTCTTTTATCCCTATGATTCGAATGTTATTTTGTCTCATGTTGTCCTGCAGTTCTCTTAAACCCTCTTCATTATTTTTAAATATGTTTTCAGTTTGTTGCATTGTCTGCGAATTTTTTTCTACATTGTTCTCTAACTCACTGATCCGATCCTCTGCATCCTTTAGCCTGCTTTGGATTGATTCTACTGTGTTCTTTAGTTCAGAAATTGTATTCTTCATTTCTTCTTGTTTCTTATTGATAGTTTCTGTGTCCTTTTTTATGCTGGTATAGTTCTCTGCAAGTTCCTTGTAGCTTCCCTGGAGTTCTTTATAGTTTCCCTGGAGTTGTTTTAATTCCCCTGGAGTTCATTATAGTTTTCTCTAAGTTTTTCAAGTTCATTGAGCTTCTTTATAACCATTCTTTTGAATTCCATATCCAATAGATTGCTTGCTTCTGTTTTATCTAGCTCTCTTTCTGGGGATTCCTCCTTTCCTTTCATTGGGAGGTTGTTTCTGTGTCTTCCCATGTTGGATTCTTCTTGTTTCTTTTTGTTTATTAGATTTTTCTGTTTTGATTTCCTGCTTTTGTGGAATGAGATTCTGTATAGGAGACCTAGGGGATTCAGTGGCGCAGTCTCTTTGATCTCCTGAGCTTGATGCTCTTGGAATGCCCTTTATGTTGATTGTTTAAGCTATCTGGTTATATTTCAGTTACTCTTTGGTGAAACCTTTCATCTGGCTAGTTGACTGAGAGTCACTTTGCTCACCTCGTCTTGAGTTCTTTTGTGGAGATGCTTTGGGTGCTGTCTTCCTTTAACTGGATCCATCCCTGGTCAAAATTCCATGGATTTCAAATCTTTTCTGACTGGCTGGCTGTGAGGAGATCTGGCTGGTTTCTTAGGTGCTTTTCTTTCACTTTTGGGCCTGCTGCAGTTTTCTGCTGTGAGCCACACTGAGTAGGGTCTCCCCACTTGTCCTGCGGCACCCTCCAGCAATCCTCAGGCTTGTCTAGCAATGTTGTTCTGCTGGCAAGCCAGTGCACATGTCCCTAGTCCCCACCCAGCCTTGGGTCCTGTCTTCGCTCTTCCTCCCAAAAAAGTCTTCGTGCTCCAAGGCGCAGCACCAGGCTGCATCCGTCCCTGGCTGGCAGCATCTTATTGTTCACCTGTGCATACTATTTGCCTGCCTGGGGTCCCTACTGAGTCTGTGTTTCTGCTATAGCTTTTCTGTATGGACCCCTCTCCCCAGCTCAGTTATGCTTTTTTGTTGGGTGGAGCCGTGATGTGCACACCCTGGGCTCAGGGTTACCAGCCCAGGGAGTCCCTACTTAGGCTCACTTCATACAGTTTCCCACAGTCCGGGCTGTTCACTGTCTTCCCACACCTCCAGCTGTTTCAAGGAAACCTTCTTATTGACTCCCTCCAGGACTTTCCAGGTCCCAGTGCCTATGGCAGGGGGCAGTTTCTAAGCAGATCCCTGCTAATGAGCTGGTCTGCAGCTGCCCTTTGGGGTGCAGTGTGGCAGTGGCGCCGGGCTGGGGGGCCCAGCAACTCCTTTTGAGAGTGGGGGCAAGCTTTCTGCCCTCTTTCATGCCACCCCCACATGCTATCTGAAATCCGCACTCACTCATTCCTCTCTGTGTTTGTACTCCAAGATTTTCCACGATGGGAGCAAGCAGCCAACACTGCTGCCTACTCTGCCACCATCTTATCCCCTCTCCCCTTGATGTTTTGATATACATCTACACTGTGAAATAATCACCACTACTGACCTGATTAACATAGCAATCATTTCATATTAAAAGGGGTTCTTAAAGCTGAAAAGCATTGAGGTATGTTAAATACCTCCTTCACGTTACGGACTTGTTTATTGAACTTACCTCCCTCCATCTTGCAGTTTAAATAAAATTTCACCAATTCTTATTACAAAAGGATTAAAAGATTCCAAAGATTTTGGGGTCTGAATGACAGAGTATACTGCCTACCACCATGATCAAGGGCCCTTAGAGAACATAGCCATACTTCCTACCACTCATTGTTCCAAGAGTGATGAACAGCAGAAAAAGTGCTGAGCCTGGCAGAAAGCAGCCAGGGTTTCCTGCTCCAGCTGTAAGTCTGACCCCTTTTCTCCTGACATAAAACATTTGCCTCTGCTTATATCCGCTTCCATCATCTCAACAACAGAGAATTCCAGCATGGTTTATAAATGGCATGCACTTTTTGGGGGCACTACAGGGCACAACTGCTGTTGGCTGCTAAGCCTGCCATCTGCCTTGCTAAATAATCAATGTATGTGTTTGAGAGGGTATGCCAAGAAGCTCAGAGGCCAGTGAATATACATACAAGCCATTTTTCTCCCTGTCCCGGCCTCCACCATGATGTGTGCATACTGTTGGACCAGCAGCAGCCATGCAGATATACAAGGGGAGAACACCCCCCCAAACAGAATTTATTTATAAAAATTGTGTATTTATTCTTACATGTTTAAACTTTAATCACCTTCAAAGTACCCTCCATTTGATGCAATACACCTATCGAGACTTTTTTTCCACTACTCGAAATAGTTTTTAAACCATCAATTTTGATGCCTTTTAGTGCTTCTGCCATTTTTTGTTTCACCTCTTCCACACCGACAGGATGTTTCCCCTTCAGGACTTCATTCATCCAGGGAAACAAAACTAAGTCACTCAGGGTGAGATCAGGTGAGTAGGGAGGGTGGGGTGTGAGGGGTCATGCTGTTTCTGATAAAAACTGCTGAACACTCAGTGTGATGTGGGCAGGTGTGCTCATAAATCACCTGTCATGAAATGAGCAAACACACTGAAAAAGTCTTCAAAAAATTCACCAAAGCTGAGTGCAGCCTCTTACAGCAATGCCAGCTGGTACACTGATACAGACAGGTTCCTAGAACACTCACCTAGCTGGGGAAGCCTGTACTACATGGGTTCACCCTCCAGAAGATAATTCTGGTTTTTTTTTTGGCCCCCCTCATACTCACATCAGCTTTATATTTGTGACTTTTGTTTTACAAGAGCTCCAAAAGGTGTGTATTCTCTCCTAGGTGTTCCAGAAATTAAGGCTGTAGTGATTGTCTTGTTTATTGAGATTGTGGTTTCTGAGAGTTTTTTTTTTTTTTTTTTAAATTTAAGAATCTACTTGGTATAATGGGACCAGCATTGGGCTGTGAGTTCAGATATTTGGATTCTAGTCTGGCCACTTATGAGTTATGTATTTTGTCAAGGTAACTTTATTGGCTTCTTTACTAATCTACCGATAAGTAGGTTCTAAGATCAGAGCACAAATTCAAATATTATTCCTCATCCTCAATCCATACAGGTTGGGACAAAATTAGTTATATAGTTTTAAGTATGCAAAACACCAAGTTTATTCTTGTATTATTATTATTTATTATTTTATTTTCAACACATACAACTGCAACCTACTTTTGCCCCACCCAGTATGTAATAAACTCATATTAACATTTCCAACAGGACTCCTTTTATGTGATTCTGAGGAATATGGATTGGGTCTATAGCTTTCTCTAGATTGTTCAATAACACTTCCTGCAAAAGACTGACTTCCTTAGTTCCATTCATATTTTCATTCTATTCTGAAATTGCCTCTATCCTTTGCTTTGATCACCTTCAACAGTAGTTCATAAAACACTACCACATTTTTCTTTAAAATCAGTTAGTGACATTCTGGACAGTCCCTCAGACAGTCACATGGATAACTCCCTTATCTCCTTCTTGGTCTTTGCTTCAGTGTCACCTTAGTGAGGCCTGCCTGACTTATCTGCCACTTTATTTAAAATTGCAATGTGCCTCTTCCCCTCCACCTAACCACTCAGTCTTCCCTATTTGGTTTTAGTCTTTTCCTACAGTACTTGCCACCTTCCATCACGGTATCACATTTAATCATTTATTGTATCTCATTCATTGTCTCCTTTCCACTGGAATGAAGACTACAGTAGAACAGGGATCTTTGCTCTGTTCACTCATGCATCCCAAGATTTAGCCTAGAACAGTGCCTGGCCCAATGCTGGGCATTCAATAATCCTTGTAAAGTACTGAATGTTAAACAAATTAACTTCTTTATTCTCTGCTGCTGGTGAATAAACCTAACTACCTTCCACTTTCAAAACAATTAGTGGTATATAACTTAGCACCTCCCCACCCGGCCCCAGAATGAGAGGAGAATACCCTGGTTCCTCCCCTGTACTTGTTAGCAGAACTCAGTTGGAGATGTGTTTACAATTACTTAGGACCTCAGAATTCAAAGTGAAGAGCTAAATATGCCTGAACCTGGTATATATCCCAGGAGCATTGAGGGAATTCATTAGTGTTTAGATAGTGAACAATTTTCAGATTTCTTAACATATGGTTTATACATTTTCAACCTGAGGGCAGTGTTAAGAATATTGCTTTGGTAATAGCCACTCTGTCTCATGGTGTTGCATGGCAAATTTCAGGGTTAGAGAAAATTTTTTAGAAAGGGCAGTGATTCTTCAATAGTAAAATGTTTAAGGTGAATATTCAGCGAACATTTATAAGAGTATCTGCATTATGGCAAACATTGTTGAATGTTAAGAAGAACAAAAATTTAAGTCATAGTTCCTGCCTTCAAGAAGCTTCTAGTTGAGGGACATGGATATTTAAACAAATAATTATGACACAACAGAGCTCAATCATGTTAAGAGAATCAGGCAAATCTTCACTCAGGAGACAGGGAACTATAACTGAGAATTTTCCTTCAGTTCTTACAAGTGATTTATTCTACCTGCCTCAGCAAAGTTGTCCCTTCTACTTCTTGAGTACAACTCTATAGTTGTTATTTTGAGGGGAAACTTGTATAATTCTTTATAACCCAAATAGTAGAATAATTAAACAATCACAATATCACCACACTGATCTACTTAGGCCTTTTATTTTATCCTCTTTGACCTTGATTAAAACTTGGCTCCAGGAAGATTGCTTCTCTTTATCATTTACTGAGCCTGTACTTTGTGCTAGTGGCTTGAGAGTAAGGTCACACAGAGCCTGGAGCCAGACTTAGTTTCTCTATGATTCCCAAGTCCCTGTAAATCCAAAAGTCAATGACTGCACACAAGCATCCTCTTCTTGGCCTTCAGAGAGGAAAGCAGCCCTGGCATCCAGGAAGGGGCCTGGCACACACAGTGGGGCCTCCTTATTCTTCTGCTAAACATAAACGATTTCACAGAACATCAACTTCAGACAAAGCCACTCTGTGATCAGGATGGATCAAGACAGAATGATTTGGTAATCATGTCTGAACACAGATACAGTACAAACCAAACACTGCCCAACTCACAAAAGGCCTGGCATCCCCTTCTCCTGGCTGATTAGACTAGCTGTTCCTTCTTTACCAGTTACAGTTTTAGCCTCACTTTAGTCTGCCCTCCCTCTAGATAACAGTTACTAAGATCCCTAATCATAGTTTCATCCCCACTTCCTGACAGTATCCAATCCAGAGCAAAGCCCCGCTTCCTTAAACCATAGTCTAAATCATGAAATATATGCCCAAATCTCATAATAATTTCTTCTGTAACATCTTCTTGAGATACCCCATGATTCTCCATGGTGTGCATTCTCCCATACTGGATCAAGCTCTGAACCCAACCTGCTAACTCCAGGTGTGCTCCTGTTGATCTTTGACTGCAAGGCATTGAATGCCTATAAATATATTCTGATCTTAAGAGAGGAAGAGTGGAATGAAGGAATGAGAGAGGAAGAGAGAGAGACAGAGAGAGAGAGAGAAAAAGCCCATTCTTCCTCTGAGCCTGCTTTCGCTTCTGGTTACCCTCTCTCTCCTCTTGTCTTTAACCCTGGATTTTTTTCAAAGCCTCAACTTTAAACTGCCTTACTTTTACTTTTCAACTTATAATAATCTCCCTTTCTTTGACTGACTCCGAAGCCTGGGCAAGAATTTTCCATACTACAAGGCAGCCTCAAGTGGTCTGGCCTCTCCTGAAACTATCCTAATTTATATTCAAAGTGCAAATAACCTTCTAATTGCAAAATCCTAAAGCCTGTTTTCATACTTCATCCTCTGCACTCTCTCAGAAGCCTTTGTCCCTGTTGAACAACTTGACTGCATTGAAATGTCTTTCCTGAGTTCACCCCACCTCTGAAGCTTGCACCTTCTCCAGAATTCCCTCTTCCCCCTGCTCCTGTACAATGCCTAGCATTCCACACTCAGCCCCTTATACCCTGTTCCAGGGACCTCCCTGGATGAGCACATTCCCTCTTCAGCATCAATATGCTGATGGCTCTTGGATCTGCCTCTCTTCTCAGAAGGCTGCTGGAGAGCCCTGTGGGACAGAAAGCAGCTTCACTAGAACCATTATGTTGAAGTCCAATTTATTATCATCTCTTTAAAACACCTCTAACATTTTCTTCATTTCTTCTTTCAGTTCCTGGCATCACCATCCACCCAGTCATACAGGCCAGAAACCACAGAGTTGTCCTGGATCCTCTCCTCAACTCACTTCCCACATGACAGACACCACTCTTAAGTTTCTCTAACATATTTGCTTCTTTCTGGTCTCTAAGACCTAATTTTAATTTACCTTAAAATTCAGCTTTCACCAGGATGACCACACTATCCCACTACTGTGCTTAGCTGCCTCTAATTCCTAACTTCTGTCACCCATTCCACCCATATCCCCAGCTTTCTTTCTAAAGTAGGGTCACTCTCCTACTTCTCACTGCTTACAGAACAACGTTCAAGCTCCTGAGCATATAACAGAGGGCCCTTTATACCTGTTCCACTCAACCTCCCAGCCTCATGGCTTAGCTGTAATAAATTTCCAGTAGCTTCTTCTTTCCCACATCTATGAAACTATTTTATTTCAAATGTTCCTTCATTCATCCAATACACATTTATGCATACTATGCACCAGACACTGTAAGAGGCATTAGAAATTCAGTAATAAAAAGCACAGTCCCTACCCTCAAGAAACTGATATCTAATGGCAGATAAGGCACATGTAACAATGTTCTTATTATAATATGCATTAACAGGTGTCAAATGAACAAGTGCATGATCAAATAAGAGACTTTGAAAAGCAGTGTAATTGGATGGCTATACCAGGGGCCACTGGACAAACTGCCTTGGCTCCAATCCCAACTCTACAAAGTTTTAGTTGTGTGACCTTAGCAAGTTATTCTCACTGTACCTTTGTTTCCTCATCTTTAAAGTGGAGATGATATTCCTTCTTCAGAGGGATGTTGTAATGATTTAATGAGTTCATGCTTCTGGAGTCCTTAGAGTGGAATCTGGCACATAATAGTGCTGACATTGTTTTCATTTGTGTTATTACTGTGCCTTGAGAGTTATGTCACCACGCATGAGAGTCACCAAGACCAGCTTGAGCAGTTTGAGGGGGGTCAGAGATATTTTATTTAGAAGTAGTTAATACCTAAGCAAGGCCTGAAAGCCTGATTTAGCTGGGTGAAGAAGACCTAAAAGGGTAGTCCAGGTAAAGAAAACAGGGAGGGTATGAGGTGCAAATAACACTGAGGTGACCAAGTAAGGTGCATTCCAGGAAACCTAAGGAGAATGAGAGGATGACAGAAATGAGACAGGGAAGAAAGTCAGGCCAGATTGTAAAAAATTTTCCGTTTATGCTGCAATAAGCAGTAGGGATTTTACTCAAGATAAGTTATTGCTCCAACCGAGACACTTAAGGGTTTTAATCAGGGAACGATAGAATCCTATTTCCGTTTTAGAAAGGTCATTATACAGAGCTTTATGGGGTGTAGAGAAAGCAGGAGCAAGGAAACAAGCAGGACACACTTAAGCAATTCCCAAAGGAGGCAATGGGGCCTGATCTAAGGCCAATCAGTGAGAATGTGAAGAGGAGAGAGATAGAGTCTTCTCTCCTTTCCCATTAAACTGCTGCTGACCCTTCAGGACTTGCTCCCTAGGATGCTTTTCCTAAGGACCACAGGCAAATTTAGGTACCTCTGTGATCCATTGACCTGCCATTTACATCCCAATCTTCAAGAACAGGAAGTGGGTATTTTTACTTTTGTATCAATATTTAGCACTATGGGTTAGGACAGGGTCTTTCTGATGATGACACATGTTTGCAGAATAAAATCCTTCAGTGAATGTCTGTTAAGGAAAGGCATCAAGATTATAGACTATCTAAAACACTGCTAGTATGCTTTCTGATCCTTTCACTTTCCCAATATGCTTAGCCAACAATACAGTCTTGTAACAATAGCTGCCATCCAGCTCCACAAAGCAAATTTTCCTTTGTTTAAATTGCTTAATTTGATTGAAGTTAACAAATATACTAAGTATGTTGTAATTGAAAAGCATTATGTGTGGTATGTAGATATTGTCATGTTTTTCTCTCTAATAAATATATATATTAGATAATCCTCATCTAATGCAAACAAGTATCACATTAAAGTTAATTATTTTTATTTGAGGTGATAACTAAAAGTAGATAGGGCCAAAATAAATATATGGTTTATAGCACCAACTATTTCCCTTATTATTCCTGACAGCAGGAAGCCATCACTCTTGTTAGTATTTTTTCCATCCTATCTTGGATCGATTGATATGATTTCATTTGAGTAGGTGCTATTGAAAAGCTCAGTGTTTTCCTTTGGTCCTGGGCTGAAGAGCATTTTAATAACATCCATGTCTATCATCATGTAAATCATGTTCTTATGCAGCACCACTATACAAGGTATTTTTTTCTCACAGGTTGAGAATTTTTTCCCAGTGATTTACCTTGGCTTTTTCTTTTCATTTTAAATAAATCAATCCCAATAATTTATTTATAATATAGAAGATTTTAAAATCTCAAGCTTAAAAAAGCAACTTTTAGGTAATAAATGTTAATAAAATTAGACATGTTTTTCTGACACAGTGCAGTTTTTGGGATATTAATGTTCACTGCTATATGGTGTTTTATATTTTCAATAATGTGAACATTCTCATAGTCTGAAAATAGATTTCCATTGTGACAGATTTCCTGAGCCTACTCTAAAGGCAATAAGATCTTTCCATTCTCAAAAGTCACAGAATAAAATTCTGTTTAACCCAAGAATACTGACTGATGTTGTATTTGAAACTATAATTAGAATGGGGTTTTCTCATCAAGAGTTGCATATGTAAGGGGGGAGGAGGGAGGAGGAGAAGGGGGATAAGTAAGGGAAGGGTCTAGTCAAGGAATGTGTATGAATGACTCATGGACATGGACAACGGGGAGGGATATGATTGTGGGAGAAGGGATGGGCTGGGTGGGGGGAGCAATGGGGGAAAAATGGGACAATTGCAATTGAAAAACCAAAAATTAAATTAAATTAAATAAAAAAATAAAAATAATATTTACCAATATGTATAATTTGTCATCCAAATACTTTTTTAAAAAGTAATAATTATCTTATTATACATCAAAAAAAGAGTTGCATATGTAAACTAGCAGCAGTTTGCCAGTAACAATCACTGAGTATCATATTACTTAGATAAAGCCATATTGACGATGTAAATATTACTACAAATAGTAAATTGTATTTTTTAGGCCTTTCAAAAGTTAATATAATTTTCCCTTATTCTCTTCTAAGTCCATTAGATTCTCCTTAGCAGTGAGATAGTTAGTAGAAAAAATTTTTAATTCAGTAATATCATTCCTATATTAATAAATCTCCCCACAATATATCTCTGTAGCAAAAAAATGATAATATGCTTATGCTGATGGTGAAAAGGGCATGACATCCATAAAAATTGGCTTCAAATATATTAATTGTCAAGATGCTCAATAAGCCAGTCAGAGAAAGACAAATACCATAGATTTAACTTACATGTGGAATCTAATGAACAAAATAAACTAACAAAACAGAAACAGACTCATAGATAGAGAACAAACTGACAGTTGTCAGAGGGGAGGAGGTAGGGGGACTGGGTAAAAAAGGAGAAAGGATTAAGAAAAAAACACACTCATAGACAGACAGCTTTATGGTGACTGCCAGAGGAAAAGAGGGGTCGGGGGAGGTAGAAGAGAGTAAACAGAGGATAAATGGTGAGGGAAGGAGACTTGACCGGATGGTGAATACACAATACAATGTACAGATGATGCATTATAGAATTGTACACCTGAAACCTATATAATTTTATTAACCATATCACCCCAATAAATTCAATAAAAAAGAAATAGATGTATGGCTTAGAAACTAATTTAATCCATCATCATATTTTTTCAGTGGCTATGATATGCCAGGCACTATGCCAGGTTCTAGGGAACTTAAGAGTACTTGAGAAGCTCAGCTTCTCAAAAGTGGCATCCACCACTTTTCAGAAGAAAATTTATGTGAAGTGGGAAATGCTACATGAAGACACAAGCTGTGTGGAAGCTCAAGAGGTAGAGGGATCAGATTTGTGTAAAGGCATGAATGCTGGTTTTTACTTTTTCAGTGTGCATGTGTGTGTATGTACATGTGTGTATGTGCATCTGTCAGTTTGGTATGGGTGAGAGCTCGGAGGTGTATGAGGCAGTCACAAAACAGAAGTCTCTTAATGTAAGTACTTAATGTACACTCTATCTAAAATAATACAATATCTATCTACAAGTCCAAAATTAATAGTGTATACAGCTGAAAAAGCATATAGATAACATACAACATGATTAAATATTAATAGCAATAAACAGAAACATTTTCAACAAAGTTGATAGGAAATTTAAGTGGTAAATTAAGCAAATGTGTTTTTGCAGCATTAAATATCCTTGCAGAATTCTAAAATTACTGAGATCTATACAAATATCTCCAGCAGAACTAAATGTAATTCATTAGAAAAAATTGTAAAAAGAAGATAATATTTTTGGTTCAAACTTAGTAATTTCAGAAGTCTATAGATCTTTATCAACAATTACTAAATAATTATTAATTATTAGGAGTATGAAAGGGTCAGTAATACCATTTTTTGATTTGAGAGAGAGAGAAATTCATTGATTGGGTGCCTCCCAGGCATGCCTTGACCAGGGATCGAACCCACAACCTAGGTATGTGCCCTGACCGACCGAGAATCAAACCAGCAAACTTTCAGTGTATATGAGGACACTCCAACCAACTGAGCCACCTGGCCAGGGCAGTAATTCCATTTTTAAAGCATCATAGTCAAGCAATATTAATGAAATGCTTACTCAGCACATAGAATGTAGTACCTACCATCAATAATTTTGACACACCAACATGGAGAAGGCAAAGATGATTCTTACCTCCTTGTTCACACAATTGCTGGGCTAAAGCATCTTTGAAAATAATCTGGCCTCTGTGTGTTGCTGTAGCCCTGGAAATGAATAGGAAAAGGTTAACCAAAATCTTATAATAAGTTTGGTGATAACTTACATATTTTTTAACTTTTTAAAAACCTCATTTTAAAACATTGTTGTGTGGACATGACTTTTTTTTTTAAAATGAGTGCATCTGAACAGTGAAAAAAAATTAACAACAGAGTCAAGGCTTAAATCAAGGCACTTGGGTTATGAATCATCATTTGATTTTACTTTGTAAAAATATTCTAACATTGGTGGACTTATTCTGAAAACTGCAGGTGTGAGCAAATCCAGGAAAGAAGAAAAAGCATGGAAAGAATGCTTTTTAAAATTTCTTCTTCAGGAGGACTTGAAATAAAATATTTTGTGGAGTAATAATGGTTTTAGCACTGAAGAAGGATGCTTTTAATGTACTTATTTTCTGAAATCAATACTCACCATAATACATAGAGAGGTGAGACCGAGAATTACATTTAAAAGTATTTCTCTTTATAAACGAGGGCTATTCGAAGCTTTAATAATACACAATCTGTCATAATAAAATATCTTTACCCCACTGGGTTTAATTCACCATTTGAAGGAGATGTGTATCTTTTACCTCCTCTAATCAGAGCTGTACACATGGAATAGTGAAAAAAATAACATCCTTGTATTATTCAATGTCTATAACAGAAACTGTCTTAATAACAGAAGAATTATTTATGCTTTATATCTTAAGTGTTTTTCCGTAAAAAGATTTTTCTGGCACAAAATATTATTTAAACAAATTTAAAACAGAAAATCATGTTTCTTTAAGAAACCCTGTTTTAGAAAATAAGCTATACAAAATCTTTTTTAATAACCAAAAAATATTAACATTAAATCTCAACTTTAGTTTTTGACAAAACTACCATAGGGCAAAAATAATTTGATTCGTCATCATTTACTGAAGATGGATTATGTACAAGGCACTGTGCTTGGTCACAAGAGGGCACAGTTTGGCCTCTTCATTTTCCCTCCACATGTGAACCCCTAAGTCAACATCTTGTCCTTTATGGGGCCCAATGGGAATGAGAGTTTGTGGCTCCCAACAGTCCCCACTCTGGTCTCCATGTGGATGTACCTTCCTCCTCCAGGCTGCAGACCTTTCTGATATCTATCTCCCATTGAATTATTACTGTCACTAGTATCAGTCCCCCAAGACCCAACTCTCTGAAAGTAATCTGATAAACTAAGCCATGTTGAACTGTAATGGGTGATGTTGCTCCAAGCTAACATAATTCAGCAATGAAACTGAAAATATTATACTTTAGTGCATACATGCACAATAGTGAGAGTTTTTAATGGTGGGAGATATAATTGGAGAGAAAAATCATCGGGCAGCGTTTAATTCACACCATAAGGGTAATGGGCCCTTCCTGTTAAATATTAATCATTAGCAAAATTACAAATAAACAGATACTACCACTCTGTCTATATCCATATATGTTTATAGATTTTCTTTTGCTCTTAGCAAGCTGAAAATGAGGAGGACTAAACATAGAACCATCTAAGCCATAAACATGGCCTACAAACTCATTAATCAATTACAGGTTTTATGTCCACAGGGAACATGTTAACTTGATTTACCTAAACACATTTCATTGTTCAAATCTCAATCAAGTCAAGAGCTCCTGAGTTCACATACACTTCTAATAGTGGTATAGAAAATAGAATTGTAGAATTTTAATTTGACATTTTCTTTGGAAGGGACATATTTTCTTTTTTTTTTTTCCCCCAGAGGATGTTCTGTTTTGTTTTATTTTTTGGTATTGCTTAGTAAAGACACTGGCTTTGGGATTAGATTTAGGCTGAAATCCTGAATCTGCCATTAGCAATTGTGTGGCTATGGAATACTTATTGCAGTTTTCTAAGCCCTAATTTCTCACAATATTAAAAAAAATCATGCTCATATATGATTATTATAAGAATTAAATGAGAAAATGATGATAAGGACTTAGCTAAATGGACAACCCACAGTTAGTGTTTAATAAATAGTATCTATGATTATTACCAAGGTAGATGTTATGAACTTCATTCATTTATTCACCCATTTATCCAGTTATTACATTGTTCATATTATAGCAAAGCTATTTCCCTAGGCACTATGGAAAAACAAAAATTATTGAGACACTCTCCCTGCTTTTACTAAATGAACATTTGTGTGTGTGGGATTGTGTACAGTATTTTCTTTTTAAATTTTTTGAATTTTTTATTTTTTTAATGTTTAATATCAATAGTTTATTTTTATTGTATTTTATCCATTACCATTTATCCTCTTCATACCCTCTTCTACCTCCACTCACCCCTCCTTCCTGCAATCACCACACTGTTGTCCATGTCCATGAGTTCTTTTTCTTTTTTGCTACATCCCTCCACCCCCAAAAACTGCTCCCTCAGAGCAGTCAGGTTGTTCTCTGTCTCTGAGTCTGTGTCTATTTTTTAAAAATTTAATCTTTATTGTATTTTTTACCTTACCTTTTAGTCCATTTATACCCCTCCCTCCAGCAATCACCCCACTGTTGTCCATGTCCATGAGTCCTTTTTGCTCAATCCCTCCACCCTCTAACATCCCCCGACCCCGCCACTAGTTGTCATCTCCCCTCCATCTATGAGTCTGTCCCCATTTCACTTGCTAGTTCAGTTTGTTCATTAGATTCCACATATGAGTGAAATCATGTGGTTTTTCTCTTTTGCTGACTGGCTTATTTCACTTAGCATGTTTTCTAGGTCCATCCATGCTGTCACAAAAGGTAGGGGATCCTTATTTCTTTCTGCTGTGTAGTATTCCACTGTGTAAATGTACCAGTTTTTTGATCCACTCATCCACTGATGGGCACTTAGGTTATTTCCAGCACTTGGTGATTGTAAATAACACTGTTATTAACATAGGGGTGCATAAGTTCTTTTGAACTTGTGTTTCAGGATTCTTAGGGAATAATCCCAGCAATGGGATCACTGGATCAAAAGGCAGTTCCATTTTTAGTTTTTTGAGGAAATTCCATACTGTTTTCCTCACCAGTACTTGTTTGTTGATACATTAATGATGGCCATTCTGACTGGTGTGAGGTGGTATCTCATTGTGGTTTTAATTTGCATCTCTCTGATGGCTAGTGATGTTGAGCATCCTTTCATATGTCTATGGGCTCTGCGTATGTCCTCCTTGGAGAAGTGTCTGTTCATGTCCTTTGCCGATTTTTTAAATAGACCATTTCTCTTGATCCCTTCCCCAACAGTGCCTGATGAGTCCCTCAACTTCTAATCAGCTTATTGCTGTCCATTTTCAGTTCTGTGTCACATTTCCTCTAACAGCCTCTATGACCCCTCACATTTCTCCTGTTTTCTACCAAATACAAAAGCACTGAATATCAATCTCATCCACACCACTGCCCAAACCCCATAGGGATACAAAAGTCACATATGCACACTGAAAGATAATCATTATGTGCATCATTATCTTTATTAACCTTTTAAATACTTAGACAACATTTTAATATAAAAATACCTAACTCTGTTAGGTACATCATTAACAATGTAAAGGGCCTATAATTATACATATATTAAAAATAAAAATATTTATATATAATTTAAATGAATATATGTACACATGTTAAATATAAATATTAAAATACATTTACATATTATAAAATTGTTAAAAACACAGTAATTCAGAGTTGATAGACTCTAGAAGTCATGTCCTTCAATATTTAACCTGTAATATATTAAAATGTGCAGTTATAGTATATATGACAGGCCTTATTCATTTTCAGAATTGTTATTTTATGTCATTTAAAGCTCTCTTTTGGGGGGAGGCCTATCAAATTTGTGCTAATAACTTGGACTGAATTTTCCATAATTAGCAGTAATTTTTCAGAAGAGTTTTAAAAATATCATCATTGTTCACTGTCCTTGGGATTGACCCAAATTCCTTAAACAAGCTTCTAATAAATATTTATCATTTTCTTGGGAGATGCAGACTTCTAGAGCAAATTTGCCAACAAGAATACCTATTAACTATATAATTTTAAAATCCCTTTGGACTATTATAATCTATTATTTGAAAAGCTCTACAAATTCTACCAAATGAAGAAAGTTCATTATGATCACCATATTCAGAGCCTGAAATAGCCTTGTTATTATGAATTTTAAAGAATATACCATATTCTAATTTTAACTGAACTCCTAAAGCAACTGTCTGCCCAAACCATTTAACAATTGAGTGTGAGTTGTAGTAAGGCAAAGTGCTGAAGCTCTCAGTCTCCAGAATCAGAAATACCAACATTTGAGCATACTGAGGTGCCATTTATGAGCTATCTAAATGCACAACTTCTTTAATCATTCTAGCCTTTAGATTCCCTATATGAAGATAGGGATAATAATAATTATTATTTAAATACATGAACATTCACTCTTCAGATACAGTCTACCTAAATAGATTTCAAGTTTCTGCAATAGTAGGAATATTTGATTAAAAAGGAATTATCCCCCATAAGGCACCTGTCATAATGACTTGAACATATGAGGACATCAAAACTATATTTTTGAGTTCTCAATTTGCTTCAAATGTACAATATTGCCATCATTAGTAAGGCAAAGAACATATAAATAATATCATTTAAATAGGGCTAAAAATTAATGGTTATTAGTAACTTACCTTCCTTCCAAGTGATTCAGCAATGCTAACTACTAGAACTGAGATGCAGGGATTGGTTTTCAATCAACAGAAAACTAGTTCTATGAATTTGGGAAGTAACTTAACCTCCTTGGTTAATTTCCTGATTTGTTAAAAAGAAAGAGTGACAGATGCTCTCCAAAGTCTATTTGTTATAAAACTCTATGATGCCGTGATTCAAAGTTAAGTGAACAGATATAAGCATGTGCACACACATGTACAGAGACATGCTGGATGCAGTCTGCATTGCCAGGAGTAGTGAGATACATGAACACTGGTAGCAGCGGTGTGCTAGAACAAGCTTGCATCAGTTCATGAGAGCTTTCAGCAGTTACATTTTTATTTTAATGTAGATGTATGTAAATGGGTTTTACATATAAATAATATATAACTCTAGTACAGCTATAGCCTCTAACTCAAGTAAAAATACAAGCTTGATCTGAGTTTTTCAAGTCAAACAAGAGAGTCATAAACTTATTTCATTAGTCAGCAAATTCTGTCAATTTTATTTTATTAACTTTTAAATTTACCCTCTTCTCCATCTCTACAGCCACTATTTTAATTCAGAACTTAGTCATTTACATCGGAAAACTGAAACAGTCTTGATTGGAATGCCCCTCCACATTCACTCCCCTATGACAATACAATTTCCACATTGCACTGATTTTATTCCTAAAATTGCTTGAAATCCTTCTGTAGCTTTTCATCACTTAAAGGATTCTGCTAAATTAATTAGAATGGCCTGAAAAGTTCTTCAGGATCTGATCCCTGCTGGCATGTCCAGCCTTATCTCCCACTACACCCTGCAAATGAGCCATAGGGTGGTCCTCACAGGTTCCAGAATGCATGGTTTTCTTTCTTGTCCCAATATTTTTCATGCCCTGTTCCCTATGCACGTAAATCTCCTGCAAAAATTCTTTTATGCATTCTGTAAAATTTATCCAAGAATCTCTTCCCCTTATAAAGGTTACTTAGATCTCCCTGATAGTGTTCATTTAAACACGTACTCCAAGGACAGCACAACCCATTTGCATAGCTGTCACATAGGAACATCTTAACTTATAGTGCCTCAATTTGCAGCCTAGCATTCCTTTTTGCAGTCATGTCTATCATAAATACAGACACATGGTTAGTAACAAACTCATATTCGTGACTGCCTAACTACCTTAACCAACACAAAACCAATGCTGATGCCTTCCAAATTCTGCAGTGTTAAGCCCCTGCAATCCATAGTAAAAAGGTTAATACTTTGGGCAACTGATCAGGTTTAAAAGAAATTGCTTGAGTGTATAATAATATGCTGTAAATCCATTTTTTCTGAAACTAGCAAAAAATATTATCAAAGGCATTACATCTCTTTTAAATTTCAGCATTAAGCTCAGTTGAGATATTAAATAAGGATCTCTCAGGATAAACAAGGAATGCTTCTCCCTCTTCAAGGTCAGAACTAGTTGACCTATAGTGAGATCTCCAGGATGAATTACAAGTACTAATACAGAAGCATAAAATACTTTTCCAGAAAGTCTAGTAGAAATCATTGAAAACAAAAATTATTGTTTGTAACAGAGGTTTAACCTCCATTAAAAATTGAGCAAGGCATGAACGAAGAAGATGCTATGAAAGATCCTCCTTACCCAGCACGTACCATTGAAAGATTTTCAGAGGCATTCTGCATATTTAATCAGTGATGGAATTTTTATAGAGATAACTCTAACTTTGAATGTAATTTGATAATTTTGGGGCAATAATAATAAAAAAGGAAGAGAAAGGAAGGAAGGAAGGAAGGAAGGAAGGAAGGAAGGAAGGAAGGAAGGAAGGAAGGAAGGAGGGAAGGAAGAAATGAAATGCAAATAAAAAAGGAAAAACATTAAAAGTCTGGCCCTACTATGAGAAAAAAAGCCATTTTCTAGACAATTATTAGATTCAGTCCATGCAGAAAAATTTCTCCCAAAAGAATATTTACATTACACATTTTATACTCTTTGTTTTTGTGTGTAGTATCTTTGAAGGTATACATTTGTGTTTTGTTTTCAAAAATCAATTTTGATATTTTTAGTGTGTGAAAAGAGATTTCAGGAATGGGAAATTGAACTGATAACTTACGAATATGACTTGAGATAATTTGAACTTGAGCCCAGGCCCCAAAGCATACCTCCATTTCCTCAATTCTAAAGTAGATACTTTTTCTACAACCATTTTAGGTCTGATATCTGGGATCATCTTATTATACATGTCAAAAGAAATTCACCAGCTTCCCAGAGAGATGTAGTCATGACGTGGCCACCATTATCTGCATATGAGAAAACTGGGCAATGTATAGATCATCTACAACATGTTGATCTGGTAATTATGTTTACCTGTGATATTATATGCATTCAACCAAAGGTAACTGGAACTCTGATTTCACTTAAAAGTGTTTTCAGCACCGTTGCTATGTGATGCTGCACTGAAATAAATAACCGTTTTGCTGAAGAAGCATGGATAGTTATAGGATATTTAACACTAAAGAGAAGCAACTATTTATAACAGGCAGAGTTTTATTCACTTTTTTTGCCTTGTAAATCAACATCAAAGTGGATATATGTAGGGAAGGATACCTCCAAGCAGGGAAAAACCATGTTTTGTTTTGTCAGTGTGCAAAATAACTGCTCTCACCAACTATTAAAAGAAGCAGAAAAGCCAAATTTATCAGGATTGATCACAGATTTTTAAAGTAAGAGAAGGCTGATTGGACTGATTCATGTATCAAGAAGGATGACAACCAGGTGTCAAACATCTGTCAAAAGCTCCCAACTCACATGGTACATTTTAAAATCTGAATGGAGGAATACTTAGTACCAAGAATGAAGAATTTTTAAAAACATTTTTATTTTATGTGTTTATTCACAGTGCTTTGGTTTTATAATAGCTTGATCTGTTTTTCACGTGTACATTTTCAGTTGAAACAGTTTCTACATGAATTTTCTACATCTACAGTGGTTCTCACAAGGCCTCACAAAAGTGTAACTGAAGAGGAAGATGGCAAAGATGCCAGACACAGAGAGAGGCATGTTAAACCAATAAGCAAAAATATTTCTGGCAAATAGTGTAGGATATTTTATTGTCTAAATTCTAAATTGCTTTATATGAGTTTTTTCAGGAATTTGCCTGGTTCAGAAAACCACAAGTAACAAATCCTTGATTGTAAACAACAAAAAGATGTACAATTTTGTTAATATAATGATCATGTTCTCTTGGCCTCCGTTAAATACTTATTCAATAAACCTTAAGGATTATTATACTGATAAAGTGCTAAAATATGATAGGTGTTCACATTTCTTAATCTGGCTGGCCCGGTTGCTCAGCAATTTTTTTTTTTTTTTAGTTAATTTGAACTGTATCTTCTATGCTAGATTATATATAGCCAAGGCATAGAGATTTTTGTCTATTTTTTTTTTTTATGTTGTGCTCAGTGCTTGACATACAGTAGCCATGCAGTGTTTATGGAAATACCTGAATAATTAGTCTGTGTTACACTGACTATAATGTTAAGTGATTTAACAAGTAACCAGTAAAATATTGCATAAAAAACACTTAGAAAAAGATGATTAGGTGATATTAACAGATGGTCAAGGTAAACATTATTATAAGAAAGATTTATCTCAGAAATCAGTTGAGTAAGAAAAATAAAATTAAAAAGCTAATGTATTTGCTTTAGCATTGCAACATGTTTTCATCATTTCATATCTTTCAGAGTATTCTTACACCATTTGTATTTCAGAAATGCCTTCCAAAATTTCAAAATAAAAATTTTTCATAATATCTTTTAAAATCACTAAAATTCACCAAAGAAACATATTAGAGTGGCTCTGCTGTTTGAAATGAAGTAAACTTACTTTTAGCCAAGTATTGCTTGTATTAACTTGCCTGAGATGCATTCTTAGGCAATACAAGAACAAAAGTGGTAATATGGATATTGTTCACAAAGAAAACCTTAGTAAAAATTATGTTATCCAATGGATAGTCAATTAAAGAATCTGTATATTTGATGAAACATTCATGCAAAGAATTTAGGTCTCACCTCTCTGAGTGGACTAATGAAGACTAGTTTCAGACACAGCAGAATAGGGTTTCATTCTGGTCTGGGACTCAATTTCCGCCATTTAGGCTGTGTCACTTAACTTCTTTATGTTTCATTTTCTTAATTTTATAAAATAAAAACACTGGCCTGGGTTTTTCTAAGGTTTAAATAGTAGATCTGAAATCAAAAGATGTGGGTTCGCACCATAGCTCAGTGGTTTATGTTGACCTTAGAAGTGTTTGTTTTTTTGAGACAGGACTTAAAAACTTGCACTATTTATTCCTCAGGGCAGGGGTGAAAATCAAAAGAGATCAACTCCATGAAAAGAAAAATATAAAGAATTATGATGATGATCTGACTGGCTATTTCAGAAAATACTGGTACAAATTGAATGAAAATTAAAAAGATATATATCCCATAGGATATATATTTACTTCTTCCCCTCAAAAAAAAAAAAAAAACTAAAATCCAAAATGTTTTATGATTGTGATAAAGCTGACGAAAGCTCTAATAAAGAATAGGATTTCTAAATTAGTTAACTAACCATAACAAATTAGAACAATATTGAAGCAAGTACATACTAGGGTTACTTTGGAGGGAACAAATTATAAAGCAAGCCTCTCTCATAAAATACATTACTAAAATTTTCTGATATAAAAATAATTTGTATGTATTAAAAAGTTTAAAAATAAAATATTAATGTAAAGACAAAAGTACTCATATTCATACCTAGGAGAGGTCATCACAATTAACATTTTAATAAAGCATATATACTCTTATAGTTTTAAAGTTTTATTCATGAATATAAACTTTTAAATAGATCGCTTGTCTAAAAATGGAAGGTTTTATTCCTTTATATTTAATATTTATTATAAATAGTTTCTATATCATTATTTTAAGAACAAGATTTTTTAAAAAAATTCCATCTTCCTGCTCTCTTCCCCTTTGGCAACCATGAACTTGTTCCATATAAATATGGATCTGTTTCTATTTCATTTTGTTTATTTATTTTTTTTAGATTCCACAAACAAGTGAAATGATATGGTATTTGTCTTTCTCTGTCTGACTTATTTCATTTAGCATAATACCCTCAAGACCCATTCATATTGTCACAAACGGCAAGAAACCAATTTTATTATTGCTGAATAATATTCCATCTCTCTCTCTCTCTCTCTCTCTCTCTCTCTCTCTCTCTCTCCCTCTCTCTCTCTCTCACACACACACACCTCACATCTTCTTTATCCATTTATATATTGATGAACATCTAGGTTATTTCCATACCTTAGCTATTGATAGTAATTCTGCAATGAACACGGGGTGCAAAAATCTTTTTGAATTAATGTTTTCTTCAGATGAATATCCAAAAATTTACAATCCCACCAACAATGTACATTCTCAGCAGCACTTGTTATTTGTTGATTTATTAATGTAGCAATTCCAACAGGTGTGAAGTGATATCTTATTGTAATTTTAAGTTGCACTTCCCTGATGGTTAGTGATATTGAGCACCTTTTCATAGATCTGTTGGCTATCTGTATGTCTTCTTTGGAGAAAAGTCTGTTAAAGTCCTCTTCCCATTTTTAAATCATATGGTTTATTTTTTGGTATTTAGTTTTAAGATTTATTTATATACTAACTCATAATGAGATGTATCATTTAGGAATATCTCTCCCCATTCAGTAGTTGTCTTTTTGTTTTGTTGATGGTTTCCTTTGCCATACAAAAACCTTTTTAGTTTAGTGTAGTTCTATTTTTTTAATATGTTTTATTGATTATGCTGTTACAGTTGTTCCAATTTCTTTTCCCTCTGCTCCCCTCCACCCAGTGACCCCTGCTCCCTCCAGGTGTCCCCTGCCTTAGTCCATGCCCATTGGTTGTGCATATAGTTCTTCTCAACATCTTCCTATCTACTCCACTCCCTCCTACTATGCTTCTTAATTCCTGCACCATCTCCCTCCCTTTCCCCCTTCCCGTCCCTGCTGATATCCCCCCATAATGTTCCCCATACCTATAATTCTTTTCCCACTTTTGTTGCCTACTTAGTTTGCCTTTATTTCAGTTCCTTAGCTTCTGTTGTTGGTTGTTGTGATACAGTTTTCATTTTAATGTTCACAGTTTTGATCCTCTTTCTCCTAAACAGGTCCCTTTAACATCTCCTATAACAGTGGTTTGGATCTAATGAAATCCTTCAGTTTACTTTATCCTGGAAGCACTTTCTCTGCACTTCTATTTCAAATGGCAGCTTCACTGGATAGAGTAATCATGGCTGTAGGTTTTTGATTTTCATTACTTTGAATATTTCTTGCCAATTTCTTCTTGCCTGCAGAGTCTCCTTTGAGAAATCTGATAGTCTAATTGGGACACTTTTGTACATAATTTTCTTCTTCTCTCTTGCTGCTTTTAAGATTCTCTCTTTATCTTTAATTTTTGACATTTTGATTATAATGTGCCTTGGTGTGGTTCTCCTGCCATTCTCTCGCTGCTGAGAGACCAGGAGCCTCCTCCCCTGTCCCCACTCCCTCTGGGCCTCCTCACAGTCTGAGGCAATGGGGTGCTCCCAGGAGCTTCTCGGCTCCCTTTAAGTACAGGTGTCTATGCTTACCGCTGTCCCACCACTGTCACTGCTGCTGCCGCTGCCAGTACAACTTGACCTCTCCACCCAAGCTTCGCCCCTCCTACCCGTCCAGACAAGCACCACTTGTTTATAAGTTCATACAGTGGAGTTCCATGTAGCTTTATTTTCTGGAACTTCTGGTTATTTATGGTTTTGCAGTAGTTGTATTCCTTCTTAGTTGTGGAGGGAGATGGAGCATGTCAGTCTAGTCCTCCATCTTGGCCACAAGTTTGACGTAGTTCTATTTTTTAATTTTCTCCATTCCATTTCATTTTCTGGTTCCACATATATCTTTTTTAAAATTATTTATTTGTTT
Source organism: Furipterus horrens (assembly GCF_987537825.1). Classification (NCBI taxonomy): domain Eukaryota; kingdom Metazoa; phylum Chordata; class Mammalia; order Chiroptera; family Furipteridae; genus Furipterus; species Furipterus horrens. The sequence continues at coordinate 49,962,325 of NW_028327179.1, forward strand.
GTTTGTTTTATTATTTATTTTATTTTTAGAGAGAGGGAAAAGGAGAAAGAGAGGGAGAGAAATATCACTGTGTGGTTGTCTCTCACTGGCGTCCCCAACTGGGGACCTGACATGCAACCTAGTAATGTGCCCTGACGGGGAATCAAACCAGCGACCCTTGGCTCGCAGGCTGATGCTCAATACACTGAGCCACAGCAGCCAGGGCTTGGTTCCATATACATCTTATTAGTTATTCTGATTCTGAGAAGAATGTCATTGGTGTTTTAATAGGGATTGCATTAAATATTTATATTGTTTTATAAGACTGTTAAAGACTAAATGAACCCGTGATCGAGGCTAAGAGGAAGGCCCTACTGGCTTACAAGGCCATGCCCACTCCCTGTACACTTCAAGCTCTACGGGCTGCCAGGAACAAAGTCCAGAAGACCGCCCGCCACTGTGCCAACACCTATTGGCTAAACCTGTGCAGAAGCATCCAGGAAGCCGCCGATATAGGCAATGCACGAGGAATGTATGAGGGTATCAAGAAGGCAACAGGCCCAATCCCCTCCAAGATCGCCCCCCTTAAGTCCAAGACAGGTGAGGTCATCACTGACCAAGAACAGCAAATGCGGCGGTGGACCGAGCACTACCTCGAGCTGTACGCAACGAGGGACACCATAACAGACATTGCTCTTAACGCCATCCCAGACCTACCAGTCATGGAGGAGCTAGACACCCCACCTACTGCGGCAGAGCTCGGCAAAGCCATCGACCGCCTCGCTTGCGGGAAAGCACCAGGAAGCGACGGAATCCCTCCAGAAATCCTAAAGAGCGGGAAACCAGTTCTGCTACAGTCGCTCCACCATTTACTCTGTCTCTGCTGGAAGGAGGGTTACATCCCTCAGGATATGAGAGACGCCAACATTATCACCATGTACAAGAACAAAGGAGACCGCAGCGACTGCAACAACTACCGGGGCATCTCTCTCCTCAGCGTCGTCGGCAAAGTATTCGCCCGGGTCGCTCTTGCCCGCCTGCAGACCCTTGCTTCCCGCGTCTACCCAGAGTCCCAGTGTGGCTTCAGAGCTGGCCGATCAACAGTGGACATGATCTTCTCCCTACGCCAGCTGCAGGAGAAGTGTCACGAGCAGCATAAACCACTCTACCTCGCCTTTATCGACCTCACGAAGGCGTTTGATCTGGTCAGTCGAAGCGGACTCTTCAGCTTGCTACGGAAGATTGGCTGTCCACCACATCTGCTTGCTGTGGTCATGTCCTTTCACGACAACATGCACAGCACGGTGTCCTACAACAGCGCAACCTCGAGGCCTTCCCAGTCAGCAGCAGAGTAAAGCAGGGCTGCGTCCTCGCGCCTACGTTGTTTGGAATCTTCTTCTCCATGCTCCTCCAATACGCCTTTAAGGACTGCAGCGAAGGTGTCTTCATTCACACCAGATCCGATGGCAAGCTCTACAACCTGGCCCGTCTACGGGCCAAGACCAAAGTCAAAGAGGTGCTCATCCGTGAGATGCTCTTCGCCGACGATGCAGCCTTGACATCACACTCCGAAGAGGGACTCCAACAGCTAGTCACTTGCCTTTCCCACGCATGCAAGGAGTTCGGACTAGCCATCAGCCTGACGAAGACGAACGTTATGGCTCAAGGCACGGGGACTCCCCCATGCATCACCATCGACGGATACACCCTGGAGGTTGTCAACGACTTCACTTACCTCGGGTCCACCATCTCGAGCTCTCTGTCAGTCGACTTGGAGGTCAACCGGAGAATCGCCAGGGCAGCCACAGTTATGGCCAAACTGAACCGGCGAGTGTGGAACAATTCCAGCCTCACTGAGAAAACCAGACTGCGCATCTACCAAGCCTGCGTGCTCAGCACTCTCCTCTATGGCAGCGAGACGTGGACCACCTACGCAAGGCACGAAAGGAAACTCAACAGCTTCCACATGAGGTGCCTGCGACGCGTCCTGCATGTCGCATGGCAGGATAAGGTCCCCAACACCGAGGTGCTGAAGCGAGCCAACATGAGCAGTTTGCATGCAGTTCTTAGTGAGAGACGCCTCAGGTGGCTCGGCCATGTCAAAAGAATGGATGCAGGCTGTATTCCCAAAGACCTCCTCTACGGCGAGCTAGCAGAAGGCCAGAGGATGACAGGGCGCCCAAAACTGCGGTTCAAAGACATCTGCAAAAAGGACATGACACAATGCTCCATCAATCTCAACACATGGGAAGGTCAAGCAGACGACCGCCTAGCCTGGAGGCTCGCGGTCAGGCAAGGTACGTCACGCGCAGAGGCTGCGCGCAACGAGGAGGCGGTCCAGAAAAGATCGAGGCGGAAGCAGCGTCAACAGCAGCAACAACAGCCATCTGCCTTCACCTGTAACAAGTGCGGCAGGGATTGTCACTCCCGAGTCGGACTGCACAGCCATTCTCGGCGGTGCAGATAGACTCTCAGGAAGCTACGCCATCGTCTCTCGAGACGGACGGCTGCCGATACGATACGATACGATACGATAAAGACTAAATAATATTCCATTATATAGCTACATCATAGTTTCTTTATTATATAATTGTTGAAATTTTTTGTTTCTATTTTTAATATTTTAAATAATGAAGTGTATCAGTCTTTCACTGTATCTTTTTTTCTTCCAGCTTTATTCAGATATAATTCGCATATAATATTGCCTAAGTTTAACATATATAACATATTGATTTGATACATACATATACTGCATAATGATTACCACTATAACAATTAGCTAACACCTCCATCCTGTCATGTAATTACCATTTCTTTTTTATGGTAAGAACATTTAAAGTCTATTATCTTGGCAGCATTCAAGAACATGATACACTATTATTAGTTATAATCACTGTGCTGTACATTAGAACCCCAGAACTTGTTACTCTTATAACTGTAAGTTCTTACCCTTCTTACAGTAATTCCCCATTCCCTGCTCCTTAGCAAAAAACAAAAACAACCTGATAACAACCATTCTACTCTCTGTTTCTCTGAGTTCAAAAATTTTAGCATACCTTGAATTTTAAGATAAATATCTAGGACTAGGATAAATTAATTAAGGGCACAAACATTTAATCCCTAGATCTATAATTCCAAATAGCTTTTAAGGAAAGGTACCTCTCTACATCAATATACTAGAGAGCACCCATCCTACAATAATTTTGGCAGCATTAAGCATTATCAATTTAGTAGTTTACATTCCAAGATGCCATGTTACTTTTAATTTCCATGCCATTGTTAGTGGGAATATTTTGCATGATTTTTTTGTTACATTTTACAGCTTTGGGAGTTATCTTTTCTTGTCATTGCCAATTTTGCTATGGGTTTAATGTTTTCTAACTGATTTACTAGAGCTATTTAAATGTTAAGGCTATTAACTCCATGTTTTAGTGCCAATATTTTAATCAGTTTATAATAGTCTTTTACTGTAATTATAGCTTTATTAAAAAGTTTTAAATTTTCTTTTATTTATTTATTTTAAATTTTATTTTTTGGTTATTCAATTACAATTGTCCCATTTTTCCCCCTTGCTACTCCCTCCCAGCCCATCCCTTCTCCCACAATTATATCCCTCCCCGTTGTCCATGTCCATGAGTCATTCATATACGTTCCTTGACTAGACCCTTCCTTACTTATGCCCCTTCTCTCCCTCCCCCCTCCCCCCTACTGACTACTATTTTAGTCTTTGCCTATTTGGTTCGTTTGTTTGTGTTGCTCTTTAGTTTCCTATATTGGGTGATATCATATGGTATTTTTCTTTCTTTGCCTGGCTTATTTCACTAAGCATAATTCTCTCTAGTTCCATCCATGTTGTTGCAAATGGCAGGAGTTCCTTCTTTCTTTCTGCTACATAGTATTCCATTGTGTAGATGTACCACTGTTTTTTGATCCACTCATCTACAGATGGGCACTTAGGCTGTTTCCAGCACTTAGCTATTGTAAACAGTGCTGCTATGAATATAGGGGTGCATAAGTTCTTTTGAATTAGGGTTTTAGGATTTTTCAGGTATAATCCTAGCAGTGGAATCACTGGTTCAAAAGGCAGTTCCATTTTTAGTTTTTGGAGGTAATTCCATACTGTTTTCCATAGTGGCTGCACCAGTCTGCATTCCCACCAACAGTGCAGTAGGGTTCCTGTTTCTCCACATCCTCGCCAGCATTTGTTGCTTGTTGATTTGTTGATGATGGCCATTCTGACAGGTGTAAGGTGGTATCTCATTGTGGTTTTTACTTGCATCTCTCTGATGGCCAATGATGTTGAGCATTTTTTCATGTGCCTATGGACCTTCTGTATGTCCTCTTCGGAGAAGTGTTTGTTCAGGTCCTTTGTCCATTTTTCAATTGGGTTGTTTGTTTTCTTGATGTTGAGTTGTATAAGTTCTTTATATATTTTGGAGATCAGTCCCCTGTCTGTGATATCATTGGCAAATATGTTTTCCCATATGGTTGGTTTTCTTTTCATCTTGCTGATGTTTTCTTTTGATGAACAGAAACTTTTTAGTTTGATGTAGTCCCATTTGTTTATTTTTTCCTTTATTTCTCTTGCCTTAGGAGATGTATCCGTGAAGATATTGTTACGTGTGATATCTGAAATTTTCCTGCCTATGTTTTCCTCTAGGGCTTTTATGGTATCACGGCTTACATTTAAGTCTTTAATCCATCTTGAGTTTATTCTCGTGTGTTGTGTAAGTTGGTGGTCTAGTTTCATTTTTTTGCACGTCCCTGTCCAGTTCTCCCAGCACCATTTGTTAAAGAGGCTCTTCTCATTCCATTTTATGTTCCTTCCTCCTTTATCAAAGATTAGTTGACCATAGAAGTCTGGATTTATTTCTGGGCTTTCAATTCTGTTCCACTGATCTATATGTCTGTCCTTATGCCAGTACCAGACTGTTTTGATCACAGTGGCTTTGTAGTATTGTTTGATGTCTGGTATCATGATTCTACCTGCTGTGTTCTTCTGTTTCAAGATTGATTTTGTTATTCGGGGTCTTTTTTGGTTCCATATCAATTTTTGGAGGATTTCTTCTAGGTCAGTGAAATATGTCATTCATATTTTATTAGGGATTGCATTGAATTTGTAAATTGCTTTGGGTAGTATGACCATTTTGATGATGTCGCTTCTTCCCATTCAAGAACATGGTATTTGCCTCCATTTATTTGTATCTTCCTTAATTTCTTTCTTCAATGTTGCATAATTTTCAGTGAACAGGTCTTTTATCTCTTTGGTTAAGTTTATTCCTAGGTACTTTATTTTTCTTGTTGCTATAGTAAATGGTATTTTCTTTTTTGCTTCTGTCTCTGATATTTTATTGTTGGTGTACAGAAATGCCTTAGATTTCTGTATATTTATTTTGTACCCTGCTATTTTGCCAAATTCACTTATTATATCAAGTAGTCTTTTAGTGGAGTTTATAGGATTTTCTAGGTATACTATCATGTCATCTGCGAATAGTGATAGTTTTACTTCTTCTTTCCCAATTGGGATGCCTTTTATTTCTTTGTCCTGTCTGATTGCTGTGGCTAGGACTTCCAACACTATGTTGAATAAAAGTGGGGAGAGTGGACAGCCTTGTCTAGTTCCTGATTTCAGGGGGAATGCTTTCAGTTTTTGTCCATTGGGTATGATGTTGGCTTCAGGCTTCTCATATATAGCTGTAATTATGTTAAGGTATGCTCCCTCTATTCCCATTTTGCTGAGTGTTTTCATCATAAATGGGTGTTGTACTTTATCAAATGCTTTTTCTGCATCTATATATGATCATGTGATTTTTGTCTTTCATTTTGTTTAGGTGATGTATTATATTTATTGATTTGCGAATATTAAACCATCCTTCCATCCCTGGAATGAAGCCCACTTGATCATGATGTATGATCTTTTTGATGTATTGCTGGATCCTGTTTGCCAAAATTTTATTGAGGATTTTAGCATCTATGTTCATCAGTGATATTGGCCTGTAGTTTTCTTTCTTTGTTGCGTCTTGACCTGGTTTTGGGATTAGGGTAATATTGGCTTCATAGAAAGAGTCTGGGATTTTTCCCTCTTCTTGGATTTTTTGGAATAGTTTGAGGAGGGTAAGAGTTAGTTCTTCCCTAAATGTTTTGTAAAATTGGACTGTGAAGCCATCCGGTCCAGGGCTTTTGTGTGCAGGGAGATTTTGGATTACTGTTTCAATTTTCTTCTTTGTTATTGGTCTGTTGAGACTTTCTACTTCTTCTGGATTCAGTTTTGGAAGGTTATATGTTTCTAGAAATCTGTCCATTTCTACTAGGTTGTCAAATTTCTTGCCATATAGTTGTTTGTAGTAATTTCTTATAATTGTTTGTATTTCTGAGGTATCAGTCGTGATTTCTCCTCTTTCATTTCTGATTTTGTTTATTTGGGTGTTCTCTCTTTTTTTTGTAATGAGCCTGGCTAGAGGCTTGTCGATTTTGTTTATTTTTTCAAAGAACCAGCTCCTAGTTTTGTTGATTTTTTGGATTGTTCGTTTAATTTCTATGTCGTTTAATTCTGCTTTGATCTTGATGATTTTCTTTCTTCTTTTTGCCCTAGGCTTTGTTTGTTGTTGCTGTTCTAGTTCTTGTAGCTTTATGGTTAGGTTTTTTATTTGAGATTCTTCTAGTCTTTTCAGATATGCCTGTATTGCTATGAACTTCCCCCTTAGGACTGCTTTTGCTGTGTCCCATAGGTTTTGGGCTGTTGTGTGTTCACTGTCATTACTTTCTAGAAATTTCTTGATTTCTTCTTTGATGTCATTGTTAACCCATTCGTTATTTAAGAGCGTGTTATTCATTCTCCATGAGTTTGGGTGTCTTTGATTTTTTTTTCCCTGAGGTTGATTTTTAGTTTCAAGGCATTGAGATCTGAAAAGATGCTTGATATGATTTCAATTTTCTTGAATTTGTTGAGGCTTGTTTTATGTTCTATTATGTGGTCTATCTTTGAAAATGTTCCATGTGCCTTTGAAAAGAATGTATATTTTGCTTCTTTGGGGTGAAAAGTTCTATATATATCAGTTAAGTCCATGTGGTTTAGTGTGTTGTTCAATGCCTGTATATCCTTGGTGTTTCTTTGCTTGGATGATCTGTCTATTGTTGATAATGGAGTGTTGAAGTCTCCTACTATGAGTGTGTTGTTGTTGTTGTGTGTTGTTATCCTTCTTGTGGTCTTCTAGTATTTGCTTTATGTATTTGGGTGCTCCTATGTTGGGTGCATATATGTTTATCAGTGTTATATCTTCTTGATGAATCGTTCCTTTAAGTATTATGAAATGTCCTTCTTTGTCTCTTTTTATTGTCCTTGCTTTGAAATCCACTTTGTCTGATATGAGGACTGCTACCCCAGCTTTTTTTTTCAGGTCCATTTGCTTAAAATATTTTTTTATATCCCTTTACTTTCAGTCTATGTAAATCTTTTGTTTTGAGGTGTGTTTCTTGTAGACAGCAAATATGTGGGTCCTGTTTTCTTATCCATTCCGTTACCCTATGTCTTTTAATTGGAGCATTTAATCCATTTACATTTAAGGTTATTATTGACGTGTATTTATTCATTTCCTTTTGTACCTCTGTTCCTCTCCTCTCTTGTTCTTTCCTTCTTTTTTCTTAGAACACTCCCTTTAGCATCTCTTGCAATGCTGGTTTTGTGGAGATGTATTCTTTTAGTCTTCCTTTGTCTGAGAAACTCCTTATTTCACCTTCTATTTTGAATGAGAGCCTTGCTGGGTAGAGTATTCTTGGTTGTAGGCCTTTGTTTTTCATTGCTTGAAATATTTTTGACCATTCCCTTCTGGCTTGTAATGTTTCTGTTGAGAAATCGGTCGATAGCCTTATTGGAGCTCCCTTGTAAGTTATTTGCTGTTTTTCTCTTGCTGCTTTTAGGATTCTCTCTTTGTCTTGGAATGTTGCCATTTTAACTATGATGTGCCTTGGAGTGGGTTTTGGGGGGTTCCTCTTTATTGGAACTCTCAGTGCTTCTTGGACTTGCATAACTTTTTCTCTCATCAGGTTCGGAAAATTTTCTGTCACTATTTCTCCTATCAGTTTTTCAATTCCATGCTCCTTTTCTTCTCCCTCTCTAATTCCTATGATCCTGATATTATTTTTTCTCATGCTATCCTGTAATTCCCTTACATCTTGTTCATATTTTTTCAATCTTTTTTCATTTTGCTGTTTCATTTGAGAATTATTACCTACATTATCCTCTAACTCACTAATCCGATCTTCTGCTTCATTTAGTCTGCTTTTGACTGATTCTACTGTGTTTTTCAGTTCAGAGATTGCATTCTTCATTTCTTCCTGGTTCTTGTTGATAGTTTCTATGTCTTTTTTTATGCTGGTGTAGTTCTCTGCAAGTTCCCTGTAATTTTCTTGGAGCTGTTGGTAACTTCCTTGGAGGTTGTCATAGTTGTTTTTGAGGTTTTCAAGCATATTGAGCTTCTTCACCACCATAGTTTTGAATTCCATGTCTCATATTTGGGCTATGTCTATTCCATCTACCTCTCTTTCTGAAGATTCCTCTTTTCTTTTCATTGAGAGGTTGTTTCTGCATCTTACCATGTTGGATTCTTCTTGTTTTTGTTATTTGGATTTGTCTGCTTTGCCTTCCCACCTTTGTGGTATGAGATTTTTTATGGTAGATCTGGGGGTTTCAGTGGTGCAGTCTCTTTGATCTCCTGAGCCTGATGTTCTTTGGGTACCTTTTATATCGTTTGTTTATGCTGTCTGGTTATATTTTAGATTTTTTTGTTAGGATATTCCTTCTGGCTTGTTGATTGAGAGTCACTGTATCCACTTTATCTCGAAGTGTTTTGTGGAGATGTCCGTTTTAACCTTGGTGTGTCGCCTTCTTTTTCTGCATCCACAGCTGGTCTAGTGTGGCGGTTCAGAGGTTCTTGTTTCTTGCAGCAATGGTGTGCATCCTCGGTTGCTGGCACGGCATGCTCCCTTGCTACCCGCCGGAGCCACTTGCTGTGTCCTTGCATGTGAGCCCCTGCACGGGCGGGGTGCCGAGAGCTTGCCCTGCGATTGGCGCCTATTGTTGTCAGGCTGAGGTGGTTCCGCGTTTGCGCTGAGGTGTCCCTGCGTGTCCCTGCAAGCAAGCAAGCGGCTGGAGAACTTGCCCCGTGATTGGCACCTATTGTCCCCGGGCTGAGGTGTTTTCTCGCTCGCATGCCTATGCCCTTAGTCCCGCTGAGCCGAGCTCCGGGAGTTGGTCTCTAGCCTCTTAGGGAGGGGCCGCGGACACTTGTGCTCAGTGGAAGTGAGCGTCTGTGAGTCCCTGCCGCCCGCTGTTACCGTGCTGCAGCCGCCCGCCTTCCCTAACCCGTCTGGGTGGGCAGGAACAGAGCCTGCGCTAGTGGCCTGCTTTCCGGCCTGGGGCCCGGCGCCCACGGGAGCTGTCTAGGGGTATCTGCGCACTGTCCTCTGCGTGTTCAGTGGGCCCTCCCTGTGCCCGTTGGGGCACTGATCTTATGTCTGTTGGGGAGTGTCCGAGGGATGCCTGGACTCACGGCCCCATGCACCTGGGTCAGTGAGTGAGAGCACTTCCCTATGCGCACCCCCGCGACCCAAGGGTAGGGTCGGGGAGTGGATGAGCACACCACTGCGCCTGTGCTCCTCAAGAATGGCCTACCACCCCCAAATTTTGCTCCCCTCTCCACCGTCCACTAGAGAAAAATATAAAGGAGAATTATGTTCTCACTTGCCCGGCAGCACGCTGTCTCTTGTCCTTCAGCGCCAATGCCACTTGGTCGAGTCCCGTCTCTGCCAGCGGGCAGAGATCTGCTCTCCTCCTGACTCCTCTCCCAGGTAGCCTGTGGTCGCCAAAAAGCCTTTGTGTGCTTCCAGCCACAGCTCGGGCAGCTGCCCCAGTCAGGAATCCCGTTTCGTCCCCCTTTCCTCCGCTATCCTCACTAAACAGGTTGTTCCCAGATGGATTTTCTCTAATCCAGCAGTGCCATGGCTCGACCCCTGCCAGTGTCCAGCTGCTCACTGAGATGTTCTGTCTGCAATTAGCCCAAATTGCAGACGGGTCTCTGGAGCCTGAAACCGCAGCCTCTCCTCACTCCTCCGCCATCTTCCCCTCTCCAAAAAGTTTTAAATTTTCATGTAATCAAATCTTTCCACCCATTTCCTTCTAAATTTTTCCAGAGTTTTCATGTTTAGAAACTCTTTTCTATTTTAAACTCAGTTAAATAGATATTTATATGCATTGGGGGGGGAATTTTTATACTCATCTTGACTTTATTTTAGTATGTAGTCACTTGGTAGGGAATCATATTTATTTTTACCATTTTTGCAAGATGAAAAAATCCTCAACAAAATATTAGCAAACTGAATTCAGGAATACATTAAAAATAGCATAAATCATGATCAAGCATGAATTATTCTTGGATGCAAGGTTGATTCAATATAAGCAAATCAATTAATATGATACATCAAATAAACAAAAACAAGGATAAAAATCATATGATCATATGGATACAAAAAAGCATTTGACAAAATTCAGTACCCATTTATGGTAAAAACTCTCAGAAAAGTGGGAATAGGGGGAACATACCTCAGCATAATATAGTCCAAATAAGTAAAACTCACAGCTAACATCATACTCAAAAGGGGAAAAAATAAAAGTATTTTCCTTAAGATCAGGGATAAGACTAGAATGTCCACTTTCACCACTCTTATTCAACATAGTATTGGTTGTCTTAGCCACAGCAATCAGACAACAAGAAGAAATAAAAGGAATTCAAATTAGAGAAGAAGCAGCAAAATTGTCATTATTTGCAGATGACATAATACTGTAAATAAAGACCTTAGAGATTCCACCAAATACTACTGAAACTAGTAAGTAAATTCAGTAAAGTGCAGGATACAAAATAAATATTGAGAAACTGGTTGCATTTTATACATCAATTATGAACTATCAGAAAGAGAAACTAAGAAAGCCATCCCATTTATATTGACTCAAAAATAAATTAAAAAACCTAAAATTAAATTTAACCAAGGAGGTAAAAGACTTGCACTCAGACAATTATAAGACACTGAAGAAAGAAAGTAAAGATACAAATAAGTGGAAGCATACACTGTGTTCATAGATAGGAAGAATTAACATCTCTAAAATGTCCATACGACCCAATGCAAACTATAGATTCAATGCAATACCTATCAAGATGCCAGTGGTGTACTTCACAGAACTAGAACAAATATTCCAAAAATTTATATGGAAATACAAAGACCTTGTTAGCAGTAGCAACCTTGAGAAAAAAGAACAAAGTTGGAAGTGTAACACTACCTGATATCAAACAATACTACAAGGATATATTAATTCAAACAGCATGACAATAGATATATAGATCAATGGAACAGAACAGAGAACCCACAAATAAACCTATGCCTATGGTCAATTAATACCTGGTGAGGCAAAAGTAGGTTTACAGTTGTGAATACACAAAACATACTTTATTCTTGTATTATTTATTAATTATTGTATTATTTTCTACATGAACAACTACAAACCTATTTTTACCACTTCCTGTTTATGACAAGAGAGGCAAGAATATACAATGGGGTAAAGACAATCTATTCAATAAATGGTATTGAAAAAATTGGACAGATACACAAAATGAAACAAGGCCACATTCTTTTAAACTCAAAATAAATTAAGGCTTAAATATAAGACTCAAAACCATAAAACTCCTAGAAGAAAGCATGGGCAGCAAATCTCTGACATTTCTCTTAGTAATATTTTTTTCTGATTTATCTCCCCATGGCCAGCCAGAGAAACAAAAGTAAAAATAAACACATGTGACTAAATCAAACCAAAAAGTTTTTGCACAGCAAAGAAACAATAAACAAAATAAAAAACAACCTACTGAATGAAAGAAGATATTAGCCAATGATAAAGAGTTACTATCCAAAATTTCTATAGCATTCATACAACTCAACACCAAAAAACAAAAACAAAAACAAAAAACCTGCCACATAATCCAATTAAAAAATGGGCAGACACCCTGAACAGACAGCTATCCAAAAAGGACACACTCCCATGATATAGCAAAAAATCCGTGATAAATAATTAAATATAATGTTTTTTTAAATCCCGCGATACAGTGAGGCCGCAATAAGTGAACCGCAATATAGAGAGGGACTACTGTATAGATGGCCAATAAACATATGAAAAGCTCAATGTCAATAATCAGAGAAATGCAAATTAAAACCACAATGATGGAACGAGACTTGACTTGTGATTGTGAACACACAATACAATATACAGATGTACAGTAGTCCCTCTCTGAATCGCGGTTCACTTATCGCAGCCTCACTATATTGCAGGATTTTTAAAAATATTATATTTAATTATTTATCGTGGATTTTTTGCTATATCGCGGGATTTTGCGGTACTGTATATGTATGTTGTTAAAGTTACATAGGGTTAAGAGTGTAGAATATGTTTAAGAACATAAGTAGTGTTTATAAAAGTGTGGAAAAGGTTAATAAGGGACTGGGAACAGTTTATAAGTGTGTGGGAGGGGTTTATAAAGCCTATATATATGTATATATATATATATACAAGAATATATATATATATATATAATACATATATATACACTAAAATAAATGTAAGGTTCCTACTTCATGGATTTTCACCTATCGCGGGGGGGGTGGGGGTCTAGAACATAATACCCGCAATAAGTGAGGGAAAACTCTGACTCCAAAAAAACCTCCGCTGCCTTGCGGCATACCTCTTCAGGGGAAAGGCTAAGGGAGTAAACCCCGACAGAAAATCAGGAGCCGGAGTCCCTAAGGCGGTTTGACGTTGTAGTCAACACCGGCAACTCCTGCGGCACACCTGAAGCCAAGCTGTATTGACTCCGTCTTTCCCTTGGACCCTTCAGCTGCGAAGAGAGGGGGGGTCTGCTGCATGGGCAACAGAAGACCCTCCATACTACCCTGCCCAGGCTCTGTAGCTTCAGCTTCACTGGAGAGGACACTCCAGCATCATCACAAGATGTCGATTCAACACGGGAGGAGACAGATACCGTGTCACTCCCGAGTCGGACTGCATAGCCATTCTCGGCGGTGCAGATAGACTCTTAAGAAGCTACACCATCGTCTCTTGAGACGGACAGCTGCCGACTGTACTATAGAATTGCACACCTGAAACCTATATAATTTTATTAACCAATGTTGCCCAAATAAATTCAATAAGTATTTTAAGAAGTACAATGAGATATCACCTTACACCTGTCAGAATGGCTATCATTAATAAATCAAGAAACAACAAATTGTTGACAAGGATGTGGAGAAAGGGAACTCTAGTGCACTGTTGGTGGGAATGCAGATTGATGCAGCCAATATAGAAAATAATATGGCGTTTCCTCAAAAAATTAAAAATGGAACTTCCTTATGACCCAGTGATTCCACCACTGTGTATATATCCAAAGATACCCAAAACCCTAATTTGAAAAGATATATGCCTACCTATGTTCATTGTAGTGTTATTTACAACAGGCAAGATATGGAAGCAACCCAAGTGCCCATTAATAGACCAGCGGATAAAGAAAATGTGCCACACATACAATGGAATATTATTTGGCTATAAAAAAAACAATGAAATCTAACCATTTTGGACAGCATAAGTGGACCTAGAGGGTATTATGCTAAGTGAAATAAGTCAGATAAAGAAAGACAAATACCACATGATTTGACTTATATGTGGAATCTAAAGAATAACATGAATGAACAAGCAAAATAGAAACAGAATCATAGTTACAGAGGATAGACTGATAGTTGCCAGAGGGGAGGAGGATTGGGGGGCTGGGTGAAAAAGTTGCAGGGGTTAAGAAGTACAAATTGGTAGTTACAAAATAGTCATGGGAATGTGAAGTACAGCGGAGGGAATATGGTCAATAATATCGTAATAACTATGTATGGTCTAGGTGGATGCTTGAATTATTGGATCATCACTTTGTAAACTATATAATTGTCTAACCACTATCTTGTACATCTCAAAATAATACAAAATAATATTGAATATAAAATTTAAATAAAAATAGCGTTAAAAATAAAAATGAGGAAGTATTTACAGATGACATGTTATTCATAGAAAATACTAAGAAATCCATAAGAAAATTATTAAAACTAATAAGTCCAGCAAGATTCTATAATACAAGACTAATATATAAAATAAATTTTTTTTAAATAAAAAACCTACAAATAATTTTTAAAACAATGCATTCACAATAGAATAAAAAGAATAATATACTTAGGAACAAAGTTAGATGAATACAAGATTTATACATGAAAAACTACAAAACATTGTAGAAAGTGACTTAAGATCTAAATAAGTGAAAAAACATTCTATGTTCATGGATCAGAAGATTTAATATTGTTAAGATGTCAATGCTATCTGAACAGATCTATATATTCAACACCACATCTATCAAAATCCTAACTCTATGTTTTCCAGGAACTTACAAGTTGACCTTAAAATTCAAATGGAAACACAAGGGACTCAGAGAGTCAAAATAATCTTGATAATGAAGAACATGGCTAAAAGACATGCACTTCCCAACTTCAAAACTTACTGTAAACTTACAATGATCAAGAGTGTGGGATGAAGGATGAGTGAGGAGAGGCTGCGGTTTCAGGCTCCGGAGACCCGTCTGCAATTTGGGCTAATTGCAGACAGAACATCTCAGTGAACAGCTGGACACTGGCAGGAGTCCAGCCATGGCACTGCTGGATTAGAGAAAATCCATCTGGGAACAACCTGTTTAGTGAGGATAGCGGAGGAAAAGGGGACGAAACGGGATTCCTGACTGGGGCGATTGCCCGAGCTGCGGTGGGAAGCACACAAAGGCTTTTTGGCGACCACAGGCTGCCCCGGAGAGGAGTCGGGAGGAGAGTGGATCTCTGCCCGCTGGCAGAGACGGGACTCGACCAAGTGGCATTGGCGCCGAAGGACAGGAGACAGCGTGCTGCCGGGCAAGTGAGAACATAATTCTCCTTTATATTTTTCTCTAGTGGACGGTGGAGAGGGGACGAAAGTTTGGGGGTGGTAGGCCATTCTTGAGGAGCGCAGGCACAGAGGCGTGCTCATCCACTCCCCAACCCTACCCTTGGGTCGCGGGGGCGCACACAGGGAAGTGCTCTCACTCACTGGCCCAGGTGCACGGGCTGTGAGTCCAGGCGTCCCTCGGACACTCCCCAACAGACATAAGATCAGTGCCCCAACGGGCACAGGGAGGGCCCAATGAACACGCAGAGGACAGTGCGCAGATACCCCTAGACAGCTCCTGTGGGCGCCGGGCCCCAGGCCGGAAAGCAGGCCACCAGCGCAGGCTCTGTTCCTGCCCACCCAGATGGGTGAGGGAAGGCGGGCGGCTGCAGCACAGTAACAGCAGGCAGCAGGGACTCACAGACGCTCACTTCCACTGAGCACAAGTGTCCGGGGCCCTGCCCTAAGAGGCTAGAGACCAACTCCCGGAGCTCGGCTCAGCGGGACTAAGGGCACGGGGGGGGGGGGGGGGGGGGGGGGGGGGGGGGCGGGGAGCGGCGCCCGAGCGTGAAAACACCTCAGCCTGGGGACAACAGGCGCCAATCCTGGGGCAAGCTCTCGGGCTGCCCGCACGTGCAGGGACTGGCGCTCGGCGCGAACGCGGAACCACCTCGGCCCGGCAACAATAGGCGCCAACGGCGGGGCAAACTCTTGGGCTGCCCAAGCGAGCAGGGGCTCGCGCGCAAGGGCACCTCAACTGGCTCCAGCGGGCAGCAAGGGAGAACGCCATGCCGGCAACCGTGGGCGCGCATCATTGCGGCAACCGCGGGCAACACCATAGCTGCAAGAAACAAGAACCTCTGAACTGCCACACTAGACCAGCTGCGGACGCAGAAAAAGAAGGCAACACACCAAGGCTAAAGCGGAGTAAAAGCATTGTTTTGTTTTGTTTTGTTTTTTCAATTTTTTTCTCCCTTTCCTTTTTCTTTCTTTCTTCTTAATTCTTTCTTTTCTTTCTATCTTTCTTTGTTCTTTTCTTTCTTCTCTTTTCTTGGTTTTTGGGGTTTTTTATTTTTTAAGTGTTTTTTTTTTTCTTTCTTCTTTCTTTTCTTTCTTTCTTTCTTTCTTCTATTTTCTTGGGGTTCTTTTTTGGGGGGGTGTTCTTTTTTTTCTCCCCTTCCAAAAAGAATAACAAACTTTATCTCTAACGTGTTGCATATAACCTCTCCTTCTCATCCTTTCTCTTTAATCGTTGTTTATTCATTTGTGTGTCTAGTTTAGCCCCCCATCACTCTAAATAATAGAATATAATTACTATATAAACCCAATACAATACAATCCCACCTTCTTACTATATTATGCATTTTTCTATCCTTTTCTTCTATTTTTATTAACATACAATGTAAATATTACCTACTGGCTTGCACAGTCTCAACTATTATTAATCTATCACCTCCGCTATCAAAAATTATATTTTTCCTCCCCCAAAACAACTCTTATCTATTCTTCTTATTGTATCAAAGCTCTAATCTCTTTACATTTATATTAATACGGGCTCGTTGGCTGACGATAGCAGGATAGAGTGGGGGATACTTTTTGAGGGTGTGGGTCTCCAGCCTGGGCTGTGTGTTTATGTTTTTAACAGAATATCCACAAAAGAACTCAAGACAAAGCGGATAGAGTGACTCTCAACCAACTAGCCAGAAGGAAGATCCTATCAAAGAACATCTGAAAAATAACCAAACAGCATAAACAAATGACATAAAGGGTAACTCAAGAACATCAGGCTCAGGATATCAAAGAGACTGCACCACTGAAATCCCTAGATCTCCGATAAAGAATCTCACACCGCAAAGGAGGGAAGTCAAAGCAGACAACCCCCCCCAAAAAAACAAATAAATAAATAAATAAATAAAAACAAAAAGAATCCAACATGGTAAGACGCAAAAATAACCCCTCAATGAAGAGAAAAGAGGAATCCTCAGAAAGAGAGATAGATGAAATAGACATAGCCCAAATGTCAGACATGGAATTCAAAACAATGGTGGTAAAGAAGCTCAATATACTTGACATCCTTAAAATCAACTATGACAACCTCCAAGGAAGTTACCAACAGCTCCAAGAAAATTACAGGGAACCTGCAGAGAACTACACCAGCATAAAAAAAGACATAGAACCTGTTAACAAGAACCAGGAAGAACTTAAGAATGCAATCTCTGAACTGAAAAACACAGTAGAATCAGTCAAAAGCAGACTAAACGAAGCAGAGGATTGGATTAGTGAGTTAGAAGATAATGTGGAGAAAAACTCCCAGACAATACAGCAAAATGAAAAAAGATTGAAAAAATATGAACAAGATGTAAGGGAATTACAGGATAGCATGAGAAGTAATAATATCAGGATCATAGGAATTAGAGAGGGAGAAGAAAAGGAGCATGGAATTGAAAAACTGATAGGAGAAATAGTGACAGAAAATTTTCCAAACCTGATGAGAGAAAAAGTTATACAAGTTCAGGAAGCACAGAGAGTTCCAATGAAGAGGAACCCCCCAAAACCCACTCCAAGGCACATCATAGTTAAAATGGCAACATTCCAATGCAAAGAGAGAATCCTAAAAGCAGCAAGAGAAAAACAGCAAATAACATACAAGGGAGCTCCGATAAGGCTTTCAACTGATTTCTCAACAGAAACATTACAAGCCAGAAGGGAATGGTCAAAAATATTTCAAGCAATGAAAAACAAAGGCCTACAACCAAGAATACTCTACCCAGCAAGGCTCTCATTCAAAATAGAAGGTGAAATAAGGAGTTTCTCAGACAAAGGAAGACTGAAAGAATACATCTCCACCAAACCAGAATTGCAAGAGATGCTAAAGGGAGTGTTCTAAGAAAAAAAGAAGAAAAGAACAAGAGAGGAGAGGAACAGAGGTACAAAGAGAAATGAATAAATACGCATCAATAATAACCTTAAATGTAAATGGATTAAATGCTCCAATTAAAAGACATAGGGTAACGGAATGGATAAGAAAACAGGACCCACATATTTCCTGTCTACAAGAAACACACCTCAAAACAAAAGATTTACACAGACTGAAAGTAAAGGGATATAAAAAAATATTCCAAGCAAACGGACCAGAAAAAAAAAGCCGGGGTAGCAGCCCTCATATCAGACAAAACGGATTTTAAAGCAAGGATAATAAAAAGAGACAAAGAAGGACATTTCATAATACTTAAAGGAACAATCCATCAAGAAGATATGACTTTGATAAACATATATGCACCCAACATAGGAGCACCCAAATACATAAAGCAAATACTAGAAGACCACAAAAAGGATATCAACAACAACACACTCATAGTAGGGGACTTCAACACTCCATTATCAACAATAGACAGATCATCCAAGCAAAGAAACACCAAGGATATACAGGCATTGAACAACACACTAAACCACATGGACTTAACTGATATATATAGAACTTTTCACCCCAAAGAAGCAAAATATACATTCTTTTCAAGTACACATGGGACATTTTCAAAGATAGACCACATGATAGGTCACAAAACAAGCCTCAACAAATTCAAGAAAATTGAAATCATATCAAGCATCTTTTCAGATCACAATGCCTTGAAACTAGAAATCAACCTCAGAGAAAAAAATCAAAGACACCCAAACTCATGGAGATTGAATAACATGCTATTAAATAATGAATGGGTTAACAATGACATCAAAGAAGAAATCAAGAAATTTCTAGAATCTAATGATAATGAGCACACAACAGCCCAAAACCTGTGGGACACAGCAAAAGCAGTCCTGAGAGGGAAGTTCATAGCAATACAGGCATATCTGAAAAGGATAGAAGAGTCTCAAATAAAAAACCTAACCATAATGCTACAAGAACTAGAACAACAACAACAACAAACAAAGCCTAGGGAAAGAAGAAGGAATGAAATCAGCAAGATCAGAGCAGAACTAAATGACATAGAGACTAAACAAACAATCCAAAAAATCAACAAAACTAGGAGCTGGTTCTTCGAAAAAATAAACAAAATCGACAAGCCTCTAGCCAGTCTAATCAAGAAAAAAAGAGAGAAGACCCAAATAAACAAAATCGGAAATGAAAGAGGAGAAATCACGACTGATACCTCAGAAATACAAATGATAGTTAGAAATTACTTCAGACAACTGTATGACAAGAAATTTGACAATCTAGAACAAATGGACAAATTTCTAGAAACATACAACCTTCCAAAACTGAATCAAGAAGAAGTGGAAAGTCTCAACAGACCAATAACAAAGAAGGAAATTGAAACAGTAATCAAAAATCTCCCTGCACACAAAAGCCCTGGACCGGATGGCTTCACAGGCGAATTCTACAAAACATTCAGGGAAGAACTAACTCCTATGCTCCTCAATCTGTTCCAAAAAATCCGAGAAGAGGGGAAAATCCCAAACTCTTTCTATGAAGCCAGTATTACCCTATTCCTCAAACCAGGTCAAGACACAACAAAGAAAGAAAACTACAGGCCAATATCACTGATGAACATCGATGCTAAAATCCTCAATAAAATATTGGCAAACAGAATCCAGCAATACATCAAAAAGATCATACATCATGATCAAGTGGGCTTCATTCAAGGGATGCAAGGATGGTTTAATATTCACAAATCAATAAATATAATACATCACCTAAACAGAATGAAAGACAAAAATCACATGATCATATCAATAGATGCAGAAAAAGCATTTGATAAAGTACAACACCCATTTATGATGAAAACACTCAGCAAAATGGGAATAGAGGGAGCATACCTTAACATAATTAAGGCTATATATGAGAAGCCTGAGGCCAACATCATACTCAATGGACAAAAACTGAAAGCATTCCCCCTGAACTCAGGAACTAGACAAGGTTGTCCACTCTCTCCACTCCTTTTCAACATACTGTTGGAAGTCCTAGCCACAGCAATCAGACAAGAAAAAGAAATAAAAGGCATCCAAATTGGGAAAGAGGACGTAAAACTTTCATTATATGCAGATGACATGATAGTATACCTAGAAAATCCTATAAACTCCACTAAAAGACTACTCAATATAATAAGTGAATTTGGCAAAATAGCAGGGTACAAAATAAATATACAGAAATCTAAGGCATTTCTGTACACCAACAATAAAATAGCAGAGACAGAGACAAAAAGGAAAATACCATTTACTATAGCAACAAGAAAAATAAAGTACCTAGGAGTAAACTTAACGAAAGAGATAAAAGACCTGTACTCTGAAAATTACATAACACTGAAGAAAGAAATTAAGGAAGAAACAAATAAATGGAAGCAAATACCATGTTCTTGGATGGGAAGAATCAACATCATCAAAATGGCCATACTACCCAAAGCAATTTACAGATTCAATGCAATCCCTATTAAAATACCAATGACATATTTCACAGACCTAGAACAAATACTCCATAAATTCATATGGAACCAAAAAAGACCCCGAATAGCCAAAGCAATCTTGAGACAGAAGAACACAGCAGGAGGAATCACAACACCAGATATCAAACAATACTACAAAGCCACTGTGATCAAAACAGTCTGGTACTGGCAATAAGAACAGACACATAGATCAGTGGAACAGAATAGAGTCCAGAAATAAACCCAGGCCTCTATGGTCAACTAATATTTGATAAAGGAGGAAGGAACATAAAATGGAGTGAGAAGAGCCTCTTTAACAAATGGTGCTGGGAGAACTGGATAGGGACCTGCAAAAAAATTAAACTAGACCACCAACTTACACCACACACCAGAATAAACTCAAGATGGATCAAAGACTTAAATGTAAGCCCTGACACCATAAAAGTCCTAGAGGAAAACATAGGCAAGAAAATATCAGATATCTCACGTAACAATCTCTTCACAGATACATCTCCTAAAGCAAGAGAAATAAAGGAAAAAATAAATAAATGGGATTACATCAAACTAAAGAGTTTCTGCCCAGCAAAAGAAAACATCAGCAAGATGAAAAGGAAACCAACCATATGGGAAAACATATTTGCCAATGACATCACAGACAGGGGACTGATTTCCAAAATATATAAAGAGCTGATACGACTCAACATCAAGAAAACAAACAACCCAATTAAAAAATGGGCAAAGGACCTGAACAAACACTTCTCCAAAGAGGACATACAGAAGGTCCATAGACACATGAAAAAATGCTCAACATCATTAGCCATCAGGGAGATGCAAATAAAAACCACAATGAGATACCATTTTACACCAGTCAGAATGGCCATCATCAACAAATCAACAAGCAACAAGTGCTGGCGAGGATGTGGAGAAACGGGAACCCTACTGCACTGTTGGTAGGAATGCAGACTGGTGCAGCCACTATGGACAACAGTATGGAATTACCTCAAAAAATTAAAAATGGAACTGCCTTTTGAACCAGTGACTCCACTACTAGGATTATACCTGAAGAATCTTGAAACACCAATTCAAAAGAACTTATGCACCCCTATGTTCATTGCAGCACTGTTTACAATAACTAAGTGCTGGAAACAACCTAAGTGCCCATCTGTAGATGAGTGGATCAAAAAACTGTGGTACATTTACACAATGGAATACTATGTAGCAGAAAGAAAGAAGGAACTCCTGCCATTTGCAACAACATGGATGGAAAGAGAGAGAATTATGCTTAGTGAAATAAGCCAGGCAAAGAAAGAAAAATACCATATGATATCACCTAATACAGGAAACTAAAGAACAACACAAACAAAGGAACTAAATAGAACAAAGAGCAGAATAGCAGTCAATAGGGGGGAGGGGAGAGGGAGAGAAGGGGGATAAGTAAGGGAAGGGTTTAATCAAAGAACCTGTATAAAAGACTCATGGACATGGACAACGGGGAGGGATATGATTGCGGGAGAGGGGGTGGGTTGGGTGGGGGAGAGAAATTAGGGGAAAAGGGGATAATTGTAATTGAAAAACCAAAATAAAAAAAAATATGATGAAATACTACTCAGCCTTAAAAACGAAAAAATAAAAATAAAAAAAAGAGTGTGATGTTGCCATAAGGACAGAAATATAGATCAATGGGAGAAAGTTAAGAGTTCACAAATAAACTCACAGAAATAAACTTTATTCAGAAATAAACGTATGGTCAATTCATTTTTGAAAAAGGAGCCTGCACAATTCAACAAGGGAAGAGTTCTTTTCAACAAATGGTATTCAGTGAACTGCATATTCACATGTAAAAAAATAAAGTTGGAATCCCACCTCACAGCATATACAAAAGTTAACTCAAAATGGAACATATACTTAAATGCAATAGGTAAAACTCTTAAAAGAAAATATAGAGATAAAATTTTATGACTTTGGTAATACTTTCTTAAATACAATACAAAAATCATAAGCAAAAAAAAAAAAGGAAAAACAGGACTTCATCAAAATTAAAAACTTTGTGCAAAAGATACCATCAAGAAAGTAAAAGATTACCCATAGAAAGGGTGAAAGTATTTCCAAATCATATATCTGATGATACTTGTATCTAGTACACATATAAAAACTATTAAAACTCAATTAAAGGTAAGTAACCAAGTTTTAAAATGAGCAAAGGATGTGAATACCATTTATCCAAAGAAGACTTAGAAATGGCCAATAAGCACATGAAAAGATATTCAAGATCTTTCATCACTATGGAAATGCAAATAAAACCCAAAATGAATTACTACTAGATGCCCACTAGGATGCTAAAATAAAAAATATAGACAATAAGAAGTGTCGTGAGAATGTGGAGAAACTGAAACCTCATATATTGCTGGTGAGAATGTAAAATGCTGGGGCTGCTTTGGAAACAGTTTGGCAATTCTTTACGATGCTAAACATTAAGTTACTGTATGACCCAGTTATTCTACTTGTAAGTGTATACCCAGGAGAACTGAAAACACAAGTTCACACAAAAATACATGAACACAAGTGTTCCTAGGAGCATTATTCATAACAGACAAAAGTGGAGACAATCCAAATGTCCATCATCAAGAGATGGCTAAATAAAATATGGCACATCCATACAATGGAATATCTTTCAGCTATAAATAGGAATGAAGTACTGTTCATGTAATAATATGAACCTTTCAAGAATGAACCTTGAAAACATGCCAAGTTTAAAAAGCCAGTCATGAAAGCCTACATGTTGTATGATTCCAGTTATATGAAACGTCAGAATAGGCAAATCCATAGAGATAAGAAGTAGATTAGTCGTTGTCAGGGTATAGGGGAAGGAGAGGTGACTATTAATGGGAGCAGGGTGTCTTTTTAGAGTAATGAAAATGTTCTAACATTTTTGGTGATGACTGCGCAACTCTGAATATACTAAATACCACTTAATTGTATACTTGTGGTATCTCAATGAAGCTATTATTTGAAAATAAAATTGAAATATATTCTAGAAAGCAGTATATAATTTATCATTA
The DNA here is from genome assembly GCF_987537825.1 of Furipterus horrens. Classification (NCBI taxonomy): domain Eukaryota; kingdom Metazoa; phylum Chordata; class Mammalia; order Chiroptera; family Furipteridae; genus Furipterus; species Furipterus horrens. The sequence goes on from NW_028327179.1 coordinate 49,985,814, forward strand.
AATAGACAATCATTATTAAGGTGTATTTTGAGTATATCTCTTTTTCCTTGAGGTTGAAGTTAAAATAGAATAAAGAAGTGTTTTGTTGCTTGAAATATCCAGAAAATAGAGTTAAATTAGTATTTTTTAATGCTGCCATCCTTCAATGCTTTATTAAAAAGAATGCAGTAGGTGGCCCAAGGAAACTATAAAGCCTCGAACTACAACCAAATTTCAATTAAACCAAAGTTTAATTTATTCATATTACATGCAACTTTAAGCCCAGGGATAGAGTAATTTTTCTTCTGCAATGTGTAATCAGTGCTTCTCTTACCTACCTAATGGCACATTTAGATGAAAGGAAACATTAAATTATTGATGTAACGATTAATTGAAAGTCCCCTTAAATTATCTAGCATACTTATAGCATAACCCTTTGGCCCTGTGCAAGCAAAATTATAACTCTTACAAGTACATTCAAAAGCAGTCATGTGTGCCATTTTTATTTTTGATACATTACAGAATTGAAGTAACCAGGATGAATTCTTAGGATGTTATCTAGATGAAAGCTGATTTATTTTTCCTGTGTACTCCTCACCTAGAAATACACTCCCTTAAGTTAATACCGAACTGTACTCTATGACTGGATCTCCTTAGTGATTCCAGTGTTGTCCTGTTGCTAGGCAAAGTATCCAGGTGGGATTCCTGGTGATATCACCAGTTCTGTCACTAGTGAGTCTGATTTTGGATTAGCACAAGTTCCAGCACACGTCTAATAAGAACCATTTACTAGCCTAATGAAAAACGGACAGTGGTCCCAATGAGAAATATAAAACTCAGGCAGGTGCATTGTCAGGGAAAGCAAAGGGAACACGAGATGAAAAGAGGCAATAAGAGTAGCAGAGGTCACCATGGGCAGAACAAATAAACATTTTGTTTGACAGATAATATGCTTTGTTTTAAGGGTGTTTAAAATGCTGATTCTAAATTATCTAGACTAGTGATTCTAGAAATGAGAAGCTTTAAAAACATACAGAGTACCGGGCCCCATTCTCAATAAATTTATTCAGAATCTGGGCACCAGGCTCAAGCACAAGAGATTCTATTTGTAATCAGCCTTGAAAACTACTGGTTTTAACTGATACATTATACTTTTTTCCCTATGAGTCAGAATGTTTGACGCTCCCTCTTGGTAACATCTTCCATTCAGGTTACAACCATAACTATCAGCGAATTGTTTTATTCCTTCTTTCTCCAACCAAAAACCCTTTAGTAAAAATTAAAGTTTATTCTGTTAGTCTTAGCAGAGGAATGCCCCTCATTTCTCCTTGATTTGTCACTATATTTAGTAAATAAGAATCACATGTATATTTAACTCACAACAACAACAAAACCAGAGAAAGTAATTTTTCAGTGCGGTGGATTCCCCTTTTAACCTAAAGGGATGCTATATGGCATAATGCACTTTTAGAGCTGGCTCTGGTATCGTTGTCGTCGGCGGCGGCGGCAGCCGTCCGTCTCGAGAGAGGATGGTGTAGCTTCTTAAGAGTCTATCTGCACCGCCGAGAATGGTTGTGCAGTCCGACTCGGGAGTGACACGGTATCTGTCTCCTCCCGTGTTGAATCGACATCTTGCGATGACGCTGAAGCTACAGAGCCTGGGCAGGGTGATATGGAGGGTCTGCTGTTGCCCATGCAGTAGACCCCCCCTCTCTTCGCAGCTGAAGGGTCCAAGGGAAAGACGGAGTCAATACAGCTTGGCTTCAGGTGCGCCGCAGGAGTTGCCGGTGTTGACTACAACGTCAAACCACCTTAGGGACTCCGGCTCCTGATTTTCTGTCGGGGTTTACTCCCTTAGCCTTTCCCCTGAAGAGGTATGCCGCAAGGCAGCGGAGGTTTTTTGGAGTCAGAGTTTTCCTTCTCTGATGTACCCTGACTGGAAGATCGAACCAGATCGAACCAGCGACACTTAGCTCGCAGGCCGACACTCAATCCACTGAGCTAAACCAGCCAGGGCTGGTATAGTCATTCACAAACTGGTGTTTAGGCAGGATTTCTCAACTTCAGCACTAATGATACTTGAGCTGGATAATTCTTTGCTGTAGGGGGCTGTCTTGTGCATTACAGAATGTTTAGCAGTATCCCTGGTCTCTAACTACTAGATATCAGGTATGACAACAACAAATGTCTCCACACATTGTCAAATGTACCCTGGGAATATAATTGCCCCTTGTTGAGAATCACTGGTGTATAGGTTTGTGAGAATTCAGTCCATATCAAAATTAATATTTGCACTGAGCCTTCTGTTTACCACATTGAATACCACATTTATACTATGAAAAATATTTCAAATTTGGTTCATGTCTAGGATTTTATATACTCCCTAATGCTAAGAGCATTTCTCATTGAAGTCAGTTTCTGTGGGTCAGTCATAACCAGCTTCCTGCATTGCTTTGGGCAAAAGAAAAAAGATCCTGGACACACACATTCTGCAGTAGATATCTGTATGAATGGTCCCTGCTGACTCAAGCTAAGTCTCAGCTTTAGAAAAATTGTTTTGTCTGACTCACATATGTGTGTGTCTGTGCTTACTTTTTTGACTAACAAGCCCTTGGGGCTGGGGAAGTTGAAGTAGGTACTGCTTTTGTTTAAAAGGCCTTTTCTGGAATTCAACACAATATTATTAGAGAAAAGTCATTGTGGAAAATGGGAGTTGATAAAAATATCAGGTATAAATATCCAAGTTCAAAGTCAAGAATTTACCACAAAGATCAGGAATTCCCTAACAGAACAAAGGAAATTAAATCACTTAATCATAAAATTAGGTATTTTTTTAAAAAATCTTCACCGGAGTACAATTTTTCATTGTGTAAAATTAGGTACTTTAGAGTTGAATTATATGGTTCATGATTTTTTTCTCCCTTTTGCTGGGAAGACATAAAAAAATCATCTAATTTCAGGAACTTAGCTAAAAGAAAGATTTTATTGCAAACAAAGACAGAGGGACAGTGTAGTTAAAAGTGAAAAGTCAGTCATGGAAAATGAATATTTTAAAATTCCTTTGGAATTACAAGGCACAGCCCCATGACTAATAGCATAAAAATGATTGTCCATCTTTACAATTTTGTCCCAGTAAACATACACTGTTTGAATTATATTCTGGATAAAGGAACAACAATGAATATAATTTGACAGTGCTTGGGCTCTTATAATGTCATTCTCTGCCCACGAATATTCCATTTTTTGTATAATGCTAAAGAAATCACATTTTCATTTTTCTGTAGTTCATTATGGCTCATTGCTGTAGCAACTGCCAAACTAGTCAATTTGTATAAATAATAGAACAAGCTTCTATTGTCTCTCATCTGACACAGTGCCAACTAGTCGGTCCACCTTTTCCAAGAGGGAAATCATGTTTTTAAATTCTTTATCTAATTTTAATGTTTCTGGAGTTATACAGAGTAAATTATTTTGGAACACTGAACTGAGTGTATATACTCAAGCACTTATTCCTTTAAACTAAGTTATATAAAAACTACTGATTTCCATGTTGCCGTTAAACAAACTCTGAGTATTTGAAAGCCCAAGTGAATGTTTTCCTTCTGACATTTTAAAAGTGTCAATTTAGTGATTTGGTTTTTCTAAATTACTCATCTCCCAGCATATCAATTAATATATGCCTAATTCAGATTTCTGAAATCCATCACCCTTCCCTAAAGAGGAAAAATGGCTCTGTGCTTCTTGATTTGCAACTTTAATTTTCAGCCTGTTTTTTTCCTCTCTGCAGAGTTTACTGCAATGAGAAGAATAGATACAATCTTCCTACCCTGCATACAATTCATACCAACTAAAATTTACAAAACAGAAATATTCACTGGTTAAATATGCTAAGGATATGGAGAAAGTAAATGGGTGTATAGCCATAGGGTAATCCTTACATACCTACATGGTATGACCCACATGCCTGACATCCTTAATTAGAGATTTATCCCTTTGAATAATAACTGGTATGTTTTTAAGACCCTTTTGCTACTCTAAATATTTTACTTGGGGATGATTTTAGGTTTATGGAAAATTTGCCAAGACAGTGCAGGAGAGTTCCCATATACCCTTCACTCAACTCTTCCTAATGATAACCCTTTATATAACCATGGTATGGTTGCTAAAAGGAATTAACATTCAAATTTTACCATTTTTTTCAGATAATGTTCTCCCCATCCAATAAGATCCAATCCAGGATATCACATTTAGCAAGACCCCTTTTGTAAATACAAAAATTTTCAGGCAGTGTAATTTATTAAATTACCAACCAACCCTATTATGAACTCATTTATTACATGAATTTTCTTCTGGGAGGAAAAGATAAGGGCAACATAAAAAGCCTGGGCATGTGAGAGTCTATAACGGAATTGGGAAGGGAAGGAAATGTTGCCAAGAAAGGAGGTAACAAATCAAAGCCAAAGACAGCCCATTTTGCCTGGGGCAGGCCCTCTGCAGTTACTACATGTAATTAGCTTCCTCAATTACTCCATCTGACAAACTAATTTTCATTTGAGAGAAAACAACAAGTCATTAATTATGCTAATAAGACATAGATTAAAATATTTGTGTATAGATTCTACATGCACTGTGATTTGTGCCTTTGTTCAGCCACCATTTTGCTTCCTCAGCCTTTCTAGCTCCTTGCTCCCATCAAATTATCCATTGATTACCTATGAAGAGTAAATCTGGAAATGAATTTATTTGAAAGACTTTAGCAGCCCTGTGGCAGAGGCGAACCCTGAGTAGAAGAGGTAGGACAGATGAATGTGTGGTATGAGATCTACACAAGGGTAAGAAGGGCCAAGTGGGGCCAGACAGTATCACCTTGGACAGCGGGGGAGACTCATTTCTGAGGGCCTGGAGAGACAGGGTAGTTGGGGAACACTTACTAGGCTGTAACTGCTTGGGAAGGGGAAGGTTAGTGAAAGTCACTTGAACTCAAATGTTTTCTGATTAACTTAAGAAAGCAAAGTGGCTATGGCCACAGCTACCTATTATCCTACTGGTCCTATGGCTGTAACAAGACAAAGTCATTTGAATAACTAGCCTCATTCTCACCAGCTTATTCTTTATAAGAATTCTATTAGCTTAACAATTAAAGCAAGGCACTGAAAATGCCTGGGAGTCCTGTGTGAAGACATGTCTGATTGCCCTGATCTGGACAACACTACTCACTGCCTCTGAAGAACCAGTTCTGAACCAGCTCTGCTATTGGTTATACATCGTTGTGATGTCCTCAGTAGCTTACAGTCTTGTTCTGATAGCTGCTTGAAAGTAAAGGTGTATTTTAAGAAGCTACAAGTGTTTTGATTAAGAGCATGAGCTTTGTAGACAAAACTGGGTTCAAATCTTAGCTACCACTTAAAAGTCTTGACCTTGGGCAAATTAAAGAACCTCCCCAAGCTTCAGTTTATTCATGTGAAAAACAGGGTCAATAACAGACCCTAGCTATTTTTGTTGGGGGGGACAAAATGAACTGATTCCCATGAATATGTGCTTGGCATACAGTCATCCCTGGCACTCATAAGATCAATTTTAAACTAATCCCAGATCAGAAAGGACAAAGGACATTATGTCAGTCCTGTCATCCAGGGAGATTTAGAATTTAGCTGTGTTTTCAACTGTGGGTCCTCAGTGATCAACCATGATTCTTGAGAACCTCTGTTGTTCTCTATCTCCTTCATTGCTAGGAAGATGTGGGATATTTCCCCCCCATGTGGACATCCGTAGGAAACTCCTTTTCTGCCTTCCACATTGCCTTGGTGGATTTCAGACTTCTACCTAGGTACCTGCTCCCAATACCTCCTGATTATAATGCCAGGCACTATTCCAGGCACTGGGAATAAAGCAGTGAACGGAAAATGTTTTGTGCCCTCAAGAAATTTATACCATAGTTACCCACAACTAGAGTTCCAAACCAAACCACCCTCTTTCTGGTTCTCAGTGTTGGCTGTCCAGATTTGTTTCTAGGCTCCAATTAAGAAAATCTCCAATGTCAGTGTCCCCTGGCCTATGCCATCCCCTGTCAGGTCCAGAGCCTCTAGCCATTCTCTGCCATCAGTTAAGTTTCCCTAACATTAGTGTTAGACCTATTTCCTCTTTCTACATGCCTTTCACATATTATGGGTTGCCATGGCCACCGCACCTGGTAACAGAGCCGCAATTTACAAGAGCAATAAAACCATCCATGGGTGACAACCTTAATAGTAGTAATAAACTGAAACTGTGTCAGAATTATCCACCTTAAGTCACTGGTTTATAGATTTAAATACTTCGTACCACCAGGTCTCTTCAATCTTTTCTTTTTTTTTTTTTTGTAATCCTCAACCGAGGATATATTTATTGCTTTCAGAGAGAGACAAGGGGTGGGGAAGAGGGAGGGAGGGAGGGAGAGAGAGAGAGAGAGACAGGGATGTGAGAGAGAAATATCAATTGGTTGACTCCTATAAGAGATCAAGCCTGCAGCCTTTTGCTCCACAGGAAAACACTCCAACCAACTGAGCTACTTGGTCAGGGCTCTCCTCAATCTTGAGTAGGAAACACACAGGGAATCACATTGCTAGTGATATTCCTAATTTCAAATCATGCATTGTCTATCAGTAATTTGTTTTTTATATGTATAAATCTGGTTACATAGGAAGCAACTACATTTAGAACAATGGCAAGGTTCTATTGTTCAACAAATTGTGCCTCTGTGAGGAGAGACCAGGCTCAATAGTGCATGCTGCTCTATCATTTTTCCTTCATCAGTCTATCGCATTTATAGCCTAAGGCCTGCTATCAATTCCTCTAACAACCTAACCATTTCCTACCTCAGGATATTTGCATGTGCTGTGCAATTACTTTGGGGGTAATTCTCTTCCACAGACCAACTCCTAATCATCCCTGAAGTCTCATTTTAAATGTCTTCCTCAGAGAGGCCTTCATTATCTTCTAGATGAAATCAAATTCCTTGTTATATTTGCTTATTATAGTTTTTGTTTCTCCTTCATGGCATTTGTCACAGGTATTATTATTTTATCTGGGGGAAGTATAGTGGAGAGATCAAGATCATGAGCTCTGGAATATGAATATCTGAGTTTAAATCTGATTACTTTTGGGATAAATCACATGAATAAATGATTAAATTGTTACATGCTTCACAGAGTTGTGGTGAGGATTTAAAGAAATTACCCATATAAAACACTGAACCAGGTATACAGTAATCTCTCAGTAAATGTTAGCCATAATAATTATGATTTACATTAATAATCCTAATACTACTACTAATGATAATATAAGTCCTGTGGCAGGGGCTGCTTCTGTTTGTTCACCAATACATATTTGCAGGGCTCGGCCATGGCACATAGTAAGTGGTCAATATATATCTGCTGAATTACTTACTGAGCAAGAAACTAAGTAAATACAAATCAGGTTTCCTTTGGGTCACATTTTACAGGTTAGAGGGAAAAGTTGTGTATGACATTAAGTAAGAACACAAAGGCAGAGAAATATGAGATATCAGTAACTTTCATAAATTCAGGTTGGAGAAATATTAAAGAAATAATTTATCAAATTCAAAATTTAGCCATAGATCATTGAAAAACTTCATATAGGGGAAAGCCCAAAATGATTATGTACTAAAAATTATTTCCAGTAACAAATGCAATTAAGATATGACCAAACAGAAGTACGATTGATATTTGTCTTATAAGCTTTGTTATGCATACATTCCTGAAAAGGTACATGAAGGCATTCAAATATTAAGTGCACAAAGGGAGGCTGCTAGTTAAAGAACTACTATTGTAAAACAAATCACAATCCTCTAATTGGTCTTTTTCTATAAACTTGGATTTTCACATATTGGATTTAGTTTTAGACCAAGGTTCACTAGAATTTAAATTAATTTAAATACAGACATGCTATAAAAGTCACATAAATTCAAAATACCCAAATGTGAAATCTGGAGAAGTGTTTTGTTTAGCAGTAAAGGATAATATTAGCACTGTGTATTAAATCCCTAGGAAAAGAAACTAGGCTTCTAAGTACCAATATAATTGCAGGTCTCCTTATGAAATCTGAGTGCCAGTCCCACTTAAAGGCTTGGATTGGCTCCAGGGAAAAGTATGTAACTATATCTGAAATACATAACCAGGGACTTAAAACATGTACCTTTCATTTAAAGTGTAGAAACAAAAATTCTTGCAATGCTTGTTTTCCTGACTAAAAACAAAGACAAATAATTGTGGTCACAACATAAAACTACTTTAAGAATGCTGGCAGTTTCTGTAATAAAGTAAACCAAAAGCATTTGTTTCATAAGGTAATATATCCTATAAGGTGTTATATTCACATTTCCAATTACTACATAAGATGAACATTCCCAGGCCCTGATTCTAAGTGAATTGCAACTTGGACCAAAATGGAATTATCCACATAGATAAATAAAAATCAAAGTTTTGAGTCTCTCTCATGAGTCAAGAATAAGCTCACCTTCCCCCTAGAACCCTTCCTTGCTTTATGATTGCAGTACTAAAATACTCCATCTTTATTCCTACTCAAATTCACATTTTATGATCAGATTCCCAATTGTTGGTTTTCAACTGCCATTTTACTAAAGGTTTTTATCTTTTGTTCACACTAATGTACCCACAATGATGATTAAAACACTAATATATCTAGCATTTTAAAATGCATATTAACTCTTATTTAATTCATTTATTCTCTTAATGTTTCTTCAAGTGCTAGTTGTCTTTAGTATACTTAATGTTCTTTCTTTATATAATAAATTCTGAGAGGTCGGGGATCAGGTGATTAACAGTATTAGATAATATATAAAAGATACCTGAGTGAAGTGATAATAATTGAAACTTTATAAGACTAACTCTATAATTTTGCCTAGCACTCCAATAGTTGATTCAAGGAATATTCTTTAGCACCTCCTAAGTATAAGCTTTATGCTATGTTCTGTGTGGGACACGTACCTAAACCTGTTATCAAATTGCTTAGAGATTGCAGTTCGATATCTAACTTCTAAAGCTAGAAGAAACTTAGAGACATAAAATTTTTCAGGCACTTCTGCGAATTATAATGGCTGAAGATCATTATGAGACTTGATGACAACCTTGACTCTTACATCTCCAGGACAACAGGAACTGTCAAGGTTATAGATCCTAGGATGCTGTCATTTTCCTCCTGCTCCTCTCCTAGCAACAGATGCAGTTACAGAAAATGTTTTAGAAATCGGGGTTCATTAGCTACTTTAAAAGGTGGAAATTTTTATAAAAGATGAAAATTGCACCCAAAAATATCTCAAGGCTATGAAAACCACTGAGATTCTCTGAGTTCTGTGTTTAAGATCTTCAAATGATGTGTAATCAGAAAGGAGACCTCCCTCACGTAATTGGCTTCACCTTCACTCCTGCTGAGAGAGACAGTCTATCACACCCATTTATTTTCCCTTCTTTTAGGGGAAAAAATGTCTACCATTGGACTATTTTTAGTATTCGTATCCTATCTTTGAGGTTTGTATTTGTTTACTGACAATTTTACAAAAGTTTGAGGTTGAGAAACAGGTTATTTCAAAGACATATAAAATTATTTGATTCAGTTTGGGGTTAACAGAAAGGTTATTTCAAGGACATATGAAAATTATTATAAGTTATGTCCAACTTCACCATCTTGATTTATAACAAAGTCAAAATATGAATGAGGAGAAATCTCAAGTTTCATCTGAAGTTGCTGGACATCTTTTCTATTTAAAATAGAATGGCACTGAATAGTAGTCTGAAAAGAAACCCATAACTTATGCTCTGGATCTCTGACAAGTTAGGAATAATGCCTGTTACACTATGCAGGTCACAGCCTGTCAGGTAATCATTTCTTACTGTGTGGCAGAGACAATGCATATATTACCTATGTAAATGTGAAATCTACACACAATTTCCAGGTTAGAATATGTTTAAAGAATATGATTATAAATAATGAGTAGTAATACCAAGCCTGATTCTGCAATATCTGGGCATCCACAAATTATTTATAAGGAACACAAAACAACTCTTTTAGATAGAGTTAATAAAATAATACATGATAACACTAAGAAATAATGTAGAAAGTAGTAATAGGTTATTTCTTACTAACAAATGAAACTCCTAAATCTTAAATATTAGTTGCTAAAATGAGTTAGAAAACAGCTTCCTCAAGTTATTCAATGCAGGGTGTCTTTTCATGATGTAGTTTCTCTCCTTTTTCTACACATCACATACAGTCAACATATTTTGAATTTAGAGAAAAAATAAATGATCATGAATGAATGACGTGCTATTGTTGCTGATCAGCAAACCTAGCAGGGAGTTGCTTTTCATGAAAAAATTTTAAAGTGCTAACCATGTATCTAATGTATATTCCTTAAGGTTGAGTTAAAAAAAAAAAAAAAAAAAGCCCTCACAGTCAAGAAGTAATTCAAGGTTTAAAAAAGACAACTAGCCTCTACTTTCAGGTTTGCCACCCACAGTCTGGGTGAATGAAGCTGAACAAGTACTATAACTTGCCTAAGATCTACATTCTTCAATCTGTAAAATGGGAGCAATAGCTGGCACACCTAGCTCAGAGGCTGACATGAAGATCAAATAAGGCAATAGACATGAAACTGTTTTGTAGAAGACTCAATACAGGGAAAGAATGAAAATCTCATTTCCCAGGAATCAATGCTTTTTTAACCAACTTCAGATATATGAATGTGCATGGCATCTGAATACACATGTGTAAGCACATACACATGTAAAAGCATATAAAAGGCAACTTTCTAATCTGTAAGATTTTCATCAATAGATGGAGATCAGATGATAGCTGGGGTGAAAGTTAGGGGGTGAAGGAATTGAGCAAAAAGGAAAGAGAACTCATGGATATGAACAACAGTGTGGTTATTTCTGGAGGGAGGGTAAGTATAGAAGAACTACATGGTAATGGGGAAAAATACAATAAGATTAGATATAGTAAAATAGAAGAATAAACCAAACTGTTGTTTTTATTTTTTAATTTCTTTTTTTCCTATTACAATTGTCCAACTGTTTCCCCCATTGCTCCCCCACCACCCTACCCACCCCTTCTCCAACAGTCCATCCCCACCCTGTTATGCCTTTGTCCATGTCCGTGGGTTATTTATACTAGTTCCTTGATTGGACCCTTCTTTTTCCGCCCTTTTTCTCCTCTCGTCCCCCTGATCATCGTCAGTCTGCTCCTTGTTTCCTTGCCTCTGGTTCTATTTTGCTTATGCATTTGTGTTATTCATTAGTGTCCTGCATTAAGTGATATCATATGCTATTTGTCTTTCGCTGCCTGGCTTATTTCACTAAGCATAACACTCTCCAGTTCCATCCACGTTGTTGAAAATAGTAGGAGTTCCTTCTTTCTTTCAGCTGCATAGTATTACATTGTGTAAATGTACCACAGTTTTTTAATCCACTCATCTACAGATGGGCACTTAAGCTGTTTCCAGCACTTGGTTATTGTGAATAGTGCTGCTATGAACATAGGGGTGCATAGGTTCTTTTGAACTGGTGTTTCAGGATTCCTCAGGTATAATCCTAGCAATGGAATTGATGGATCAAATGGCAGCTCCATTTTTAGTTTTTGAGGTAAGTCCATACTGTTTTCCATAGTGGCTGCCCCAATCTGCATTGCCACCAGCAGTGCGCCAGGGTTCCCTTTTCTCCACATCCTTATCAGCACTTATTGTTTGTTGATTTGTTGATGATGGCCATTCTGACCGGTGTGAGGTGGTATCTCATTGTGTCTTTAATTTGCATCTCTCTTATGGCTAGTGATGTTGAGCATTCTTTCATATGCCTTTGGACACTCTGTATGTCCTCTTTGGTGAGGTTTTTGTTCAGGTCCTTTGCTCATTTTTCAATTGGATTGCCTGTCTTCTTGGTGTTGAGTCTTATATATTCTTTATATATTTTGGAGATCAAACCCTTGTCTGAGGTATCATTGGCAAATATGTTTTCCCATACATTTGACTCCCTTTTCATCTTGCTGATGTTTTCTTAGCTGGGCAGAAACTCTTAACTTTGATGTAGTCCAATTTTTTTATTCTTTCCTTTATTTCCCTTGCCTTAGGAGATGTGTCAGTGAAAATATTGATACATGAGATACCTGAGATTTTCTTGCCTATGCTTTCCTCTACAACTTCTATGGTGTCATGGCTTACATTTAAACTTTTATCTATCGACTTTATTCTGGTGTATGATGTAAGTTGGTGGTCTAGTTTCATTTTTTTTTTTTTTTGCATGTCCCTGTCCAGTTCCCCCAGCATCATTTGTTGAAAAGGTTCTTTTCACTCCATTTTATGTTCCTTTCCCCTTTATCAAATATTAGTTGTCCATATAAACCTGGGTTTATTTCTGGGCTCTCTATTCTGTTCCATTGATCCTTAAGTCTGTTCTTATGCCAGTACCAGACTGTTTTGATTACAGTAGCCTTGTAGTACAGTTTGATATCAGGTATTGTAATTCCTCCTACTGTGCTTTTCTGTCTCAAGATTGCTGTGGCTATTCAGGGTCTTTTTTAGTTCCATATAAATTTTTGAAGTATTAGTTCTAGGCCTGTGAATATGCCATTGGTATTTTAATAGGGATTATATTAAATCTATAAATTGCTTTGGGTAGTATGGACAATTTAATGATGTTGATTCTTCCCATCCATGAACATGGTATATGCTTCCACTTATTTGCATCTTCTTTAATTTCTTTCTTCAGTGTTCTGCAGTTTTCCAAGTAATGGTCTTTTACCTCCTTAATTAAGTTTATTCCAAGTACTTTATTTTTCTTATTGCTATAGTAAATAGAATTTTTCTCTAGTTTCTATCTCTGATATTTAATTTTGATGTACAGAAATGCCTTCGATTTCTGAATATTTACCCTGTACCCTGCTATTCTGTCAAATTCAGTTTTTAGGCCAAGTAGTTTTTTCATGGAGTCTATAGGGTTTCTATGTACACTATCATGTCATCTGCAAATAATGACAATTTTACTTCCTCTTTTCCAGTTTGGATGCCTTTTATTTCTTTTTCTTGTCTAATTGCTGTGGCTAGTACTTCCAAGACTATGTTGAATAGGAATGGAGAGAGTAGACATCCTTGTCTTATTCTTGATCTCAGGGAAAATGCTTTCAGTTTTTGCCCATTGAGTATGATGTTGGCTTCAGTTTCTCGTATATGGCCTTTATTATGTTGAGGTATGCTCTCTATTCCCATTTTGCTGAGTGTTTTCATCATAAATGGGAATTGTCCTTTACCAAATGTTTTTTCAGCATCTATTGATGTGATCATGCGTCTTTTGTCTTTCATTTTGATTATGTTGTATATTATGTTTATTGATTTGTGAATATTAATCCATCCTTGTATCCCTGAAATGAATCCCACTCGATTGTGGTATGTGATCTTTTTAATGTGTTGCTGGATCTGGTTTGCCAACATTTTGTTGAGGATTTTAGCATCTATGTTCACCAGCGATATTGGCCTATAGTTTTCTTTCTTTGTTGTGTCTTGACCTTGTTTTGGAATTAGAGTAATATTGGCTTCATAGAACGAGTTTGGAAATCTTCCCTCTTCTTGAATTTTTTGGAATAGTTTGAGAAGCATAGGAGTTAGTCGTCCCTAAATGGTTTGTAAATTTATCTGTGAAGCGATCCAGTCCAGGGCTTTTGTGTGCTGGGAAATTTTTGATGACTGCTTCAATTTAACTGGTTGTTATTGGTCTGTTCAGGCTTTCTGCTTCTTCTTGGTTCAGTTTTGGAAGATGATATGTTTCCAGAAATTTGTCGTTTCATCCAGGTTGTCAAATTACTCGTCATAAAGTTGTTCATAGTAATTTCTTACAACCCTTTGTATTTCTGTGGTATCAGTTGTAATTTATCCTATTTCATTTCTGATTTTGTTAATTTGGGTCCTCTTTCTTTTTTTTCTTGATGAGACTGGTTGAAGGCTTGATGATTTTATTTACCTTTTCAAAGAACCAGCTCCGGGTTTTATTGATCTTTTGAATTGGTTATTTAGCCTCTATGTCATTTAATTCTGCTCTGATTTTTTTAAAATATGTTTTACTGATTATACTGTTACAGTTGTCCCAATTTCCCTTCCCTCTGCTCCCCTCAACCTGGTGGCGCCCCTCCCTCCAGTTGCCCCCCCTTTAGTCTATGTCCATTGGTTGTGCATATAGTTCTTCTCAACCTCTTCCTGTCTATTCCATTCCCTCTTACTATGTTTCTTAATCTCTGTACTATCTCCCTCCCTCTCCCCCTTCCCCCTCCCTGACCTCCTCCCAGTATGTTCCCTATACCTATAGTTCTTTTTCCACTCTCGTTGCCTATTTAGTTTGCCGTTGTTTCTGTTCCCTAGCTCCTGTTGTTGGTTCTTGTGATGCAATTTTCATTTAAATGTTCATAGTTTTGATCATCCTTTTTCTAGACAAGTCCCTTTAACATCTCATATAACAATGATTTGAATCTAATAAACTCCTTCAGTTTTACTTTGTCCTGGAAGCACTTTCTCTGCCCCTCTATTCTGAATGACAGCTTCACTGGATAAGAGTATGCGTGGCTGTACATTTTGGAATTTCATTACTTTGAATATTTCTTGCCAGTCCCTTCTTGCCTGCAGGATCTCCCTTGAGAAGTCAGCTGATAGTCTAATTGGGACCCCTTTGTACATGATTCTTTTCTTCTCTCTTGCTGCTTTTAAGATTCTCTCTTTATCTTTAATTTTGACAGTTTGATTATAATGTGTCTTGGAATGGTTCTCCCTGAGTCCAGTTTTTCTGGAACTCTCTGTGCTTCCTGAACCTGTAAGTCTATTTCCTTCCCGAAGACGGGACGTTCTCCTTTATTATATTTTCACTTAATTTTTCAATTTCTAGTTCTTTTTCTTCACCTTCTGGCAATCCTATCATCCGTATGTTTGATTTCTTATAGCTGTCCAAGAGGTTTCAGATCCTCTCCTCACTTTCCTTACTTTCTGTTTCCTCTTTCCGCACTGACTTTGTTCCTTCCCTATGTTCCAGTTTGTTGATTTGATCTCTAAATTTTATTTCCTCACCACTTGTCTCGTATATGTTTTTCATTTCAGTATGAGTGGCTTTCAATCCTTCCTGGTCTTGTTCCAAATATTTTGTTAATTCTGTAAGCCACCTAATGACTATAGCTCTGAATTGTGCCTCTGAAAGGTTTCTTATTTGTTCATCTGTCAGATTCTTCATCTGCTGCCTGGTGAGCTGTGTCACCAGGATTTCTATAATTGTCTGCCTCATTTTGACAGATTTGTGTTTTGCTTTGCTTTCTGGGTAGGCTGTAGGGGGTGGGGTCCCGTGTACTTGTCACTACCCAGTGACTAGCAGTGATCCGCAACCTTTTTCGCCGCGCTGTGGCGCTTTGAGTTGGGGTGGAGGTCCAAGATGGATTCCTGCCGTTATTCTCTGCTGGGAGACTAGGATCCGTCCTCCCACCCTCTGGGCCTCACCGTCTGAGGCAATGGGGAGGCTGCCTTTCCCCAGCATTGGGGTCACGAGCTGCCTGGGCTCAACTGCAGCTGGGATTGCTCCCCCTGCCACTGTCCTCGCTGCTACCACTAACAGCACTGCCCGATTTTGCCCCTCCTACCCATATGACGAGCACTGATGGTTTATAACTTTATATGTTGGGCTTCCGTGTAGCTTTATTTTCTGGAATTTCTAGTTATCTTTTGTTTTGAGGTAGTTGTATTCCTTTCTAGTTGTAGAGGGAGACTGAGTGTGTCAGTCGAAGCCTCCATCTTGTCCGGAAGTCCTCAATTCTGCTCTGATCTTGATGATTTCTTTCCTTCTTCTCCTTCTGGGCTTTATTTGTTGTTGTTCTTCTAGTTCTTGTAGGTGTTAGATTAGATTTTATTTGAGATTCTTCTATCCTTTTTAGGTAGGCCTGTATTGCTATGAACTTTCCTTTCAGGACTGCCTTCACTGTGTCCAATAGGTTTTGGGCTGTTGTGTGCTCATTATCATTTGTTTCCAACAACTTCTTGATTTCTTTCTTGATGTCATTGTTGACCTATTTATCATGTAATAGCATGTTATTCATTCTCCATGAGTTTGAGTCTTTTTTAGTTTTTCCCTTGAGGTCAGTTTTCAGTTTCAGGCCATTGTGATCTGAGAAGATGCTTGATATAATTTCAATTTTCTTGAATTTGTTGAGGCTTGTTTTGTGTCCTACCATATGATCTATCTTTGAAAATGTTCCATGTGCACTTGAAAAGAATGTAGATTTTGCTTCTTTGAGATGAAAGGTTCTATATATAACAATTATGTCCATTTGATGTAGAATGTTGCTCAAGCCTCAATATCATTGGTGTTTCTTTGCTTCAAAGATATGTCCATTGTTCATAATGGGGTGTTAAAATCCCCTACTATGAGTGTGTTGCTGTTGACATCCTTCTTTGTAGTCTTCAAAGATTTTCCTTATATATTTGGGTGCTCCTATGTTGGGTGCATATATGTTTCCCAGGGTTATATCTTATTTTTTTTCAGATTTAATGTGTTTTATTGATTAAAATATTACATTTGTGCCAATTTCCCTTCCCTCTGCTCCCCTCCACCCGGTGGTCCCCCTCCCTCCAGTTGTCCCCCCCTTTTAGATTATGTCCATTAGTTGTGCATACAGTTCCTCCCAACCTCTCTCCGTCTATTCCATTCCCTCCTACCTTGATCCCCAATTCCTATATCATCTCCCTCCCTTTCCCCATTCCCCCTCCCTGTTGACCTCCCCCCAATATGCTTCCCGTACCCACAGTTCCTTTTCCACTCTCGTTGCCTATTTAGTTTGCCTTTGTTTCATCTCCCTAGCTTCTGTTTTTTTTAAACCAGTCCCTTTAACATCTCATATAACAGTGGTTTGGATCTAATGAACTCTTTCAGTTTTATGTTGTCCTGGAAACACTTTCTCTGTCCTTCTATTCTGAATGACAATTTCGCTGGATAGAGTATTCGTGGTTGTAGGTTTTGGATTTTCATTACTTTGAATATTTCTTGCCAGTCTCTTCTTGCCTGTAGGGTTTCCCTTGAGAAGTCAGCTGATAGTCTAATTGGAACCCCTTTGTACATAATTCTTTTCTTCTCTCTTGCTGCTTTTAAGATTCTCTCTTTATCTTTAATTTTTGACATTTTGATTATAATGTGTCTTGGGGTGGTTCTCCCTGGGTCCAGTCTCTTGGGAACTCTCCTTGCTTCCTGGACCTGCAAGTCTATTCCCTTCCCCAAGTCTGGGAAGTTCTCCTTTATTATATTTTCACTCAATTTTTCAAGTTCTAGTTCATCTTCCTCATTCTCTGGCAAACCAATGATTCTTATGTTGGGCCTTTTATAGCTGTCCCAGAGGTTTCTGATCCTCTCATTGTTGCTTCCCATTTCCTCTCGCTGCATTGGTTGACTGCTTGTTCCTTCTCCATATTCCAGTTTGTTGAAATGAACTCTGGATTTTTTTTTCTCACCCTCTATCTCGTATGCAGTTTTGTTCCTTTCGTTATGAAAGTTTTTCGCTTCTTTCTTATCTTTTTCCTGCTCTTTTGTGAATTCTGTAAGCCACCTGATAACAATGGCCCAGAACTGAGCCTCTGACAGGTTTCTTATCTGTTCATCTGTCAGGTTCTCTATCTGCTGTCTGGTGAGTTGTGTCACCGGGATTTCTATAGTTGTCTGCCTCATTTTGACAGATGCGTTTTGTTTTCTTGGGCCGGCTGTCCGGGGCAGTGCCTGTGTACGCGTCACAAATCAGCGACTGGCGCCTGCCTGTCCGCGACCTATTTCGCAGCCCTGTGGTGCTTTCTTTGGGGGCGGGGGTCCAAGATGGATTCACACAGTTATTCAGCTAGGAGACCGGGATCCGTCCTCCCGCCCCCCTGGGCCTCACTGTTCAAGGCGATGCGGCGGCCGCTCTCCCCAGCACCGGAGTCGCGCACCGCCAGGGGCTTGCCCACAGCCGGGATTCCTTGCCGGGGTCGCGCACCACCAGGGGCTTGACTGCAGGCGGGATTCCTCGCCGCCTGCCACTGTCCAGGTGCGACCGTAAACAGCACTGCCCTCTTTAACTCTTACCTGCCCAAATGGCACCACTGGTTTATAACTTCATATGTTGGACTTCCGTGTAGTTTTATTTTCTGGAATTTCTAGTTATCCTTTGTTTTGAAGTAGTTGTATTCCTCTCTAGTTGTAGAGGGAGACCTAGCGTGTCCGTCTAAGCCTCCATCTTGGCCGGAAGTCGGGTTATATCTTCTTGATGGACCATTCCTTTAAGTATTATGTAACGTCCTTCTTTGTGTCTTTTTATGGCCTTTTTTGTGAAATCTATTTTATCTGATATAAGTATTGGTATGCCTGCTTTTTTTTCATATCCATTTTCTTGAAATACTTTTTTCCATCCCTTCATTTTCGGTCTGTATAGATCTTTTGTCCTGAGGTGAGTCTCTTGTAGACAGCATATATGTTGGTCATGTTTTCTTATCCATTTAGCTATCCTATGCCTTTCAATTGAGCATTTAATCCATTTACATTTAAAAATATTATTGATAGGAACGTACTCATTGTGATTTCTTTCCCTTCGTACCTTCTTCTTCTCTCTTGCTCTCTTTTTCTTCCTCTTCTTAAAGCAGTCTCTTTAGCATCTCTTGCAATGCTGGTTTGGTGGACATGTATTCTTTTAGCCTTCTTTTGTCTTGGAAACTCCTTATTTCACGTTCCATTTTGAATGAGAGCCTTGCTGGGTAGAGCAGTCTTGGTTGTAGGCCTTTGTTTTTTGTTGCTTGAAATATTTTTTTTCCATTCCCTTCTGGCTTGTAGTGTTTCTGTTGAGAAATCCGCTGATACTCCTATTGGAGCTCCGTTGTATGTTATTTGCTGTTTCTGTCTTACTGCCTTTAGGATTTTCTCCTTGTCTTTGATGTGTTTGGAGTGGGCCTCTTTGGGTTTATCTTCATTAGGACCCTCTGTGCTTCTTGGACTTGTGTGACTTTTTTTCTCCTCAAGTCAGGGAAGTTTTCTGTCATTACCTTTTCAAACAGGATTTCTATCCCTTGCTCCCCGTCTTCTCCCTCTGGTATCCCTATGATATGAATATTGTTACTTTTCATGTCGTCATGCAGCTCTCTTAAACCCTCTACATTCTGTTTCAGTCTTTTTTCAATTTCTTGCACTGTTTGAAAATACTTTTCTACATTGTTCTTCAGTTCGCAGATCTGATATTTTGCTTTCTCTAGCCTGCTTTTTATTTCTTCTACTGTGTTCCTTAGTTCAGAAATTGTATTCTTCATTTCCTCCTGGCTCTTACTGATAGTTTCTATGTCCTTTTTAATGTTGGTGTTGTTCTCAGTAAGTTCCTTGTAGCTTCCCTGGAGTTCTTTGTAATGCACCTGGAGTTCATTTTAGTTTTCTCTGAATTTGTCAAGTTCATTGAGCTTCCTTCTAACCATTCTTTTGAATTCCATGTCTGATAGTTTCTTGCCTCTGTTTCATCTAGCACTCTTTCTAATGGATTCCTCTTTTCCTTTCACTGGGGGGTGGTTTCTTTGTCTCCCTATTTTCAATGACTCTTCTTGTTTGTTTTGTTTCTTATATTTGTCTGCTTTGATTTCCAGCCTTCGTGGTGTGACCTTCTGTAATAGGAGATCTGAGTGAATCAATGGTTCAGTCTCTTTGAGCTCCTGACCTTAATGGTCTTGGGATGCCCTTCATGCTGTTTGTTTAGGCTGTCTGGTTGTATTTCAGTTTGTGTTACTCTTTGGTGGAACCTTCCTTCTGGCTAGTTGATTGAGAGTTACTCTGCCTATCACGTCTTGAATTCTTTTGTGGAAATGCTGTTAAAACATAAATATACAACCCAGGCAACAAACCCACACCCTCAAAAATATCCCCACCCACAATCACACTATCAGCAGCAAATGAGCCAGTATTAATATAGATGTAAAGAGATTAAGACTATTATACTAAAGGAAAAACAGGTAAGAGTTGCCTAACTGAAAAAAAAAGATGCTTTTTGAGAGGGAAGATGGGAGAGTAATAATAGTAGCAAGTAGAGAAAGGCAATATGAGACAGCAAGTAATATTTATATTATATGTTGAAAAGGGAGGAAAGAAGGCAGAATGAAATGAGAGAGGTGAAGCATATAGTATTAGGTTTAAACAGAAGTTATATGTTATATATTTAGTGCAAGAGGGAGCATAAACCAAAAAAAAAAAAAAGAAGATGGAGAGAAGGTAAAAAACAGATTAAAGAAAGAGCTTTCCCCCAGTACAACCTTTGGACTATGATTGATATAGGTTGGATGGGAATAAGAGGGAAAAAAGAAAAAGAAAAGTTTAAGAGATGTCCAAAGGAAAGGGAAGTGAATTTGAGATGGTAGAGGAGGTAGTTATACTAGGAATGAGGAGTAAAGACTAGGCTAAGAGAGGGAAAATTTTTTTTCAAATTTAAGCTGAAAGAATGGATAATAGTCATAGTAGGAAAGACAGAATTTAAGACCAAAGTAAGAAGAGGAGATCAGACATTAAAGTAAGGTAATACAAGGGAGGGGCAATATATGATATTTGTAGTACACTAAATATAACAATTAGATGACTTAGAATGCATAACCTGGGAAGGCAAAAAAATAGCTCATGAGGCTGGCAGCAGCAGCGGCAATGGCGGCAGGATGGCGGTAAGCACAGACACCCGTATTTAAGTGGAGGCGAGAAGCACCTGGGGAGCACCCACAGCTGCAGATCAGACCTGTCAGCTTGTGATTCCAATGCCAGGGAAGGCAGACCCCCACTGCCTTGGACTGTGAGGCCCGAAATGGGTGGGGGTGGAGGAGGAGGCTCTCAGTCTCTCAGTGGAGAGTGAGCAGCAGGAATCCATCTTGGACACCCACCCCCACATAAAATGCCACAGTGTGGTGAGAAGGGTCGCCCAGTTGTGACGAGTGCATGGGGTTCTGTCCCCTATAGCGTAGGAGGTGTGACAGCCCCTCCCAGGATGCAAAGGTAAACACAAATCTGTCAGGACGGCACAGATCATGATAGAGATCCCAGTGATGCAGCTGGCCAGACAGCAAATATCTAATATAATGAAGCAGCAGATAGGAAATCTTTCTGAGGCACAGTTCAGAGCTTTGGTTATAAAAATGCCTACAGACCTAACAGCAGATTTTAAACAAGATAAGGAAGAAATTCAGGCCAGTCCTGCTGAAATGAATGAAAACACATATAAAAGTAGTGGCGAGGGAAAAAAAACCAGGGATCAAATCAACAAATCCGAACACAGGGATGAAACAAACATTCAACCAGTGCAGAAAGAGGAAACAAAAAATGAGGAAAATAAGGAGAGGCTCAGAAACCTATGGGACAGGTATAAGAGGGCCAACATCCAAATCATAGGGTTGCCAGAAGGTGAAGAAGAAGAACTAGGAATTGAAAAATTGTGTGAAAATATAATGAAGCAGAACTTCCCTAATTTGGGGAAGGAAATGGCCTTTAAGGTCCAGGAAGCACAGAGAGTTCCAAAATAACGGACCCAGGGAGAACTACTCCAAGACACATTTTAATAAAAATGTCAAAAATTAAGAATAAAGAGAGAATCTTAAAAGCTACAAGAACAAAGAAGAGAATTACATACAAAGGGGTCCCAATAAGACTGTCAGCTGATTTCTCAAAAGAAACTCTGCAGGCAAGAAGGGACTGGCAAGAAATATTCAAAGTAATGAAAAGCAAAAACCTACCATCATGATTACTCTATCCAGAGAAGCTGTCATTCAGAATAGAAGGGCAGAGAAAGTGCTTCCAAGACAAAGTAAAACTGAAGGAGCTCATTAGATCCAAACCACTGTTATATGAAATGTTAAAGAGACTTGTTTAGGAGAAAGAGGATCAAAAATATGAACATTAAAATGAAAACTGTATCACAACAACCAATAACAGAAGCTTGGGAATTGAAACAAGGGCAAACTAAGTAGGCAACAAGAATGTGAAAATAATTATAAGTATGGGAAACATGTTGGGGGGATGTCAGCTGGGAGGGGAAATTGGGGGAAGGGAGGGAGATGGTACAGGAATTAAGAAGCATAGTAGGAGGGAGTGGAGCAGATAGGAAGATGTTGAGATGAACTATATGCACAACCAATGGCATGGACTAACGCAGGGAGGACAATTGGAGGGAGGGAGGTTATTGGGTGGAGGGGAACAAGGGGAAAAGAAATAGGGACAACAGTTACATTATAATCAATAAAGCATATTTAAAAAATAGCTCATGAAAAATACCATCGTGGAATTTATCCCAGTAATGTGTGGTTTTTACCACTTTCTTCTCTTTCTGGATCTGGCCCTGGTCAAAATTCCATGGGTTTTATATCTTCCTTTCTGGCTGGCTGGCTGTGAGGAGATCTAGCTGGACTCAGGGGTTGCTATTCTCTGCTCATGGGTCTGCCACAGTTCTCTGCTGTGAGCCGCACTGAGCTGGGACCCCCCACTGGTCCTGCCACACCCTCCAGCACTGCTCAGGCTGGTCTAGCAATGCTACTCTGCTGGCGAGCTAGTGCGCCATAACCCCTGCCCAGCCTCAGGTCCTGTCTCTGCTCCTCCTCCAAAAAAGTCTCTGTGTGGCTTCCAAACTGCAGCACTGCCCACATCGCTGCTGGCAGAGCCTTCTAAAATGGTAGGTTTTAATTAAGGGACATGTGAATATGATCACAGTTGTGTATAAAAAAATGCTGCATAAGCAAGGAGAGGCTAGAAGGGACAATGTGGTGCTTTCTCAAGGGTCTTTCTCATCAGCTATTCCATGGGAATAAATACCGACCCACTATGGTTTATAAAACTTTTTTTCAGCTCAAAAGAGAAAATATGTGGCAGAGAACATGAATTTTGAGTTGCTAAGTAAGAAGAAATCAAGGTTTTATATCTGCAAGGAGTTTTATCCATCCTGAAGAAAAATGTTCTACCTATTGGTAAGGAAAATATAGTATGTATCTTTTAACATTTTTAAGTAAAGCCATGCTTAATTTTTCAGGTGAGGAGGGCATAATGTTATAATATGTATTCAGGAGAAAGAAATAATCAAACATTTCAGTAACATCTGAAGTGCTATTTAACTGGGGTATCTATAATTAGTAGAGAGAGGAAAGAGGGAATTTCAGTTTAGCCCACTGTTAAAGTAATTATACTTGGTATTAAGAGGAAATTGAGTTCCCTGTAAGTACTTGCTTACAATCATAAAATATAACTTACCTCTTTCAAGTTCTTAAAAAAAGAACCAGAAAACCCAAAAAACAAACCAGGAATTGAACAATCATCAAGAGAATCTGAAAAATGAATTATCTCTTCAAAAATACCCAAAAACAAATTTATCTTTTTCTTGTCTTTAAAAATCAAGTAGCACCTGCAACTAAGAGTCAACATAACCTCTTTAGTATAGATTAAGTCAGGAAAAGTGTCTCTTCCTCAGTATCCTAAAATCCATGTTCATTCATTATTTTCTGGCTCCTACTATGTTATGGACTTCTTGCAAGTGCTAGAGATAGTAGGAAAAATAACATACAGCTTTCAAGTGAATGACTTCACAAACTAATAGAGACCCATGAAACGACAATGACAGTGGAACAAAGTCAATGCAATGGCAGCACAAACAAAGGATTCCTAATCTGAATGCGGAGACTAAGAGGCAGTATCTGAGCTGAATTCTAATTGGTAACTGAGAAGTTGTCAGAGTTCAAAGATAGTGGATTGAATGCAAACATCAACTTCCACTCCTTCCTTAAACCTCATTAAAATACAGTAAAGGGTCTTTTAAAAGGACATACACCTGAAGAGCCAAGAAGACAGGAGAGATGACAACATCAAAATATAGGAAAATGGAAAGCAGATGGATGACCTGCAACTAACCTATCACACACCAAAGCACTGAACCCTGAGTCAGCAGTGGAGTCTCAGAAATTACTAGTATGTGATGCTTTCTGAAGTTAGGATGGAGATGAGATTGAAAACAGAGACTCTTTGGAAGTTTATTTAAGATGCTTTCTTTATTTCTCTGCAGCTCATTACAGGCCCTCAACACAGCAGCAAAAGACTGGAGGTTTACTTTCTAAAGACACCAGACATGTTTGTGGACAAGTCACCATGCCAAAAACAGGGTTAAGTCAAAGTTTACATACTTGGTAAGACTCCTCCCCAGCTTTCTTTCTTTTGTTGCTTTGCATGAGGCTGGAAATTAGGTGTATACCCTCCCTCAAGAGATTGGAACATCCTTTTTGGACACTCTGACCTGCTTAAGAAAGAAATCTAAAGATACTAAAATCTGAGACCCTCAGGGAATTAGCTAAGCCGGATCAATGTAAGGTGAGGACAACTACCACTGAACTCTTTCATTACCCCCATGCTAACTCCACAGAACTTCTGGATAAGTTTATAGGGTCCTACAGTCAAAGTTCACTGGACCTTTGAGGAAATTCCCTATTCCAAAAGAGAGAATAAAACAATTAGGAAGAAAAAAATATAAAGGAAATAGAGTTTGTACATCGGTACAAAGGAAAAATGATGCTGTTAAAATATTTCTATCAAAATATTCAGAAGGAAAAAAGGAAAAATGTATTGGATATAGCAGATCTGAAAGACCAAGAAAGATTTGGAAGATAAAGATAAGGAAATCGCTCAGGAAGTAGAACTAAAAGACAAAGAGATAGAAAATAAGAGGAAAGAAAGAAAGAAGGAAAGAAAGAAGGAAGGAAGGAAGGAAGGAAGGAAGGAAGGAAGGAAGGAAGGAAGGAAGGGAGGGAGGGAGGAAGGAAGGAAGGAAGGAAGGAAGGAAGGAAGGAAATGAAAGAAAATGAAAGAAAAGAAGAAGAAGAAGAAAACTAGAGGATCTGTCCAGAATGTCTAATGTCATGATAAAGGCATTCTTGAAAGAGACTAAAGAAAATGGGCACAGAGATGGAATACATCCTCAGTGACATCGTCGTCGGCAGCCGTCCGTCTCGAGAGACGATGGTGTAGCTTCTTAAGAGTCTATCTGCACCGCCGAGAATGTCTGTGCAGTCCGACTCGGGAGTGACACGGTATCTGTCTCCTCCCGTGTTAAATCGACATCTTGCGATGACGCTGGAGTGTCCTCTCCAGTGAAGTGAAGCTACAGAGCCTGGGCAGGGTGATATGGAGGGTCTGCTGTTGCCCATGCAGCAGACCCCCCCTCTCTTCGCAGCTGAAGGATCCAAGGGAAAGACAGAGTCAATACAGCTTGGCTTCAGGTGCGCCGCAGGAGTTGCCGGTGTTGACTACAACGTCAAACCGCCTTAGGGACTCCGGCTCCGGATTTTCTGTCGGGGTTTACTCCCTTAGCCTTTCCCCTGAAGAGGTATGCCGCAAGGCAGCGGAGGTTTTTTGGAGTCAGAGTTTTCCTTCTCTGATGTGCCCTGACTGGAAGATCGAACCAGCGACACTTAGCTCACAGGCCGACGCTCAATCCACTGAGCCAAACCAGCCAGGGGGTAATTCAATAAAATTTCTTAGACCAGAAGAATGCAAGTTGCTGATGAAAGAACCCAGTGAGATTCTAGCATAAATCAATGTATACCATCATGAAGTTCCACAAATCCTACAAACTTGTCAAGTTTTCCTGGAAAGGGTCAAGCATTAGAATGCCTTGGTCTTGCCATGCTTCACTGGGTGCCACAGGGCACTGGGGCATTGCCTTCTAATTTTGAGGGAAATTATTTTGAACTTTAAATTCTATAGACAATCAACCTATCAATCAAGAGGATAGAATTAAGATGCTTTTAGACTAACAAAGTCTCAAAACTTTTTTTTCTACTCAGGAAATTATTTGAGGATGCTCTCCTCCAAACAACAACAATGACAAAAGTGGAGGAGGGGTTCAAGAAGACATCATGAAAGAAGAATATGTAAAATAAAGGAAGCTGGAGAACCAAAGCAAGAAGCAGAAGAAGGGAGATCCCAGGGTACCAGCTGTACAACTGAACTAAAGAGCAGCCAGTCCAGATCAGAACAGGCCAGAGGCTCCAGGAAAAATTTCTATATACAGTTTAAACTGATGGAAAACCTAATGGGTCTGAATGTGTTGAAAGATTTACACGATTAGGAGAGAAACAGATACTTACAATAGGAAGCAAATGAAAAAGCAAGGAAAATTACAGGGAAAACAAAAACAGTCTGGAAAGGAAAAGCAATTATGGTACAGTATGCGACTTAGCTGTGAATGGTATTTATATAATCAATATTATAAAGCATCAACACTAATCCAACCAAAATCACAAAAGAGCAAATTAGTCTTCCATTGTGGAAAGTCAAGATATAATGCTTAAAACAGGAAAACCAAGAACTGGCACACTACTATGTAAAGATATGAAAAATTCTGAAAGAATCACCTAAAACAGGATCCCTGTTCTGATGACAAACAGCAGAAACACCCACACAATAGGGTGATGTGTGACTTAATGACTTCTTGGAAAAGCAAAAACAGATTTATATTTTTTTAAGCCACTGAAAGTTAGGTTTTCTCTTTTGTGTAGTGGAACATATTCCTAAATGATAAAAATTCAGGAAGCAGATTGTTCTGGTTGATATTGTTTACAGAAATTCTCTACTTTTATAAAATTTTAGTTTCACATTTCACAACAAATGGAACTATTCAATTATCCTGCTGTTACTAACCACCCTTCATTAGTAATTTTTCCCTTCTGAGGCACCCTGTTCCCCAACACTCCTGTGCTTACTTCCTTTCTCCTCTGCTGACATGCCCAGGGCTTCCTCTGCTCTCATGCGTACATTTACTCTGCCCTTTGCCCCGAGCATTATGAAATCAATTACTTATTACACTACTAAGTAATGTCATTTCCTCTCATCCTATTGTCACTTGGGCTTTGAAAGCAATAGCTCATCCATCTTCTTTTCAGACCAAGGCACAAGTGAATAGGTCTTAAAATCATCATGACCTCAAGCTAGGTCTAATAAACTGGAACCAGAGGAAGGAGAAGACATTTATGTCAGTTCCTTGCATATGCTGGAATTATTTTCTTTGGCAGAAACATGTCACATTCTTTCCTTTTAACAGTCAGCAGAGCTGATCACAGGGCTACACAGGGGGCCAGCGACTGAGAACAAGAACCTGGCAATCTCACCATTATCCCAGCGCCCCTGGTCGCACTGCTGGATCCATATTACCCTTCTCTTCAGGAGAAAAATTCACATCTTCTGCATGGGTTACAGTGCACTCATAGTGTTGGTTCAAAGAATAAATACTGGGCTTTGTGGCAACAATGCCAGTAAAATTCTCATGACACTTAAGAGAGTTAATTTTTTCTCCCCCTGTTTTTTAGGGAACTAACTAACATATAAATGTATCTTGATTTCTGTTTTCTGTATAATTTTTATTTCAAAACAAGCAAGGGTCTGACTTTCCTTGCTATGTATTAAACTATAATATTTTCCTTTTCTTGGACTGGACTAACAAGGAAAGATAACCAAGCCAATTCTCCCAAGTTAGTTATATTTAAAGTTATTACTGAAAATAAATTATTTTGAGTCAGCATAAATGTTCAATTACTCTATTTTTAAAACCATATGCAAAAGCATTTAAAAATAAATTAGTTATTAATTCATATTTAATTACTTAAAGAATATACAAGAATTATAAACTTAAAATAACTTTTTTCATTATATCTCTCTCAGTGTTAGTCTCTAAAATATATCCAGCTTGTGAGGCAACAATAGAAACCAATCATACTTAAATAAAAATAAATTGCATTTATCTGAAAAATGGCATAGTGTAGAGCAACTTATTATTTTTACTTGCTGCACAGAGTCGCATGGAAGGGCCTGGGTTTAATCACAAGAGGTACTGTAAAACACATTTGTGACATCCTCAAACTTAACTCACGCCTACATGAGAGATTGGTACATCTTATGAATTAAACATAAGTCCTGATTTATGTTCAGTTATCCCTCATATCAAAAACTACAGTAGCAGAGCTGTGTCACTGTGAATTCATTTAATGATATTGATGAGATAGCCAGCACAGAGACTGCAAAGTAACTGCCAGTGCATAGCACGAACCTATAAATCACTTCTGCAGAGTGGTTCAGCAATAAATAACAAGTCATTAATTCATGGTAAGCTACGCTAAGAAGCTCAAACTACATATGTACCAGACTGTAAATAAATGCCTTTGGTACAATATTAGAAACAGGCAATGTTTGCATTAAAACAATTTTATAAGAACAAAAATTCATTGAACAGACTTAATTCATTGAAGAATTGCCTTGGCAGACATAAATTAACATAGAATTATTTTTTTAAATTGACCCCAAAACTTCTCCCATCAGATGGAAACACATATCAAGTATTTAATCCAAAGGAAAGTATTTTAGTGTCCAAATTATGAACCTATCCAGTGAGTGATACAGTGGTCCTACCATAAGCCCTTACATAAGCTAATAGCGAGAATGAGGCTAGTTATTCAAATGACTTTGTCTTGTTGCAGCCATAGGACCAGTAGGATAATAGGTAGCTGTGGCCATAGCCACTTTGCTTTCTTAAGTTAATCAGAAAATATTTGAGTTCAAGTGACTTTCACTAACCTTCTCCTTCCCAAGCAGTTACAGCCTAGTAAGTGTTCCCCAACTACCCTGTCTCTCCAGGCCCTCAGAAATGAGTCTCTCCCGCTGTCCAAGGTGATACTGTCTGGCCCCACTTGGCCCTTCTTACCCTTGTGTAGATCTCATACCACACATTCATCTGTCCTACCTCTTCTACTCAGGGTTCGCCTCTGCCACAGGGCTGCTAAAGTCTTTCAAATAAATTCATTTCCAGATTTACTCTTCATAGGCAATCAATGGATAATTTGGTGGGAACAGTTGGAATAGCAATGTAACTGAAAGTGCTGATTCTAAAGATAAGAACCTCAGATGGGTAAGGGACATATTTTGAGGAAAAGGGGGCCTTTCATTATTGTAGCTTATAGCTGGCTAGCACTGAATTCTCCTGGATGTAGAATATGTGTATACCTGTTACAAAGACTAATTTTTTTTTCTTACTGCTTTGTAATTTGTTTCAAGGAACTCAAAATGAGGTCTTACCAACAAAGAGGCTATCTGATCCTTTATGTAGAATCTGCATACAAGACTCCTAAATGCAGTAGTATTTTAACTATATTATATTTCAAGCTTGTATCTCAGTTTCTGCTTCATATCATCTCAAAGCTTCTTTTGTCATTGTATTCTAATTCTAGCTTATCTAATATCAGTGTTTAAAATTACTTCCTCTCTAGATAACTTCACTTGCATTTTTAAGCTTCAATTTTATTATTTCCTATCTCTAACATTCCCTATGGACCTTTTGAATTTTTTCCTGTTCATCATGTCACTGGTATTTAGTAACAAACACCTCTCCATTTAACATTATCTGAGAATTTAGTTAACTTGCTGTTTTCCCTTGTTTAAGGTCAATAATGAGGATGTTAAAGTAGATGTGACACTAGTCTCCCTGGAAGTCATTGGAAACCTGTTCTCTTGCTACATACATGGCCAGTTATCCTCTATGATCAGTGTTTTCTTTTGTTTCCTATTATGGGTAACATCCATATCCCTATCATTTTGAAGGTTCTCAGTAAAACTGCACAGGAATTCAGAAAAGATAATAGACAAGAAACAATGCTTTGTTTCTTTACAGTTACTGACACCCAGGAATTTCAAGAAGGGGAGGTGTCTAGTCAAGGAACTAGTATGAATGACGCATGGACATGGGAAACAGAATGGGGATTGCATGTGGGAGGTGGGCTGGGCAAGACAGGGGGGAGTAATATGGAAAAAAGTGGGACATCTGTAATAGAAAAAAATATTTTTAAAGAAGAAGGCATACACTGATGCAATTCGTGATTTTCTTCTAAATAAAAGAAATTTTATTGTCAGAACTGAAGCAGAGAAGACAATAACATCAAACATTAACAAGTCAACATGATTACATTTGTTGACTTATGTTAAGGGAAAGATACATATTATTTTTAAAAGTCACTGTATACACGCACACACACACAATAATGCTTCATTATTTGGACATAATTGGGAAACTGGATTTCCATACAAGCAAATTTTCCAGATTAGTCCAAAAATACAAAGCTTAGGCCATGAGCATTGCAAGGAAATCCTAAACTTAGATACAAATAATAAATCAGGAAGAAGGCCTTTGTGAAAAGAAAAAAGGCTTGATGATCTCTGTTTTCTACATTTTTCTCATCTTTCTTTCCTCTATTTTTATACTGTAACATGCCAGTTTTGACTCTTTTAATGGATCAGAAAACCATGTTTTTCTCTTTTCTTTAAAATTTTTAATTTCTCTTTTCCCCCAATATTGGTTTTTCTAAATATGCAAAACAATACTTAATCATTATTTCTATATAAGTAGACTCCAGGCTATAATGTTTTTAAATATGAGTTTCTTTTTTTCTTGTTCTACCTTTACATATAGTAACAATCAACTTTGTGTGTTTACCAGAAAAGAATTGATTAAAAACCCAAATTGGCCCAGGCTAAACCTGAGCTACAGTGCTGCCTCTTCTAGGAGGATAAACTAGCTGTGTAATGAGCAAGTTGTTTAAGTGCACAAGCCTCTGATTCTTTATCTGCAAAATGGGAATAATAATATTGCTTATTTCATAAAATTTTTGTGAGATTAAGTAAGAAGAATTAGGTAAAGAACCTAGCATAGTGGATGGTACACTGAAAGGTTCTTGTGAAATTATATCTTCTTAAATAAGAATAAGGATGAATAATCTGGTGAGAGCTGTTTTTCTGATTTGGAAGTTTGTACTGATTGACATAAACAAATAAAGATAGAATTTTATATATTTATTAGTTAGTTTTACACATTTAACAAGTGACCTTATTGGAAAGAATACAGTTACCTGAACTCGTCTTTCCAGAAAACCCAGAATATAAATCTATGCAGCTTAATCAATCCAAATAAAATATCCCTATTTTCATCAGCAATCAAGGGTTAGTGTTGTGGTATTTAAGTGTTACGCTTCACTGTCTTTGCTGCATTATTAACATGTGAAGGAAAGATAGAGAGCAGAAGGGTGGGACTCAGCCAACAATGCCCTCTGATGCCCCAGACAACAAATGAGCGGGAGGATCAACTTAGTGTGGTGAGGAGGGAAGTAGATGACTTGGATTCTACTGTGAACTTTCTTCATCTAGCTCAGTAACAATGAATTAAACTCTGTAGGTCTCCTCATCTTTAAAATGAAAGATTGGGTCTTTCTAGCTACCCTTAGGACTTAGTTATGCCATGCTAAAAACTTTGCTTTTATCAATTCACATACATGACAAAAAGATAGTATTATCCAAGTTAACATATATGTCTTTGACCATCCGGAGGAATGGCTAGTTGCAAAGGCAATTGATACAGAAAGATCTGAGTAAGATCATTGGGGAGAAGTAGGAGGGACAGTAGGAGGAGTTTGCAAAGGCAATGGAAAGCAGTCTAGGATGGGATTTGCTGAGAAGCTGAATGCCTCCAGAGCCAATGGAAATAAAGAGAGGGCTGGCTCTTCAGCTCATAAGCTTTTCTGGGGTTTTCTGGCTCCTGAGCTGGATAGCTTGGCTCGTTCTCTCTCTCTCTCTCTCTCTCTCTCTCTCTCTCTCCCTCTCTCTCCCCCCTCTCTCCCCCCTCTCTCTGTCTCTCTGTCTCTCTCTCTCCCCCCTTCTGTCTCTATCTCTCTCTGTCTCTCTCTGTCTCTCTCCCTCTCTCTCCCCCCCCCTCTGTCTCTCTGTCTCTCTCTCCCCGCCCTTTTCTCTGTCTCCGCCCCTCTCCTTCCTTGAGGATGCCTGGATGGTGGTGCTGCAGCTGCCTGCATTTTCTTGTATGGGAAGGAACTCTGGGCACAGCCTAGGATCAGGCTGGCCTGGCAGAAGGTATCAGGTTTATTCTTTGGGTGTTCTAAAGGGAACAGTCTATGAGGCAGAGAGAAGCCTGCCATTCTTCCAAGATTGTGTAGCTTTTTTGTATTATGCTGTTTTGTTTGTAAACTAACCCTACAGAAATTAACAGGGAAAAGATGGGAGAACCCAGGTGTCAGAGTTCAGCCTTAATCGATAGGCTTAAGTAATTAAAGCTGTGACTTGATAGGCTTAGATAACTGCTTTTGAATAAGTACTTCTTTCCTTTATCACCAAACCTTTGCCTCTGGAATTTTGCCTAGAGTATGGCGGTGGGCAGCAGGACTCCAACTTGCTATTTGGTAACACAATTACAGATAGAAGTGTTTAAAATAAAATACAAAATATGATGGCATCTTTCCATTATCGATTTTCAGCTATCCAATTGTTATACATTATGCAACTTAATATACAGAAAAGATTCATTTATGAAAGTAATTGAATTTGTGGGAACACAGACAAATATTTTTACAGAACTATTTTTGAGTTGATTTTACTATGGATTTTTTTCTCATTTTCATATATTTGAGAAATTCAGCCATACAATCATATTTTGGTTAATATTTGACACTGCAAAACTTACACACTTGATGATGTCATACAAAATTTTCACTCTTTCCAGGGAAACAAAACAAAGTTTTACCCATGTGTTGAAGTTTCTAAGACTGACAGCTGGGTAAACATCCTTAAGATATGATTTTCCTCAGATTTAAAGTAAAATAATGAGTTTAACTTGAGATATCAAGTGAAAAGTAAGTTATCTATGCAAGTTTAAGTATATGAATATCATTATATTAACTAGAATTTTATTAATTTAAACATTTGATTTGCCAGTGGTTCATACTTCTTGGTTAAATACTGTTATTGGACAGTGTGACAATTTTATACATAAAAATATAACTTCTGCGGATTGATATTATGGGTTGTGGGAAGTCATACTTATGAACCAGCAGAGATGCAACAAACGTTCTATAATAATATCAGCTTTGTAGTTCCTTTGTAAGTCAAATGTATAAACCTAAAGACTTCTTTTAATTGGCACACCAAACTATCTTATTTTGAAAATCTCCACGAAAACACAGCGTTTTTTAGATACTAATTATCTAAGTCCATCCTCATCCCTAATGATTCCGTGCTGAAAAGCTCTATATAAATGGATTTGAAACCACAAAAGTGTATTTCAAATGTATTTTATATTTAAATCCTGATTAAATATAAGTGTATAAAAAATTACCATATTTTTCATTCCATAAGACACACTTTTTTGTCCCCAAAAGTGGGGGGAAATATCTGTGCATCTTATGAAATAAATATTGTGTCACAGACCGTGATGTGTATTACCTGACCTGTCAGCGGTGGCGACAGCTCTTAGAAAAGGAAGAGTGGACCCACGTGAAACCCCTGGGGATGCTTAAATGTCCCACTTTACTGCTGAATCTCAGGGTGTCTTGTCAGTTGCCATTCACCTCTGTCCATCACCTAGGATCTGGGAGAGTGCAGAGCCACACAACACTCCCAGCTACCACTGCTGACCTGTCGAATCAGCTGAGGTTAATAATGTGGGTATGAGGAACAGTGCCAATTGCCCATTGTCTTTGACACTAGGTGGGTCTGTGTCAGTAGAACCTCCTCCAATCCCCAATCACTGTGTCTTAAGCTCTGCAAATCATGAGAGGCAGATGGATGGAGCTGAAGTAACATGTTCTCAGGTGGCTACTGGCTCCATTAGAAGCTACAGCTGTTTCATCTACCTCCATACTGTTTCCAGTGTACACCAGATTTCTGTGTGAGGAGGCCAGCAGTAACTGGGTGAGCAGCCATTAATGCTGAAGTTTGTAGTATATAAAGGGAGTTATGGCGGGGTCACTATTCTAGTAGTAACACAGGTACTGAGGGGATTAAGGGGTATCACTAGCCATAACAGGCACTGGGGGTAGTCTGTGAGAACCTGTAACTAGGGTAGTGATACTCTCAGTGACTGTTACAACTAGTGATACCTCTTACTCCCTCAATGCCAGTTATTAAAGGCCCCACCTTAAAGAGAAACTCCAACCATCCAAAAACCCCACTTCTCTCTCAGTAGTTAGCCCTGTTAGAGAATTAAAATAAAAAAAGCTCATCTCTTTGTCATAAATCAGATAGTGGGGGGCGAGAAGCAATGAGCTTTTTTTATTTGACTACCTGAACTGGGCTAACTGCCAAGGGAGAAGTGGAGCTTTCAGAAGGTTTTAGTTCCTATTCTGTAATGCCTTGGCCTCACACCATCTTAGTGCCAGCCTGTGGCTCCAGAAAAACGGTCAGTTTATGGAGGAGGGTGAGGTGGCTGGTGCCATGTAGGACAGTGAGGCTGTCGGTGCGTGTTGGAGGGAGTGGTGCACTGTTGGAAGGATCGGTGGGTGGTGCAGCCTTTCCTTTAGCTGGCTCACATGCCTACTCTGGCATGTACCTGCTTGCCGTGCATGAGTGATTTCCCACTTGCAGACTACAGTGCTCATGTACACAGTGTCCTTTAAAAAAGTGTCCCTCTAATGGCCCATTCACATGACCTTATCTGTTTATGGATCTGAAAAAACACTGATGACCTCTGTGTTGCGTCTCTCCTTATTTGTTAATGACAGTGATGATGGTTCTTAATACCATTGTTGACTGCTGTTCACTTTACATGGTTGAAATATTATTCTGTTATATTTTATTAAATATTTTAGTACACCATTTGGTTCAGATATTTTTTTTCTTGTTTTCCTCCTCTAAACCTAGGTGTGTCTTATGGTCAGGTGCATTTTATAGTGCGAAAAATACGGTACATTTTTAAGTTCTCATGTATAAATGTCCTCTAAGTTGAACTGTTATATGTTAAGTTCTCTTCAAAAAACAACAACATAGAATCAGAGGCATAGAAACATGGAACAGACTAACAGCTGTAAGAGGGGAGGGGGAAGGTGGGAACTAGATGAAACAAGGTGAAGGGAGTAGTCAAAAAATATATATGCATGGCCCATAGACATGGACAATGGTGAGGAGACAGACTGTGGAATGGAGGGCAGGACGGGTGGAGGAAGGCAAAGAGGGAAAAATTGGGACAACTGTAATAACATAAGGAATAAAATATTTAAAAGGAAAAAATGGTTCTTCTGTGTGCTCTAAATTTTCATCTTCATTTTTTTCAATGTAGAATTAGCAAAAAGGGGCTATAGCTTTCAAGACAGGTGTCATCACAAAAAATCAAAGGAAATATAAATCACCTTTTAATTTGCATAAAAATATAAAAAAGATCATATGCAGGAAGTTATCTCAAAAGAAAACAAAATGATTTATAGTGGTTATCCAGAGCATCTTTCTCTGGAAACACACACACACACACACACACACACACTTTCTAAGGTCTTTCTTTAGCATTGATACACTATAGACTCAACACAAAACTACTTTTATCTAATGTTGCAACCACTATTCTAGAGATTGTTGCATGTGAGAGCATCATTGTCTCTTCTCTTTCCAATGACCCTTGAAAGTGTTCCCAGAATTTGGAAGGATCATGTAAGCCACAATAACACTTTTTGACTTCTTCAAGATATAGTCCATAATTGCTCTTTGAGTCTTCCTCTTAGAATAGAACTGATAACTAACTTATAGACTGTTATTTCCTAATAACAGCTCGTTATTTTTCCTTGCTTATATTTCTCTAAATTTGTCTACATATTGATATTGATTTTGCCACTCTTTTCATTCATGTTTACAATATCATCCTACTACTTCTTTACATCTAGTTAGCATTGCACTCCCTGAAAATCTATTGTTACCCATAAACTCAAATATTTCACTGTGAAATTCAATGTTGCCTGTGAGACCAATGGCAGACAGATATTCAAAGCAGCAGGCCAAGGTTCTAAATATGTGGCCAGGCCTCCTCTATTTAAGGTCATGCTGTTATTTTAACATAGCAAAAGCAGAGATAAAGGTGAAAAATACTTCTTACCAAGGTGAAAAGACATTAGCCTAAAGATTCTTCTACATGGTTAAAGTGGTCAATATTAGCCACACTCACATTTGTGTTTGTATAATAAGCTATGTGATCTAAGAATTAGTCGGTAGAATTTCCTTTGGAAAAAGCTTAAGGATATTTATAATAAGAATTTACTTTCCTAGTAAAGACTATATAAAATATGAAAGAAAGGATAGACAATGCCAATGCCATAACAAAACAGTATTAATAGAAAAATGTGTAGTCATCACTTGTGACAATTTTAAAGACCTATAACCATTAAATAGTTAAAAATTTAGAAAGTGAATATTTACATAATATAATAAAGCCAAATTTTATTAACTAGCAAAATTTACATTCTCTGTTTTCCTTACAAAATATAAAATAAAAATGTCACATTCAAATTTTATATCTGAAGTAACAATGATTATTTTTAAAACATAAACATTCGACTAAGAGGTTCACTCACTACTGGTTAGTTGAAAGACTATGTATTCTAGGTAGCATTGGAAAAGGGATAGAATATGTTGCTTGTCCATTGAATTAGTTTGCCTTATAAAACTAACATTTAAAAGAAATTTATTGAAATTTAACAACAGAAGAATTTTACAAACGAACAAAAAATTTTGTAAAGTGAGAGATAATGTTTTCTTTAAAACAATGACTAGGTAATTAGAACAATGACAGGGAAACTGGTATTTATCTTAACCTGTGAATAACTATCAAATATTATTTTACAGAACTATTACTGTAAAAAGTTGAAAAGTTAACTGTTATTAGTCTTTGTGATGCTGGCCTTACACAAAATTTATAATATAATTTTATTTTAATTTGATTGACTTCATAGCTTAGCTTTTCATTTTAATCAGGTTGACTTCATAATTAACTATCATAACAAAAAATACATTTTCATAATTAGGAGTGCACAAAAAGCGTTAGCTATAAGGTTGTTTATCATAAAGCTGTTACAATAGTGAACATTGGAAACAAGCAAAATGAACATAAGAAAGGGATTAAGTACATTATACTACAGTCATAGAATAGAATAGTATCCAGATGATATTGAGATGGATGTTTGTTAGAACGACATTTACAATATAATGTTAGGTTTTCTTAAAAAGTTAGATTAGAAAATAGGATGTATGGTAGAACCCCAATTTTATAAAAAATAAAATTGAACAAATAGGGTGGGGCAAAGGATTATAGTTGTTTGTATGAAAAATGCAATATTTAATAAATAATAATACAAGAATAACACTGTGTTTTGGGTACTCACAATCATAAACCTACTTTTACTCCACCCTCTATCCCACATCTAGAGAACTATACACCAAGATACTTAATTTCTTATTTCTGGGATAGTAGGAACATGCATGTGTGTGTATGCCTGTGTATGCATGTAGGGGTGCAAGTGTGAATGTGAATGCATGTGCATGTTTTCTTCAATAAATAAGCACTACTTTTACAATTATAAAATTAAATTATTTAAAAACATTTTTTAAAAGAAAGCATTTCCTGTCAAGTTTAAATGTAAAAAGCAATGCTATTTGGGGCATATATTTGTTTACTGTCCTTCTTTTAAATTGTAAATCCAAATTAAGGCATTTTACATTCTGACCCAAACATGAAACACAGGAAGTCAAAAATAACATTTTTACAAAGACATACTCTGAAAGAAAATGTCTGAAACAGCAAGAAAAGTTATATGTTCCAAATGCAACCTTTGAATTAAAAATATATAATATGTATTTTTTCAAAGTCTTATTTGGAGTTACCTAAATGCAATATGGAATGAAATGACAGAATAAACACTCCTTGAAAGAAAACTGATTCCCTCTGAACTTAGAAGAGGTCATCTCATCTTGCTCCATGTGAGCTGTTTAGAAATCTCCCTTTACTATTTATTTGTATGGAATATCTGTACAATATACTTAAGATCCATTTTAGGAAGTAAAGAAACCTGTGTTTTAGAAGCAAAATATAAAATTAAAAAATCAGGAATTATTCTCCTTGCACTGATGATGTAGGACAGTTACTTTTACTCTGTTTTTTTTCTAGTAGGTTTTTATTTTTCCTTAAGGCCATAAACATTGCTTTAATTCCAAGATCTTTAAACAGAAACAAACACCAAACCAATTCTTCTATTTATAAATTCTGATGATAAATAATATAGTTTCAATTGCTCATTTACAAGATATACAACACAAAAATCTCCATTTGAACATATTTTTAAAAATTCTTCAGTGTGGCATTTATTATAAATTAGAAAGTCTAAAAGATATCAAATATTTTATTTATTTAGTCAAATGCAACCATTCATAATGTCCTAAGATATATTTACTTAGATTTCTCTACCAAAGTATAAAAATATTAATAGTATTTCATTTTTACACCAGAAAATAATGAATGTCATAGTTGATATAATATTTAAAAGACTTGATGTTTTCACCTAATATGATTGTAGGTACATTTTTCTGTTTCATCTTTCCCTCCCCAACACAAAATGATTCCATGCCAAATCCCTTAAATTCCTCTTTTGAAGTTTAAAATTAAGTCCCATGGTTGCTCTTCTATAATCCTCCATCTTTTAAAAGATGTAAAATATGCTTATATTATTTGAGAAATCAGATGAAATCCCAAATATCCTATGTCAGTATGTGCTATGCTTTTAAAAATAAAAGCCACAGACTCATTCTCAAAAAAAAGCTATCCATTAAGGAGTCTAATTCTATAATTAATATGAACATGGTAACATTTTGCTTAAGTGTCCCTTCATAATGTTAAATCAATGTTAGATTTTAAAGAACAGTCCATGGAAATACACAAGACATGCACATTGATTCTGATGAAATTCTTATGAGCAACTGATTAGACAAATGAATTCTTAGTAACAAGGCATTTGATGTGTTATTCAGAACTGAGGTTGACAGGAACACCACTTAGCTTCACTTTCTAATAATCTTATAGCAAGTAACTGATGAAGCACATATATTTTTCAATTTGGAAGAAAAAATTTAAAGGAAATGGTGTTTTACCAAACCTTTTTAATATGGTCTGTTTCCTGTACAGACTTGTCAAAGGTTTTGCTTTTCTGTAAGCTCATTTTGCCCTTACCATCAGAAGTCCATAACAGATGCTGGAATAATTAAAAACCTATCACTACAGACTCTTCCATCATATTACAGACTAAGAAATGAAGGTGGTTACGGGTGTCCTTGTGTCACTTTATCCATCTCTTCATGGTTAACATGTAAGCTTTAATGTGCATCCTTGCACTTCTCCTCCAGCAGAAAGCCTGTCTCTGGGGATCACTTGCAGAAAATAGGACATTGAGTCCATAATTAAAGTAATCTCTTTCCAGGCAGATGCTGCAGTTGGCTCTGTTATCACATATTACAAAAGGCATCTTGAGAGTTATAAAATGTGCAGCAAATAGCTTTGGAGATGAAAAAACAGCAATTTTTCATCTGATTTTGATCCATAGACATGTAAGCACTGTATTGCCACTGTTTTGGTTTTGAGCCCAATAACTAATATGGTGCTGAGATGAGCCAGGCAGTAACCAAAATTAAAGAATACTTTAGCTTTTATCCTCAAAGTGAGAAAATCTCTTTTGTAACAATCTTTGCGTTTAGCAAATAAGGATGCCATCTCAAATCTGAGCATTAATGCCTGCGGGTGGATTTAGAAGAAAGGCTTATGTAGCTTAGCCTTACAGCCATACTTTCAATATACTTGCTTAAGTTAAAA
The DNA here is from genome assembly GCF_987537825.1 of Furipterus horrens. Lineage (NCBI taxonomy): Eukaryota > Metazoa > Chordata > Mammalia > Chiroptera > Furipteridae > Furipterus > Furipterus horrens. The sequence continues at coordinate 50,025,537 of NW_028327179.1, forward strand.
CCAGGGGTTGATTAAGGGACCAACCATTTTATCACCATTGCAACTACAGTGTACATTTTTAATTTGAAGCAATTCTACTGTTTATCTTTCATATACTATTTCAGGACATTTCTCTTTGAAATATGTCAGCCAAGATAACTAATATGCCCATATTATTCATAATCCCTTCTATAAATGCTAGTAGTGAAAACAAATGGAGAAGATTTGACTAACACATTTTTGTTTCCAGCTTAGGATTTGTCAATGTGATAACCACAACTCTACCTCAATATTGTGAATTGCTAAAATGGAGATGGAAAGGATTTTTGTTTATTATTTATTTCTCAGTACTAAATAAGAAAACATCTGAATAGGATCTGATTCATTTTTAAAGAGGTTGCCTTAGAATTCCAGAAAATATGTGATTTAAATTTTTTATTTCCTCAAAATGATGGTTTAAAAAAATTAACAGCCAAGCTTTACATTAACTTGAACCCTTCAATTAAAAAATTACCCTTAATAATATTAACATTTACATTTTACATTAGCCTAAATAAAATTCAAAATAAGAAAAATTTTACTTAATGTAATTCATGCTAGAAATGTTTGTATTCCAGCATGTATAAGCCTTAAGAATTACTAATTAGAAGAGATATTTGTATAACATCACTTTAATTATTAGAAAAAAACAAACTGCAGATCAAAATTTTAAATTATTGATAACATTTTGCTAAGTGAACGAATTGGTATTTACAGAGCAGCTAAAGTGTTATAAAGTAAGCTGTCACCAGTACATGTCCAGAAGTTAAAATACCATAGTATAAATCCTAATTCTCTAACACATTCTTCTGGTATATTTGTGCATTCATGCATTTTTAAAAATAATATTTTATTTATTTTTTAAAATGCTTTATTGATTATGCTGTTACAGTTGTCCCAATTTCTTTCCCCTTTGTTCCCCTCCACCCAGTGAACCCCTCCCTCCAGTTGTACCCCCCCCTTAGTCCATGCCCATTGGTTGTGCATAAAGTTCTTCTCAACATCTTCCTATCTACTCCACTCCCTCCTACTATGCTTCTCAATTCCTGTACCGTCTTTCTTCCTTTCCCCTCTCCTCCGCCCTGCTGACCTCCCCACAAAATGTTCCCCATACCTCTCATTCTTTTCCCACTCTCGTTGCCTACTTAGTTTGCCTTTGTTTCAGTTCCCTAGCTTCTGTTGTTGGTTGTTGTGATATAGTTTTCATTTTAATGTTCATAGTTTTGATCCTCTTTCTCCTAAACAAGACCCTTTAACATTTCATATAACAGTAGTTTGGATCTGATGAACTCCTTCAGTTTTACTTTGTCCTGGAAGCACTTTCCCTGCCCTTCTATTCTGAATGACAGCTTCGCTTGATAGAGTAATCATGGTTGGGTTTTGCTTTTCATTACTTTGAATATTTCTTGCCAGTCCCTTCTTGCCTGCAGAGTTTCTTTTGAGAAATCAGCTGACAGTCTTATTGGGACCCCTTTGTATGTAATTCTCTTCTTTGTTCTTGTAGCTTTTAAGATTCTCTCTTTATTCTTAATTTTTGACATTTTTATTAAAATGTGTCTTGGAGTAGTTCTCCCTGGGTCCGTTATTTTGGAACTCTCTGTGCTTCCTGGACCTTGAAGGCCATTTCTTTCCCCAAATTAGGGAAGTTCTGCTTCATTATATTTTCACACAATTTTTCAATTCCTAGTTCTTCTTCTTCACCTTCTGGCAACCCTATGATTTGGATGTTGGCCCTCTTATACCTGTCCCATAGGTTTCTGAGCCTCTCCTTATTTTCCTCATTTTTTGTTTCCTCTTTCTGCACTGGTTGACTGTTTGTTCCTTCCCTATGTTGAGATTTGTTGATTTGATCCCCGGTTTTCTTTTCCTCACCACTAGTTTTGTATGTGTTTTTGTTCATTTCAGCAGGACTAGCCTTCATACCTTCCCTGTCTTGTTTAAGATCTGCTGTTAGGTCTGTAAGTATTATTATAACCAAAGCTCTGAACTGTGCCTCAGAAAGATTTCCTATCTGCTGCTTCATTATATTAGATATTTGCTGTCTGGTCAGCTGCATCACTGGGATCTCTATCATGATCTGTGCCATCCTGACAGATTTGTGTTTACCTTTGCATCCTGGGTGGGGCTGTTACACCTCCTATGCTATAGGGGGCAGAGCCTGTGCACTCGTCACAATGGGCGACCCTTCTCACCACGCTGTGGTATTTTCTGTGGGGGTGGCAGTCTAAGATGGATTCCGGCCATTCACTCTCCGCTGAGAGACCAGGAGCCTACTCCTCTGTACCCACCCCCTACGGGCCTCACAGTCCCAGGCACAGTTCCTGGTGTTGGAATCACAAGCTGATGGGTCTGGTCTGCAGCCAGAGGTGCTCCCCAGGTGCTTCTTGCCTCCCCTTCAACTCGGGAGTCTGTGCTTACTGCTGTCCTGCGGCCATCACTGCAGCTGCTGCCGCCAGCATAGCTTGACCTCTCCACCCCAGCTTCACCATTTGTACCTGTCTGGGTGAGTACCACTTCTTTATAAGTTCATACATTGGACTTCCATTTATTTTCTGGAACTTCTGGTTATTTCTGGTTTTGTGGTAGTTGTATTCCTTCTTAGTTGTGGAGGTAGACAGAGTGTGTCAGTCTAGGCCTTCATCTTGGCTGGAAGTCTCCTGTGTGTGTTTGCCTCTGTGTCTTAGGTAGAGCTGTCACTCCTGTTATGTTATAAGGCACGGAGCCCTAGGGATTAATCACTACAGGGTGACCTGTTTTACATGTGTGTCACTGTATGTGGGGAAGGGGTGTGAGAAGGAACAATGCCACTTGCCCAGCACTGACCCCTTTTCCAGGCACTTCTCCCACTTCTGTATGGGTTTTGCCTCTCTAGCTATTGCCCTGGCTGTTCTTTCCAGAGTGGGTGGATCTGTGGACATTCTAGGACTGTGGGGGCCCTTTAAACAAGCAGACTCTGCTAAGAGACTGGCAGTTTTTGCCTCTGCCCAAAACCCCACTGGTTTGCACAGTCAGAAGCAATGAGGCTTGGTTTTCTCTGGTGCCTGGATTTTGAGCTGGGAGGTCCGGTGAGTAGCTGGGAATGCTCCCCAGGTGTCCCTCCTGACTTTTTAAAAGGTGTAACTGTGTTTTCTGCCGGCCTGCTGCTGCCACCACCACACCGCATCCTCTCCGCCCCAGCTCTGCCCTTCCTGCCTGTCTGGATGAGTGTTTCTTCTTTATATCTTTGTTTGTTGGACTTCCATGCAGTTTGATTTTCTGGAACTTCTTGTTCTTTCTAGATTTGAGGTAGCTGTATTCCTTCTTGTTGTGGAGGGAGATGCAGCATGTCTGTCTGTGCCTCCATCTTGGCCAGAAGTCCCTCTAAAGTATATTTTATTAATTATGTTGTGACAGTAGTCCCAACTTTTTCCGTTTGTTCCCCTTTGCCTTGTACCCACATTCCCTCCAGCTAACCCACCCCCCTTAGTTCATGTCCATGGGTCGTGCATATAAGTTCTTTGGCTTTACCCTTTCCTGTATTATTCTTAAATTGCCCCTGTCTATTTTGTACCAACCAATTATGCTTCTTAATCCCTGCACCATTTCCCCATTTCTCCCCCTACCCCCTCCCAGCTGATAACCCTCCAAATGATCTCCATACTTATGATTCTGTTCCTATTCTGGTTTGCTTAGTTGGATTTTATTTTTTAGATTCAGTTGTTAATAATTGTGAGATTGTTGCCATTTTAATGTTCAAAATTTTGATTCTCTTTTTCTTAAGTAAGTCCCTTTGACATTTCATATAATAATGGCTTGGTGATGATGAGCTCCTTTAGCTTTACCTTCCATTCTAAATGATAGCTTTGCTGGATAGAGTAATCTTGGTTGTAAGTTCTTCCTTTTCATCACTTTGAATACAGTACTTATTGCCAGTCCTTTATTTTTCTTTTGAGAAATCAGCTGACAGTCTTATAGGCACCCCTTTGTAAAGGTAACTCTCTGCTTTTCTCTTGCTGCTTTTAAGATTCTCTCTTTATCTTTAAACTTTGGCAGCTTAATTACAATGTGTCTTGGTGTGGTCCTCTTTCTGTCTAGCTTATTTGGGACTCTCTGTACTTCCTGGACTTGTATTTCCATTTCCTTCACCAAAGTTGGGTAGTTTTCCTTCACTATTTTCTCATATAAGCTTTCAATTTCTTGTTCTTCCTTTTCTTCTGGTTCCCCTATGGTTCAGATGTTGGCACATTTAAAGTTGTCCCAAGAGGGGAGAAGATGGCAGCAGAGTAGGTAGCAGTGTTGTCTGCTTGCTCCTATCATGGAAAAGCTTAAAGTACAAACACGGAGATAACTGAGTGCGAATTTCAGACAACATGAGCAGAGAGTGGAGTGTGAGGGCGGAGTGGCCCACGCTTTCAAGGGGTCGCTGGGCACCCCCAGCCTGGTCACTGGTTCCCCTGAGCCTGGCACTGCTACCGCACCACACCCCAGAGGGGCAGCTGCAGACCGGCAGCAGTGTTGTCTGCTTGCTTCTATTGCAGAAAGGTTTAAAGTACAAACACACAGATGAGTGAGTGAGTGCAAATTTCAGACAGCGCGAGCAGGGAAGGGAGTGCGAGAGCGGAGTGGAATAGGCCAAAAGGCTCACTCGTGCTCTCAAGGGGAGTTTCTGGGCTCCCCACTGTGGCACCGCACCCCAGAGAGTAGCTGCAGACCGGCTCACTGACAGGGATCTGCCTGGAAACTGCTACTTGCCGTAGGTGTGCTGGGACCAGTGGAATCCCGGAAGGAGACAATAAGAAGGTTTCCTTGAAACAGCTGGAGGTGCAGGAGGATGGCGAGCAGCCCAGACTGTGGGAAGCTGTGTGAACTGAGTCTGGGTGGGGAACCCCTGGACATGCATCACAGCGCCACTGAGCAGAAAGGAGCAGAGCTGGGCCGGGAGAGCTGCAACAGAAACATGGGCTCGGTGGGGGTCCCAGGCTGGTGGACAGTGCTCACAGACAAATGGTGGGACATCACCAGCCAGAAACAGACATAGCCTGGTGCTGCAGCTTGGAGCACAGAGACTTCTTGGGAGGAGGAGCAAAGATAGGACTCAAGGCTGGGTGGGGACTAGGAACATGCGCACTGGCTTGCCAACAGAACAGTGTTGCTAGAGAAGCCTGAGGACTGCTAGAGGATACCACAGGACAAGTGTGGAGAGACCCAACTCAGCAGGACTCACAGCAGGAAGTTACAGCAGACCTATGAGTGAGAAAAAAGCATCCACAGAAACCAGCCAGATCTCCCCACAATCAGCCAGACAGAAAAAATTTGAAACTCATCAAATTTTGACCAGGTGTGGATCCAGAAAAAGAAGACTGCACACAAAAGCTGAACTGAGTAAAAACTTTCTTTCTTTCTTTTATATATTTTATATCATTATTTTTTATTTTACATATTTTTATTTTATTATTATTATTTATTTTTTTTATTTTATTCTATTTTTTAAAAACTATCTCTTTAATCTGTTTCATACCTTCTTTCCCTCCCATTCTTCTCCCTCAATTTTTGTTTGTTTGTTTGTCTATTTTGTTTAGCTTCCCTTTCACACTAAATATATAGCATATAACTGCTATATAAACCTAATACTATACACTCCCACTTTCCTACTTTATTCTGCATTCTTCCTTCTCTTTTTTCCCTTTTTTAACATATAATGTAACTATTACTCACTGTCTTGCATAGCCTTGATCCTACTTCCTACTATTATTATTTTATAACCCCCCAAGTCTTTTTTTTAATTTAAAACAACTCTTATCTATTTCTCCTATAGTATAATAGTCTTAACTTCATTACATTTATTTTAATACTGGATCATTTGCAGCCAATATTGGGATATAGGGTGGGGGATATTTTTGAGGGTGTGGGTTTCTTCCCTTGGCTCTGTGTTTATGTTTTAACAGCATCTCCACAAAAGAACTCAATACAAGTTGGGCAGAAAGATTCTCAATCAACTAGACAGAGATAAGGTCCTACCAAAGAGTAACTGAAAATATAACCAAACATAAACAAACGACATAAAGGGTACCCCAAGAGCGTCAGGTTCAGGAGATCAAAAGAGACTGCACTATTGAAACCCCAGGTCTCCTATAAAGAATCTCATACCACAAAGGCAGGAAATCAAAACAGACAAATCCAATAAACAAGAACAAACAAAAACAATACAACACGGGAAGACACAGAAATAACCTCCCATTGAAAGGAAAAGAGAAATCCCCCAGAAAGAGAGGTAGATGGAATATACATAAGCCAACTATCAGACACAGAACTCAAAACAATGGTGATCAAGAAGCTCAATGTACTTGATAACCTCAAAGATAACTATGACAAACTCCAAGGAAATTACCAACAACTCCAAGAAAATGACCTGGAACTTATGGAGAACTACACCAGCATAAAAAAGGACATAGAAACTATTAATAAGAACCAGGAAGAAATAAAAAATACAATTTCTGAACTGAAAGACACAATAGAATCAATCAAAAGCAACCTAAATGAAGCAGAGGATCGGATCAGTGAGTTAGAGAACAATGCAGAAAAAATTCCCAGAATATACAACAAAATGAAAAAAGATTGAAAAGTATGAAGAGGTTTTAAGAGAATTGCAAGACAACACGATATGAAACAATATTCAAATCATAGGAATACAAGAAGAAGAAGAAGAGCAAGGGATAGAAAATCTTATAGGAAAAGTAACGACAGAAAATTTTCCTAACATGATGAGAGGAAAAGTCATGCAAATCCAGAAAGCAGAGAGAGTTTCAATGAAGAGGAACCCCTAAAGGCCCACTCCAAGGCAGATCATAATTAAAATGGCAACATTCAAAGACAAAATGAGAATCCTAAAAGCAGCAAGAGAAAAACAGCAAATAACATACAAGGGAGCTCCAATAAGGCTATCAACTGATATCAACAGAAACACTATAAGCCAGAAGGGAATGGTAAAAAATATTTCAAGCAATGAAAATCAAAGGCCTACAACCAAGAATACTCTACCCAGCAAGGCTCTCATTCAAAATGGAAGGTGAAATAAGGAGTTTCACAGACAAAGAAACGAAAATAATACATCTCCACCAAACCAGCATTGCAAGAGATGCTAAAAGGAATACTTTAAAAAAAAAAAAAAAAGAGGGAAAGGAACACAGGTACAAAGGGAAATGAATAAATACATGTCAATAATAACCTTAAATGTAAATGGACTAAATGCTCCAAATAAAAGACAGGGTAGCGGAATGGATAGGAAAACAGGAACCACATATATGCTGTCTACAAGAAACACACCTCAAAACAGAAGATTTACACAGACTGAAAGTGAAGGGATGGAAAAAGAGTATTCCAAGCAAATGGATATGAAAAAAAAAAAGCTGGGGTAGCAATACTCATATCAGACAAAACAAATTTCAAAGCAAGGGCAATAAAAAGAGACAAAGAAGGATATTTTTAATACTTAAGGGAACAATCCATCAAGAAGATAAAACTCTGGTAAACATATATGCACCCAACATAGGAGCACCCAAATATATGAGGAAAATACTAGAAGACTACAAGAAGGATATTAACAGCAACACACTCATAGTAGGGGACTTCAACACTCCATTATCAACAACAGACAGATCTTCAAAGCAAAGAAACACCAAGAATATACAGGCATTGAACAACACACTAAACCACATGGACTTAACTGATATATATAGAACTTTTCACCCCAAAGAAGTAAAATATACATTCTTTTCAAATGCACATGGGACATGTTCCAAGATAGACCACATGATAGGACACAAAACAAGCCTCAACAAATTCAAGAAAATTGAAATCATATCAAGCATCATTTCAGACCACAATGCCTTGAAACTAGAAATCAACCTCAAAGAAAAAAAAACCAAAAACATCCAAACACATGGAAAATGAATAATATGATATCAAATAATGAATGGGTTAACAATGACACCAAGGAAGAAATCATGAAGTTTCTGGAAACTAATGATAATGAACACACAACAGTCTAAAACCTATGGGACACAGCAAAAGCAGTCCTGAGAGCAAAGTTCACAGCAATACAGGCATATCTGAAAAGGTTAGAAGAATCTCAAATAAAAAAATCTGACCCTAAAACTACAAGAACTAGAACAACAACAAACAAAGCCTAGGGCAAGAAGGAAGGAAATCATCAGGATCAGAGCAGAATTAAATGACAGAGAGACCAAACAAACAATTCAAAAGATGAACAAAACTAGGAGCTGGTTCTTTGAAAAAATAAACAAAATCGAAAAACCTTTAGCCAGGCTCATCATGAAAAAAAATAGAGAAGACCCAAATAAAAAAAAATCAGAAATGAAAGAGGAGAAATCACGACTGATATCACAGAAATACAAAGGATTGTAAGAAATCCCTGCAAACAACTCTATGGCAAGCAATTTGACATAGAGAAGACCCAAATAAAAAAAAAATCAGAAATGAAAGAGAAATCACGACTGATACCACAGAAATACAAAGGATTGTAAGAAATCCCTGCAAACAACTCTATGACAAGCAATTTGACAACCTAGACAAAATGGACAAATTTCTAGAAACATATAACCTTTCAAGACTGAATCAAGAAGAAGTAGAAAGTCTCAGCAGACCAATAACAAAGAAGGAAATTAAAACAGTAATCCAAAATCTCCCTGCACACAAAAGCCCTGGACCGGCTGGCTTCACAGGCAAATTTTACAAAACATTTAAGGAAGAACTAACTCCTACCCTCCTCAAACTATTCCAAAAAAAATCCAAGAAGAGGGAAAAATCCCAAACTCTTTCTATGAAGCCAGTATTACCCTAATTCCAAAACCAGGTCAAGACACAACAAAGAAAGAAAACTACAGGCCAATATCACTGATGAACATAGATGATAAAATCCTGAACAAAATAGTGGCAAACAGGATCCAGCAATACATCAAAAATATCATACACCAGATCATTCTAAGAAGCACCAACAAACAATAGGAGTCACAAAAATGGGGAGACAGAGAAACAACCCCCCTTCGAAAGGAAAGGTAGAGTCCCCAGAAAGAGTGCTAAATGAAATAGAGGGGAGCAAACAATCAGATATGGAATTGAAAGTATGGATTATGGAGAAGCTCAATGAGCTCAGCGGAAACTACAAAGAACTCCAGAAAAACTGCAGTGAACTCCAGAAGAACTATAAGGAACTTACTGAGAATTATACCAGCATCAAAAAGGACATGGAAGCTATCAATAAGAGCCAGGAGGAAATGAAGAATACGATCTCTGAATTGAAGAACAGAGTAGAAGAAATTAAAAACAAACTAGAGGAAGCAGAAGTTCGGATCAGCGAGCTGGAGGACAATGTAGACAAAAACTCCCAGACAGTGCAACAAAACGAAAAAAGACTGAACAAGACCAAAGAGGCTCTAAGACACCTGCAGGACAACATGAAATGTAATAATATCCGTATCATAGGAATTCCAGAAGGAGAAGAAGAGCAAGGAATAGAAAACCTCTTTGAAAAACTAATGACAGAAAACTTCCCTAACATGAAGAGAGAAAGAATCATGCATGTCCAGGAAGCACAGAGGGTCCCAATGAAGATGAACCCCAACAGGCCCACTTCAAGACACATCATAATTAAAATGCCAACATTCAAAGACAAAGAGAGAATCCTAAAAGCAGCAAGAGAGAAACAACTAATAACATACAAGGGAGCTCCAATAAGGCTATCATCAGATTTCTCAGCAGAAACACTACAAGCCAGAAGGGAATGGCAAAATATATTCAAACTAATGAAAAACAAAGGCCTACAACCAAGAATACTCTACCCAGCAAGGCTCTCATTCAAAATGGAAGGTGAAATAAGGAGTTTCCAAGACAAAAGAAGGCTAAAAGAATACATCTCCACCAAACCAGCATTGCAAGAGATGCTAAAGGGTCTGCATTAAGAAGATGAAGAAACAGAGAGAGACAGAGATGAACACGAGTACAAAGGGAGAAAATGACAATGAATAAGTACTGAAAGAAAGAAGGAACTTCTACCATTTGCAACAACATGATTGGAACTAGAGAGAATTATGCTTAGCGAAATAAGCCAGGCAACAAAAGAAAATTGCCTTATGCTATCACCTGTTACAGGAAACTAATGAACAACACAAACAAATGAGCAAAATTGAACCAGAGGTATGTAAACAAGGAATAAACTAACAGTAACAAAGGGGGAGATGGGAGGGAGAGAAGTGGTAAGAAGGGGAAGGGTCTAGTCAAAGAACATGTATAAATGACCCATGGACATGGACAACTGGGTGGGGACTGAATGTGGGAGAAGGGAGGGACAGGGTGCAGAGAAGCAAGAGGGGGAAAAAAGTGAGACAACTGTAATGGAAAAACAAACAAACAGAAAAATTTTTAGTGGGGGGAAAAATAAAAATAAAAAGAATAGAAATGCAAGTTCAGTGAATATTAGAAGGACAAGGATTTTCCTTCACACTGTATATATTTTCTCCCTATCTGATCCCTCCAGAATTTGGCATTCTAAAGAAGTAAGTAATGACCTAAGTTTCTTTGCATAAAACTAATAAGACCAGTTGTTAATAGAGGTTTTTTTTTGTTTTTGTTTTTTTTTGACTAAGACTTTGAATGGAATGTCATGCCTAAAGGAGACATGCTTGGGCTTTGGTTGTTACCAAAAAGCCCTGAGCAACTGGGACTGACTTTCAAAGGTAATAAAAGTCCACGAGATAAAAGGCCTGGTACCTTGGATGGATGAGCGGTCCATAGCAATCTTTCCAGGGAAGGAATGAAGGTTGTTTCCCTGAAAGATGGCTAGAAGGGACCTTAAGGCACAATGGAAAACCAGGAGGACCTGGAAAAGAGAGGTGTTTATAGGCAAGGCTGAATGCCAGGCATGTGGCTCAGCTTCCGTGCCCTGAAGGGCAGACTGAAGGTCACCCTAAATGTTCCTTGCATAAGTTCCAGCAAAGCAGAACTAAAGATCATAAGTGATCATTTGCTGCTCTTGTTGTGTTTATGGAAATGAACAGAATAAATTAAAAATGAACTTAATGCAGTCCCTTTAATGACACGGAGGGTAATCTTAGGGAGAAAAATCACGATTCAAGGAAGATCACAATGCCCAGTGGTAGACTATAAAGTAGTGCAGCTAACCATCTTTAAAGTTTCTTTTCATTTAAAATTTGTTTTCATTTGAAAGTTAAACTATGTCTGTGGCATTATCAAAGATGTTTAATTTACAGGCAAGAAGAATGTCAAATGCCTTGCAACTGGATGTCTTTCCGATAAGAAAGTCCTACAGATTTAGAGACTTGTTTGTGGGTTATGTTACATAAATTAACATGTGTTTTCTGTTTTCAAAGGGCATAAGCCTATGATCTCATTACCTGAGTGGTTGTCTATACGTATAGGCCTCACTTAATCCTGTCTGCATTGCTGCCTCCTGAGACTCAATGGTTTGGCTGAACTAAGTGGCTGGGTTGGTGAAGAACGGAGTGGTCTGTGGGCTTCACTTTAAAACTGGTTTCTCTTTTCTATCCTAATGGCTTGGACAGAAAGAGCCCAGAGGCCTGAGAGGGGGGGAACCTAAAATATTTCCCTCAGTCCAAACTAAGTATAATGGGCAAAAGGGTTTTGGACAGGTGAGATGTACCTGGCATACCTTCCTCCAAAGAAGCCCTTCTTTTCCCTAATGTGGGACATTGAAAAATTAATACCTGTCTTTTGTCAGCTAGTGGTTACGGATTGAATGATGTCCTTTAACCCTGTTGCCCCCGGAATACAACAAGGATGCCAGCCTGTTAAACCAAGCATGCCGTTGTCCAGAGACAGCCAACCGACCTGGAGTCTGCACGATCCTTCACCTTGTGGGAAGGCCACCCTCCCCTCCACACCCCCACTCTTATTAGGGATTTCTTGACCCAAGGGTAGGTAGGACGATGACCATGTCCAGCTTGAAGCAGCTAGAGGAGCTCGAGACCCTCGTCCATTGTCCTTTATAAGATTGTAAAGGGTCTTAAGTCTGAGAGGGAGGGATTGTTATTTTTTATTGTTAAAATATTTAACTAATTAATTAATTATTTAAAAAAAAGAAGAAGAATATATGAAAGGGTGAGGCAGGAGAGCTTGTATGTACGACCCATGGGCATGGACTTGGGGAGGGGATTGTTGGGGAAGGGGGGTGCTGGGCAGAGGGGAGCAAAGGGGAAAAATTGGAACTATTGTAACAATATAATCAATAAAATATACTTAAAAAAATAAAATAAAATAGCTTACTTTAAAAAAAAATCATTAAAATACGTATTAAAACATCTTGCTAGCACCTCTTCTAGCCAGAGCCTCATATGTTAATTCATGCTAAGTAGAAATTTTCAGGCTTCAACTTCCTTAGTTTCATGTTAACTCTGCCTCTGTCATTGTCTTTTATTATTTAAAGCTATCTATTATCCTCAGAAATTATTTGGTTGTTGTTTATAGAAAAGAAAAAAGAAACACAACCTTGAAAATGTTGCTCTTATTAAATTTACAAATAATAAATTACAGTTCTTGTTCTCAAATCAATACTTTAATTAACTTTAATTTTCATCCATTAATAATGTAGTTTAAGGCAAAGTATTTGCTTGTCTTTCAGCAATGAATACTGTATATTTATTAGTTTGCTATTTTATTTTGTGTAATTTGGACCATCATCAGAAGTACAAATTAATCAAATTTCAACAAAGCAAGTAATTTATAGGGAATAAACATCATAAACAACATAAATTCTCAAAATAAATGAACTTGGAAAAAATATATATATCATACATCACGATCAGGAGAGATTCATCCCAGGGATGCAAGGATGGTTTAATATTCTCAAATCAATAAACGTAATACACCACATAAACAAAATGAAAGACAAAAACCACACGATCATATCAATAGATGCAGAAAAAGCATTTGATAAAGTACAACACCCATTTATGATGAAAACACTCAGCAAAATGGAAATAAAGGGCACATACCTTAACATAATTAAGGCTATATATGAGAAACCTGAAGCCAACATCATATTTAATGGACAAAAACTGAAAGCATTCCCCCTGAGATCAGGAACAAGACAAGGATGTCCACTCTCACCACTCCTATTCAACATAGTGTTGGAAGTCCTAGTCACGGCAATCAGACAAGAAAAAGAAATAAAAGGCATCCAAATTGGGAAAGTGAAGTAAAACTATCATTATATGCAGATGCATGATAGTATACATAGAAAACCCTATAGACTCCACTAAAAAACTACTCAATATAATAAGCGAATTTGGCAAAATATCAGGGTACGAAATAAATATACAGAAGTCTAATGCATTTCTGTACACCAACAATAAAATATCAGACAGGGACAAAAAAGAAAATACCATTTACTATAGCAACAAGAAAAATAAAGTACCTAGGAATGAACTTAACCAAAAAGATAAAGGACCTATACTCTGAAAATTACATAACACTGAAGCAAGAAATTAAGGAAGATAGAAATAAATGGAAGCAAATACCATGTTCTTGAATGGGAAGAATCAACATCATCAAAATGGCCATACTACCCAAAGCAATTTACAGATTCAATGCAATCCCTATTAAAATACCAATGACATATTTCACAGACCTAGAACAAATACTCCAAAAATTTATAAGGAACAAAAAAAGACCCCGAATAGCAAAAGCAATCTTGAGACAGAAGAACACAGCAGGAAGAATCACAATACCTGATATCAAACAATACTACGAAGCCATTGTGATCAAACAGTCTGGTACTGGCATAAGAACAAACATATAGATCAATGGAACAGAATAGAGAGCCCAGAAATAAATCCAGGACTATACGGTCAACTAATCTTTGATAAAGGAGGAAGGGACATAAAATGAAGTGAGAAGAGCCTCTTTAACAAATGGTGCTAGGCGAATTGGATAGGAACGTGCAAAAAAATGAAACTAGACCACCAACTTACACCACACACGAGAATAAACTCAAGATGGATCAAAGACTTAAATGTAAGTCGAGATACCATAAAAGTCCTAGAGGAAAATATAGGCAGAAAAACTTCAGATATCCCACATAACAATATTTTCACAAATACATCTCCTAAGGCAAGAGAAATAAAGGAAAAAATAAACAAATGGGACTACATCAAACTAAGGAGTTTCTGCTCAGCAAAAAAAGAAAATCAGCAAGATGAAAAGGAAACCAACCATATGGGAAAACATATTTGCCAATGATATCTCAGACAGGGGACAGATCTCCAAAATATATAAAGAGTTTATATGAATCAACATCAAGAAAACAGACAACCCAATTAAAAAATGGGCAAAGGAACTGAATAAACACTTCTCTGAAGAGGAAATACAGAAGGCCCATAGACACATGAGAAAATGCTCAACATCACTAGCCATCAGAGAGATGCAAATAAAAACCACAATGAGATAGCACTTTACACCAGTCAGAATGGCCATCATCAACAAATCAACAAACAACAAGTGCTGGCAAGGATATGGAGAAATGGGAACCCTACTGCACTGTTGGTGGGAATGCAGACTGGTGCAGCCACTATGGAAAACAGTATGGAATTACCTCCAAAAACTAAAAATGGAACTGCTTTTTGAACCAGCGATTCCATTGCTAGGCTTATACCCGAAAAATCCTAAAACCCTAATTCAAAAAAACTTATGCACCCCTATGTTCATAGCAGCACTGTTTACAATAGCTAAATGCTGGAAACAGCCTAAGTGCCCATCCTTAGATGAGTGGATCAAAAAACTGTGGTACATTTACACAATGGAATACTATGCAGCAGAGAGAAAATAGGAACTCCTGCCGTTTGCAACAACATGGTTGGAACTAGAGAGAATTATGCTTAGTGAAATAAGCCAGACAAAGAAAGAAAAATACCATATGATCTCACCTAATACAGTAAACTAAAGAACAACATAAACAAACAAACTAAATAGGACAAGGAGCAGAATATCAGTCAACTGGGGAGAGGGAAGAGGGAGAGAAGGGGAATAAGGAAGGAAAGGGCTTAGTCAAGGAACGTGTATAAATGACTCATGGACATGGACAATGGGGAGGGATATGATCTTGGGAGAAGGGGTGGGCTGCGTTGGGGGGAGCAATGGGGGAAAAAATGGGACAACTATAATTAAAAAAAACAAAAAATAAAATTAAAAAAAAGAAAAGAAAATGGGGACAGACTCACAGATGGAGAGCAGGGTGACAGCTTGGTGCGGGAAGATGTTAGTGGGTGGAGTAATTGAGCAAAAAGGGAAAAGGAGTCATGGACATGGACAACAGTGTGGTGATTGCTGGGGGAGAGGGATATAAGAGGACTAAATATTAATGGGAAAAAATACAATAAAGATTAAATTAAAAAATAAAATTAATGTTGAACATTAGCAATCCTCCTCAAGTATTACTGGGAACATATTAATTACAGATGCTAACTCATATATAGCTGTACTCAACACATAATAAATGGTGTAGTAGTAAGGAAAAAAGGTAAGAAATTGAGAGACTTTATTTTAGAAAATTTGAAATAAATTGCTTCAGTGGTCTGTGTTTAATCTTCAGTTTTCCTGTCCTCTTTCACAAACTAATTATCAAATGACATCAACAAAAGAATCTTGCCCACATAAGAAGCAGCTATTCTAATGTTCAACATAATTATTGCATATGTTAAGCAGAGAATTAATGTTATTAAGAATGCTAAAAGTGCAAATTGCATAATCAAAATTTTACTGGGAAATGAGAGCAAAGGTGTGTAAACTTCTTTGTAGTCTGTAAAAGTTACTTCTGACCAAACTGTACTTTTTTGACCAACCGCTAAGAAAACATTCCATGAGGTTAAGACTTAAAATACCTAAGTTATGGTTCAGAAGAAAACAGAGTTTGATATCCCAAGAACAGTGACACCATTTGCCATCAAATACCATTTTTAAATAGTCAGTGAAAAACTATATTTATTTGCAAGTAGGCAGTTCTAATTCTTGGCATAAATTTATTTTGTGTTCTCTTTCAAAAAATAATTCTTATTTTAAATTTATAGAAGAGTTAGCATTTTAAAAAGTTCTTAAAGAATTTTAACATTTGAAATTGAGAGGGAAAATAAAGCATTCTGGGCGAAGGGAAAAGCATGAAAAGAGAAAGAATATCCCAAAATGTTTAGGAAATTGCAGGAAGTCTTGTCAATTAGTGCCCTATCAGGAGGTACATGCTATGGGAGATAAGAGATGATAAACATCTGGGAAGAGCCTATCAAAGGGCTGGCCTTCTGATTAAAATTTGGGGGCAAATTTTGAGTGATGAAGGTTATGCCTTAGGTGGATTAGAATGTTCAGGATGGACTGGAGGAGAAATAGGCTGGAAGGGAATAGATCAGTTACGAAGCTATTACAATCAATAATCTTAGCAAGAAGTATCTACTAGAAGGAATGAGTTCAAGTACAGTATTCCCTCACTTATCCAGGGTATTATGTTCTGGACCCCCCCCCCCATGAAGTAGGAACCTTACATTTATTCTACACTCTTAAACCTACATTAACTTTAACAACATATGTATACAGTACCGCAAAATCCCACAATATAGCGAAAAATCCGTGATAAATAATTAAATTAATATTTTTTAAAATCTCGTGATACAGTGAGGCCGTGATAAGTGAACCATGATATAGTGAGGGACTACTGTTAAACAACTTTCTGAGGGAAAATGAGGGAATGAATCTGATGTTTGCATCTTGGTAATCCAGAAGATAGGCAGAAAGAATATATATATATATATATATATATATATATATATATATATATATATATAATCAATGATGGGGGAGCCATAGGAACACTTGACACTGAACTGTATGCTATTAAAGGGGAAGTAAAGTTAGGGCTGAATTTTGAAGTGTAAGGTACAAAGAAACTGGTGACTCTTAAACCATAATAGGAAATAATTAGCAGAAAAGAACAAATGTAATTAAATCTTGAATTAGGGATCTCTGAGTCAGAGTCAACAGTGTTAGCATACCTACAAGTCAGGAAGTGATATTTCTGGGGCTCTGAGATCAAAGGGGAAAGATATTCAGCACCTAACACCTTGGAATGGGAAAATGTAGCTAGACAGCTCAGCAAACAAATTAGGAAATTACTACCCTCAGTTAATTTACTTAATTGCATTAGATTATAACTCTGGAGTATCCAAGCATGGAGAAATGGAGGAGGAAGGGGAAGTTGGGAGGTGGGGGGTGGGGAGCATGGCTACTCGCATTAGCATAAAACCAGCTTATTTTTTATGTTTGGGGTGTGCATATCTTTGTTGTGCACCCAGCTCTGTAGACCTGCAAATAAAACCTCAGCTACTACTGAAGTCCTATGTCTCGGCGCTTTTTATTGTGAGCGTTTCTCAGAGGAGTAAGCATATATTATGGGATTTTGTTGTCTGAGCAGAAAGTTAGAATAGAAAACCATTCAATATGCCATCCAGCTCTATTTTACCTGACTGCCCATAGAATGCTGTTTCTGAATTGCCTTTGACCTTGTACCATTAGCCTACTTATCCATTCCATAATGTTTGGTGAATGCTTAATGAGTACCAGGGACTTGTTTAGACAGTTGTGGCAAGTCAGTAAACAAAGCAAAAAAAGGAAAAAATTTCAAGGAACTTGTATTTCAGCAGAAAGAGAGAAAGACAATGAATATGCATACTTATATAGTATATCATGTGTTAGAAGTGAAAAAATGGTACAAAAATAAAAAAGACTAAAGAAGACGAGGAGTGGTGATTCTGGGGCAGTGGTTGGGGCCTCGTCTACATAAGTCACAGTCTTTGAACTATATTAATTTATATACGGATGCTATTTATCTAAGGATGCTATTGAAGCATTACTTGTTACATTTCTGTTTCTTCTCAATGAAAGCACACGAGGGAGTTATTAAGTTTCTGTAGAGTCCCTGACTTCTCACCACCATGAATCTCTAAACTGATCACATTTCCCCCTTGTCACTAACTGTCAGAAAATAGAAAGCTAAATTTGTAGTCTTCTTCCAAAATGTGTATGAAGTCTCATGGCATTTTTTTGTACTTCTTTTCATCTTATTTTCTAAACAAAATTTTCATATTGTCTTTATTTCTTCATATTTTATCTTATTGTGTATTTTTGTCAGCTAAAATCTAATTTAGAACTCTTGATGTATTAATGAATGTGAAAAAATAGTTACTTTTAAAAAGTTTTCATCTCTTTTTTGATACCAAAATTAGTTGCTTTATAGCCAAACTTGATATAATAGTATTTAAATAGTTAGCCTATATGTAATCCATTGAGTGGCATATTTGCCTTTCTGTGCCAATCACACATTGTGGGTACTTACATGAAATTCACACAACCTGTGCCAGCAGGTGGAGCAATCCAGACGAAGCTGAGGTTGGTTGTGGGCAGATGACTCACATGAGAGGCCACTACGCTGCACATAAATTGGTTACCAAACTGGTGGTCAGACATGATCCCTGAGAGACAGAAAGGAAGGGAAGTTTGTTATTAAAACAACAAAACAAACTCTTATCGTGGCATAACAATATTTTCTGGACATTTTTCCTCTACATTAAAATTCATCATGCTGTTGGATTTCCCCATAAGTTGTGCAATTTTCTACTTTTTATTGTTAAGAGCAAATTAATCATTCAAAATGTTATTGTTAAGAAGTAATCTAATAAATTTGCTGCTATAGCATTGTGGTTTTGTTACAGAAACAGGGGAGTCCAAGAACAAGCCCCAGAGTTTGCAGCTAGGAGATGGGGAGCAGGAAGCAGCTGAAAGCTAGTGGTTGGAAACATTGTTGCAAAGATCTGCTTTATTTCCAAGACTCAGGAAGATGGGAGGGATCTTGGACTGTGGGCTGGTACGGAAGAAGTGGACAGAGCCTACGTAGGGTTCTGTGAATGGTCAGAACTGTTTGCAACACCCACTGCGTGAGAGGATGCAGGGGGAGAGAGGAGGCAGGGAAGAAGGGAAGTGGCTGCGGACATATTTTGGGCTGATTCTGGCTCTAGGAGGCTCTCTCTCTCAGGCTTTCTCTGGCCCTCACGCCCTCACTCTCTGGCTCTTGTGGGCTCCCTCTATCTGGCTTGGAGAAGGGATCTCCAGGCTGCTTTAAGCAGAGGCTCTTGCCAGATTGCTTTGAGAAGGAGAGGAGATCCATGCGGTTTGCAGGAAGAAGGCAGTTTACAAGGAGGCTGAGAATCCATGCGGTCCTGCATTGAGAGCTGCAGGGCACCACAGCACAGAAAGGACCTCCCCAATCAGAACTGAGTGATTGGCAGCTCCTGGTAAAGCTGAACTGTGCCTAGGAAGTAGGGAAACAGTGTTTCTGACTTTCCTAAGACTGGCCAGGTCTAGGAGGGGGAGGCAGAACCATGTGTAAATAAACAATTCTTTTTCTTTTCACAAAACTCTGGTATTCAGAGTTATAATTCTGGCGGCGGGCAATCAGGCCCCTAACTAAACAGCCCGTGGGTTCTGTTTCAATCGAGGCAGCCCAAGGGTTCTGTTACAGTTTTACTTTGATTTTGTTGACTTGTCTTTGCTCATCACCAGAGAACATCAGGACCACACCAGCAGTTGTTGGATTTATTGGAAGTGTTTACAGCAAGGGAAACCAAACTCCACCACAAACTGGAAGGTATCTCAGAGAAAGGATGTTAGAATGGGCTTGTTAAAATACCTGGACTTCTGTTATATTATTTTAGAGAAAAGGGTGATCAAGCAGGCCTCAGGATTTCCCAATTTTGGTACTAACAGTCCTGCACCTTGTGAACACCCCACCCCTCTCTTGCCCAGTCCCGTTGGGGAGGTTATAGGAAAAGACGGTTTTGCTTCTGGATGTGGTGCTATCAGAAATTGAGGGCAATTTTATCACTAAGTACCTTAATTTTTATTTAGGATACATGAGGAATTAAATAGGGCTAAAATTGTGATTGAAAAAAACAGCAAGTCATGTTATCATGAAGAGGGAAATATGTTGGTCATTTTGGTGGTTTGCACCATATTCTTGCTTTTGTCTATGTTCAAGCATGATTACAAAGTGGTCTTGTTTTTATATCAGACCATCACAGTTTCAGAGCAGTCTTGTCTGGTGTTGATGTTCTATGAAACTGCTTATGTTCAACATGAAAACACCATACCCAGCTGTAAGTGCCAGGTCAGCTCCCAGCTAGCTATCAAGAGGTGCTTTTTTCCCCTTTTTCAGTAAGGTGATTCTCATGTTTACCTCAGATATAAAATATTAATAAATGACTCAATGATAAGGAAATAACACAATTTTTAAAAGTGAGCAAAAGACCTGAATAGAAACCTCACCAAAAAAGAACAGACAGATGGCAAATAAGCATATGAATAGATGTCCAACATCTTATGCCAATAAGGAATTACAAATTGAAACAACAATGAAATGCCACTACACACTTACTATGATCAATATCCAAATTCTGACAACATCAAATGCTGGCTAGGATGTGAAGCAACATTATTCATTGCTGGTGAGAATGAAAAATGAAACTGTCTTCCAACTTGGAAGACAGTTTGACATTTTCTTACAAAAATAAATATACTCTTACCATATGGTCCAGTAATCACACTCCTTACTATTTACCCAAATAAACTTAAAATTTATGTCCATACAAAAACCTGCATATGGATATCTATAGCAGTTTTATTCGTAACTGTCAAAACTTGGAAGCACCCAAAATGTCCTTCAGTAAGTTAATGGACTCAGAGCTAAATGGAAACGAACTACCATTTCACGAAAAGACAGGGATAAATAAATAGATATGACAACATGAAAAAAGCCAGTCCAAAATGACAGCACACTGCATAATTCCAACTGTATGATATTCTGGAAAAGGCAAAACTAAGGAAACAGTAAAAAGATCAGTGTTTTCCAGGGGTTAGGAACGAGAGACAGTTGAACAGGCAGAGCACAGAGGATTTTTAGGGCAGTGAAACAAATCTGTATAATACTACAGTTGTGGAAACATGTCATTATGTATTTGTCAAAACTCACAGAGTATACAATGCCACAAGCAAACCCTAATATAAACTATGGACTTTGACTGATAATGATGTGTCAATGTAGGTTCATCTCTTGTGATGAGTATATCACTGTGGTGTAGGATGGCGATGGAATGGGAGGTTGTATGTGAGGGTGGGGATGAGGATATATGGGGAATCTCCGTTCTTTCCACCTAATTTTGCTGTGACCTAAAACTGCTCTAAAAATAAAATCTATCAATAAAAATATGAATAAAAACATGGCCAGGGGTGGGCAGTTAAGTAAAACTTTCATTTAATTACTTTGTGATATGGGCAAATGACTTATTCTCTTGGAGGTTCATTTTCCTTATCTGTAAAGTGGAAATACCATGTCCCCTGTATCCTGAAGTTATAGCAAGAATTAAAAGGCCCAATACATATGATAGCTTCTATGTTTGGATAGATGCCCTTCCTGCATACCATCATAGCAGTTCACACAATACATTCTTCCATCATTGCATAAGAAGTCTGTGATGGACTACGTCTTTTATCTTTATATTTCAAGCAACTATCACAACTCTTGGCACATCACAGGTAGCCAAGAGATGTTTTCTGAATAAGTACAAGCATAATGTAACTATAAAAATAAAGGACAACAGAAATTATAACATATATGTTACATTAACTAGTGAAATAGAATCTTCTAGAATAGGATATTGTTCAGAATAGTAGGTCATATTGGCCAAAAATAAATAAATAAAAATAAAAATAACTGTATATTTTGATATAGCCTAACAATGCTCTTTTTCTCATTCAAGAATGTTTTCAAGCTGCATCTTGAGAAAAAATTCTTCAAGCCAGAGAAAGTGCAAGGTTGGAAAGGATAAGAGATTCCCAAGGAAATCAGAGTGCTGAAGGTGACTCAGGAATTGCTACTCCCCTCTGGTCAGGCATAAAGCAGGGAGCCAATGTGTAGAAAATGACACATTTGCAGGAGCTGGCTTGGCCATAAAGGAAAAAACAAGTTGCAGCCAAAATCACTGTGGGAAGGGAAATGAAACAAACAAAATAAGGTTTCAGGGTTTCAGAGCTTTGGTAACAGGATTCTCATTGAAATGTCTCCTCATTCCTCAAAATTTTTCTTAGAAAGTGAGTCAGTGTCTAGGCTGCACATTACGTGACAGAATTTTATAAGGTAGCTATATTGCCATAATTACCATGTGCCCTGCTCTGGATAAATGTGTCACCAAACAACAGTCTTGCAGTCTACCAGGCCGACACAATAATTCCCCAATATGGAACTACTGCAGAGACACCTGAAGAGACTGAATAAATACTGGTGCCAGAGAGTCTGAGTTAACTAGTTTGCGGTAAAGCCTGGATAATGAGAGTTTTTAAAAGCTCACCAAACAATTCTAATGTGTAGCCAAGAATATGCATTAAAAATATGTCTAAGTAAAGTGCTGTCCAGAATTCAGATTTAGAGTAATATCACTAGGGTATCAATATACAATTTGAAAGTATCCAGAAGTGTCTTATAATGACTCTGGTAGTAACACAAAATATCCTACCTTCTTATCCGAAACCTAAAACCACCCTAAATATGTATTCTGAGGACTTCAAATACTATGAGTGTGTAGTTGTTTTGCTTTTTCTTTTCTAACACAGAGCACTGACATATTATACTGCTATCATATTTTAATTGGCATTTTCATTGAGACATCTAAAAGTTTGCCAGAGTTGCAATTATTAGAAATCTATTCATCTTATAAACCAGCAGAGAAAAAAGAACCAGTATTTACAGAATCCTTATTTTGCAGCAAACATTGTGTTAGGCCCTTTGGAGGTACATAGAAGAAATATAGGATACAATCCCTACCCTGAAATTACTTGAGCTAGGAAGAGAAACCTGGAATAAACTAACATTTTAAATAAAACAGCCAGAAAAATAATGTTAACTTGGTGGTGTTCATGAAATTACAAAATAGGAAAGAATGATTAACATGGGCAATTATAATAATTACTAATGTTTGTTGAGCCTTACTATGGCCTGGCATTGTTCTAAGCGATCCATAAATACTAACTTTTTGAAGGCTCTTACCAACCCTATGAGCTAGGAGCTGTTATTTTCTCCATTTTACCAAACAGGACACTAAGATAATGGAGATAAAAGAACTTGTTTATGGTCACAGAGCAACTAGGCAGTATAGCCTATACTCAAACCAGTGCCTTGTTACATAGTCAGAAATAGCTGCATTGAAGAGGGAGACTGACACTGAGGCTTGAGGGTAAAGCTAAAATTTCTCACACTTTTTAAAATTTACATGCAGCAAGAAGATATAATTGAGAGACTGTCCCCTCACTCTACCACAGACAGGGCGTCCTCTCTCAAGCTTCGGTTCGGACATCTATAAGTGGCAGGTCCATAATCACTAAGACCTCTTTCAGTTCCATAGCTGAGTACAATGTAAATGAACAGGAGAAAGATGAGAGGACATTACACAAAGGCAGACACAATGAGCAGAGGAGTGCATGTAAAATGAGAACTAGGAAAATTAGAGCAGGCAGACTCAGTTTCCAGTGTCCTATGAAAGCAATTTATTGCATCTGCCACAGTGATGTTTTTAGTGGCTTTTGTGTCAGGAAAGACATATATATATTCTGATTAATATATATGATTTGGAAACCTATTCTTGGGATAACTGAAATTTAAGTTTGATAATGAATTTAAAAGTATGATCATGTTTTTTTCCCTGCTGCATCCTGAATATAATACAGATTGAATTTTTAATATCACTTGGGAAAGGGAAAACAGGATCTATAATAAAAGAATTTAACTACACTTCATATTTCAGGGAGACACATACATAGCAAATATATGTGTGTGCAACATAAGGTGGCAGAGGAAGATCTGACTTTGGGTGGTGGGCATGCATTGTGTTTTACAGATGATGTGTCATAGAACTGTACTCTTAAAACCTATATAATCTTATTTATCTAAATTGTAACCCCAATAAATTTAGTTTTTTTAAATGAAGATTTTATTTTCATTGTATAAACTGCCACACAGAAAATTTTCATGTGGGATTTTTTCCGCAGAAAGAAGCTATACTTTTTCCAAGATAATTGACTATGAGAGAAAGTAAGCACGCACTTCAAGAAGTATGGCTCTCCTTACCTAATTTAGGCAAAGAAAGTAAAGTATATCCTTCAAACTCTGAAATTTCACCAGGTTGATAAGATTTTAAAGATTGAGAAAGATTTTAAAGAACCCATGTTATAAATACATTTTCTTTTGAATATTGTGCACACACATTTGAAACACAGAATATTCATATTCCAGGTATAATTTCTATATAAAAGAAATCAATATAACTCTTTAAAACAATGATTCTTTTGTCAAAGTATGGTTGTTTGAAATTCATTAAGTCATTCAATCCACTGGATATGTAATTTAAAATATATAATATTTATCTTCTTAATCAATGTTGTGGTTAAAAAATAGGAATCTATACTGGAGTTTCTTTTATCCACCTTATACGTCTGCAAAATTAGGCTCACATGTCTTTAATTGTTCTAAAGTTGCTACCATGATCCCTTTTAAGACAGTGATACACAGGTCTGTGCCTTCTGAGATATCATTTTCTTTGACAAGTCTTCAGTTATTTTAAGTTTGTGATTAAACCTTGTATGAACTCCACTTTCCCTCAGGTATACTCTCTATGCTTTTAACGTGCATACTTTGGGTCTTCAAACTGTAACTAGAATTTCTTTGACTCCCCCATCTCTAAAATAAAATGTACATATCTTAATAAAAATTTAGACCATTCATTTCCAAGACACCTAATGAAGATTTTATTCCTGAAAATAACCACAGTAGGAAAATTATACATTCATGTTGGGTTTATTCTATACTTTGTAGATTAAAGATGTGAATTACTCAAATCTGTTTAGTTTGTAATTTGCCATGTTAATGTTAATGTGGGCAGGACATATCCTGGTTTATTTTTCATGGATTTCAGTAACTAACACATCTACGTATGAGATATCACCAAAGGGCAAGTACATTAAGATCTTTGTTTGTAAAGCATATAACCCTCATATTTTAAAATGATAAAACCTTAAAGTAAATATTATTTGATTACTTCAAACACTTTCAGAAAGTTTGACAGAATATTTTGTGAGAAGTTTAGTAAATGTATTAATTTATGTCTACATAAGAAGTGTAAGATAACACAAATATTTTTAATGATTTCTATTTCATTTTTTATCAATTGCTTTTTCTTTAAAAGGCTTTCATTAGTTAATAAAAATGGACTGTTCTGAAAATCTAGTTTGGAAAGGTAGTATTACATTGTAAATGAAGAGAGAAAATGAATTATTGAGTACCTTTTTGTCACTTTTTAATCTTTTCATTTGATTCAAATACGAGTAACTGTTTACTTACTGAATTTGATTTGTCTATTATTTGCCTTCTTTGATAGGTCAATGTATTCAAACATTTCAACAAGAATAAATACAATTTTATTTGCTGAAAAGTAATCACAGAACTTCCTGAAAACAACCTTATTGCAGCTTATCTGTAAAGTACAAGCCTGATGGATATGGATATGAAAAGACACTCTCAAGTAGTGCTACAAGATAATGAATTTTACATGCACATATTCATAATATGTATGTGTGTGTATATATACTGGGTATGTTTAATTTTTAAAGCATTTATTTGAAGGCATTTGGTTCAGATTTAAGTCTAGAAGCAAAAAAAGTACTAAAACCCCTTTTAAATGATTCTGGAATTGTATGTCTATAGGCATAAGTTAGAAAATGTATGAGGATCCATGCTATTTCCACACCTCTTGTTGGTTATGTAAAAAAAAAGCTTATTCTAACTCAACTAACTCTTTCCTCACTAACGGCAGTTACAAAGATGAGAAGTCTTGCCATTGCTTTGCCTCCCCATTCCTCTCCCAGCACTACCATTTACTAAATGCCTCTCTGCGCAAAGTGTTTTTCCATATTATGACCTTACTACTATGGGAGAGGCAATAGAGGGAAAAGGTTGAGAACAGACCCTGGAAGCAGTCTGTCTGTGTTCAGATCCTTGCTCCACTACCAAGGAGTTGTGAACTCTTGGGCAGGTTACTTAAACACTCCGCTCTTCAATTTCCTTCCCAAGAGAAAGGAGATAATAATGATAGGGTGGCTGTGAAGATTAAATGAGTATATGACATATATAGCACTATATATGTTAGTAATTATTATCATCCCCATTATAGAGATAAAGGATAATTATCAAGAACCAGTGAATTTGAGTGACATGCCAAGGATAACAGAGCTAGTGAACAGCACTTAAACACAGGTCCATCTTCCATTTTATACTATCCACTAGAATCTTCCCTCCTTTTGTCCTGAAGTGACCGTACCTCAGTTATAAGACAGACCCTTGTCCTGAACAATAGAAATCCTCTCCAAATATAGTCTTAGAGTACAAAATGAACAGGTGAGAGTGGGCAGGAAAAGGCCCTTCCCCTAGGCACAAGCTCTGGTTCTCTGTCTCTCTCCCTCTCCTACTTATTCCCATTCCTCTCTAAACATCTTAATTTCTCATCAGACAGTTACAGGATGCCCTTTGTCCTCTTGGTAGACATAACTATGAGTTAGATACAGATTTAGTGAATATCTTTAAGTCAAAAGTGCTCCCCTAAGGAGCAAAGCCATCTAGCTTCACTTAGGTCTTTGCGGCCACTGAATTTCACAGAGCAGAATCCTTTCCAAAGAGCTATGTAAAGTCTGCACTGCCTTTAACTGAAGCTCACGGATACTCTGGTTTCTTCCCTGCTAACACTCTCCATCCCGCTTAATAGCTGCATGGTGGTAGATAATCACTGCACATTCTCTGCCTCCAGCCTTTCCAAACTAGCCACACTATGCCAGGTTCAGAACTATATATACCTCAGTACCAGGTGCCTGCTGCTTTGACTTGTCTGGTGTGTGTTAGATTCACAGCACAACTTACAGTTTAGAAGCTGTATTTTAGACATATACAGGCTAAGGCAAACCAAAGAGGAGAAGGCTTCAGAGATATAAATCCAAGCCAAAAGAGGATGCTGAAAAGATCTTCAGCAAAGTTTTACCTAAAAAATAAAACTTCTTTCGCTGCTTTCAGTGTCACTGTATGGGAGAACATTTTTGCCAATGATTTATCTGACAAGAGCTTAATCTCCAAAATATACAAAAAGCTAATACAACTCAACACCAGGAAGACAAACAACCCAATCAAGAAATGGGCAAAAGGAGATGGCAGCTGGGGGAGGAAAAAAAAAAAAAGAAAAAAAGAAATGGGCAAAAGACCTGAATAGACACTTCTCGAAAAAGGACACACAGATGGCCAATAGACATATGAAAAGATGCTCAAGGTCACTAACCATCAGAGAAATGCAAATTAAAACTTCAATGAGATACCACCTTATACCTTTCAGAATTGCTACCATCAATAAGTCAACGGACAACAAGTGTTGGTGAGGATGTGAACAAAGTGCTCTGCTGGTGGGAATGCAGATTGGTGCTGACATTGTGGAAAACAATATGCAGTATTCTTTAAAAATTAAAGACGGAACTGCCTTTTGACCTAATTATTCCACATCTGGGAATGTACCCCAAAGATCCTGAAACACTCAATTCAAAAAAAATATGCACCCCTATGTTAACAGCAGTGCTACTTACAATAGCCAAGATTTGGAAACAGTGTAAGCACCCATCAGTGGATGAGCTGGTAAAAATGCTGTGGTAGATTTACACAAATGAAATTCTATGCAGCAGGAAGAAAGGAGAAACTTACATTTTGCAACAGCATGGGTGGACCTAGAGAAAATTATGCTAAGTGAATTAAGCTAGTCAATGAAAGAAAAATACAATATGATCTCACTTATCTGTGCAATCTGATGGACACATACAACTAACAAACAAGATAGTAACAAAAGCTTAGATACATAGATCAGACTGACAGCTGCGGGAAAGGAGGTTGGGGGACAGGATGAAAGATAATGATGGGATTAACCAAAGAACGTTTATGCACAACCTAAGGACACAGACAACAATATGGTGATTGCGTTGGGGTGGGGAAAGGGAGGGCATGGGTGAGAGAGGGGAAGGAGAGGAAAGTGAGAACAACTGTAATAGCTTAAATAATAAAAATAAATAAAAATTAAAACCTCTTGCATAACTGAAACTATACCCATTAAAAGCAACTCTTCATTTCCCCCTCCCCTATAGTTTCTGGCAATCACCATTCTATTCTCTGCTTCCATGAGTTTGACTTCTTTAGATACCTCATATAAATATTGGGTTGACCAAAAAAGTTTGTTTAGTTTTTTTCCTGAGAAATAAAAGACACATTTTTTCATTTTCACCAAAAACTATTGATTTGGATATTTTGAGTATATAGGCTATTTCCTACATGGTATAATGCTGACTGTTCTCAATTAATGTCTCAATTTGATTGCTACCAACCTCAGCTGACCTACCAATCAGGATGCATCGTCCAGTGAGAAATCTCCAGCGTGAAACTTCGCAAATCACTTTTGACATGTTTGGTCAGCCACAGCACCTTCTCCATACACTACACAAATCTTTGTTTGTGTTTCAGTTTCATTTTTACCTTCCTTGAAATAATAAAGCATAATATGCCAATAA
The DNA here is from genome assembly GCF_987537825.1 of Furipterus horrens. Classification (NCBI taxonomy): domain Eukaryota; kingdom Metazoa; phylum Chordata; class Mammalia; order Chiroptera; family Furipteridae; genus Furipterus; species Furipterus horrens. The sequence goes on from NW_028327179.1 coordinate 50,054,310, forward strand.
TACATATTTTCTTTCATCTTTAGTATTAAAATGGTTACACAAAAATCACCAATTTTGATGTTTTTTTAAATGCACACTGATATGACAGCTATCACAATACAGTCTAACAAAATTGTTTCAAATGAAGTTAAAGACAACTAAGTGCCACTAGAGCCATAGGATCATGCAGCATTTGTCCTTCTGTGACTGGTTTATGGCACTTAGCATAATGTCTTCCATGGTCGCCAATGTTGTCACATGTGGCAGGATTACCTTATTTTTTAAGGCTTAATAATATTCCATTGTATGTATATACCACATCTTCTGTATCCATTCATCCACTGATATCAACATTTAGGTTGTTTATATATCTTGACTATTGTGAATAATGCTGCAATAAACTCTTTGCAATCCTAATTTCAATTATTTTGGAAAAATACCCATAAGTGGGATTGCTGTATGATATGTTAGTTCTATTTTTAATTTTTTGAGGAAACTCTATGTCGTTTTTCACAGTGGCTACACCTTTTTACATTCCCACCCAAAATGCTTAAGGATTTCAATATTTCCACCACTTATATATATATATTTTTAAGATAATAGCTACCCGAACAACTATGAAATTATATTTCATTGTGGTTTTTACTTGCATTTCCTTGATGATTAGTGACATTCAGCATCTTTTCATATACCAATTGGTCATTCATAGATCTTCTTTGGAGAATTATCTATTCGAGAGCCTTGCACATTTTTAATCAGGTTATTTGTTTCTATACTATTGAGTGGTAGGAGTTGCTGTTCAACAGATATAAAATTTCAGTCATGTAAGATGAGTAAGTTCTAAGAATTTTGCTGTACAACATTGTGCTATAGTTAACACTGTATTGTGCACTTAAAAATATGTTGAGAGTAGATCTTATGTTCAGTGTCCTTAATACAATAAATAAGTGAATGAATTTTAAATATAAATAAAAAACAAAACTAGAGACTATTGCTTTTTTGGAACTCCAGGTCCTAAAAGCCACCTCCAGTGTTTCCAAGCCCATTCCTCCTCTTCTTTCCTCACTGACAAAGAATTGCTCAGTTGACCTACATCGTGTCAGAACATGGTGGCAGTGGGACTGCCCGCCTGGACTTTTGATATATGCAAATTAACTATGCAAATTAACCTGGTCCCAGCCTCTCCCATAAGAAATAAAAATGTACTTTGCTCAAAATGTTGAGGGACCTAGCACAATATATTGACTGGCCTGGTGGGGGAAAAGCAGGGATATGCAAATAACCGGCTGAATGTGTTGATGGGTAAACTAACTAACCAAAATGTATGTTTGGAAAGGTGTGGAGATGGCATCTTCGGGCACATAGGCAGGTGATTCCTATGGGTCCTCAGAGTGGACTGGGAGTCTCCTCTCCACCTTCCTTCTCCCTTTTTCCTTTCCCCTTTCGCTTGCTTCTGCCGGCCCTTGAGTTCGATCGAGAGTTTTCCTCTTCCCTCTAACCCCATTCCCCTTTTCCCTCAATAAACCTGGCATAAAATCCTAGATTGTTCTCTGGGTGATATCTTAGAGCAAAGGCAGCCTGACACATAGGACATTTAATGCAATACCAGAATTACTATCCAATATCATAGTTCATACCTCTGCCTAGCCTAGTTTTTTGTTGTTGTTGTTGTTGTTGTTTTAAGAAGAAGAAAAAGAGAAGGCCCTGGTTAGAATAATATTTTCTGAGTATTTGAGGATGCAGAGTTCTGAGTGCCTTGCAAAGATTAACTCATTTATTTATTAAAAACTATATGAATTATTTTTATTTATATTTTATAGATGAGAAAACTGAAGCTTAAAGAAGTTAAATAAGTTTTCTAAGTCACTAGTTCCTGGAGAGATGACCAGTCACTTGTGATCCAGCCCTGTCACTTTGTGGTGGTGCAATCTCGAGCAAGGTTACTTAAATTAATTATGATCATTCTTATATAATATGTAGGTAATGATAAGATCTACTTAATAGACTGTGGAAATGATTAAGTAATAATTCATGTTGTGAGAGTTAAATGTTAAATTGCATGTAAACTGTCTATGAAAGTGTTCAGTAACATTTAAATTTTATTTGCATATTTAAGAATGTATCTCAGTGTCCTTCTGTTTCTACTACACTACACAAAACTCCCCTTTAAATAATTAAGTGAACTGCAGACCACCCAGGCTTAGCATAAAGTCCAGGTCAAAGCTACCAACTGGGGCTTGGTAACACTTGGCTAACCCTACTAACGCCTCTATATATAAAAATAGGATTTGATTAACTCTACCCCCAGATTGGCTGTCCTAAAATTGTCTGTTGTAAGGCTATCTCAAATAACTAGAAACTGCTGATATATATATATCTCCCCAGGTCAAACCAATTTATCAAATATTTTATCAATGTTTAAATAAATAATCCCACCGTCTTCAAGCTTCAACTACCCAACATCTTAAACTAAGAGTGAATCCTCCTCCCTTATTCCCTGTCTTGACCATCAAAGCCAATGTAATGTCTGTGAATTGACCTAGTTGCCCATTTAGTCTATAATAGTGTTTCTCTATGTTTTAATTTATCATTCCTCTAAGACTTTTTAAAGCATTTTCCCCTAATTGTCCCTGTCCCATGAAATTTTATATAAAATGTACTAACATATAACTGAAGCCATGGGTATATCTATTGATATTCTCAGTTGCAAACCATAGAATACAATCGAGCTAATTAAAATAATTTTTAAAGATAGCCAGCAATTTTTCAGGGGAGGGAATACAGATACATAAACTTGGATAGTGCACAACAAGGAGTGATGTCCACCACACCACTGGACTGGTGCAATATAAAAATGACAGCTGTGACCACCCACTCCTTGACATCAACTACATTTGGAGTGAAATCACAAACCTCCACCTCAGATATTCCAAATAAATATAATAAGTTTCCAATACTTCACTTGATTGAATATGGATTTCCCCATGGTCAGTCCCACCTCATATTTCACTCTTCTATATCCGAGTCTCATAAGGGTGACTCTCATAGGTGGAAACTAAGTTACATGCCTTCATCCTAGAAAGGAAGTATGAAAATTCTATTTTGGGATGGTGGTCCTCATAATGTGGAAAACTATATTAAAAGTGTTTGGCAATCATAGATGGTTTATGTCTACTACAGAGGGCAAGTTTAAAATTTATAAAGTTCTGGATTTCTTGATCCAAAAATAGCCATGGATTTTAGGACTATTTCCATGAATCTATATATTGAGTTCCTTATCCCTTATCTTGAATGGGTTGTTCTGCCACAGAAAACTATTGCTTATAGCAGTCAGTATACGTGATGGACAAGAGCAAAACTCCCCGTATCCTTCCTAGGCAGCATAACAGATTTCTGAAAAGCCACATCAGGACAGAAAATGGGCCTCTGCTTTCTGACTTCAAATGGCATACATCTGGAATAAATGACAGAGATCCTTTAAACAATAAGTGTTCCTGCTAAAGAAGGAACATCAATGAGTTAGCATAATATTTATTGTCTCAATTAAAGAACACTATGTAGTCCTGTAGTAATTATTAGCCATCCTGGCCAATCAATAATCAAGTCCTTTTGATATTACCTCAAAATATTTTAGCTGTGCCCTCTGTAGCTTACCCCTTCCACTAGGGCCTTACTTCAGACTTTCATTTTCTCTTTCTTTTTAAGGTTTTATAAGGTCTTTTTTTTTATTATTGATTATGCTGTTACAGTTGTCCCAATTTCTTTCCCCCTACTCAACTCCTCCCTCCAGTTGTCCTCCCCTTAGTCTATGCCCATTAGTTGTGCATATAGTTCTTCTCAACCTCTTCCTGTCTATTCCACTCCCTCCTACTATGCTTCTTAATTCCTGCATCATCTCCCTCTCTTTTCCTCCTTCCCCCTCCCTGCTGATCTTCCCCCAATATTTTCCCTGTACCTATAATTCTTTTTCCCCTCTGGATGCCTGCTTAGTTTGCCTTTGTTTCAATTCCCTAGCTTCTGCTGTTGGTTGTTGTGATACAGTTTTCATTTTAATGTTCATAGTTTTGATCCTCCTTCTTCTAAACAAGTCCCTTTACCATCTTAGATAACAGTGGTTTGGATCTAACAAACTCCTTCAGTTTTACTTTGTCCTGAGAACACTTTCTCTGCCCTTCTATCCTGAATAACAGTTTCACTGAATGGACTAATCGTGGTTATAGGTTTTTGATTTTCATTACTTTGAATATTTCTCGCCAGTCCCCTCTTGCCTGTAAAGTCTCCTTTGAGAAATCCACTGATAGTCTAATTGGGACCCCTTTGTACATAATTCTTCTTTTCTCTCTTGCTGTTTCTAAAAGTCTCTCTTTATCTTTAATTGTTGACATTTTGATGATAATGTGTCTTGTTGTGGTCCTCCCTGGGTCCAGCCTATCTGGAACTCTCTGTGCTTCCTGGACCTGTAAATTCATTTCCTTCCCCAGGTTATGGAAGTTCTGTTTCAATATTTTTTCACATAATTTTCCAATTTGTAGTTCTTCTTCTTCACCCTCTGGCAGTCCTATAATTCGAATGTTCATTCACTTATAGCTGTCCCAGAGGTTTCTGAGCCTCTCCTCATATTTCTCACTTTTTGTTTCCTCTTTCTGCACTGGTTGACTGTTTGTTCCCTCCCTTTGTTCTGATTTGTTGATTTGATCCATGGCTTTCCCTTCCTCACTACTTGTATGTATTTTTGTTCATTTCAGCAGGACTAGCCTTCATTCCTTCCTTGTCTTTTTTTTTTTAATGTGTTTTATTGACTACAGTGTTACATTTGTTCCAATTTCCCATCCCTCTGCTCCCCTCCACCCAGTGGCCCTCCTCCCTCCCCTTGTCCCCCCCTTTTAGTCCATTTCCATTGGTTGTACATATAGTTCTCCTCAACCTCTCTCTGTCTATTCCATTCCCTCCTACGATGTTTAATTCCTATACCATCTCCCTCCCTCTTTCCCTTCCCCTTCCCTGCTGACCTCCCCCCCAATGTGCTCCCAATATCTATAGTTCTCCTTCCACTCTCATTGCCTATTTAGTTTGCCTTTGTTTCAATTCCCTAGCTTCTGTTGTTGTTTCTTGTGATGCAGTTTTCATTTTAGTGTTCATAGTTTTGATCCTCCTTCTTCTATACCAGTCCTTTTAACATCTCATATAACAGTGGTTTGGATCTAATGAACTCTTTCAGTTTTATTTTGTCCTGGAAACACTTTCTCTGCCCTTCTATTCTGAATGACAGCTTCGCTGGATAAAGTATTCGTGGTTGTAGGTTTTGGATTTTCATTGCTTTGAATATTTCTTGCCAGTCCCTTCTTGCCTGCAGGGTCTCCCTTGAGAAGTCAGCTGATAGTCTAATTGGGACCCCTTTGTACATGATTCTTTTCTTCTTTCTTGCTCCTTTTAAGATTCTCTCTTTATCTTTAACTTTTGACATTTTGATTATAATGTGTCTTGGAGTGGTTCTCCCTGGGTCCAGTTGTTTTGGAACTCTCTGTGCTTCCTGGACCTGTAAGTCTATTTCCTTCCCCAAGTTTGGGAAGTCCTGCTTTATTATATTTTCACTTAATTTTTCAATTTCTAGTTCTTTTTCTTCGCCCTCTGGCAAACCAATGATTCTTATGTTGGGCCTTTTATAGCTGTCCCAGAGGTTTCTGATCCTCTCATCCTTGCTTCCCGTTTCCTCTCTCTGCACTGGTTGACTGTTAGTTCCTTCTCTATGTCCTGGTTTGTTGATTTGAACTTTGGATTTTATTTTCTCACCATCTGTCTCGTATGAGGTTTTGTTCCTTTCAGTATAAGTGTTTTTCAATTCTTTCTCATCTTTTTACAGATCTTTTGTTAATTCTGTAAGCCACCTGATAACAATGGCCCTGAACTGAGCCTCTGACAGGTTTCTTATTTGTTCATCTGTCAGGTTCTTCATCTGTTGCCTGGTGAGCTGCGCCACCGGGATTTCTATAGTTGTCTGCCTCATTTTGACAGATGCGTTTTGCTTTCTTGGGCCGGCTATAGGGGGCTGTGCCTGTGTACTCGTCAGGACCCAGCGACCGGCGATCCGCAACCTTTTTCGCCGCACTGTGGCCCTTTGTCGTCACAACCCAGCGACCGGTGGTGGTCCAGCAACCTTTCTCGCCGCCCTGTGGCACTTCGTCGTCACTGCCCAGCAACCAGTGGCTACCCGCAACCTATTTCACAACGCTGTGGCGCCTTGTGTGGGGGCGGGGGTCCAAGATGGATTCCCGCAGTTATTCTGCTAGGAGACTGGGATCCATCCTCCCGCCCTCTGAGCCTCACTGTTCGGGCGATGTGGTGGCTGCTTTTCTGAGCGTTGGGGTTGCAAGCTGCCGGGGTTAGACTGCAGCTGAGACTGCTCTCACTGCCGCTGTCCCTGGTGCTACGGCAAACAGCCCCACCCCCTTTCGCTCTTACCTGCCCAAAGGGCGCCGCTGGTTTATAACTTTGTACGTTGGGCTTCCATGTAGTTTTATTTTCTGTAATTTCTAGTTATCTTTTGTTTTGAAGTAGTTGTATTCCTCTCTAGTTGTAGAGGGAGACCGAGCGTGTCCGCCTAAGCCTCCATCTTGGCCGGAAGTCTTCCTTCCTTGTCTTGATTCAGCCCCGCTGTTAGGTCTGTAAGCTGCCTTATGACTATAGTTCTAAACTGAGCCTCAAAGAGACTTGCTATTTGTTCATTGATCAAGTCTTATTTGTTTTTTTGTTAGCTGTGTGATTGGTATTTCAATCATTAATTCGGCCATTCTGACCATTTTGTTTATCTTTCCTTCTTGGGCAGGGCTGTCACACCTCCTATGCTGTATTGGGTGGAGCCCCCTGTGCTCATCACAAGCTGGCAATCTTTCTCACCACACTGTGGCTCTTTGCGTGGGGGCAGGGGTCCAAGATGGATTCCCGCTGTTACTCTCTGCTGAGGAACAGGGAGCCACCTCCCAATGGGGTCTGCCTTCCCTGGCGTTGGAATCACGAGTCGACGGATCTGTTGTGCAGCCAGGGCCAGCGCCAGCTCCCAGGCGCTTCTCTCCTCCCCTCAAATACAGGTGCCTGCTTAAAGGGTCCCGCTGTTTACTGCTGTGGCTGCTGCCTCCAGGACAGTTCAATCTTTCTCAGCCACAAGTTCACACTTCCTACCCATCCCGATGAGCACCACTTGTTTATGACTTCATATGTTGGACTTCCATGTAGCTTTATTTTCTAGAACTTATTATTTTTGGTTTTGCAGTAGTTGTAATCCTTTTTAGTTGTAGAGGAAGACAGAGCATGTCTGTCTATGCCTCCATCTTGGCCAGAAGTCACCTCATTTTCTCTTTTTTGACCAGTGCTAACAATTCCCTAATTGGTTCCTTTGAGTTAAATTTTGCCTCCTCAAATTAATTTTCAAAATAGCTATGTTTCTAAAATTATCTGATTTTGTTCTTCCACTGATTTAAATCCTTCAGTGACAACCCATACTTACAGAAGTAGCCCTGAGTTCCTCAACATGACATTCTTCACTTTATCCTATCTCTCTGGGATCATTTACCATGACCATTAATCAAAATTTGTACTCCATTGTTACCAAACTGTATCTAGTTGCATATATACATCTGTGGTTTTCATCTTGTTTTCTCTGCCTAGTCCAGGGGTCAGAAAACTATGGCCCTTGGGTCAAATCTGAACCATGGCCAATTTTTTGTACAATCATTAAAAAGTTGTAAAACAAAAAAAATAATAATATGCAATAGAAATTTACTCTTATGATCTGAAGAGCCTAAAATATTTAAGAAAACATCAGCAAGATGAAAAGGAAACCAACCATATGGGAAAACATATTTGCCAATGACATCACAGACAGGGGACTGATTTCCAAAATATATAAAGAGCTGATATGACTCAACATCAAGAAAACAAACAACCCAATTAAAAAATGGGCAAAGGACCTGAACAAACACTTCTCTGAAGAATACATACAGAAGGTCCATAGACACATGAAAAAATGCTCAACATCATTAGCCATCAGAGAGATGCAAATAAAAACCACAATGAGATACCATTTTACACCAGTCAGAATGGCCATCATCAACAAATCAACAAACAACAAGTGCTGGCGAGGATGTGGAGAAATGGGAACCCTACTGCACTGTTGGTGGGAATGCAGATTGGTGCAGCTACTATGGAAAACGTTATGGAATTACCTTAAAAGATTAAAAATGGAACTGCCTTTTGAACCAGCGACTCCACTACTAGGATTATACTTGAAGAATCTTAAAACACCAATTCAAAAGAACTTATGCACCCCTATGTTCATTGCAGCACTGTTTACAATAGCTAAGTGCTGGAAACAACCTAAGTGCCCATCTGTAGATGAGTGGATCAAAAATCTGTGGTACATTTACACAATGGAATACTATGTAGCAGAAAGAAAGAAGGAACTCCTGCCATTTGCAACAACATGGATGGAACTAGAAAGAATTTTGTTTAGTGAAATAAGCCAGGCAAAGAAAGAAAAATACCATATGATCTCACCTAATACAGGAAACTAAAGAACAACACAAACAAAAGAACTAAATAGAACAAAGAGCAGAATAGCAGTCAATAGGGGGGAGAGGGGAGGGAGAGAAGGTGGATAAGAAAGGTAAGGGTTTAGTCAAAGAACGTATATAAATGACTCATGGACATGGACAACAGGGAGGGATATGATTGCGGGAGAGGGGGTGGGTTGGGTGGGGGAGAGAAATTGGGAGAAAAGGGGACAACTGTAATTGAAAAGCCAAAAATAAAAAAAATAAAAATAAATAAATAAATAAATATATATATTTATCTGGCCAGTTACAGAAAAAGTTTGCTGACCACTGGCCTAAAGTGCTCTTTATTCCTCTGGCTTAGCTAAACCATTACTTATCACTTACTATACATATGAGGTCATAAGCCATCCCCTTCATGATTTTTTCTGTACAACTCCTTACTGTATCCAAGGTTAATGTTAGGAACATCTCCATGCTCTAAATATCTAGAGAATAGTTCTGTTGTTGAACCTACTCAGTGCACTAAAGAGTTAATTTGCCTTCCCCATTAGACAGTTACTTATGTGTAATGAACTTTTTCATCCACAAAAAAATCTATAATAGGCATATAATAAGTGTTTGGCATTACAACTTACATCGAATGGTATCAAAGTAATTTAAATTATAGGAGCTCTCCGTGTTACTTAAGAGACTCTGCTCCTTCTTTCTATGGGATGCACAGAACCTTATGTTCTGTTCCTCAATTACCTTCACTCACCATCCTCTGTCATGACTTCATGACTTTTTCTGCTAGTTTATAGTCAACTTCCCATAGAATCCTGACTCTTTTCAAACTCTATTCTGCTCCAATTAACTGTAGATATCTTTTGGCCAAGGCACTTGTTGCTTATCAAATAGCTATATGCTCCCACACTTTCTATCTTCTTTGCAGTTCAAGAGAACCATGTGAATAATTTTGATCAATAGATTATGAACAGAAATAAAGTACAATATTTCCTAGTTGAAGCACAGAATAAAGGATGTGAGTCCTCTAGATTTCTTTATCCCCTTGCCTTGATGGCAATGGAAGCCACACACAAAGACAGCATAGCTATAATATGGAATTATCTTAGATTGCTGAGTCCCTGCATAGAGGAAAACTTCCCTGAAGAGTCTTTGACTCATATAAGACTGTTAGTTAATTTGAAACTTAGGGGTTAATTTGTTACGACAACAAAACTAAATTTTCCTGATTAATCTGTCCTTTTAATATAACCTTTATCATAGTTTACTTCTATTTTCTTTGCTAGATTAAGTGTCTTGAGAGAAGTGATTTGATCTTGACTTTGCACCCCCCCCACTCAGTAACTATTTCTTAAATGAATGTACATACTTCAAAGTCTGCTGTCTTCTTTTTCATGTTACCTACTTTCAAAAGGAACAACAATCTGTCTATTTTACAGCAGTTAAAAAAATTGTGATAAGTGTAGACCGTACAGTAGCAGTCAAGAGCAAAGACTCAAGAGCCAAACTGTCTGGTGAACATCCCAGTGCTGACATACACCAGCTATGTGCTTGGCAAATTATACATAAACCCTTTGTGCCTCAGTTTCTTCATATGTGAAATGTGGAAAACAGTAGTACCTTTTGCATTGGGTTACACGTAGAGTGTTCTGAACAATGCCTAGCACATAATAAATACTATATAAATGTTGACTGTTACTACAGCATTAAAACTTCTTTTTAGGAACCCTACATTTCTATCTATGTCCCTAATGACTTTCAAAATCAACAATATTGTTTTCTGGTAAAGGTACTTCATTCAATAACTCCTATCTTTGTTTTCTTATGTAATTAGTTAATAAAGTAAAGAATATTTAGTGAAAAAATACAGTTTAAACATGTATAATATTACAATAATTGCAAGTACTTTATCTATTTTCATCATGGTAGCATGGTAGCAGTTTATGAACCATAAGAAAGCAATGACACTTAATGAATGAATTTTGATGATGAAACAGATTTCATCATGTTTTTAGTTCATCTGATTCCAAACCAGATAAGTACCAATTAACTTTTGCAGAAAAATTATAGGGAAAATTGTTTTCAAATATGATGAATACTACTTTCATTTAAATTTTATTAAAATTCACACTTAACTGAGGCAATAATTTGAATATAAGATCAGAAAAATGAATGTTTTATATTCCTTGAGGCTAAATGATTACACAGCAGTCTTAGAAATTCTTAAATTCTCAGTCAAGATGGCAGCATAGGTAAACAAAGCTTCCTTCCTCCTGCAACCACATCAAAATTACACTTAAGCTACGGAACAACCATTATTCAGAACAACCTGATCTCTAGCTGAACAGAGTCCCACAATGAAATATATAAAGAAGAAGCCACATAGAACTGGTAAAAGGGACAGACAGAGTTGCAGAACAAGCTGGTCCCACACTCACATGTGGCTGATAAAAATTGGGAGGATTATTTTGGCTGCAGAGGTTCCCCACTACCACCAACACTGAGGAGTAAAGGGTCTCAGTCCCCTACCAGGCCACCAAGTTCAAGGTTCCAGTGCCAGGAGGAGAAGTCTCCATTACTTCTAGCCGTAAAAAACCTGTAGAGATTGTGTCAAAGTGAAACAGAGGGGTTTTAGAGTCCCAGGCAGTTCCTCTTAAAAGGACCCAAGCATGGACTTACTTGGATTCACTCACACTGAGCTCCAGCACTGGGGCAGCAGCTTGAAAGGCACCAGAGACATATGGAGAGCAATTGAATTTTCTGGCATTAGGGGAAGAGCAGGAGGGTCAATTTTCTCCCGGACAAAAGTAGTAGCAGAGGCCATTGTTCCTTTGATGAGGCCTCACCTCTCAGAGCCAGCAGGTAGGTGCCACATTTGAGTCTCCATCAACATGGTTATCACTGTTTGACTCATGCTGATGATTCCCTGAGACCACACCCGACCCAACTTGCTGGTCCACCCAAGCTGTTTCCAGTGGCTTTTTCATATGAATGGTCTGCCTTGATTCATGCCTCAGACTTATTTATAATCTGTCAAACAAGCAGCATCTGGCCGCAGTGTTCCCTGTACCTCTCATTAAGTGGCCCCAGGCCTGGCATTAACCAGCACTAACCAGCACTAGTCTCAGTTCACAGTTTAGCCTCTCCTGAGTTTCTCCAAGTCCAATACAAGTTTTTAGCTCATTCTGGGTGACCCTGGACAGGACATAGGTGGTGGCAGACCTTAGCCTGCAACTCCTGGGAGGCTCCAGAGCTAGTATATCCAGTGGACTGCTTCAGACCACACCGAAGAACCACCCAACCACCTTCACTAGCAACATAGTCAAGGGGCAGACTCAGTAGGCAGCAGAGGCCATTTGAAGTAAGTCCTGCTCTGCAGGGAGGGCCCCTGCACAGCTGATCCTCCCCAGTAGTCACAACCAGTCCTTACAGCTGATCATCCTGGGGGTAAATCCCTCCCACTGATGTGGCAACAGCAATCAACATTCAACTACAAGTGTAGGATGCACACAGCCATAGGGTGGGAGGTACCTGGTGTGTTCAGCTTGGGTGATTGGGGAGGCTGTGCCTCTGGACCCTACAAACACCTATTACATTAGGCCAATCTATCAGGCCCAAAACCTATAGCAGTTCTACTTAATACATGGAAACATGTATGGAGGAGACAAAGAAACATGTACTAAATGAAAAAACAGAATAAACTCCAGAAAAAGAACTAAACAAAATGTAGAAAAGCAATCTACTAGATGCAGAGTTCAGGACACTGGTTATAAGGATGATCAATGAACTTAGGGTAAGAGTAGATGAACTTAGTGAGAATTTCAACAGCATAAAAAAGGACATGGAAACCATAAAAAAGAACCAGTTGAGATGAAAATACACTAACTGAAATGAAGAATAATTTATAGGGAATCAACAGTGAAATAAATGAAGCTGAGAAACAAATAATTAATTTGGAAAATAAGGAAGGAAAAAACACCCAATCATAACAGCAAAAAGAAAAAGTAATCCAAAAAATCTAAAAAAGTGAGGATAGTGAAAGGACTCTCTGGGACAATATCAGGTGTACCAATATTTGCATCACGGGGATGCTGGAAGAGAAGAGCAATAAATGGAAAATCAATTTGTAAAATAACCTGGTGAAGAAAATAGACATACCAGTACAGAAGCACAGAGAGTCCCAAACAAGATGGACCCAGAGAGGACCACACCAAGACACATCATAATTAGAATGCCAAAGGTTAAATACAGAGAGAGAATCTTAAAGGAAGCAAGAGATAGTTAGTTACCTATAAGAAAGCTCCCATAAAACTGTCAGCTGATTTCTCAACAGAAAATTTGCAGGTCAGAAGGGACCAGCAAGAAATATTCAAAGTGATGAAAAGCAAGGACCTACAATGAAGATTACTCTGCCCAGCAAAGCTAACATTTAGATTCGAAGAACATATAAAGTGTTTCTCAGACAACAAAAAGTTAAAGGAGTTCATCACCACAAAACCAACATAACATGAAGTGTTAAATGGTCTTCTCTAAGGAGAAGGAAAAAAACCAAAAACGTGAACAATAAAATGGCAATAAATATGTATCTATCAACAACTGAATGTTAAAACAAAATAAACAAGCAGAAGAGAAACAGGTTCATAGATACATAGAACATTTTGATGGTTGCCAGATGGCAGGAAGGTTGGGAGGAGGGTGAAAGAGGTGAAGAGATGAAGAAGTAAGTTGATTGTTACAGTATTGTCATGGGGATGTAAAGTACAGAATAGGGAATATAATCAGTAATATCCTAATTGCTCTGTATCTTGTCAGATGGGTATGAGATGTACTGAGATGATCACTTAATAAGTTAAATATTGTTTAATCACTGTGTTATACACCTGAAACTATAATATAATATTGTATATCAACTGGAACTGAAAAATTAAAAGTGATTAAATAAAGTAGGTTAAGACAAGAAAATAGGCAAAATACACTATTTTTAAATTGTTATAATCTATTAATTTTAAGCAGAGCATACTGATTTGATTAAAAATGATATTGAAATTATTTGAATACACACGCACTTAAATGATCACAAAAAAAAGACTTCTTAATAAAGCAAGTTACTTGTTAAAGGTAAATTTAATTTTGTCTCTCCCCTGTAGTTTTAATTTCTTTATATTAAATCACGGCTATTTGAACCCTTCAATATTTCTTTTTTATTCAAATTCTATCATTCCAAGCATCAACCTGAGTATTTATATTCTTATTTTATAACTTCTTTTAGACTTTACATATAATACATTATACTTAATGTGAACTTGTAAGTATATATTAGTTTTTATATTATTGGTAAAATTTACATCATTTCCAGTATGTGTTACTTGAGGAAAACAAGTTTAATTTCAGTTCCTAAGTGAAAAGGCAATCATCTAAACATTTAAAAAAATAATTTATATACCTCTATTTATCATTGGAAAGAAAATATTAGAACTCTTATACTTTAATGTCAAATTTATATGTTCTATAATGTATTGCAATACAAAAATATGTAAGTATAGGAGTATGTGTACATTTATAAATTAAAATGAAATATATAAACATATAATTATACACATATGCTTAAAATTTTATTGATAGAGAAATACAATTTTTAAGAAAGTTTTGCTACATTTGGTTTAGAGACTTTCACCAGGTCAAGGAGGGATTAAGACATTTGGTATGAGAAATCATCTCCCCTGTGACTTTCTAAGATGAGGAAATTGTCCAATTCTTATCTTCCAATGGTGACTAAGAAGATACCTATAGCAATGGGAAAAAGAACAGAAAAGGCTTGATGGAGTCCATTGCTGTATTCTTCAAGGGAAGGAAGGGAAGCATGTCAGGAGGAGCACAGCAGAAGCTTGAAATCAGCAGAGTGTGTTTTTGGTTGGTCCTCTATGAAATTATGATCTATCCTCAGGATGCCAGATTTCTAACAAGGGCTAAAAATGCCTTGAGGGTTAAATACAGTGGAAGGTTTCCGCAAAGATATTGATAAAGCAAAGCAAATTACTCTAAGTACCATACAAGAAGTATACATTATTTTGCAAGCCCATAGAGATAGCAAATATATCTACTTGGGAGAGGGAACCAAACAATTACAGCTGCATTTGAGACTGGTTTCAAAGGGGAGTAAAATTCCTTTGGGGGTTGGTTGCAAAAGGAACAGCATGCTCTAAGTGGAAAATTTCTGATCACACTGAGAGAATTATTGAGAAGTGAGCATCTAGAATACAATGGCATGCATGGCAGGCACATGGGAGAAAAGGGCTGGAAAGGCAATTGAGGCTCCAATGGAAGGCCCTTGAATGGTTCACTTAATTCATACTGCTGCAGGCACAATAGGGAGTGATCACTAGAACTTTGTATAAACAGAAGGAAATATTAACGTGGTAATGGTGTCTAAAATTAATGGACGCAAACCAAAGAGCGACAAGGATGCTGGAAAATTGCTGCAACAGACCAGGCAAAGCATGAGAAGGGTTGGAATTCTAGTGTTAGGAGAAGTGTTTTTTTATTTGAATTAATTGCTTTATGCCTCATATTAATATTCTAGCATGGCTGTAACAAAGTATCATAAACTGGGTGACTTAAAACAACAGGAATTATTGTCTCACAGATCTGGAGGCTAGATGTTCAAAATCAAATCAAGGTGTCGTCAGCAGGTTGATTTCTACTGAGGGCTGTGAGGGAGATCTGTTCCACATCTCGCTCTGAGCTTCTGCTGGCTCTAGGTTTTCCTTAGTTTATCATTGTAGCCCTCCATCTTCAAATGGCATTCTTCCTGCATCTCTGTGTCTTCGTGTGGCTGTCTTCTTATTAAGACCACTAGTCATATTGAATTAGGAGCCCACCCTACTATGACGTCACCTACACTTAATTAATTATATATGCAGTGACTCTATTTCCAAATAAGGCCACCTTCTCAGGTACTGGAGGTTAAAACTTCAATATATCTTTTGGAGAGACACAATTCAACCAATAATATGCCTCAACAGAACAAAGAGAAATATGAGGACCTTCAGCCTTCTCACTTGCAGAAGTGTTGGCCATCATGAAATTTTGCATGGAGTTCTGTGTCTTTGAAAGGCAGAAAGGTTATGCTTTGTTAATATTCTATCAAATAAGAATAACACATTTTCTAAATATTGATTGATTTTACAATTCAAAGTTGCTTAAAATACAAAATACAAAATCATGAGGTAGTTGGAAGAATGAGCAGCAGGAGGGGATAAATAATTTACATAAAAAATAAATATGTTGACAAAAACTTCTAGAAAAATTTCTAGCTTTCAATTGGAAATTGCAGGCAGGAGTCCACATGACTTTTTGAAATTAATATGCATCTTTAAAGAGAGGGAACCCATTGTCACCCACACTTATTTTAATATTGAAAATCACTGGCAAATGTAAACTCTAAAAGAACATATAAACAGTGACAGTATAGTGATCATTAAATTTGTCATTAAAGACCTTCAAATAGGAAAAAGTCAATGTACCAAACAAAAGTTATTAGTAAAAACTATCCTAGTTGATTTGCCAGCTCAATTAACCATCCCCTCCCTGTCCAACATATGTTATCAATAAAAGCCAGGCAGAGTTGAGGTTTACATTATAATAATGTGGTTCCTTAAAAAGATGTCACAAGAGGTGGCATCAAGATCTCTTTCCAAAGACTTACTGAATGATTAGGAAATACCGCTAATTAACTATCATTAGGTGTAGATTTTACAATTTTTTAATGAAATAAGAAGCACTCCATAAAAGACTGATTGCATTTCCTGAAAGAGTATACAATTGCAAAAAGCCCACCCATACTATCCAGTTTTTTTTTTTCTTTTTTCTGGACCCGCCTCTGCCCCCTTTCCAGTTTTTAGAGGAAATAAATCTGGCCTATTTCAAGCAGATTGTTCTTTCCTTCCATCCAATATACAGGGGTATAATTTAGTCTCACCTGGGTGAAACTAAACAAAATTCCAATTACAAGGAACAGGATTTGCACACGTAAGGGTCTGCCCAGATTGCTACAAATTCACCTTCTAATTTGCAGTATTGCCTCCAGATGCTAAGGATCTGCCGCATATGGTGAGTGCCTGGAAGCCTGCACCCAGTGCACTGGGTGGGAGGTACTAGAGCTCACAGTCAGGGAAGCTGAGCAGATGATTTACAGCTGATGTCTAAGAGCTCCGTAGAGAACTGCTAAGCACTGTACTAAATGCCACCAATCAGGCAAATCCAGGCATGGTTAACAGCCTTGGCATTAACAACAGAAATAAAAGATGCTAATCAGTTGTTCTAGCTCCAGGAAAACAAGTCATCAGGGAAGAAGGGGGCGGGGGGAGGAATCCACATCTTTAAGGCTTTGCAGAGGTTTTTGGTTAAATCTCTACATTTATCTCTATGGCTTCACTGATATTACTGTCCCACTTACAACATTGTAATGTTTTATACCACTATGCTCTTTAACAATCTCTAGAAATCTTCAATTCCCTTCTATGCTACCAGGAGTTAACTATAGCATTTAAACATATACATCATGTCTACTTTGTTTTCAGATATTTTCTGTAGGATGCAATTAAGTACAACAGGACTGGTAGTTGGCAGGCTAGATTCAAATCCTGCTGCCACCATTAAACAGCTATGTTGCCTTGGGCAACTTTAATTCTCTAGGGCCCCATTTCCTCACCTATAAAATGGGACTATAACAATACCTAATTTTTAGAATTGATGGAAGAATTAAATGAGCTAATATAAGCAAAACTCTTAGAATAGTACCTGGCACATGGTTAGTGTTCAATAAATGTTAACTACTGTAATTCAATATAACATCTGTTGACCTTTCACATAATTGCATTCTTAATAAATATAACATTTTAAAATTAGAGAAATCATACCAAACACTTTGACAGCTTGTAATGAAGGCTAGGAATTAGAAATACTCAGAAATAAGATATTTTTCAGGGAGGTGTTAAATGGTTGCTTTGAGGATTGTTTATTTTGGGGGTTTTAAGTATATAGTTATAAATCCTAAAAATGATGACAAAAGCATAGTAACCAATTACACTTAGGTTATTCACAAGAGACTTTCTTTTCCTATCTGCACCAACAGTGTCATTAGTGTATCCCTTACTATACATCCTATTTCATCACCCTGTTTACCCATTGCTTTAATAAACAAAACACAATGATACTCCAACAATGTCTCAATGGTGCTCCAAAAGCTTTTATTCTTTGCTATAGAATATGTTGATGATATAATGAAAATTTTAATTGCTAATTAATCAATTCAACTGGCCTGAGACATGAATACTAGTCCTATAGGGGGAAAAAATCCCTGTGCATTTTGTCACCTATAATAAAGATGTGAGCCCAGGCTCACCTAAGGATGCAGAAAATAGAAGAGTGGAGGTAAAAGACCTCAATTTATATTTTCAAGTCTTAACTGTGGGCCAGTCACTGGAGAATGTAGCAATTATTTGATCCTTTTACCTTTAAAACTGGAGGGGTAAAAAAAAAAATTCAGGTAAATGGGTTAAAAGAAGCAGAGAATATCATAGAAATTATCAGATTATCTTTAATAAAAAAATAATGCATGTTTCGTGCACTTTTTGAATGTGTGGGTAACTCTAACATAAATACTACTCAAAACAAATGGCCACTTCAATTTCACAGTGATAGTGCTCTGCACAGCTGGTATTTTCAAAGGTTTCATATTTAATATTATAAGTACTAGATTAAGGCAACCCTGGCTGGTTTGGCTCAGTGGATTGAGCATCGGCCTGCGAGCTAAGTGTCGCTGGTTCGATCTTCCAGTCAGGGCACATCAGAGAAGGAAAACTCTGACTCCAAAAAACCTCCGCTGCCTTGCGGCATACCTCTTCAGGGGAAAGGCTAAGGGAGTAAACCCCGACAGAAAATCTGGAGCCGGAGTCCCTAAGGCGGTTTGACGTTGTAGTCAACACCGGCAACTCCTGCGGCGCACCTGAAGCCAAGCTGTATTGACTCCGTCTTTCCCTTGGATCCTTCAGCTGCGAAGAGAGGGGGGGTCTGCTGCATGGGCAACAGCAGACCCTCCATATCACCCTGCCCAGGCTCTGTAGCTTCAGCTTCACTGGAGAGGACACTCCAGCGTCATCGCAAGATGTCGATTCAACACAGGAGGAGACAGATACCGTGTCACTCCCGAGTCGGACTGCACAGCCATTCTCGGCGGTGCAGATAGACTCTTAAGAAGCTACACCATCGTCTCTCGAGACGGACGGCTGCCGATACGATACTAGATTAAGGCAGACCACCTCTAATGCCCCAGCTTAGTGGAAACTCCCTGTCCAGCAGAGGTTTCAGGATCACGAATGAGAGAATAAATTTACCCAGGACACTGTATTTTGTCTGAAGGGATGAGTGGTGGCAAATCCCCCTAGTGGAGTAGAGCGCAGAACTTTTATTGAGAAAGGTATGTATGAGAGATACAAGGTCAAAATTCATAAATCATCAGTTAGCTTTTAGACACTTGGGTTACAGTTGACAGTTACTGATTACAGATATCAATATAAAGAACACAGTGACCAGTCTGTGTCCGGGTCTATTAAAAATCTTGACACCACACTGGCATTAGGTACAAGGCTTCATACATTTTTAGCCACACGCTGTTTATAGTTAACTAAGAGATAAGAAAAGCAGAGCAAGCTCTAAAGCATAACATGCATTCTTTAAATCCAACTCCCATGGAAACCTTTTGAGTGGCCTTAGAGTCATGTCTACCTCTACCTTCCCAGTGTTCTGGTTGAGTCTGACAAGGCTCTGAGAAGCCTTGCT
The DNA here is from genome assembly GCF_987537825.1 of Furipterus horrens. Taxonomy (NCBI): domain Eukaryota; kingdom Metazoa; phylum Chordata; class Mammalia; order Chiroptera; family Furipteridae; genus Furipterus; species Furipterus horrens. The sequence continues at coordinate 50,073,680 of NW_028327179.1, forward strand.
CATGGCTTTGAGCTACAGTTCTTGAAACCACATAGGATGGTCCCCTGCACTAGATTAAGTACAATGTAAGTGTAATATTAATTGAATTTTTACAGGGTTGGCCAAAAAGTCTGTTGGGTTTTTTCTGTAAGATGGCTCTAGTAGTGCATAGTTTTTAACTTTATTCAAAGCAATTTTGTTAGACTGTATTGTGACAGCTGTCATAGCAGTGTACATTTAAAGATATACCAAAATTGGATACCTTTAAAAAATAAAAATAAATAAAAATACATCAAAATTGGTGAATTTTTGTGTAACTTTTAATATTGAAGATGGAAGAAAATACGCAACATTTTTAGCATATTATGCTTTATTATTTCAAGAAAGGTAAAAATACAAGTGAAACACAAAAAAGATTTGTGCAGTGTATGGAGAAGGTGCTGTGACTGATCGAATGTGTCAAAAGACATTTGCAAAGTTTCATGCTGAAGATTTCTTGCTAGACAATGCTCCATGGTCTGGTAGGCCAGTTGAAGTTGATAGCAATCAAATTGAGACATTGAGAGCAATCAACGTTATACCATGTGGGAGGGAGCCTACATTCTCAAAATATTCAAGTCAATAATGTTATTGGTGAAAATGAAAAATGTATCTTTTATTTTATGGAAAAAAAATGCCATACGGACTTTTTGGCTGACCCAATAACAACATGGCACAGAGTGTATTCAATTTCATGTGATTCCCTGGTGAAATAACAATGGCTCTAGTATTTTTTCTCACAAAACCAGACTTCAAAGCTTGATTATGTTTTTGTGACAAATCTTTAGCAACTTTCAAAAAATATGAACAAATGGAGCACAGGGGATTCATAATTTGTTTGACTTCCCATCAGCTCACTGAGAAAAGATTACATAGGAAAGAGAAGATACCCAATGTAAGACATTGAGACTACTTGAATTTTCTTTCAAATGTGCACAATGGTAGCAATTAACATTCTTCAAATCTCCAAAAACACAAGGTCAAAGCAATGTCAGTAATCCAGTGAGCTACATCCTATAAAGACATTAGTACAATTTCTTGTTTTATTGGCTTTAAACATGCAAGCCAAACCACGATAAACTGAATGGGGCATATTTTGTTCTTTATATCGTAAGTATAAGTAGAAATTTTTAATATTGTCCCAAATGCCTCTATCAATAGCAGAAGGTAATGAATGATGAAAGACTAAAAAACAAACACACACAAAAAAACCCTCAATTCTGAAATAACTTTATTGTCAACCCTCAAAACACTTAATATTCCCAATATTATAAAATCTGTGAGGCAAATGCATTAACACATCTTTACTATATTCCCTAAGGGATAAAATTTTAAGTTTTTATTTCAATTATAATGTGTAGCAAGCCAATTGTATGGCGTAAGTTGGTGAATGGGATCACACTGCTTCATGGGTCTTTTGGTAGTGCTGAGCACTGAATGTTAGATGCAGAAAAACATATAATGAGGAAGAACTTGTTGAAGGATTCTCTCAAGTAAGAATGAAGTCTCATTAGCCTAGAAATAATAATAACAGTAAGAGCTACCATTTATTGATGTTTACTATATAACCTGCACTCTTTCCTCCACCCCCCAATCAATCCTACTACAGACCTATGAAATAGCAGCAGTGGTACAGTGGGGCTAGCTTACACTGGCTAGAGAATACTTATTGTACACATCTCTTCCCACTTTTCCCAATTCAGGGACATCACATTAGTAACTTGAAATTGGCTATGGTGTGAGTATTTACATCACATAAATTGGCACACACTACAGATCAGGGCTTGTCCTCACTCCCCCACCCAAATGCTGGTTTTTAAACATTTACCAGCATACCACTGAAAAATAGGTACAATTATTTGCACACTTATAGAGGAGGCAACTGATACTTAACAAGATTGAGTGATTTCATCAAGGTCACAAAATTCAAGCCTGAGATTTTCCCCAAAACAATCCAATGGAGAAAGGGAATAATGGAGACTACAGGTTAAAAAAAAAGACTGGCTCTGAGTTAAGGATTGTGGAAACTGGGTGATAGACGCATGGGGTTCATTAGGCTATCATGTCTAGTTTTATATGTGATGAAAATTTTCCATAATATGTAGTTTAAACAAACATGCATACACACCCACACACATAACATTGACACTTGGATTAAAAAATCAATTAAATGCTTTATACAACTATTTATTTATAGTTTTAAAAAAACCCTACCAAAAAACCTAAAACAACCAAAATGTTCATTAATAGGGGTGATTAATAAATATAAAACACAAAATAAAGTCCTATGCACCTGTTAAAAAAGTAATGAGAAATATGTCTATATACTACTGTTGATTGGCTTCCTAGAAAATTTGTTAAATTTTTCAAGAAAAGCAACATAGATACATAAATTGTATAGGTTACTGCGATTTATCTGAGAGGAAAGAAGATATATAACTATAGACAAAGATGTAAATATAGATACATTGCTTATACTATAAAATGACGGAAAGATAAACTATAATTTCTTTAACCCTTACCTGAGGATATGTTTTTTTTTTTTTTTTTTATTTTAGAGAGAGTGAAAGGGAGAGAGTAATGTCGATGTGAGAGAAAAATATCAATGGGCTGCCTCCTGAATGCTCCCCAACCTGTGATCAAACACACAACTAAGTACTATGTGCCCTGATGGGAATACAGACAATAATCTTTTGGTGTATGGGGATGACACTTCAACCAACTGAAGCACCCAGCTAGGGCTAAACCATAATTTTTTAAATGGTTATGTGGAGGGAGTAGAATAAAATAGGGTAGAGATATATGGAGAGAAAACAGATATCTTAGAATAAATTTTGTCTTGTGAATCTTATAGAAACTCTGCAACTATTAAATTATTTGCCTAATTCTGAAATAAAATTAAATAAAAATCAGTCCCTATCAATTGAAAGTAAAATTAAGCAAGTTAACTCAATTGTATGTCTATCTGGTGTTGCAATTACAAAGAACTCTTCTACGTTAATCCAAATATGATAGTTTGGTTCAACATCCCTAGTGATTTAAAATGTTTAAGTCAGCAGTAATGGGGTCATTTGCACCATAAAAATTGGCAAACACTACAAATCAGGATACCCATCCATCTCCACTGCAGAGAACAGGTTGTTAAACATTTACTACTAACATTGAATTAAAGCACAGAACTAAAGTAAGTAAAAAACGTTGTAAGCCTAAATTTGTAATGGAAGTATAAGAACTTAAGATATATTTTATCTTAGACACACACACACAGACACACGCACACCCCTACACTTAATCTCAGCCAAAGACCAAGAAGTAATACACATACACTCCTGAGCTCTGTTTACTGAAAAGGCCTAGAAACAATAATCAACCCTGTAGCAATACCCAAATAGTATTGTAAAGTAACATTTCAAATGACATAAAAAACAGGGCTTCTAGAGAACAAAGGTATAGGAAATAAAACATGCATGATGAGCCTGGAACATTTTGTCATACCAGAAGGCAAGCAAGCTACCAAGGATGCATGAGTCAAGTTGAATAGGCTTTCACTCACCAAAAATGAGATAATTTGAGCATTGATTAGAATAATTACCTCAATTGATTGAAACACATTACATGTATTTAAATCATGAATTTTAAATGATACTTAAAAACCCATAAAAATAAAATTGGACAATACTGGAAACTACAAGGAAACTAACTCATTCTTGAAAACTGGAAATAATATTGCTTTTCATATGTAAACTCTACCTCAGAGTAACCACATAGTTGATGAGGGGTCAATAACTTTTAGAAAATTATTCTAATCAATAAATTATAAAAAAATTTAAAAATGGGCTATTACCATTTTATAACTCATAATGAATTAATGGACCTAGGCAGTAATCATCATGTCTGCTAACATCACAAAAAGAGAGAACCAAATGTTATGTACTTCCTGATGGAAATTTCCAATACCACTTATGAAGATGTTTTGCCAAACAAATGTCAATGCCATTCAAGCTTCCAGATCTAACAAAAATACAGGGGTTAGAGGAACACAACAGATGAAAGAAAACCACAAGGATACAGTTAGCAGACTCCAAGACAAAAATATGGTTTCTTCAACAAGATAAAGCAAGAGGAAACAAAACAAGAAGAAACAGTCTGTATTTAAAAAGGTTTCAGACATTATGTGTATATTGTAATTTGTGTTCACCACCCCTGTTAAGTCTCCTTCCATTACCATTTACCCTTCCTTTACCCATTTCTATCTCCCCTTCCCTCTTGTAATCACCACACTGTTGTCTGTGTCTATGAGTTGGTTTCTTTCTTCTATTAACTCCTTCACCTTTTTCATCCAGCTCCGCAATCCCCCTTGCCTCTGACAGCTGTCAATTATTCTCTATCTGTGAGCCTGTTTCTATTTTGTTTGTTAGTTCATTTTGTTCACTATATTCCACACATGAGTGAAATGCTATAGTATTTGTCTTTTTTCTGATTGCCTTATTTCACTTGCATAATACCCTCCAGTCCATTTATGCTGTTGCAGAGTGTAAGATTTCCTCCTTTTCCTTTTTTTTTTACAGCCGAGTAGTATTCCATTGTTTAAATGTACCAAGTTTCTTTAGCTACTCAGCTACTGATGAACACTTGGGATGCTTCCAAATCTTGGCTATTACAAGTAACATGGCAAGGAACACAGGGATGCATATATTCTTTCGAATTAGTGTTTCAGGTTGATTCAGATATATTCCCAGAAGTGGAATTGCTGGTTCATAAAGTAGTTACACTTCTAATTTTTTGAGGAAACTCCATACTGCTTTCCATAGTGGGTGCAACAATCTGCATTCCCACCAACTGTGCATAGGGGTTCCTTTTTCTTCACATCCTTGCCAACACTTGTTGTTTATTGATTTATTGATGATAGCCATTCTAACAGGTGTGAGGTAATATCTCACTGCAGTTTTATTTTGCATTTATCTGATGACTAATGATGTTTAGAATCTTTTCATATGTCTATTGGCCCAATATATACATGATGTATTATAGAACTACACACCTGAAATCTATATAATTTGATTAACCAGTATCCCACCAATAAATTCAATAAAAAAGTTTAAAAAAGAGAGATCTGTATAAACACAGCTCCAAAGGTGATATACAGATGGCAAATAAGTGCACTAAGAGAGCTCAATATCATTTGTCATTCGGGTTTTTCAAATTAAAACAATGAGATATTTTAAAAAGAGAGACTTAAGATACACTAATTTTTAACAATGTATATTTTATTTGGATGCTGGTTCAAAAATATTATAAAAATATACTAAATTATTTACAAATGGGTTGCTATGATGTCTGGAATTTGCTTCAAAGTAATCAAGGGCAAGGGGGAGAGCAGGTAAGTGTATGAAACAAGAGTAGCCAGAATTTGATCATTGTCAGAACTGAGAGATGGGCACATGACCATCATTATAGCATCTTCCATATTTTTTATAGTAAATCTTTTTTAAAGAGAAAAATCTGTATTTCAGCAAAAAACAAATGAGGATGTGTAAGAAGAGAAGTATTATTATATTCATTAAAGAACAAGTATTGAGTCAAATTTAACATGTTTCTGAGAGAGCAGGCACAGCAACTGGAAGAAAAACCTAAGAGCACTAATTTTACTGAAGGTCTACATAGAAATCTAAAATTTTCCTCATATTTTTTTCTCTTTTTCAACAGCTTTGAGATATAATTTACATGTCATAAAATTCACCTATGTTAAATGAATAATTCAGTGATTCTTAATAATTTTACAGAGTGTCGCAACCATCACCAAAATCCAAAATCCAATTTTAAAATATATCTATCACCCCGAAATGTTCTTGTGCACATCTTTCTTCTGATTTCTATATAAGTTCCTTTCAAAGGAGAAACTGTAGAAAGCACCAACACTGGGCCTTGGTTCTTTTATTTGTATCTATATTTTTCTAGTCAAAGCAGCCCATGGGCTCATTTCCAGAACAGAGTTAAGATCCATTTTAGGAATTGAAGATTATAAATAAGCCCCAGTATCTCACAATAGTAATTAAAATTTTCAAGGATTTTAATTTTGAGATAATTAAATATCTCCTGGAAAATGGACCAATCATAATTCTAAAACAAACAAAAATATCATAACAAGCCCTTCATAAAAACACTAAAATGCAGTGGTTAGTATTTTAATCATTATTGAAATGATAAATGATATACTGCCTCTTTACCAACATAATTAAAGTAATCAAAAGCATGTCATTGAGGTGAAAACTTTATAACGCTCTAGGGTTAATTCTACCATGTGTTTAGCATTGTGAAAAGTAATATCAATAATACAAGACATAAAATGCAAAGCTCTTGATAACAAAGATCTTATATCTTAAATGAGGAGATGAACAAACATTAAAGTGCCGACAGAAGATGAGGGTTAAGTTATAAATGCTCAAGTGATGTCAGAGTAGGAGGTATTCTCTTATTTTACATAAAGGGAGGAAAGACTGCTTATACTTTTTTTTGATGTACACAGTTTTGGCTGAAGGTGCTTTAAGATTTCTAGAAGCTGGTGTTAGAACATGCTTTCAGTTCTCTGGGGACTCCATCTCAAGCAACCACATGTATCATCCAAGTTAAAAAAAACAATTGTCCCTAATCCTTAGTATGTTGACACACACTTTGAGTTCATATTTAGGAAAGAATACAGCATATTACAAATGAGTACACTGTTACCAGCACAGGAAGGGAAAGGGAAGAAGTGGGACTTAAGCCTGGAGGTTGGCAGAGCCCTGGCCATGAATCACGATATTTGCAAATAGGTATGGTTTAGTTGTCTCAGTGAAAAATAATTTTTAGTAAGTGGTGCTCTGCCTGACTGCATTTTAGGTAACATGATTTCTGTGGTAAGACTGGTCATAAACAGTTATAGAAACTCCTGTTCACTAACAGGAAAACCTGTTTATGTTCTATAGCAAAAAAAAAAAACCTTCCAGATATAGAGAGGGACCAACAGTGTCAAATACTTCCAAGAGACCTGGAAAGATGAGATTAAAAACAGGTCATTAGATTTGACTAAGCGAATGTCAATGTTGACTTTTATAAGAAAGTAAAATCAATAGTATGGGCAAAAGAAAACTCTACAATAAAGTATTGAGTGGTGAGGTGAAGGTGGTGAAGTAGGAGGTGAAGAAATGAAATTAGTAAATATAGTGCTTTTAAATGAAGTTTGTCAAGGAAGGAAAGTTGGGAGGTATGATGATAATTTGAGGGTGAAGTAAGATCAAGCACAGGGTTTACATTTCAGTTTTAATCTTTTGAGCATGTTTATAAGCTGAAAAAAAGGCAGAGAAGAGGGAAAGATTGAAAATAAAAAGATGGAAGTATGCTAAACAGATTCTGATGTTGCCAGTGGAAACAGGGCTCTTCCATGGGGTCACAAGAAGAGGATTTTGGGGACCCAAGCACAGGAGGATGAGGTAAGATTTATTGAAGCAAAAACAAAGGGCTAACAACGGGAAGGGATATGATTGCGGGAGAGGGGGTGGGTTGGGTGGGGGAGAGAAATTAGGGGAAAAGGGGACAACTGTAATTGAAAAACCAAAATTAAAAAAAAAAAACAAAAAAAAAAACAAAGGGCTGTCTTCAGGTGCCCAGTGACTCATCTACAATCAGAGAGCTTAGCTCCCTTTGTGGAAGAAGTCCAGCCTTGTCTTCACAAAGCCAGAAGACGGGCCAAGGTCTAGAGATGTTGTGCCATTACTTGACATTGGCAGGGAATCTGAAACTCATAGTTCAGTTTAGTCCATGCCAAAGCTTAGTCCACTTCAGTCTCTGACCCAGTCCTGATACCTTAGTCTCTGTTCCCTGCTGCACTCAGGCCAGGTCTGCACTGCCGCACCCAGGACCACACCTGGAGCCCACCTGAGTTTGGGCCCTCACAGCTGCATTGAAGACAGAACACGCAAATAATGACTGTGTGCTTCCAAGATGGGCCTTTGCCTATCTTTGATTATATGACCTCAGGCTTGGGAAGAGATAAGCTTGCTTTCTAACTAACCAATCTCTTTCCCTGGCTCTCTGGGGGCTTGTGTTGGGTCCTCCCCCTATCCAATCCCTTTCCTAGGTTTTCTGGGGTTTCAAACCCTCATCCAATCTGATCCTCTTCCCAGGCTAGAGACCTCCCTTTTATGGTCACCATCTTGGCTTCTACTGTGAATGTGCCCTGCAGAGGAATTTCACCTGTATTGTTTATTCCTCCCTCTGTAGTCCAGGTGAGTGGATGTGGTGCACCCTGGAAAGATTGAAAAGCTGGTCCTTCCTCCCTTGGTGGAAATTTGGCTATCCCCTGGGGTGTCTGAAGCTATAACTTCCAGACTTAAGCCTGATTAAATGTATCCTTCAGACTCAGTCAGGCCCAGCCAGTCTAGCTCCCTTCTCTTTTGTTAACTCCTAGTTGCCAATGCTAACACTGCTATTAATTCCAATGGCTGAGGGAGGTAGGGATTTCTCAAAACATCCAATTCTCCAGACTCCAGCTGAGTATAATTTAACTCATTTTCCATGATTAAGGGTTCAGTCCTACAAGACTGCTCTTCTACCCCCAGTTCAGATGCAAGTCACAAGACCAGGTTATGTGCTTCTGAGAGACCTGCTATAGATTAGAGGTTCCCATGACACCCCCTCCCTGGACTTCAGTCACCAGTTTCAAGTCTAGGTTGTTACCTGTACCTTTGACCAACTATTTATCAATTCAGAGGTTTCTACCACCCCATCCACAGGATTGATTAATTTGGTAGAGCAGCTCACTGAAGTCAGGGAAACATATTACATACATACTAGATCACCAATTTATTATAAAAGGATTATTACTCAGAAATAGCCAGATGGAAGAGAAGCATAGAACAACATATGGGGAAAGGTTACAGAGCTTCCATGTTCTCTGACATGTTCACCAATACAGCAGCTCTATGAACCCTTTTGGGTTTGTATGGAGGCTTCATTGCATAGTTACAATTGATGAAATCATTGGTCATTGGTGATTGAGTTAACCTCCAGCCCCTCTTCCCTCCTGGGAGGTTGTAGAGGGGAGGAGGTTACTGAGAGTTCCAACCCTCTAATCATATGGTTGGTTCCCCTGGTAACCAATTCCCACCCTTACTTACCTAACAGCTTTCTAAAAGACATGTCGATAACATAACAAAAGATACCTTTATAGTTCTTACCACAAGAAATTCCAAGGATTTTAGGAGCTTTGTGCCAAAAAATGGGTCAAAGACCAAATATATATTTCTTATTATATATCGTCGGCAGCCGTCCGTCTCGAGAGACGATGGTGTAGCTTCTTAAGGGTCTACCTGCACCGCCAAGAATGGCTGTGCAGTCCGACTTGGGAGTGACATGGTATCTGTCTCCTCCCGTGTTGAATCGACATCTTGCGATGACGCTGAAGCTACAGAGCCTGGGCAGGGTAATATGGAGGGTCTGCTGTTGCCCATGCAGCAGACCCCCCCTCTCTTCGCAGCTGAAGGGTCCAAGGGAAAGACGGAGTCGATACAGCTTGGGTTCAGGTGCGCCGCAGGAGTTGCCGGTGTTGACTACAACGTCAAACCGCCTTAGGGACTCCGGCTCCGGATTTTCTGTCGGGGTTTACTCCCTTAGCCTTTCCCCTGAAGAGGTATGCCGCAAGGCAGCGGAGGTTTTTTGGAGTCAGAGTTTTCCTTCTGTGATATTATATATCACAATATCATATATGTAAGAATAAAGTCTGACTTTGACAGTGAGGGACTCATAAATTAATTCAGTGGCTGACCATAATGTAGAGGTTACTGTGGTCATGATTTTAGTCTTTGATGAGGCTTAGATGTATGAAATCCAGGAAGCAAAGTGGAATCAAAGAAGTACAAATTTTCTTTCTAAAGAAGGAAACACTGATTGTTCAGGCAGTACAGAATGTCTGATCCTTTGCTATATGCATCTGAAAGTGCTTGGCTGTCAGTGAGTTTGAAATATTGCAGCATTGTCTGAGCATTTGTACATGATTGGGTTGATGTATATAGTTCAGAAGGATAAAAGGCAGTGTTATAGTTCAGAAGGATAAAAGGCAGTGTTAACTGAAAGTTAATTTCTAATTATAGTATTAGCCATTTTATTGTGGTACTGGTCTCCTCTGCTTATGCCTTTATCTATCCATCTATCTATGTCACGTCTTAACCTCTTTCTTTCTATCTTGTCTATCCCACACCCCACCCCTGTCTCTCAGTCTTTCTTTCCCTTTCACTCCCATGCCTCTTTATCTTATTTTTTCCCATTTCTCTTTTAGTGTTTCCACCTTTCTGATTTTCTGACTTATGGCTCCCATTTTTGAAGCATGATACATGATAGGTCCTCACTACATTTCTACTTAAAATATACTCTGTATACTCTTTATCTAAAGTCAAATGTGTTATAATTCTTAGATAATGGTCCAGGAATGAAGGGATATGACTGAAAGGCAGAAAATTCAGGAGTTGAAATATAAAGTTCAGAAGAAACAGAACTCTAAGCCTTGAGTAGCCAAAGGCATCCAGGATGCTATCTTCTAGCACATAGGAGGCAAGGAGCAGGTCTAAATGATGGTAAAAACTTTAATCTGATCCAAAATAAGCAGAAAATAAGAGAACAGCCATGGCACTTTCCTCCAACTGAGGAATGTAAGGATTTACTGTGGAAGAGCCACATATTCAAAAGCAAACTTCTAATCAAGTTCATATCAATACTTACTGAGGGTGGGAATGTCCAACAAGCTAGATACCTGAAACAGCCCAAATACAAAGAAGATAAAAGGAAGGAAAGCTTTAGGAATGTCATCTACTACTTAAAAAATAAAGCCCAGCAAAAGAGACTGGAAGAATAGGCGGCAATGTGGGTAACCAATAATGAGCACCTTGACAACTATAAAAAAATAGATGGTATGACTGTAATTGAACAACAATAAAAAAATAAAATAGATGGGTCATTGTGTATAAAGGTGTTAGTTACAAGTCTAAGAAAAAAAGACACAGTACATAAAAGCAGAACAAATAATTATGGTCACTATAGTCTCTACTCAAAAGACAAGAGTGACACCATGCACCATGTAAAAGAATAAAAGAATGTTAGAGCTGAAAGGGGCCCAGGAAGCATCTGACTTAATCTCCTCCTTTTACAGATGAGGAAACTGGAGCTCAGGAAGGTGAAGTGATTTGTCCAAGAACATAGAAGTCATTAGTGAGAGAGTTGAGGTTAGAATACAGCTTTAAAAGGCCCAGGCTGCCATTCTGAAAATCTCACACTCCTCTAACAGAGGCAGCCCTTTCAATGGTTTCACATTAGTGTTTTCCTTAACCACATTTTCATGGGACACTCATTCTTGGAGTGTCAAGGAAGATTTTTATGAAAAAGCTATGGAAAGGGGCTTAAAGCAGGAACCTCTGGAGGACCAAAGTTGAATTATGGAATACAAAGGGTGGCAGACTTTACCCAGTGGGATTAGACTAAATAAAACATTTAATGTCTGTAGGTCCTGTATCTGTATAGTGATTTTCTCATGATTCTCTTCTCTACATTTCTTTACCCGCATCTCCTCTGACATTGGTAACATGGGCATTATTAGCCTCATTCCACAGATGAAGAAGTTTCAATCTAGAGTAAGACTTCACACTGTTGGAGTCATGTAAGAACTCAGACAAACTGAAGCAACATTTTGCATTTCACCTCCCCTCAGTGGTGTGTGCTCTTTGGAAGGGAAGACAGAAAGAATCATTTGCACCACTTATCTTTATTCTTTCTGCCTCCCTCAAATTTTCATAACTTAAACACATATATGACACAACTCCATTCTAAGTGACTAGCCAAGGTCACATGACTAGTTACTGTCATTTCAGGCTCTAATTTATATGGTATCAAGAAAAACTTAATGAAATGTGTTCATTTTGAAAATCCCTGAACTTGGAGTCAAGCACCTTGATTTAGCATTGACATCTGATGTTTGAAACCATGAAACCTTGGTCAATTTATCCAACCACTTGATTTTAGTTTCTTTACCTGCAACATGAGGTTGATATTACCAATCTTTTATTTACAGTATGTTATGCAGAGCAAATGAAATAATGACAGTGAGAATATTTTGTAAACTGGAAAGCCATAACAAATCCAAGAATTACTGTTATTTAAGAATATTAGTTGCTGTCTTGGGAACTGGTCTTAGAAATGTGATAAACTCCTGAGCCTATTACTAGAAGCAAGCAATGAGTACTATTTCACCATCTACAAAGGCACACTATAGCTTTAAAAAACCCAGAACTCTGATTAAAGTTGGAAGAAAAAAAATCAAAACAGATTTGTCTTGCCTTGATGGTTTTCCCAACTGGAGTCAAGGTGCATTTTAAAGACCCACATTAAGACATGTTTGACAGCAAATGGGGGCTTGCTCCTTTTTAGGGATGGCTGTAGCACCGGTAACTCCAGCTATTCAATGCACAATTTATTATATTTTTAAAAACCTATATTTTTGTGATTGTACTCCTGAAATCATTTAGACCCCAGTAAATCATTTAAGTAACCAAAATAGGTAATTTACAAAGTAATTATTTTTCTCTTTGTCATATTTTAAATCAAAAGGAAATGTAATTGGATCAAAAACTAGTCAACACTATCAGCGAAATATTTTTGGAACACATACACCAGTGTATATGTTTTTATTTTATAAAACATATACATTTATTACTATACTATTATATTACTCACAATATAAAATATATCCCAAGTTAGAAACTGTAGAGGGACAGGACAAAGATAAAATAAATGATATAAAAATAGAAGTTATCATATTTTCTTCACATCATCCCATGGATCATCTTGTCTACACTCCATGACATATGCATAGTTTCCCCTATCCCTTGGTATATATACACTTTAAAGTCAGAGAACTAGATGGTTCTTTGTTTACTAATTAATTAGGGAAGAAATTACTAGCTATCCCTAATTATCACCTTAATAAGTAAATATATTTCACTATTAAACAAGGTGATACATAAAATATAATTTTATAGTTTAAATTAACCCTAACCCACACACAGTTGTAGCTGAACAGATTTTACATAAATTATGCAACAGCTAAATAAGTGACAGTTAATATTACCTTGAAGCAATTTAAACATTTCTGTGTGGATCTTGTTACAAAATACATCATTTCTGTACTCTTATAGTTGCATACTGCCTTCAAACCATGAGGCAGTACCTTCATTTAAAAGAGAAACTCAATAAACCAGATCATTTATATTTCCCAGTTTGATAATAGTACCCCAAAATGTCAACCCTTAAGAGAAAGATTAGTTCATTATATTGCCTTACCGAAAAAAATGCTCCCATACAGGTTTGTTATGTGTCCTTTGGGCACAAAAATATTAAGTTACTGAAGATTCTGTGCTACTTTTTGTTTTGGAATATATGTCACAAACCACTTAAAATGTGCTGGATCAAAGTTGCTAAGCTCTCTATGCAACTATCATATGTAAATAAGAAAAAACAAAACAAAACAGAATATCAAAGAACATTTCCTAGAAGAAAAATAAGTATTTCTCCAACTGAAACATCTAAGTTAATTTTTGGCTCAGAATTCTTACCTTTAAATATGCTATTTTTTCAAAAAAAATCTTTGGTGTTGCTCCTGATTAAGCATATTTTCCTGTGTCATCCTGAAATTTAATCTCCTGTTGACTGCAGGAGGCTATAAATGTTTTGTAACTATTCAAGTAGATATACTCTTGATTTTATTTTACAGAGTAGTAAGGGTGGGTGGGTTCTACCAACTTTCTTTGTGTGATACAACAGTGTGTACCAATCACAAACTGCCTAATTCATATTCCAAACCAGAGTAGACCCCAGGCAACGCTGTGAAGTCAGCCAAATTTGTCCACTGTGTCTACCCACCTCCTTTTTCAATGCCTTTTTCCCCCCTGGTGCCAAGTGCCCTCCTGCTCTATCCAAGTGCTTGACAAAATTCAAAGCACTATTTTTTTTTTAAATTGGCCCTACCCAAAGGCACCCCTAAGGCCATCTCCATGCATAAGTGGGATGGTGCTCCATATGGACACAAATACAAAGAGAGCGCCTGCTTTTTCACAATGAAATATCACTTGCATCTCCATAAGCTAGAGTCCATGGATCTCTTTTTAATGAGTAAAACAGGATATCAGGATCTGATTTGAAAACAGCCTCAGACCAACCAACCTAAATGCTTTTGTCAAACCATAAGATAACAAAAGAAAGCTTCTAAGGGCATGTTAATATTTTTAGGCTTCCTAAATTCTATTTGTGTTGAAATAAATAAGTTTAAAAAGGCAAACAAAAATGTTTTCAAAACCTACCTCCGCCTAGAAATCAATTAAATCTATTTTTATTAAATTGCATTTACAGAAAATGTAAAACAAGAAACTCCATCTGAATATTGTTTCTATGTCATTTCAGAACTTTAACCTACTAAGAAGATATCCTTAGTTTAAATATCTAAGTGATAAATCCCCCCATCTCCAGTACTTAGTGCTAGAAAAAAATCTATCCATCCATATCACTTCCCACTGATCAGACAGAACCAGATAACAATTATGTTTCCCTTTCTATTTGGTATGCTGTGGAACTCAGACTTAAATTTTAAATCTCTCCCTATGATTTTGGATCTATTTCTTCCTTAGTTCTTTCAGTTTGCTACTGAATTTTAAGCCTCTGTTGAGTTTTGAACAAGGGTTTCAGCAATGAGGTCCATTTAAATGAACATTTTTTTCAATAAATATATACAGTACTACATATGTATTTTCTTTTCTTATGATTTAATAACATTTTCTTTAGCTTGTTTACTGTAAGAATATAGTATATAGCACATGTAACATATAAGACTGTGTTAATTGACCATTTATTTTATCAGTAAGGCTTCTTCTGGTCAACAGTAGGCTATTACTAGTAAGTTTTAAGGGAGTGAAAAGTTATATGTGGATTTTAGACTATTCAGGGAGACAGTGCCCTTAACCCCAGCTTTGTTCAAGGGTCAACTTTTTATGTATTTAAGATCATTATGACTTCTTATTGAATTGCACATTTTAGCCTCATTAAATGTTCCTCCTTATCTTTGTCTTGCTATTTTGCCTCATATGTATATAGCCACACCAGCTTTTTATATGTATTGTTTGCATGGCTATATCTTTTTCCATTCCTTTACTTTTAATCCATTAAAATCTTTCTATTTAAACTATCCCTCTTGTGACAGGATGTATGTAGCTCTTGATTTTTACATCCAGTCTTACAATCTCTGCCTTTTAATTAAGTGTTTAATCTATTTATATTAAATGTGATTAGTGATATGGTTAGGTTTAAGCCTGTCACTTTTTCATCTGTCCTTTCTGTGCACAAATGTTCAGAGGCAAGTAATAACTTTACACATTATGTAAGGTGTGGAATGCGAAGCTTGAAGACAAGAGGTTGAAAATGTGAATAAGGCTATATAAGGGTCATATGCAAAGTGATATAAGGAATAGGTATTTTAAACCCCACAATGGGGGAAAAATTGAGACAACTGTAATAGAACAATAATAAAAAAGAAATTAAAAAATAAATAAACCCCACACTTTAATATTATTGGTTTTTCTTTCTTTTCTTTTAAGAAGTTACAAGAAGAAAAAAAATACATCATATTTTATATCCACTCATCTAATGCCATTTTCAGTGCTCTACTTTACTCCTTCATTACTTCATATAGATCCAAGTTACCATCTGCCATTATTTCTCCTTGACTAAAATAATGTCTTTTTAGAATTTCCTGTAGTAAAGATCTGATGACAATGAATTATTTCACTGGACAGTTGACTAAAAATATCTTTTAAAAGTTTATTTGGAGGATTGTCTATGCTTGATACAAAATTCTGCAGAGAAGGAAAACTCTGACTCCAAAAAACCTCCGCTGCCTTGCGGCATACCTCTTCAGGGGAAAGGCTAAGGGAGTAAACCCCGACAGAAAATCCGGAGCCGGAGTCCCTAAGGCAGTTTGATGTTGTAGTCAACACCGGCAACTCCTGCGGCGCACCTGAAGCCAAGCTGTATTGACTCCGTCTTTCCCTTGGACCCTTCAGCTGCGAAGAGAGGGGGGGTCTGCTGCATGGGCAACAGCAGACCCTCCATATCACCCTGCCCAGGCTCTGTAGCTTCAGCTTCACTGGAGAGGACACTCAGCGTCATCGCAAGATGTCGATTCAACACGGGAGGAGACAGATACCGTGTCACTCCCGAGTCGGACTGCACAGCCATTCTCGGCGGTGCAGATAGACTCTTAAGAAGCTACACCATCGTCTCTCGAGACGGACGGCTGCCGACGACGACGACGATACAAAATTCTGGGCTGACAGGTGGTTTTTAATTCTTTCTTCATGTCTTTCAAGCCCCTGACTTCCACTGTTTCTGATAAGAAGCAAGAAGTCATTCTTATTTATGTATAGACATCTTCTTTCTCTAGATGCATTAAAGTTTTTTTTTTTATCTTTGGTGTTTAGTTGTTTGACTACAGTGTGCTTAAGTGTGACTTTCTTTTTATTTACACTGCTTGGGATTTGCTGAGCTTACTGAATATGTAGATTAATGTGTTTTTCTTTTATCAAATTAAAGGCCATTACTTCTTCAAATATTTTTATGCCCAACTCTCACTCCCTTCTTCTTCTAATATCTTATTATCATATTTCAGACCACTGGCCTATAGAAACCTGAAGTTTTCTTCAAACTTTGTCCTATTTGATCTTCAGATTGAACAATTTCTATTAATTTGTCTTCACATTCACTGACTCTTCTGCCTTCTTTAATATGCTGTTAAGCTCATTCGATGAACTTTAAATTTCAACTGTACTTTTCAGTTCTAGAATTTCTACTTGGCTCTTTATTATAGCTTCTTTTCTTTGTTAAAATTCTCTCTATATTAAACTCACTAAGACTATGTTTTCATTGAATGCTTTGAATTAAATATATTTTCCTTTAGTTCTTTGTAAATTTTCACAATAGCTGGTTTAGTCTTTGTTATATCCAATATCTGGGCCATCTCAGGATTGGCTTCTATTGCCTGCTTTTTTTCTTAATTGTTAGTCTCATTTTCCTATGTATTTATATATGTTCATTGTTAATACCACATAGAGGCTCTGAATTCTGTTATTTTCCCCTCAAAAGTTTTGATTATTGTTCTTGTAGGCAGTTCAATTACTGACTGACAATCTTAAATTGTGGAAGATTTGTTTTGTAAAAGCTTTGTTAGGACAGATCTAGAAAATGTCTGAATTTCTGAAGTCACTCTAACTTGTCAGGATTCAGCATCTGAACTCTATTAACCTTGAGGATTTTTGTCAAGAATTAGTGATTCCAGAGGACCTCTTGCTCTGGGTCATATCTTTATTCCTAAGGAATGATCTCTCTGACCTTTTTGGTATCGCAGCTGGATGCCCAGTGTTTTCAAGGTGTTAACATGATCTTTTCACTCTGGCTCCACTGGACCTTCATGTCCTCCAGCACTACACACTCTCTACTATCTCTATTCTGTTCTCATCCCTGTATGGGCTTCTGTCAGGCAAGCATCATGTGGGCTCATCCTGTACTTGTGCAGCCTACCCACAAACTCATGAGCAATCTTCAAAAGACTTCTAGGGAACCTCCCTCTGAATAGTTCCCTCCTAGTGTCCTAGTCCACAGATACATGCCAATTTACAGGCCCCAAACTCTGATTTCTGTCTCCTCATCTCAGCAGGACCACCTCCTAAGACAACCAGCTGTTTGGACTCCCGTTTGCTAATCCACAATTTAGGAAACCATATGCAGAAAGCTGGAGCAATCATGAAGCTCATCTCTGTCTTATACTGCTCATTGTTCATTAAATAAAAACAGTCTCTGCACATATTTTGTCCAGTTTTAAGATAAATTGTAGTGGGTTAGCTAATGCAGTATCAGACCTCCATTATGCCTGAAGTAGAAATGCTTCAGAGTTAAACTGTGTACTCAACTAAAGTAACTAACTCAAAAATCAGGGAGTTATCTATAGTCTAAGTGGTTTCTTGTCATTTTTTACTTTGTAAATTCCTTTTTGTAACTATTTTTAAGTTGTAAGTAATCTCAAATTATTTTCACAAATGGGTAGTTATATATTACAAATAAATAAAAACCAAACATATTTTTGTTACTTATCACACCAACTCTTTTTAGCAATATAAAGAATACATGCACCACACAATCTCTAACAGGAACTTATTTCCAAAGCAGAAGGCTATATTTACCTTATTAATACAGAACTATCACAGATTTTTGGGTCTACATCTCAGTGATTTGCTCTGTTTATTGACTTACTAAAGACTATGAAGTGAAGGAGTGGAGGGCAACAGTGAATGAGCTCACCCATCAAGATGACAACACCAAAGGGGGCACAGAGAAATCTTGTGGGAAATATTTTTATTTTAGGCATCAGTTAGAAAGTAAGAATAAACTAGAATTGAGAGGAAGAAGAAAAGAGCAAAACAACATTTTAGCAACCACTATGTCACTATAATATCAGTTCATCTGCAGATGGGGGGGGGAATCCCAGCTTTATAATCTGGCTTACTCATTTATTTCAACGTTTCTATATTGCAAAATACGGGAGAGTGACAAGAGACTTTAAATATTAGAGTCCATTTAGAAATAATATATCAATTTGTACTACTATTAGAAATTAAACCAGAAATCATGCATCCTTTGCGGCTTTAGTTTGTTTTGTCTACAAAGTGATGTAAAGAAAGAGGGAAGATGGCGGAGGAGTGACAGGAGGCTGTGCTTCCTTGCTCCCAAGACTGGTCTGTAGTTTCAGCTAATTGTGGACAGAGCATCTCAGTTAACATCTGGATACTGGGGGGGTTGAGCCTTGGCGCTGCTGGAGGCAGAAAAGGCCACCTTGGAGTAACCTGCCTTATGAGGATAATGGAGGAGAAACAAGAGAGATGAGAGTTCTGGTTGGCTTGGCTCCCTGGGCAGTGGCTGGCAGCACGCAAAGGTATTTCAATGCCCCTAGGTTTCTGCTGAGATGAGTCGGGGGTGGAGATCGAGGCTGTGCCCACTGGCAGAGCCAAGAGTTGGCCAGTGGCATCTGGCTCTGAGAGGCGAGGAGCAGCATATAATTTTTAAAATTTTTTTCTGGATCAGGGAAGAAAGGCTAGGGGCAGGGTGAGATTCTTGAGCGCATGCACAGGAGCGTGCTCGTCCCCTCCTCCCCTGATCCCCTGCCCTGGGCCACGTGCACAGGCACCTCAGGTTCATGTCCTGTTGCGCGCTACAAGCCTACCACCAGCCCACTCCTGCTTGAGCTGGGCTGTGGCCAAAGGAGGGTAAAGTAAACTAGAGGTGCTCTGGAAAAGTTTTGGGTGCTGGTTTTGGAGAAAAAGCTGGGAAGCAGTGGACCGGACATCAGTGGAGACTCATCCCCAGTGCTACAGGAGAAATCTCTTAAGCAGACTACTTTCCTCCAAGTGGCATCAGTTGGAGGCAGCAACTCAACAACTGTCTACAAGATGAGATGTGTGGAGTGACAGTCAGCTAATTGCAGGGAAGAACCCACCAAAGAGCAACACAACAACAACCAAAACCAAAATACTACCAGAGTCCAAATAAAATGCATAAAGGGCATCCCAAGATCATCAAGATCAAGGAGCCTGCACCTCTGAATCACAAAGGATTCCTACCACAGAAGGTCATACCACAAAGGCAGGAAATAAAAGTAGATCAATCTAAGAAGCAGGAACAAACATGAAAAGCCAACTAAAATGGGGAGATGAAGAAACAACACCCCATCAAAAGGAAAGGAGGAATTCCCAGAATGAGGGATAGATGGAATTGAGGCAAGCAAACTATCATACATGGAATTCAAAACAATGGTAATAAGGAAGCTCAATGAACTCAACAAACTCAAAAAAAAATTATAACAAACTCCAGGGGAACTTCAAAGAACTCCAGGGAAGCTACAAAAAACTTACTAAGAACTACACCAGCATGAAAAAGGACATAGAAACTATCAATAAAAGCCAAGAGGAAATGAAGATTACAATTTCTGAACTGGAGAACACAGCAGAAGGAATCAAAAGCAGGCTAAATGAAGCAAAGGATTGGATCAATGAGTTAGAGCACAACAAAGAAAAATATTCCCAGACAGTGCAACAAGTGAAAAAAGACAGAAAAAGAAGGAAGAGAGTTTAAGAGAGCTGCAGGACAACATAAAACTCAACAATATCCATATCAATATACCAGAAGGAAAAGAAGAGGAGCAAGGGATAGAAAACCTAATTGAAATAGTAATGACAGAAAACTTCCCAAACATGAGGAGAGAAAAAGTCTCACAAGTACAGAAAACACAGAGGGTTCCAATGAAGATGAACCCAAGAAGTCCCACTCCAAGGCACATCATAATTAAAATGGCAAAACTCAAAGACAAAGAGAGAATACCAGAGGCAGCAAGAGAAAAACAGCAAATAACATACAAGGGAGCTCTGATAAGGCTATCAGCTGATTTCTCAACAGAAACACTACAAGCCAGAAAAGAATGGCAAAAAACACTCCAAGCAATGAAAAACAAAGGCCTAAAACCAAGACTACTCTACCCAGCAAGGCTCTCCTTCAACATGGAAGGTGAAATAGGAGTTTCCCAGACAAAAGAAAGCTAGAATACATTTCCACCAAACCAGCAGTGCAAGATATGCTAAAGGGAATGCTTTCAGAGGAAGAAAGAGAGAGAGGGAGAGAAGAACACAGGTATGAAGGGAAAAAAATCACAATGAATAAGTACTTATCAATGATAACCTTAAATGTAAATGGATTAAATGGTCTAATAAAAAGACATAGGGTAATGGAATGGATATGAAAACATTACCCACATACATACTGTCTTCAAGAGACAACTCAAAAGATTTACACAGACTGAAAGTTAAGGAATAAAAAAAAGTATTTCAAGCAAATGGACATGAAAAAAAGTGGGGGGTGGCAATACTTCTATCAAACAAAATAGATTTCACAACAAAGACCATAAAAAGAGACAAAGGACATTTCATAATACTTAAGGAAACAATCCATCAAGAAGATATAACCCTGGTAAACATATATGCATGCAACATAGAAGCTCCCAGATATATAAGAAAAAATCTTGGAAGACTACAAGAAGGATATCAACAACAACACTCATAGTAGAGAAATTTAATACCCCATTGTCAGCAATGAATAGATGTTTAAAGCAAAGAAACACCAAGGATATTGAGGAATTGAACAACACTCTAGATCAAATGGACTTAGTTGATATATATATAGAAGTTTTCACCCCAAATAAAAATATATATACATTTTTTTCCAGTTCACATGGAACATTTTCAAAGATAGACCACATGGTAGGACAAAAAACAAGCCTCAAAAAATTCAAGAAAATTGAAATTATACCAAGCATATTCTCGGATCACAATGCCTTGAAATTGGAAATCAACCTCAAGGAAAAAGCTCAAAGACATTTGAACTCATGGAGAATAAATAACATGATATTAAATAATGAATGGGTTAACAATTACATCAAGGAAGAAATCAAAAAATTTCTGGAAAAAAACAATGACCACACACAGCAAAAGTAGTTCTGAGAGGAAAGTTTATAGCAATACAGGACTACCTAAAAAGGATAAAGAATCTCAAATGACAAATCTAACCCTACAGCTACAGGAACTACAGGAACAACAAACAAAGCCCAGAGCAAGTAGAAGGAAATTATCAAGATCAAAGCAGAATTAAATGATATAGAGACTAAACAAACAATTCAAAAGATCAATAAAACCAGGAGTTGGTTCTTTGAAAAGATAAACAAAATCAACAAATCTTTAACCCGGCTGGTCAAGAAAAAAATAGAGAAGATCCAAATAAACAAAATCAGAAGTGAAGGTGGAGAAATCACAACTGATACCACAGAAATACAAAGGATTGTAAGAAATTATTATGAGCAACTGTATGACAAGAAATTAGACGACCTAGAAGAAATGGACAAATTTATGGAAACATATAATCTTCCAAAACTGAATTAAGAAGAAGCAGAAAGCTTGAATATACCAATAACAACTTGTTAAACTGAAACAATAATAAAAAAACTCCTGACACACAAAAGCCCTGGACCAGATGGCTTCACATGCAAATCTTACAAAACATTTAGGGAAGAACTAATGCCTATCCTTCTAAAACTATTCCAAAAAATACAAGAAGAAGGGAGACTCCCAGACTCTTTCTATGAAGCCAGTATTACCCTAATTCCAAAACCAGGTCAAGACACAACAAAGAAAGAAAACTACAGGCCAATATCACTATGAACATAGATGCTAAAATCCTCAACAAAATATTTGCAAAATGGATCCAGCAACACATTAAAAAGATCATACACCATGATCAGTGGAATTCATCCAGGGATACAAGGATGGTTTAATATTCACAAATAATAAATGTAATACACCACATAAACAAAATGAAAGAAAAAATCACATGACCATATCAATAGATGCAGAAAAAGCATTTGATAAAGTACAACACTCATTTATGATGAAAACACTCAGCAAAATGGGAATAGAGGAAGCATACCTCAACACGATAAAGGCCATATATGAGATACCTGAAGCCAACATCATACTCAATACTGAAAGTATTCCCCCTGAGATCAGGAAAAAAATGTCCACTCTTGCCATTCCTATTCAACATAGTCTTGGGAGTTCTGGCCAAAGCAATCAGATAAGAAAAAGAAATGAAAGGCATCCAAATTAGAAAAGAGGAAGTAAAAGTGTCATTATTTGCAGATGACATGATAGTGTACATAGAAAACCCTATAGACTCCACAAAAAAACTACTCGACCTAATAAGTGAATTTGGCAAAATAGCAGGGTACAAAATCAATATTCCCAAATCAAAGGCATTTCTGTACACCAACAATAAAATATCAGAGATAAAAACTAGAAAAAAAATCCCCGTTACTACAGTTAACAGGAAAAATAAAATACCTAGGAATAAACTTAACCAAGGAGTTAAAAGACCTGTACTTGGAAAACTACATAACACTGAAGAAAGAAATTAAGGAAGATACTAATAAATGGAAGCATATACCATGTTCATGGATGGGAATACTCAACATCATTAAAATATTCATACTAGATATTTTCAGGGGACTTCTGGCCAAGACAAAGTCATAGACAGACACGCTGCGTCTCCCTCCAAAACTAAGAAGGAATACAACTACCTCAAAACTGGAAACAACCAGAAGTTCCAGAAAATCAAATGGTATGGCAGTTCAGCAAACAAAGATATAAAGAAAAAATACTCATCCATGTAGGACGGACGGAGCAGGGGCAGAGAGGACGCAGTGAGGTGGTGGCAGCAGCGGCGGCAGCGGCAGGCCTGCAGAAAGCGCAGTGACACGTTTCAAAAAGTCAGGAGGGACACCTGGGGAGTGTTCCCACCTCCTCACCGAATTTCGCAGCTCACAGTCCCAGAACTGGGGAAAATCAAGCCTCATTGCTTCTGACTGTGCAAACCAGTGGGGGTTGGAGTGGAGGCAGAAACTGCTGGTCTCTCAGCAGAGTCTGCTTATTTAAAGGGCCCACATGGTCCTAGAATGTCCAGAGACCCACCCACTCTGGGAACGACAGCCAAGGCAACAGCCAGAGAGGCACCAGTCCCAACGGAAGCAGGAGAAGTGCTTGGAAAAGGTGCAAGCGCTGGCCAAGCAGCATTATTCCTTCTCAGATCCCTCCCCCACATGGTGAAACAGGTCACCCTCTACTGACAAATCCCTAAGGCTCTGCCCCTTATAATGTAACAGGAGCTACAGCTCTACTTAAGACACAGAAGCAAAAACACACAGGAGACTTCTGGCCAAGAGGGAGGCCTAGACTGACATGCTCCATCGACTTCCACACCTAAGAAGGAATACAAATACCACAAAACCAGAAATAACCAGAAGTTCCAGAAAATAAATGGAAGTCCAACGTATGAACTTATAAAGAAGTGGTGCTCATCCAGATGGTTAGGAGGGGCGAAGCCGGGGTGGAGAGGTCAAACTGTGCTGGCAGCAGCGGCAGCAGTGGTGACGGCAGTAAGACGGCAGTAAGCACAGACACCCAAATTTAACGGGAGGTGAGAAGCGCCTGGGAAGCACCCCCGGCTGCAGACCAGATCCAACAGCTTGCAATTTCAACGCCAGGGAAGGCAGAGCCCCATTGCCTTGGACTGTGAGGCCCGGAGTGGGTGGAGACGGAGGAGGAGGCTCCCAGTCTCTCAGTGGAGACTGAATGGCAGGAATCCATCTTGGACTCCCACCCCACAGAAAACGCCACAGAGTGGTGAAAAGGGTCACCCTGTTGTGACGAGTGCACGGGGCTCCATCCCCCTATAGCATAGGAGGTGTGACAGCCCCACCCATGATGCAAAAGTAAACACAAAACTGTCAGGATGGAACAGATCATAATAGAGATCCCAGTGACGCAGCTGACCAGCCAGCAAATATCCAATCTAACGAAGCAGCAGATAAGAAATCTTTCCGAGGCACAGTTCAGAGCTTTGGTAATAAGAATGCTTACACATCTAACAGCAGATCTTAAACAAGACGGGGAAGGAATGAAGGCTAGTCCTGCTGAAATGAATGAAAATACATATGAAACAAGTGGTGAGGAAAAGAAAACCAGAAATCAAAGCAACAAATTGGAACATAGGGAAGAAACAAACAGTCAACCAGTGCAGAAAGAGGAAATGAAAAGTGAGGAAAATGAGGAGAGGCTCAGAAAACTATGGAACAGCTATAAGTGGGCCAACATCCGAATCATAGCATTGCCAGAAGGTGAAGAAGAACTAGAAATTGAAAAATTATGTGAAAAAGTAATGAAGCAGAAATTGCCTAACTTGGGGAATGAAATAGAATTATAGGTCCAGGAAGCACAGAGAGTTCCAAAAAAACTGGACTCAGGGAGAATGACACCAAGACACATTATAATCAAAATGTCAAAAATTAAGGATATAGAAAATCTTAAAAACAGCAAGAAAGAAGATAATTACTTACAAAGGGGTCCCAATAAGATTATCAGCTGATTTCTCAAAAGAAACTGCACGCAAGAAGAGACTGGCAAGAAATATTCAAAGTAATGAAAAGCAAAAACATACAACCATGATTACTCTATCCAGCGAAGCTGTCATTCAGAATAGAAGGGCAGAGAAAGTGCTTCCAGGATAAAGTCAAACTGAAGGAGTTCATCAGATCCAAACCACTGCTATATGAAATGTTAAAGGGACTTGTTTAGGAGAAGGAGGATCAAAAGTATGAACATTAACTTGAAAACTGTATCACAACAACCAACAACAGAAGCTAGGGAATTGAAACAAAGGCAGACTAAGTAGGCAACGAGAGTCGAAAAAGAATTGTAGGTATGGGGAACATTTTGGGGGGAGGTCAGCAGGGAGAATAAAGGGGGAAAAGGAAGGAGATGGTACAGGAATTAAGAAGCATAGTAGGAGGGAGTGGAGTAGACAGGAAGATGTTGAGAAGAACTATATGCACAACCAATGGACATGGACTAAGGGGACAACTGGAGGGAGGGGCTCACTGGGTGGAGGGGAACAAAGGGAAAAGAAATTGGGACAATTGTAACAGCATAATCAATAAAGCATATTTTTTAAAAAATAAAAATAAAGTTCATACTATACCCAAAGCAATATATAGATTCAAAGCAAACCCTATTAAAATACCAGTTATATATTTCACATACCTAGAACAAATACTTCAAAAATTTATATCGAACCAAAAAAACAATCTTGAGGAAGAACACAGTAGGAGAAATCACAATACCTGATATCAAAGTATAGTACAAAGCCACTGCAATCAGAAGTCTGGTACTGGCATAAGAACAGATGTATAGATCAATGGAACAGAATAGAGAGCCCAGAAATAAACCCAGGTCTATATGGTCAACTAATATTTGACAAAGGAGAAAGCAACATAAAATGGAATGAAAAGAGCCTCTTCAATAAATCATGCTGGGAGGACTAGACAGGGACATTCAAAAAAATGAAACCAGACCACTAACTTACACCATATACCAGAATAAATTCAAGAGGGATAAAAGATTTAAATGTAAGTCATGACAACATAAAAGCTCCTAGAGGAAAACACAGGCAGGAAAATTTCAGATATTCCATGTAGCAATATTTTCACTGATATATCTCCTAGGCAAGGAAAATAAAGGAAAGAATAAACAAATGGGACTACATAAAACTAAAGAGCTTCTGCTCAGCAAAAGAAAACATCAGCCAGGTAAAAAGGGAACCAACCATATGGGAAAACATATTTGCCAATGATACCTCAGACAAGGAATTCATTTCCAAAATGTATAAATAACTTATACATCTCAACACCCAGAAGACAGACAACCCAATTAAAAAATGGTTAAAGGATCTGAACAAACACTTCTCCAAAGAGGAGATAGGCATATGAAGGAACGCCCAACATCACTAGCCATCAGAGAGATGCAAATAAAAACCACAATGAGATACCACTTTGCATCAGTCAGAATGGCCATCATCAACAAATCAACAAACAATAAGTGCTGGTGAGGATGTGGAGAAAAAGTAACCCTAGTAAACTGTTGGTGGGAATGCAGACTGGTGCAGCCACTATGGAAAACAATATGGAATTTCCTCAAAAAATTATAAGTGGAACTGCCTTTTGATCCTGCAATTCCAGTGCTAGGATTATACCAGGAGAATCCTGAAACACCAATTCAAAAGAACTTATGCAGCATTATTTAAAATAGCTAAGTGCTGGAAACAGCCTAAGTGACCCTCTGTAGAAGAGTGGATCAAAAAATTGTGGTACATTTACACAATGGAATACCATGCAGCAGATAGGAAAAGGTAATTCCTACCATTTGCAACGACATGGATGGAACTAGAGAGAATTATGCTTAACAAAATAAGCCAGGCTACGAAAGACAAATACCATATGACACCACATAATACAGAAAACTAATGAACAATATAAACAAGTAAAACTAAACCAGAGGCATGTAAACAAAAAGCAGACTAACAGTGACCAGGGGGTAGAGGGTAGGAAGCAAAGGGGAGTAAATAGGGGAAGGGTCTATTCAAGGAACTAGTATAAATCACCCATGGACATGGTCAATGGTGTAACAGGGTGGGGATGGACTGTGGGAGAAGGGGTGGAAAAAATAGCAAATAAATAAATGTAAAAAAAAAGAAACAAGTGGGATAAAATGAAAAATAAAATAAAGAGAAACAATGAAAGTAAATCAATAAGATAAAATACTAATTCAATAATTTATTATTTATATTTTTCCAACAATATATAAACACTTTTCAATAGAAATTTCAAATGTCCTAAAAGACATTTTGAAATATTGTCTAAATATTAAATACAGAATAGTACAGCATTTAATAGATATAACATGTAATCATTCCCCTCTCCCCCCAAAAATTCTAGATATTAACAAAGCAAACTTACAATGTCCTGTTAAAATTACAAAGTGGATATACCCTGGCTAGGTGGCTCAGTTGGTTGCAACATCATCCCATACACCGAAAGGTTGCAGGTTCAATCCCTGATAGGGCAAATACCTAAACTGTAGGTTTGATCCCTCCTGTGTACATAAGGCAACAACTCAATGCTCTTTCATATCGATGTTTCTCTTTCTTGCTCCCCAACTTTCTCTCTCTCTAAAATAAATAAATATATCCTCAGGTGAAGATTTTTTTAAAGTTATATAGAGGATATACATCTATGACTTACCTATTGACATCACAGGAAAAGAAAATAATACATAAGACTTAGAAACTTTTTCCAACAATGTGGAAGTGTCAAAGATTGCAACCAGTTAAAATTCAAAACCCTGAATATCTCCTTCATAACTGGTTAATGGAAATCATCTCAGGTCCTTCTAAATAAAATTTCCTTGCAATAAGATGATTCTAAAGAGATTTAAAAAACTTAAGGCATAATTGTTATTTCAGGTACCTGTGAGAGGCAACCCCCAAGAGTCAATGAAACAGCACATAAAAGCCACTTCCTAGTAGGCATTCTTGAATAATCATTCTAAAGGCAACATAACAACCTGAATTCCCACACTTACCAGATGTTCCTATTGCAGGATAGCCATTTCTTTGATCTTGTACTCCTAAAGCATTATTGCGTCTGATATTTGTCTCTCACTTTCTTTAACAATTGGCTATTACTGATACTTTTTTAGGATTAATGTATAGAAAGACTGAAAGAAAGGCATTTCACTAGCGATTCAATTAAGATGAAATGTCAGAATACATATTTTTTATTTCCCCTAAAATATGCTTGCTTCATCCTCTAAATACATATATCTGTGAAAGGTTGTGTGCAAGGGTAAGCTAACACAGATAAAGATGCGGAACATTAAGTTTGGAATTTACTAAATTGTTGAAATCTCTGAATACAAAGAATGTACTGTTTTTCTCAATCACCATTATCTATTGGCCCTCCAAAAGCATTTATTAAGTTACTAGATTTTTTCACGCTTAAATATAAGTATATAAAAGTACAAAATTGTATCAAATAGAACTTAATCCTATTAAGTTTTTATTGCTTTTGTACCTTCTACTGACATTAGTAATACTTTATATTATAATTACACTATTAACAGGATATAGCCAGAAAAATGGTTATAGCTTCACTGTGCGAACTAACCTCTGTTTAAATAGTTTAACAATGTATACTTTTTTCAGAAATATACCACATGATAATTAATGTTATCTAAAACACTTCTGATTCAAAATATGAAAAAACTACCAAATTTTTACATGCTAAAAGTTCAGCTATTAAAATAGTCTCCTTGATTGAAAACCAATATTTTAGGCTTTAAAATAGAAAAAAATTTTAAATTAGTTACATTTACTTATTGTTTTAGCACTTGAGAAATTTCTAGACACAGAAGGTCTAACTCACATCATCAGTACCTCTGTGCTGCTAAACCTTATGGGAACTTTTTAGGATTTACTTCATTGACTTTTCAAATAGCTTTCTTCCTTTGACCACTGGGATACCCATCCATCTGTCTCCTCTTAGGGTATTTTGCAAATTCCTTTTTTCCCCTCTCATAAGTATTAGTATACCTCAGGGTTTAATCCATTCCTCTCTTCTCCCCTCCCTCTGGCTAGAATGGTCTCAACCACTCTTATGGCTTCAACTGTGATCTGTAGAAAATAGCCCATTTCCAATTTTTATCTCAAACCCAAACCTCCCATAAGCTCCTTATTGTTCCATATTGGACACTTCCATTTGAATATCCCAACATGTCTGACTCAGCTCATCATCTTTGATATTTTTGCTGTTAGAATGAAAACCATCACCTTCTACCCAGGTCAATAACCTGAGTGTTATCATTGGCCCATCAGTCTGCTTCAACTCCACCTTCCAAACCTGTAGATTCTGTTTCTCTAGTGTCTTGAAAACACATGCACTGCTCTCCATTCCTGCCATTATCACCTACCTCTGTTTCCTGGGTTTATTGCCAAGTGTGTCCTTCCTCCATTCCTGACCTTCTCTAAGTGATTCTTCATACTCTGTGTCCAAAGCGATCTTTCTAAAATGCAAATTGGTCATGACTTCCCTGTTGAAATATCCTCAACTCTGTACTCCCTAGTATGGCGTATAAGACCCTTGAAGTCTGACTCCAGCTTTCTTCTCGGGTTCTCATTTTTCATGTCTCCAGTCACACTAAAGTTCCTCCAGTTATTAAAAAATTCCATACCTACCTTCAGGCCTTACCACATGCTGAGCCCCCTTTCTGGAATATACCCCTTTTTCCTGTATCCTGAAGAAGACATTTTGTCTTGCTTATAAGCTCCCTTAGTATTGTATTTAGCCTGATCTTTGTAATTACAGCAGTCAGTTTACTCTCAGACTAGGATTGTGATTTATTTAACATTGTATTTCTAGTTTACTTTGGTAAATATTTATCAAATTGTTGGTTTTTGCCCCCATCTTCTTCTGACTTTCAGGTACACATATCTTAGAGCTATTCCTGAGAAATGACTCATCCAGTAATGTGATAGAAATGTCTCTGCCTACTCTGAAAATAAGAGTGGGTGGAGACCACTAGAGACTTGACCTGATTGGCTGCCTAGAAGTGGTGAATGGGACTCCCCAAAATGCAGGGCCTGGCACATGATGGAAATGCATGATGAAATTTCCCGCTTCAAAATTTTATCTCTGATTATAAAAACTGCCCAATCATCTGTGCCCAGGATCAGTGTGGGATATTATATACTCCGTCGGCAGCCGTCCGTCTCGAGAGACGATGGTGTAGCTTCTTAAGAGTCTATCTGCACCGCCGAGAATGGTTGTGCAGTCCGACTCGGGAGTGACACAGTATCTGTCTCCTCCCGTGTTGAATCGACATCTTGCGATGACGCTGGAGTGTCCTCTCCAGTGAAGCTGAAGCTACAGAGCCTGGGCAGGGTAATATGGAGGGTCTGCTGTTGCCCATGCAGCAGACCCCCCCTCTCTTCGCAGCTGAAGGGTCCAAGGGAAAGACGGAGTCAATACAGCTTGGCTTCAGGTGCGCCGCAGGAGTTGCCGGTGTTGACTACAACGTCAAACCGCCTTAGGGACTCCGGCTCCGGATTTTCTGTCGGGGTTTACTCCCTTAGCCTTTCCCCTGAAGAGGTATGCCGCAAGGCAGTGGAGGTTTTTTGGGGTCAGAGTTTTCCTTCTCTGATGTGCCCTGACTGGAAGATCGAACCAGCGACACTTAGCTCGCAGGCCGACGCTCAATCCACTGAGCCAAACCAGCCAGGGCTCTATTATATACTAGAACTCAGTAAAGAAATAAAACTGAATTTATTTTCCTGTCTTCAAGTAAGGTAGATTCACAAAGCCCTTTTTAAAAATATCTGTCCAAATATTTGTCTCCAATAGAATATATGCTTCTGACTACAGACCAAATCCAGATTGCTTTTCTATTATTTATGTCTTTCCTTACAGATGGGCAGATGATTGGGGTTTGACTCTGCTCTTGATAAATTTTCAAACATAAGGCTTGGAGTCAAGTCATAATTCAAGACAAAATGTACTTTAGGCGGAGACCCTAATGCTCAGTAGGCAAGAGATGATAGACATGTCTAAACTATCCTGAATTTCAAGCCATTTGTAAAATACCATCAACCACATCTTCTTTAGATGTAAAAAGGAATATAACTTTATGGTTAAGAGGGGAGTTCTGCAGGTAGACTGACCCAGACTCTATTCTCAGTATTGCCTATACAACTTTGGGCAAATCACTGAAACTTTCCTCACTCTAATTTCCACACAGATTACATCTTTTTCAAAGCATTTTTAATAGAATTGAGCTAATACATGCAAAGAGCTTAACACAATGTCTGATGCAAACAATTATTAGCAACCTTTAATAATATTGCTGCCATTCCTTCCTCTTCTGTTTTACAAGTCAGAGAGAGATCACTGGAGCTAGCAAGAAGGGGGAAAGGGAGAACATCTTCTGATGTTTGTTTTGTTATAAAATTGCCCACTATAATGACAGAACCAAACCACACTTCCAAAGCTTTTGTTTCATTTTGATTCAGAAGGAAGAGAAGGATTTGCCAAAACACCAACTATCCTTCCTGCAACACATGAATTTCTCTGAAAGGTGTCTGGATTCCAAACACTGACCAGGCTAACACTAACAAGAACAGATGGCCCATTTGGCAACATATGCATTTTCATCATTTTGCTGTTTTGCACAGGTGCTAGAAGTAGGTGGTATAACTCAAGTGTTTTCTAATGTTTTGATAACCTTGACTTCTGCCTTCCCCATGGGCCAATTTACTTCTGGACATATTTCTAATTTTTATTTATTGACAGCTGAAGACATCAATAGGACAAATAAAAATGTTTTTCTGAAAACTGATCTTCCACACATATAACCATATATCTGACTCCTTCCCAAACATCAGTAATTTTCTTTCCCTTGAGCCATTTTACTCACCTATATATCATTGCAATGTTGGTCAAAATATCACAAAAACTGCTTGTAAGCATCTTTCACAAGCAGGAGTTTAATACTGTAGTATATTTAAATTAAAAATTTTGTCCTTTTCTGAAATGAAAAACTACAAAAATATAATTATTTTTCCCCACAGTAGCTAAGGTCAAGCCCAGTCATTCTTCATTTGTGTTACTTCTAGACTACAAACAGATGGCTGATTTAAGAAGCAGGCAATTTTAACATCCACAATCACAAGCAGACAGGTGCCACAGCACATCTAAGGAGAAAACCTTACACATCTTAGGTGTGATTTATAAGTAACTTTTATTTAGAAACTGAAAAAAAAAGTAAAACACATAATAGATTTTTATATACACAAAAACTTTACACCTTTTTAAAGCTGTTTTTGGCTATTTTATTTTTAGCCCAGTTGTGATGTAGATCATGAATCGTTACCATCATGAAGTAACTATTTCAAGTATAAGAAAATAAAGGCACCAATATTTGTATAGGTTCATGTATACAGTGTCCACTTCATTAGTTATAATTCAGTGGAAAGATCCCTCCTTTACCATAATCATTATCATTGTCATTGTCATTATCATTGTATGCAGTGGTTAAGAGCACAGTGGTTAAGAGTATGAGCTCTGAAAAATGAGGCCTAGATTCAAATTCCTGCTACTTTCTCACTTCCTAGCCATATGACCTGGAACAAGTTGCTTAATTTATCTGAGTTTCCATGTCTTTATCCAGAGACATAAAAGCAATCAGTAAATGTATTTTTCTTGTTATATACCAGTTACTTTTCATAGATACCAAGACTTTTTCCATGTTAAACAACCAAACCCATTCTCTCCATTCCCATTTTCCTCTGGCTACTGTTCTCTTTCATCTCCTTTCCATCTCCTTACTTCCTATTAAGTGCTCAATTCACTGTAATTTGGCTTCTGCTTCTATGAAAACTGGTTTTACTGAGGCCAACAATCACTATTCTTTTTGCTAAATCTAACAGACACTTCTTATTTTTCCTCATATTCCTTGACCTCTCTACAGCATTTGATCTGTTGATCATGTTGTCCTTCAAATTCTCTCCTCCTTTGATTTCTGTGATAATGGTCTTGGTTTTTTGTTTTTTTTTTCTACCTCTGCCTGCTCTTTCTGATTTCCTGAAAACTCTCCTTTCTCAGTAGACCCTTAACTATTGGCATCATCAACATTCTCTGCTTTAGGCTCTTATTTGTTCAACAGATATGATCCTTTTAGCTACTTCTGTAGCTTTAGTTCCTACAATTAACTATATTCTCCTTTTTCTGCCCTTCTTCTGGCTCCTTCACACATTGACCTACTCAAAGTTCCCTGAATGCATCATATTGAATACTGTTCCTCAGTCTTCCATATATAATTTCTGCCTTTCTCCTCCCTCCCCTTGTTCTGCATATTTCTCCCTCAAAACTCAGCTCAAGCATCACCTCATCAACCAGACATCCCAGCTTAGGCACCATATTTTTGAGTGAAAAAGTCATCTTGGATGTTCCATCCTCAGTAGTGCCTTGTTAACAGAGGCAAATTTCCCCCATGAAATTATAGCTAAATTGCAGAATCATGAACAAATACGTGATTATTTTTGCTTTTAAGCATATAAGTTTTGGGTGGTTTGTCAGAGAGCAATAGATATACAAAATAACAACCCACTAGATTTTAAGTTCCTCAAAGGCAAAATCATGTCTTATTGAATAGTGTATTAAAACCAACATATTCCTTAGTCCATGAAGCTCTCGAGAATGGATATATGAATGAATGAATCAATCAACCAACAAACCAGTCAGCCAATCAGCCAGTCCATCAACAAAAGGTCCCTAAATTTAGTATTTTTTTCCCTTGTTTTAATTAAAACTTTTTTGTTGGCCTAAGAAAGCCAACAAA
Organism: Furipterus horrens; assembly: GCF_987537825.1. Lineage (NCBI taxonomy): Eukaryota > Metazoa > Chordata > Mammalia > Chiroptera > Furipteridae > Furipterus > Furipterus horrens. The sequence goes on from NW_028327179.1 coordinate 50,107,693, forward strand.
ATGGGGGGAAAGGAAAGATAAATGAAAAGAACTAATGCTATTTAATTAAATCCATGCCCTTGGAGGGACCTCCAATCTAAAGCTCTAGCTCTGATCTGCTTCTACAGCTACAGGCTCACTTCTAGTTCCTACTACATATTTCCACTCACATGTTTCCCCTTCTGTTTCCTCTGTGAACATAAATAAACAGAAACCACATTTAAACTGGAGTTAGGAGGGTCTATAGGCAGAACTCACCTGCCCTACCACTCGTCATCAATTTCCCTAAACAGGAAGAGTGTACTTTCCATCTTCAACAGGAAGGTGTTCTTCTATGCTACTACTCAAGCAGAATGAAGGAAGATCTTCTTGCCCAGCAACCACTCTGCCAATGAAAAGCCACTACACTTCAACTCCCAGTTCCTTCCAATGCACTCTTTGTTTACAACAGATGCTCTGAGCTCCCTCTTTCCTCTATAAAAGAACATTCTCTCCTTTGTTCTTTGCACTTGCATGTGGTTCATCAGTAGAGAGCATGTCCTAAACTGCAGTTCATTCTTGCTCCCTAATAAACACATTTTGCTGGAGAAATATCCAGCTGTCTGTTTATGGTCAACACCTCAACCTGAACTTTTACAAATCCTCCAAACCAAGGCCTTATTTGATTATTCTGGCTATATTACTATCATTGTTAATTCTCTTAATACCAAAGTTATCTTTGACTGCTCCCTTCATCTCCCCATCAATATATCTGATCTGTAGTTCCCACCAATTTGGTTTGGCTACTATGTTTTTTTTAATTCACCACTTCTTTTAAAATTCTTCTGTCCCCAGCCTATTTCAGACACTCACCACCTAACTCTTATATTACTGCAATAGCTTTCTAAATGTTTATAATTTTTAAGTGTCTTACAATAAAATGCATTGAGAATCTTATAGTTCCATTTCCAAGTTACAGGTGTGTCCAACCAGATGCTCTTTTATAAAATAAACATTTACTGTCAAGCTAATTAGGTCTTTTGTTTTTCCAGAAAAAAAAAATGGTGATTATTTCAATAGCTATTATGCTCTTCCAAAAGAAAGTATATTATTTTTCAGTGTGGACATAAATAGATCTGAAATATAATTTCTATGAAATAACTAAATATTAGAGCATATTATTTAATGAATTTTATCCATGAGTAATTCCATAGAATACACGATAAATGATGTTTGTAGTAAGAAAGCAATTTACTCTTGCTTTTATCTTAAAACCAAAATGAAAAAAAATGGGCAAAAGAAAAGGAAAAAATATAAGTTGGAACTCCATCTGTTTGGTATACATGACTTCAACCTCTGTTAACAGGATAGGGAATTCATTATCCATATTAAGAGGAAATGGACAAACATTTTATGCCTGATAAGATTTTTTTCTTTACACATCAAATTATTTAAAATATATCCAACAGAAAGATATTTTTCATCATAGGAAATTTGAAGAAGGGATTTATCTATATACTAAACTCTATGAAAGCTATTTCCTGAGTTTGTACTAACAGAAGCTAACCCCAATTAGCCTTTTTCAATCAAGGGATTATCTTTCATGTACAAATTAATGCATATCTTGATTTTAAGCTGTGATGAATTATTTGTTTTATGGGAACATGAAAGTCATTTTGATATTCAGAATAGAAAAAAAAACAGCAACAAATTCTAATTAAGCAAATCCCATAATGTTATAATCTTATCTAGAAACAGCTGCGATAAGGATAACTGTTTATGAACTAACAATTGTAATAACAATTAAGGTAACTTAAACTTATTACTCCCTAATGAAATGTAATATTTTTCCACCATTGTAAGGAATGTATCTTGTCACCAATAATAATTTATACCCACAACATACGTGTCTTCATATTAGGGGCTAGGGAATTTATTCTAGTCAGCTGCCACTGTTGAACTCATTTGCTAACAATCTAGTGATGATATAAGTGGACAAGGAAAAATTAAGAATAGGAAAAAATAAATGTATGTAACAAAACAATATACAAATTAAGACAAAACAATAAAGAGAATAATATGAAGATAAGTGCAAGATGATTTTTGTGTTTCATGAAATTGTTGTGTATATCTGGACTACTTTTGAGGGATCTTTATGAATTAATATTTCCTCCAAAACCTCTGCTTGTTTCGATCCCAGGATCCTGGCAATGATTTAATTGTCAAAGAAAGAGCATGTCTATTGTGATACAGGTAAACTGCTGAAGAGCTGAAATGAAGGTTGGGAGAATTCAGAATCTACTTCCTCTTCCAATTTCAATGTTTGGCACCCTAGAAAACATCACAGTTTATACACCAATATTGGTATTGGCTGATTAACAGTTACACAGAAGTGAGGGTTAGCTGAGTACTCTATGATGGGTCTCAGGTGGATCTATGTGAAAAGAAAGTTGCCTAGCCATTACACTTGAAAAGGTGCAGAATAGAAGATTCTTCTCCTAATGCAGTGAACAAGAACAAATCAAAAGGTCAGTTGCAGGAAAGAGGTGAAGCTTACTTGGATGAGAGGATACTAACTCAAGTGTTGACAACTAAAAAGGAAATTATTTAAAGGAGAGCCAAACAACTAAAAGAGGGCTGGCTCTCCTATGCAAAAACAAGTCAAAAGAAAAACGAATGGAGTGTATAGCATGACCAAGCTTTGTGGTATACTCTGGCTGTGGAAGTTGGGATGAGAGGAAGGGATGGAGGACTAAGAGTTGGGTGTTATATGATTAAGAGGTTTCTGTGGTCAGACATGAGATCAACACAGTCTAGACAAGAAGGGCATTCACGGAATATCATATGAAGGTGTGCTGTGTCTTTGCTCTAATTAAAGTGTTTTGGTGTGTATAGGGTGGAAAGAGAGATGGATGGTTGGATTTAATGAAGAATCACCAGAATTAGAAAAGATTCATTTCCCTACTTTTGCCTTGGAGATCCTCAGAAGAGTTCTAGGAAGAATATGGTCATCTCTCATCTTATACAAAGATATAAAATGACAAAATAACTAGGGTTGAACTAGCCCACAGGGTTCCGGAGAAAACTCTCAGTGGCATGGTTCAACTGCGCTCCTTTTGTTCCAGAAGCTAAAGTAGAACAGTGACTAGCTTCAGATCTCCAGCATTTTCAGTACCTTATCCTGCCATGTTGGCATCCTCTATTGCTTCCAGATATCCCAGGACATCATGACAGTTCTAAGCTCACCCTCTGGTTTGTCCCAAAACCTAATACAAATCTTCTTTCCCCTAAATAAAATCCCCTGGTCTGCCAAACTGACATCTTGACCTGAACTCTCATCTACCAGCTTATCTAAGGGGGAAAAAAACAATAACCTGAGAACATGGAATCAAATAAGTATTTATGGCATGAAGGTATAGAGAGACCTAAAGAGGAATTACAAGGAACTGTTGCTGCTCTCTCAAGCTCACCAGGGATCTAACTCCATAGTTTCTTCCCACAGATGAGGCTTGGATCAGGACCTCTGAGACTGGCCATTGGAAAACACAGAGAATCCCAAAAGCTGAAGCAAAAACTGCTATAGTGTTTAATTTTCCTTGATGTTAGTACATTAATAATATTTGGCATTGCCTAAAGCTATCTAATCACTTAAGTTTTCTAACAACCACTTACTTAACATCATACTAAACAGATGGCCTCGTTTTCTTTAGCCATTCATTCACTGATGGAAACTTAGGTTGTTTCTGTATCTTGGCCATTGTGCATAATGCAATGAACATGGTAGTAGATATCTCTTTGAGATCCAGATCTGAATTCCTTTGGCTATCTACCCAGAAGTGGGATTTCTGGATTGAATTACCACTATAATTTTAATTTTTTGAGAAACCTCATATTGTTTTCCATAGTGACTGCACCAATTTACATTCCCATCAACAATATACATGGGTTCACTTTTCTCCACATCCTTGACAATAATTGTCTTTTGTTATTTGATAACAGACATATTAACAGTCTTGTAGTGATATCTCATTATGGTTGTGATTAGCAGTTCTCTGATGATTACTAACATTGAGTACTTTTTCATACAATGTAATATTAATTAGCCTTTACAAAAAGGAAATCATGTCATTTTTGTCAACAAGGATGGACTGGGAGAACATTATGCCAAGTGAAATAAGTCAGACACAGAAAGACAAATACTTCATGATCTCACCCAGAAGTGGAATCTAAAATAGTCAAACACATGAAGGAGAGAATAGAATGGTAGTAGTCAGAGTCTAGGGGGAAGGGAAATGAGGGGGTAGTCAAAAGGTAAAAAGTTTCAGTTACACAAAATAAGGTCTGGAACTCAGCCCAAAAAGAATAAGAAAATTTTACCCTTTGCAACAATATGGATGGATCAGTAGAGCATTATGCTAAGTCAAATAAACTAGTCAGAGGAAGAAAACTACCATATGATTTCACTCATATGAGGAATCAAATGAACAAAATGTTAACAAGCAAAATAGAAACAAATTCATAGATACAGAAAACAGACTGACAACTGTCTGGGAGGTGGGGAGGGACCCTGGGGGTGGAGGGAATTGAGCAAAAAAGAAAATAAAAGAGAAAGAACTTATGGACACAAACAATAACAAAGTGATAGTTGGGGATGGAGGAGGGTATAAGAAGTATAAATGGTGATGGAGGGAGACTTGACTTGGGTTGGCGAACACACAATATAGTGTACAGATGATGTGCTGCAGAATTGTACAGCTGAAACCTGTATAATTTTATTAACCAGTATTACCCAAAAAAATTCAAAAAAAAAGGAAAAAAAGAGCTTTCTGGAAACTCTAATTGATTATTTTTAAACGAAGCCAGATTATTTTTAGATTATTTTAGATAACTTTGATCCATTTTCACAGAAATTCAATTGTCTTTATATGGACCATTTTGGTATTCAAATTAACAATGATTATTAATAAATTTTATAGACTCTACCAAGACAAATAGTTGAATTGGCTTACATATAAACTCCTTCTTTGGGATAAATCTGAAACAAACCTTTGACACATGATAACAAGGTTTCTCTTCTTGATCAGACTTGAGTCGGTCTCTCCTAAACTTTTCAATGAGACTTCAACTTTTGGATTTCCATGTTTGTCTCTGCACTGCTCAGTTTTAGCAATAATCTTGCTAAATCAGTTTAGCCAGAACCCCTGCCTCCCCTCTATATCTGATCACCCTTGATGTCTAATCAGGTTCTTCATGGTTCTCCATCCCCTCAGATGACGTCTGACTGTCCTGGCCTGCCTTCAGCAAGGATCCCCCTTAACCCTGATATTTCCTCTTAGTAATTTTCCATCCACCGACCCCTCACCCTGAGCCTTGTCTATAAATTCCCAATTTTTTCTGTTGAATTCAGACTTGAATCCAATCTCCCTCCGCCATTGCAAGACCCCATTGCAGTGGCTTATACATCTATCGCCATGTCCCTACCCCCTGAATGAAGTACTCCTAACTGTGCTCAAAAATAAATAAATAAATAAATAAACTCTGGAGATGTACTGTATTTAAAAAAAAAATGACTTCGAAGTACACTAAGAAAATTCTCTGGCAGAGCCACTGCTAGCCTATCATTGGCCTCTGCAGAAAATAGAAAGACACATCCTCTGGATGGGTGAAACCCTACAGTCCCACAGCTTGGTAATCCATGAGTGCTTTCTTTTGAAAGACACAGTCCTGCACCAAAGTGCAAGATTTGACAAGCATAACATTAGCCAGGTCTTAGTCTTCCTTGCCAAGAGGCTTGGTATAAAGTAAAAACTGCACAGCTGTACACAGCAGCTCTGTTGCCCAGATCCCAGACACTTGCCTATATATCTGAATGGTTCTTATTGACCCATCGTTATCATTCTGGCTTTCTGGTTCTCAGATTCTGGGAGTACTCTGACATTTTCACTTGGCCTGCAGGCCGCTGACCCACAAGCCATGACCTCAATATGCCAAGGACTTATGAGTTGCTGCTCCTTGTTCTGATCCCTTGTCACCCAGCCCTGATTATGGCAAAAGAGAAAATACAGAAGCCAAACAGCCAATTATGCAGGCAATAAATGTCAAAAGTGGAGTAATACAGTTTACACCATCTTTTAACTATTCTAAGGACTAAGATCCCAGACTGCTTTAGAAGGTGAAAGCAATCTATATTTTATGTCTTGTAAGTAAAATACACTTGCTTTTCTAATATCATATCTTTAGGAGATAGTTTTTCTGAGCTACACAGGCATTTTGGTAGCAAGAAGGTAGCTGATTCCACCCACTGAAAACACTAACTTCAGAGGACTGAGGGTCTGTTGTCCTCATTTCTTTCTCTCTTGAGAATGCTACCAAGAATTTAATGTGTAACATGTGAGCTAAGCACACAACTTACAGAAGGTGTGAAAAGCCATATAAAATTTTATTCTTCTTAGAGGCAAGAGGGTTAGTGAGCATAGGTCTGATGGAAGGCTATTGAAGGAGAACCTTATGCTTTTCTCCCTTTAGTGACTATTGATAGGACCAGGCTGAGATGGAGCCAGAATCTCCTCCAGAAGATTCTACCTCTTTCCAGGGGATGCCCTATTCTTTCCACATGAGAGAAACAGATGGAGATAGAAAGAGAGAGGCAGACAGAGGGCAAGCAGAAGAAACACTGAAATTACAAATGAGGATGACATTATAAAGATTGGTAAAGATTCTGCCAAATGGGTAAATTTTCTATAGTTATCTACACAGACTGAAATACTTCCATGTTAGAAAAGAACACAACACTCAGAGGGAAGAGTGGAGGGGAAGATGAGGGGAAAGAAGGGGAAGGATCTAGTCAAGGAACTAGTATAAATGACCCATAGACATGGACAATAGGGTGGGAATTAACTGTGGGAGGCAGGGGCGGGGGCAGTGAAGAGCAATGGGGGAAAAATTGGGACAACTGTAAAAGGACGAAAGTAAAAATGTTCAAAAGCTCAAAAAAAATTTATATTTAGTTCCAAAAAAAAAAAAAGAATTAAACACTAATTAGATGCACCAACCCTAAAATTCTTGTAAATAGCCTGGCATAAAAAACATTTTCCCAGCCATCTCCAAGTAGGTAGCATGACAGAGTTTGTGGTAACTAAAAATGTGACCTTTGCAACATTGATTTAGCTGGCACTTGTAGTGTGGACTTCGCAAAGAAGTGGTCAGCTAGTTACCACCAATTCATTTCTTTTTTTCAATTCAATGACCTTTTTGTTAATGCACTTCTTGATTCTCTTATGTTTCCTTGACTTCTCTCCAGTTCTTCCCATGGCACTCTGGCAATAGCTTTTGTACACTGTTGGTCACTGCCTCTGGTTTCCCTCTTCCTGTGTCCTTTAAATACTGCAACTGTACCTATGTCTTTAGATCTGCTTAGGCATATTGGGTAACCCTCAAAACTTTTTTTAAAAAGGTTTTTATTTCTACTTAAGTAAAACTGTGTCATTTTATCTCATTGCAGCTTGAGAGCAATGTGTTTATCAAATTAGAAAGCTGTCTTTGGGATTCACACTGTGAAACTCTATTAGTAGGGAAACCAAGACCCTTTTGGTATTTGAGCAATCAAGCTCTCTATATAAAAAATTAAACACTACTGGAAATGTATGATTCCTGAATCCCATTCATTTTCTGAATCAAGAAGTAGATAGTAGCAATTGAAAGTGGAATTCCATCGAAGTCTTCATCTTCTTGTGAAGAAATTATTAACTGATGTAATTGGGTCATCCCTCATTTGTCTCTAAAAGTCTTCATTAGCCATTCTGCGTGAACTAGAATAATAAACTCCATTTCATCTTGAAAACAATCCTGGGTTCAGATTAGGCACTTTCAGGCTTACATGAGTGGGATTATATACATAAAAATGTTTTGTAAATTATAGCATACCATACAAATGTGCTGATTAGGATGGTGATTCTCATCTCATTGTGCCATATGTGGTAATTAATGTTGATGGTGAGACTTGATGACTTAGCAGCATCAGACCAGTAGTCTTCTCTCTTTAACACAACTCCTGACATAATAGTGAGCATGTTCAATGCCTACATTTTTAAAAGACAGATTACTCTTGGATATGGCTAAAGTCTGAATAAAAGGGGATGAATTGTAACATTAAAATTCCTGTTTTGATAATGCTTCCCAACTTCTTAATATATTAAGTGGAAGTGTGTGTACAAGGATTAAAATGTTCCTACTACAAAGTTTTCTTTACTCACTTTCATTTATTTGAAAAGACATTATCAAAAAAATCATTTCCACCATAATCTATGAAGCCATAATTTTACCAAGTGTTCTATCACCTTCTTATGTTTCTTTAGAAGAAATCAATATTTTATTATTTACAGAACTTCAAAATTCTATAAGATTTCTTTAACCTATAATGTACTCTTCATTGCATTAAGAATTTTGCAAAATGTTTAATGAAGAGTATACAGTAATTAAGAAATAATTCAATTTTTAGCTTTGCTCCAGTGACTAAAATACTCCTAAACAAATGAAATTTTAAAACACTTAAATCTTCAAGTGGTGAGTATTAAATGCTTGTCACTATCCACTCACTCATTAGTCTAAATGAAAAAATTAAAAATAGATTTAAAAGCATGCTATTCTTTAATGAAAATGTTAACTTAAAAAAATGACTTAGTATATGTGTTTTCAAATACTTTTGAAGAATAATACAATGGTAACTCCTGCATTAACAAAAACAAAGGAAATTGGCAGTCCAGTTTTTATCCTCTTCTTTGTGACTCTCTAGCTACACATTTCATGCACTCAAGTCCTAACTCTAATAAGCAGAAAAACACAGAGGAGTATATGGCCCAATTTCATGAGGATATTTTAAGGCTGAAAAAGCCCATACAATTATTAGGATCAAAAGGAAAGCAAATTAGTGAAGCTTCAAATCTTATGTGTTGTCAGAAGAGTAGTGACCACCAGTTGGTGTTGTTGATATTTATTTAGAGCCAAAGAAATACTAATTCTTTCATGTAATGACCATCTGCCTTAAGCATTGTAATGCCAAGGCAAGGTCACACAGTCTCTGACTCAATGATGTAATTTTACATATTTCTTTATTTTACAAGAGAACTTCATCATAAACTTTCTTAACCAACATTTATTTGGCACCAACTCATCAGTTAATTAACTGTTAACAAATTCTTCTAGTTATGATTGCTACACAGATATTTTATTTTCTTGTTAATTAGTAATTATGCACTGACAAGAAAAACAGTGTTTCTTTCCAATTATCCCAGAACTCAGTGATTATTTAAACTTGGCTAATTAGCATTAGAGGACTGTACATCTTCTGGGAAAATTGTGTTTGATAATCCGTATTAAAATATACATGGTGGTTGTTGACTTGTAACAAGAAAAAAAAAAGGTGGCAGTTCAAAGGGTATTAGATAGAGAATGAGGCAAATGGGGGCCCATTAAAATTTCCCCAACTGCTCTAATGAGAATGCCGAGGGTCATTTCTGACTAGTTTACCATCTGTTTGGCTTCTGGCATGTGTCTGGTGTGGAGGGAGTATCCTGAAGCCCATTTAGCTTATCACAATTTAATCCAGGAGTCTGAAGCAATTTCAGTCCTTTATAAAGTGGCACATTAAAATCAGAAGCCCATACATGTGACATAAAAAACGTTTAAGTGTAAAAATGATGCCACATAATGGAAAATGCCCTGACTTTTTAAAAAACAAGTAGACAATGCCTAATGAGAAACTTTTATAAATATTGCTTATGAATTAGTATCTGCTTTCTACTCACCCAAAGGTTGTAAAGATTGAAAAATAGCTGCTTTCTAGGCTCCATCATCTAGAGCACACATTTAAAAAATGATATTTGTATTAGGGTAGTCAATGTCTTCCCAGATAGAACACAGAAATCAATAACCATAAAAAAATTATAAATTAAGAGTTCATCAAAATTTAAAACATCTACTTTCAGCCAAGTTGGAGGCATAGGTAGACACGCTGTACCTCCCTCCACAACTAAGAAGGAATACAATTACCTCAAAACTGGTGACAACCAGAAGTTTTAGAAAACTGAGCTGCAAGGAAGTCCAACAAACAAAGATATAAAGAAGGAATACTCATTCAGACAGGAAGGAGGAGCAGAGCTTGGGTGGAGAGGATAATGTGTGGCAGCGGCAGTGGCTGTGGCTGAATGGGAGAAAGCACAGTCACACATTATAAAAGTTGGGAGAGAAACCTGGGAATGGTCCCAGCCCCAGACCAGACCACACAGCTCATGGTTCCAGCCCCAGGGAAATAAAGTCTCATTTCTTCTGACTGTAAAAACCAGTGGGGGTTGCGGTTGTGGAAGAAACTGCTGGTCTCTCAGCAGAGTCTGTTAGTTTAGAGGATGCCCATGGTCCTAGGTGCCAGTCCATATGGGAAGCAGGAGAAGTGCCTGGAAAAGAGGTGTGTGAACTGTTCCCTCTCAGAACTCTCCCCCACATAAAGCATCACAACATGGTGAAATGAGTCAGCCCATACTGATGAATATCTAAGACCCCACCACTTACAATGTAACAGGTGTGATAGCTCTGAGCATGTCAAGTTGAGGAGACAGAGAAGTATGGCCAAAAGAGGGAAAGGATCAAAGTTTCAGTGGGAGACTAAGTGATGAGGAGATAGCCAACCTGACAGATAGTCAACCTGACAGATGCAGAGTTCAAAACACTGGTACTAAAAATGCTCATAGAATTGACAGATATGCTTGGGTACGACAAATGCAGAAGTGAAGAAATGAAGGATATCCTAAGTGAAACGAAGGAAAATCTACACAAAACCAATAGTGAAGGGTAGGAAACCAGGGTTCAAATCAATGATTTGGAACATAAGGAAGAAGTAAACAGTCAACCAGTACAGAATGAGGAAACAAGAATCGAAAAAAATGAGGAGAGGATTAGGAACCTCTGGAACAACTTTAAATGTGCTGACATCTGAATCATAGGGCTTCCAGAAGGAGAAGAGGAAGAGCAAGAAATTGAAAACTTATGTGAAAAAACAATGAAGGAAAACTTCCCAAATTCGGTGAAGGAAATAAACATACAAGTCTAGGAAGCATAGAGAGTACCAAACAAGCTAGACCCAAACAGGACCACACCAAGACACATCATCATTAAAATGCCAAAGGTTAAAGATAAAATGTAAGAATCTTAAAAACAGCAAGAGAAAAGAAGATTTATCTACAAAGACTATCAGTTGATTTCTCAAAAGAAACTTTGCAGGCTAGAAGGGATGGGCAAGAATTATTCAAAGTGATGTAAAGCAAGGGCCTACAACCAAGATTAATCTATCCAGCAAGCTATCATTTAGAATGGAAGGGCAGTTAAGGTGCTTCCCAGACAAGGTAAAGCTTAAGGAGTACATCATCACCAAGCCATTATTATATGGAATGTTAAAGGGACTTATTTAGGAAAAAGATCAAAACTATGAACATTTAAATGCCAACAAACTCACAACTATCAACAACAGAACCTAAAAAAATAAAAGCAAAAACAAACTAAACAACCATAATGAAAACAGGATCATAGGTATGGACAGCATTTGGAGTGTTATCAGTCGGGAGGAGGAAGGGGGAGAAGAGAAGAAGTGATGCAGGAAATTAGAATCATAGTTGCTGGGGGCAGAATAGGCAAGGTGATGTCCAGAATAGTACAGAAAATGGTAAGCCAAAGAACTAATATGCATGACCCATGGACATGAACTAAGGAGGGTGGGATTGCTGGAGGGAGAGGGTTCCTGGGTAGAGAGGAGCAAAGGGAAAAGAAATTGAGACAAATGTAACAGCATAAGTAATAAAATATACTAAAAATTTACAACACTATACATCATAAGATCCCATAGAGAAAAAGAAGAGGCAGGCATGAATGGGAAAGTCAATTCACAAAACCTACATCTGATAAGGGACTGGTATGTAGAACTCCTAGAACTCCTATAACAATAATAAGACAACTCAATTTTTTAAAATAGTATAATATTTGAACAGACATTTGATAAAAGTGACCAACAGGCACAAGAAAATGTGCTCAACATCATTAGTCAAATGGACAATGCAAATCAAAACCACAATATAAGGTACAACCAAATACCCAGCAAACTGAATAAAACTAAAAACATTGATAACACCAGTGGCAGGTGAAGATTCAGAGAAAACTTCAACTCCAACAGTATGTAGGTGAGAGGGTATAAAGGTATGATCTTTTTGGAAAAAGGTTTAGCAGCTTCATATAAAACAATACCCAGCAATGTCACTACTAAATATTTACCTAATAAAAATAAAAATATATATAGTTGACCCTTGAACAACATGGGTTTGAATGGCACAGGTCCACTTATCCATGGATTTTTTCAATAAATACCTGTACTGTTTTTAATCAATGGTTGGGAGTCTGAGAATGCAAAGGGCTGACTGTATGCATTGATCTATGTACCATTTTATATAGGGACTTGAACATCTGTGGATTTTGGTATCTGTGGGGGTCCTGGAACCAATCCCTTATGGATACCAAGGGACAACTAAGTTTTGGGAAACTTAAAGTCATACACAGATTTTCGACTGTGAGGGAGCTCCGTGCACCACATTGTTCAAAAGTCAACTGTAGTCACAAAAAGACTTGTACAGTATGTTCACAGAACCTATTCATGCATAGTAACCAAAAAACTAAAAACAACCCAGGTATCTAACAAGAAGAAAAACAAAGGAATGCTACTCAGCAATAAAAAGAACAAACTACTGATATACATAATGTGGATAATTCTCAGATATATTATGCTGAGTGGAAGAAGTCTTACACAAGAGAATATACTGGGTGATTGCATTTATACAGTTCTGGAGCAGGAAAAACTATGGTGCAATACAATAAAAATGGCGATTACCTATGGGAAGCAAGAGTTAAGAGTTGATGGAGGAGAGGCATGAGAGAACTCTCTGGCATTAAGGTAATGTTCTATATTCTAATAGGGGGTTGGGTTACAGATGTGTACATTTATCAAATCATATCCTATGCATCCTTAAGATTTGTGCATTTCATTGTTAAAAACCTTACGTAGATGGTGGGTGCACCCTGTAAAATTCTTTCAACTTTAATGTATGTTTGAAATTTTTCAAATAAAAATGTTAAAAAGCAGATTGAGATTATTTCAACTCCATATCAAATTACTTTAAAAAAATAACCTCAGTTCATTAGATGGGTAACAACAAAAAAACATGTCAGTGTAACTGTGATTGCCTGTCTTTCACCATTTCACTTGGTCACATCAGCCTTTCACATGTGGAAGGAGGTGCCACTGATTTTTGTTTGATTTTGTGCTTCCACAAGTGTGCTTACCTGGTGTCTATACACATGTGCTTATCCAGTGAGTGTCCCCAAATCTATTATTCTATTTGAATCTGTTATTATCCTAACATAATTTCATTAAATGTTATATAAACTAATGAGAAGTGAATACTTCTAAGAACCATATGTGCTGTTTACATACAAAGGTGTATGTATGTATTTTTTGTTTTTTCAATTACAGTTGTCCCATTTTTCCCCCATTTCTCCCACCCCCCACCCAACCCACCCCTTCTCCCGCAATCATATCCCTCCCCGTTGTCCATGTCCATGAATCATTTATACACGTTCCTTGACTAGAACTTTCCCTCACTTATCCCCCTTCTCTCCCTCCCCCCTCCCTCCTATTGACTTTTATTCTACTCTTTGTCCTATTTAGTTCGTTTGTGTTGTTCTTTAGTTTCCTGTATTAGGTGATATCGTATGGTATTTTGCTTTCTTTGCCTGGCTTATTTCACTAAACATAATTCTCTCTAGTTCCATCCATGTTGTCGCAAATGGCATGAGTTCTTTCTTTCTGCTACATAGTATTCCATTGTGTAAATGTACCACAGTTTTTTGATCCACTCATCTAAAGATGGGCACTTAGGCTGTTTCCAGTACTTAGCTATTGTAAACAGGGCTGCTATGAACATAGGGGCATAATTTTTTTTGAATTAGGGTTTTAGGATTTTTCGGGTATAATCCTAGCAGTGGAATCACTGGTTCAAAAGGCAGTTCCATTTTTAGTTTTTGGAGGTAAACCCATACTGTTTTCCATAGTGGCTGCACAAGTCTGCATTCCCACCAACAGTGCAGTAGGGTTCCCGTTTCTCCACATCCTCGCCAGCATTTGTTGTTTGTTGATTTGTTGATGATGGCCATTCTGACTGGTGTAAAGTGGTATCTCATTGTGGTTTTTATTTGCATCTCTCTGCTGGCCAATGATGTTGAGCATTTTTTCATGTGTCTATGGACCTTCTGTATGTCCTCTTCAGAGAAGTGTTTGTTCAGGTCCTTTGCCCATTTTTTAATTGGGTCGTTTGTTTTCTTGATGTTGAGTTGTATAAGCTCTTTATATATTTTGGAGATCAGTCCCCTGTCTGTGATATCATTGGCAAATAGGTTTTCCCATATGGTTGGTTTCCTTTTCATCTTGCTGATGTTTTCTTTTGTTGAGCAGATACTTTAGTTTGATGTAGTCCCATTTGTTTATTTTTTCCTTTATTTCTCTTGCCTTAAGAGATGTATCCATGAAGATATTGTTACGTGTGATATCTGAAATTTTCCTGCCTATGTTTTCCTCTAGGACTTTTATGGTGTCAGGGCTTACATTTAAGTCTTTGATCCATCTTGAGTTTATTCTGGTGTGTGGTGTAAGTTGGTGGTCTAGTTTCATTTTTTTGCAATTCCCTGTCCACTTCTCCTAGCACCATTTGTTAAAGAGGCTCTTCTTAGTCCATTTTATGTTCCTTCCTCCTTTATCAAATATTAGTTGACCACAGAGGCCTGGGTTTATTTCTGGGCTCTCTATTCTGTTCCACTGATCTATGTGTCTGTTCTTATGCCAGTACCAGACTGTTTTGATCACGGTGGCTTTGTAGTATTGTTTGATGTCTGGTATCGTGATTCTTCCAGCTGTGTTCTTCTGTCTCAAGATTGATTTTGCTATTCGGGGTCTTTTTTGGTTCCATATCAATTTTTGGAGTATTTGTTCTAGGTTTGTGAAATATGTCATTGGTATTTTAATAGAGATTGCATTGAATCTGTAAATTGTTTTGGGTAGTATGGCCATTTTGATGATGTTGATTCTTCCCATCCAAGAACATGGTATTTGCTTCCATTTATTTGTATCTTCCTTAATTTCTTTCTTCAGTGTTACGTAATTTTCAGAGTACAGGTCTTTTACCTCTTTGGTTAAGTTTACTCCTGGGTACTTTATTTTTCTTGTTGCTATAGTAAATGGTATTTTCTTTTTTGTCTCTGTCTCTGCTATTTTATTGTTGGTGTACAGAAATGCCTTAGATTTCTGTATATTTATTTTGTACCCTGCTATTTTGCCAAATTCACTTATTTTATTGAGTAGTCTTTTAGTGGAGTTTATAGGATTTTCTAGGTATACTATCATGTCATCTGCATATAATGAAAGTTTCACTTCCTCTTTCCCAATTTGGATGTCTTTTATTTCTTTTTCTTGTCTGATTGCTATGGTTAGGACTTCCAACACTATGTTGAATAGGAGTGGAGAGAGTGGACAGCCTTGTCTAGTTCCTGATTTCAGGGGGAATGCTTTCAGTTTTTGTCCATTGAGTATGATGTTGCCTTCATGCTTCTCCTATATAGCCTTAATTATGTTAAGGTATGCTCCCACTATTCCCATTTTGCTGAGTGTTTACATCATAAATGGGTGTTGTACTTTATCAAATGCTTTTTCTGCATCTATTGATATGGTAGTGTGATTTTTGTCTTTTATTTTGTTTAGGTGATGTATTATATTTATTCATTTGCGAATATTAAGTCATCCTTGCATCCCTGGGCTGAATCCCACTCGATCGTGGTGTATGATCTTTTTGATGTATTGCTGGATCCTGTTTGCCAATATTTTATTGAGGATTTTAGCATCTATGTTCACCAGTGATATTGGACTGTAGTTTTCTTTCTTTGTTGTGTCTTGACCTGGTTTTGGAATTAGAGTAATACTGGCTTCATAGTAAGAGTTTGGGATTTTTCCCTCTTCTTGGAATTTTTGGAATAGTTTGAGGAGGGTAGGAGTTAGTTCTTCCCTAAATGTTTTGTAAAATTGGCCTGTGAAGCCATCCAGTCCAGGGCTTTTGTGTGCAGGGAGATTTTGGATTACTGTTTCAATTTCCTTCTTTGTTACTGGTCTGTTGAGACTTTCTACTTCTTCTTGATTTAGTTTTGGAAGGTTATATGTTTCTCGAAATTTGTCCATGTCTTCTAGGTTGTCAAATTTCTTGCCATACAGTTGTTTGTAGTAATTTCTTACAATTGTTTGTATTTCTGTGGTATCAGTCGTGATTTCTCCTCTTTCATTTCTGATTTTGTTTATATGGGTCGTCTCTCTTTTTTTCTTGATGAGCCTGGCTAGAGGCTTGTCAGTTTTATTTATTATTTCGAAGAACCAGCTCCTAGTTTTCTTGGTTTTTTTGGATTGTTTGTTTAGTCTCTATGTCATTTAATTCTGCTCTGATCTTGATGATTTCCTTCCCTCTTCTTGCCCTAGTCTTTGTTTGTTGTTGTTGTTCTAGTTCTTGTAGCTTTAGGATTAGATTTTTTATTTGAGCTTCTTCTATCCTTTTCAGATATGTCTGTATTGGTATGAACTTCCCTCTTAGGACTGCTTTTGCTGTGTCCCATATGTTTTGGGCTGTTGTGTGTTCATTGTCATTAGTTTCTAGAAATTTCTTGATTTCTTCTTTGATGTCATTGTTAACCCATTCATTGTCCAATACCGTGTTATTCATTCTCCATGAGTTTGGGTGTCTTTGATTATTTTCTCTGAGGTTGATTTCTAGTTTCAAGGCATTGTGATCTTAAAAGATGCTTGATATGATTTCAATTTTCTTGAATTTGTTGAGGCTTGTTTTGTGTCCTATCGTGTGGTCTATCTTTGAAAATGTCCCATGTACATTGGAAACAAAGTTGAATTCTATGTACAGACCTGATAAAAAGAGACTAAAAGAAATTTTGTTTTCAGATAATGGTAGAGAAAATACCTATGCCTATACAAGATTAGAAAACAAAAATCATAATATCTAGAAATTTGTACTCAGACTTCTTCACAAGTTTACATTCTTGCTGCGTTTTAAAGAAACTAAACTGGAAATGTGATTTTTGTAAAAATAAATAAATAAATAAAACAAATCCCAAACACCAACTACAATCAGTGGATCCAAATTTACACACAGTCCTTAGCTGACATCTGAAAAATTAAAAATTTATTATTTGATCATTGTATTTAATATTAAAACCCACACAAGTACTCCCAGTTACCCTGTCCCTAGGTTGATTGCTTTTTAACAAACTATGTTAATTCATAGAAAATAAACAATAAAAATACCTAATTTTTAAAACTGAATTAATACCATATCAAATAAAAGGGTTTCTGTAATTTCTTTAGTAGGTGAGTATGGATATATAAATATTTGGGAAAGCAAGATGAATTTTCAAACTACATGTGTGTACGTGTATATACATATGGTTATTTTGGTTTTACCTTAACCATTTTCACATGCCTTTAAGTATTATTCAAAATATAATTTTAGAACTTCTGGTCAAGATGGGGGCATAGGTAAACATACCTTCTCACACAACCACAGCAAAAATTACACCTAAACTACAAAACAAGTATCACCCAGAATCATCAGAAAGTTGAGCTATATGGAAGTCCAACAAGCAAGAAATTAAAGAAGTCACATTCATCCAGACAGGTGGGGGGGAAGAGATGCAGAGACATGGAGACACAGAACAGGCAGTCCCACACCCACATGTGGTGGATAAAAATTGGGAAGGATACCTCAGGAGCCAAGGACCTCAGCCCCACACCAGACCATCCAGCCCAGGGTTCCAGTGCAAGAAAGATAAGTCCCCATAACTTCTGTCTGTAAAAACCAGTGGGGGTTGGGGTGGCAGAAGAAACTGCAGAATTCTCATGCATCTCCCCTTAAAGGATCCACAACAGACTTAGGACTTATGCAGACTCACTCCCTCTGGGCTCCAGCACTGGAGCAGCAGCTGGGAAGGGACCAGTGGCATATGGTGAGAAACTGAAGTGTCTGGCATCAAGGCAAATGCCAGGGGACAGCTTCTTCCAGAACAAAACTCTAGAGGCCACACAGGATTTTGTTCCTTTTCTGAGCCCTCCCCCACACAGAGCCATAGAATGACACTATATCTGAGATTCCATCAACCTGGTTCAGACAGGTTGCCCCACCAGGTGATTACCTAAGGCTCCACCCACCCAACTTACAAGTGCATTTTCTTACAATAGGCCATGCAACTAAGACAGGGAGTCAAAGCAGCTCTACCTAATACATAGAAACAACATGGGAGGCCACCAAAATTCCAGAAAAAGAACTAAATAAAATTAAGATAAGCAATCTATCAGATGCAGAGTTTAAAACACTGGTTATTAGGATGCTCAAAGAACTCATTGGGTAGTTCAAAGCATAACAAAGACCCAGGTTACACTAAGTGAAATAAAGAAAAAATTACAGGGAATCAACAGTGGAGTGGATGAAGCTAAGAATCAAACCAATAATTTGGAACATAAGGGAGAAAAAAAAAATTTAATCGGTATAGCAAGAAGAAGAAAAAATCCCCATCCCTGATGAAAAAAAGAGAGAAAGAAAGAAAAGAAAAGAAAAGAAAGAAAGAAAGAAAGAAAGAAAGAAAGAAAGAAAGAAAGAAAGAAAGAAAAATAGAAAGAAAGAAAATGAAAGAAAATAGGCTAAGGAGCCTCACGGACAACTTCAAATGTACCAAGATTTGAATCATAGAGGTGCCAGAAGGAGAAGAGAAAGAGTGAGAAATTGAAAACTTATTTGAAAAAAACAATATAAGAAAACTTTCCTAATTTGGCAAGGGAAATAGACATACAAGTCCAGGAAACACAGAGAGTCCCAAACAACAAGGATGCAGAGAGGATCACACCAAGAAACATCATAATCAAAATGCCAAAAGTTAAAGAGAGAATCTTAAAAGCAGCAAGAGAAAAGCAGAGAGTTACCTACAAAAGAGTTCCCATAAGACTGTCAGCTGATTTCTCTAAAGAAACTTTGCAGGCTAGAAGGGACTGGCAAGAAATATTCAGTGCAATGAAAAGCAAGGACTTACAATCTAGATTACTCTATCCAGCAAAGCTATCATTTAGAATGGAAGGGCAGATACAGTGTTTCCCAGACAAGATAAAGGTAAAGGAGTTCATCATCACCAAGCCATTATTATATGAAATGTTAAAGGGACTTATTTTAGAAAAAGAAGATCAAAACTATGAACATTAAAATGGCAATAAATTCACAACTATCAACAATTGAATCTAAAAAAACAAACTAAGCAAACAAGCAGAACAGAAACAGAATCATAGATATGGAAATCATATGGAGGGGAAATGGGTGAAAATGTACAGGGACTAAGAAGTACAAATTCTGTACATTGGTATGTAAAGAATAGATCGGATATTAAGAACAGCATAAAAAATGGAATAGCCAAAGAACTTATATGCATGACCCATGGACATGAACTAAGATGAGACGGATTGCTGGAGGGAATAAGGGGTACCTGGGGAGGGGGAAAAGGGAGAAAATTTGTATAATTGTAGTAGCATAATCAATAAAATATATTAAATATATATAATTTTAAAGGTAGCATAATATTCCTTCCCATTAACACTCTAACATATTTCATCAGTCCCCTACTATTACACATTTAAATTGTTTTCAGATTTTAGTGCTTTGGTGAAAATTATATATAACAACTTCTGTCTGTTTCAGTTTTCTTGAATTTATATTTGATTCTCAAAAGTAAAAAACTTCGTCAAATACATGAACATTTTTATTTCTCAGTTTACATATTGTCAAATTGCTTTCTAGATAAATAAACTTATTTTTCAGCACTGGTGTCAGAATTAAGTTTTCATGATTTTAAACATCTTGGTCAAATTAAAAATATAGTACTTCAGCATTTTGGTCAACTTTTGGCCAACATGGATGCGTAAATATACACGTTGCATCTCCTCACAACTTTGAAGGAATTTACAACTACTTCAAAACTAAAAACAAAAAACAACACAGAAAATCCAGAACATCGAAACTACTGGGAAGTTCAGCAAAGAAATAAAGAAAAAATAATCAGCCAGAAAGGTAGGCGAGGCAGAGCCAGGGTGGAGAGAAAGAGGAGTGGAGCAGCTGCTGTGGGGGTGGTGCTGGGCAGGCAGCATGGCTGGTGGGCGAGGTTAGCAGTACAGCGACTGTAACCCTGGGGAAAAGCACAGTCATACAGCATACATACTAGAAGCGATCCCAGCCCCAAACCAGATGGGTCCCAGCCCCAGACCACACTGCATAGCTTGTGGTTACAGCACCAGGGAAAATAGAGCCTCATTGTTTCTGACTGAGAAAGCCAGTGGGGGTTGGGGCAGAGGAAAAAGCGACCAGTCTCAAAAAAGGAGGCAGCTTGCTTAGTATGGGAAGGGGGAGAAGTGCCTGGAAAAGTGGTGGCAACCAGCACTGTTCCCTCTCAGACCCCGCCCCCACATAAAGTGCCAAAACACAGCAAAATGGGTTGCCAGCACTAATGAATACCTAAGGCTCTGCCCCCTATAACGTAACAGGTGCAACAGCCCTACCCAAATCACAGAAGCAAACACAGAAAACTGTCAAGATGAGGAGACAGAGAAGTACAGTCCAGAAGGGTGTGGGAGACAGATCAAGGTCCCAGGGACACAACTAAGCAATGAGCAGATAGTGAACCTAACAGGTGAGGAGATACAGAGCTTAACAGATGCACAGTTTAAGGCACTGGTGATAAAGATGCTCACAGACTTGACAGAAAAATTAAACAGGACAGTGAAAGAATGAAGGCTATCCTGGCTGAAATGAAGGAAAATCCACATGAAACAAGTGGTGAAGGAAAGGAAACCAGGGTTCAAATCAACAAATTGGAACACAAGGAAGAAACAAACAGTCAACCAGTACAGAAGGAGGAAATGATAATTGAAAAAAAAAAATGAGAAGAGGCTTAGAAACCTCTGGGATAGCTTTAAACATGCCAATATCCAAATTATAGGGTTTCCAGAAGGTGAAGAGGGAGAGCAAGAAATTGAAAGCTTATGTGAAAAAATAATGAAGGAAAACTTCCCTAATTTGAGGAAGGAAACAGACATATGGGTCCAGGAAGCACAGGGAGACCCAAGGAGGACCACACCAAGACACATCATAAGTGAAATGCCAAAGGTTAAGGATAAAAAGAGAATCTTAAAAGCAGCAAGAGAGAAGAGAAGAATTACCTACAAAGGGGTACCTATAAGACTGTCAGCTGATTGCTCAAAAGACACTTTGCAGGCAAGAAGCAACTGGCAGGAAATATTCAAAGTGATGAAAAGCAAGAACCTACAACCAAGATTCTCTATCCAGCAAAGCTAACATTCAGAATGGAAGGGCAGAGAAAGTGCTTCCCAGACAAGGTAAAGCTGAAGGAGTTCATCATCACCAGGCCATTATTATATGAAATATTAGAGGGACTTATTTAAGCAAAAGAAGATCAAAACTATGAACCTTAAAATGAAAACAGTATCACAACTATCAACAACAGAACCTAGGGAATGGAAACAAAGGCAAACTAAGCAGACAACCAGAGTGGGAACAGAATCACAGGTATGAGAAGCATGTGTGGGGAGGTCACCTGGGAGGGGGAAAGGGAGAGAGGGAGGGAAATGGTGCAGGAATTAAGAAGCATAGTAGGAGGGTGCAGAATGGAGAGGGGAATGTTGAGAAGAGGTTATATGCACAACCATTGACATGGACTAAGTGGGGGGACTGCTGGAGGGAGGGGAGTTACTGGGTGGAGGGGAGCAAAGGGAAAAGTAATAGGGACAACTGTAACAGCATAATCAATAAAACATAGAAAAATATAGTACTTCATAATTGTTTTAATTATGCATTTTCATTAGCAGCAAGTTGAAAATTTTGCTCACATATATTGGACATTTATCTTTCTTCTTTTGCAAATGGTCTAAGTTTTTTTACTTTTCTATTAGACTACTGGTTGTTTTCTTTTTGTAGTATAAAGGCTAAAAGCCATTTTATACATAAAAATGTTTATCTTTTAAATATTTAAATATTAGCATGTTTTAAACTTACAGGAGCAACTCGTCATTGTCAGAATATTAGAAAACAGAGAAGAAATGTGTTAGATGTTCTAAGATTAAACCATTCTTACAGTCCAGGTATTTTTAAAATGTCACTCAGTCATAATATACTTTTCTTTAAAACAGTGCGTCTAAAACTGGCCCATGTAAAACTAGTTCTGAAAGATGTAAACATATGTTCTTTGGGGGAAAAGAAAACTCCATGCTAACATAAGTTTTTGGAAGGAAGCTATTAAGGCTGTTTATTAAATTTATGATGTAAAAAAGTGTATTAGGCTTACAACTCAACAATTCAGACTGATAATCTAATTTTAAAAATAGATAAAGGTCTTGAATAGAAATTTCTCCAAAGATATACAAATGATCAGTAAATACATGAAAAAGATTTTCAAAATCATTAGTCATTTGGGAAATGAAAAGCAAACCACTATGAGATACCATTTCCTATCTGGAAAAGAAAGAAAAGGAAGAGGAGGAAAAGGAAAAGAAGAAACTACAAGTCTTATCAAGAATGTGGAGACTTGCTACTGGAACTGTAAAATGGAGCACTTGCTATAGAAAACAGTTTGGCAGTTCCTCAAAATTTAAACATAGAATTACCATATGACCCTGTAATTTCACTCCTATGTATTACCCAAAAGAATTCAAAATGCATGTTCATGTGAGAAACTTGTACACAAATATACGTAGGAGTGTTATTCATAATAGCCAAAATGGAAACAACCCAAGTGTCCATCAACAGATGAGTAGATAAACAAAATATGCAATACCCATAGAAAGGACTATTATTAAGTCATAAATAAGAATGAAGTACTTCATTCATCAACATGCTTCAATATAGATGAACCTTGAAAACATATTAAGTAAAAGAAGTCAGTCACAAAAGGCCACATATTATATTATTTCATTTTTATAAAATAAATTCAGTCCAGAATAGGTAACCTACAGAGATAGAAAGCAGACTAGTGGTTTCCAGCAGATGGGAGGAGGAATTTGGGACTGATTGCAAAAAAGGCATGAGGTTCTTTCTGGGGTGATGAAAATCTTGTTTGCAGCCACTCATGGTGGGCTCTGATGAAGGGAGAGAGGACTGAACTACAGTCATGTGAGGAGAAGCTAAGGTTTGTGTCTCAAGGGAAAGAGGTGAAGAAACAGCCACCATGATCCCTCTGCTGCGTCACTGTCCCATACCACAGACATCATCTTTTTGGGGTAGTACACTCCCCTCTTCACAGTATCAGCCTGGGGGAGTACTATAGAGCCACCCTCTGGACTCCCACTTGCCCCACCTATGAAGCTTATGCCCTGCTGAGGAGTACACTGCCTGGCCTAGGGTTTAGAGGTCTGGGGATACTCAGTGACTGTGTGGTGTGGCTTTGAGATGAGGGTCATTTCCCGTACTTTTTCTATGAACCTTTTTGTGCTTCCCCTTCACAGGAAATCCACTAGAACAACCATCCATGCTGCTGAAAGACCCACCCTCTGGGCTCTGGCTCCAGAAGCCTCAAGCACCTGATTCCTAGTGGCTCTACTCTGTTGAGGTCAGGGCAAAATCCAGGATAGTTTGAGTTGAGTGGCTCCAGGGCAGGGGCCAAACCACCCAACTTCCCCAAAGGCTGACCAACAGCTACCCTTTACAGGAGATCCACTATCCCCATCTACCTGTTTCCAGGTAGCCCCACACTGTTTAGCATCCACTCCTCTTGGCAAATTCTAGTACAGACTGAGTTTTGAGGCTCTAGAACAGGGGCCGTATTTTCCTCCCATGCCCAACTGGTGCATAGCCATTCACACGGCCAAATCTGTCTGCTTGGGCCTGATAAACTCTGCTGACCACAAACTGATAACTCACCAAGACCCCGCCCCACTGCAAAGGTGTGCAAGCACCCAGCAGGCAGCAGTTAGGCTTGGTATATGTGTGGATATTTGCTGAGTGGCCTCAGATCCAGCTCTGGCACCAAGGTTAAACTTGTACCAATCTGATGAACACAACTTGCACTTACCTGGTGATTCCCTGTGAACCTACTTCATGTAACTTGAGTACCACTAGAGGCTCTTTCAGGGACTGAGCCTAACAGACAGCCAGCAGGCAGAGGCAGGCAAAGGCAGACAGAGGTGAATCTCAAGGTATCTTGGGATTTTTTCTGACCTGCCTAAGGACTCAGTGCTGGTAACAGCTGGCCTTGGTGCATAGCTTGGTCCTATCTGCATGCTCCCAGGAGTAGCAGAGGCAGCCACAAATTGTGAATCACTTGTGGTCCCAAAGGGGTTGCCCAGAGACAGTCACAGGCACTGTCTGATATTTGTCTGCACCAGAGTCCCTTCCAAGAAGCCCCAGCCCAGCACACCCAGTGGCTAGTTTCAGACAATATCAGAGCAAGATCTAATAAGCTTCACACGTGGCATATTCAAAGGGAGATCTTGACAATCACCAGGCCCTGATGAGGTGAATTCTGATTAGTTTGCAGCAGCTCACAGGCTGTAGTAAAGTTTGAGCCTCAATGTCAGCTAGCCTAAAGGTTGATCCCACACATGAACAAACCGATAATAACCAAGACTCAATTAAAACAGGAGGGCCCATATAACCCACACAAGGAACATTCCTGGAGCACCCAGCTCAGGTGATCAAAGAGACTACACTACTGGAACTCACAGGACACCTACTACAAAAGACAATCTCACAAAGACTGAAAGTCATAGAAGATCTATCTAATACATGGACACAAGCACTTTGTCAGATATAGACAAAGTAACGGTTATAAAGATCCTTAATTGCATGAAAAAGGACATAGAAACCTTTAAGAAGGACCAGTCTGAAATGAAGAATACAGTTGCTGGCATGAATAATACACTAGAAAGAATAAACAGTAGGCTGAAGGAAGCAGAGGATAAAGTCAGTGAATAGGAAAACAAGGCAAAAAAAAAAACAACACACAATAATAGCATCAAAAGAAAAAAAAAGAATTTAAAAAAATGAGGATAGTTTTAAGAGTCCTTTGGGACAATATAAAGTGTAACAACATCTGCATCGTATGTGTACCAGAAGTAGAGGAGAGAGGGAACAAAAGATCAAGGGCCTTTTTTAAGAAATAATGATTAAGAACTTGCCTAACACGATGAAGAAAAAGACATACAACTCCAGGAAGTACAGATGAACCCCATATCAAGACAGATCATAATTAAACTGGCAAAGGTTAAAGACAAAGAAATAATCTCCCTGCCTTTTGCCACCTAGTAGTTATGGATTGAATGATGCTTTTTAACCCTTTTTGCCAAATCTGTTGCCCCCAGAACACAACAAGGATGCCAGCCTGCTAAACCAAGCACGCCGTTGTCCGGAGACAGCCAACTGACCTGGAGTCTGCACAATCCTTCCCCATGTGGGAAGGCCACCCTCCCCTCCACACCCCCACTGTTATTAGGGATTTCTGGACCCAAGGGTAGGTAGGACGACGACCATGTCCAGCTTGAAGCAGCTAGAGGAGCTTGAGACCTTCGCCCATTGTCCTTTACAAGATTACAAAGGGTCTTAATATCTGAGAGGGAGGGATAGTTATTTTTTACGAACCATGGGTATGGACTTGGGGGGGATGCTGGGGGAGGGAGATACTGGGTGGAGGGGAGTAAAGGGGAAAAAATTGGAACTACTGTAACAACATAATCAATAAAATATACTTTAAAAAAAAAAAAAAGACAAAGAAATAATCTTAAAAGTTGCAATAGAAAAACAATTAGTTGCCTACAGAAGAGCTCCCATAAGACATCAGTTGATTTCTCAACAGAAACATTTCAGGCCAGAAGCAATTGACATGAAATTTTCAAAGTGACAGAAAGCAAGGACCTACAACCAAGATTATTTTAACCAGCAAGGCTATCAAACTAAAAACCTACACAAACAAGAAAAGGCTACAGTAGTTTGTTCCCACAAAACCAGAATTACAAGAAATGTTAAAAGGCCTGCTTTAATAAGAAAGAGAAGAAGAAAAACTGAGAATCACAGCTAAAAATACAAAAAGGTACTAAATACATACAAGTCAATCATAACTAAAAATATAAAAAGTAAATAAATACATACCTATCAATTGTCTTAAATGCCCCAATCAAAGGACATAGGGTAACAGAATGGATAGGAAAACAAGACCCATATATATGTATTCTACAAGAAACCCATCTCAAAACAAAAGATACACACAAACTAAAAGAAAAGGGATGGAAAAAGATATTGCATGCAAATAGAAAGGAAAAAAACTTTCATACAAAATCTATAGTAAGAGACAAAGAAGGACACTACATAATGATAAACAAAGCTATCCAACAAGAGGATATAACCCTTGTAAGCATTTATGCACCCAACATAGGAACACCAAAATATATAAAGCAAGTCTTGATGAACATAAAGGGAAAGATTGAGTGTAATACAGTCATAGTAGTGAATTTTAATGCCCATTAACATCAATTGATAGATATTTCAGAAAGGCAATGAACAGGAAAATGGTAGCCTTAAATGACATACTAGATCAGATAGATTTAATTGATTCTTCAGAGCATTTCACCCCAAAGCAGTAGAGGATACATTCTTTTCAAATGCACATGGAACATTTTCTGGGATAGAACACATGTCAGGATGCAAAACAAGTCTCAATAAACTTAAGAAGACTGAAATGATATCAAGTGTCTTCTCTGACCATAATGGTATAAAACTATAAATCAATCACAAGAAAAAAACTGAAAATCATAGAGAGACATGAAGGCTAAATAACATTTTACTAAACAATGAATAAGTTGTGAGATCAAATAATACATCAACAGATACCTTGAAACAAATAAAAATGAGAACTTAACAGCCCCAAATGCAGAGGGGACAGCAAAAGCAGTTGCAGGAGGAAAATTCATAGCATTACAGGATTACCTCAAGAAACAAAAAACATCCAAAAAACAATCTAACTCTAGAGAGGTTTGAAAAAACAACAAAGTCTAAAGGGAATAAAAGGAAGAAAATAGCAAAGATCAGAGCAGAAGTAAAAATCAAGTCTAAAAAAGCAATGCAAATGACTGCTGAAACCAAGGAATGATTCTCTGTAAACAAAAACAAGATTGGCAAAACTTTAACCAGACTCATCAAGAAAAATACGACAGGACCCAAATAAGTAAAATCAGAAATAAAAGACAAGACATGAAACTAACTCCACAGAAATACAAAAAATTGTACAAAAATATTACAAACAACTATATGTCAATAAATTGGACAGTCAAGAGGAAACAGACAAATCCTTACAAACATACAATATTCTAAAACTGAATCAGAAAGAATCAAACAATCTGAAAAGACAGATTATCTCTAGTGAAATTAAAGCAGTAATCAAGAAACTTCCAACAAACAGAAGTCCTGGACCAGGTGGCTTCACAGGTTATTGTTACTAAACAGTAAAGTTATCATGCTCAAATTATTTTTAAAAAATTCAAAAGGAGGGAAGACTCCCAAGCCCATTTTAGGAGGATAGCATTATTCTCATTCCACAATCAGATATGAACACTACGAAGAAATAAAATCACAGACCAATATCTAAGATGAACATAAATTCTAAAATCCTCAATAAAATATTAGCAAACCAGTTCCAGTAATACAGTAAAAAGATCATACACCATGATCAAGAAGGATTTAGTCCTGGAATAAATCCATGATTAGTACAACATTCATAATTCAATAAACGTGATACATCACATAAACTAAATGAAGTATAAAAACCATATGATAATATCAATAGAGGTAGAAAAAAACATTTGATAAAATCCAGTGCTGATATATAATAAAAACTCTCAGCAAACTGGGAACAGAGGGAACATACCCAACATAATACAGGCCATTTTTGAAAAATGCACAGCCAACATCATACTCAAGGGGCAAAAACTAAAAGTGTTTCTCTTAAGAATGGGAACAACACATGAATGTCTGTTTTTACCACTCTTATTTAACATAGTACTGGAAGTCCCACCCACAGCAATTAGGCAAGAAAAAGAAATAAATGGCATCCAAACTGGAACAGAAGAAGTAAAACTGTTATTTTTTCTTTATATATATACATTTCTTTTGCCTTTTTTATTGTTGTTCTTTTACGTTGTTCCAATTTCCCCCCCATTGCACTCCCCTGCCCTGCCCACCCCCCTCTCTAACAGTCAATCCTCTCCTGTTGTCCATGTCCATTTCCAGATGACATGAACCCTAAAGATTCTAACAAGAAACTACTTGAACTGATAAATGAATTCAGTAAAGTAGCATGATACAAAATTAATATTGAGAAATAATTTGTACTTTTATACACCAATAATTAACTAGCTAAAGGGGAAACTAAGAAAATAAATCATTCATAATTGCTTCAAAAAGAATAAAATACATAGGAATAATTTTAGCCATGGATGTAAAAGACCTGTACTTGGAAAATTATAAGACAACAAAGAAATAAACTGAAGAAGATACAAATAAGCAGAAGCACATACTGTGTTTATTGATAGGAAGAATTAACATCATTAAAATGTCCATACTACCCAAAGCTATCTGTAGATTCAGTGTGATTTCCATCAAGATACCAATGGTGTATTTCATAGAACTAGGACAAATATACCAAAATTGTATATGGAACCACAAAAGACCCTGAATAGTCACAGCAATCTTGATTAAGAAGAATAAAGTTGGAGAAATCACACTACCTGGTATCAAACTATACTACAAGTCCATAGCAATTAAAACAGCATGGTACTGGCATAAAACAGGCATATAGATCAATTGATTCCAAATACAGACCCCAGAAATAAACCCACACCTTTATAGTCAGTTAATATTTGACAAATGTGGCCAAAACTAAAGTGGGCTAAAGACAGCCTATTCAACAAATAAATGTTTGAAAAATTGGACACATATGTGCAAAAATAATTAAACTAAAACACCTGCTTACATCATACACACATACAAAACTCAAAATGGATTAAAAACTGAAATGTTAGACTCAAAACCATAAAAATCCTAGAGGTAAACATACGCAGTAAAATCTCATTGCAATATTTTTTTGATATATCACGTTGTGCAAGGAAAACAAAATAAAAAATATACAATAGGACTACAACAAACTAAAATGTTTTTACACAGCAAAGGAAATCATCAACAAAATGAAGACAACCCACTGAATTGGAGAACATATTCACCAAGACACATCTGATAAGGGGTAATAGCCAATATTTATAAAGAACTTATACACCTCAACACCAACCAAACAAAAATTCCAATTAAAAATTAGGGAAATTAGGGAAGGACCTGAATAAATACTTCTCCAAAGAAGAGATACAGCTGGCCAATAGTCACATGAAAAGATGCTCAATGCCGCTAATCATCAGAAAAATGCAAATTAAAAGTACAACAAGGTATCACCTCACACTTGTCAGAACAGCTATTATCTATAAATCAGCAAACAAGTATTGGCAAAAATGTGGAGAAAAGTGAACCCTAGTGCACTCTGATGAGAACACAGATTGGAGCAGCCACTGGGGAAAGTAGTATAGAGTTAACTCAAAAAAATTAAAATTGAATTGCCCTACAACCCAATGATTCCACTTCTGAGAATATATCCAAAGAAACCAGAAATGCTAATTTGAAAGAATATATGTACCCCTATGTTCACCGCAGCATTGTTTCCAGTAGCCAATATGTGAAAGCATCCCAAGTGTCCATTAATAGATGAATGGATAAAAATGCTTTGGCATATTTATACAATGGAGTACTACTAGGCCATAAGAAGGAAGGAACTCTTATTCTAAAAGTATTATGCTAAGTGAAATAAGCCAGTCAGAGAAAGACAAGTACCATATGATTTCACTTATATGTGGAATCTAATGAACAAAATAAACTGACAAACAAAATAGAAACAGACCTGTATATACAGAGAACAGACTGACAGCTGTCAGAGGGGAGGGTGGTTGAAGGCTGGGTGAAATGGTGAAGGGATTAAGCAAACACACACACACACAAACACACACACACACACACACACACACACACAA
This sequence comes from Furipterus horrens, assembly GCF_987537825.1. Lineage (NCBI taxonomy): Eukaryota > Metazoa > Chordata > Mammalia > Chiroptera > Furipteridae > Furipterus > Furipterus horrens. The sequence goes on from NW_028327179.1 coordinate 50,137,946, forward strand.
AACCATAAATCCAGACAACAGTATGGTGATACTAAAGGGAAAGGCGGGAGGGGTTGGGGTATGTTGAAGTGACTAAAGTTGGAATAAATGTTGATGGAAGGAGGCTTGACTTAGGGCAGTGAATACACAATACAATATACAGATGATGTATGACAGAATTGTACATCTGAAAACTATATAATTTTATTAACCAATAACCCCCAATAAAGTAAATAAAAAAGAAAAAATAAGTTTCATGTTATGTAAATTATATCTTAAAAAGAAAAACAAAAAGAGTATATTAAAATCTCTAAGAAGTACCGTTTAACTTTGTTTAACTAGCATATTCCAAGCTTTTTAATACTATAATACTCTTTCCACATGAGACCTATTAACATCTCCTGAGACACTAATGTTTGCAAGAATCAGTGTGGGAAAAGCTGCTATTAACATAATATTTTAAAATTCACGCTAAGATGTGGCGATAACAGCTCCTTATTGAAGAGAGACAAGAAGAAAAGGAGAAAAAGGGTGAGGCTAGGAGCTTGAGAGATTAACTTAATCAACCTCACAATTATTCAGGGAGTTGCTCATTTGTCCCATTCCCTAGAAACAGAAAGCCAAACACCTTTTGAGTTCTCATTTTTTAACAGATTTCTCTCTGTTTTTGTTATTATTGTTAGAAATGCTATTGGATCATATAGGTTAAAAATCAGGTTTAAAAAATCATCTTATAATGCAAATAATTATTTTAAAAAGAATACAAGGATAAACTAAACATCTCCCCAGAACATGATCTGTAATAGCTCCATTCACTTTACTTTTAACTTGCTATTTGCTAGAGTTTATGTGGAGGGGAACTCTTCTGAAAAAGACACAGAAACAGCATAATTAACTAGATAATAACAACACATGGTTCTGATATATGAAAACATGTAGGAAGAAAAGCAAGAGGGAGCTCAGTCAGAACTTTTACCAAAATATTAACAATTTCTGCTATTCTCTTTTCTAAAATGGCAACACCCACACTATCAAGTATCTTTCCACTCAGACATTCACAGTCCTGAAAACAGTAATTTAGTTGTGTGTTTGCCTCAGAGAGTAGCCTACATGTCTATTGGACTACAATGAAAAAAGCTCAGCATCAGAGGATTGAATACAAACAACAGAACAGAAGACAAGTGTGGTAACAAAACTGACATTTGGTGAAGTGCCTTTTTTTGGACTCCTCCATCCATTTTCAAGTTCATATGGTGCATCCAGAGCTATTTTCTAAGCAATGTCAAGAATTTACTCTCAATCCTTTAAAAAATATATGTTTCAAAGATAACTTATCACAATTAGTTTTAGGAAGTAATAACATTGTAAAATTATTTTAAGTTGTTGTCATATTTAATGGCCAGGGTAGAAGCCAACTTTATCCAAGAGTATTTATAAATCAATTACTATAAACTTGGAACATAAACTGATTTATCATTATATGGATATTCAAAAAAGAGGACTAGAAAACCTCAAGAGTAAACCACATTACAAGCAAAATGACTGCTGGATCAGAGTCAATCTTTGAAGTTTACTTCCTCAAACATATACTTCAGTCTTGTCTCCAGTTAAAATGGATAGTCTGGCATACTCTTAAAAAGCAACACTTCTACAAAACAGTATTTCTTATCAGCAAAGGCCCATGATTCCTAAGTGGTTTTTTAAGTTATTTAAGAAAGAGAGAAAAAAGTATCCTCAATTCTCTTTTTATCTAGTGAAGGATAAGACCCCCTTTACCTCTAGAGACGTATTTTACAGAATTCTTAAAAACTTCGGCTTTTGAAAAAGTACCCACAAACAAGATGACCTAGTGCTTTATCCTTGTTTGTTCGGAGCTCAGTCTTGGGGGCAAATGTTTTTTAAAATAACAGAAATAAGGTTACATTTGCCACTGCAGAATAGACATTTCAAAAACAAATTTTAACACTAACAGGCAAAATTTTAACAAAATAATTTTAAAAATCATAACTTAGATAATATAATGGCAACTTCCTTTAGAATCTGCTCTAAAAAATGTGAATTTCCTGACATTCTTGTTTATGAATAACCACTTTACTGAGGTTCAGAGAACATAGATTTGAGCAAAAATAAGGAAGAGAAAGGAACTAGAAGAAATATAGTTTCTTTTACATTTTTTTAAGTATCTACAGTGGTTTCTGCGCATGTATCTTATCAAGGCTAAATCCCTCTATCTAGAAACTATGAAGTGTCCAGAAAACACTAACACGTAATTTATTAAGATGCTATGAGACGGATGAATCTTACATGGAGTAGTTTTTTTTTTTTTTTTTTTTTAATTTTGAGATTTATTTCTGGCCTAAAGGAAACAAAACAAGTGGCAATTACTTTTTAGAAAATATTTACCAGTTTCAGTTATATAAGAAATTATATGAGAAAAGTGTTAAAGTTAAAGCAAAACATTACACATATATTCCAGAAAATCTTCCTCAGTGGTCTCACTTGATGTAATCTTAGAATATGTTCACAAGAAATTATAGAGTACTCATTTTTTAAAAGATGTAAGAGATAAAATAAGAACTTAACATCTTGTATCATTAAGACATCAACTTGCCCTAAGATATGAGGCTGGACTGAACAACTTCTTATTCTTTCTATGCTCTTGATTATAAAGAACACACTTAAGTCAATCACTCTCCTATTTGAAGTCCCTGATGCCTGCCACCTCCAGGAGAGAAAAGTACAAAGTGTTAGGCAAGATAATAAATTTCCCCAGGAAATTCACATATTTGTATAGTTTTAAATGTATGTATAATGTGTAGACATATGTACGCAGATAGATTCAGAAATAGCCTCAAACTTAGACAGTAATAGTCTCTCCTTTGTCCATACCCGCACACTTATGCACAAACATGCATTTACTAATGCCAACTCTAGTAGTAAAGTACCCTATGAATCTTCAAAGATTTGTATTTTTTTTATTCAATAAATATTGAGCACTTGTTATATTCCATGAGGTAAAGGTGACTAGACCACTTGTTATCCTCAAAGAGGTAAAAAGGTTTTTAAGTGAGTAAATACAATAGATTGTAAGAGATGACTGATGGAGGTCAGAGAAGAGAATGAAGCATGCAGGAGAAGGGAGTAGAGAGTTCCATGGAGGTGGGGACCACGGAGGAGCAGAAAGGAGAACTCATAAAGGCCCAATAGAAGGGGCGAGTAAGGACAGAGGTCCTAAAAGATGGCCAGATGTTTCCCTAGCTGACAGGGCCAGAAGGAATTCAAGCATTATAAACAAAGGCATAGAGGTCTTAAGCAGCTAGGCTTTGGGAACTGAGTGTGATTTATTATGATTGGTGTATGTGTATAGATGTGTGCTAGTGGTGCAAATAAGTTATTGAAAACAAATATAAGGAGGCTGGAAGAGATGAGGGGAGGGACAGGCAGAGAAAGAGCACAGAGGGCCTTTTTTCAGTCCAGGTTTCCTTGGTTGTAATAGAAACTAACTCAAGCTTGACTTAAGCTGTAATGGTAGCTTAGTGACAGGCTACAGAGGCAGAGTTGAATTATGGCTTTGCACCTCCCTTCATGTGACTGTGGATAAGTTACTTACACTCTATGCCTCAGGTTCTTTATCTACAAAATGAGGATAATTATAGTAGGATTTTTGTTAAGGTCAAAAGAATTAATATCTGCAACACACCTATCACATAGCAAGTGCTTGATAAATGTTAGTTATTTTGTTATTTTTTAGAACCCAAAACTATCTGAGCCTGGTAGAAATGAATCCTGAATAGCGGGCTAAGCTCTGGTACCTCAGGCAGCATTCTGCCTCTCTCTCCTTCTCCTCTCCATGCAGGACATCCTCTGAGCCATTATGGAGAATGGCTACCCAGAGCCCCCAAATGTTTACATGTGCTTTGATCCAGCTCATGAATACTTGGACTGGGACTGATGAGTCTTGATTCCAAATTCCTGTACTAGTAAATTAGATTGACTGAGCTTTGCTTCTGTGCCTCATGGTCTAAATTGAGGCCAAAAGTTTAGGGTAAAAACATGGCATAGAGGCCTATCCCTTGAATGGTAAGAAGGAGGGCAGAGGAGTAATTCATCTTGATTTCTAAGTTTAACCATTTTCAGGTCTGAGCCATAGAACAGACTAAGCAATTTGGATCTTCAGAGGTTTTAGAGTCACCAATAGATACTTAAGGAATTTGGTGGTCCCATTGCTTGGCAGCCCCCTTAAACTTTATTTTTCCCCAATTTGCTCAGCCCTAACTCCTTTTAAGTATCTTGGAACTGCCAAATGTCCCTCCACTAAACAAAGAGCTATATATTTATAATGGAAAATTATTTAGCTATAAAAAGGAACAGAATACTGATACATGCTATATAACATTGATGATCCTTGAAAACATTATGCTAAGTAAAAGGAGCCAGGCACAAAAGGGTACATATTGCATGATTCTATTTGCCAAAATAGGCAAATTCATAGAAAGTACATTGCTGGTTGTCAGGGATAGGGGTCAGGTGGTTGGGGTGGGTGTTGAGGGAAGGATCATGGAGTGACTGCTAATGGATATGAAATTTCTTTTGGAAGGAATGAGATTATCTGGAATTACTGCTGTTGATTGCACAACCTAGTAACTATACTGAAAAATCACTAAAATGTAAACTCTTAAATGGTAAGTTTTATGGTACGTGAATTGTATGTTTGTTTTTTTAAGTATCTGATATGATGTCAGAACTCCTGGTTTTAGTTCTCATGTTTACATTATGTTGTGATGAGCCACCACTTGCTCATCCTAAGCCTTGCTCCCTTACCTATACATTTGGACAGGAGATGAACCAGGGTCTGCCACAGGTCCATTTCAGCTCTAAGTTCTAGGGGAACATTCACCCTCTCCAATTTAGGATCAACCTCCCTTCCTCTTTTAAACTTCTGCCACTTGAACCATATTCTCATTCTATTTCACGTCTCAAAGAAAATATTCTCACTTCTGAGTCTTTATATAATACTTTTTATGAACATATATACTAGGCACTTGAATAGATCATGTCATTTAATCTACCCAACAATTTTGTGAACGAGGCAACACTGTTACCACCCTCATTTTACAAAAGCAGACACTGAGGCTCAGGGAAGGAAAGTATGTGGCTCAAGTTAGCAAGAAGCAGAACCAGGCATGAAACCTGAGCTGGCTAACTCCAGAGGTCATGTAAATGAATCATTGCACTGAGCTGCCTCCCTCCAGTAACTCTTCCACTTGCCCAAAATCTCATGCCCCTCAACATCTGCTGTAGTGATTTGTTGACTGATCAAGTCAATAGCTTTATATTCATCATGCTCACTATGCTTTTAAAGCTAGTTATTTAGGAATTGGGAAATATCACTGAGGTCTTTGTCAAATGACTGACACAACTGAGATAATACTATTTCTTAATGAAGATAAACCTGGCATATCCAAATGGAATGAATAAACACTAAATTTGGGTTAAATCCCTGTAAATAAGATAAATTAATATAAATTTCATCTCTTGTCAGCTATGCTCCTTGTACCATTGACTCGAGTAATTTGTTTAATTAACCTAGAGTAACCTAGAGTCTTCTTGTTATAGATCATTTACCATACCCAATAAAAGGATATGCCTTTGAATCTTTCAATATGTTTAAATTTTCTCAAGTATGTTACAAAGCATTTCTTTGGAAAGAGAGAGAGACAAAACAATTTAACAAAATCATTCTGAGTAATTTAGCTTAACTCAGACTAGTAAATAAATACCACTACTATACAGGACCCTGCAATAAAATAGTTAGTGGCTGCCCCTTCTTTACAAATATCAAACCTTAAAAATGTGCATGTATTCATATCACAAGTGTATGTCTCTTAGTCACACAGACAGGATACTTAAGAGTGAACTGCAGCTCATTCCCAGGGACATGAGTGTTCTGGTGATAATTAGAAAAATATAACAAAAGGTAGCTTAAACACACACATTTTTATTTTTTTAGTGAAAATTTTAATAAGTAGTAGAAAAATCTTGCATCCTGGCAATAAAAGCTTAACATACTATCTAAATCTACCAGTAAAGTACATATTTCTATTAACTAGTGACCAATATAAGATTTAGTAAGACTTGAAGTCTTTTATAAAACATTCAAATAATTTGGTTTGCAAATATAGTCCTATTTATCTGAATTTAAGAGTATCAAATCACATTGGAAAAAATCAGATCATATGTTAAAAAATTATAATACTATGCTTTAAATGTAATACTGAAAATTTTAAATTTTTATATCAGTCATTTAATCTCTACTTAAAATATGATATGACTAATTGGATATTTAGAAGAAAGAACTAGAAGAAAAAAATCTTAGGTCTATTCATAATGCTTTCCCCCAAAACCTGGATTTCATCAAATCTTGCCATCTTAAGAGTTTTATAATTTAACAAATGACTGGATCTAGGATGCCTAATTATTATAGAAAAAATAAATGAAACACATAGGAAATTACAAAAAGTTTAAGCAAAAACCTGCTAAAATGGTTGCTGTATTAGCTGAGCAAAATTAGCCAGGAATTGCAAAGCACAAAAGTTTAATTTATGCAAGCTCTAATAATTTGAAGTGTGACTGCTACTAATCAGACCTGCAAATGCAATTCTCAGGTTTTAGAACTAGAATACCAAGAATGTAGTAAAATGCTTTCAGAGCTAGAATACTAAATACTGAGTAAAATGCATTTCAGTCTCTACCAAAGGGACAAATTTGTATGAAATAATATTCAAATATCCCTTTATTGAGCAACCACAATGAGCCTTGAAGATTTACATGATTGAACTGGAATTCAATGCCAAAGACAATAAGGAAGCATTTTGTTTTCTGGGATGCACAAAGAGATATCCATAATTAAACATCACACTTCCCTAGGGCAGCATGATTTCTTATATTGACAAGCAAAATGAGGTATTTCAAATCACACATCGGTGGCATACAGTCATCTTTTGCATAACTATTGTTTTAATGTATTTCTGGCTATTAGACATTTGTCTGTATTTGGTCAGTGAGGCATGCCCTTTAAAGAATGTTGGTTTTGTGTAAAAGGTTGTAGTTATGGTAGTGGAATTACATTTATAAAACAGTATCTTAAGAATAATTATGGCCTTATTTTGGCTGGTTATATACATATTTTATACTGAAAGAAGACTGGCCATAACTTCAGTGCAATTAATACATTAAAATTAACTCTTAAGTAGAAAAAACTTTCAGAGTACATTTTTAGATTCACCTCTATGTTTTGCCTTATTTGTCATAGCTACTTAAACATTAATATCACACACTAATCCTACAATGTGCTGGGGAAATGCCAAACAAATCATGTTTGCTTAACACTCCATTAAAGTCAGAGTCTAATGATAGATTATATATTCAATAACTCTTTTGTTCTAAATTAAAGAATACCACATTATTTCAGCCTGATCCTACTACAACTACGAAAACTACCAAAAAACAGCAATCTTTTATATTTTACCTTCTTAAGAGTTTCCTTACTTTCTCACCTGCATCCTAATAAAATTAAATCTTTTCATTTTGTTCTTAAATTGTAAAGAATATGTTAAACTTAAATCAAATACCAAAAAATTAATGAACTTTATGTTCCAAAAAGTGACCACTTATCTAAAAAGACATTTTACCTCCTGCTTTGGGGGTAGGGGGGTGGATAAAGATTTCTTCTTTTATAAAAGATGGTCAAGGAGAAGCTTACTTATACACATTTGTGCAGAAACCTGAAGAAATATTGCATAAGAGTACATTTTTTGAGACCTCACATGGACTGACATCTTGCATGTTTACTCGTCGTCGTCGGCAGCCGTCCGTCTCGAGAGACGATGGTGTAGCTTCTTAAGAGTCCATCTGCACCGCCGAGAATGGCTGTGCAGTCCGACTCGGGAGTGACATGGTATCTGTCTCCTCCCGTGCGATGACGCTGAAGCTACAGAGCCTGGGCAGGGTAATATGGAGGGTCTGCTGTTGCCCATGCAGCAGACACCCCTCTCTTCGCAGCTGAAGGGTCCAAGGGAAAGACGGAGTCGATACAGCTTGGGTTCAGGTGCGCCGCAGGAGTTGCCGGTGTTGACCACAACATCAAACCGCCTTAGGGACTCCGGCTCCGGATTTTCTGTCGGGGTTTACTCCCTTAGCCTTTCCCCAGAAGAGGTATGCCGCAAGGCAGCGGAGGTTTTTTGGAGTCAGAGTTTTCCTTCTCTGATGTACCCTGACTGGAAGATCGAACCAGCGACACTTAGCTCGCAGGCCGACGCTCAATCCACTGAGCTAAACCAGCCAGGGCTCGCATGTTTACTATAATACTTAATATTTCATTGGTCTTGGAATAGACTTTTTCCATTACCATTTGTCCCCCTCTTCCATGACTACCCACCCCCTTCCTCCTGTAATCACCACATTGTTGTCCATGTCCATGAGTCTTTCTCCTTTTTGCTCAATCCCTCCACACCCCATCCTCCCCCTGCAGCTGCCAGAGCTGTTAGCCTGTTCTCTATCTATGAGTCTGTCTCTATTTTGCTTATTAGTTCAGTTTGCTCATTAGATTCCACATGAGTGAAATCATATTGTCTCTCTCTTTCTCTGACTGGCTTATTTCACTTAGTATAATGTTCTCCAGGTCTATCCATACTGTCACAAAGGGTAAAATTTTCTTCTTTTTCACAGATGAGTGGTATTCCATTGTGTAAAGGTACCATAGTTGTTTTATCCACTCATCAAAAGATCATTTATGGATATGTAGACACATTTCACCTCCTTGTACAATCACACAGAGAATTATGACTATTTCTCAAAACAAATAACAGCCAGAATCATTAGAAAATTAAGCTGTATGGAAGTCCAACAACCAAGGATTCAAGAAAGCCACATTCATCCAGACAGATAGGAGAGATGGAGTCATGGAGCTCACTGGACTGGTGCAGAGATGTGGTGTGGCATGGAGAGACTGTGGCAGCAGCAGTGGAATAGGTGGTCCCACATTTATATGTGGTGGATGAAAACTGAGGGATATCTTGGGAGCAAGCAATCCCAGTCCCAGGCCAGACCACACAGCCCACAGTTCTTGTGATGAGAAGATAAATCCCGATAACGTCTGGCTATAAAAACCAGTGGGAGTTGGGGCAGCGGAAGAAACTGCCAGATTTTCAGGAGAGTTTGTTTAAAGAGCCTATACAGACTTAGAACATATGCAAGCCCACCTACTCTGGGACTCACCACCAGGGAAACAGCTGGGAGGGTGCCAGTCACATACAAGAAGTGGGTGAAGTGACTGGAAATCGGGCAAGTGTCAGGCGAACCTCCAGAAGTCAGGCAGCAGCACTGTCCCCCCTCTGAGCCTTGCCCCAACACAGTCACAAAGAGGTGAAGCAGGTTGTCCCACCCTGGCAATTACATAAGGCTCCACCCCACACATTTTATAGGTGCCTTTTACTGGGAGTCAAAGTAGTTCTATCTAATACATAAAAACAAACACAGGGAGGCTGCCAAATTGAAGAGGCAAAGAAATATGGCCCAAGTAAAAGAACAGAATAAAACTCCAGAAAAAGAACTAAATGAAACAGAGATAACTAACCTACCAGATGCAGAGCTCAAAACACTGGTTATTGAGAATGGCAAAAACATAAGGAAGGAAACGAAGGTTACACCAAGTGCAATAAAGAAAAATCTTCAGGGAACCAACAGTGGAGAGGATGAAGCCGAGAATCAAACCAACGATTTGGAACACAAAGAAGAATAAAGTATTCAATAAGAACAGCAAGAAGGAAAAAGAATTCAAGAAAACAGTGTAGGTTTAGGAACCTCTGGGACAACTTTAAATGTATCAACATCTGAATCATAGAATACCAAAAGGAGAAGGGAGAGAGCAATAAATTGAAAACTTATTTGAACAAATAATGAAAGAAAGCTTCCCTAATTTGATGAAGGAAATAGACATACAAGTCCAGGAAGCACAGAGGGTCCCAAACAAGATAGACACAAAGAGGACCACACCAAGATAATTAAAATGCCAAAGGTTAAAATAAAGAGAGAATCTTAAAGCAGCAAAAGAAAAGAAGAGTTACAAAGGAGTTCCCATAAGACTATCAGATGATTTTTCAAAAGAAACTTTGCAGGCAAGAAGTATTCAAAGTGATGAAAAGCAAGGACCTACAATCTAGATTACTCTATCCAGCAAAATTATCATTTAGAATAGAAGGGCAGATAAAGTGCTTCCCAGACAAGGAAAAGCTAAAGGAGTTCATCATCACCAAGCTATTATTACAAGAAATGTTAAAGTGACTTATCTAAGAAAAAGATCAAAACTATGAACATTAAAAGGACAACAAATTCACAACTACCAACAAATGAATCTAAAAAAAAAAAAAAAGCAGAGAACCAGAACAAGAACTGATTCATAGATATGGAGATGATTTGGAGGTTTATCAGCTGGGAGAGAGAAGGGGAAGAATGGGTAGATAGGTACAAGGATTAATTGGCAGGTACAAAATAGTAAGGGGGTTGTCAAGAATAGTATAAAAAATGGAAAAACCAAAGAACTTATAGGTATGATCCATGGACATGAACTAAGGGGTTGGGGGATTGCTGGAGGGAAGGAAGGTACTGGGCGGAGGGGTACAAAGAGGGAAAAATTAGAACTGTAATAGCATAATCAATAAAATATATTTAAAAAACATTATTTGTGAAAATTAACTCTGTTTAACAATAAAGTATTTATTAAATTTTGTTTTTAATTTAATTTTGTACTATCACATAAATACTCATAGTTATTTGGATATTACTGGAACAAAAAAGGTCAAACGCATCTATCCATCCATATAAAAGTGATGTCCTCTAAAAATGGCAAGTGACCATATAAAAATGATGGGAGACCTGAGCATTTGATTATGGAAGTCAGATTACCATCAAGGAGCTTCATGCTCAGAAACCTCTTCAGACCATCTCAATGACCAATGATAAGAAAACTATTTGCAGTTTAAGCTAATCAGAATACATTCTAGTTGACGTGAACATGCCTTTACAGATTTCAAAGTCAGCACCACAGAAAATGTCTTGAAGCCTGGGTATCCTAAATAATTTTTAACCATTTAAGTCTTAGGTTTTTGTTTGGCTTACTAGCTAAAATCTGAGGCAATATGATAGATTCATTTCATATGTTCTTTCTAAATGTGTTTATAATATACTTATGAATAATATTTAATGATTTTTTGCATTTAAATCCTCCATCTTGACAAATGACAGTTACTTCATGCAACCAATTCTTCTAATAACATCTGGATCTGTAAATCCCAGATTAATTCCACCTGACAACAACTTTTGTTTTCCCCAAAGAAAGTATATACAAGTTCTGGACTGAGAATATCAGCTGCTTTGGTTATCAAGATTTATAATTTTGGAATACCTAGTTTTACTGAGTGTTTCCTATGTGCTAGAGCTTTATATAAATCAACTCCTTTAATCCTCATGACTACTCAACATCCTATGAAACAGAGGCCATAATCATCACCTTTTCATAGATGACGAAATTAAACTTAGAATAGTTAAGCAATTTGGCTGAGGCACATAGCTAAAATAAATTGGGGACTGGATCTGCAAGCAGGTCCATGTGACTCCGCAGCCCATAATTTTACCTTTCCACATACCACTCCTTATAGCCAATGCCAGCCTCCACCTGGACTACTCGCATGCCCTGTCACATCATAATCTTTCACCACATAACTCTTTCTGTATCTACTTCTGGCCGCTACAGTTTGCTATCCATGCTGACCTCAGAGTGATCTTTTCAAAATGAAAAGCTGTTCAAGTCACTTCTCAGCCTAAAATCATCAATAGCTTCCCTCTTCTCAATATTCTGAATGGGCTGACTCTGGCCTCCTATCCAACCTTACCACTTCCCTCTTGATACCAGGCCTATCTAGAACATAGCCAGTCTCCTCCTACCCTGAGACCTTTGACTCTACTGTTCCCTCCTTCTGGTATACTGTGTACCACCTTCCACAGACCTTTATATAACTAATTCCTACTCATCCTTCATATCTCAGCTCAATACCACTTCCTCAGGAAAGCTTTTCTTAACTACATCCCATTTTACCTCAGATTAGATCTACTTTTTAGTCATACCCTTTCCCAGCACTCAGTAGTTCTCCTAGCTAGCTAACCATTAGCAAGATTTACTATTATATATTTACATGGTCATTTAAATAATATGTGTCTCTCCAATTTAATTAATGTATATGAGTGGTTCTCAAACTTTAGTATGTATCAGTCACCTGGAGTGCTTATTAAAAATTGATAACTGTCCTAGAGGAAAACATAGGCAGAAAAATTTCAAATATCCCACATAGCAATCTTTTCACCAATATATCTCCTAAGGCAAGGGGAATAAAGAAAAGAATAAGCAAATGGGAATACATCAAATTGAAGTTTCTGCTCAGCAAAAGAAAACATCAGCAAGAAGAAAAGGGAACCGATCATATGGGAAAACATATTTGCCAATGATACCTCAGAGAAGGGATTGATCTCCAAAATATATAAAGAACTTATACATCTCAACACCAAGAAGACAGACAGCACAATTAAAAAATGGGCAGAGGACCTGAACAAACACTACTCCAAGAAGGACATACAGAGGGTCCATAGGCATATGAAAGAATGCTCAAAATCACTCACCGTAAGAGAGATGTAAACAAAAACTACAATGAGATACTATTTCACACCAGTCAGAATAGCCATCATCAACAAATCAACAAATCAACAAGTGTTGGTGAGGATGCAGTGAAAAGGGAGCCCTAGTGCACTGTTGGTGGTAATGCAGACTGGTACAACCATTATGGAAAACAGTATGGAATTTCCTCAAAAAACTAAAAATGGAACAGCCTTATGACCCAGCAATTCCATTGCTAGGATTATACCTGAAGAATCCTGAAACACCAATTCAAAAAACCTATGCACCCCTATGTTCATAGCAGCGCTATTTACAATAGCCAAGTGCTGGAAACAGCCTAAGTGCCTATCTGTAGATAAGCAGATCAAAAAACTGGTACATTTACATAATAGAATACTATGCAGCAGAGAGAAAGAAGGAACTCCTACCAATTGCAATAACATGGATGGAACTAGAGAGAATTATGCTTAGTGAAATAAACCAGGCAACAAAAGACAAATACCATATGATATCACCTAATACAGGAAACTAATGAACAACACAAACAAACAAGCAAAATTGAACCAGAGGCATGTAAACAAGGAGCAGACTAACAGTTACCAGGGAAGCGGGGGGAGAGGGAGAGGAGAGGGGTAAGTAGGGGAAGGATCTAGTCAAGGAATTAGCATAAATGACCCATGGACATGGACAACAGTGTGAGGATTGACTGGGAGAAAGGGTGGGCTGGGTGGTGGGGGGAGCAATGGAGGAAAAAGTGAGTCAACTGTAATAGAAAAACAATAAATAAATAAATAAATAAATAATTTGATAACTGGATCCCATCCCCAGAGAATCTGATTCACTAAGTCTAGAGTAAGGCCTGTAACTCTGTATTTATAAGTTCTCAATGATACAGCTGCTGCTGGACACTGGATTAATCCAGTGCAGTGGTTCTCAGCGCTGGAAAATCATAATCACCCAGGGAACTATAAAAATTACCAAAGCCCAAGCTCCACTCCCACAGGTTTTGATTTAAATAGGCTACAGTAGAACCCAGGATATCATATCCCAAATATTGCATTCCTCTACTAAAATATATGAATATTTATCTAGAATTCAAATTTAACTGGATGTCTAGTAAATTTTTATTTGTTAAATCTGGCAACCTACTAGTGGGTAGTAATATGTTATATACAGGATGGGGCAAAAGTAGGTTTACAGTTGTGAGTACACAAAGTTTATTCTTATTATTTAATTACTGTATTATTTACTGTACAAACTGTAAATTATGTACCTTTTTCCTCACCTTGTATATTATGTACCTATATAATTATAACTGACCTTTCACCTCTGCAGAGCACAAAATTAGTAGGGCTAAAAACGTGGAATTTTTAAACCTAAGAGGGATTTTTAGATCATTTCTTATTTTTATTCTATTAGAGTTGTCCCAATTTTTTCCCCTTTGTCCTCCCTTGCCCATACAACATCCTAGCTCCTGAAGTCAATTCCAACACTTGTGTCCATGTCTGTGGGTCATTCATACATGTTCTTTGACTAGTTGCTTCCCCTTCTTTCCATCATTATCCCTCCCCCACCCTTCTAGTCACTGTCAGTCTATTCCATGTTTCCATTACCGTGGTTCTATTTTGTTCGTTAGTTTATTTTGTTCAATAGGTTCCTCTTATAGGTGAAATCATATGATATTTGTCTTTCACTGACTGGCTTATTTTACTTAGCATAATATTCTCCAGTTCCATCCATGCTGTTGCAAGAAGTAATATCCTGTTTCTTATTTCGTTCTGCTGCACAGATTCCCATTGTGTAAACGTACCAGAGTTTTTTGATCCACTCATTTACTGGTGAGCACTTAGGCTGTTTCCAGCACTTGGCTATTGTATATAGAGCTGCTATGAACATAGGGGTGCATAAGTTCTTTTGAATTGGTGATTTGGGATTTTTAGGGTATATTTCAAACAGTGGAATCACTGGGTCAAAAAGACCCAGTTTAGTTTTTTGAGGGAATTCCATACTGTTTTCCACAATGTCTGTACCAGTCTGCATTCCCACCAATAGTGCACTGCGGTTCCCTTTTCTCCAAATCTTCATCAGCACTTGTTGTTTGTTGATTTATTAATAATAGCCATTCTGACAGGTATGAGTGATACCTCACTGTGATTTTGATTTGCAATTCTCTGATGGCTAGTGATGTTGAACATCTTGTAATTAGACTATGTCTTCCTTCAAGTGTCTATTCAGGTCCTCTGCTCATTTTTTAATTGTATTGTCTGTCTTCCTGGTGTTGCATCATATGAGTTCTTTATATAATTTGGAGAATCAAACCCTTGTCCAATGTATCATTAGCAAATATGTTCTCCCATATGGTAGGTTCACTTGTCATTTTAATAATGGTTTCCTTAGCCGTGCAGAAACTTTTTAGTTTGATACAGTCCCATTTGTTTATTTTTTCCCTCTATTTCCCTTGCCCTATGAGATATATTGGCAAATATATTACTGTGTGGGACATCTGAAATTTTCCTGCCTGTTTTTCTCTAGAACGTTTACGGTGTCACGACATGTATTTAAGTCTTTTATCCATTTTGAGATTATTCTGGTGTATAATGTAAGTTGGTGGTCTTGCATCTTTCTTTCTTTCTTTTTTATTTTTATTTTATTTTTTTTGCACATACCATTCTAATTCTCCCAACATAATTTTTTTATAGAATTTTTATTTTGTTTTTCAATACAGTTGTCCCATTTTTCCCCCGTTGCTCACCACTACCCAGTCAACCCCTTCTCCCACAATCATATCCCTCCCCGTTGTCCATGTCCATGAGTCATTTATACACGTTCCTTGACTAAACCATTCCCTTACTTATCCCCCTTCTCTCCTTCCCCCCTCCCCTCTAATAACTGTTATTCTGCTCCTTGTTCTATTTAGCTCATTTCTTTATGTTGTTCATTAGCTTCCTGTATTAGGTGATATCATATGGTATTATTCTTTCTTTGTCTGGCTTATTTACTAAGCATAATTCTCTCTAGTTCCATCCATGTTGTCACAAATGGCAGGAGTTCCTTCTTTCTCTCTGCTGCATAGTATTCTATTGTGTAAATGTACCAGTTTTTTAATCCGCTCCTCTACAGATGGGCATTTAGGCTGTTTCCAGCATTTAACTATTGTAAACAGTGCTGCTATGAACATAGGGGTGCATTAGTTCTTTTGAATCAGGGTTTTAGGAGTTTTAGGGTATAATCATAGCAGTGGAATCACTGGTTCAAAAGGCAGTTCCATTTTTAGTTTTTGGAGGTAATTCCATACTGTTTTCCATAGTGGCTGCACCAGTCTGCATTCCCACCAACAGTGCAGTAGGGTTCCCGTTTCTCCACATCCTCGCCAGCACTTGTTGTTTGTTGATTTGTTGATGATGACCATTCTGACTGGTGTAAAGTGGTATCTCATTGTGGTTTTTATTTGCATCTCTCTGATGGCGAGTGATGTTGAGCATTTTTTCATGTGTCTATGGACCTTCTGTTTGTCCTCTTTGCAGAAGTGTTTGTTCAGGTCCTTTGCCCATTTTTTAATTGGGTTGTCTGTTTTCTTAATGTTGAGTCATATAAGTTCTTTATATATTTTGGAAATCAGTCCCTTGTCTGAGGTATCATTGGCAATTATGTTTTCCCGTATGGTTGGTTTCCTTTTCATCTTGCTGTTGTTTTTTTTTTTTTGCTGCGCAAAAACTCTTTAGTTTGATGTAGTCCCATTTGTTTATTTTTTCCCTTATTTCTCTTGCCTTAGGAGATGTATCCATGAAAATATTGTTATGTGGGATACCTGAAACTTTCCTGCCTATGTTTTCCTCTAGGATTTTTATGGTGTCATGGCTTACATTTAAGTCTTTGATCCATCTTGAGTTTATTCTCGTGTGTGGTGTAAGTTGGTGGTCTAGATTCATTTTTTTGCACATCCCTGTCCAGTTCTCCCAGCACCATTTGTTGAAGAGGCTCTTCTCACTCCATTTTATGTTCCTTCCCTCTTTATCAAATATTAGTTCACTGTATAGTC
The DNA here is from genome assembly GCF_987537825.1 of Furipterus horrens. Lineage (NCBI taxonomy): Eukaryota > Metazoa > Chordata > Mammalia > Chiroptera > Furipteridae > Furipterus > Furipterus horrens. The sequence continues at coordinate 50,154,688 of NW_028327179.1, forward strand.
CTGGATTTATTTCTGGACTCTCTACTCTGTTCCATTGATCTATATGTCTGTTCTTATGACAGTACCAGACTGTTTTGATTACAGTGGCTTTGTAGTATTGTTTGATATCTGGTGTTGTGATTCCTCCTGCTGTGTTCATCTGTCTCAAGATTGCTTTGGCTATTAGGGGTCTTTTTAGGCTCCATATAAATTTTTGGAGTATTTGTTCTAGGTCTGTGAAATATGTCATTGGTATTTTAATAGGGATTGCATTAAATCTGTAAATTGCTTTGGGTAGTATGGCCATTTTAATGATGTTGATTCTTCCCATCCAAGAACATGGTATTTGCTTTCATTTATTTGTATCGTCCTTAACTTCTTCAGTGTTATATAACTTTTAGAGTACAGGTCTTTTATCTGTTTGTTAAGTTTATTCCTAGGTACTTTATTTTTCTTGTTGCTATAGTAAATGGTATTTTCTTTTTTGTTTCTGTCTCTGATATTTTATTGTTGGTGTACAGAAATGCCTTAGGTTTCTCTATATTTATTTTGTACCCTGCTATTTTGCCAAATTCACTTATTATATTGAGTAGTTTTTTAGTGGCGTCTATAGGGTCTTCTATGTATACTATCATGTCATCTACATACAATGGTAGTTTTACTTCCTCGTTTCCAATTTGGATGCCTTTTCTTTGTCTTGTCTGATCGCTGTGGCTAGGACTTCCAAGACTATGTTGAATAAGAGTGGTGAGAGTGAACATCCTTGTCTTGTTCCTGATCTCAGGGGGAATGCTTTCAGTTTTTCTCCATTAAGTATGATGTTGGCTTCAGGTTTCTCATATATAGCCTTAATTATGTTAAGGTATGCTCCCTCTATTCCTATTTTGCTGAGTGTTTTCATCATAAATGGGTGTTTTACTTAATCAAATGCTTTTTCTGCATGTATTGATATGATCATGTAATTTTTGTCTTTCATTTTGTTCAGGTGATGTATTATATTTATTGATTTGCGAATATTAAACCACCCTTTCATCCTTGGGATGAATCCCACTTGATCGTGGTTTATCATCTTTTTAATGTGTTGCTGAATCCTGTTTGTCAATATTTTGTTGAGGATTTTAGCATCTATGTTCATCAGTGATATTGGACTGTAGTTTTCTTTCTTTGTTGTGTCTTGACCTGGTTTTGGAATTAGGGTAATACTTGCTTCATAGAAAGTTTGGGAGTTTTCCCTATTGTTGAATATTTTGGAATAGTTTGAGGAGGGTAGGAGTTAGTTCTTCCCCAAATGTTTTGTAAAATTTGCCTGTGAAGCCATCCGGTCCAGGGCTTTTGTGTGCAGGGAGATTTTTAATTACTGTTTCAATTTCATTCTTTGTTATTGGTCTGTTGAGACTTTCTACTTCTTCTTGATTCAATTTTGGAAGGTTATATGTTTCTAGAAATTTGTCCATTTCCTCTAGGTTGTCAAATTTCTTGCCATACAGTTGTTTGCAGTAACTTCTTACAATCATTTGTATTTCTGTGGTATCAGTCGTGATTTCTCCTCTTTCATTTCTGATTTTGTTTATTTGGGTCTTCTCTCTTGTTTTCTTGAACCTGGCTAAAGGTTTGTCGATTTTGTTTATTTTTTCAAAGAACCAGCTCCTAGTTTTGTTGATCTTTTGAATTGTTTGTTTGGCCTCTATGTCATTTAATTCTGCTCTGTTCTTGATGATTTCCTTCCTTCTTCTTGCCCTAGTCTTTGTTTGTTGTTGTTGTTCTACTTCTTGTAGCTTTATGGCTAGATTTTTTATTTGAGCTTCTTCTAGCCTTTTCAGATATGCCTGTATTGCTATGAACTTTCCTCTCAGGACTGCTTTTGCTATGTCCCATAGGTTTTCAGCTGTCTTGTGTTCATTATCATTAGTTTCCAGAAATTTCTTGATTTCTTCTTTGATGTCAGTGTTAACCCATTCATTATTTAATAGCATGTTATTCATTCTCCATGAGTTTGGGTGTCTCTGATTTTTTTCTCTGAGGTTGATTTTTTGTTTCAAGGCATTGTGGTCTGAAAAGATGCTTGATATGATTTCAATTTTCTTGAATTTGTTGAGGCTTGTTTTGTGTCCTATCATGTGGTCTATCTTTGAAAATGTCCCATGTGCATTTGAAAAAAATGTATATTTTGCTTCTTTGGGGTGAAAAGTTCTATATATATATCAGTTAAGTCCATGTGGTTTAGTGTGTTGTTCAATGCCTGTATATCCTTGGTGTTTCTTTGCTTCGAAGATCTGTCTATTGTTTATTATGGAGTGTTAAAGTCCCCTACTATGAGTGTGTTGCTGTTAATATCCTTCTCGTGGTCTTCTAGAATTTTCTTTATGTATTTGGGTGCTCCTATGTTGGGTGCATATATGTTTATCAGTGTTATATGTTCTTGATGGATTGTTCCCTTAAGTACTATGAAATGTCCTTCTTTGTCCCCTTTTATTGCCCTTGCTTTGAAATCTGTTTTCTCTGATATGAGTATTGCTACCCCAGCTTTCTTTTCATGTCCGTTTGCTTGGAATACTTTTCTCCATCCCTTCACTTTCAGTCTGTGTAAATCTTTTGTTTTGAGGTGTGTTTCTTGTAGACAGCAAATATGTGGGTCCTGTTTTCATATCCATTCCTCTACCCTATGTCTTTTATTGGAGCATTTAATCCATTTACATTTAAGGTTATTATTGACATGTATTTATTCATTTCCCTTTGTACCTGTGTTCCTTTCCCTCTCCCCCCCCCCTTCTCTTTCTTAGATTATTCCTTTTAGCGTCTCATGCAATGCTGGTTTTGTAGGGATGTATTCTTTTAGTCTTCCTTTGTCTGAGAAACTTCTTATTTCACCTTCCATTTTGAATGAGAGCCTTGTTGGGTAAAGTATTCTTCGTTGTAGACCTTTGTTTTTCATTGCTTGAAATATTTTTGACCATTCCCTTCTGGCTTGTAGTGTTTCTGTTGAGAAATTGGCCAATAGCCTTATCGAAGCTCCCTTGTCTGTTATTTGCTGTTTTTCTCTTGCTGCTTTTAGGATTCTCTCTTTGTCTTTGAATGTTGCCATTTTAGTTATGATGTGCCTTGGGGTGGGCCTTTTGGGGTTCCTCTTCATTGGGACTCTCTATGCTTCTTGGACTTGCATGACTTTTTCTCTCATCAGGTTAGGAAAATTTTCTGTCATTAATTTTTCTATCAGCTTTTCTATCCCTTGTTCTTCTTCTTCTCCTTTTATTACAATGATCCGCATATTATTTTGTCTCATGTTGTCCTTTAATTCCCTTAGACCTTCTTCCTACTTTTTCAACCTTTTTTCATTTTGTTGTATTGCCTGGGAATTTTTTTCTACATTGTCCTCTAACTCACTAATCCAATCCTCTGCTTCGTTTAGCCTGCTTTTGATTGATTCTACTGTTTTTCAGTTCAGAGATTGTATTCTTCATTCTTCCTGGTTCTTATTAATAGTTTCTGTGTTCTTTTTTATGCTAGTGTAGTTCTCTGTAAGTTCCCTGTAATTTTCTTGGAGCTGTTGGTAACTTCCTTGGAGATTGTTGTAGTTATTTTTGAGGTTGTCAAGTACATTGAGCTTCTTCACCACATTATTTTGAATTCCATATCTGACATTTAAGTTATGTCTATTCCATCTACCTCTCTTTCTGGAGATTCCTCTTTTCTTTTCATTGGGAGGTTGTTTCTGTGTCTTCCCATGTTGGATTCTTCTTGTTTGTTTTTGTTTTTTGTTTTTTTGGATTTGTCTGCTCTGATTTCCCTCCTTTGAGGTATTAGATTCTTTATAGGAGATCTGGGGGTTTCAGTGGTGCAGTCTCTTTGATCTCCTGAGCCTGATGTTCTTGGGATACCCTTTATGTCGTTTGTTTATGCTGTCTGGTTACTTTTCCGTTACTCTTTGGTGGGACCTTCCCTTTGGCTAGTTGATTGACAGTCACTCTGCCCACCTTGTCTTGAGTTTTGTGGAGATGTCAGTTCAGCCTTTTTGTGCATTCTTTTTCTGGATCCACAGCTGGTCAAAATTCCATGAATTTCAAATTTTTTCCTGTTTGGCTGGCTGTGAGGAGCTCTGGCTGGTTTCTGTGGCTGCTTTTCTCTCACTCAGGGGCCTGCTGTAACTATCTGCTTTGAGCTGCAGAGTTGGGTCTCTCCCCACTGGTCCCGCGGCACCCTCCAGCAGTTCTCAAGCTTCAGTAACATTGTTCTGTTGGCAAGCCAGTGGACATGATCCTAGTCCCCGCCCTGCCTTGGATTCTGTCTTTGCTCCTCCTCCCAAGAAGTCTCTGTGTTCCAAGCTGCAGCACCGGGCTCCGCCCCTGGCCAGCAGCGCCTCACTGTTTGCTTGCGTGCTCTGTCCACCCACTTTAGGCCCTGACTGAAACCTTCTTTCTAGCGCAGTTTTCCTGGCCCAGTTCTACTTTTTTCTGATCAGTGGCACCGCGATGTATGCACGCCTGGTATGTGGTGCCGCCAACACCAGACTCGGTCCACACAGCTTCCCATATTTTTGGTCGCTCGCTGTCTCATCATTCGCCTGCGCGCCCTGCCCTCAGGTCTGGAGCTCTGAACTAGACCTTGTTTCTAAAGTGGATCTCCCGGCCCAGTTCAGCTCCTCTCTTAATTGGCACCGTGATGCACGCACCCGGGGCGTGGGTTCATGATCCCAGACCTACCTGTTCGGGGGAACTCTCCACCCATATTCAGATCATACAGCTTCCAACAGTCTAGGCCACTCGCTGTCCTCCCACACCTCTGGCCGCTTCACAGAAACCTTTCTATTGTTTCCCTATGGGACTCCACTGGTCCCCGTGCCCACAGTAGGCTGCAGTCGCCAAGCAGATTCCAGTCGGTGAGCCAGTCTGCAGCTGTCCCTCTGGGCTGCAATTCAGTAGGAGCCCGGAGCTTGGTGGGTCCAGCGACTCCTCCTGAGAGCGCTGGCAAGCCTTCTGCCCTGTTCCACTCCGCTCTCGCTCTCCCTTCCCCACTCGAGCTGTCTGTAGTTTGTACTCACTCACTCGTCTCTCTGTTCATATCCCAAGCTTTCCATGATAGGAGCAAGCAGACAACACTGCTACTTACTCCACTGACATCTTCCTCCTCCCCAACATCATTATTAGAGAGGCTGTTTTCACTCCATTTTATGCTCCTTCCTCCTTTGTCAAATATTAATTAACCATAAAGACATCGGTTTGTTTCTGGACTCTCTATTCTGTTCCATTGATCTATATGTCTGTTCTTATGCCAGTACCAGACTGTTTTGATTACAGTGACCTTATAGTATAGTTTGATGTTGGGTATTGTGATCCCTCTTACTTTGTTCTCCCTTCTCAAGACTTCTGAGGTTATTCAGGGTCTTTTTTGATTCCATGTAAATTTTAGAAATATTTGTTCTAAATCTGTGAAATATGCCATTGGTATTTTAATAGGAATACATTGAATCTATAGATTGCTTTCGCTAGTATGGACATTTTAATGATGTTAATTCTTCAAATCCAAGAACATGGTATGTGCTTCCATTTATATTATCTTCCTTAAGTTTTTTCTTCAGTGTTCTATAGTTTTCCAAGTACAGGTCTTTTACCTCCTTAGTTAAGTTTATTCCTAAGTACTTTATTTTTCTTGTTGTTATAATAAATGGGATTTTCCCCCCTAGTTTGCCTTTCTGATACTTCATTGTTGGTGTACAAAAATGCCTTTGGTTTCTGAATATTGACTCTGTATTTTGCCAAACTCACTTATTAGGTCAAGTAGTTTTTGGTGGAGACTATAGGTATTCTATGTGCACTATCATGTCATCTGCAAATAATGACAGTTTTATTTCCTCCTTTCCAATTTGGATGCCTTTTATTTCTTTTTCCTGTCTGATTGCTGTGGCTAGAACTTCCAGTACTATATTGAATAAGAGTGGTGAAATCGAACATCCTTGTCTTGTGCCTGATTTTAAGGGAAAAGCTTTTATTTTTTACCTGTTGAGTATAATGTTGGTTATAGGTTTCTCGTAAATCACTTTTTTAATGTTGAGGTATACTCACTCCTTGTATCCCCCCCTTGCTGTGTGCTTTTATCATAAATGGGTGCTGGGGAAATTTTTCTTAAGGATTAGACCTTAGAAGCAGTTACCAACAGATTGTAAAGCTTATCTGGGATCTTTTAAAAATAAGGCAATTTCTCAATGTCAAATAATTTAGCATGATGAATAAATGACTTCCAGATTCCTTTAAACTCCAAGGCTGTGAAGGTCATCCTGGGCCAGTAGACTGGCAATGCAACATCAATATTATTACCCTTACATCAATCACTAAGTCACCAGGGCAGAGCTGTGACTGGACAGAGAAGAGGTATTCATTCATATATCAAAAGTAGTATAAATTATTTCTTTAATAAATACCGCAGAAAAAATAAAACTTTGAACACATGGCCACCTTTGATAATACAATTCTTTCTTCTCACACCAATGTAGGAAGTTTTGTGCAGTTTTCTAATTTAGAGAAAGATCAGTGATCTCATGTCTTACATAAACTAATTAGTAAATTTGCATTTTAGATGCTTAAAAGGGTCTACTTAATTCGAGCTTGACATGTTTACAGCATTATGGCTAAAGCAGAGATTTCAAAATTGAAAAATCAGTGACCATTATGTAGCCTTCTGTCTTGCCACATAAGTAAGCTACCATGCCTCTGATTTAAGGACAATGACTCCATATAAATGCCTTAAATATTAAATCACATTCTTTTATGAATATGCATGGGATTCAAACATTTAAACAATTATTACTATCTTCCATGTGTAACATTGAATGCTTACTTGTTAAACTTAATATGACACTTTTCACCTACTCCAGGATTATAGGAACTTTTTATAAAAATAGGATACTGAATAATTGCATGGGAATAAGAGTGAATTCTAATTCTAGCAACCTAAATGACAGAACAGAGACATTTCCATGAACCCATAGGGCCAAGTGTAATTGTGGCAGAGGATGGAGAGAGGGACCAAGATCATACATGGTTAGCTGCACATTTACATGACTTATTTCAAGTCACTCAACTTCAAAAGCAAATACACAAAAATCACTTCAGATTATAAAATGTTTAACTGTATAAAATATTGACAATTATTGATTTCCTATGTCAGGATAGCTCACCAAATCCAAAAGCATTAGAACCTCCAATGCTCTGTGAAGCCTGAACGCTTGTAGATGTGTATAGTCCTGTCACCAGCAAGCCATCAAAAAAGGTGCTTGTTGAAATTGTCACTGAAATAGAGGAAAAGAAAAGAAACCTCAATTAATACAGTCAGAATAATAAGATACATTTCTAAAGTGTTAGAGACTGTCAAAATTTTTACTCATTAATTTTTATGCTATCACTAGTTAGTATTTTCTTTACACATATTACAAATTACAGAAGAGCAAAATGAAGCTCAGACCTCCATGTCTATAATTGCTAGTCCTAAATTTAGTACATCAGTCCTCTCTTTCTGTATTCATTTACACTTTCCCTAGCTATGTGCAAAATCATCTAAAAATAATGGAGTATTAAATAGCTAGTTTCCCCACATCTACCACCATCCCTGAATGCAGCAAAAGGCATTGCTGGAGATTTGACATTGTGACGAAACACTTTGTTTTAAGTATTTTAAAACAATCTTACATCAGCTGAAAGAAGAAGAGTAAGGTGCAGTTATTGTGAGTCTACATTCCATAGATGAATCCCTGAAGATTTTTAACAAAAGCATATTAATTTGTATAAAGATATCCCTTTTCCTTATCAAAACAAGAGAGGAAGACCCCTGTGTTCTTTAAGTTTCAGACAAAAGTCTACAAAACGAGTCTGAGTGGTTTAATAACTAGAAAATCGGGATGCTCCTGGGAAGAAAAGTTTCCAATTAACTTTATCTGTAAGCACTCAGGTTTAGTTTTTAAAAATTTTATCTTGCTGCTCACCACCTAAAAATTAATCATATTTTCCTCCTTGATATAATATTTTCTCCTGCACTGACTTAATGAGATCAAGATGATGCCATTTATAGAAAGCAGCTGTGAGAAGGTAATATTACTTTGGTAGTACACAGCACAAGTCTATCATCAATGCTTGGTGGCAATAAGAAGAGTCATATTAGGTCACTTCTGGCCAAGATGGAGACCTAGATTGACATGCCACGTCTCCCTCCACAACTAAGAAGGACTACAACTACGGCAAAACCAGAAATAACCAGAAGTTCCAGAAAATAAAGCTACATGGAAGGCCAACGTATGAAGTTAAAAACAAGTGGTGCTCATCCGGACAGGCAGGAGGGGCAAAGCTGTGGCAGAAAGATCAAGCTGTGCCAGCAGCGGCAGCTTCAGCAATGAGCAGCGGGACCCAGTAAGCACAGACACCCATAGTTAAGAGGAGGAGAGAAGCACCCAGGAACCAACCCTGGCTGCAGACCAGACCTATCAGCTCGCAATTCCAATGCCAGGGAAGGCAGACCCCCATTGTCTTGGACCATGCGGCTCAGAAGGCGTGGGGACGGAGGAGGAGGCTCCTGGTCTCTCAGTGGAGAGTAATGGCAGGAATCCATCTTGTGCCCCCACCCCCAAACAAAGTACGACAGAGTAATGAAAAGGGTTGCCTGGTTGTGACGAGCACACGGGGCTCTGCCCAATATAGCGTAAGAAGGAAAGATAAACAAAAAATGGCCAGAATGGCAGAAATAATGATTAAAGTACCAATCACACAGCTAACCGAAAAGCAAATATGGGAATTAACCAATGAACAAATAGAAAATCTTTCTGAGGCTCAGTTCAGAGCTATAGTCATAAGGCAGCTTACGACCTAACAGCGGGACGTAATCAAGACAGGGAAGGAATGAAGGCTAGTCCTGCTGAAATGAACAAAAATACATACAAGACAAGTGGTGAGGAAAGAAAAACCAGGAATCAAATCAACAAATTGGAACATAGGAAAGGAACAGTCAACTAGTGCAGAAAGAGGAAACAAAAAGTGAGGAATATAAGGAGAGGTTCAGAAACCTCTGGGACAACTATAAGCGAATGAACATTCGAATTATAGTATTGCCAGAGGGTGAAAAAGAAGGACTAGAAATTGAAAAATTATGTGAAAAAATAATGAAGCAGAACTTCCCAAACTTGGGGAAGGAAATAGACTTACAGGTCCAGGAAACACAGAGAGTTCCAAAATAACTGGACCCAGGGAGAACCACACCAAGACATATTATAATCAAATGTCAAAAATTAAGGATTAAGAGAGAATCTTAAAAGCAGCAAGAGAGAAGAAAAGAATTATGTACAAAGGGGTCCCAATTAGACTATCAGCTGATTTCTCAAAGGAGACCCTACAGGCAAGAAGGGACTGGCAAGAAATATTCAAAGTCAATCGGCAGCCGTCCGTCTCGAGAGACGATGGTGTAGCTTCTTAAGAGTCTATCTGCACCGCCGAGAATGGCTGTGCAGTCCGACTCGGGAGTGACACGGTATCTGTCTCCTCCCGTGTTAAATCGACATCTTGCGATGATGCTGGAGTGTCCTCTCCAGTGAAGCTGAAGCTACAGAGCCTGGGCAGGGTGATATGGAGGGTCTGCTGTTGCCCATGCAGCAGACCCCCCCTCTCTTCGCAGCTGAAGGGTCCAAGGGAAAGACGGAGTCAATACAGCTTGGCTTTAGGTGCGCCGCAGGAGTTGCCGGTGTTGACTACAACGTCAAACCGCCTTAGGGACTCCGGCTCCGGATTTTCTGTCGGGGTTTACTCCCTTAGCCTTTCCCCTGAAGAGGTATGCCGCAAGGCAGCGGAGGTTTTATGGGGTCAGAGTTTTCCTTCTCTGATGTGCCCTGACTGGAAGATCGAACCAGCGACACTTAGCTCGCAGGCCGACGCTCAATCCACTGAGCCAAACCAGCCAGGACCAATATTCAAAGTAATGAAAAGCAAAAACCTACAGCCACGATTACTCTATCTAGCGAAGCTGTCATTCAGAATAGAAGGACAGAGAAAGTGCTTCCAGGACAAAATAAAACCGAAGGAGTTCATTAGATCCAAACCACTGTTATATGAGATGTTAAAGGGACTTGTTTAGAAAAAGGAGGATCAAAACTATGAACATTAAATGAAAACTGTATCAACAACCAACAACAGAAGCTGGGGAATCGAAACTAAGGCAAACTAAGTAGGCAACGAGAAGGGAAAAAGAATTATAGGTATGGGGAACATATTGGGGGGAGGTCAGCGGGGAGAGGGAAGGGGGAAAAGGGAAGGGAGAAAAGGGAGGGAGATGATGCAGGAATTAAGAAGCATCGTAGAAGGGAGTGGAGTAGACAGGAAGATGTTGAGAAAAACTATATGCACAACAAATGGACATGGACTAAGGGGAGGGGGACAACTTGAAGGAGGGGAGGTCACAGGGTGGAAGGGAGCAGAGGGAAAAGAAATTGGGACAACTGTAACAGCATAATCAATAAGAAAAAAATTTTTTAAAAAGAGTCATATTAGCTTTGATGAGAATGTTTAAACTCCAAGAAGTCTAGCTGAATGGTCTTAAACATCCATATTATAAAGACACATATATCATTAGAATAGCCTGACTTCATGCTATCTCCAAAATAACATTGGATGTTGGAGTAAATCATGTCCTTTAATAATAGCTAATATTTTGAGTGCTGGCATGTTAAACTACAAGTAAACCACTCAGGCACTGAGCTGAGTAGTTAACATGTATTATCTCACCTCATTATTGAAATATCTCTATAAAGGGAATACTATTGTTATTTCCAGGATACAAATGAGAAATTTGTGGCACAAAACAATTCAGAACCTGTCTAGGACCATCTGATATAGTCTAAAATTTTCTGATGCTTTTTACCTGGCTCCTCTCCCATTTTGTTTCTGAGCCCACCAGATCCCAAGGGGGAAAAGTGGCTGTGGCCAAATCCATATTTAATAACCTCTTTCCCAGATTATTTACATCCATGAGGATTATTTGAAGAAAAGGAAAGTGGAAGCTATAGGAGTCACTATTACTGTTAGTATTGAGAAAGAGGACCAAAGATGGCCAGGAGGTGACCTCACATCATAGTGGATAAAGCCCTAGGCTGGGTAAGAGATGAATCAGCACACTGGGCACTCATCTGCTGCTACAAGTTCTTGAGTAAAATCACTTCAACCCTGAGTCTAAATCTCATCTACAGAATCACATCCTAATCATCAACCCCCTGATTTGTTTACTCCAGATTTCCAGAACTGGTTTACTGATGCCTCCATCCTTTGGTTCAGTGAGTTCACCTTGACTTAAGTAAAAAAAGAGCTTAAATTGCTTCTGTGCCCTATCTAGGGGATTAAAACTAAATTACTTCCTATTAGAGAGCTCTGGACTACAATGCTGTGTCTCAGGTCATCCTTTACAGCAGGTCAGACTCAACCTGCAGTTTCTCACTATAGACCCACGGCACCCTGTTTTTACCCACTTCCTCTCAATCACTCCACTCTAGTCCAGTAAGATGGCATCCCCCATGTATTAATACACAAACACAGTCCTGGTGGACTCCTCTCCATTTCTTTATATGTCTACTCTGGTTCTTATTTCCAAAATTCTGAAAAATGTAAGGGTTTTGAGGGTTTGGGAGTGAGGTGAACCTAAATTTGAGTCTTACCTCTCTCTACCTCTGATCAGTGTGTGACCTTGGGGGCAAGTCTGAGTCCTCATTTACAAAAGGGAATGATAATAATTTTGGATTTATTGTAAGAATGAAAAAAAATTTATTATCTCTCTGTAAATGTATCTACCTCCATAACACACTATCATGAATATAGTAACTAATCAATAAAAGTTAGTTCCCTTTCCCTGCCTGCTCTCAGACCTTGAAGCTCTGCCTTTCTCTTCCATTTCTGAGAACAGGAATCTTTGAATGAGCTCCTGACATCTGCCTTGCCAGATGCCTCCACATATCTAATCGCTGGACTGCCCACATCTGAGTCCTGCTGCCTGCCAGGATTCTCCACCTACCCCACACCCACCCACCCACACACACACACTGCTTCATTCTGACCACAGTTCACACTACGTTTCAGCTGGGCTCTCAGTGGGCCCAACACAAGTGGCAAAGCAGCACACCCCAACTTGTTATTAACTTGCCCACCCTGCTTCTCAGTGTCAATTTAAAATGGAGGCTAAACACTGTTGGAGAAAAGGCTGAGGGAAAAAAAGAAGCATATGTGGCAGCTCGGTCTTTCTTGAGTTATTCAGTTCTGGTCTCAAACAGCTATTCTCCTCACAGCAAAACAAAACTGCTGCCATTCTGCCATGACAACTGATAAATTCAATTTATTGATGGCTTACACATATCTAGTGATGTTTCATTTAAGAAGAGACATGGACCTAGGAAGCTGCCTCCATGGCCTGTCACTCACTTGGGTATTGAGCACATTTGGATCTGTTGTGCCACTGAGATGTCCATCCAGGCTACTAATCACTTGCCCAATCTCCCCTCTCATCTGCCACCCAGTACACCTCCAGACGCAGAGAAGAAAATTCTGATCTTTACTCCTCCATGCACCACAATGCCTGCTTCAGATCAGTGCCCATCTTTATGTAGATCCTTGAATGCTGAAGCACTATGGTCTAGTGAAAACATCTCAGGAATACGAAGACAGGATTTTATCTCCAATATTACCAATTTGCTATGTCAGATTGGACATGTTTTTCTCTATGTTTGTTCTATTCCTAGCAGCAATATTGTCTGGTAATCTCATGACAAAGTGAACTTAACTATGTGAGAAATAATTTTTAAACATTGACTGTCTTAGAAAAATGTAATTACTAAGAAAAAACACTTATTAATCTTAAAGTCTCTTGCTTTAAATACTATCCATAAACTGACTACTTCCAAATTTCAATCCCCAGTCCAGATCTCTTCATATATCTCTTTACATATACTCCAAACATATGTCAAGCTGCTCCTTAGCATCTCCACTTGGATGTCCAAGGAGACATCTTAACCTCAGCATAACCAAAACTGAACTCCCACCCCAGTCCTGCTTCTGCTGTGGCCTTACCCAACTCAGTTGATGGAGGCACCAGCTTTCCTGCTGCTCAGGCTAAAAACCTGAGTCAACTTTGGAATCACCTTCTCCCACACCCTGAATGTAATCCATCAGTAAATCCTGTTGGCTCTGCCTTTAGATCATATCCAGAATCTCACCATTTACACCCTACTCTGAGTTACCAATGTCTCTCCCATGGATTATTGCACTAGACATCTATCTGGTCTTCCTAGTTCTACCCTCCTCTCTCTACAGTCAGTAAAAGAGTCAGAAGAATAATTTTAAAACATGCGTCAGATCATGTCACTCCTCTGCTTACAACTTTCTAAGTCAAAGTCTTCTCAGTGGCCTACATGGTCCTATGTGATTGGCCTCCATTCCTTCTTTGTTTTCATCTCCTTCTGCTCTCCTCCTGGCTCACTCCACTCCAGCCACATTAGCTTCTGTGGTGTAGCTGAGATATGCCAAGTCTTTGCAGCAGTCCTTTCCTCTACCTTGGACTCTCTTAATACACATATCTGAAGGGCCAATTCCCTCACCTCTTTCAAGTCTTAGCTCAAACCTGCCTTAACCACACTATTTAGAATTGCAAATGACCCCGTCTCCTGCCCTTACAATCCCCACATTCCCAATGTCCCATATTTGGTTTTACTTCCCCCTTTTTTTTCTATAAGTAATTATTACCTTTAATACATTATACTAATTTACTTGTGATGGTTTTTGTTTTTATGTTTATTGTCAGTCTCATTCTGCAGAATGTTCGTTAACTCCATCAAGGCAGGTATCTTAAGTGTCTTTAGCAATTCCTGTCATTTTTCAGTGTTCAAGAATATGTATTAAAATCTTTATTAAAGAATAACTCATTCATACAAAAGTGTACACCTTTGTCTTATCTACTAGTTTTCAGAGGAAAAGTATGTCGTCAACCCTAGACTTTATATGTCAGATGAATCCCACTTGAAAAAGCCACATGGAAAGAAGACAGAGGGAAGTTGGCTATTTATGTTTGAAATGTTTTCCAGAATGCAAGACAAATCAATGCAGAGACCACGAGACAGCCAAAGAAATCTACAAAAACAGAAAACCAATTTAAGTACTTGTATACATCTTCTCACATACTATATGCTTATACAAACCATCCAAAGAAAAGATTCCCTGTTAGAAGCTAACTGATTATAATCTATTTCTTGCCCCACTAGAGTTGAGAATTCAATGCATTTTTAAGGAAAAAATTATATTTGCATTTGGAAAACTGCTGCTCTCTTGACACTATGGAACAGCATTCCTTTTCCTCCTTTATACAGATATAATGCATAATCCGTATGTGAACTGGTAACAAGTATCTTATTGTTAAGGAAGAGGAAATGTTGCCCAGACTCGTAAAGGATACAACATAACTTTCTGATCACCAGGTTTTCTTTTATTCAAAAAAGAGAATGGGTCCAATTTCTGTATTACAAAAACACCTGACATAGTTTGGATTCCCTGATAGTTTGTAGGAAACTCCAAGATATCTGAAGCCCACTTTTTTTTTTTATTGACTGGAACACTAGTAATGAACTTATGAGCAATCCAAGCAAGAGTTTATGTCAAGGATATCTGACTCTGAAACTGTCAAGAGCACCCTTCTCTCTGCCCCTCTTTTACCTTTTTAACAAATGCTTCCACTTATATTTACTTGCAGCCTCTGGTTAGTCTGTCAGGGTTTTAAAAAAAAAAAAAAAGCCCCATAGAAACAAATAATTATTTCAGGCTTTGGGGCTGCTCTGGCTACCTCTTCTTACTGTGTAATTCTGCATCATCAACTCCTGCCAGTTCCTGCTTTCATTTGGGGCCCTTCCCTTTACCCTACCATATTTTCCTCATTCCTTTTCCATAAAGCTTTGCTTGACCCCTGACATGTTACTGTTCCTATGTGTCCTGACGACTTTTTTTCCCTCTAATGCCACTGGGACTCACCCTTCAAGCACTATTTTAGTGTCTCTAGTCTTAGCTTACCACTTACATCCACAAACGTGTGCTACACAGGCAACTGGTATAATTTTCCTAAAAGCAGAAGAGTGGCCTATGATAAAGGAATGGTTTACTATACACAGTACTAACATGGTCCATGATAGAAAAAAAAATTGAAGCTCACATTTCTGAATGTAAAATTATTTTAAATATGTATATAAACTAGGAGGAAAACTTACAACTTTCATGGTTACCATACTATTTGGCCCATTGATGAAGCTGATTAACTAAAGACACAGACATCTGTGCCTATGGACCTTCTGTATGTCCTCTTCGGAGAAGTGTTTGTTCAGGTCCTTTGCCCATTTTTTAATTGGGTTGTTTGTTTTCTTGATGTTGAGTTGTATAAGCTCTTTATATATTTTGGAGATCAGTCCCCTGTCTGTGATATCATTGGCAAATATGTTTTCCCATATGGTTGGTTTCCTTTTCATCTTGCTGATGTTTTCTTTTGATGAGCAGAAACTTTTTAGTTTGATGTAGTCCCATTTGTTTATTTTTTCCTTTATTTCTCTTGCCTTAGGAGATGTATCCGTGAAGATATTGTTACGTGTGATATCTGAAATTTTCCTGCCTATGTTTTCCTCTAGGACTTTTATGGTATCACGGCTTACATTTAAGTCTTTAATCCATCTTGAGTTTATTCTCGTGTGTGGTGTAAGTTGGTGGTCTAGTTTCATTTTTTTGCACGTCCCTGTCCAGTTCTCCCAGCACCATTTGTTAAAGAGGCTCATTGGCCATCAGAGAGATGCAAGTAAAAACCACAATGAGATACCATTTTACACCTGTCAGAATGGCCATCATCAACAAATCAACAAGCAACAAGTGCTGGCGAGGATGTGGAGAAACAGGAACCCTACTGCACTGTTGGTGGGAATGCAGACTGGTGCAGCCACTATGGAAAACAGTATGGAATTACCTCAAAAAACTAAAAATGGAACTGCCATTTGAACCAGTGATTCCACTGCTAGGATTATACCCGAAAAATCCTAAAACCCTAATTCAAAAGAACTTACACACCCCTATGTTCATAGCAGCCCTGTTTACAATAGCTAAGTGCTGGAAACAGCCTAAGTGCCCATCTGTAGATGAGTGGATCAAAAAACTGTGGTACATCTACACAATGGAATACTATGTAGCAGAAAGAAAGAAGGAACTCCTGCCATTTGCAACAACATGGATGGAATTAGAGAGAATTATGCTTAGTGAAATAAGCCAGGCAAAGAAAGAAAAATACCATATGATATCACCCAATACAGGAAACTAAAGAGCAACACAAACAAATGAACTAAATAGGCAAAGACTAGAATAGCAGTCAGTAGGGGGGAGGGGGGAGGGAGAGAAGGGGGATAAGTAAGGGAAGGGTCAGGTCAAGGAACGTATATGAATGACTCATGGACATGGACAACGGGGAGGGATATAATTGTGGTAGAAGGGATGGGCTGGGAGGGGGGAGCAATGGGGGAAAAATGGGACAACTGTAATTGAATAACCAAAAAATAAAATTAAAATAAATAAATAAATAAATAAAGACAGAGACATCTGTATCTAGATTTTAAATAAACTATACATGAATCACAGGATTTTGTGTGTATTTGTGTACAGATATAGGTACTCATTTGCAAATGCAAAATACTCAGTCCTAATTCCCACTACAGATATTTTTGTAAGTTTTTGATATTGTGATTCAGAATGTTATAGTCCCAAACTGGAGAATTTAAAATGTGCCAAAGCTAATGTCAGGTTAAAATGTTTCCTTTAAGCCCTAACCAGGTGGCTCAGTTGGTTGGAGCATTGCAGGTTCAATCCTCATCAGGGCACATAACTAGGTTGTGGGTTTGATCCCTGGTCAGGGCATGTACAGGAGGCAACCAATTGATGTTTCTCTCCCACATTGATGTTTCTCTATCTCTCCTTTCCTCCCTCCATCTAAAATCAATAAACACATCCTCAAGTGAGGATTAAAAACAATATTTCCTTTAAAAAATACTTTATGAAGCTGCCTTTACATAAACAGAAGTCACAGTTAAAAGATATAAACTTAGGTACAATAGGATAGGAAAAAATTGCACAAAATTTTTATATTTGAACTATCTTTAAGATAAATACCTGTTAGGACTACTTGTGTCTAACTGATATCTAACTAGCCCAGTTAATAAGCAAATCTTTCATTCTCTTTTCAAGATTATTAGCCAATGGTCTAACTAATGTTGTGGGGGAACAAATAATATTTGCCAAGTGCCAATTCCCTTTCAGAGAAATTTACTATAAAATATGAACAACTGCTGAATCTAGGTGGTGGGTATACAGATAGCAATTGTCTACTCTTTTAACTTCCATTTCAGAAAATATTCATATTAGAAGAGGGAAAGAAAGAAGTTCTTATTATAAGCACACTTAGAATGAGCCCTAGAAAGTACACTATACATTCAGACTTTAAGAACTAAGCTATAAGTAAAAACTTCTGTGAGCCAAGAACTATGTTAACACTGTAATTTGGATTTTATCAACTAGAAAGGCAAAAGGAGATATTTAGAACTAGTTCCTTATCAGCAAAATGTTTATAAACTCTATCTGACATTTTAACAATTCTAGAGATTTTATACAAATTAAAATATATCACAACATGGGATAGGACCCACTAGTTACCCATTTTAGACACCAAAGGTTTATGTAAAATTGTCAAATAATAGTTTAATGATTTTAAATAGATAAACACCTACTTAAACTATTCAGTCTTCCATATAATCTACTTCTTTTCATGGTTTTAGAAATTGTCATGATAAATTTATAAAATTCTTCCCCAGGGGACTTTTTTGTTGTAAAGTCAATTTTTACATCTTTTATATTTTGCATTAAAATGTTATACAAAAACCTAGCTACTCTAATTATAGAGAAAAAAAGCAGTATCAATATTTTGGATTGCAAGTAGAAATAAAGCACATATATTATTACCTATAATCAGAAAGCAAATGTGTTTTATCAGATCACAACATTCCCTTGTTCAACAAATATCTCTCGCTTCCTATCATATACAGATTAAAATCCTGTTTCAAGGCAGTTTCAAAGACCTCCAGTCTCTGGCCAGGATTAATCTCTCCAGTTAAATTTTCCCATTTAATCTGGAAACACTCTTTGATCCAGTTAAACTAGAACATCTTCTTTACTTCTCTATCTCCTTGCCTTTCTTTAAAAAACATCCCTTGTTTCCTTTTGTTAAAAACCTATCCACTCCTCAGTTGCAGGCTCAAATGCCATCTCTCATAAAGTGTTTTCTGACCTCCTGGGGGAAACCACCTCTGCCTCCTCAGTGATCCCATAGCTTTCAGGAACCAGGAACATTTGATCACATCCCACTTTTCTCAGAGCTGGCTCAGAGGAGGAGTTCAATTGTTACAACATGAAATAAGATAAAAATAAAGTAAAAAATATCTGAGAATATAGTATAGCCAAAGTAACTGAATTTGTGAAATCTAACATCTCTTCCACATACACAAAAAGGACCAGTGTTATTCACAGAGGTGTATGAAAATGGAGGTTTCTCCGGAAACAAAATAATAATTATTATTTTCAAAAATAAAAATTACAGTACTCAAAAATCAGAAATGTCAGAGAAAATTTTGGTTAAATTTTACATTTAATCATAATTCTGCTTCTTTTGCATACATATACTTTGTGTATGAATATACATACATATTTAAGTAATACCAAATTAATCTTCCAATAATTTTGTCACTAAGACACCGACACCCTTATCCTCACTGAAGTTACCCTGACATTTCCTCAAATAAAAAATAAAAAGGGATCAAAAGGCTGAGGATGTTGTACATATCTCCCCCACATCTGTGTTAAATTGGCAATGAGCTTAGCACCATGAGTCTATGAATATGAATTGCTCGGTTGTGACAGCAGAATGAAAACATGATGTAGCGACACAATTCAATTCTTATCAGTGGCTCAAAGAGTACCTCTGTCTTGAAATGACTAATTACAGAGTCAGTTATTATCTATTACAGCTTATATTAACTGTTTCCAACAAGACCTTAATATCATTCTTGCAGAAAATCACTGTAAAATGAAAGCCTGAAAGAAAATAAATTTAGGCATTTAAAGCTGTTTGCATTTCATCCTAAAGCTTCTGGCCTGCAAATGCTTTATGGTCCATTAAAATTTGATCACTTCAAGCATCTTACATTACTACTTTATAGAAAAGACCTTTAATATGTGCAGAAAAGAGACACATAAAATATGAAATTATGTTTCCATCTTTTTAAGATGGCAAACATCATAGGACAGCAAATTGCAAAAATGTTAAAATTAAGTATTAGTGATGATGCACTGATTGCAGTTTCCATTTCTTAGTTTTATATATTTTGAAAATGCAAAAATACCAGCAGAACTAATATTATCAATATTTTTTAAGTGCCACATTTTGCCTTATGAACAGAAACTCATTTGCCTTTTGAATGCAGAACAGATTAAATAGCCTGAGGAACAAACATATTAATCCGAAAATGGAATAAACTGAGTTTATTTGCTGCAAAATTTTATCAACATGGTGTGTTCAACAACTGATTCTTCTTTAAAGTGCTACTAGTTCTCTGTACCAAATGGAGACCATTTAAAATACACTATAATTTACATTCAAAACCTCTATAAGAACATGACTCCTGAACTTTACTTCTCATTAAATACATTAATTCCATTAAAACATGGTCTTATGTGGTTTTCAAATATTAAACTAGGCATTTCAATAATAACATAAACCAACAACAACCAATAAAAAATATACAAGTAAATAGGTAAAAGAAATGACTGGAGGTCAAGATTCACTGAGAGGGGGCATGAATCTACAGTGGTCAATCACAGAGATCTTTAAAAATTAGACCAAGAACAAAGGGAATCCAGTTAGCCTTTTGTGAAGAATAGAGAGTGATCATCCATGCCTTACCTATCTATTCTAACAATACCCAAAAGGGGCATGATGAGGAGGCAGAGGGCTGCTCCTAGCATAGCCTCCTGCTGGTCTCTGGAGGACTGCTAAATGAACACTCGCTTTTTCCTGTTTCCCTGAGTCTTCACTGGTGGCTGACCTAGGTCATCTCTAAGAGCTCTTTACCCTCAGATTTAATAGATACCTTCATAATAATAATAGTAATAACTAAATAATACAGTTGTGTCTTTTGTAATAATTATTTCATCCTTTCAATATCCCTATGAAATAAGTACTATTATTATACTCTTTTACCCATGAGAAAGCTGAAACAAAGGGGGCTTGGGTTAAGTACCTTGCCTTAAAGCACACATCAAAGGTGGCTTTAAGAAATGGAAGCCATGCTCCTCATCTTAGAAAGGCTGAATTAAACACAGCAGCCTCCATCTGGAAATCCTGAGAGGGTAGCAGGGGCTTGACTTTCTCTTGGAAGGCAGTAGTCCAGTGGTACTTCCAAGTCCCAGATATATGAATGTAGGCTCCTGGGAGTATGCCCACCAGGCTGCTATGTAGAATGCATTTAACCTGATGTCTGCTGCATGAACCATTATCACAGCTCTTTATTATTGTTAATATTACTCCTTTTTTTTTTAATTTTATACAGACTTGTACTGTTGCTTGAAGGACAAAGAAAGCAGAAAGAATGATCTCCAGGGAGGACTAAATGCAGTGTGATGGAGGACTAAGCTGAAGATCAAAATAATAAGGTCAAAAGAGCCCTGGATCAGTCCACCCCTAAAAGCAGGGGGAGGGCACAGTGACCTGCAAACACTCTCTTAGGTTTGTCTTCACCTGAAAGGAGAGGAAAGACCCAGCATTATCTGGGAACTGTGACAACTACAGGAAACCTACTCATATATGCAAAATTTAATGATGTATTAAAACATTTTCTAGGGTCTGTAAAAATACTCTTTGCTTGCTGGAACAGGGACCCAGCATCTCTGTGGAAGCCTATTATGATATATTTATTACAGAATCAGAGATTCAGATGAACCACACATAGCCTCTAGGTCTTATCTTCTGGCACCACCAGTAATAAAAGGAGAGCCACTGAGATTTTTTTCCTCCTTTAATTTTTTCTTAGGAGATAAAACAGGTGCAGTCAAATGTGTTTGTGAATATATTATTTTAAAGTTAAGCCCTTTGGAAGTAAGTACAAATGACAGGGATGAGTGTAAAGTAAATCTTCCTGTTTCTTCATCTCTCCACATTATCTTTCTTCTTTATTCCCTAGGTCTCTCTCTCTCACACACACACACACACACACACTCAACATTTATGAACACACTAATCTTTGGGGTAAAATCCCTTTCTGAAGTTTGAAGACCTGTGTTAGAATAAGCACCTCATATGAGATCCTGAAGACTATTTTGATTGTCCAATCTATGCAAAACACAAATCCCTTAACAAGAGGTCTTGGAAAAATTTAATTACACAATGCTCTACCATACTTCTAGTCCCAATAGCAGTTTAAAAAGTAATAATTATTTTTATCCACTTTTGGCTTTCATAATTTAATTCTGAATATTTTTTAATTTCTAAAATAATGAAAAGATTGTTTAGTTTCTAGAACCAAAAATATTTATTTATTTTCTTGATGAATGATGCTTTATTATTATAATTTAGAGAACTGTAGCCAAGAGTCACTGGTATTTGTGACTTATCTCTGACCTTATTTTTCATGTGTTACTTTTATATGAGGCTGGATGATACTCATACATGAAAATTTCATATTGTTGGCCCTGCACTCAATAAATTATTAAAGTGGTGTGAATAGGAATGTGGCATTCAGGTTTTCAGCAATTTTTATCCTTTTGTTCTGGCTTTTTTAAAGGAAAAAAATTACC
This sequence comes from Furipterus horrens, assembly GCF_987537825.1. NCBI lineage: Eukaryota > Metazoa > Chordata > Mammalia > Chiroptera > Furipteridae > Furipterus > Furipterus horrens. The sequence goes on from NW_028327179.1 coordinate 50,176,581, forward strand.
TTGTCTATAACTCATCATAACTTTTCAAAATTTCAGCAAAGATTAGCCTTTAAAAAATCATTTGGGGAGATTTATTACCTCCACCCTTCTCATAGAACTTCTAAGAATTTTCTTTTCCTTAATACATGGATGTTAATTACGCTTTTCTAGGATGAGAAAAATAAGCCTACTAATTATCATAAGGTATATTTAACATATTTGTTACAATAAAATGAACAGATTTGTAGAGAAAAAGTACTTGTGTAATTTTTTACCAATATAATCAAGTGTTGAAAGCCTTTATACAATAAAACAGACCAGTGATTGTTTTGTTTTTATTACACTTTCTTGGATTTCTTTCTTTCTAATAAGAAGTGCCTCTAGACTCGTCCAAAAATGTGGTTTTAACTGGGGGTAACTAAAGACAATTTGAACTCATGTAACAAATCACAGAGTGACTCCTAATACTGCTCCCAAGTTGTTCAGACATAAATATTTGCTTTTGTTTGGTTTGATAACAGACTACAAGTTTTCAAAATATTTTCATATTTGCAAAAATTATACTTGTTCAAGAACATGCAAAAGGCGACATTGCTGATACGTGTATGTCATATCTCTATATGTGATGTGACAGAGATACATCTCAGTGATGTGTGTAAACTGACTAAATCAGCATTAATAACTGATATAACTCCTCATAGACATAGTTAAACTGCATGTAGCTGTAAAAATATTTTATTAAAAAAATATGTTTTCACAGTATTCTTGTTCAGCACTTCTGTATGTTCATTTCGATATACTAGACTAATTATAAGCAACTGTGCTAAAATTAAATAATGCATTTCAGTACATATTGAGAAAATTACACATATGGCATACATATGATTAAATTATAAAACTCTAACTTGTATAGGACAAATATAAAATTCTCATTTATTTTATGATCACACCTAATGTTTGTGTGTGTGTGTGTATGTATATCTTGCTCAACATATTCATTCATAAACAAATATTTATAAAGTGCTACTACTTGATATACTGGTGATATAATCTGAACCATCTGTATGTTTATAAAAATAGCATTTGAATAAGTGCTATTTTTAGTGGTCCTGTGTCTTTTCAGAAAAATTTTTATTCCATATTTCAAAATCCAATTCACAAAATCCGAAACTGCTAACAGAATTTCACAAAATAATGTCAAGCAAATAATACAACAGAGAAATTCTCAGGTGTGGGCACAGCTAGCTGCTCTTCTAATATTCTACAACTAAATGCTTTTACAGAATTCTACATAAGAATAATCGCTATATAAAAATATAACTACTTGGCTGGTGTGGCTCAGTGGATTGAGTGCTGGCCTGTGAACCAAAGAGTCGCAGTTCAATCCCCAGTCAGGACACATGCCTGGGTTGCTGGCAAGGTCCCCAGTAGGGGGTGCATGAGAGGCAACCACACATTGATGTTTCTCTCCCTCTCTTTCTCCCTTAATTCCCCTTTCTAAAAATAAACTAATTAAGTCTTTTAAATATATATATATAATTAAATGATATTTACATTGATAGCATCTATTATTTGATTAAATTATAAGAGAAGAAATAAATGCACAGCTAATTTGTATAACATCAAATTGTAATTATATATATTTCTTCTATGTGTAATGTCACACTTTACATTTTACCACATGACATTTCGTAGGAGTCTTAAAATCCTTCTTAAAGTAACAAAATCTCTTGTAGTTTAGTGAAAATTTGCATTTTCAATACAACTCTAAGACAATCTTTCCAAGGATAGAGACTTTTAAAAACCTCCAGGTATGAATAATTATCAGGAAATATCTTAAGGCTTAGGAATATAAGAAAAAGTTAACTAACTATGTATAAATTAGTTAAATGAAAGGAGTTTGCAAAGGACTAAATATGCTTTGCACCTGTGGTATTCCTTAGTTTCTGGTACAGGATTTCTAAGCAAATCTTAATCTAGCCTTAGCACATACTTGTTTTCGGTTTGTTGTTTTTGAGAAAATTTATCTAAATTCTTAAATTGAAAACTTGCATTAAAAAAACTAGAGCTGGATGAAAAGCAAACTTGAATATAGATAGATTCTTATAAACTTGTACATTTTGTTTACAAGTATTTGAAAAGAAATTATCTAAGATATAATTCCATACGGAATTTAAAATATCAGTTAAAAATGCTAACCTGATATATTAAATTACTTTTTAGTCAAATAATGACTATTTGGTAGAACCATTATCCAAACTAAATCCTCCCAAAGATTAAAATTCAGATTCCTACTTCTGCCCATCCTTCAATCCCACTTCCCCTGGGATTCTGATGCTGTAGGACTGGGATAAATCCCAGGAATTAACATGTTTAATAAATGACCATCCCAGGTAAATTTGTGTAGGTGGTCCTTGGATAGACCAATTACGGTAACATGAAAAGTTCCAGATGGATACCTAATTGGAAACAGAATTTCCAATGAAGGCTATCCATGGGACTAAAAATTATAATTGAATTGAATTGAGATTATATTAGGAATCCCACTACAGTTAAGCCACCTGTGTATTTTATTATACTGCAGTTTCCCCCTAGTGCAAATGATGTTTAACAGGAGAAAGATGTAATGGGACACCTGTTCTTAGGAGGCCTCATGTGTGCCAGTGAATTCTCTGTGACTCATGAGGATTAAAATAAATTCAGAATGAGGGTGAGCAGGCAAGGTTGCCATGTATCTGGGATGAGCACTACAGAGCAATATCAGAGTGGTGATGTTTTTGGCAAATGGAGGCCACTATAAGTCCTGACTATGAATTAAAAAGGAAAAGGAGCTGTTTCCTGAATTTGGCAGATATACCTTTAAAGAACATCTACTCAATGTTACATTGGTTATGAATTCACTCCCCCCCCCCCAAAAAAAGGAGAGCTGAGGCACTCAGGTTAAGTTAGCATATCCTGAATGTTACAGCATACCTTTCTCTTTTATGATTGCTAGAAGGTCATTAGAATTTTTAGAATTTATTAATGAACCAATATCAGGTTAAATGGTCTGTGGTTGCTGAAATCTTCATCATTAGAAATAGTTGTACTTAATGGGGTGATCACTTCATAAGTTATATAAATGTCTAATCACTATGTTGTGCACATGAAACTGATAAAATATTTTATGTCAACTATAAGTAAAAAATAAAATTTTAAAAATAGTTGTACTACTTCTGTTATCCATGAAACAAAGAAATAGTGACTCAGTAACCACATGTATACATTTTTCATTACTATGGCTGGAAAACTAAGCTTATTTCCCTGTCCAGGTCATCTCAGTACCTCTTTATCTAGCTTGAGCTTCAGCTCTTCTCTAAAGGTACTTGTGTTCTAAATTTTTCATTTGAAATTAACCTTCTTGGTGGAGAAGGTGAAAATAGAATTTAGATTAATAGACTTTACCACTCTCCAGCATCATGTCAATTCCTGTTATTTGTGGAGTTCTGTTCTGTGAAGCCACCATGAACACTGAATTAGCTAATACTGAACTATTGCTCTGAAGGGATACACTAAGTTAGGTCCCTTTGAGCCTCTGGTCACATTTTTATCTACTCATCATTACATAACCTTGTTTTATGTGTGTTTCTGCTTAAAGATAATCTTATTTAATATATATTATTAATTCATTAACATTCAACTTAACATTCAACAGCACTATAACTCATATCTGATAAAGCTTATGTAATACATTTTATCTATGAGGCACATCATAGCTTTCAGCACTTTAGCACTACCACTTGAGATGACTTAAAACAGAAAAATCACCAGCAAAAAACACAAAAATGAAAAAAACATGTGGCACTGAACAGACTGTGAAAAGGACACTTATTTTTACTATGAGGGCTGAAACAAGATGGCAGAACATTCAACCTCATCTGGGAAAATGCACATCTAGGAAAATTTTTTACAGCTCTGAGAATGCCTGTGAATGACCCTAAAAGCACCGCAAGTATTGATTTGGGGTGCTACAAATAGTTTTAACAAGTAGAAGTAAAAAATATGGAATCCAGAAAAAAAATGACAATCATTTCTATGACCTGCCCCAGCTGAAGGTCCCATTCATTGCTTATCTAATGTCAAGTGTATTAGTTTGCTAGGGCTACCAAAAGAAAGTACCATAGGCTAGATGGGTTAAACAGTAGAAATTTATTTTCTCACAGTTCTGGAGGCTAAAGTTCAAGTCAGAGTGTCAACAGGTTTGGCACTTGTCCATGGCTAGCAGATGGTTGCCTTCTCATTGTGTCCTCCTCTGGCACACACAGGCCTGTGCCCAAATTTTCTCTTCTTATAATAATCCAGTCATACTGGATTAAAGCCAATGCAAAAGATTTCATTTTAAGTTAATTGCCTCTTTAAAGGCCTTACCTCCAAATACAGCCTCATTGTGAGGTACCGGGAGTTAGGGTTTCAGCATATAAATTTAGAAGAGTGCACAATTGAGCCCAGAGCACCATGATGACTTTCTAACACACATCATTTTCCAACAAGTCTAGGTTGATTGCAGGCTTAAACTTCCCCAAAGCATTCCTCAGGTGAGGCTTCTTGTTGTGTGTGTCTCACTTTATGCCTTTTTAAAAGGCCTTTTGAAATCCAAGCTGATCATGCTCTCTCCCCTTTATTCAAGAACATGGATACAGGATTGTTTTACCAATTTGGGGCATTTTTTCTCACCATTCTCTCCACCCAGAATTCCTTTCCTCTCCATATCTCCTTGCTAAAATCCATCCAATCTCTCAAGGCCACACCTAAATGTCACCTCCTCAGGATGCTCCCTATAGTTTTGATAATCAATTCCAATGTGTGTGAGGATTTTCTCACACCATCAAGCAATTCTCCAAAACCACAGCAACTGGGCGTCCTATAACTAAATCAATTCTAACACTGTCTACTCAGAGTTAGCATCAGATTTCACAGGTTAAGGACTCTGTGTCACAAGAGTGCCACCCACTTCAGATGCTAATCACAAGTCCAAGTTGTCATTTGGTTTTTTAACAGAAGCACATATCCAGGCACTAAATATCTGAGGTCCCATAACCCCACTTTGGGTTAGATTAATTTGCTAGAGTAGCTCACAAAACTCAGGGAAATATTTTACTTACTAGGTACCAGCTCATTACAAAGAACATTAAAGGATACGAATCAACAGCCAAATGGAAAAGATGCATAGGGTGAAGTATGAGGGAAGAGATGTAGAGTTTCCATGCTCTCTCTGAGCACCATTCTCTCTGAATCCCCGAGTGTTTAGCAACTTGAAGCTCTCTGAATCCAGTCCTTTTGGGGTTTTATGGAGGCTCATTATATAAGCAAGTCTAATTAAATCCTTGACCACTAGTGATTGAACTCCATCTCAAGCCCCCCTCTCCTCCCTGGAGGTCAGGGAGTAAAACTAAAAGTTTCAACCCTCTTAATCCCATGGCTGGCTCCTCTGGCAACCAGTCCCCATCCTTAGGTGCTTTCCAAAAGTCACTTCATTAAAATAACACCTTATCACTTAGGAAATTCTCAGCGTTTAGAAACCCTGTGCCAGAAATGGGGACAAAGACCAAATATGTATTTGCTATTATAAATCATAATACCATACTCCCCTCCATTCAAGCCTTCATGCTCTCTCTCAAAAGAGACAATGAGAAACTTTTGTGTATATATTTGATATCCCTTGGCAGGTTATAAGCACCTTGGAACTAGTGGCGGTGTCTTATTCATCACAACCCCACCCTACTAATCACAGAATCTACTAGACTAATAACAGGTGTAACAAGTGTTTTTTTAAGTAGATGTGATCTGCTTTTAGTATAATTTGAATTAGAATTAGATGAATACAGTTGAGGTCCCTTATGACTACTGACCCAAACCCTTCCAGTATAGCTGGTGACTACAAAGGGACCCACCTTGAGGACACTCCAAAATCACAATAAGAGTTAGGAGATAAAATTATTGTCTTGTATTAAAGTTTCATATTCACTCTATCTTTTTCACTGTGGTTCTTTTATTTCTTACCTGGTATCCTCCATACACTCTTTTTTTTTTTCAGATTCATATAGGCATTTGTTTCCCACTTCCTCAAATTCAGTGAGAATCATATGCTTGTTACACACTTTATTTGTCTTTATGAGATCTACCTTATCCCTTGCAAGAAGCCCATCGATCTCACAGCTGAAGTCATTGCCAGAAACCCAAATCTGTTTTTCAATAATTATCTATTGAGCCAGGTGATCATATCCTATATTCCCTTTTCTCTTCTAAGTTCAGCTTCCAAAAACAGTCCAGCTTCCCAGCCTCAGAACCACAACTTCCAAAAGTGCCATGGAGGGTCCATGTAATCACTGTTTCCATCAAGCACCTGGAACTAGAATATATTGTGCCTACATGCTGACAGACATCAGCCCCTCCTCCTGTTGCTAGGCAACCATGCTGACTGGCAGCACAGGTGTGCTCCTGTTATTCCATCTGGCAGTGATGGCAGCACTTATTCACTGGCTTTGGGGTAAGGTTGGCTGGCAGCAGCAGGTGAGGGCACTCCGTTGACGGGACTCCCATTAATCTAGAGACATAAAAGGTACCTCAAGATGTCAACGAGAGGTTGGTTCACCTCACCTGCTCCTGGACAGATCACAATCTTTAAAGAAGTAACCATCCTGGAAGGGGCTCCATACAGAATAGCATTTTAACCTATATGCTTACTAACCCTTTAACTTATAACAACCAGTGGCTGAAATGCAAGGCTATGCAATCTCCTATCACACTGGCTACACAAGGAGAAAAAAAGCCATCAGCATGACTCATTTATTTCTCCAGCAAACGACCTGGCACAAAAAAAGTGCTCAGCAAATGTATCCTAAGTATTTATGTTAAGTACATTCCAATTTGCCTAATTCCTGTTTTTTTTGTGTGTTGATCTATAATCAGGTGCGGCGCACCTGAAGCCAAGCTGTATCGACTCCGTCTTTCCCTTGGACCCTTCAGCTGCGAAGAGAGGGGGGGTCTGCTGCATGGGCAACAGCAGACCCTCCATATCACCCTGCCCAGGCTCTGTAGCTTCAGCTCCACTGGAGAGGACACTCCAGCGTCATCGCAAGATGTCGATTCAACACGGGAGGAGACAGATGCCGTGTCACTCCCGAGTCGGACTGCACAGCCATTCTCGGCGGTGCAGATAGACACTTAAGAAGCTACACCATCGTCTCTCGAGACGGACGGCTGCCGACGACGATCTATAATCATATTTAAAAAGAAATCAAATATCCTCACCCTTTGCCTCCAAACTACTGTGTCTCTCTTTCTTAATTTCCCATCACTCTTCCATCACTTCCAATCTAGCTACCACCTCAAACATGCCACTAGAGCAGCTCTCACTACAGTCACAAATGACCTCCATGTTGCTAAACCCACTGGCATTTTTAATTGCCATCTTACTTGACTCCTCTATACTGTTCTACTCTCTTTTCCCTTAGCCTCTCTGACCCTCATGTTTTATTTTTTCCTACATAACTAGAAATGCCTTCCCATCCTTTTCTGGCTGACCCCTCTGCAACAGCTAAAGAAGTATACTTTAAGGCTCTGTCCTTGGCCCTCTCCACTTCTTATTCTCTTCCCTATGCCTAGGCAACCTCAGCATCTTCTATCATCTATGTGTAAATGGATCCCAAGTTTCCCTCTTTTGAGCTCCAGCTTATATCTGCATAAGTCCAGACAGCTAGTTAACATCACCACTTGAATGTCTCTAAGATACTCAAACTCAACCTGTCAAAAACTGCATGTATAATTCATTCATGTAACAAATATTTAGTCAGAAAGTGTTCTGGAGCTGAGGGATATCAATGAATGAGCTGTTCTCCTGATCTTATGAAGCATAAAAACACTCTCCATTCCCTCATCTCCAATTTAATCCTTTCTCAGTGTTCCCCACTTCCTTAAATGGCACAGCTATCCAAACATGTGCAAAATCCAAGGACTGGAATCATGTTTTGCCTCTTTGATTTTTATCCTCTCTTGAGGACTTTTTTTTTCATTGCTTCTAGAGAGAGAGGAAGGGAGAGAGAAGATGGGAAAGAGAGGATGTGAGAGAGAAGCATCTATTGGGTTGCCTCCCATACATGCACAGACTGGGTTGAACCCTGACCAGGAATCGAAACTGCAATGTTTTGGTTATGGGCCAATGCACCAACCAACTGAGCCACTCTGGCCAGGGCTGGAATCATGTTTAATGTGTCTCTCTCTTACAGCTCCCCACACATCCATTCCCAATGCTGCCAATTTTATCTCAAGTACATCTGGAGTCTGCCCATATCTTAAGTCTGTTCGTCTCCTCTATTACCTCCCTATTATAAGCTTCTATCAACTCAAATGCATTGCTTAAACTACTTCTTTTATTTAAAACAAAGGATTACACTTTTAAACTTAAAAAATATATATGTTTATTGATTTTAGGGAGTGAGACAAAGAGAGATACAGAGAGAAAAACATTGACTGGTTGCCTCTCATATGTGCCCCAACCAGGGATCAAACTCACAGTGTATGCATGTGCCCTGACTGGGAATCGAACCCGCAACCTTTTGGTGTACTGGACGATGCTCTAACCAACTGAGCCACACTAACCAAGGCTCAACTACTTAACTAGTCCTTCAGTATTCACTCTAGTTCACCTCTCCATACAGTAGCCAGAGTGGTCTTTTCAAAAGTATATCTGATTATGGGACACTCCTTCCCCACTCATACCTCCAGTTTAAAATTTATCTTTATTCTTTGGATATAGGACAAAACCATAAGCAATGACCTACAAACTCTTGCTTAAAATGTTCAGCCTCATCTTGAATAATATATCCCCTCCCTGTCTGTTCTAATTCCTCTTCCTCTCATCACAGAACCTGTGTACTTGTTGTTTCCTTTACCAGGAAACTTCTTATAGACTTACAGATGCACGCGAGTGCGCACACACACACACACTCACACTCACCTCTGCCCAGTAAATACAGTATCTATTCCTTCTGCAAACTTCGCAGATAAACCTTCCTAATTTTCTATATGTTCGTTCAGTTTACAAGTACATTTTTGCTATAAGCTATTTCCATGGGTTTGAGAATCCAAAAGGTTATATAAGATTCCTAGGGTCCCTTCCAACTGTAAAATTCATCTATGCCCTAATTATATATAAAAATTGTCAATTATTTAATAATGAAGAAGTAATTGGACTCGGTTGACATCAAATGTAGAGCAAATAAACAACAGGTAAAGTTCAAAGTTAACATCGAGGCTCTGACTTGCAGAAAATATTCTGGCAAATTTATTTCCAGAAGAGGAAAGAATGGCTTAATGCTTGTAACATCTGGAGATCAGAATTCTAACATTCATAATTTTAACAGACATGTTAAAAAGGCGTCATCCTAATAGGCTCAGAACTGCAGGTTGTCATATTACACAAAACACAGCACAATCTGCCAGTCCTGGCAGGCTCTGCTCAGTAACTAGGCTCAGGATAGAACCAGAGGCAAATGAAATATGTTTGACAAGAAAAAACATACCTCCCACCTCATCCTCACTTTTCTGAATGAATTCTTATTTTATTAAAATTCTACTGCCTTCATAAAAAGCTACTTTAGAAAATCTCCAGTTCCTGAAATTATAAAACTTCCTATATTTTAAGTCTCTCAAATATGGTATCAAAAACCAAATATATCTTGAAAGCCTGATAAACAACCTTAATATCATAAAGTTTTCATGTACTGAATAGCCAATTATAAAGCTTTTGGACAAAAAAACAAGATCATGATTACCAGAGGGAAAGAGAAGAGGGTGAAATGGGTAAAGGCAGTCAAATATTTGGTGATGAGTGAAAACTAGAACTTTTGATGGTGAGCATGCTGTAGAGCATACAGATATCAAAGTACAATGTTGTACACCTGACACCTATAAAATGTTATTACCAATATTACCTCCATTTTTTAAAAGAAGAAAAAAATGTGAAAGAAATAAAACATTACCAGTACCAAAGGGAGGAAAGCCTTAGATATGTAAAATGTTAATTCCAATTTTATGTACAATCCTTAAATTTCAGAAATGAACACAGATTTTTCTCAAAAAAACGGTTACTATATGAATGCTTTGAAAAAGCAAGCATAAAGGGAAAACTTACTGCATCACTTTCCCAAATTTTTATGAACTAAAAAAAAAAAATTCTCCTAAAGGTTTATATGCTTTTATATCCCACAGAAGTGTTTTTAAAATATGGAGTAATTTTGTAGTTTTACTTTAATTTCTATTAAAAAGAAAAAGAAAAAGAAATTAGCATGTTCAACAAGCATGTAAAAACATATTAACCTCACTAAGAACCAAAGAAAACTCAAACAGTGGTCAAATTACCAATTTATGTCTATCAGAAGGCAAAGATACACACACCCGCGCACACAAAGAAACACAAAGAGAACACCCAGTAATGAAATGTGGGCACTTATGAATTCTGGTGGATTGGCATAGTCATTCTGTGGAGTAATTTATCAAAATGTATCTAGAGCTTTAAAATATTCATGCTTTTAATATAGTAATTACAATTCTGTAAATGTATCTTAAGGAAATAAAGATGCAGTCAGAGATTTACATTCAATACTATAATCTATAAGGCTATTCATAATAATGAGAAACTGAAACAGTCTAAGTATCCAATATTCAAAGTATAGTTATATATATTATTGTACACACACTTGAATATTTATCATGCAACCATTTAAAAGCTTGTTTTTTGAGAAATATGTAGTAACATGAGGAATATTTGCCAATAAAACGTTAAGTGGAAAAACAGGATGCCAAACTCCAGATAACAGCAGGATTCAATTCTGTTTAAAAGTATACTTACAAAGGCTCTGCTTGTTGATCTGGATACAGGTAACAAAGGTAAGTTTAGTTTGTGGTAGTTCAATAAGCTATACATTTATGTCATTCATTATTTTTCTGTAGGCATAATATACATCAAAAAATGCTGTTAAACTTTGATTTATTATGTTTTATACAAATACCCAGTCCAAAAAAAAAATGGAAGGAAATACAAAAAAAGGTTTTAATCTCCCCAGTATTTGACTTGATAATTTATTGGGGTTGAAGGAAGACCTATCTAGAAAGAACATATATATATATATATATATATATATATATATATATATATATATATATATATTTGTCCCCAAGGCAATGAGGGTCTGCCTTCCCCAGTGTTGGAATCGCAAGCTGATGGGTCTGGTCTGCAGCCATGGGTGCTCCCCAGGAGCTTCTCGCCTTCTCTTAAATACAGTGTCCGTTTGTTTGGTTTTTTAACATTATATTGATTGAAATATTTATTTTGAAATCATTATTTCAATTGCATTAGGTTTAACATTATCAAACACACAATTAAGATAGTTTTTCAACTGTAACTGATTAATTGAACAGAGAATAAAACTCTTTCAATCAAAGATTCTTAAAGTTGGAAAAATTCTTCAACATTCCATCTTGTGTACCATAGAAGGCTTCATCTGGTCACCTAGGAATGTAAAGCCCTGACTGAGAAGACTAATTGGTCATAGAATCCACTGCAAAACAGGATGACCATAAAAGCCATAGAAAGGTGCAAAATAGAACTACAGGAACTAAATAGACTATATATATATATCCCCTGGCTGGTTTGGCTCAGTGGATTGAGCGTCGGCCTGCGAGCTAAGTGTCGCTGGTTCGATCTTCCAGCCAGGGCACGTCAGAGAAGGAAAAGTCTGAATCCAAAAAACCTCCGCTGCCTTGCGGCATACCTCTTCAGGGGAAAGGCTAAGGGAGTAAACCCCGACAGAAAATCCGGAGCCGGAGTCCCTAAGGCGGTTTGACGTTGTAGTCAACACCGGCAACTCCTGCGGCGCACCTGAAGCCAAGCTGTATTGACTCCGTCTTTCCCTTGGACCCTTCAGCTGCGAAGAGAGGGGGGGTCTGCTGCATGGGCAACAGCAGACCCTCCATATCACCCTGCCCAGGCTCTGTAGCTTCAGCTTCACTGGAGAGGACACTCCAGCGTCATCGCAAGATGTCGATTCAACACGGGAGGAGACAGATACCGTGTCACTCCCGAGTCGGACTGCACAGCCATTCTCGGCGGTGCAGATAGACTCTTAAGAAGCTACACCATCGTCTCTCGAGACGGACAGCTGCCGAACGAACGAATATATATATATATTTAAAATACTCTGTTACATGTTGTATGTTTGAAACTGTTAGATTCATTTTCTTACCTATAAAACTACAATTGAACAGGACTTGAGTAATTCTTACTGATAATGAGGTTATGGGAAGCAATCACTAAAAAACACAGATTTGGAGAGAATACTGTGCTACTGTTATCAACCTCCTGCCCCACATTTATCACTGTTACCAGAAGCTCCTATTGTTTCCACATTCTTCTCCTGGTGGCCCCAACCTCTCATGCTTTACAGCACCCCACAAATTTCTAGGACCCACCTGGGAGCACCTTGAGGCATAAACTCTCATTTGATCCCTGATAAGATAAACAAAATTTAAGCCTACAGGATAACCAAATTGCTTTTTTTTTGGTCACCAGATTCAGTAAAATTACTTAATTTGGTGATGGGTAGCTGGGTGATAAATTAGATAATGGATTCAGAGATGAGATATCCAAAACCAAATATTCCCACAGCAGACTCTAATAATAAAGTAATCTTACACATTATCAGCTGTGGTTAATATTTCCTTCCTTTGTGAAACTCTTGCTTATTATCAGCACCTTGAAGGACACTTGGATTCAATCCAAGCCAGGAAACTTCGTTGCCAAATTAATAATAAACTTTTTATCTGAAGGTCAAGAATGAATTAAAATTAGCTTCTACACAATAAACATTCGAGGCCCAAGTATTTCTCTCTGGTGACATCACTCCCTTGGTCACCTCCCTTTCCTTTCCTGCCTCCATACCATCAGGTCCAAACTATCCCCACAGAAGAGATCAGGTGTTCATAACTGTCGCCTTGGGAGAGTTTTCACACAGATTAAAAAGAGTAACACATACTGAAATTTCTACTGAATTTACACTGACCATAAATCCTAGGCCCTCCTGTGTTTCTTCTAAAGTAGTTAAAATGCTTTTTGACATTCTGGAACTTATTAAGACAACTACAGGCTCTCAGGATTGTCCAAGAAGAATTCAAGCTGTTTCTTTCCTTTTAAAGAAAATTGGCTTTGTACTCCTTCAGTCAAACTCACAACAAAACCTAGAGCTAATTGATTTTTTTCTTATCTGGAATGCCTTTCTATTTTGTTTTTATTTTAGTCTATTGAGTATTTTTAGTTTCTATCTCCAACCATACCTAGCCATATGAAAGCTGTTTTCATTTATTAAAACTACACATTTTTTATTTATAAATGTAACACCTACTCATTTGAAAATTTTGAAATTTTTAAAAAGTGTTTTTGAAAAAAAGATAACATCACCTGAAATACCATTATCCAGAAATTACTACTGTCAATATTTTGTTCTAGGCATATATATAATATTATATCACTTAACCAAAGGATATTTGCTTGCTACTTTTCTGATAATCAAAGAACTCATAACTTAAAAGAAATTTTTTTAATCCTTACCAAAGGACTTTGATTTCATTGCTTACAGAGAGAAAGGAAGGAATAGGGGAAGAGAAAGAGAGAGAGAAAAGCATCGACTGGTTGCTTCCCTTCTGCACCTGGACTGGGAATCACAAGCACACGCACCTTGACCAGGGATCAAACCCACAGCCTTTTGGTTATGGGATGATGCTCCAACCAACTAAACCACACTGGCCAGGGCAAAGAGTTCATAACTTTTTGAAGCTAGTAAGTTACAAATGAAGCTGTGAGTCTACTGGTGATGCTACCAAATTGTTTCGAGGATTGATGGAACACCAAGCCACTGGGGCAAAAAGAAAGAACTTGCCCAGCAGGAGTATCTTCTTAAGTAAAGCCTATGTGGACACATCATAATTTAAAATACAGTTGACCCTTGAACAACATGAGTTTGAAATGTGTGGGCCCACTTATACATGGAATTTTTTCAATAAATATACAGTCAGCCCTCTATCCGCAGGTTTTGCATTCACAATTTCAACCAACCGCAGATCAAAAACATATTAAATCTGTGGCTGGGAATCCTCAGATACAGAGGGCCAACTGTATGCACTGTTCTATGCCATTTAATATAAGGCACTTGAGCATCTGCAGATTTTGCTGTCCTCAGGGGTCCTGGAACCAATCCCCTGCAAATACCAAGGGACAACTGTAGTTAAGTTTTGAAGGAGTCAAGTTATACATGAAGTTTTTACTATATAGGGGTTGGTGACCCTCACCCCTGCATTGACAAAATGTCTACAAATACTTCTATTCTAAAAAGCAAAAACTAGATTTCCTAAACCAGTGATTCTCAAGTGGCCTACAGAATACATTCTATGTAGGAATCACCTAATCACCTAGGGGACTTCATAGTAATGAAGATTTTCACCACTTAGCAAAGATCTAAGAAAACAGAATTTCTAGGCACTAAGTAGGAATGGCAGAGAAAAAGACATGGGAGATATGCGTGTTTAATAGGTATTCCAAATAATTCTTAAAAGTGACAAAGTTGAAAAACTATTGCTTTGTCTCTTAATTAACAGAAACAGCAACTATGGTTGTTTTGAGAATGAAACTGAAAGAAACACATTTTCATTTTTTTAGTATCATTGTACAGACTTAGCCAATAATAACTGCATACTTAATATTATTTATTTATGACAATGACTTTCTCCTAAATTGAATACAATAAATAATATGTGATGATTTTAAAAGAATCATACCATTGCAATCCTAATTTTTCCCTTTCTAAAGAGAAAGGCTTCTCTCTGACTAGAGAGGAGGCAAGTTTAACCTTGATAATGACAATTGTTAGAAGGGTGGGTCCCAAGTTGGTGATAAGATAGGGCACTGAGCACAATTTGGATCAAATTTGTGAAAGGGGCCCTGAGCCAGAAACATATTTCTGTTCTGCCCACAATGACTTATTTCCTTACCATTTCCATAGGCAACGGTTTCCTTAAAATTTAGAAGATTTTTTGGATGGCAAGATAACATTGGACCTGGTCAGACCAGTTTAAGGCTTCAGTGCCACAAACTAGTTAAGAGCAGACCCTGGGAATTCAGTGGCTGCTGTGGGACTTGCAATCAAGTAGACATTAGAACTCTTGGGATGGACCAATTGCCTCCAGAAACCTGAGTAACTTTTACTATAAGAGATTGGAGATAATACTGTGGTAAGTTAGACTAGTGACCCTACTAATAGTGGTATCATTCTTATTAGTAAATAAACAAATAATAATTAATTATCCTTAATAATAACTGATTTTTTGCTAAGAGTTACAAGAATATGGCAGACATTCAGTAGACAATGACTGGGATTCTTAGGCTACTTCTCTAACTTCACTGAGCTCAGATGGGGAGGCATGCTCTGACACTGTGTTCTCCCAGGGATAAATACTGCAGTTAGACATTTGCCAATGCATGACAGAACAAGACTTGGGGGCCCAGAAACAGCCAAGGCTAGTCAAATTAGGGTCATTTAAGTCAGGAACTGATACACTATTTGGTTACATTATGACCATCAAAGAGCCCCCTGAAATCTCACTTGTAGTGACACTATTCAGGGCTGAAAAGAAAAAGAAGGGCACTTTTGTGCCCATCTTGCAAGTGAGGACTTAGGAGGCCAAATGTGATACAGCTATGCCTCTGTCTCTTGAAGATGAATTCCTGACATATGCAGATTTGCAAGTTCTCAGGAAATGGTCTGAGTTGGCTTCCAAAGTGGCAAGGAGGTCCATAAGTGGGGACCTTTAACTACTCACCCATAGGGTTTGAAGATTCCAATGTGAACAAATAAACACTGAAGACCCCAACACTGGCTGAGCTTTGAGTGTGGGAACCAGCCCTGTGCTTGTGCAGTTTGGGATAATAGGCCCCTATAACTTCTTTAATAGAGCCATTGATGGGACAGTCCTCCATGGTTGTGCCATGAGAAATCAAAGTTCCCAGCCCCCAGATATATTTTTTAAAAACTTATGAACCACATACAGCTCCAGCTGACAGGGTCTCTAGTTCACCTCCAAAACAGAATTATAAGAATTATGATATATAACACTTAAGCACACTCACAGAAATAGAAGACAGCAACAAATTGCAAAAATTTCTGAACTACACTATCAAATATCAAGAGCTCACAAGATGGTGGGTGAATTCTCAAAAGAGTGACCAAGGTAAAGTACAGCAGAACAAAACTGACTGATGTGAGTAAGTTTTCCCAACTCCAACCCTGCAAAAGAAATCTTGTACTTTTATTCCTTCACCTAGGTTAAGCCTTGATCATGAATACTCATAATCCATTATTACACACAGACATTACATGACTGATCCAACTTAGAGAGAAGCAGTACTCATCTTGTAATATTACTTTGTACTTCAAAGCTGATTACATGTACCCCTCTTCCAAAAACTCAAGGACCTCAAAGATTTTGTGTTTGGACTCCCTACCCAGAATGCTCCTCTTCCAGCACTTGCCCTGGTCAAATGTTACTCTGCCTGCAAGTAAGATCATAATTCTTTTTCCTCAAGGAAGCTTTCCTAATACTCCCCTTACTAGATTGCAAGTTCCATTAAATATTTCCACAAAATCTCATACTCCTCCTGCTTAGCACTTACCATACTATAAATACCAATAATTAAATATTACTTGAGTAATTATTTGTTCAATATATAAATTCCTCAATAAACCATAAATTTCATAAAAGCATGACAGCACCATTTTCATTGCTGACTGCTACCTTAGCGCTGAGCACATAATAGATGCTGAATAATATCTACTGAAAGAATAAAAGAGCACCTAAAAATTAAAATCAAGGTCCACTAAAGTACTTTGACTTTATTAATTCTATGCAAACTTAACTACTACTTTTAAAGATAATTATGGAAGGATCCAAGATGGTGGCAGAGTAGGTGGAAACTACCCTCACCTCCTCCAAGGATTAAACTGGCATAACAACTAAAGTATAGAAAAATCATTCTGAATAACAAACTCAAGACTAGCTGCAAAGAAGTTTTGTAACCAAAGACTTACAGAAGAAGCCAAATCAAGACTGGTAGGAAGGGCAGCAATGCAAAAAGGGCTAGCCCGCTACCACTGGTGGTGGCTGATGTTCCAAAAGAATACCTCAGCTGCAGGGGGTTCCCTCTGAGAAGCATGGAGTCTAAACCCCAAGCCTGGCTCCCCAGCCTAGAACACCACAGCCAGGAAGAGGTGTCCATACAACATCTGGCTGTGAAAAGCAGAGGGGTTTCTGTCCACTAGGGAGAGACAGAGTCCACTACAGACACAACCACCCTCCGAATGGGCCAATGCACAAAATTTCGCTCACCCTGGGCTATGCCAGAGAAAGGGAAGAGTGGACTAGAGTTGTGTGAGGAAAGTCTGAGGTTTGTGGCTCAAGGGAAGGAGCTAAAGGGACAGCCTCCAAGATTCCTGTGCTGAGCCCCTCTCCCACACAGCAGAAGCCATCTTTCTTGAAAGGAGCACTCCACTCTGGCATCAGTCTTGAAGAAAGCAATAGCCACACCCATGGTCACCCACTCACTCATCCTGCAAAGCTTATGCCCTGCTCAGGAGTAATGCCAGAGGTTCTTTCAGTGAATAAGTCTAACAGATAGCCAGCAGGTGAAAAATTGTGGAGTCAGATATGTGGTGGTGCTTTGAGGCTTTTGCTGACCTGCTCTGAGCCCCAGTGCTGGTTAAAGCCAGCTTTGGTATGCAGCTTGGTCCTTCCAGCATGCACCCAGGTCCAGAAAAGGTAGCCACAAACTGTGGATTGCTTGTCGCTCCAGATTTCCCAGAACAAGTCACACACAGCATCCTACAGTGGCCTACACCATAGTCCCTCCCAAAAGGTCCAGATCCAATACACCCAGTGACCAGCCTCAGACAACACTGGAACAGGATCCAATAAGCTCTACAAGGAGGAAACCAAAGGGAGACCACAGCAGGCACACCACTAGTGAGGTGAAAGCCACATCATGTGGTGAGCACCTGCAGAGCAACTGTAGTTGGGGGTGAGCCTCACATTCAGATAGCCTGAGAGTTGATCCTGCACGTGAATTAGCCATAGCAATCAAGACTCAATTCGTCGGCAGCCGTCCGTCTCGAGAGACGATGGTGTAGCTTCTTAAGAGTCTATCTGCACCGCCGAGAATGGCTGTGCAGTCCAACTCGGGAGTGACACGGTATCTGTCTCCTCCCGTGTTGAATCGACATCTTGTGATGACACTGGAGTGTCCTCTCCAGTGAAGCTGAAGCTACAGAGCCTGGGCAGGGTGATATGGAGGGTCTGCTGTTGCCCATGCAGCAGACACCCCCTCTCTTCGCAGCTGAAGGATCCAAGGGAAAGACGGAGTCAATACAGCTTGGCTTCAGGTGCGCCGCAGGAGTTGCCGGTGTTGACTACAACGTCAAACCGCCTTAGGGACTCCGGCTCCTGATTTTCTGTCGGGGTTTACTCCCCTAGCCTTTCCCCTGAAGAGGTATGCCGCAAGGCAGCGGAGGTTTTTTGGAGTCAGAGTTTTCCTTCTCTGATGTACCCTGACTGGAAGATCGAACCAGCGACACTTAGCTCGCAGGCCGACGCTCAATCCACTGAGCCAAACCAGCCAGGGGTATCAAGACTCAATTACGACAGGAGGATCTACATAACCCAACCAAAGGACATACCTGGAGCACCCAGTTCAGGTGATCAAGAAGACTGCACAACTGGATCCTACAGGACCTACAATATAAAGCCACCCCACAAAGATTGGGAGTCATAGAAGATATATCTAATACATAGAAACAAACACAGAGGAAGCCAAAATGGGGAGGGGAAAAAACAAAACAAAACAGGCCCCAAACAAAAGGAAAAATCTCCAAAAAAGAGCTAAATGAAATGGGTGCAAGCAACTTATCACATATATAGTTCAAAGTAATGGTTATTAAGATTATCAACAGCATGAAAAAGGACATAGAAACCATAAAAAAGGACCATTTAATAATAAAGAATACAACATCTGAAATGAAGACTACTTGGGAAGGAATAAACAGCAGAGGACTGAATCAGTGATTTGAGACAAGGAATTTAAAAAAAAAAAAGAGCTCTACCTAAGACATAGAGGCAAACACACACAGGAGACTTCCAGCCAAGATGAATGCCTAGACTGACACGCTTCATCTCCCTCCACAACTAAGAAGGAATACAACTACCGCATAATCAGAAATAGCCAGAAGTTCCAGAAAATAAATGGAAGTCCAATGTATGAAGTTATAAAGAAGTGGTGCTCGTCCAGATAGGTAGGAGGGGGTGACGCTGGGGTGGAGAGGTCAAGCTGTGCTGGCAGCGGTAGCAGTGGCGATGGCAGCAGGACAGTGGTAAGCACAGACACCTGTATTCAAGGGGAGGTGAGAATCACCTGGGGAACACCCCCGGCTTCAGATCAGACCCATCAGCTTGCTATTCCAATGCCAGGGAAGGCAGACCCCCATTGTCTTGGACTGTGAGGCCTGGACGGGGTGGGGATGAAGGAGGAGGCTCCTGGTCTGTCAGCAAAGAGTGAACAGCAGGAATCTATCTTGGATCCCCACCTCCACAGAAAATGCCACAGTGTGGTAAGAAGGGTCACCCGGTTGTGATGAATGCATTGGGCTCCACCCTCTACAGTGTAGGAGGTGTGATAGCCCTGCCCAGGAAGCAAAGTAAACAGAAATCTGTCAGGATGGCACAGATCATGATAGAGATCCCAGTGATGCAGCTCACCAGACAGCAAATATCTAATCTAATGAAGCAGCAGATAGGGAATCTTTCTGAGGCAGAGTTCAGAGCTTTGGTTATAAAAATGCTTATAGACCTAACAGCAGATCTTAAACAAGATGGGGTAGGAATGAAGGCTAGTCCTGCTGAAATTAACAAAAACACATATAAAACTAGTGGTGAGGGAAGGAAAACCAGGGATCATATCAACAAATCAGAACATAGGGAAGGAACAAACCATCAACCAGTGCAGAAAGAGGAAAATGAGGAGAGGCTCAGAAACCTATGGGAAAGCTATAAGTGGGCCAACATCTGAATCATAGGGTTGTCAGAAGGTGAAAAAGAACTAGAAATTGAAAATCATGTGAAAAAAATAATGAAGCAGAACTTCCCTAACTTGGGGAAGAAAATAGACTCACAGGTCCAGGAAGCACAGAGAGTTCCAGAAAAACTGGACCCAGGGAGAACCACACCAAGACACATTATAATCAAAATGTCAAAAATTAAGAATAAAGAGAGAATCTTAAACTCAGCAAAAGAGGAGAAGAGAATTACTTACAAAGGGGTCCCAGTAAGACTATCAGCTGATTTCTCAAAAGAAACTGCAGGCAAGAAGGGACTGGCAAGAAATATTCAAAGTAATGAAAAGCAAAAACCCACAGCCATGATTACACTATCCAGCAAAGCTGTGATTCAGATAAAAGGTCAGAGAAAGTGCTTCCAGGACAAAGTAAAACTGAAGGAGTTCATTAGATCCAAACCACTGTTATATAAAATGTTAAAGGGACTTGTTTAGGAGAAAGAGGATCAAAACTATGAACATTAAAATGAAAACTGTATCACAACAACCAACAACAGAAGCTAGGGAACCAAAACAAAAGCAAACTAAGTAGGCAATGAGAACAGGAAAAGAATTATAGGTATGGGGAACATTATGGGGGAGGTCAACAGGGAGGGGGAAGGGGGGCAAAGAGGGGGAGATGGTATAGGAATTAAGGAGCATAGTAGGAGGGAGTGGAGTAGACAGGAAGATGTTGAGAAGAACTACATGCACAACCAATGGGCATGGACTAAGGAGGGGGACAAATAAGAGGGAGGGGAACAGGAAGGGAAAAGAAATTGGGACAACTGTAACAGCATAATCAATAAAGCATACTTAAAAAAAAAGAACAATTAGAGCAGCAAGAAGAAAAATAATTTAAAAAAATAGTTGAAGGGACCTTTGGGACAACATGTAGTATAACAACATATGTATCATAGAGGTATCAGAAAGGAAAGACATAGAAAGGGATTGAGAAACTACCCATTTGAAGAAACAGTAACTGAAAACTTCCCTAATCTGGTGAAGGAAAACAAAACAAAACACAAGTCC
The DNA here is from genome assembly GCF_987537825.1 of Furipterus horrens. Lineage (NCBI taxonomy): Eukaryota > Metazoa > Chordata > Mammalia > Chiroptera > Furipteridae > Furipterus > Furipterus horrens. Next base: position 50,197,813 of record NW_028327179.1, read on the forward strand.
AGGAAGCACAGAGAATCCCATCAAGACAGACAGACCCAAAGAGGCCCACATGAAAACATATCACATATCATAATTAAAATGGCAAAGGTTAAAACAAAGAGAGAATCTTAAAAGCCACAAGGGAAAGAGTTAGCTATCTACAAGAGAACTCCCATTATACTGTTAGCTGATTTCTCAGGCCAGAAGGGATTTGCATGAAATATTCAAAGTGATGAAATGCAAGGACCTACAACAAAGGTTAGTTTACTCAGTGTAGCTATCATTTAAAATTGAAGGAGAAATAAAGAGTTTCCCATATAAGAAAGAGCTAAAGGAGTTTGCAAAATCAAAACAGTATTACAAAAAATGCTAAAGGGCATGCTTTAAGAAGAAAAGGAAGAAGATAAAAAATAGAGAAGAACATAGTTTAAATAAATACAGATCATCAGTAATCACTTTAAATGTAAATGGCTTAAATGGCCCAATAAAAAGAAATAGGGTAGCTGAATGGATAAAAAAAAAAAAAAAAAAACAAACCTTGCATATTCTGTCTACAAGACACCCACCTCAAAAGAAAAGATATGCACAGACTAAAAGATATTTCATGCAAATGGAAAGGAAAAAAAGCTGTGGCATCAATACTTACATCTGACAAAATAGACTTTAAAATAAAGGCTATCATAAGTGGCAAAGAAGGACACTCATATAGATAAAGAGAGCAATCCAACAAAATAATATAACCCTTGTGAATATTTATTTATGCACCCAATGTAGTAACACCTAAATATGTAAAGCAAATCTTGTAAAACATAAGAGAGTTATCAACAGTAATACACTCACTGTAGGGGATTTTAATACCCACTAACATCAATGGATAGATCTTAAAGACAAGAAATTAACAAGAAAATGATGATCTTAGATGGCACACTAAATCAGTAGATTTAATTGATACCTTCAGAGCATTTCATCCCAAAGAGGAAGAATAAACATTTTTTTAAGTGCTCATGGAACATTTTCTACGATAGACCACAAATTATGACACAAAATAAGTCTCAATAAATTCAAGAAAATTGAAATCATATCAAACATTTTCTCTAATCATAATGGTAGGACACTAGAAATCAATCAGAAGAAAAAAACTGAAATATACAAAGATATGGAGGTTAAAAACATGTTACTAAATAATGAATGAGTTAACAAAAAGATCAAGGAAGAAATTTAAAAATACCTCAAACAACTGAAAATGAGAACAAACAAGCCAAAAAATTATGGAACATAGCAAAAGCAGCCCCAAGAGAAAAATTCATAGCATTACAAGCCTATCTCAGGAAATAAAAAAATTCTCAAATAAATAATCTACCTTTATACTTAAAGGAACTGGAAAAAAAACAAACAAAGGCCTAAGTGAGTAGAAGGGAGGGAAAAATAAAGTTCAGAGAAGAAATAAAAGAAATGGAGTCTATCCCTGGCTGGTATGGCTCAGTGGATTGAGTGGCAGCCTGAAAACCAAAAGATTGCCAGTTCGATTCCCAGTCAGGGCACATGCCTGAGTTTTGGGCCAAGTCCCAAGCTGAGGATGTGCAAGGGGCAACTGATAGATGTATCTCTTACACATAAATGTTTCTTTCCCTCTCTTTCTCCCTCCATTCCGCTCCCTCTAATAAATAAATAAATAAATCTTTTTTTAAAAAAAAGAAAGAGTCTAAAAAAGCAATACAAAATGTCAATGAAACAAAGAGCTGGTTCTCTGAAAAGATAAACAAGCTTGAAAAACCTTTAACCAGACTCATCAAGAAACTAAGAGAGAGGACCCAATAAATACAATAAAAATGAAACAGGAAAAGAAACAACTGACACCAAAGAAATATAAAGGATTGTATGAAAATATTATGAACAATTATATGCAAACAACTTAAGCAGTCTAGAAGAAATGAATAAATTCCTAAAACATACCATCTTCCAAAACTGAATCAAAGAATAAGAGAATCTGAATAAACAGATTACAACAAGAGAAACTGACGCAGTAGTCCAAAAGCTCCCAACAAACATAAGTCCTGGACCAGATGGCTTTATAGGTGAATTTTACAAAACATTCAGGAAAGACTAATGCCTCTGCTTCTCAAACTGTTCCAAAAAATTTCATAGGAGGAAAGAATCCAAAGCTGATCTACAAATCCAGCATTATAGTAATTCCAAAACCAGATAAAGACACTACAATCAAAGAAAATTATAAGCCAATATTTCTGATTAACATAGATGCTAAAATCCTCAACAAAATATTAGCAAACTGGATCCAGCAATACATTAAACAGATTGTACACTATAACCAAGTGGGATTTATTTCTGGGGTGCAAGGTTGGTACAATATCTACAAATCATTAAGTATGATACCTCACATAAAAAATGAAGAATAAAAACCATATGATCACATCAATAGATGCAGAAAAAGAATTTGATAAAACCCAGCACCCATTTATGATAAAAATTCTTAGCAAAGTGGGAATAGAAGCAACACACGTTAACTTAATAAAGACCATATATGACAAACCCACTGCCAGCATCATACTCAACAGGCAAAAACTAAAGTCATTTTCCTTAAAATGGGGAACACGACAGGGTTGTCTGCTTCCACTCACCACTCTTATTAAACATACTACTTAAAATCCTAAACATAGCAATCAGACAAGAAAAAGATATAAAAGACATCCAAATTGGAAAGAAAGAAGTAAAACTGTCATTATTTGCAGATGACATGATATTGTGTATGGAGAGCGCTAAAGATTCCACCACAAGCTACTGGAACTATAAATTAATTTAGTAAAATAGGATAAAAAATAAATATCCAAAAATCAAATGCATTTTATACACCCTTAATAAACTATTAGAAAGAAAAACTAAGAAAACAATTTTATTCACAATTTCTTCAAAAAGAATAAAATACTTTGGAATAAATTTAACCAAGGATCCAAAGACCTGTGTTCAGAAAATATTAAGACACTGAAGAGAGAAATGAGAGAAGATACAAATAACTGAAAGCATAATCATGTATAGGAAGAATTAACATCTTTAAAATGTCCATACTACCTAACACAATCTATAGATTCAACACAGTTCCTATCAAGATACCAACAGTGTATTTCACAGAACTAGAACAAATATTCCACAAATTCATATGCATTCCCAAAGACCCCCAAATAGCAGTAGCAATCTTGAGAAAGAAAAACATATTTGGAAGAATCAAGCTACCTGATATCAAACTATACTACAAAGCCATAGTAATCAAAATAGCTAGGTACTGGCACAAAAACAGACATCAAGATCAATGAAACAGAATAGAGAGCCCAGAAATTAACCCACATCTTTATGGTCAATTAATATTTGGCAAAGGAGATAAAAACATACAATGTACTTGACCAAGTGGCATTGGCACCGAAGGACAGGAGACAGCGTGCTGCCGGGCAAGTGAGAACATAATTCTCCTTTATATTTTTCTCTAGTGGACGGTGGAGAGGGGAGGAAAGTTTGGGGGTGGTAAGCCATTCTTGAGGAGCGCAGGCGCAGAGGCGCGCTCATCCACTCCCCAACCCTACCCTTGGGTCGCGGGGGTACACACAGGGAAGTGCTCTCACTCACTGGCCCAGGTGCACGTGCCGTGAGTCCAGGCATCCCTCGGACACTCCCCAACGGACATAAGATCAGTGCCCCAACGGGCACAGGGAGGGCCCAATGAACACGCAGAGGACCGCGCACAGATACCCCTAGACAGCTCCCGTGGGCGCCGGGCCTCAGGCCAGAAAGCAGACCACTAGCGCAGGCTCTGTTTGTGCCCGCCCAGACGGGTGAGGGAAGGCGGGTGGCTGCAGCACGGGAACAGCGGGCGGCAGGGACTCACAGATGCTCACTTCCACTGAGCACAAGTGTCCTCGGCCCCGCCCTAAGAGGCTAGAGACCAACTTCCGGAGCTCGGCTCAGCGGGACTAAGGGCACAGGCGGTGCCCAAGCGTGAAAACACCTCAGCCCGGGGACAACAGGCACCAATCCTGGGTCAAGTTCTCAGGCCGCCCGCGCGTGCAGGGGCTCGCGCAGGGACACTTCGGCGCGAAAGCGGAACCACCTTGGCCCAGCAACAATAGGCACCAACGGCAGGGCAAACTCTCGGGCAGCCCGAGCGCACAGGGGCTCGCGTGCAAGGGCACCTTAACTGGCTCCAGTGGGCAGCAAGGGAGCACGCCATGCCGGCAACCGCGGGCGCGCACCATTGCGGCAACCGCGGGCACACACCATAGCTGCAAGAAACAAGAACCTCTGAACTGCCACACTAGACCAGCTGCGGACGCAGAAAAAGAAGGCAACACACCAAGACTAAAACGGAGTAAAAACATTTTTTTTTCAATTTTTTTCTCCCTTTCCTCTTTCTTTCTTTCTTCTTAATTCTTTCTTTTCTATCTTTCTTTGTTCTTTTCTTTCTTCTCTTTTCTTGGGTTTTTTGGGGGGGGGTTTAGTGTTTTTTTTTCTCTCTCTTCTTTCTTTCTTTCTTCAATATTCTTTCTTTTCTTTCTTTCTTTCTTTCTTTCTTCTATTTTCTTGGGTTTTTTTTGGGGGGGGGGGTGCTCCCCTTCCAAAAAGAATAACAAACTTTATATCTAACGTGTTGCATATAACCTCTCCTTCTCATCCTTTCTCTTTAATCGTTGTTTATTCATTTGTGTGTCTAGTTTAGCCCCCCATCACTCTAAATAATAGAATATAATTACTATATAAACCCAATACAATACAATCCCACCTTCTTACTATATTATGCATTTTTCTATCCTTTTCTTCTATTTTTATTAACATACAATGTAAATATTACCTACTGGCTTGCACAGTCTCAACTATTATTAATCTATCACCCCCTCTATCAAAAATTATATTTTTCCTCCCCAAAAACAACTCTTATCTATTCTTCTTATAGTATCAAAGCTCAAATCTCTTTACATTTATATTAATACGGGCTCGTTGTCTGACGATAGGGGGATAGAGTGGGGGATACTTTTTGAGGGTGTGGGTCTCCAGCCTGGGCTGTGTGTTTATGTTTTTAACAGCATATCCACAAAAGAACTCAAGACAAAGCAGATAGCGTGACTCTCAACCAACTAGCCAGAAGGAAGATCCTATCAAAGAACATCTGAAAAATAACCAAACAGCATAAACAAACGACATAAAGGGTAACTCAAGAACATCAGGCTCAGGATATCAAAGAGACTGCACCACTGAAACCCCCAGATCTCCGATAAAGAATCTCACACCACAAAGGAGGGAAGTCAAAGCAGACTACCCCTCCCAAAAAAAACAAATAAATAAATAAATAAAAACAAAAAGAATCCAACATGGTAAGACGCAAAAATAACCCCTCAATGAAGAGAAAAGAGGAATACTCAGAAAGAGAGATAGATGAAATAGACATAGCCCAAATGTCAGACATGGAATTCAAAACAATGGTGGTAAAGAAGCTCAATATACTCGACATCCTTAAAATAAACTATGACAACCTCCAAGGAAGTTACCAGCAGCTCCAAGAAAATTACAGGGAACTTGCAGAGAACTACACCAGCATAAAAAAAGACATAGAACCTGTTAACAAGAACCAGGAAGAACTTAAGAATGCAATCTCTGAACTGAAAAACACAGTAGAATCAGTCAAAAGCAGACTAAATGAAGCAGAGGATCGGATTAGTGAGTTAGAAGATAATGTGGAGAAAAACTCCCAGACAATACAGCAAAATGAAAAAAAATTGAAAAAATATGAACAAGATGTAAGGGAATTACAGGATAGCATGAGAAGTAATAATATCAGGATCATAGGAATTAGAGAGGGAGAAGAAAAGGAGCATGGAATTGAAAAACTGATAGGAGAAATAGTGACAGAAAATTTTCCGAACCTGATGAGAGAAAAAGTTATACAAGTTCAGGAAGCACAGAGAGTTCCAATGAAGAGGAACCCCCCAAAACCCACTCCAAGGCACATCATAGTTAAAATGGCAACATTCCAAGACAAAGAGAGAATCCTAAAAGCAGCAAGAGAAAAACAGCAAATAACATACAAGGGAGCTCCGATAAGGCTATCAACTGATTTCTCAACAGAAACACTACAAGCCAGAAGGGAATGGTCAAAAATATTTCAAGCAATGAAAAACAAAGGCCTACAACCAAGAATACTCTACCCAGCAAGGCTCTCATTCAAAATAGAAGGTGAAATAAGGAGTTTCTCAGACAAAGGAAGACTGAAAGAATACATCTCCACCAAACCAGCATTGCAAGAGATGCTAAAGGGAGTGTTCTAAGAAAAAAGAAGAAAAGAACAAGAGAGGAGAGGAACAGAGGTACAAAGGGAAATGAATAAATAGACGTCAATAATAACCTTAAATGTAAATGGATTAAATGCTCCAACTAAAAGACATAGGGTAACGGAATGGATAAGAAAACGAGACCCACATATTTGCTGTCTACAAGAAACACACCTCAAAACAAAAGATTTACACAGACTGAAAGTAAAGGGATATAAAAAAATATTCCAAGCAAACGGACCAGAAAAAAAAGCCAGGGTAGCAGTCCTCATACCAGACAAAACGGATTTCAAAGCAAGGGCAATAAAAAGAGACAAAGAAGGACATTTCATAATACTTAAAGGAACAATCCATCAAGAAGATATGACTTTGATAAACATATATGCACCCAACATAGGAGCACCCAAATACATAAAGCAAATACTAGAAGACCACAAAAAGGATATCAACAACAACACACTCATAGTAGGGGACTTCAACACTCCATTATCAACAACAGACAGATCATCCAAGCAAAGAAACACCAAGGATATACAGGCATTGAACAACACACTAAAACACATGGATCTAACTGATATATATAAAACTTTTCACCCCAAAGAAGAAAAATATACATTCTTTTCAAGTGCACATGGGACATTTTCAAAGATAGACCACATGATAGGTCACAAAACAAGCCTCAACAAATTCAAGAAAACTGAAATCATATCAAGCATCTTTTCAGATCACAATGCCTTGAAACTAGAAATCAACCTCAGAGAAAAAAATCAAAGACACCCAAACTCATGGAGAATGAATAACATGCTATTAAATAATGAATGGGTTAACAATGACATCAAAGAAGAAATCAAGAAATTTCTAGAAACTAATGATAATGAGCACACAATAGCCCAAAACCTGTGGGACACAGCAAAAGCAGTCCTGAGAGGGAAGTTCATAGCAATACAGGCATATCTGAAAAGGATAGAAGAATCTCAAATAAAAAACCTAACCATAATGCTACAAGAACTAGAACAACAACAACAAACAAAGCCTAGGGCAAGAAGAAGGAACGAAATCATCAAGATCAGAGCAGAACTAAATGACATAGAGACTAAACAAACAATCCAAAAGATCAACAAAACTAGGAGCTGGTTCTTTGAAAAAATAAACAAAATCGACAAGCCTCTAGCCAGTCTAATCAAGAAAAAAGAGAGAAGACCCAAATAAACAAAATCGGAAATGAAAGAGGAGAAATCACGACTGATACCTCAGAAATACAAATGATAGTTAGAAATTACTTCAGACAACTGTATGACAAGAAATTTGACAATCTAGAACAAATGGAAAAATTCCTAGAAACATACAACCTTCCAAAACTGAATCAAGAAGAAGTGGAAAGTCTCAACAGACCAATAACAAAGAAGGAAATTGAAACAGTAATCAAAAATCTCCCTGCACACAAAAGCCCTGGACCGGATGGCTTCACAGGCGAATTCTACAAAACATTCAGGGAAGAACTAACTCCTATCCTCCTCAAACTGTTCCAAAAAATCGGAGAAGAGGGGAAAATCCCAAACTATTTCTATGAAGCCAGTATTACCCTAATCCCCACACCAGGTCAAGACACAACAAAGAAAGAAAACTACAGTCCAATATCACTGATGAACATCGATGCTAAAATCCTTAATAAAATATTGGCAAACAGGATCCAGCAATACATCAAAAAGATCATACATCATGATCAAGTGGGCTTCATTCAAGGGATGCAAGGATGGTTTAATATTTGCAAATCAATAAATATAATACATCACCTAAACAGAATGAAAGACAAAAATCACATGATCATATCAATAGATGCAGAAAAAGCATTTGATAAAGTACAACACCCATTTATGATGAAAACACTCAGCAAAATGGGAATAGAGGGAGCATATCTTAACATAAGTAAGGCTATATATGAGAAGCCTGAGGTCAACATCATACTCAATGGACAAAAACTGAAAGCATTCCCCCTGAAATCAGGAACTAGACAAGGTTGTCCACTCTCTCCACTCCTTTTCAACATAGTGTTGGAAGTCCTAGCCACAGCGATCAGACAAGAAAAAGAAATAAAAGGCATCCAAATTGGGAAAGAAGAAGTAAAACTTTCATTATATGCAGATGACATGATAGTATACCTAGAAAATCCTATAAACTCCACTAAAAGACTACTTGATATAATAAGTGAATTTGGCAAAATAGCAGGGTACAAAATAAATATGCAGAAATCTAAGGCATTTCTGTACACCAACAATAAAATAGCAGAGACAGAGACAAAAAAGAAAATACCATTTACTATAGGAACAAGAAAAATAAAGTACCTAGGAGTAAACTTAACGAAAGAGATAAAAGACCTGTACTCTGAAAATTACATAACACTGAAGAAAGAAATTAAGGAAGAAACAAATAAATGGAAGCAAATACCATGTTCTTGGATGGGAAGAATCAACATCATCAAAATGGCCATACTACCCAAAGCAATTTACAGATTTAATGCAATCTCTATTAAAATACCAATGACATATTTCACAGACCTAGAACAAATACTCCATAAATTACTATGGAACCGAAAAAGACCCCAAATAGCAAAAGCAATCTTGAGACCAAAGAACACAGCAGGAGGAATCACAACACCAGATATCAAACAATATTACAAAGCCACCATGATCAAAACAGTCTGGTACTGGCATAAGAACAGACACATAGATCAGTGGAACAGAATAGAGAGTCCAGAAATAAACCTAGGCCTCTATGGTCAACTAATATTTGATAAAGGAGGAAGGAACATAAAATGGAGTGTGAAGAGCCTCTTTAACAAATGGTGCTGCGAGAACTGGATAGGGACCTGCAAAAAAATGAAACTAGACCACCAACTTACACCACACACGAGAATAAACTCAAGATGGATCAAAGACTTAAATGTAAGCCATGACACCATAAAAGTCCTAGAGGAAAACATAGGCAAGAAAATATCAGATATGTCACATAACAATCTCTTCACGGATACATCTCCTAAAGCAAGAGAAATAAAGGAAAAAATAAATAAATGGGATTACATCAAACTAAAGAGTTTCTGCTCAGCAAAAGAAAACATCAGCAAGATGAAAAGGAAACCAACCATATAGGAAAACATATTTGCCAATGACATCACAGACAGGGGACTGATTTCCAAAATTTATAAAGAGCTGATACGACTCAACATCAAGAAAACAAACAACCCAATTAAAAAATGGGCAAAGGACCTGAACAAACACTTCTCCAAAGAGGACATACCGAAGGTTCATAGACACATGAAAAAATGCTCAACATCATTAGCCATCAGGGAGATGCAAATAAAAACCACAATGAGATACCATTTTACACCAGTCAGAATGGCCATCATCAACAAATCAACAAGCAACAAGTGCTGGCGAGGATGTGGAGAAACGGGAACTCTACTGCACTGTTGGTGGGAATGCAGACTGGTGCAGCCACTATGGAGAACAGTATGGAATTACCTCAAAAGATTAAAAATGGAACTGCCTTTTGAACCAGCGACTCCACTACTAGGATTATACCCGAAGAATCTTGAAACACCAATTCAAAAGAACTTATGCACCCCTATGTTCATTGCAGCACTGTTTACAATAGCTAAGTGCTGGAAACAACCTACGTGCCCATCTGTAGATGAGTGGATCAAAAAACTGTGGTACATTTGCACAATGGAATACTATGTAGCAGAAAGAAAGAAGGAACTCCTGCCATTTGCAACAACATGGATGGAACTAGAGAGAATTCGTCGTTGTCGTCGTCGTCGGCAGCCGTCCGTCTCGAGAGACGATGGTGTAGCCTCTTAAGAGTCTATCTGCACCGCCGAGAATGGCTGTGCAGTCCGACTCGGGAGTGACATGGTATCTGTCTCCTCCCGTGTTGAATCGACATCTTGTGATGACGCTGAAGCTACAGAGCCTGGGCAGGGTAATATGGAGGGTCTGCTGTTGCCCATGCAGCAGACCCCCCCTCTCTTCGCAGCTGAAGGGTCCAAGGGAAAGACGGAGTCGATACAGCTTGGGTTCAGGTGCGCTGCAGGAGTTGCCGGTGTTGACTACAACGTCAAACCGCCTTAGGGACTCCAGCTCCGGATTTTCTGTCGGGGTTTACTCCCTTAGCCTTTCCCCTGAAGAGGTATGCCGCGAGGCAGCGGAGGTTTTTTGGAGTCAGAGTTTTCCTTCTCTGATGTACCCTGACTGGAAGATCGAACCAGCGACACTTAGCTCGCAGGCCGACGCTCAATCCACTGAGCTAAACCAGCCAGGGCAACTAGAGAGAATTATGCTTAGTGAAATAAGCCAGGCAAAGAAAGAAAAATACCATATGATATCACCTAATACAGGAAACTAAAGAACAACACAAACAAAGGAACTAAATAGAACAAAGAGCAGAATAGCAGTCAATAGGGGGGAGGGGAGAGGGAGAGAAGGGAGAGAAGTAAGGGAAGGGTTTAGTCAAAGAACCTGTATAAAAGACTCATGGACATGGACAACGGGGAGGGATATGATTGCGGGAGAGGGGTGGGTTGGGTGGGGGAGAGAAATTAGGGGAAAAGGGGACAACTGTAATTGAAAAACCAAAATAAAAAAAAAAGAAACATACAATGTGGTAAAGATAGTCTATTCAATAAAGTGTTTTAATAACCAGATATATAAGTGCAAAAAATGAAACTAGATCACCTTCTTACACCATACAGAAGAATAAACTAAAAATGGATTAATGACTTAAATGTTAGATTCAAAATCATAAATATCCTAGAAGAAAACACAGACAGTAAAATCTCAGACATTTTCATAACAGTATTTTTTCTGATATATCTCCTTGGACAAGGGAAACAATAGAAAAAGTAAACAAACTAAAAAGATTTTCACAGCAAAGGAAACATCAACAAAGTGAAAAGACAACCCACCGAATGGGAGAACATATTTGCCAATGATATATCTGATAAGGGGTTAATATCCAAAATTTATGAAGAAATATTAAAACTCAACACACACACAAAAATCCAATTAAAAAAATGGACAGATGACCTGAATAGATACTTTTCCAAAGAGGATATACAGATGCCAATAGGCTTATGAAAAGATACTCAATGTCACTAATCATCAGAGAAATGAAAATTAAACCCACAATGAAGTATCACCTCACACCTGCCAGAATAGCCATCATCAATAAATCAACAAACAAGTGTCTAGAGAGGAGGTAGAGAAAAGGAAACCCTTGTGCATAGTTGGTGGGAATGCAGATTGGTGCAATCACTGTGCAAAGTAGTATGAAGTTACTTCAAAAAATTAAAAACGGAACTGCCTTCACTCAGCAATTCCACTTATGAGAATATATCCAAAGAAACCTGAATCACTAATTTGAAAGAATATATGCTCCTACCCCTATATTCATTGCAGTGTTATTTACAATAGCCAAAATTTGGAAGCAGCCCAAGTGTCCACCAGTAGATGAGTGGGTAAAAAAACTGTGGTACATTTACACAATGAAATAATACTTGGCCATAACACAGAAGGAAATCTCACCCTTTGTGACAGCATGGATGGACCTGGAGAGCATTATTCTAAGTGAGTAAGCCAATCAGAGAAAGATAAGTACTATGTGTTTTCATTTATATGTGGAACTGAATGAATACAATGAACTAACAAGTAGAATAGTGACAGACTCATAGAGAACAGTCTGACAACTGTCCTGTGGGCGGCGTGAGACTGGATGGGGTGGTGGAAGGATTGAGCAAAAAGGAGAGAAAAAACTCATGTGCAGGGACAACAGTGTGGTGATTGCCAGGGGGAGGGGAACAGAAGGGAGGTAGAAGAGCATAAAGGTGGGATAAATGGTGATGGACAGAGACTTGACTTGGGATGGTGAACACACAATATAGTGTACAGATGATTTGTTGTAGAATTGTGGCCTGAAACCTGTATAATTTTGCTAACCAGTGTCACCCCAATAAATTCAAAAAAAGGAAAAACATAAAGATAATTGTGGTTTAAAATATTTAAGATATTATAAACCCTTAATTTTTCATTCTGTCCTAGCTTATGAAACACTGGAAAAATGATGAGAAGTTCAAAATAATATTTATCTAAAATACAATAAATCATTTTATAAACTGAGCCTGTAAATAAAAATAGTAACTAAATAGTCCTAAAGTGACCATAGTTCCAGTTAAATAATATCCAATCAAAGCAAGATATGGATATTAAACATTCATGAGCTGCTCAAAATATTATGAATTAATCAGTGTTTCCTCATTTTAATGTTTAATATTTAATGCTAGTGTTTCTACAATCTCTTGAAATTATTACACTCTACAACCTAATAACAATTGAGTTGATATATACTATGTGAGATTTTGGTTCCATAGTGATGTGTACATTAGAGGAAAACATGATTGTAGTGTATTAAGCTTTTTGATGAAATTCTCAGCACATTTATCTTAGATGCAAAGATATAATAATAATAACAAAAACATTCACAATAAGCAAAAGTAAGTGCTTATGGGATGTTACTGCCTTTCCTTCATGATGAATTATTTGTAGAAGCTTACTAAAAATCTGCCTTTAATGAACTCCCCTAGACAAGTGTAAATGATATGCTGAAGGCATTTTAGATAATACAAAGTATTCGTGCTTGCATGTTACTCCAGTAAATCCTCTAAACACTAGCTGTGGAAATAGAATAATAACTGCCCCAATTTCAAGTCCTCTCGGGCATCTTAAAAATAATGCTGGCATTTAAAAATTCAATAATAGCCAAAGTGTTTTATTTTTACATATACTCTATCACTCAGAAATTTCACAGAAATTAACTGACTCATTATATCTCTAAAAATATACAGTTCCTTTAAACCCTATTAGGGATGCACTTTTGTACATCAAATACAAAAGAATGGTACTGTTATACATTGAATTGTGCATCCCCCGCTCCTCCCCCCCCCCCAAAATAAATATCATGTGATGAAGTCCCAAACCTCCAGTAGCTCAGAATGTGACCTGAATAGGAGACAGGGTCTCTACAGAGGTAATCGAGTTAAAGTGAGGCCATTACTGTGGGCCCTTACCAAATATTACTGATGTCCTCTTATGAGGGGAAATTTGGACACAGAGACAGACATGCATAGAGGAAGGACTGTGTGAAGTAACACACGGAAGAAGAAGGCCAAGGAGAGAGGTCTAGAGTACATCCTTCCTTCACAACCCTCAGAAGGAACCAACCCAGCCCCAGGTATTTTAGCCTTCTAGCCTCTAGAACTGTGAGACAATACATTTCTGTTGTTTTAAGCCACTTCGTTTATGGTGCTTTGTCACAGAAGCCCTAGAAATCAAATACAGTGACATAGTAAAATATTATGCATTACAAGAGAAATATCTCAGTCATAAAATACAGAAATTAAATTTCCCAATGAAGCTGAAGTTTAACTTTAATGCACATAATATAGCAACATACAAAATTATTATAAATTATAAAATGTTATTTTTTTTTTACAGTGTCAATGTTAGGACAGTTATAGTTGTTATGGTACTTGATTCTCTGAAATTTATTTTTTCAAATTGATTTAGATATTTAGCATGACATTGCCTTTTTGTTTTTCAAAATAAAGTATTTATTTCTATCTCTATCTATAACAAAACTAACTATAAAATATGGCCTCTTTCATCAGATGAATAACACTACTTTCCATCAAGTAAAACAAATTCAGAACAGATGCACAATTGCATAAGCAAGTTTATCTACAGACATAGTATTATCTAGCCATGTTAATATCATGACCATTATGATAATACATTAAGAACATTAAATAAAACATGTGAAACTTTTTAATATTTAATACCCATATATGTTTTGTTAGGATGCTTTACACTAGAACTACATTTTGTGACAGAAATTATATTCTGAGTGCTCTACAGAGTCTTCTATGTAAAGAAACATCTGGTGAATAAATGCATACACACACGCACATACACACATACTTCCTTCTTTATATAATCAGTATATGTGTGTGTTTGTATGTATATTTTTCAACTCTCTTCATCCTACTGCAATTCATTTTGTAAAATAATTTGAGCATTTCACGTCAAATTTGCATAAATTGGAACATATATTCATTTTTAAGTAAGTTTAATAAATTTAATTCTCAAATTGCCTTTGTTTGAAAAATCCAGACAAGACAGTATTATTTATAATCATAAATTTCTGCTGAGTGGGAAGTAATTTCCCCAAGATCATAGTTCAAATGCCAAATCTGGAACTAGCCTGCTCACATGTGAGGAAGAGGGACAATGATATTCTACATTATAACTTTATTTCATTATCAGTGGGCAAATTAACTAGTGTGGAATTCTGAGAATATAACTTTGAAAAGAACAGTTTGTTTTCTACTCTGCACCTCTCATATGCTCTATATCCAACATTTAGCTATAAGGTATATGGTTAATGTCTAGAAGTTTGGTGACCTAGATTTATACTTCTGTATCAAAATTTATACACAAAGCAATTTATAGCAAGCTTTTAGCACATATGTTTTAAAGGAAATCATGTTCTCAAGGCACAAATTTAAAATAACAATAATTAACTAAGATTCTATAAAATAGAACATATTCTACAATAAAATTTCAAGAAATATATGGAAAAGTAAAACTATTAATAAATTAATTCAAAATGAACTAAGACATGGAATAGAATTAGCAGTATGAATTTATGAAAAAAAGGGCATATAAAATGCAACATCTAGACATGTTTTATAAAATGGATCCTGAGAGTTTGCTGACTTTTTTGAAAATATGCAAACTTTAAAAATAAATACCAAATATTTCTGACATCAGATATTACTAAATGATTATAACATCTGCTCTATCCAATAATGTAAAGTTAGTTCCTAGTGTCTTCTACCAATAAGAGGAAAAAATGAATTATTTTATTTTACTTAAAGATTCCTTATAAATGCTTTTGGATTTAAAGAACAGTTGTCATAAAAATATTTCCTTTGCTACATTGTACACAAAATGCTTATAAAGAAACTTTTAATACGTGAATCTTCTTTGAGTTTTCAGTATAGTCTATTCTATAATTACCACCTCAGTATTATATTGTTTATTTTGATCATTGTTCCTACACTGTATACTGTATGATGATATATTTTCATTTCCATGTTAGACTGTTGAAACATTATTGAAAACATAATTTGTGTAAATAATATTGAAATGTTTCACAGAAAAGAATCTCCAGTGCCCTGTCATTATAATTGCTGCTGATTATTTAAAACAGTGTGTTCCCCAGTCCTCTCCCAAGTCTACCAGCAATCAGATTAGAAGTCTGACTGCATTTGCACCATTCCATTGTTTATCAGCTTACCATTAAGAGTTAAGTACCTTTAACTGTAAGCATATAATATCTATTTCAATACATCATCTTTGGATTATATCTAAAAGAAATAGAGAGGGAGAAATAATATTGTAGAGAGTAAGCATGGTATTTTTTAGGGGAATGAAATGTTTTGTTTTTTCATTTAAATCTTGTAATTGCCTTATCACTATATAATTACTACTTTGGATGTTGAACATATCACTAAATCATAGTCTTAATAAGGCACACTTAACGGGTTGGAGGTTATATGTTCCTCTCAATTTTTTCTACAACATCCTGCTTGCTTTAAGGAGACAATTGTCTTCACTCTGGTATTTAGCCTGAACTTTTACTAAATCTTCCAACACTCCTTACCACGAAAACATTTTCATTATGTCTTTGTGTGTGTTTTGGGGATTTAGCTCTTACAAGCATCTATGTTCTAGGCCTTTTTATATTTTTGAGCCCCTAAATTTAAAAATCTAATGGACTTATATTTACATTCAGACACCAGTTCCTACTTGATATCAAATATGTTTTCATTGTAACAACTGTCAAGTTAATCCTGCAGTAAATAATTTAATTTGGTACTATTGCTATTGTTTTTTAGGGCTTGATTAAAGTCAGTAGCTTTGTTGTTTTATTTAGTTTTGATTGTTTATTAATTATTTGATGGCCTTCAAGGCAGTAGAGGGTTGAGTATAAGAACTGGTAAGGCTCTGGCTGGTGGACTGAACGCCAGCCTAGAAACCAAAAGGTTGCAGGTTCAGTTCCCAAATCAGGGCACATGCCTGGTTTGCAGGCCTGGTCACCAGATGGGGGCATGCGAAAGGCAACCGACTGATATATTTCTCACACATTTATGTTTCTCTCCCTTTTTTTCTTCTTCGCTTCCCCTCTTTCTAAATGGAAATAAATAAAATCTTTAAAAAAAAACTGGCAAGAAACTTAGGTCAATTCTATTATCCTACAGTCCATTCATAAAGTAAGAAAATAAAGTAAGAAAATATTAAATACTAATTTTGTAAAGTATGTAAGTTATGTACAACTATAATTCTTGACTTTGCTAACACACTATACAATACTAATTTTGAAGTAACTTTAAAATTTTGCTTTTGGTACCTAAGCAATCATGAGTTGACAACTTGCTCTTAGCCCTTTTGTTTTCAACTAAAACGAGTTTTATTTCTGCTGAAATATTTCTATAAACCTTTCTTTAAACACATTTTCTGTGTCTCTTTCTCTCTCTCTTCTGATGTGAACTTGACACTATAAGAAAATCTCTGGGGTCCTAAAATATGTCCCTGGAAATTACCCCAAATGCATAAATCTATGAAGTAAAAGGAAACATGAAGAACCACCATCTTTCCCATATAAAGCATTAGGGAGATGTGCACTAAAAAAGCACACACAGTAGCTGTTTACATTCAAAAGTTCAGGAAAATAATTTTAAATCACCATGTTGTTTAAACAGTAAGGATGCTGAGCAATACCACAGTGCCTCTGACACTGTAATGGAAGGATGAAAGAAATATTCTGATAAAATGCTGTTCTACTTTTTAAAAAATCCATCTTCCAATTTCATCTTACTGAAGAAAATGGTATTTTAACATGGAAATGAGCCCTGACCTTCTTAAAAGTTGTTTCCCCTACTAACCGTTCATTTATGAAGTCACACTCTATAATGTCACAACCAATGGCCCTTCTGGTGGAGACCAATTTCCGTCTTGATTCCTCTCTTTCTCTTTCCCATCCTGTGTGTTGATCAAGCTCCAAGATTCCTGCTGACTCCAAAGGGAGATCTGCTCTAAGATCAGCATGGCGGTGGGGAGAGGCGGGGATCAGGACAAGAAAAAGTTTCCAGAGGAAGGAAAACTCTTGAAAGTATACTAAATTCACATTTATTGTAAACAGTTTATTTACTGGAAAAGTTAAAATATTGCCCTACCTAAAGTTCACAATAATGATTTACAGGGTTATCATTTTTGTTTGGTTTTGAATCCACATATTTAGCTTACTGCACTTTTTGCCATAACACATCAAGACTCAGGGAAACTTAGACAATGTAATTCAATCACCAGCAGCATTCAGTGTCTCCACAACTTCTCTAAAGGCAGTTTGAATGTGTTCTTGATAAATCAGGTTTTGACAGCACTGGTATTTTTGAGGCATTCGTTGGGGGGAAATATACATACAGAGAGAGAATTTCATATAAAAATATAAAATATCAGATGAGAATGTAATGTGAACTAGCAGCTGCAGTGAATTTGTTTTGGTAAAAATAAAATCAAAACCCCACAAGCCTTATTTAATTCATATCCTACTTTCACCTCTTCTATTTGTTAAGTACAGTTGCCAAGTATGCTATGGTGATAGGCAGCTAACCAAACACTCTGGAAGAGAATGTTGTGTATGTGTGTGGCAGTGGGGGTTGGGGAGAATTATTTACTCCCATTTTCCAATATTGGGAAAAGAAGGTGCTCTTCATACATCCTTTCTGGCAATCCACTGACAACCATTTCCCAACTGTAGGTTAACTGAAGTAAGGTCTGAACTGGTACAGAATGAAATACACGTGAGGTATCAGAATTCCCAACTATGTATTTCAAAATTTTTTGTCCTATTATTTTATCCAGCATTTAACATGTTTGGAAGGGCAGTAGGGTTTTCCCATGTTAGTTCACCCTCTACCTACTGCTATATCTGCATTCTACACACACAATAAAGCACTATATCTGCTGTTAATCATCAGAGTCACCCTAATATCTAGAAGAGCCACTATGTGAAATGAATAAATTTCATGAAAGACATGAATCTCATAAAACTGATTTTTAACATTAGAAGTGTTCAATAAGAAAACAAAATAACAATATTGCTGGATCACTCTCCTATAAATAAAAGTCCAAGATAAAGCCAAACATAATTTAAGAAATATGACAAAAATAAATTTTAGTCAGCATGACATAAAAGTATATCCTTATAGAATAATTTGGGGTACAATAAAAATAATCTTATGTGAAAGTTTCCCCTTTAGGCTAGTTTTCAAAACTTTTCAATTAGAAATCACACTAATATATTGTGATCTTTGAATAGAAATTTGGTTAACAAGGAGAAGATATGAAAGTATTAGACTGAAAAAACATGTTTACATTATCTTTCAGAAGGGATTATTAGCAAAGATTTAAGAAGCTTAGAAGTGCTAAAATATCAGTGTAGACTCAAAAAGGAGTAGATGGTAAAGATGAAGCTGTAGGTTACACACATTGTTGTTCTGGACCAAAATAAAGAAGAATGGAGTCACTGGAGTGTTAAAAGAGAAATGTCCTGGCAACTTTACAACTTGTGCTTAGAAATGACAGTCAAAGAGGAACGTGAGAAGAAAAAAAGGAGGGCAGGCGATGAATGAACGTTTTTGGTGTCTTGGGATTCTCTAAGCCACAAAGAATATTAACACTTCACATTTGGAACTGGGAGCATAAACCCAGGTAACAGGAGACTAAGAAAACTGCCATAAAGCAGGAAAGAAAACTGGCAGCGTACAGGAAAGGATAAACGACTCGTGCTGCAGAGGTATCACTAGAGGGGCACTAGGCTATTTGCCTTGGCTTCCTCAAGCCATTCTCATTGGAAATATCTCTGGAATTGAGTCCCTCAAGTTTTAAAAAAAGAGAAATTGGAAATCTGTCTCTAGTGAAAAATGATTTTTTCAAACTTTTCTCATCACTCCAGAAGAAAATTAATATACAAAGGAAAAAAAATTAATATACAAAGGAAAACAAATCAGGGATTGAAAGTAGAAAAATAAGTCCCTGATTTTTAACTACAAAATGTTATCTAATTCTAAGAGAACTGACTCAGCCATAACAGCAGTCCTTTACATGTAGTATAACTCAAAAAACACTGCCATATGTCTCAGTTAACTTTCACAGTTACCTTGTATCCCGTGCATATACGTGCACACACACACACACACACACACACACGTGCGTGAGCGCGCACACAGAGCAGGGCTTTGGTGTGATGTCCATTCATTCCACAGTTATTCCAAGTCCCTTGTACTCCCCTACAAAAGCCCTCTATCCTAAATGTATCTGAATGTATTTGAATATTTTGAGATGGGTATTTTTAGATTTCACAGTCATTTCTGGATTGTTGACTACATAATATGTGTTTGTGTGACAGAGAGGAAATACACTAAATATGCAGGAAGGCAAAATACATACCTTAATGTGGGTTTGAAAACTCACCAGTAATAGTCTGAAGGATAACATATGGCCAGTTGTCACCTGAGTACTGGAAACACTAGAACAGCAGACATTGGTCAAGTACCAGCACACATTTGGACCCTGTCAGACACCCCTAGACAAACCCACCTCTCATAAATTTGGCACTCCTGACCTGCACACCTCAAAAATACAATGTGTATCATGGGACAACATGAGCTTTGATGCCTCAGAGTGCTGTTTGACTCTTAACTCCTAAATTTAACAGCCCTACTGAGGCAACTCAAGGCAAGGAATTTAAGCATTTAGTGCCTCCAGTTCTCATCTAAACAATGGATAGAATAGTATCTACCCACCACGTTTTTATAAAGATTAACTAAATCAACATAATGCACAATAAGCATCCAGCAGTGCTCACAGGGATTAAGTACTCAATAATATTCCCTTCCCCTAAGAATAAGTCACTTTTTACTGGCAATTTATGGAGTGCATTAGTCTTTCTGCAACAAACAAGACCCAGTGCCAGTCACTGTTCCCAAAACTTCTGAAATCTTTTACAGATTTGGTACATGGCCTCTACTATTTCAAGGAAAATAGTAAGATTCATGTGCCTAGATTCTGGAAATAAAAATTAAGGTCTGATTTGTGACTGCAAGTTTAAAGAAAATCCATGTGTACCACAAGGTGCTTCTGTGCCAAATGAAGCAACCTCAGAGGTAGTTTTCTACCATTCACTATTCTCTCAGCCACGTGACCATCTGAAAGATCAAACTGAAAGAGATAATCAGAATGTGTGTCTGTGCGCATGTGTGTGCATGTGTGTGCATGTACTTTGTGTTAGGGTCTGAAGTGGTGTCTGTGATAAGTCATACACAGATAACTCACTATGCAATGGCTCTCAGAATAATCTTACCAAACCAAGATTGAAGCATCTGAGCTTCTTCACTGCCAAACTGAAAAAGTTCAGAAACATTAGACTTTATATTTCAGAAATGACCAAATGATCTAGTCCAAAAAAAGGGATGTCTGAGGCTATTTACTTTCCCATTATTACAGATAAGAAAATTGTGTCTAAAAACAGAGCTTTGTTCAAGGTCACACAAACTTCCAAATATACAACCCAGTATATTTATCATAAGCATATGTTTTCCTTTCCTTCCTGCATTAAGAGTAAATTCTCATGGACTTCTTTTCTAATCTCATTAACTCCTTAGGATACCTCTTACATGCAGGTGATGCCTATTTATAACCCCAGCCCAGACTTCTTCCCTGAATTCTGCTTTTGCATCCAACTGCTTACTTACTAGCAATGAGTACATGTATGTCCAACAGTTCCCTCTAACTTAACATGTCCTAAACTGAGCTCCTGATACTCTGCCTAAACCTCCTCTTCTTGTAGTCCTCCCCATCTCAATAAATGACATCTGCATTCCCCAAGTCACTCATGCTAGAACTTTTGAAGCCCTCCTGAAATTCTCCCCCTCCCTCTTCCCTCCCTCTCTCCCTCTTTCTCTCTCCCACACACAGATTATCTTCAACAAATTAAACCCAGATATCACCCTAGTCCAATTTGTCAGTTACAGTGACCTCCTAACTGTTTCCTACTTCCATTCCTGCCCCTCTTACAGCTTATTCTCAATTCAGCAGTACAGAATGGTCCTTTTGTAAGGATGAAATTAGATGAAGTTGCTTCTTGGCTCAAAATCCTTCAAAAGGTTCCCTCTCACTCAATTCCTTCCAAAGGCTCATGAAAACTTCAGATTTTTCTCCCCCCTCCATTCTCCTCACATCTCTCTACTGCACCCCCAACCCCCATTCCACCCTTGCTGTGACTTAGATACGGAGGGAGGCTCCTATGTGTTTACTGTTTCTTCTGCATGGAAAGTTCTTCCTCCAGACAGTTGCAGAGGTCACTCCCTCATCTCCTTTGTCTTCACTCAAGTCATCTTCTCAAGGGGAACATCCTCACTACTTCCCATCTTCTGCATTCCCTCCCCTTCCTTGCCTTTTATTCTCCTTATTTTACTCATCTGACTGTATTTTTCATTTACTTCTCTTAGTATTTTCTGACTCCCTCACCTTGGCTATAATCTCCATAAGGACAAAAATTCCTGATGCTTTTGATAAGTGAATAAATAAGTCAATAAATGAAATAGTAGAATCCTCTCTAAAATAAAACTGGTTCCCAAACCAGGATTAGAGTGACCAACCACTAAGAAAATAACTAAAACTTCTGTTAAATATGCCTATACATCTTTACTGATATTTATGTATGTGTTTGCTGTGAAGTTTCCTATGAGTTGGAAATCATAGTTCGCAATCTAATCTGCTCCAAAAATCCTTCTTTATATGTAGGAAAAAGTATTGTAAAACTTTTCCCAAAGACTAGAAATGGCAGCGCTATGTAGTGATTGAAGACTGCTTTAAGGTGCTTGCCTCACACACAAGCTAATTTTACTCTACAGAAATCACTAACAAGCTTGGGAAAGCTTTATGAATAGCTGGTGTTTGGGAGGTGAGTGTGCCCAAGAGGAATATCTAAATTGTTAGGGCAGATGAATTTCTTTAAACACAAATGTGGACTGTGTGTTTGGTCAGCAGAGTGCTAATGAACAGGGGAATTTAAAATGTTGCTTGTGCAAGAAATACAGAGCAGAAAATGTGTGTTATAGATTCCTGTGTTCTTGGTTAACTAAGATAAAGAGATGACAATTTTGAGAGAAGATAGAATTAAGAAGATACTCTACAATTGTTCCAGGTCCTGATGAAGAACCAATCCAATTTTTCTCAAATTGTATCTTTTTAGTATGCTTTAAATTTTAAGGAATTCAAAACTTATCTTTAAAATTTATGGTTGGCAATAGTCATCCAAGAAATTTTTCATCTATTTTTGCTTTACCAATGGGACAATTAAACTGAGGCTTAGAAGTCACAAACTAATGAATTTAATTTCCCCCACCCCAAACCCATTTTCAATCATTTATATTCTTGTGGTAGCTAATAAACAATACAATAAGCAAGATAAGACCGAAAAAGAAATAAATAGAAGACAACTGATTGGATAATGCATTCACCAGGTGCCAGCTAGTTCACTCATGCATAATGGAATATGGTGTAAGCTCAAGAGCAAAGCAAACAAAACATAATGTGCTGTTGGCACTAGTTTCTGTGGTTTTTGTTTGTTTGTTTTGCTTTGAGAAAAATACATCAAACATGATTAAGGATTGTGAGTCCAAGCTCTAGAAATCACCCTCCTGGGTTTGAATTCTGCTCTTCCACTTGTTAGTTCTATGACCTTAGGTTAAGAAACTTAATTCTCTTCATGTCTCAATCTCTCTGTATATAAAGCATGCAGAAGGAGTGTCACTTCAAACAGCTGTGAAAATTAAGTGAGATAATTTATATAAAGTACAAGTGTAAGTAAGAAGCATTATGTAAATATTAGCTACTCTTTAGTAATGATCATATTTAAATCCTGAGTTCCCCAAACACCGTTGAAAGGAGTATTTTTATCCCTCTCCTTACCACCACAAAACAAAAGTTATTATTTTAAAACATTTAGGGGGGAGACCTTCTCAAAGTTCATTCTTCTTTCTGAATAACTAACTTATCTCCTTCCTTTCTCCCTCCCTCCTTCCCTTTCTTCCTCCCGTCCTTCCTTCTTTTATTTCTTTCATTCTTCATTTCTGAACTATTTTATTTAATCACTAATATATTTAACACCTACAGGTAGTTATAGAAAGCAATATCTTATAACAAACAAAACACCTGTATCAAAACATGCATCTCTACTTTCCTTACCAAACTCTCATCCCACTCGCTGCTCACTACTATCCTTCACCTAAACTACTAAACTACATACAGGCTCCCTCCACTCCTACAACTTGCCAGACTCTTCCCCTCTTCCCTTTCTCTTGTCACATTACCATTTAGCTTTGCCTGCTGCCTTCTCTCTCTGTTCCATATGCCCCTTTGGTTCTCCAACCACCACCAAGTGTGAAGCACCTCTACTGACAGCTCTGTGCCATACACAGGTGGTCTGCCACAAAGTCACTGCACTGAGGCACCTCACCAAAGGAGATCTGAGCTCTAGAGAATACAAAATATTCAAGAAACACAAAGGAAGAGAACTTCTGGACAAAATGGAGGTGTAGGTAAACATAGCTCACCTCCTCGCACAACCAGAGCAAAAATTACAACTAAACTACAAGACTACTATCACCAAGAACTGTCAGGAAATCACACTGTATGGAAGATCAACAATCAAGGAATTAAAGAATTCACATTTATTCAGACAGGTGAGGAGGTGGACAGGCAGAGACATGGAGACGTGAAATGGGCTGGTAGCACACCCATGTGTCATGGATAAAAATCAGGAGGGATATCTCAGGAGCAAGAGATCCCAGACCCACACAAGACCACCAGCCCAGGGTTCCAGTGCCAGGAAGATAAGTCCCATAACATCTGGCTGTAAAAACCAATCGGGGTTGGGACAACAGAAGAAACCGCGGGATTCTCAGGCATCTCCCTTTAAAGGGCCCACAACAGAGTTAGGACTTACTCAGACTCATTCCCTCTAGGATCCAGCACTAGGGCAGCAGCTTGAAGGGACTGGTGTCATACAGAGAGAAACTGAAGTGTCTGGCATCAGGGAGAGTGCCGGGGGACTGCTTCCTCCCGTGAAAAACTCCAGAGGCCAGACAGTGGCCATTGTTGCTTTTTCTTAGCCCTCTGCCACACAGAGCCACAGAGCAGCTGGCAGCACCATATCTGAGACTCCATCAAGCTAGTTCACATGGGTTGCCCCACCCTGGCGATTACATAAGGTTCTACCCCATCCAACTTACCATGCACTCTTCTACATTAGGCCATGCTACTAAGACAGGGGGTCAAAGCAGCTCTACCTAATACAAACACAGAAACAAACACAGAGAGGCTGCCAAAATAAAGAAACAAAGAAATATGGCCCAAATGAAAGAACAGAACAAAACTCCAGAAAAAGAACTAAACAAAATGGAGATAAGCAATCTACTAGATGCACAGTTCAAAACACTGGTTATAAGGATGCTCATGGAACTCATTGGGTACTTCAGCAGCATAAAAAAAGACCCAGGCAGAAATGAAGATTAAACTAGTGAAATAAAGAAAAAATTACAGGGACTCAACAGTCAAGTGGACCAAGCTGAGAATCAAATCAATGATTTGGAATGTAAGGAAGAAAACAACATTCAATCAGAACAGCAAGAAAAAAGAATCCCCCCAAAATGGGATAGTGTAAGGAGCCTCTGGGACAACTTCAAATGTACCAACATTTGAATCATAGAGGTACAAGAAGGAAAAGAGAAAGAGCAAGAAATTGAAAACTTATTTGAAAAAATAATGGAAGAAAATTTCCCTAATTTGGTGAAAGAAATAGACATACAAGTCCAGGAAACATAGAGTCCCAAAAAAGATAGACACAAAGAAGACTACAACAAGACACATCATAATTTAAATGCTAAAGGTTAAAGATAAAGAGAGAATCTTAAAAGCAGCAAGAGAAAAGCAGTTACCTAAAAAGCAGTTCCTATAAGACTGACAGCTGATTTCTCAAAAGAAACTTTGCAGGACAGAAGGGGGAAAATAAGGGGAAGGGTCTAGTCAAGGAACTAACATAAATGACCCATGAACATGGACAACAGGGTGGGGATTGACTGTGGGAGAGGGGGGAGGTGGGCAGTGCAGCAGAGAGCAAAGGGGGAAAAAATGGGACAACTGTAATAGAACAACAATTTAAAAATGTGGAAAAAAAGAAAAAGTACAAATTGGTGGGTACAGAATAGATTGAAGGATGTTAAGAACAGTATAGGAAAGGGAGTAGCCAAAGAACTTATAAGCATGACCCATGGACATGAACTAAGGGGGGAATTGCCAGAAGGAATGGGGGGTGCTGAGTAGAGTGAAACAAATGGGGAAAAAATAAGGACAACTGTAATCGCATAATCATAAATTTTTTTTTTTTTTTTAAAGAAGCACAGTCCTGGCTGGTGTGGCTTAGTGGATTAAGCACTGGCCTGCGATCCAAAGGGTTGCTGGTTCAACTTCCAGTCAGAGCACATGGCTGGGCTGCAAACGAGGTCCCCAGTAGGGGGCGCGTGAGAGGATCACACATTGATTTTCTTTCCCTCCCTTACTCTCTCTCTTCCCTTCTCTCTAAAAATTAATAAATAAAATATTAAAATAAATAAATAAAAACAAAACAGAAGGGAGAAAGGAGGACACCTTTCAAAGAACACATCAAAGCTTTGGATGTTCCATTTAGAAGTCATTATAAGTGTGTGCATATGTGTGTGTATACACCTATGTGTGTGTATACACACACACACATACATATATGTATATTAGTAAAGTGAACTAATGAAGTCATCAGTCTGTCATTACCAAAACATAGCAGGACAACTAAGTATTAGTCCGAATGTCACAAAAAAACATTTTGAAATGCTACTCTACCCAGAAAGGATAAAAAAGCAGAGTAAAAATGTATTATTTCATCTTTATAATAAAGCTATTATGACTACTTAAGCTGATATAAAAACTTCTGAGTGTGCCTATGAAAATAAGGTAAAACCAGCAATAATATAAAATTTTATTTAGACTGTCCAAGGACCTCGTACCATGAAACAATGAAGACAGTTAGGTAAGGCTGAGAAAAAGTCTAGCTTTTTTTGGTGGGTTAGAGACAGATGTAGCACCAACCATCACTTGATGTTACACTTAAAAATATCGTCTTACCCTGGCTGGGTGGCTCAGTTGGTTGCAGCATTGTTACATACCAAAAGGTTGTGGGTTCAATTCCTGGTGAGGGCACTTACCTAGGTTGCATGTTCCATCCCTGGTCAAGGCATGTATGAGAGACAACTGATTGATGTTTTTCTCTCACATTGATCTCTCTCTCTCTCTCTCTCTCCCTCTCTCTCTCTCTCTCTCTCTCTCTCTCTCTCTCTCTCTCTCTCTCTCTCCCATCGCCATTCCTCTCTCTCTAAAATCAAAAATTAGTAATAATGATATCTCACCTACTCAAAATACTTAGGGGAAAAGGTACAATTATCACAATAGTCACTCCTGTGAGTAATCTTTGTGCAAAGGTACCACTTTACAGTAAACAAGGCATTCTCTAATATTTTAGTTCCTGTGATCCTCTGTAAAATGGGACTACTAGAAGACTAACATTGAGCAGGGCCACTCTGATAGACGAAATAGCCAGGGATTTAAAGCTAGAGACCTGGGCCTGCATGCCAGTTCCACCATTACAGGTCATAAGACTCTTCATAAGTCACTCACTCTTTCTGAACTTCTGTTTTGTCATCTTTAAAATAAGAATAATAATGTTACCTCAAAGATTTATTATAAGTAACAAATAAAATAATTTACATTAACACACACTGAAAACTTTGATGCATTATAAAAAGTAAAGATTTATATATAGAATTTTCAAACTTGCTGTTTTATAACATCTGTTTTTCAATCAAAATGGTAGGAATTTTTTCAATGGTACCTATAGATGTATTCAGAGGCTACTGAATGCAAAGTGCATTAAATAAATGTAAGAAAATTAATGTCATAAGAAATGCTCAAAAGAAACCATAATTTAAAATTGGGTGGGTGTGGCAGGGGAGAGCAATGGGGAAAAAATTGGGACAACTATAAAAGAGCAACAATAAAAAAAGGAGGAGATAAAGAAAGTGGTGCAGCCCCTTTAAAAAAATAAATAAAATCTATAAATTACCTTTGTCTACATAAAAAAGATTGCCCTGAGCACTTTCTTCAACATACGTGGAAGAAAATACATTAGGGAGTAGCCTTTTTAAATGACAAATTAAATGAACTGTGTATTGTACTCTTATACTCTTAAAATCATGTCTTTGAACAGGAACAACATAATGAAACCATCATTTTTATATAATTTAAGAACTATTTCATAATTTGGTTCTTGGTCTTTTATTATTGTAGAGGTTAGGGCTCTATTCTAAATAATCCATTTGGGAACAGAAAATTTACTCTTGACCATTGATGGCAATTAACACATTTTACTTACATATTTCCCTACTCACCTTGCTGGATCAATGTGATTCCTAGACCTTTTCTTTCTTTCTTTCTTTCCTTTTATTTTTTGCTAGCACAGCAGAGTCCTTTGTTCCATATAAAGCTATAGAATCTAGAATACTTGTGTGAACAGCATTCAATATTTGAAAAAGATTTTATTTTACATAAAATTTTTAATTGAAAACTATTTAAACAATTACTTAATTTTATGAACTAAAGTAAGAATTTATCTGATATAAACCAATATTCTTTGAGCTTTTCCTATTCCCAACATTTGAATTATTCTTACCTATATCTATGTTTACCATGTCAAAGTCTTATATTTAGAATTTAAGAAAATTAAGTTAATTTTTGCACACAGCCCATGATAATAAGAATATAAAACATGAAAAAGTCAATTAAGATTCTTTTTACAAAGTTTATTTACAACGAATATTTCAGATTAGAGATAATGTACCAGGAGCCAGGCTATAGAACCTCCTTTATTTTCCAAGTGTAAGTACTGATGCACAAACTAAATGAACTGCCAGTTTAGAATACTTGGTTGTCCTACAAATAACTCACATTACACAGGGGAACACAATTTTTGTTGAGTTAGATCTGACACTTGTTTTTTACTAACTTTTGGCATCTGAATCAAAAAATGACCCCAGTTTTTCTCTATCATGTCAACTTTTTAAGGTACAGGATACCCTCCCTTTGTCCCCAAATCATACAAAATGTACAAAGGAAATAAAGAATAAATTACCTGAATATACTGTTTATTTAGAGTTATTTTATTCATAGAAAGGCTATATATTGTTACTGTAAGTCAAATTGTGTACAAGTAGTAAAGTTCTTCTACCAAATATACATATTAAGGTATTTTATCTTTTCAAATGACAGGCTAGGAAATGCCAAAATTAGATACTTGAAACAGTCTCCTTCAGTTGGCAAAGCTTTAACAAATTGCATCAGGAGACCCAGTTTTACGTGCAGAGGTGGGAACATAATGTTCTTTCTGTCAACAAGTGGCTCATGTAGAATGTTTGGATCACCAGGTTTGAGGTCAGATCTTGGAGGCCAATTCGACTCCACCATATGCTTTTCATGAGCTCTGCAGTCCCACATACACAGAAAAAAGGGATACTGGGTGTATCCATATTGCTGACCAAGAAGGAAGCAGACCATTTCAAGGTCAACACAGATGATCCAATTGTGCAATATTGCAACAAATCAATGCCTCTCTTTATATCTTCATATTCTTCACGAAAACAAACTGAATGGCCAACTGGGACTGCACCAAATAAATTGCCATTGTGGAGGAGGACAACCTTCAAGCTCTGCTTTGAGCTATCGATGAATAGTCACCATTTAGTTGCATTATAGATTGGAATTCTCAATTCCTCCATTAAACCATATATGTTATGGCATTCACAAAGCCGCTGTCACTTTGAAAGTACTGCAGAAATGTACTTTTTCTTGATCGAAAGTAGGATGCCTTCGCTCTTTTTTCAAGGAAGTTTTTCTCATGCAATCTTGATGCTAGGAGTTGTGAAGTCTTTTTGGATAGTCCCAAATCTTGTACCAAATCATTCAACTCATGCTGATCAAATCCCTTATGAACTGTCATCTTCAATTTCAAAATCTTCATCATTGCTGTCACTTAGTTCTTCACCATACTCCTGTTTTTCAAAAGAGGGTAGTTCAATGAAAACTGGCACTGGGATTTCAGCTGAATGAGGCACTTGGCATAGAGCTGATGGAATACTAGGATACTCTATTTTACATTTATTTTTCTTGTTATATCCTGACGTTTTCACTATACAAAACAGTCACTTGAATGATCCCCGGGCTCTTGCCAAACCATAGGTATACCAAATGGCAATTTATCACGTGTTCCCTTCATCCACATCTGCAAACTCTCAACACACTACTTGCACACCTTGTGCCGATGCCCAAGACTTATCTTGATCACCAAGTTTTACTTTAAAATATGCAAAGTAGGCTTGCCTGACAAATGCGCTGATGTTTGTCCTTTGACTGGGAATGGTGAAACTGCCACAGATATAACAAAACGAATCAGGGTTGTTTAAGCACTTATGATGAGAAATAGCAGAGGCAGACATGATCTGAAGGAAAGGAAGTAAGTACGTATGTAAATAAAATAATAAATTCTGCTAACTCCTTGTATACAGACAAGAACTTGGACTACACTTCGGAATGTGATTTACTATATAGAGTGGCACCCAACCTCTCACCACACTGTCTCATGTGTCACTGAATAGCCTAGACAAGTATAAACCTGTCGTTGGTCTCCAAGGTCGACCCCCACCCCTCCCCACTTGAGGGAGGTTTGCTCACAGCCAAGAGGAGAGCACTAGTGCTTCCCTCAATCCAGGCTCAATCCAGGCTAGAGTGGTCGCATTAAGATAAGCTGTACAGACAAAACTTCACGTGATAGAAGAAAACTGTAGTTTTGAAATCAGCATGCGTATTTAAGTCTAAAACAGCTGAAAAATAGAACTCCACAGGAATTATGTTTAAAATTGTTCCCCTGTGTTATCATCATTCTCCTGAAGGAATACCTGTATACTGAATGAATCCACGACCTCACACAAGAACCAGCACATCTGTCTATAACCTCCTTCACCCAATTGCTAGTGCTTCCACCATTTCTTCAACAATCGGATGCTGGGATCACTGTTAATTCTACCTTCTTCTCCTTCTCTCCTGCACCTAATTCATCAAGTCTGCTTACCCTTCCTCTATAACCTCCCTGTGACCTTTCCCACCCTCCTCTTTGCCAGTGCCCCAGTAATAACTAACATTCATTGAGTATTTACTATGCCAGAGAATAAGCTAGGCCCCTTACATACACTTACTAAGAGATAAATGCTATTATTTTACAGATGAGGAAACTGAGGCTTAGCAGTGCAAGCAGGATTCCAACATACCCAAACCAACAACAAAGCCCACACTCTTACTCGCTCTTATAGACTGCCTCTCTTATTACTAGTAACTAGTACCTTGTCTCCCTCCCTCCCTTCCACAGCTCCAGTTCAGTTTGTACAGTCCCACAGGAAACCAAAACACTTCCCATGGACAAGAGGGGCCTGTTATTTTCTACCTCGCTGACCACCAACTGATTCAGGCAGTTGTTCTGCTTCCCCAGGGAATCCAAAAGCTGCACCCACTGGCTGTCCTCAGATGGAACAGACCTTCACTTCAGTCAAGTCAAGGAGGAGCCCTTGCTGGAAATCCCAAACAGGCTTTTACGGTACAACTTCCCAGCCGATAAACTTTCAGTGGTTCCCTACTGCCTACTGACTAATGGAGGATGCCTCAGTCTGGGATGCAAACCTGCAGCATCAAGCCAAACCTGCAAAAATCAGCCCTACCACTTGCCTTCCTTTTGATGAGCTGTTCAAGTCCAGAAGACCATTGGCTCACTGTTCACTAAATCTTTCCTAGAAGTCCCTCCAGGCTTACTTTGCTTATGTCCCTCCTCAGACATAAGGTACCATCTCTCTCTCCTTCCCTTCTGTAAGCAAGCTTCAAGGTCTATTTCAAAACATCTCTGATTGCTCTGGGTCAGAAGAACTTCTGTATCTGAGGTTGGATAGCTCATGTGGCCTGTGTGATTACTTGTCACATCATTTAAGTTTGTTGTTTGCACATGCTATTTGGTTTTATTTTCAAGCATTTATTTCTTGAGCTAGTTTACAAATTCCCTAATGGCCAGAAATCAAACATTTTTATATCTTTCATTGGCAAACCAGAATACTTTTCACAAAGCAGGCCCTGAAGAAATGCTTATTAACTTTAAATGAAAATAAAATCTCTTCCCTCAAACAAGAAAAAAACGGGAGGCTAAATATCACTTTATGATGCATTACATGTAATCACCAAGAAAATGGCTGTGAAACATGGCTGAAAGCAATTCTATTTACTGTGAACTCAGAAACAAAGGTTGTTAAAGAAGAGTATATTGGATTATCCCAAAAATGATGCCTAGAACACTAATTGACCTTTTATAAGTCTGTTTAATTGCTACTGAGTACTAGTTGGTGTCCCATAAAAAATAACTAAGAAGGAATAGAGAAACCCGTTGTATGACAGCAATGAGTAGCTGGCCCCACTCTCAGGTATTCCAGAAAACTAGTGTGTAAGAGCCTCCAAAAACCCCTTCTCTGTACAATTCACCCAATCCCTCCAAGATTAGATGGGATCATTATCTTAAAGTGATTTGGATAAAGTCGCTACAGCTAGTTTTTTCATCCGTAATGTGGCCAGTTCCAAGCTGCACATTTTATTAAGATGGAAAACAAATTCAAGTTGAAAACTTGTTTAAAAATAAAATACATAATAAAAATAAGAGGGGAGAGAAAAAAGGGAAATTAAAAGTATGACAAGTTGGACTCGACCAGGTGGCATTGGCTCTGAAGGACAGGAGACAGCATACTGCTCTGCAAAACTGAAGACAAAGTGCATAGAATGACTCTCAATCAACTAGCCAGAAGGGAGATCCTACCAAAGAGCATCTGAAATATAACCAGACAGCATAAACAAATGACATAAAGGATAACCCAAGAACATCAGGCTCAAGAGATCAAAGACACTGCACCGCTGAAATCCCCAGATCTCCTATAAAGAATATCATACCACAAAGGTGGGAAGTAAAAGCAGACAAACCCAAAAATAAAAACAAACGAGAAGAATCCAACATGGGAAGACACAGAAATAACCTCTCAATGAAAAGAAAAGAGGAATCCCAAGAAAGAGAGGTAGATGAAATAGACATAGCCCAAATGTCAGACACGGATTTCAAAACAATGGTGGTGAAAAGAAGCTCAATATACTTGACAACCTTAAAATCAACTATGACAACCTCCAAGGAAGTTACGAACAGCTCCAAGAAAATTACAGGGAACTTGCAGAGAACTACACCAGCATAAAAAAAGACATAGAAACTATTAACAAGAACCAGGAAGAAATGAAGAATTCAATCTCTGAACTGAAAAACACAGTAGAATCAGTCAAAAGCAGACTAAACAAAGCAGAGGATTGGATTAGTGAGTTAGAAGATAATGTAGAGAAAAATTCCCAGACAATACAGCAAAATGAAAAAAGATTGAAAAAGTATGAAGAAGAAATAAGGGAATTACAGGATAGTATACGGAAAAACAATACCAGAATAATTGAAATTAAAGAGGGCTCACAAGAACAAGAAATAGAAAAACTGGTAGGAAAAATAGTGACAGAAAATTTTCCGAACCTGATGAGAGAAAAAGTTATACAAGTTCAGGAAGCACAGAGAGTTTCAATGAAGAGGAACCCCCCAAAACCCACTCCAAGGCACGTTCATAATTAAAATGGCAACATTCCAAGACAAAGAGAGAATCCTAAAAGCAGCAAGAGAAAAACAGCAAATAACATACAAGGGAGCTCCAATAAGGCTATTGACGAATTTCTCAACAGAAACACTACAAGCCAGAAGGGAATGGTCAAAAATATTTCAAGCATTGAAAAACAAAAGCCTACAACCAAGAATAATCTACCCAGCAAGGCTCTCATTCAAAATGGAAGGTGAAATAAGGAGTTTCTCAGACAAAGGAAGACTAAAAGAATACATCGCCACCAAACCAGCATTGCTAGAGATGCTAAAGGGAATGTTCTAAGAAAAAAGAAGAAAAAAAACAGGAGAGGAACAGAGGTACAAAGGAAAATGAATAAATACACATCAATAATAACCTTAAATGTAAATGGATTAAATGACCCAATTAAAAGACATAGGGTAACGAAATGGATAAGAAAACAGGACTCACATATTTGCTGTCTACAAGAAACCTCAAAACAAAAGATTTACATAGACTGAAAGTAAAGGGATATAAAAAAATATTCCAAGCAAACGGACCGGGAAAAAAAGCCAGGGTAGCAGTCCTCATATCAGACAAAACGGATTTCAAAGCAAGGGCAATAAAAAGAGACAAAGAAGGACATTTCATAATACTTAAAGGAACAATCCATCAAGAAGATATAACACTGATAAACATATATGCACCCAACATAGGAGCACCCAAATACATAAAGCAAATACTAGAAGACCGCAAGAAGGATATTAACAACACACTCATAGTACGGGATTTCAACACTCCATTATCAACAATAGACAGATCATCAAAGCAAAGAAACACCAAGGATATACAGGCATTGAACAACACACTAAAACACATGAACTTAACTGATATATATAGAACTTTCCACCCCAAAATCAAAATATACATTCTTTTCAAATGCACATGGGACATTTTCAAAGATAGACCACACAATAGGACACAAAACAAGCCTCAACAAATTCAAGAAAATTGAAATCATATCAAGCATCTTTTCAGACCACAATGCCTTGAAACTAAAAATCAACCTCAGGGAAAAAAATCAAAGACACCCAAACTCATGGAGAATGAATAATATGCTGTTAAATGATAAACGGATTAACAATGATATCAAAGAAGAAATCAATAAAGTTCTGGAAACTAATGATAATGAACACAAGACAACCCAAAACCTGTGGGACACAGCAAAAGCAGTCCTGAGAGGAAAGCTCATAGCAATACAGGCATATCTGAAAAGGATAGAAGAATCTCAAATTAAAAATCTAACCATAGAGCTACAAGAACTAGAACAACAACAACAACAAACAAAGCCTAGGGCAAAAAGAAGGAAGAAAATCATCAAGATCAGAGCAGAATTAAATGACATAGAGACTAAACAAATAATCCAAAACATCAACGAAACTAGGATCTGGTTCTGCGAAAAAATAAACAAAATCGACAAGCCTCTAGCCAGGCTCATCAAGAAAAAAAAAAGGGAAGACCCAAATAAACAAAATCAGAAATGAAAAAGGAGAAATCATGATTGATACCACAGAAATACAAACAATTGTAAGAAATTACTACAAACAACTGTATGGCAAGAAATTTGACAACCTAGAAGAAATGGACAAATTTCGAGAAACATATAACCTTCCAAAATTGAATGAAGAAGAAGTAGAAAGTCTCAACAGACCAATAACAAAGAAGGAAATTGAAACAGTAATCAAAAATCTCCCTGCACACAAAAGCCCTGGACCAGATGGCTTCACAGGCCAATTTTACAAAACATTTAGGGAAGAACTAACTCCTACCCTCCTCAAACTATTCCAAAAATTCCAAGAAAAGGGAAAAATCCCAAATTCTTTCTATGAAGTGAGTATTACCCTAATTCCAAAACCAGGTCAAGACACAACAGAGAAAGAAAACTACAGGCCAATATCACTGATGAACATAGATGCTAAAATCCTCAATAAAATATTGGCAAACAGGATCCAGCAATACATCAAAAAGATCATACACCACGATCGAGTGGGATTCATCCCAGGGATGCAAGGATGACTTAATATTCGCAAATCAATAAATACAATACATCACCTAAACAAAATGAAAGACAAAAATCACATGATCATATCAATAGATGCAGAAAAAGCATTTGATAAAGTACAACACCCATTTATGATGTAAACACTCAGCAAAATGGGAATAGAGGGAGCATATCTTAACATAATTAAGGCTATATATGAGAAACCTGAAGCCAACATCATATTCAATGGACAAAAACTGAAAGCATTCCCCCTGAAATCAGGAACTAGACAAGGTTGTCCACTCTCTCCACTCCTTTTCAACATAGTGTTGGAAGTCCTAGCCACAGCAATCAGACAAGAAAAAGAAATAAAAGGCATCCAAATTGGGAAAGAAGAAGTAAAACTATCATTATATGCAGATGACATGATAGTATACCTAGAAAACCCTATAAACTCCACTAGAAGACTACTCGATAAAATAAGTGAATTTGGCAAAACAGCAGGGTACAAAATAAATATACAGAAATCTAAGGCATTTCTGTACACCAACAATAAAATATCAGAGACAGGGACAAAAAAGAAAATACCATTTACTATAGCAACAGGAAAAATAAAGTACCCAGGAGTAAACTTAACCAAAGAGATAAAAGACCTGTATTTTGAAAATTCCGTAAGAAATTAAGGAAGAAACAAATAAATGGAAGCAAATACCATGTTCTTGGATAAGAAGAATCAACATCATCAAAATGGCCATACTACCCAAAGCAATTTACAGATTCAATGCAATCCTTATTAAAATACCAATGACATATTTCACAGACCTAGAACAAATACTCCATAAATTACTATGGAACCAAAAAAGACCCTGAATAGCAAAAGCAATCTTGAGACCAAAGAACACAGCAGGAGGAATCACAACACCAGATATCAAACAATATTACAAAGCCACCATGATCAAAACAGTCTGGTACTGGCATAAGAACAGACACATAGATCAGTGGAACAGAATAGAGAGTCCAGAAATAAACCCAGGCCTCTATGGTCAACTAATATTTGATAAAGGAGGAAGGAACATAAAATGGAGTGTGAAGAGCCTCTTTAACAAATGGTGCTGCGAGAACTGGATAGGGACCTGCAAAAAAATGAAACTAGACCACCAACTTACACCACACACCAGAATAAACTCAAGATGGATCAAAGACTTAAATGTAAGCCATGACACCATAAAAGTCCTAGAGGAAAACATAGGCAAGAAAATATCAGATATGTCACATAACAATCTCTTCACGGATACATCTCCTAAAGCAAGAGAAATAAAGGAAAAAATAAATAAATGGGATTACATCAAACTAAAGAGTTTCTGCTCAGCAAAAGAAAACATCAGCAAGATGAAAAGGAAATCAACCATATGGGAAAACATATTTGCCAATGACATCACAGACAGGGGACTGATTTCCAAAATATATAAAGAGCTGATACGACTCAACATCAAGAAAACAAACGACCCAATTAAAAAATGGGCAAAGGACCTGAACAAACACTTCTCCAAAGAGGACATACAGAAGGTTCATAGACACATGAAAAAATGCTCAACATCATTAGCCATCAGGGAGATGCAAATAAAAACCACAATGAGATACCATTTTACACCAGTCAGAATGGCCATCATCAACAAATCAACAAGCAACAAGTGCTGGCGAGGATGTGGAGAAACGGGAACTCTACTGCACTGTTGGTGGGAATGCAGACTGGTGCAGTCACTATGGAGAACAGTATGGAATTACCTGAAAATATTAAAAATGGAACTGCCTTTTGAACCAGCGACTCCACTACTAGGATTATACCCGAAGAATCTTGAAACACTAATTCAAAAGAACTTATGCATCCCTATGTTCATAGCAGCACTGTTTACAATAGCTAAGTGCTGCAAACAGCCTAAATGCCCATCTGTAGGTGAATGGATCAAGAAATTGTGGTACATTTGCACAATGGAATACTATGCAGCAGAAAGAAAGAAGGAACTCCTGCCATTTGTGACAACATAGATGGAACTAGAGAGAATTATGCTTAGTGAAATAAGCCAGGCAAAGAAAGAAAAATACCATATGATATCACCTAGTACAGGAAACTAAAGAACAACACAAACAAAGGAACTAAATAGGACAAAGAGTAGAATAGTAGTCGATAGGGGAGAGGGGGGAGGGAGAAAAGGGGGATAAGTAAGGGAAGGGTCTAGTCAAGGAACGTGTATAAATTACTCATGGACATGGACAACGGGGAGGGATATGATTGCGGGAGAAGGGGTGGGCTGGGTGGAGGGGAGCAATAGGGGGGAAATGGGACAACTGTAATTGAAAAACAAAAAATAAAAAATAAATAAATAAAATAAAGTTACATCAGGGGAAAAAATGGGCAGAGAATTGGAAAATGGGAGGCACAAAAAAGTGTTGAGAAATTAGGATTAGTTTAATATGAAAAAAAAAGAAGAAGATGAAGCAGCTGGTTAGCTAGGTAGAGAAAATATTATTCTATATCATTACATATTATTATCTATTGTAACATGCATATTTAAAAGAGACAGGATGGTTTATAGGACAATGTATTTATCCCTTTGTGGCAGGAATGTGGTTCATTGTTATTTTCATCTGAGTGCTTTTCCCCATGTAGTTTCTAAGTATTCTGCCCTAGATATCTATTGACTTGCTAATCATAATAAAGTAATGAGTTATTAAACATTAAAAAAGTAAGACAAATTTTAAAAGTAAATATAAATATGAAAAAATTAAATCTTTTCCATTAAAGATCCAACAAGGCAAAGGATACAACTGCTTCCTTGTTCATATATAATATAACCATTTAGTTAATTCTTTTCACTAAACTATTTCTGTAAGTCATTTGCAAATGGAGATAAGAGGAACTCAACCAGTTAGAACAGATGAAAATGATCAACAAAAATGCTAAATGATGTCAAATTTTTATATTCTGCCTAAAAAAATAGAAATAAGAATTTGATATGAATTGTCACGGTCTCATTGAAATATAAAAAATGAATCATATCAAATTTAGTTAAAATTTCATAATGATGGCAAATAAGATGATTTAGTTTGACATTTCACAGACTTCAATACTTCTTTGTACTTCCATTATGCCAACTGTAAAACAGGAATAATACTAGTTCCTACCTCATAATGTTCACCTAAGAATAACTGAGTTAGTTAGTTCCTTCTCTAAACAGTTAGTTTAGAGAAGGGCCCAGCACATGGTAATGAGAACTTAATTAATGCTGGTGATGTTTTTGCTGTTTCTGCTGTTGTGATTATTCCTAGCATCCTGGTTTTCCCCTCCACAAAGTAGAAGCACTCAGACTCACAAGAGGTGTTTTTAAGGTTAATAAACTGAGTTTTTGAAACCCTTCCAATTCAAGTATTCTAAAATTTCAGTGTACTATTTTTGCCCTAAAGACCTGTTGGAAATAAATTTTATTCAGCAAGATGTTGCGACCCCTTTCTGGTTTGTGTACAATCTGTCTTTTTCTTCCATCCTTCCCTGTTCACTTTTTACCTTAAAAACGCCTCCTAGACTTCCAGCCAAGATGGAGGCCAAGAAAAACACGCTGCATCTCCTTCCACAACTAAGAAAGAATACAACTACCTCAAAACTAGAGACAACCATAAGTTCCAGGAAATCTAGCTGCACGGAAGTCCAACAAACCATGATATGAAGAAGAAATACTCATCCAGACAGGTAGGAGGTGCAGAGAGGATGCATTGTGGCAGAGGCAGCAGCAGCAGGCCAGCAGAAAGCGCACTCACACAGTTTAAAAAGTAGGGACACCTGGGGAGCATTCCCAGAACCACACCAGACTGCACAGCTCACGGTCCCAGCGCTGTGGAAAATAAAGCCTCATTGCTTCTAACTGTGCAAACCATTGGGGGTTGGGGCAGAGGAAGAAACTTCTGGTCTCTCAGTAGAGTCTGCTTGTTTAAAGAGCCCCCACAGTCCTAGAACATGTGCAGACCCACCCACTCTGGGAACGGCGGCCAGGGCAACAGCTAGAGAGGCGCCAGTCCCATACAAAAGTGGGAGAAGTGCCTGGAAAAGGGGCAAGTGCTGAGCAAGCAGCAGTGTTCCCTCTCAGGCCCCTCCCCAACATACAGTGCCACAACGTGGTGAAACAGGTTGCCCATACTGACGAATACCTAAGACTCCGCCCATTAAAACGTAACAGGTATGACAGCTCTACCTAAGACACAGAGGAAAACAAATACAGGAGCCTGTCACGATGAGGAGACAGAGAAGTATGGCCCCAAAGAGGGAACAGGTCAAGGTTCCAGTGGGAGAACTAAGCGATGAGGAGATAGCCAATCTAACAGATGAAGAGTTCAAAACACTGGTGATAAAGATGCTCACAGGCTTGACAGATATGCTTAAGTATGGCAAATGCATAAGAGATGAACTGAAGGCTATACTAAATAAAATGAAGGAAAATCCACACAAAACCAATGGTGAAGGGAAGAAAACCGGAGTTCAAATTCAATGTTTTGGAACATAAGGAAGTAAAAAACAGTCAACAAGTACAGAATGAGGAAACAAGAATTGAAAAAAATGAGAAGAGGCTTAGGAACATCTGCGACAACTTTAAACGTGCCAATATCTGAATCAAAGAGGTGAGAGAAGGATAAGAGGAAGAGCAAGTAACTGAAAGTTTATGTGAAAAAATAATGAAGCAAAACTTCCCTAATTTGGTGAAGGAAACAGACATACAAATCTAGAAAGCACAGAGAGTACCAAATAAGCTAGCCCCGAGGAGGGCCATACCAAGACACATCATAATTAAAATGTCAAAGGTTCAAGGTAAAGAGATAATCTTAAGAGCAGCAAGAGAAAAGCAGAGAGTTACCTACAAAGGAGTGCCTATAAGACTATCACCTGATTTCTCAAAAGAAATTTTGCCGGCAAGAAGGGACTGGAAAGCAGTATTAAATGTGATGAAAAACAAGGACCCACAACCAAGATTACTCTATCCAGCAAAGCTATCATTTAGAATGGAAGGGCAGATGAAGTGCTTCCCAGACAAGGTAAAGCGAAAGGAGTTCATAATCACCAAACCATTATTATATGAAATGTCAAAGTGACTTAGTTTAGAAAAAGATCAAAACTATGAACATTAAAATGCCAACAAACTCACAACTATCAACAACTGAATCTAAAAAATAAAAACAAAATCCAACTAAGCAAATCAGAATAGGAACAGAATCATAGGTATGGGGATCATTTGGAGGGTTATCAGCTGGGAGGAGTAAGGGGGGAAAATGGGGAAATGGTTCAGAGATTAAGAAGCATAATTGTTTGGTAGACAGAGGAAGTAAACAATAATATAGGAAAGGGTGAAGCCAAAGAACTTATATGCATGACCCATGGACATGAACTAAGGGGATGGGATTGTTGGAGGGAAGGGGAGTACTGGGAGAAGGGGAGCAAATGGAAAAGAGTTGGGACTACTGTAACAACATAACCGATAAAATATAATTTTAAAAATGTGTCCTAAAACTGGAAAAAAACTTGTAAAAATTTTCTAAAGAAAAATATTTTTTTTAATTTAAAGATTTCAATAAGATACTGTCATATAAAATATATAAAATTCAGTAACATTTCTGTATACTGGAAATGGCCAATTATACTCAATAGAATACTACTGGGCTGTAAAAAAAAAAAAAAAGAGGAAATTTTACCTTCTGTGACAGCATGGGTGGGCCTGGAGATTATTATGCTAAGTGAAATAAGCCTGTCAGAGAAAGACAAATACCATATGATTTCACTTACATGTGGAATCTAATGAACAACATTAGATTCCAACTGGTGAACAAAAAAGAAACAGAGACATGGATACACAAAACAAACTGACAGCTATGGGAGGGGACAGGGGTTGGGAGACTAGATGAAAGAAGATGAAGGAATTAAACAAAACATATATATATAACACATAGACACAGACAACAGTGTGGTGACAGCCAGAGGGAAGAGGGTGCTGGGGACTCGGTCAAGCTGGGCACAGGAGGAAGAAAATGGGTATAGAAAGAGACTTTGTTTAGCACAACAGGTGCATGATGCTGTGTGCAGGTGAGGTTTTATTGAGTCGTATACTTAAAATCTGTATGGATTTGTGAACCAGTGCCACCCCAATAAATTCAATTAAAAATAAAATAAAGTAATAAAATAAATAAAGGACCAGACACCCACCAGCAATGGGGCACCAGCAAAAGATGCCTTTGCCTCCTGGAATCTGTAACAAAATATACAAAATTTAAACCCAGGTCCCCCAGGAGTAAAAAGGGGGTGTTTAAGTACAGAGGGTATGTCTATCTTACTGTTTTTGTTTTTACTTTTAACATCTTGCCCTCACTTTGGCAGGAGATAAAATAAAGAGCTTTACTTCCTTCCCCCCAGGTTCAATTATACCAGAAAGGGAATGTGGCATTTCCAAAAAAAGAGCCAATGCCAAGGTCTGAGACAACATATCAGTGGGCTCCTGGTGCCACAAGCAGCCATTGAGAATGGCCAGTGTGTGTTAGGGTCAGACTGGGTGGGTTTTCATGAAAAACTGCTCACATCTGCACAGGTGATCATTGCCATCACCAATCCCTCAAGAACTGGAGGAAGAAATGCCACAGACGAGAGATGCCCTTTATTAATCCCATCTGATGACATATCTTCCAAAAGATATCCAGAGTTGGCAAGAGGGGTTCAGGGTAGTGACCAGCCATTTTGGAGTTAAGATTCATACAATTGAAAGAGTCACAAAGCTAAAAAGTTTCCAAAATTCAGCTAAGCAATCCTTCCATTTTCCAAAGACTTACACCTAGGGAAATGACTTGCCAATGTCACCCAGGGTCCAGTGGCACAACCGAAACTCAACCCCAGCCTTTTACTTCCACGTGCTTTTCTGGAACACCGCGCTGCCTCAATCATGATTCTTCCCAACCTCATCTTGGACCACCTACCCTAATAATGTGTGGAACTTAGTTCTTTTTGCTGCATTTTGTAAAAACTTTGCTGAAATAAGGACACACCAAGGGGGCACCCTGTACAGAGCTGGGACTTGCTTCCTAATTTGTGAGATTTGGCTGATGACAGTCATTTAAGACAGGTGATTTGGAGATGAATGGGTTTTGAAAGGGTAAAATAAAATGCTAAACACACACAAAGACATAATTTAATAGATCTCTTGTACTGTAGATAGAATAAATAAGAATTGGTGGCAGAAAAATTGTTCTATTAAATAAATGGAACTAGGAAAACTGGCAGAACATGTAGGAAAAAATTAAATCAGAACCACTTACAAATAAATCTGAGCAATAAATGCAAACAGTAAACATTTTTAAAGTACTAAGAAAATGTGTAGGGAGGAAGGAGGAGGTGAAAGAAGGTATTAGAAAGGATAAATGGTGATGAGAAAAATATTTTAAGGTAAACAGATGATAAAAATGACATAAGAATATTTATATAATCTGAGAGTCCATGAAGCTTTTTTAAAAATTATATTTATTGATCATGCTATTACAGTGGTCCCAGTTTTTCCCCCTTTGCCCCCCTTCACCCAGCATACCCCACTCCCTCAGGTAATCCCCACACCATTTTTCATGTCATGGGCTACTCCATTTCCTACACTGTACTTTACATCCCAATGGTTATTCTGTAACTACCAATTTGTACTTCTTAATCCCCTCACCTCTCCACCCATTCCCCCACACCACCCTCCCTACTTGAAGAGTAGAGGGATTAAATATATATGTGTACATCAATACAATGTAATGCTATTGATATGTTGCCACTAAACAAAGATGAAACTCTGTACTTACTGGCATTGAAAGATGCTTAAGACATAGCTGAGTGAAAAAAAGCCAACTGTGGTAGGTATAGCTTGATCCCATTCACGTCTGCATATACATGTTGATAAAACACAAATTTCTTACAAGTAACAGATTAGATTTAGAGATTAGTTTCCTCTCTCACATCAGAAGGGCACAGTCCTGAAGACAATTTCAAAGAGCATTTATTGGCTCTCATAACGAAACTTCCTAAATTTTCCCACTGAGTGTTTCACAGAATTACAAAGTAAAAGAGGTATGACACTGTCCCGCTGAGAAAACTGGAATGCAGGAGTGGTGTGGGCAGATTCCACATCACAATTACTGGCATCAGTCATTTGATTTCTGTTTGAAATAGAGGTGATAGTCATCCTTGGAGGATTCCTGAAGCTCCACATCACTAGATTTAGGAAAAGAGGAGGCCATGATGAGGTACAGCACATCACTGTCAGAAAGGCTTACAAGAAAAGATGAGAGTTGAGAGCAACAAGAGTAACTGGAGAGCTAAATTAGAAAGAACACTTTGCATTTCATATGTGTTCATTTTCTGGCTTATTAATATTTTCTTTGATAAAAAGGTAGATGCTTTACATACTGCTAATGTATGTATGAAGTATGGGACAATACACATGTGCTACAAGCTTAGATAGAAATGCTTTCATGATTGGCATACAAAAAGAATCCATCAGTAAGACTGCATTTATGATATCAGCAGTTTCTCTACCAAGTGGTGTTTCTTTCACAAATAAGAATATTAAAATACCAAAAAGAACTGTGTGCAGGAGAGTGAACTATACCCTGTTGAAATATACAAAGGTGCTGAGGACTTAAGTAACGGCATTTGGCATTTGC
Source organism: Furipterus horrens (assembly GCF_987537825.1). Classification (NCBI taxonomy): domain Eukaryota; kingdom Metazoa; phylum Chordata; class Mammalia; order Chiroptera; family Furipteridae; genus Furipterus; species Furipterus horrens. The sequence goes on from NW_028327179.1 coordinate 50,241,920, forward strand.
ACTCAACCACCGCAGTTAGTAGCTATAATTCAATCCACATGGTGCATGGAACAGTTTTTTCAAGAGCATCTCTAATAGTAGCTAAGACAAAGCAGGTAATAGCAGAAGGTGACTAACAACAGACAGTGCCTCCACAGTTCTAGAGGAGCCACTTGCTCCACAAGAGAAAAAACAAACAAATGAGATCAAGGCACTAACAGTGCATGCAATAGGCAAAATATTTACGTGACTATTTACCAGTCTCTAAGCAGGAAAAGACTCTTCAAGGACAAAAGCAATATGAGAAAACAAACGAAAGAGATAGATCTGTTTTCATAAATACATTAACATTATGTGCATATACAAATCCATAAAAAAATAAGACCTCGACTTTAGGGGAAATTTTTTGCCAAAATTTGAAAGACTTATGAAGATATTCATTATAGTGTTGATAACAGTGAAAACAAAATGAAAATGCCAAAATTTTCAAACATATATAAATTTATAAATCATACAACTATACAAAAAAACATTATGCAACCATTACAATTACGTTTTCTCAATTTCAAAACAATGAGCACATAATGTTAAGAAAACAGAAATTACAAACCTCATTACTGTAAATATAGATCCTTACAGGAAAAAATTCAGAAAATATACCATAATAATAATACTTAATATGTTATTTTCTGTGCCAAGCATTGTGTTGCTCTGTGAATGCACTATCTCACTGAAGTTCCATAACAAACCTAAGAGACAGGTACAATAATCACTGCTCTTTTGCAAAAGAGAAAACTGAGACATAGAGAGCTGAAGTCATCCACTAAAGGCTACATAGCTTGAATGTGTAAAGTTGGAAATGAACCCAGACAGTCCCCTGAGCATGTGTGCTATCGTCGGCAGCCGTCCGTCTCGAGAGACGATGGTGTAGCTTCTTAAGAGTCTATCTGCACCGCCGAGAATGGCTGTGCAGTCCGACTCGGGAGTGACACGGTATCTGTCTCCTCCCGTGTTGAATCGACATCTTGCGATGACGCTGAAGCTACAGAGCCTGGGCAGGGTAATATGGAGGGTCTGCTGTTGCCCATGCAGCAGACCCCCCCTCTCTTCGCAGCTGAAGGGTCCAAGGGAAAGACGGAGTCGATACAGCTTGGCTTCAGGTGCGCCGCAGGAGTTGCCGGTGTTGACTACAACATCAAACCACCTTAGGGACTCCGGCTCCGGATTTTCTGTCGGAGTTTACTCCCTTAGCCTTTCCCCTGAAGAGGTATGCCGCAAGGCAGCAGAGGTTTTTTGGAGTCAGAGTTTTCCTTCTCTGATGTACCCTGACTGGAAGATCGAACCAGCGACACTTAGCTCGCAGGCCGACGCTCAATCCACTGAGCTAAACCAGCCAGGGCATCTCTAAGCGTTAAGTCTCCTCTGATTTCAAAGGCTCATAAAGTATTCAAATATGATAAACATAGTGTGAAAAAAATTTTATTCTTATCTATAAGACTTGAGCAATTCTCACAAACAACTCCTTGGAATATACACATCAATATCCACAAGTTTGGAACCTCTGACCCACACAACATCAACAGATGCCATTTAATGAAGATTCAGAATTCTTAGCTGCTGTCCCATTTCTTGATTCATCTCTGCCTAAATATATTTCTCTTAAAAGGTGAAATATTTTAGGAAATTGTATGAGTGTCCTTTTTTGTGTGTTTTCTATAAGGTTATTACATATCTCTTTAGTGTGGAGCCAAGCTATTTCAGTCTCTTCTTCCCATTATTTATTCCCATTCAGATGAAAATTTAAATACAAACTAGCTACCCATTCATCAAAATTGCTTCAAATTTATTTATGGTGCAGCACAGAGGAGCTTCTGGGAATAAGAGCTTAAAGTCTATTATAGTTTCTATTAATAATTACAGTCACTGATTTTTATGAGAACTTTTATGGATATACTAACATATAGTTAAAGTAAAGCCAGTCCAACAGACTACTATAAATAGCATTACACAGCCTCACAAAAATCATGAGAATTTTGTAATTTTTGAGGGTGGGAAAATAGAAACATGATTTTCAGATTTTTTTTAAATGTTATCACAGAATCAAAAAAACACAAAATTTAGAAATTCCACTCATAAATATATCTTTATAAATTATTCTCTTAATTACTTTATTTTGGAATTATCCCTTTCACACAACAATTTTAATTATAACTGAGATTTGACAGGGTTCTAGTGTTATTTTTGCTCATTCATTAAATCAAAATGTTTAAAGTGCCTGCAATGTGCCAGGCACTATTTCAGGCACTGACAACAGAGCAACAAATGAAACAGACAATAATCCCTACCTTGGTGGAACATGAAGGCATTATACTGATGGTACACAGAAAGCAAACAAGGTAAAAAAGTAAAATATATAGATGAAAGCAAATAGCTCTGAAAAAAATAAAGCAGTTCATGGAGATATGCAGTAGCTGGAAGAAGGGGGAACCACAGTTTTAAATAGTGTGGTCAGGAAAACCTCACTGAGAAGGAGATATCTGAATATTAAGCTGAATCAGGAAGGGAGGAAGCAAATGGGGAACAGCATGCTAGAAAGCAGAACAGCAAGTACAAAGGCCCTGAGATGAAACTGAGTCCCCTATGTAATTAAAGAACAAAAAAGAGGTCCTCATGGTTTCAGTGGAAGAGTAAGAGAAAAATAGTAACATTTGAGATCAGAAAAGCAACAGAGGAGCCAGGTGTGACAGGGCCTTATAGGCCATCCCAAGGACTATCACATTTTCTCAGAGATGGGGAGCAATGAAAGGGATGGATAGAATTACAATAAAATTTGTCATTCAAATTGGGACATCTTTGATGGTAAAAATGCTAAACTGGGTAGGAAACTGGGGGAACAGAGCCCCCCACCAAAGTGGGGGGTTCCTGTTTCAGGTAACTTGGTGGAATGCACAGTTGCCCTAGGTAAGGAGCAAAGGAGTAACATGATCTTGATTTTAACGGGATCACTCTGGCTGCTGTTCTATGGCTATGATGAAGGTGAGCAAGTGCTAAAGCAGGGCAAGTGATTAGAACCTACCATAATTCAGATGAGAGGTAGTGGTGGCAATGTCAGGTTCTGGGTGTGTTTTTAAATGGAAAGCCAGCAGGACTTATGGATGGATCGGATGTGGGGTGTTAAAGAAAAAAGGTTTGGGGATTGAACAACTCTAAGAACTCAACAATAATGGAGTTGAGGAGATGCAAAGAGCTACTTTGGGGGTGACAGGGTAAGGGGAGACAAGAAGCTCATTTGAGGGTGTATTAAGTTTGAGATGCCAGTAGACACCCAAGTGGAGATGTTGATAGGGGGTAAGATGAAGGAGTCCAGGGAGTCGTTAGCATGTAGATGACACTTAAATCAGCAAAATAGATGGAATACCTAGGGAGATATGGCAGGTGAAAAAGAGAAAAGCACAAGGGCAGAGCCCTGGTCAGAGAGAAGAGGAAGAAACAGCAAAGGAGGCTGAGAATAGAAGTAGGGAGAAACTAGGAGAGAATGAAATCCCAAAGGCCAAATGATAAAAGTGTGTCAAGAAGAAGTGATCAACTATAGCAAGTGGTGCTATGGTCCTGGTAAGCTGAAGACTGAGAGAAGCACTTTAGCATCTTCCTAGCAAATGTAAAGATGGTTTGCCTATAGCGATGCTTAAAGGCATAGCCATGTGTTCACTAATTTACCTTTAATGTTCCCTTGCAGATCACTGAATGTAAGTTCCCTGGGGTTTGAAGTGAAGACAGACATACACATCCTAGAGAATCTGAGCTTCATGTACAAGGATCGGCAGTCTGTATTATACTGGGCAGAGTTCAGAGAATTAGACAATTCACAAAATTACAAAAGCAGGATGTATCACTTTTAGGTTAGATCTATATGTGTAATAAGAAGACAGTTTTGCTCCCTGTCCCTCCTCACAAAAAAATCACTAAAATCTTCACATCTGATGAGGATCCTACAGTATGCCAGGAACTAGAGCTTCTTTCTCCACATGGCCCGTGTTGTAAATAGCACCTTGCAATCCCACATATTGATCATTCCACATCATTTTGTTGTTGCCTGCCCTATACTCACTCCCCCTACTTTGGGGTAACAACACCTCAATTTTCCTTGGGAGATATATCCTTCCCACCCCAATATCCATCTCAGTGGGATGGCAATGAGACCTGTGGTCCCAGGAATTAGAATTCAGTGACACAAGAAAGGAAAAGAGAGAGGATTCACCTCAACTTTGGAGCCAGAAAATGCTGAAAATTAGAGGGAAAAACAGAGAAAAATTTTAAAAAGCCAAAAAAACATGGTTCTTAACACAACTACTCCTTTTGCAGTTGATAACTCCTTCTTCCTTGATATACTATCATCATTTCTAAGTCTAATGTTTGAAATTTCCATCCATTCTGCAAGTTACCCCACTTCCTATTAATAAATTCCTGTCTCCCAACTTACTCAAAGTATACTTCTATGGCTGGAAACCAGAGTAAGCCATGTAGTCTCCAAACTATAGAGTTCTGTGATAGCTAATAAAACTCATAAACCTTCAGGTCTGGTCAGTTTTCCACCGTAAAAAAGGTAAAGATTTAGAGGCTGTTACCACAGTGGCAAAATAAAAGCTTAAGAAATTCTTTTATTTAGTAATATTCCAATAACCACCCTTAATTTCTGATGGTAAACGTTTCTTTCACTGACAAATATTTCTAAGGAGAAATATTAATTTTTATTCACAGTAAACATTTATTGGTCTGTAATGAATTAAAGTAATGGACTTCTACTATGGCTATTTCTACAGGATGGCAACCAAGCATGTGCTTCACTTAAGATTTCTTATTCTTCCATTTTTGCAGGACTTCCATGTTTTTCATTATGTTGTAAAAACAGTTGGCAACAACTGGTATAGGGGGGAGAGGACAAACTTGTTTAGAGCAAAAATCATTCAGATCAATGAGTATTATTTTAACAATCATAAAGAGCTTGATCTCCAGAGCATTTGCATTTTACTTCAATGAATACAGACAGGTATCTCTTGGGTACTCATTAGTGACACCAATTTTGAATCCTCATTTCTTATAGTTTTCTGTATGTTTAACATATTTCACAATTTATTTGGAATTGAAGTGTTTGCTTCACAGTTTCTGTTAAAAGACTGACATAAATTATTTGTGTTTGAGAGTAATATTCTAAAAGGTTTAACACCTGCATCAGGTCAGCTCACCAGGCAAGCAGTCCAATAGCTTCCTACCCCATCCTTGAGGCTCACAGATTTGTCCATTAGAGCTACAACTTGGCACAGCTCACTGGCAAATGATAAAAGGAGAAACATTCTGGTTTGTCCCACCTGAGAAAAGAAAACATCTATAGGTGGACCTCTTCTACAGTGTTTTGTAATATCTTTATAAAGACTACTTGTCTTTTAGATAAAGTCTAATGAGGCTAATTTTTCTCTCCTATTGAAAGTATGGGCCTCCCTTCAGGCCCCCTGAGAACCTCTGTGGGTTCTGAACAGGAAGCTATCACCATGAATTTGTCCTCCACCCTCTGATGTAGCTTCCACCAGGTGTCAGTAGACCTCAGTTCAGATCTGATGGCAAACTTTGCGATAAACTATAATGGTGACAGATCAGTAAATATCTGCATTACTGATGTAAGTATGAGACACGGGCAGACCCTGGTGTCTCAGTACTAGACACTGTCAGCCTGGTGATCCCTCATGTGTTACCCCACCTGGTTGCCACAAAGCCTAGAGCTGACCTCTGCCCCCTGTGAAGTACAGAGGGCAAGGACAGAAAGGCTGCTTAGAAGTTCCTCTTATTTTCTCATTCAAATGAGCTCAATATAAAGTGATTTTTAAAGATATGATCCATGTGCAAAAAATAGCCCTGTAAAGGCAAGTACAAAACAAATGTTATGCCATTGGTGTCATATCACTGTGAGAGCAGACCTCTGACTGGTGTCTGACACCTCAGAAAGCTCTGGGTTACCACCCGAACTTTCATTGGGTACCACATCACTCAATTTCAGAAGTTGTACCTCCAGACTTTAAACACTTAAGCGATATGCTAATATATATATAAAACAAATAGATGAACATCAATGAAAATTGGTTAAAATATTTCTCTAAGTTTATAATTCACTTCTTATATTCAGTCCTACTTAAGTTCTACCGGTGGTGATTCAAAGTACAAAGTTACTATTTATATCAAAATTTTAATAAGTTACATTCATCAAATGTTAAATTAAATTTGAATAAAACTTGCAAAGCACTTTGTTATATTTTTACTTGTCATCATACTTTGAGGGCATCTTAACCCTTTCTAGTCAACAGTATACTAAATGATATCTTTGCTTTGTGCTTTGTCTAGAAGATAATGTCTAGTTAAGTAATATTTAGGACTACAAAATTCTGGTCTTATTAGGCATGTATATCAACTTTCTGGTTTGATTTTTCAATCTCTATTTTAAATAACAAAATTATATTTTACTTTTCCTTGTTCTCTCTTTCTTAAAATTTCTCTTACTGAAAGACAAGTGCCATATGATTTCACTTATATTGGAATCAAATGAACAAAATAAACTAACAAACAAAGTGGAGAAAGACTCACGGATGCAGAGAACCGGCACCTGTCAGAGGGGAGGCAGTTGAGGGCTGGGCGATAATGGTGAAGGGATTAAGCAAAAAACTTGAAAAACTCATAGACACAGACAGCAGTATGGCGATTATAAGGAGGAAAAGGGGGGAGGTAGAAGAAGGTAAATGAGGGATAAATGGTGATGGAAGGAGATTTGACTTGGGGTGGTGAGCACACAATACAATATAAAGATGATGTATTATAGTTGTACATCTGAAACCTATATTTTTTTATTATCCAATACCACCCCAAATAAATTCAATTTTAAAAAATTTAAAAATAGTAAAAAATAAAATGTCTCTTACTACTTCTTATTATTATCCCTTTCCTGAAATAATTGTCATTTCTAAAAATAAATGCATACTAGTTAAAAGTATGTATTCTGGCCCTGGCCAGTGTGACTCAGTTGGTTGCAGCATCACCCCATAGATCAAAAGATTGCAGGTCTGATCCCCAGTCAGGGCACACACAAGAAGACCACATCGATGTTTCTTTCTCTCTCTCTCTCTCTCTCTCTCTCTCTCTCTCTTCCTCTCCCTCTCTCTCTCTCTCAAAGAAATGAAAAAATGTTCTCAGGTGGGAATTTTAAAAAATATATGCATAGATTTTGTAGCAACATGAACTGTATAATAGCTTTGTGATCTTGGGCAAAACATGCACATCTCTGTGAGTCACTTTCTACATTTGTAACAGGAAGGTCATAGTACCTACCTCATGAGGTTGTTCTGAGAATTATAGCTATTAATACATGTAAAGCATTTAGATCAGTGCCTAGCACATACTAAATGCTATTTAGTATTTGCTATTATTAATGTTGTTGCTACTAATTTATTTCTAAGCCCCTGAATTGCCTTTTAAAAAACTGTTGAATAGTATCACTGTTTGAAATGGGAATGTGAACCCACTTTTTCTAAAAGGGCCTAACACCAACTAATTTCCTTATATTCCTTCATCACAAACACTATACATATTACAACTTTCTGCAGGATGAGAATGCAGGAAGTGTTTTTGGAGAAAAGGAAGAAAAGAATTGAAATATGGTCATAGGATAGTTCAACATTCATAACAAATGTGGCCTAAAGAAAAAGATGATGTGTTCTTGAAGGTAAGACTGAGATGTTTGTTTGCTCTGTTGATAGGTAGCAAGCAAGAGAAATGGCAATGTTGAATTTGGTCCTAGAGGCTGAGCCACACATGACAAATAAGGTTCAGGTTGGGGCAGAGCTCACATTTACAGCTATCTCACATATCTAAGTATTTTAAGTGTCAACAGGATTTACATATGGTGACACTGCATTTTAGAGAGATAGGGCTGTCAGGAAACAAAGTTCAGGGAAGGAAACTAACTAGCATAAATTGTCAGTTATAACAAACTCCAGAAATTGGAGGTCAGGCACAGGTTACATTCTCAAAGCATTACTTATAAAGTTAACATAAAATGCACTATTTTGCCACCCGCAGGAGTTGCACAACTTGAGAGAGATTTTGAAAATATATTATCAGAAGTGCCGCAAAAAACATCCTACTTCTATCATGGTGACGAAAGGCAATTCAATGGGAGGATCGGAGCAATTCAGAACTTGATACAAGAAGGGTGACTGACCTAAAACAAGTAAACTGGGCCATTTGTGTGCCTTCAAGAAATCATTAGAATCACATTCATCTGTAAACACAGTAATGGGAACCTGACTCATTTTTCTATGATACAAGAAGTCCAGGAGAGGTATTTCAGAGCTGGTACAGCTGGTCAAAGGTATAAGTAAAGGCCCAGGCTCCTTCTAAAGTCATAGCCCACAATCTTTAGCATGTAAACATTATCCTCAAGGTCACAAGATGGTTGTACCATATCCTGGCTAGAAGAAATGGGAAAGGGGAGAGTAAAAGCAAATATCAGCTGAGTCTTTTTAAAAATCATCTTTATCAATTTTATCGATAATCTTTCTAAAAACTCCACCCGGTATATTTCCACTTTTCACTAAAGTACATGACAAGGGAGCCTTGGAGATGAATATTTTTAAGTGGACTCCTAGTGTTCTTAACAAAATCAGTCAGAAAGGGACCTTCGGTAATAATTGGATAGACAACAAGCAATCAATGCCACATAAGGCATTATGGAGTCTAGAAACAGGACGATCTTCCTCTGTCTAGGAAAGAAGGTGCCAACCAGCCCAGCTGACATGAGTTGGACAGAGAAGCTTTCCTAGATGCTGGAATCTGCCATTGAGATCATCCATGCTCCCAAACAACTTAATAGTCACCCCCCTCCCCATAAGCTTTGCTGCAATGGACAGACAGAATGCACTGGCCAGCCAATGCCTTCATCCAAACAAGTATAATTTTCATTATAAATGAAGTAGCTTCCACTTCAGTCCCTGAGGACCTGGAAAACTCTGGATCCACTATCAAAATAATCTCTCTTAGCTCTACTTTGGCTGAATAGTTCTGTACATTAAAATTATTTTACATGGGGTTGTAGACATATACAGTAAATTATAGTATATGATGAAATATATTAAACTGAAATTGTCATTTACTACACTAACACCTAAATATACAAAATGGCTGTTATCATGACCATCAACTAAGAAAGAATACTCAATTTAGAACAGGAAAGTTTGACTTAGGAATTGGCTACATTAATAAAAGTTTTGGTGGGACTAAAACTATAACTAACTCTTTCAGGTCTAGGCAGATCATATATTTATTTTGATTGCAAGCACTTTCTAATCATAAGTATTTCATGGTGAGTTGCTTTTTTAAAAAATTTTTTGACCCTCCTCAATATATTACCCAATTTGGAATTTCTCTTTAAAAATGTCCTTTATTAACAAGGCACAGAATGAACAGGCATGGTTGAATAGCTTCTATCAGCATACATTGCTTCAAATATCCTTATCGACTGTGGTGTGATTGTATCAGAAGATAAGAACTATCTAATAAGCATCTACTTATTAGATAAATGCCAGGTGCTTTATATGTATTACCTTATTTAAGAATAACTGTAGCCCTGAAATAAAGCTATTATTATTCTAGATTAGAAATGAGAAGACTGAGCACATAGGAGAAAACAGGTAACCTGCTAAGGGTATAGAGCTAAAAGTGGCAGAGCACAGATATACATACATATAGTCTCTCTGCTGCCAAAGTCTGAACTCCTTCCACTACATCACTGTGCTTCCCTGTATTTCTCTTTTTAGTGTAATAAGCCTAAGCTTTCAGCCAAGGAATATTTGAATTTTTGAGCTGGAATAGACATTGGAGTTCATATGATACAAAACAGTAAAACCAGTATTGTTCAAGAAAGACTATGGGACATACCCTCGAGCCACACATTTCTCTACTTGACTCCCAGTCCAGTGTTTGCCCTATAGCAAGGTCTTCGAGCCCCTTTTTCACCTCTGTTGAGTGCCAACTACCTAAAAAGGTGGCAATCACTATTTTACAGCTATGCAACTGCAATTATGAGCAATGAGACCAGCATGAAATTGAGATGACTTGAGGTGACTGAGGTGATAACAGAGAGAGTCTGTCATCAACTTACTAGAAGAGTCTCTATACACTTATGCATTCAAGGCATCTCAAATTGATTTACCCTTAGATTCAAGCTAATTCATTGTATAGTTTTCTAATTTCTACAACTCTCCCACATGGTCTAAGTATCTGTTACTGTGCACAAACATCAGATTCTGCATTTTGACCACAAAACTGACAGTGGGGAAAGTAGCTAACTCAGCGTTAAACAGCTAAATGCTTGAAAATTCTTCTGGCAGATTGTACAGTGTAGGAGGAAGGGCCTACCTTTCTATTAGTAATAACTAACCCATAATTTTCAAAAAAGGCAAATGCATGTCACAGAAAGATAGCATTAAATTTTTAAGAGCAATACAAAAGCGTACTCACCCATATCTATTGTTGCAAATATCCGATAAGTATAATAATTGATAATAAATGTACTGATATTTTGCAGAAGAGAGAAAATGAGTAGAAATGGTGGTAGAAAATCTGAAGGGAAGAAAGAAAAAAGAAAGAACAGAAAGCAAGGAAATTGAGTTTTAAAGAAGAAAAGAGGAGATGGAAAGTAAGGACCTGTGACACAGTGGAAGGGAACAAAAGAGGAAAGACAATGAAAAAATTTAGGAGGAGGAAGAGAAGGACCAAGGGAGAAGAAAGCAGGTGAAAATACAGATGGAAGGAGAGGCAGGGAGAAATGATCCTGAGGTGAGTGTAGCAGTTACTGGTGAACTATTATCACTCCTTCTCTAAGTCACTTGGTACATGGGCACAAATGTACATCAATAACCAGTCCTATTTGTGACACTCATGAGCTCTCCTATAGTTTCAAAGAATCCTCTAATCAATAAATTTTAATTTATTTTGTTTTAAAAATAAAGTTTTATTTTCCTAAGGAAAGTTAATTCAGCATTAAAAGATAACCTGGGTTTTCAATGTTTACTTTGGAACCTCGGAGTTTCTCTAACTATCTTTGTGGTATTCAAAACAATCTAATTACCTTAAGCTTTGATTTTTGAGTAATTAAGGGTACTTTAAACCACAAATAAAAATGTATACTGATCCTTCCGCACACCCTGAAATCCAGTTGCTACAGTTGGTTCCTACAGGGGATCTAATAAAGAAGGGGGAAATGTATAGCTTTAGAGAACCACATATTTTAGAAATAATTGGTTAACCCATAAGCACAGTATTCAACCTTTCAGAAGCTCTGCCTTCAATGAGATGGGCATGGCAGGTGACCATGGCAAAAATTACTCCTTGAGCTACATAATTGACACCAAAGTGAAATTTCCTGAGCAAAGAATAATTTTTTAAAAACCACCATTCCTGTGTTTGAATAGTCATTATGAGATCTTCATATTTGAAAATTCAATTCCAATTTCTGAAAATGTGTTTTTAATACTTCTTTTCCTAAGGTTAATGAGATTAAAATTATACTCTTTCTTTTCTAAATGACTGTTAAGTAAGGGGGTGAACTAATCACTCAAGTGTTTCTTGAAACCAAAATTTTTAGGTAAATAAACTTCCCATTTAATATGTATATTATGTCATCACTGAAACACAGCCTAAACCACCTCTCTCTGTTTGTAGTGAACCTATCCATTTCAAACAGGTACATTATGCCTTTCTTCTTTTCCTGAAAAGAGTGTAGAGCCAAACATGTTTTCTATATCTGTATGACATTAAGAATTTTAAATTAAGAAAAAAACTTTATATTTTTGTGTGAGAATATATAAAAGTTATTTTAAATGTCGATTTTCAAAAGAAGTACTGCTCACTCAATTTGTGTTTTTCAAATGTAAATAAATTGAAACAAAGGAATCAGTGCATCAGCAACTATATGTAAAGATTGAAGACAATAAGTAAGTGTCAAAGTAGTATTTGAAATAATTAGAAGAACAATTATAGCTTAATATGCAACATATCCTATATAATTGATAATGTAAGGTTGCCAGATCATTCCATAAACTTGACCAGTTCTGGAGAGGAAAAATAAATAAATCAAAGATAGGTGTTAGATATTTCCCTTTGAATGAAAATAATTGATGAAAAAATGGAAGTTAATAGTACTGACTTTAAAATTTTATTTAAAATATCTATCATCTACTTTTTAAAGATAAAAAGAAAAATCTAAAATAGTTCTGTAAAAATATATACTTACAGGGTTAAATGACACAACTTTCTTATTTTAGTATTTAACAATTTAATGAAAATAAAATTAGTTTAAAATAAAGATTCATAAAAATTGGAGAGAAATATTCTAATAAATAATTCCTTATAGTGTGGTGAATGAAATAAGAATATCTGCATAAATGAGTTGTTTTCAATAATTCTAAAGACTTAATTTTCTTTTTCTTTTAGTTAACGGCTGGAACTGAAACTCAGTGGGTATAAATTAAAGCAACATTTATATGATTTAAGAAACAATCTAAACCAAGTCAGTAAAATGCGTTTGAAACAAACTATAGAAAATGAGATGAAATACATGACAAGTATAGCAAAATGCTTTAAAATGTCCAATTTAAAATAGTCATACACAAGAAGGACACAGCTGCAGTTCACTTATGAATTGAACTTGGCAAATGATTCTGAAAGTCTAAATATACTGATTCTGGAATCTTAACATATGAAGGATAAATAACCATACACCTGATAAACAATTACCTTAGCAATAGCAGATTACTTTAATTCAAATATTAAAATCAGTCCTTTGAACAGAATGTAATCTGACGTGTATTACCAAAAATTATGTCTGACATATATATCATTCCTGTATCTGAAAGGTTATTATATATTGTACTGCTTTTGAGGGGTGATTTTTAAATAACAACCAATTGGTTCCAGAACACATGTATGTATAATAGTAATACTGGCAATTGTACTTTATCCTAATATATCTTTTTTTTTTTTTTTTTTTAGGTAAATGTTCAGTTTTAGCTATAGGAATTAATTTTCTCACCCATTCCACAATATGATTAAATAAATAATGGATGGGAATGTAGCATGAAAGAACTATCAGCAGTGGGATTTACAAAATACAAAAGAAAAAATCCCCTTTTAAAAGCATCACGCCTTAATACCAACTCATTTCTACTTAAGGTAGAATTTTTTCCTCTCAATCAATATTTTAGAGGAAATTTTTCATTGCAACAGAACATTTTCCCCACCTTATGCTACCATAACAAAGAGTCTAGTCACCTGAAATTTACACAATGTTATTAGCCAACATTACTGCAATTAAAAAATTGAGTTTAAAAAAATTCAGATAAATTGTCTCACCAAAGCTCAACCACTTTGGGTAGGCTCATATACCTATGCTTCACTTTCATAGATTTTGTTTCTAACATCCGGCCTCTACTTCTGATCGTCACTGAGTAAAACCAATCTTGTGAGTAGATGGATCCTTACTAACATGATTTCAGTGGTACCTAGTATTTCCATCCCAAAATGAAGCCAAAATTCTTTTAAATAAAAAGGAAAAAATCTCTCTCCACAGTTGTAACTGAGACTGTGGGAGAATTGAATATTGACAAATATTGGCATATTCACTATAAATTGAATGGAGAAGGGGATTGCAACCCCCCTCAGATAGATACCTGAGGTGGGAGGTGGTGAGAAAGAGGGATTATCATGGGAAAGGAAAGGTGCAGACATCAACTCAACATTTGCTTGTTTCTCAATACAGCCCTGAATGCCTAGGAGAAGAAGCAGTGAATTACCAGGCATCACTGGGAAAGAGAAATGGCTACCTGACTGGACCATCTATATTTCCATTTATTATTCCATCATTTGCAACTTTCTACAAAAAAAAGAAAAAATGCAGGTTTGGGCTTGGAAACCATGATGTGGCAAATAACAATATTTTGAAGTTTGTGGGGGAAAAAATTCTGACCCTGAGACCTTTCTTTTTAATTCAACAGGATGTATATGAGACTTCTTTTTGCAGAGCTCTTGCATTGTGATGGTGTGGTGGATTAATGTAAAGACAGCATAGTTTGTTGCGACTTACAATGCTACCTCAAGAGAGTCATAGACAACAGAGTTTAAAAGATGTAAGATGACAACAGGGGTACCTAACGACACCCTGTAATTAAGAGATGAGAACTAGCACAAGTAACCGTGCACTGTTTGCAGAGTTGCCAAAACTGCAAATAGGTGGATCTACTACTTAAATTTGGAAATATGTAACAATTCTGTTACGCACAAAAGCTTCAAATTCTTTAGTATTATATTTTTGGTTTTTGTTTATTTCAATGTTTTTCAATATAAATCTCTAATAAAAACAACACATACACAGAGCCATAATTTTGAACCACTCTTATACAAGACTGACATTTGCCTCTCCTTTTCACATTCCTAGCTGTCACACAGCACAAATCTCAGAGGGCAGCTGGCACAGTCTCACTTACAGTAATGTTCTATGTTAGTTGCTGTTGTATTATACATACCACCTCTATCTCAATGCATTATTTTGGTTAAAAAAGAGACAATCATCAGCTGCACCCAAACTTCATTCCTCCAAATACTGAGTTCAATGTAAATCATAGACAAGATGGATTTTTTTTTCTGACATATAGCTACGTTTTAAAAATTCAGAAGGTTAGAAATAAAATTCCAAGCTTATATTTTACAGATTTCTTAGCTTTAAAATTCTGGGGCCAAATGACTTCCTATTTTGTTCTTTTGGATAAAAAGAGTCGACAACAAAAAATATATTAGGTTACATTTTCAGCAGTTATCAGTGGTCCAATTCTTTAAAGATACTATATAATTAATTTTTAAATATCTAAGAGAAAAAGAGACACATCAAAGCATCATTTCATTTTTAAAAATTTCTTCTACCTGTAGAACATTTTATAAGGAAAAACTCTTACTGAAGGTCTGTACCTACAGCAAGTTTCAAAATCTAAATATTGTAAAATAGAAACTGTAAATATAACATTAACTATTCTCAAACCTTATAACAATTTTATTTTCTTAAACTTACATAATAAAATATCGCCACCTTTTCTGGTAGCAGAAAAGAAGTATAAATCGAGACTTCCCCCCCCAATATCCAACTTGAAGTACTCTGTATCTGTATCTTTCATTCCTTTTCAGATTTAGGGATGTGATTATGGTCAGTCTTAGGGTGACTTACATGTGTTGTGAAATTTATTGCAAAAGCAAATACTGTATCATATTTTGATATTTTTAAGTGTTCTATGCTGGCAGCTTACAAGAAATGTGAAAAACAGGGAAAACAAAATAAAGCTTTGTATTATCACATGGCCTTCCATCACAACCTGACAATCATACCTTTTAGCCCAGCCTTGGCTCACTTACCTACCACTCTCACTTGGAGCTACTAACAGGCAAGCACCATTGCTAAGGGTTACACCCACTAGCTCAATCAGTATTTGGGTTAGGTCTGGGTTACCGTATTGGCTGGTCTTTCCACTTAAAGATTCCCATGACCCCAGAAAAACACCAGATTGTTCTTGGGAAGAGAATGTGGTAAGCCCTTTTATTAAAGAGGGACTAGTTACAGAAAATTAATTTTCCATTTCTAAAATTCCACCAAATTAAGCTGCTTTACAGACAAGGCGGCCACCATGCCACTAGAAAGTTGTAAAAGCACTAATTTAAATGTCTAGAAAGGACTTACTTAGGCTAAACATTTTAACATAGTTATAAAGGTTTTTTTAATGAAAACTTAAGGATTCTTATCATTTTTATATGTGTGGTTATCTGAAATGCCAGCTGCTCCATGGATTATCTCCTGCTATGTAACTAACTGTTAGCCTACAAGAGATCGAAACTATAATATGAGATTATGAGACAATAGTTTCTATTTAGTTAGGTATAGTATTTTTGCCTTGAAATTCTTATTAAATAGTGCGTATCATGGCTTAAAAGCTCCATGGAAGTGAAATATTCAGAAGTTCCAGCAGAAACACAGAAGACAGACAATACCCTTCTATTTTCCCACAAACCAGACTTACTAGTTTAAAATATTAAAAATACATGCACCTCATAAACCTGTATTTCTTGGAGCTAAATCTTACTTATTCAATAATATTTAATTTTGATGAAGGACTCCAATGATCCTCTTTTTTTAAAGGTACCTTTAAATTATAAGGGCCTTCCAACCCCTACCTGGGAATTAAAGCTGTGCAAATAAAAGACAGTCATTAATAAACATCACACAGATTATTCTAAACCTAAACAGCACGTTAAAAGTAACAGAGGAATAGGGAGAAGCATCAATTACTGACATTTAAACACTTTTAAAAGAATAGAGACTCGGGAGCAGCCGCTACTATTCAGGAGTGCTGTTGGACACTGAATAAAATAAGAGGGACCCCTGGCTGGAGAGCAGCGGGAACTTTGCAGCGGGCTGGCGACCGCGCCGGGCGGCTGAGGCCCGGGGCGCGTCAATCTGTCGCCAGCCCATCCAAAAAGCCTGGTGCCAGCCCCAACGTCACCTGGGGGCCCTTCAGGGGGTAACCGGGAGCAAGACAAAGGTCTGGACTCCAAGTGCTGGGGTTAAGGAAACAAGATGCGCGGGTTGATTCAAAGTGTCAGCTGCAAGGAGGAGGGGGAAAGATCCGACCCCCAAGAATTCTCAGGCACATCTTACAAGTACCAGCTCATTACGTTGAGATAGATGCGTGGACGGAGTGAGGTTTGTGTAAAGGGTAGTTAATAAATTCCAACTCGCGACTCGATTCTCACTAACTTTGTTCTGTCTCTCCAAATGGCGCAATGTTGAGGGATGGGATGGTTCTTGTTTAAATGGCCCCTTGGAAAAAGGAAAAGAAGAAAACGCTGCGCCCCCGGGAGTACCCGGCGAGCGCGGAGAGGACGCGATACCTACCATGATATTCTTGTCCCGGTACGTAGTAGGTGGGGTTGCCCGAAATGTGCAGGGAAATGAGCACCTCGCCTTGCTCCCCATCCCCTTCCAGCTCCCCGTGGTGGGTGCACAAGAAAAAGAAGGGCGAGAAGCGGGGGTAATAACCCACCGCCGCGCGCACCCTCAGCGTCGACCCCAGCAACAGCGCCAGGAGGAAAGTCCGCGCGGCCCAGCAACTGCGCTCCATGCCGCCGCGCTCTCCGAGCGCCGCTCGCTCATTCAGTTTTGGAGACGCCGGGACGGAGAAGCCACTCGGGTGCAAGGCGAGAGGCGGCGGACGGGCGCAGGGCGGCCTCGGGAGCCGAGCCCTGCAGGGAACTTCGGCGGGTGACCGCGGCTTGCAAAGTTTCTTTGGGTCGCGCGAGAGAGGGACCGCGGCTGCGGGAGCTGACAGCGCGTTGCCCAAGCCGCTGCGAGTCGCAGCCGCCGCTGCCAGTGCGCGACGCCCCTCCGCCAGTCCTGGGAAAGCGCCCGCCCCCCTTCCACACCTTCTTAAAGCCCCTGGCGCCGAGTTCCCCCTCTGCACCCCCACTCTCCACGCCGCCGCCACACGTGTCCCGGCCTCTCCTCCGCCCCTGAGCACCGCCTCTCCCCTCCGCGCTCTAGCCCGCCCCTGCCCTCTCGAATTCTCTCACCCGCACCTCGCTCGGTGCGGAGCACAGCCTCCCGGAGCCGCGGCGCCTAAGCTCGGGTCGCGGCCATAAGGGCCGCTGAGGGGCGCGAACTGGCGGGGTCGGAGGGCACTGTCAGGGGTCACAGGGTCCGGGAGTCCACAGTGAGGGACGTAAACCCCTCGGAGAGAGGCCCTCCTGCCTGTGTGGAGGAGCAAAAGGAGGGAACCATTTCCTTTGGCCCTCAGATTCCCTCTTTTTCCTAAGAGGAGGAGCGGGGAAAGGAGAGAGACAGTGGGGACGGGAGCTGGCGCCTGCTTCTTTGTCTGCGCCGGCTGCTCCGCGCGCCCCTCGGGGCTCGCCCACCTCGGAGCCGGGGCGGCCCGTACTTGTTCTGGTGATCTCCTGCGGCCCCGAACCGCGAGGGGCCCCTACTCTTCCTTCCTATTCGGACCTCCAGTCCCTTCAGCTGTCCGCCGCCCCCGCCCAGGTCCTCACTGCAGCAACAGAGCCTTATCTGTAGCCGGATTTAATATGAAATTAAGTAAAAGTGGAATTGACAGCCTCGAGTGGCGCCTGGAAATGGTGATTTGTGCTGCTCGGATATGGGGGATTGTGTGGCAGGAAGGGCCGGCGGAGCTGAGCTCCGACAGGCGCCCTTAACTACACTGTTCTGTTATTCATTGCTGCGCGGTTCTTCAGGTGAGAAGGTTGTAATTTTTTAAATCAGTGTTTTATTTCCTTTAAATGTCAGCTACGACCAGTGTCCCTGAAATGGGGGAAGGGGAAAATGTTCTAGGGAGAGGCTGGCAGCGGTGATTGAATCGGGTGGTAATGAGCTACTGCACGGGAGACTGCGGGGAAGTGAAATAAAAAGCACGTTTTTAACCGAGGACGGCTGGCAGGAGCCCTGCGGCATTCGGAGACGGAGAGTGAGGTTGCCAGGATTTAATACCTCTCCCCACCTACCCTCTGCTTGCCACCAAGCCCAGATGAACCCGCACATAGAGAAATGAATAGGTTATAAAATTGGAAGGGATGATGTCTTTACCTACATTCGTAGGTGGCGGGGGTGGGGCTGTGGGGAGTGAAAGGTAGGGTCTAGGAGGAAGACCTTTGTAGTCACTTAGTTACAAAAGCATTGTTTTTCTTCTCTTACACAGCCTGAGTTCAGGCAGGTGGAAAAGGCCCACTTCTAGCTGCCTTCAAAATCCCGGAGGGCTCAGCTGGCATGATATATATATAATTATATATATAATCACTACCATTAACCCTGGCTGGTTTGGCTCAGTGGATTGAGCGTCGGCCTGCGAGCTAAGTGTCGCTGGTTCGATCTTCCAGTCAGGGCACATCAGAGAAGGAAAACTCTGATTCCAAAAAACCTCCGCTGCCTTGCGGCATACCTCTTCAGGGGAAAGGCTAAGGGAGTAAACCCCGACAGAAAATCCGGAGCCGGAGTCCCTAAGGCGGTTTGACGTTGTAGTCAACACCGGCAACTCCTGCGGCGCACCTGAAGCCAAGCTGTATTGACTCCGTCTTTCCCTTGGACCCTTCAGCTGCGAAGAGAGGGGGGGTCTGCTGCATGGGCAACAGCAGACCCTCCATATCACCCTGCCCAGGCTCTGTAGCTTCAGCTTCACTGGAGAGGACACTCCAGCGTCATCGCAAGATGTCGATTCAACACGGGAGGAGACAGATACCGTGTCACTCCCGAGTCGGACTGCACAACCATTCTCGGTGGTGCAGATAGACTCTTAAGAAGCTACACCATCCTCTCTCGAGACGGACGGCTGCCGACGACGAATCACTACCATTGCAGCTCTGTGATGGGTTCAAGCTACCTGAGCTGTAGGTAAATTACCTTATTTAATCCTCAAACAACCCAGAGAAGCAAAAGTTATCCCCATTTCTTAAGTGAGGAAAAAGTCAGAAATGTTAATTTGCCCAACGTCAGTAAGAAAGGCTAGATGCAAGACCGCCTGGCTGCTGGCTCCAAAGTGTCACCCAGAACTGCACTGCAACTATCTATAACCCTGGTCAGAAAGGAAACTACCACCACCACCTGTTCTGGGCAGGCATTGTTGCTCCAAACAGAATTACAAGAAACTTGCCCACGGCTGTCAAGACTGTTACCACGTCTTCCTGTCCAGTTATGTGACTCCTAAGACACAATGAATCACATCTAGAAAAAATCCAGAACTATTGCACGTTTTTTTTTATTTTATATTTTTATTTAATTTATTGGTGTGACATTGGTTAATAAAATTGTACAAGTTTCAAGTGTACAACTTTATAAAACATCATCTGTATTTGCATCATGCATTCGCTACCCAAGTCTTTCAGCCACCATTTATCTATCCCCCCTTTACTTTTTTTCTACCTCCCTCTACTACTGAATGTTTTCAGCTCACACTTTTAAAAAGTTTGCTATGTACTAAGTACTGCCCTAAGTATTTTATGTATATTCTTAATCTTCATAATAGTCCTATACTATTGATATCCTCACTTTACATATAATGAAACTGAAGCACAGAGAGGTCAAGTAACTTGTCCCAGGTCACAGAAGTGAGAGAGCTATGATTTGAACAGTCTGATTTGAGTCCCAGCATTTAATACCTGTAAGGAATGCATGTTGTTGCTGTTAGAAGGATGGGAAGGAACTATTCTTTCTCTAATGTCAGATTACCTCATTTAGTCCTTATATTAGCCTGTGAAGTAGGTATAATTATCCTAAATTTTTTATGAGAGAAAGTTGAAATTTATAAAAATTGAGTAATTTGTCATGGGCACTCAGTAAGAAGAAAAGCCTGGGAATCAAATCTGGTTGTGCTTGATCCCAGATCGCTGCTAAAATTGCCTTTAATGAAGCAGTAACACTTGGTCCAGGACATAACAAGCACAGAAGGTCCCCAGTTCCCAGGAGGTCTCCCTCTTTCCACTCTGTAACAAGTACTCTCTTGTGCATCACTCACCATTGCTTTCTTAACACTCACTTTATGTGACCAAATGTATTCTTCAATCTTTCCCTTTTTTGTGCTTTCTTAACTTTTTCACATTACTTTGTTCACTCAGGTGACTTTTATACTCTTTAACTACTCAGGCTTCAATCTCTAACTATAGCCCCATGGTTGTTCATTAACAGGCACAGAGGCTGTTTAAATAATGCCCTAGTGATGTTGAGTTACTTAAGAAGAGGATAGATGTACAGTCCACTTAGTAGTCCTTTAGACTGGACTATGTCAAATCTCTGAGACTTTCTTGGTTGAATCCAGTTCAATTAGTTATTATTAATACTTTTCAATAATCTTAAAAATAAATCAGGAAAATACATAAGATGCATATAGAATTACCTTGAACATTAGGAATAGCATCATCTTACAAGAGCAGTTTACTTAAACTCACACAATACAGTGGCATCCAGAACTTTCAGTTTCCCAGCTCGTGTGCTCAACCTTAAATATTACTTCTATTTAGAGAACCATAATAAATATCTTCAAGATTATCTCTCTAACAACAATAACAAAAATTAAACATACACATGGTCTAATGAAAAAAAGAACATGGACTTTTGAGACATCAGGTCTTATCTATTCCATAAAAAAATGAATATTCGATCCACAAAAATCTACAAACCTTCAAACTAAATGGAAAACTAGAGAAGTGCTTTTCCAAGAAAAAACAGTAAATTTTTAAAAAATCTTAAAAAAAAAAGAGATGATGTCAGGGTCAGATTTCTTCATAATTAAAAACTTTGCAGTGGTAATTAGTGTACCAAAAAAATTACACGTAAGCATCCTTAGACTATAAAGCCTTTCTTGTGGGTCAGAAATTACCTCCCAGTATTAAATTTGAATAATCATAACACAATGGAAATTAAATATATATAATATCGGACTATAAAGATCAGACCTGTAACTTTCAAAACATTGGGAGATGATGAATCTAAATGAAACAGGAAAAAAAAAAAAAGATAATTGAATTACATTTAAAAGTTGCAAGAGCTCACACGTTATCTGCCTTTCATTGATTTTTTGAACCAAACGTTTTGATATGTATGGGAAAGTGAATTTCTACTCTTTTTTAATTTTATATACTTTCTGTTTTACTTTTACATCATAAATTATATAAATGTAAATATAAATAGGGTGAACAAACTGAAACCAGTAAATTCTTTAAGCTTCAAAATGACAATGAAAGGCCAAATAAGAGAAAACCCTTATATAGCAGTTAGTAAACATATAAAACATGGTACAATCTGAAAAATATTGAGGCTCTTAGGTTAAAAAAAAAAACAGCTAAGTCTTTAGGGAATGAAACTTTACTGGGAAAGGTGGGACAATTGAAGATTGGCTCTGAAATGCACCTCCTGCCAGAACACATTAATGCATCTCAAATTAAAATACTGGGATGAGATAAACCCCAGGTCATAAAAAGCCATTTTTATCATAAAATTTCTGAAAAAGAACCCAATTCCTCAACACTAAAAACCTGTTTTTTAAACTTCGCTGTTTTCAATGACTTGCAAATGCTGTTTTCTCTCTCTGGAATGTCCTTCTGATTTCTTATGCCCTAAATGCACACCCTCAGTCTTCCCTTCCCCCGCCTCACTCTTCACTTGGATTCTATGAACTCATCTTCCAAGTCTCTATTCTGTACATGTTTTTACCTTTGAGAGATCTTTCCTGACCAGCAATCCGCCTTTCTAAGTTAAGTTCTTTAGAGCTGCATGCAGTGTCCATTATGGTAGGCCCCTAATCTACGAATTGAAATTAAATAGTATTTAAAATTAAGTTTCTTAGTCACACTAGGCACATTTGAAGTATTTGATAAATATTGTTCAGAGCATTTATAGACTGTAAGTTAATTTTATGTGTCAACTTGACTGACCTAAGGGATGCCGAAATAGCTGGTAAAACATTTCTGAGTGTGTCTGTTAGGATTTTTATGGAAGAGATAAGCATTTCAGTTGGTGAACTGACTATAAGATGGCTCCCTCCAATGTTGGTGGGCATCATCCAATTCATTGAGAGCCGAAATAGAACAAAAAAGTTGAGGAAGGGTTAGAGTTAGTGCTTCCCAGACAAGGTAAAACTAAAGGAGATCATTATCACCAAGCCATTATTATATGAAATGTTAAAGGGATACATTTAAGAAAAAAGAAGAAGATCAAAACTAGGAACATTAAAATGGCACAAATTCGCAACTATCAATAACTGAATCTAGAAAACAAACTAAGCAAACAAGCAGAACAAGAACAGAATCATAGATATGGAGATCATTTGGAGAGTTATCAGTTCCGAGGAGGGAGGAGGAGGATGGGGGAAAAGATACATGAGTAAAAAGTACAAATTGGTACGTACAAAATAGACAAGGGGATGGCAAGAGCAGTATAGGAAATGGAGTAGCCAAAGAATTTATATGCATGACCCATGGACATGAACTAAGGGAGGGGATTGCTGGAGGGAATGGAGGTACTGGCCAAAGGGGAGCAATGGGAAAATTGGAACAATTGTAATAGCATAATCAATAATTTTTCTTTTAAGCTGAGAAAAGGTGAATTCACTCTCTATGAGCTGAGACATTTATCTTCTCTTGCCCTCAGACATCTGCACCCTTGATTCTCAAGATTTTGGACTCAGATCAGGACTTATACTATCAGGCCCTCAAGTGAAACTGTATTGCATCACTGGCTTTCCAATTTGTCCATCTTGCAGATGGCAGGTCATAAGACCTCTTGGCCTCTATAACCATGTGAGCCAATTCCTATAATAAATAAATAAATAAATTATGCTAGTTCTTTTTCTCTAGATAAATCTTGTTAACACATAGATTATTTCCATCATTGCAAAGTGTTTTATTGGACAGCATTATTCTATATGTAATCAATATTTATTAAACACCTTTTATGTGCCAAATTGCTAGATGCATTGGACACAGCAGTGAGTAAAGCTAGTACATTGCCTGCCCTCATGGGCTTTACAATCTATAGTGCTGGAGATAGAACAGTAAACATTACAATAAACAAAATAATTTCTGCCACTGGTAAGTGTTATAAAGAAATAAAATAAGATGATGTGGTAGAGTGTCTAGGGCAGGGAGTTTCCTTTAGACCAAAGATTTTGGGAAAACTTCTCTGGAAGAGTGAAATTGAAGCTGAAACTCCTTGAACAAGAAAGAGACCACCACATGACCATGTGGGGGAAC
Source organism: Furipterus horrens (assembly GCF_987537825.1). Classification (NCBI taxonomy): domain Eukaryota; kingdom Metazoa; phylum Chordata; class Mammalia; order Chiroptera; family Furipteridae; genus Furipterus; species Furipterus horrens. The sequence continues at coordinate 50,265,782 of NW_028327179.1, forward strand.
AGCAGCCCTGCCAGAGCATACAGCTAGCATGATGGCCCTAAAGCAGGACCATGCTTGGGATATTCAATGCTCAGGAAGGGCAGCATAAGAAGGGACAAGCTGTATGAGATGAGGCCAGAGAAGCAGGAAGGGCAGATCACATCAATATGATGGGGATATTGGGTCAGGGAGTATCATGATTTAAAGAAACTAATTAAGGAATATAATATCTAGGAATGTCCAAAGGTTTTGAGAACAAAATTCTAATAAGTTCTCTGCAGGGTTTAAATAGATATTCAGCATAATATTTTAATGTAATTGCCTCCAGCACAGTTTCTATTACAGTATAGCAAAATACATTCATTCATTAACTTACTTGGCAAATATTAATTGAACAACTATTAAAACTGTGTTAAGAACTGGGAAAATGGTAGTGAACAAAATAGATACATCTCCTGTTGCATAAGCTTACATTTCAGTGAGAGAGACAGATACCACCATCAATTACTACAGGCAATGATGGAGTTATCAAAGTGATGCATGCTCTAAAGAAAAATAAAGGATGACAAGGAAAAAAAAGAGAGCAGTAGAGGCTTAACTGAGAAAGAGGTTAAGATCTATGAGTACTTAGTTTGGGAAAAAGTTCTGAGGAAAGGAGGGGAAAAAATCAAGCAAAGCACCTGCATGTAAGAAGGAGCCTACATAGGAAAGGAAGTGTCAGATTCGAGGCCTAAATGAATGTCAGTGCTGATGACATAAAGACAACCAGGGAGACTGGACCTGATGAGTTCCTAGCATTGGCAGGGGACAGACTGGACAGGGCCCTGCCAGCCATAGAAAGGATTTTGGTCTTTTTACTGAAAGCAATGGTGAGGCATGGAAGGTATTTTAAGAAGGGACATACACCAGCCACATTTGTACGAGTCACATCTTGATTACAGCGGATAGGAGAGAAGTGAAAGTAGATGCAGGAAAAGGATTAGGATGTGGTACAAGTAGCTCAGGTGAGAGATGGTGGTCTGGAGAGGAGATGGAAACTGAGAATATTTAAGAGACAGAACTACAGGACTAGGTAATAGAACAGATCATTTACTGGACAAGGACTAAGGAAAGACCGAAATGTAAAAGATGACTTTCAGGCTTTTGCAGCTTGCTGACTGTTGCTCTTGCACAAGCTTTTCAAAAGTATTTTTTTATTAAGTAAACTTTTATTGAAGTATAAACATGCACAAAAAGGTGACCACATCATAAATGTCAACCTCAATGCATTTCACAAACGAACACCCAATTTGAACAGCATCTAGAGAACATGATGCAGAAATGCCTGTGATCCCTATGAGCCATCATTTCTCCCAAGGCATAGGAGGGGTTTTAAGGAGGGAAATAAACGTCTTCAGGATGGTTAATCTTGCTTGTTTTTAAATTTTATCTGAATGAAATTATACAATATATTATATATTATTTTATTTCTGGCTTCTTTAACTCAACATTATGTTTGTAAAAATCATCAATGTTATTGCATTAGCAATAGTTTGTTCATTCTTATTATCATATAATATATGGGGTGATTATAATTTATTTATTGTTAATGAAAATCCTGGATACTTTCAGTTTAGGGTGACCATGAAAATATGGTAAAACATATTGGTGAACATAAGCATACATTTCAGTTAGGAGAGCGAGCGATGGATCATGGGAGAATCTCTTTTAATGCATTGCCAAATTTATGAGATATAAAGTCATAACTCTAGAGGTCAAAATGAAGTGAGCACAAAAATACAGAGATATGCCCAGTGAGTGCCCAACCCATCCAGGACTCTGTGACATCTGCCCATTTCAATAGACCTTGAATTTCTATTTTAATGGCCATGTGGGATGTGGAAATAGGTGATAAAGCTTAGGGCCTGCCCAAGATGAGAAGAATGATAGGATAGTGCTACTCTAAGTGGGGTTTGCAGATCCTGTCTACCAATTATCAGTTGCCAGTCCATAGTTCTGAGCAGAAATCGAGAGTGTTTAGAAATATTTATAATAACTTTATAGTCACTAATTTTGGTTGTATTTTACAAAAGTATCTGTCTAGGATAGATTGCATACAGGCCATTTGTGAAGCACTGTGATAGGAAAGTCATGCATAAATATTGACCAATCCTCAAGAGCTAGATTCTCAATGTAAAGGTGAACAAGAAAAAAAAATCCTATTTGTCTCAATATTGGTATAGGATAGTGTTGGCAGGGGAATTCTTTCAACAAAGATTGAAACCACAATCTGGTTCTTAAGAGTTTGTGGCCCAAATTATACTTCTGTTAGATTCAAAATACCTCCAGTCAAGAATTAATTTTAAAATAGTTCTGGATTGAAACTGCTCTCAGGCACTTGGCAGAAACAAATTCAAATTGTCTCTGGGAAGAAAAAAAACTCCTATGAGTCAGGCTTCAAAGAATTATGAGAGATACAGATGCACTGAACATATGTTTATAATCAAAAATCACTAGTACTGTGAGAAAACAGAACCCAGTGACTCAATATAAACAGTAGATAACCAGAATCAGACCGACAAAGATGACACATATTAGAATTATCAGCTATGAAATGCAAGATATATACTAAGTTTAGAAAAATGAAATAATGTTTCAAAACTATAAGAATAAGGGACCAGACATTCTCAAAGTGAAAAATATAATAACCAAAATTTAGAACTTTAAATATAGAGACATTTGTTTCTGACAGTATGGAGTAATATAAATTCGTGGAGGCCCTCTTCCTATAAAACAACAAGATCCAGCATAAAACATATTTTTCTTGCATTATTGGGTTTATTGAAAGTAAAGGAAATTGCTAAGAGACCAAGACATTTTAAAAAGGAACCAACAATGAGGAGAAACCAGAATAGGTACAGTGAGCACATATAAATGTGGGTTCCCAATTATTTTGGGAAACTCAATATTTCAACAGGTGGTACTGCAGATCAAAAGAGAAAAAATATATACTTTTCAATAGATGTGTTGGGCCCATTAGTTATCCATACAGAAAATAGTAAAATTGAACCTCTGCCTCCTAATAGTCACAGGATTAATTATAGGGCCTTTCACTTGTATGAGCATCTTCAGGACCCCACAGTGACTGGTAGGGGAGGGGGGGTAAAAATGGGTTCACATGATCATGTTTTTGTAAAATTTGAAAAATAAGATATTTTGACCACATTGGTTAAGTTCACTGTCCCTTTCTATTCTAACTAACTCTTCATCACATTTCTCTTTGTGTAAACTGATAGTGGAGCTGCTGTGAGCATTTGGGGGGTAAGATATGACTAAAGGGAAGTAAATTTGGAGATTTACTGCATTTGAGTTTACCTGGGTATATTTATGTGGTTTACAGTCAGTGTTTGTTCACTTAAGTTATTGCTAACTTCTGTTTCAGTAAATAATGATTTCCAGAAATATTTTTGCTGTCCACTATGCAGACCCAATGGAATCATGATATGTATGTGTCAATTAGAGGTTACATCATAGACTGTGTTCTATGGCTCCAAGCACCAGAAATATGTGGATAGTTGAGGGGTAACAAGGTTTGAAATGTATGGAGCTAGAAGCCAGTCTGTGGAAAATTCTTCCAATCATAAGCTGCTTTAAAAGTTCCCTTCTGTCAGAAATATATGAAATAATGCACTGTTTACAGTGATAACAATATATTTTTGATAGAATCACCTGAAATATAATTTAACTTAACTATATCCGGAGGACACAAACCTGTAGCACCACTACAAACAGCAAATACCTCTGTGAGTGAAGTCTCATGTTTCAAAATTCCCAGTCTATTGAATCACATATTTAATGTTCCTGACATCCTTGCTCTGACAGTCTTATGGTTCCATAAAAAGGAATACACAAACTTATCACCATTGCAATAAAATAACCTGAAGAACTAAGTGTTCCAGCGACAAATCTAAATATATTTATCAATATAATTAGGTGTGTGGTGTTAGTATGAGTAATTTGGTGGTAATTGCATTTGATGGGTTTTGGTATGCTTTAAAATTAATTTTGCTGCTCATAATTATTAATTATACCAATATTCAAATATGATGAGGAAGAAGTATTCTATGGAGTGTCAAAAACATAAAACAAAGTTTTAAAAAATTTTTAAAGTTTTACAATGTCATAAACTATCTTATAACAACAGAACCAAAAATTTTAATAGTCAATGTCATTAAGGCAAAGAAAAGGATTACAATAGCCAAAATATATAGGTGACAAAAATGAAAAGATAATGAAAATAATGATGATTAGTGCCCTCTCAAACATGAAATAAAGATGAAAATAAAATAAAGAAGATTACAGTTTATATGATCAATAGAACATATATGAAGGTCTGAAGCAACTTTAACTTGACAAATTTATTGCACAAAAATTTCACTAACTTTGTAACCCACATATTCATTATATTAGTTTGTATGCTCTATTTCACAAGTGATTTCATTACCTACATGGAAAACAGGAAAAATATAAAATGATATATTCAGGGCATCACAACAACACAAAAACAAAATATGCCCTCTAGAAATAAGTTAAAACAAAAATGTGAAATTATTGGGTTGGCCAGAAGGTTCGTTTGTTGGTTTCTGTAACATGGCTCTAGTAGCACTTAGTTTCTTTAACTTCACTTGAAACAATTGTGTTAGATTGTATTGTGACAGCTGTCATATCAACATGCATTTACAAAAATCTTATCGAAATTGGTGAATTTTTGTGTAGCCATTTTAATATTGAAGATGGGAGAAAATAAGCAACATTTTGGCATATTATGCTTTATTATTTCAAGAAAGGTAAAAACACAACAAAATACACAAAAAAGATTTGTGCAGTATGTGGAGAAGGTGCTGTGACTGATTGAACATGTCAAAAGTGATTTGCAAAGTTTCATGCTGGAGATTTCTCACTGGATGATGCACCATGGTTGGATAGACCAGTTGAAGTTCATAGCGATTAAATCAAGACATTAATTGAAAACAATCAACATTATGCCATGCAGGAGAGAGCCAACATACTCAAAATATCCAAATCAAGCACTGAAAATTATTTTCACCAGCTGGTTATGTTAACCACTTTGATTATTGGGTTCCATATAAGTTAAGTGAAAAAAACCTTCCTGACCGCATTTCCACATGTGATTTGTTAATTAAACATAACTAAAACGTTCCATTTTTAAAACAAATTGTAATGGGCCATAAAAAGTGGATCATGGACAAGCGAAATGAACCACCAACAACTATGTGAAAGGCCGGTTTTCATCCAAAGAAGGTGATGTGTATATGATGGGACTGGAAAAGAGTGGAGTTCTCTACTATGAGCTCCTTCTGGAAAATCAAACAATCAATTCCAAGAACTGATCCCAATTAGACCCACTGAAAGCAGCACAGAAAAAAAAGTGTCCATAATTAGTCAACAGAAAACACACAATCTTTCATCAGGTTACCTCAAGACCACATTTTTCTTTGATGACCAGACAAAACTGTTACAGCTTGGCTGGGACGTTCTGATTCATCCACCATATTCACTAGATATTATACCTTCGGATTTCCATTTATTCTGGTCTTTACAAAATTCTCTTCATGGAAAATATTTCGATTTTCTGAAAGATTACAAAAGGCACCCAAAACAGTTATTTGCTCAAAAAGATTAAAAGTTTTGGGAAGATGGAATTATGAAGTTGCCTAAAAGATGACAGAAGGTAATGAAACAAAACAGTGAGTATGTTGTTCATTAAGTTATTGATGAAAATAAAAAATGTGTCTTTTGTTTTTACTTAAAAATCAAATGAACTTTGGCCAACCCAAAATATATGGATAAAATTATTTTAAAAATTTTCCAAGTTACTTAACTCCCAGATAATGGTAGAACCATAATTCAAATATAGACAGAATGTGTATAGCAACTAACCACTACCCTATTCTTCTGTGTGTCAAAGAACAGGAAATACCAGTATGTTACAGCAGATGACAAAATGTTGGAAAGAAAATTAAAACAAGATACCATTTTATACCTACTAGACTGTCAAAAGTTAAAAGCCTGACTAGCAAGCACAGAAAGGCTATAAATTGACAAGAACTCTTATTCACATTGCTGCTGGAATATAAAGTGTTGCAACCATCTAAAAAACAATATTTCAATATCTAGTAAAGTTGAAGCAATAAAGTAATTTTGCCTTTAACTATACACACACATGCCCAGTGGGTACAGAAGGAAAATGTACAAGAATGCTCATAGTAATATTGCTATTATTAGCAAAAATGAAAACACCTAAATATCCCTTATTTGAAGAATAAATAAATGATCTAAACAAAGCTTCTTGCTTTTTTAACAGCTTCAGTGAAGTTTAGTTTAAATGCTATCGCTTTAATCCATTTTAACTGTACAATTCAATGATTTTTAGTAAATCTACAGAGTTGTGTAACATTATTACAATCCAATTTTAGAGTCTTTCCATTACCCAGAGAAAGATCCCTCCTTCCCATTAGCAGTTAATCCTGTCTTCCTCACCCCTTGCCCCAACCACTAATTTACTTTCTATATATATAGATTTTTCCTTTTCTGGGCATTTCATACAAATGAAATCATAAAATTTGTGATCTTTTATATCTAACTTCTTTCACTTAATATAATGTTTTTGAAGTGCATCCATGTTGTACCATGTATCAGAAGTTAGTTGTTTTTATTGCTAAAAAAGTATTCTAATGTATGGCTAGATTATTCACTTTTTGGCTATTATGAATAGTGGTGTTATGAATATTCACATACAAGTCTTTGTATGGATGTATGGAGGGGCATTGCTTGGGAACAGAAGTTCTTAACCTTATTTGTGCCAAGGACGTCCTCGGCGGTCTGATGAAACCTATAAACCTCTTCTCAAAATAATGTTTTTTTAAAAATGTATTGCCTTTAAATAAAATATACAGAATAACAAAGAGATAAATTATATTAAAATGTTTTTATCTACATACTAAAAAAGTTATGATGATACGTGTTTTTATTAACCCATTAAATAATTAGATATAGCAGCAAGATAAACAACTAATAATTTCAAAGTAATTAATGAGCTTAGTCAGCATTTCAAGATATCTATATTAACTATAATGTGATATGGAAATATCTGTGATTTCTATTGGTGATAAAGTCACATTACTGTGGTAAGTTGCCTCTTTCATAATTGAAGAAAATGCTAAATTTCCGTTGGGTTAATGAAAATTCTATTTCATAGATTATTTTTTACCCCCTGCTGGATTCTCAACCAATGAAGAAATTGAAATATAGTATTATACTGTAGCGAAAATGAATGAAAGAGCTACTTATTTCAAATTGAATGAATCTTACAAATATAGAGTTTAATTTAAAAAGCAAGTTGCAGGAGAAACTAAACACTATTTTTAAAATCGTTTTTCTATACATCGTCCCATTTTTCTCCCACTGCTCTCCCCTACCCCACCCACCCCATCCCTCTCCCACAGTCACTTCCCACCTTGTTGTCCACGTTCATGGGTCACGTATACTAGTTCCTTGAGTATTATATGAAGCTTAGTTACTTGCTAAATAACACTATTTGTTGTTTAGAAATTTACACTTCTGTGGTAAAGTGTGAAGAAATAAATTAGAATAAAAAAACAACCAATTCAGAATGGTAATTACCTCTAGGAAGGAAGAAGAGAGATTTTTTTTCCAAGAAGGGAGTATCAGGATTTCAACTTTACTTATAATGATGTATTTCTTAGACTGATAAGTACACAGATGTTGAATATATTATTTTATATGTTTATATTTTGTTTACAATGAATTTCCATGAAATACATGCATCAAATATTTCCATGAAATATATGCATCAAATATTTCATAATTTATTTTTAAACTTTTATTGAATTTATTAGGGTGACTTGATTAATAAAATTACATAGGTTTCAGATGTACAATTCTATAATACATCATTTGTACATTATACTGTGTGTTCACCACCCCAAGTCATGTCTCCTTCCATCACCATTTATCCCCCTTTAGCCTCTTCCACTTCCCTCCTCCACCCTCTTCCCTCTGGTAATCACCATAGTGTTGTCTAGGGGGGGTTTGTTGTTGTTGTTTGTTTGTTTTTGTTTAAACCCTTCACTTTTTCACCCAGCCCCCCAAGGCTCCTCCCCTCTGACAGCTATTACTCTGTTTTCTGTATCTATGAATCTGTTTTTATTTTGTTTATTAGAATCTGATATAAGTGAAATCATATGGTACTTGTTTTTCTCTGACTGAATCATTTCACTTAGCATAATACTCTCCAGGTCCATCCATGTTGTTGAAAAAGGCAAGATTTCCTTCTTTTCTACAGCCAAGTAGTATTCCATCCATCTACTGATGAGCACTTGGGCTGCTTCCAAATCTTGGCTATTGGAAATAATCCTAAAATGAACATAGCAGCATATTTATGCTTTTCAATTAGTGTTTTGCATTTCTTTGAATGTAATTCCAGAAGTGGAATGGCTAGGTCATAAGACAGTTGCATTTTTAATTTTTTGAGGTAACTCCATACAGTTTTTCACAGTGGCTACACCAATCTGCATTCCAAACAGTGCATGTGGGCTCCCTGTTTTCCACATCCATGCTGACACTTGTTTGTTGACTTATTGATTATAGCCATTCTGGCATATGTGAAGTAGTATCTCATTGTGGTTTTAATTTGCATTTCTTTGATGATTAGTGACATTAGCATTTTTTCATATGTCTATTGACCATCTATATGTACTCTTTGGAGGAGTGCCTATTCAGATCATTTGCCCATTTACTAATTGAACTGCTTATGGAGTTTGTTTTGTTTTGGTGTTGACTTGTATGATTTCTTTATAAATTTTGGATATTAACCCCTTATCAGAGGTATTATTGGCAAATATGTTCTCTTATTCGATGGAACTTCTTTTCATTTTGTTGATGATTTTCTTTGTTGTGCAAAAACTTTTTGGTTTGGTGAGGTCTCATTTGTTTATTTTTTCTTTTGTTTCTGTGGTCCAAGGAAATATATGAGAAGACATAATGTGACAAGAAATGTCTGAAATTTTACTTCTTATGTTTTCTTCTAGGATTTTTACGGTTTTAAGTATAACATTTAAATATTTAATCCCTTGGCTGCTGTGGCTCAGTAGATTGAGCGTCGGCCTGCAAGCCAAGTGTCGCTGGTTCAATTCCCAGTCAGGGCATGTGACTGGGTTGCACGTCAGGTCCCCAGTTGGGGGCGCGAGTGAGAGGCAAACACACAGTGATGTTTCTCCCCCTCTCTTTCTCCTTTCCCCTCTCTCTAAAAATAAAATAAACAAAAAAATAATTAAAATAAATAAATATTTAATCCATTTTAAGTTTATTCTTGTTTATGGTTTAATAAGGTGGTCTAATTTCATTTCTTTGCATGAATCTGTTCAATTTCCCCAACACCATTTATTGAATAGATTATCTTTACCCAGTTTTATGTTCCTGCCTCCTTTGTCAAATATTAATTGACCATAGAGCACAAAAGTGTGGGTTTATTTCTAAGCTTTCTATTCTGTTCCATTGATCTTTATGTCTGTTTTTATGCAAGTGCCATGCTGTTTTGATTACTATGGACTTGTTTTACAGTTTGATATCAAGTAGCATACCTCTAACTTGTACTTTTTTCAAGATTGCTGAAGCTATTCAGGGCCTTTTGTGGTTGCATATGAATTTGTAGAATATCTGTTCTACTTCTGTGAGATATTTTATTGGTTTTTTAATAGAAATTGCATTGACTCTATGGATTGTTTTGGGTAATATGAGTATTTTAATTCTGTTCATTTTCTTATTCATCAACCTGGTAAATGCCTTCACTTATTTACATCTTTTTAATTTCTTTCTTCAGTGTCTTATAATTTTCCAAATACAGGTCTTTTAAATCATTGGTTAAATTTATTTCTGGGTATTTTTGAATGCAATTGTAAATGGAATTGTTTTCTTAGTTCCCCCTTCTGATAGTTCATTATTGGTGTATATGTGTATAAATACAACTGATTTCTGGGTATTTATTTTACAACCTGCTACTTTACTGATTTCATTAACCAGTTTTAGTAGTTTTTTCATGAAATTTTAGGGTTCTCTATATACAGTGTCATGTCATTTCCAGATAATGACAGTTTTATCTCTTCATTTCCAGTTTGGATGTCTTCTTTTTCTTTTTCTTGTCTGATTGCTGTGGCTAGGACTTTCAGTACCAAGTTGAATGGAAGTGATAAAAACAAATATCACTGTCTTGTTCCCAATATTAAGGGTAATGCTTTTTGTTTTTGCTATTGAGTATGATGTTGAGTGTTATATGATGGGTCATTCAGAGAAGAATAAATACAAGTGGCTAATAAATATGAAAAATAGTCAAGCTCAGAGAGAATCAGAGAAAATGAAAGTTAGAACAGCAATGAGATATAAAATTTTTTCAGATGCCATATTTTATCTATCAGGCTGGAAAAATTGTGCTGGCAAAGATGAGGGGAAATATAGGTTCTCTTAAGCTCTTCTAGTAAGCAAATTTTTGTTTAATAAAATGTGAAGGTTTGGGGGGATGGCAATTCCATATTTCTTAAATTAATTAAAAATGCATAAATTATTTGTCCTAGAAATTCTACAGAGATTTTTTCCTCCAGAGAAATGTTGGTATACTTTGATAAAGACAGATCCACTGTTTGTAGCATAGGTTTGATCCATTTTGATTTAATTTTTTATATATGGTGTAAAGTAAGGGTCCAACTACATTCCTTCACATGTGAATAACCAGTTTTCCCACTACCATTTATTGAAAACACTGTCCTTTCACCATTGAACAATCTTGGCACTCTTTTCAGAAATCAATTTACTAGGTATATGAGCCTTTATTGTATGTGATATATGGCCTTTATTATGTTGAGGTATATTTTCTCTCTTTCCAATTTGCTGAATGTTTTTATCATAAATGTGTGCTGGATTTTATCAAATGCTTATTTTGCATCTATTGATATGATATGACTTTTATCTTTCATTTTCTTTCTGTGGGATATCACATTTATTGATTTGTGGAATTATATCAACCATGCATGCCTGGAATAAATCCCATTTGATCATGGTGGATGATCTTTTTAATGTATTGCTGGATCCAGTTTGCTAATATTTTATTGAGAATTTTAGCATCTACATTCATCAGAGATATTGGCTTGCAATTTTCTTTCTTTGTTGTGTCTTTAACTGGTTTGGGATTTAGGATAATGCTGACCTCGTAAAATGACTTTGTTAGTGTTCTCTCCTCTTAAATATTCTGGAATAGTTTGAGGAGGATAAGTGTTAGTTTTTCATTGAATGTTTGGTAAATTTCACCTATGAAGGCATCTGATTAAGGACTTTTGCTTGTTGGGAGCTTTTGGATTAGTGCTTCAATTACTCTAGTGGTAATCTGTCTATTCAGATTATCTTATTCTTCCTGATTCAGTTTTAGAAGTTTGCATGTTTCTAGGAATTTATCGATTTCATCCAGATGATATAATTTTTTGGTATATAGTTGCTTGTAATATTTTCTTACAATCCCTTGTCTTCCTGTGGAGTCAGTTGTTAGGTCTCTTCTTTTATTTTTGATTTTTTAAATTTGAGTCCTCTGACTTTTTTTCTTGATGAGTCTGGTTAAAAGTTTGTCAATCTTGTTTATCTTTTCAAAGAACCAACTCTTGGTCTCACTGATCTTTTGTGTTTTGTTTAAGACTAAATTTAATTTATTTGTGATGCAGTTTTCATTTTAGTGTTCATAGTTTTGATCCTCCTTTTTCTAAACCAGTCCTTTTAACATCTCATATAACAGTGGTTTGGATCTAATGAACTCTTTCAGTTTTATTTTGTCCTGGAAACACTTTCTCTGCCCTTCTATTCTGAATGACAGCTTCGCTGGATAAAGTATTCATGGTTGTAGGTTTTGGATTTTCATTGCTTTGAATATTTCTTGCCAGTCCCTTCTTGCCTGCAGGGTCTCCCTTGAGAAGTCAGTTGATAGTTTAATTGGGACCCCTTTGTACATGATTCTTTTCTTCTCTCTTGCTGCTTTTAAGATTCTCTCTTTATCTTTAACTTTTGACATTTTGATTATAATGTGTCTTGGAGTGGTTCTCCCTGGGTCCAGTTGTTTTGGAACTCTCTGTGCTTCCTGGACCTGTAAGTCTATTTCCTTCCCCAAGTTAGGGAAGTTCTGCTTTATTATATTTTCACTTAATTTTTCAATTTCTAGTTCATCTTCTTCGCCTTCTGGCAAACCAATGATTCTTATGTTGGGCCTTTTATAGCTGTCCCAGAGGTTTCTGATCCTCTCATCCTTGCTTCCCGTTTCCTCTCTCTGCACTGGTTGACTGTTTGTTCCTTCTCTATGTTCTGGTTTGTTGATTTGAACTCTGGATTTTATTTCCTCACCATCTGTCTCGTATGAGGTTTTGTTCCTTTCAGTATGAGTGTTTTTCAATTCTTTCTCATCTTTTTCCAGATCTTTTGTTAATTCTGTAAGCCACCTGATAACAATGGCCCTGAACTGAGCCTCTGACAGGTTTCTTATTTGTTCATCTGTCAGGTTCTTCATCTGTTGCCTGGTGAGCTGCGCCACCGGGATTTCTATAGTTGTCTGCCTCATTTTGACAGGTGCGTTTTGCTTTCTTGGGCCAGCAATAGGGGGCAGTGCCTGTGTACTCGTCACAACCCAGCGACTGGTGCCGATCTGCAACCTTTTTCGTGGCTCTGTGGCCCTTTGTCGTCACAACTCAGTGACTGGCGGTGGTCCAGCAACATTTCTCGCCGCTCTGTGGCCCTTTGTCATCACTGCCCAGCAACCAGTGGCTACCCGCAACCTATTTCGCAGTGCCATGGCACTTTGTGTGGGGGCGGGAGTCCAAGATGCATTCCCGCAGTTATTCTGCTAGGAGACTGGGATCCGTCCTCCCGCCCTCTGAGCCTCACTGTTCGGGGCGATGTGGTGGTTGCTTTTCCGAGCGTTGGGGTCCCAAGCTGCCGGGGTTAGACTGCAGCTGAGATTGCTCTCCCTGCCACTGTCCCTGGTGCTACCGCAAACAGCTCCTCCCCCTTTCGCTCTTACCTGCCCAAAGGGCGCTGCTGGTTTATAACTTTGTACGTTGGGCTTCCGTGTAGTTTTATTTTCTGGAATTTCTAGTTATCTTTTGTTTTGAAGTAGTTGTATTTCTCTCTAGTTGTAGAGGGAGACCGAGCGTGTCCGTCTAAGCCTCCATCTTGGCCGGAAGTCTCTTCCTTGATTTCATTGTTGATCTATTCATTTCTTAGTAACATGTTAGTTAACCTCCATGTCTTCATGTTCTTTTCATTATTTTCTCTTGTGATTGATTTCTAATTTTATACCATTATGATTAGAGAAGATGCTTGATATGATTTCAATCTTCTTAAATTTCTTAAGACTTGTTTTGTGTCCTAACATGTGACCTATCCCAGAAAACATTCTATATGTACTTGAACAGAGTGTATGTTCTTCCATGTTGGGGTAAAATGCTCTGAAGATATAAACTAGATCCATGTAGTCTAATGTGTCAGTTAAGGCCACTGTTTCCTTACTGATTTTCTGTCTGGAAGATCTATCCTTTGATTCTTATCAGTTGTTAAAATCCCTTACTATGACTATATTACTGTCAGTCTCTTTTATGTTCATCAAGATATGCTTTATATACAGGTGCTCCTGTGTTGAGTGCATAAATGTTTACAAGGGTTGCATCCTCTTATTGGATTTCTGCCTTTATCATTATGCAGTGTCCTTCTTTGTCTCTTGTTGTAGCCTTTGTTTTAAAGACTACTTTGTTAGATATAAGTATTGCTATTTCAGTTTTTTTTTTTCATTTGCATGAAGTAAATTTCTTTCATCCTTTTACTTTTAGTCTGTGTGTATCTTTCATTCTGAGGTGGGTGTCTTGAAGACAGGATATACATGGGTCTTGTTTCCTTATCCATTCAACTACCCTATGTCTTTTTATTGGAACATTTAAGCCATTTACACTTAAAGTGATTATTGATAGGTATGTATTTATTACCATTTTATTCTTTTACCTGTGTTTCTCTTTCTCCTCCTCCTTCTTCCACTTCTTCTAGAAGACCCTTTAACATTTCTTGTTATACTGATTTCATGGTAACAAGCTACTTTAGCTTTTTCTTGCCTGGGAAGCTCTTTATTTCTCCATCAATTTTAAATGATAGCCTTCTGAATAAAGTAGCCTTGGTTGTAGGTCCTTGCTTTTCATAACTTTGAAAATTTCATGCCAATCCCTTCTGGCCTAAAATGTTTCTTTAGAGAAATCAGTAGATATAGTCTTATAGGAGCTCTCTTGTAGGTAACTAACTGTCCTTATCTTTCTGCTTTTAACATTCTCTCTTTGCCTTCAGTTTTTGCCATTTTAATTATGATGTGTCTTCATGTAGGCCTTTCCAGGTTCATCTCATTTGGGACTCTATGTGCTTCTTGAACTTGCATGTCTTTATTTTCTCCCGCCAGGTTATGAAAGTTTTGGGTCCTCATTTCTTCAAATAGGTTTTTAATCACTTGCTCTCTCTTCTCCTTTTGATACCCCTATATATGGATGTTGTTATACTTCATGCTATCCTACAGTCTCTTAAACTATCCTCATTTTTTTAATTCTTTTTTCTTTTTCCAGTTCTGACTGTTTTCTGCTATCTTGTCTTCCTCTGCTTCATCCAACCTACTGCTTATTCCTTCTAGTGTATTCTTTATTTGAGATATTGCATTCTTTATTTCTGACTGGTTATTTTTTACATTTTTATGTCCTGTTTCATGCTGTTGTAGTTTTTGCTAAGTTCCTTGAGTATCTATTTAATCATGTTTTTGGACTCTATATCTAGCAAATTGGTGGCACCCTTTTCATTTAACTATTTTCCTAGAGATTTCCTATGTTCTTTTATTTGGCACATTTTTCTTTGTCTCTACATTTTGGCTGCCTCTTTGTAATTGTTTTTATATATTACATAGATCATTAATGACTGCCAGTTTTGGTAAGGTGGCTTTATGTAGTAGGTGTTCAGTGGGACCCACTGGCACAGTCTCCTTGGTCACCCAAGTTGAGTGTTCCAGGAATATTTTTTGTGTGGGTTATATGGGCCCTTTTAATTATAAGTGATTATTGATTGCTATTGGCCCATTCATGTGTGAGTTTGACCCTTAGGCTAGCTGACTGGGAGGATCAACGCTGACCACAGTGTATACCACATGGAATGAAATTTGCCTCATCAGGGTCTGGTGCTTGCTGAAATATCTCTTTGAATATGCCACTTGTGAAGGTAATTGGCTCTTCCTCTGATGTTGTCTGAAGCCTGCCATTGGGTGTGTTGGTTCTGGATTCTCTTGTGAGGGACTCTGGTGCATACCAATATAATATGTTGTCTGTGATGGGCCCTGGGAAACCTGTTTAGAGCTACAAAGTGACCCACAATTTGTAGCTGCCTCTGCTCAGCCTGGGTGTGTGTGGGAAGGACCAAGCTGCATACCAACGCTGGCTTTTAGCAGAAACAGGTCTGGGGCTGATCTCAAAAAGTCCCAAGTTACCTACCCACTGCCTGGTAGGCTTAAGTCACTGGAAGCACCTCTGGTGCTACTCAATTTGCATAAGGTAAATTCTCAGTGAGTTACCAGATAGGGGCAAGTGGTGGTCACCTGACAGATACAGGTTCAAACTCAGTTGCAGTGCTGGGTCTGAGGCCACTCAGCAAATGTCCCAGGTATACCTCTGGGAACCCTGCCCCAAAGCCACAAAATTCAGACACTAATACCTCCTGAGTCTTCCCAGACCTCTACAGCCTGGGCCAGAGTCCTCTGCAGTGCTCAAGTTTCACAGGGTGAGACAATAGGGATTCCAGAGGATGGAACTACTGCTTTTTTCCAGGTTGCTGCTATATGTATGGGAGCGCTCCACACAAGAATGATAACATCTGAAGTGCGGGAGAGTGACTCAGCACAGGGGTTCTGGCAGCTGTCCGTTCAGCTTTCTACCCAGAGCCACAGAGCCCATTATTTCCTCATGAGACTCTAGTCTGCTCTACCCTTTCTCTGCTAGAGCCCAGGGTGAATGACTACAAACAACATTTTGTGTGTTGACCCTTTAAGAGGATGCCTGTTTGTAGTGCATTCCTGTCCTTTTTGGTAGACAGAATCCCTGCTGATTTTCACAGCCAGATGTTATATGGGCATCTCTTCCCACCTCTGGTGCTATTTTCTGGGGAGCTCTGCTTGGCGTTGAGAACCCACACTTCTCATGGGGAACCTCTACTGCTAAGATATGCCTCTGGAATCTCAGCCACTGCCCATCTCCATCTTTCCTACCAGTTTCAATGTGACTTCTCTTCAAGTAGTGTTCAGCTGGTTATTCAGGCTGCTTGCTCTATATTTTAGTTGCAATTCCAGAAAAATAATAGTCTCTACTTAAATGTCAATTATAATATTCAAAATATCAGTGTCCAAAATATGGCTAAAATAGTATGCTATACTCAAAATTGTGAAAGTAAAAAATAGTGAAAATATCACAACTTATTTTTTGCACATATCATTCCTAATTAAGAATTTCTTTAATTTTGAAACCAGCTTTAAAAGTCTTTCAAAGCTCTTTGATGTTCATTCTTTTTATATTTTCTTTTACTTTCTATTATTTGAACTCTCTAGACATTCTTTAGACATCTCTCCCAGATAATGCTTTAATTTTATTGCATTATCATTGGAGTTGATAGAACCTTGTGGTTGTAAGCAATGGAAACCCTACTCAAATTAGTTAAATTAAAAAAGCTATTTATTCACTTCTGGCCAAGATGGAGACCTAGACAGACATGCTGCATCTCCCTCCACAACTAAAAAGAAATATAACTACCTCAAAGCTAGAGACAACCAGAAAATTGAGCTGTGTGGAAGTCCAACAAAGATATAAAGAAGAAATACTCATCCAGACAGGTAGGGAGGGCAGAGCCAGGGTGGAGAGGATGTGGTGTGGTGGAGGCCACAGCAGCAGGCTGGCAAAGAGCACAGTCACACATTTTTTAAAGTAGAGAGGGACACCTGGGGAGCAGTCTCAGCACCAGAGCAGACCACACAGCTCATGGTCCCAGCACTGGAGAAAATAAAGCCTCATTGCTTTCGACTGTGCAAACCAGTGGGGATTGAGGTAGAGGAAGAAACTGCTAATCTCTCAGTAGAGTCTGCTTGTTTAAAGGGCCACCACAGTCCCGCTCTGGGAATGACAGCCAGGGCAACAGCTAGAGAGGTGCCAGTCCCATGTAGAAGTGGGAGAAGTGCCTGGAAAAGGGGCAAGTGCTGAGCTAGCGGCATTGTTCCCTCTCAGCCCCCTCCCTCACATACAGTGCCACAAGGTGGTGAAACGGGTCGCCCAGTACTGACAAGTACCTAAAGCTCCTCCCCTTTAAACGTAACTGGTGCAACAGCTCTACCTAAGACACAGAAGCAAAAAAGCACAGGAGCCTGTCAAAATGAGGAGACAGAGAAGGATGGCCCAAAAGAGTACAGATCAAGGTTCCAGTGGGAAAGCTCAGCGATGAGGAGATAGCCAACCTAACAGACGAGGAGATAGTTAACCTAACAGGCATAGCGTTCAAAACACTGGTGATAAAGATGCTCACAAGCTTGACAATTCTGCTTAAATATGGCAAGCACATATGGGAAGCGGTTAAAGCTATGCTAGATGAAAAAAAGGAACATCCACACAAAACCAATGATGAAGGGAAGGAAATCAAGGTTCAAATCAATGATGGAACATAAGAAAACTATAAACAGTCAACCAGTTCAGAATGAGGAAACAAGAATTGAAAAAACTGAAGAGAGGCTCAGGAACCTCTGGGACAACTTTAAACGTGCCGACATCCAAATCATAAGGATGACAGAATGAGAAGAGGAAAAGCAAGAAATGGAAAGCTTATGTGAAAAAATAATGAAGGAAAACTTCCCAAATTTGGTGAAGAAAATAGACATCCAAGTCCAGGAAGCACAGAGAGTCCCAAACAAGCTAGACCCAAAGAGGACCACACCAAGACAAGACACATCATCATTAAAATGCCAAAGGTTCAAGATAAAGAGAGAATCTTAAAAGCAGCAAGAGAAAACAGAGAGTTACCTACAAAGGAGTGTCTATAAGACTATTACCTGATTTCTGAAAAGAAACTTTGCAGGCAAGAAGGGACTGGCAAGAAGTATATAATGTGATGAAAAGCAAGGACCTGCAACCAAGATTACTCTATCTAGCAAAGATATCATTCAGAATGGAAGGGCAGATAAAGTGCTCCCAGACAAGGTAAAGCTAAAGGAGTTCGTCATCACCAAGCCATTATTATATGAAATGCTAAAGGGACTTACTTAAGAAAAAGAAGATCCAAATTATGAACATTCAAATGACAACAAACTCACAACTATCAACAACTGAATTTAAAAAATAAAAACAAAACCCAACTAAGCAAACCAGAATAGAAACAGAATCATGGGTATGGGGATCATTTGGAGGGTGATCAACTGGCAGGGGTAAGGGGGAGAAGTAGGGAAATGGTGCAGAGATTAAGAAGCATAATTGGTTGATACACAACAGACAGGAGACGTTAAGAATAATATAGGAAAGGGTGAAGCCAAAGAACTTATATGCACAACCCATGGACATGAACTAAGGTGGGTGGGATTGCTGGAGGAAATGAGGGAGGGTACTAGGCAGAGGGGAGCAAAGGGAAAAAAATCAGAACTACTGTAACAACGTAATAAAATATACTTTTTTAAAAAGCTATTTATTAGTTGAAATAACTGAAATATCCAAAGGATGTTCTAGCTTTAGGAATAGATTAAATAATTCTTCCTAAACTCCACTCACTCTCTCTCCATCTACTTTTTCCTGCAGTGATATCACTCTCAGGCAGGCCTTCTCAACATGGTAGCCCTTGGTAAATCCAAGTTACTATATCATTACAGAGTTGAGTCTCATTGGATTGGCTTAGAGTTGTGTGCCAATCCCTGAACCAGTCACTATGGTGGAAATGCTGATTGTACCAGTGTTGGGCATGTCTCCTGTAGCCTAGAGTGAGTGAGTGAAGAGTCAGACCCACCAAAACAACATGGACTCTGAGGGAGAAAGAGGTGAGTCCAAAAAAGAAAGTGTACCAAAAGAAGGGGAAATGAATGGTAAGCAGAACAAAGTGCACCAAATGAAGAATAAAATGTCTTTCCATTGTCTAGCAGTGCAGCTTCATTCCATTGTCATGCAGTTCTCCAGTAACTGCAAATGTCTGACAATATATCTGAACGGAGTCTTTTGCTTAATGGTAAGTGCTGGTCAGGGATGATTTTCAGAAGCAGCATTCACAATAAGGTAAATTTTAACTTAATCAAGAGACAACAGGGGAAATATTGGGGCAACTCTATCTGAACAACAATAAAATAAAATAAATTTTTTAAAAAAGGAAAACTCTATACCATTGTAAAATAGAAGTTCGAATACCCATGTTCTATAAAACTTAATAACATTAATAGTGTTTCCTATTAGAGTGCTCAGTTTGCTACTTCCATGCTGAACACCTACAATAATAATTTATAACTCTGTAAATCTTTCCAGTAAAGTTAAATAAAAAAGAAGGATTTGTTTAGTATTGTTGTATTCAATGCTGTGTACTGACATGATGAGAAAATTATTCAGGAGCAAATGCTCCTGAATTTTTAAGAAAATACTGCCCACATTATCAATGCCTTGATACACCAAGGCTTATAAAAAAAAAGAAAAAACTACTCTATACTTTCTGAGCACATGACCTTGTTGGCAGCTTTTCATTACACACACACACACACAATTTATCTTGGAATTCAATAGTTATTAGTGGTGCTCAAAAAATAAGTTTTCTGAAACAAGACAAGGATACAATTGTAAATGTTATCTACCTACTTTCTTTTCACAATATTCAAGGAAATTTTCTGAGGAGGTTTTCTACTTATGAACACTCCTCTCATAGAAATAGATAGCCAGTGTTTTGCTTATCATGGATTAAACTGAAGAAGATTAATAAATATTGATTAATTAAATATATTGACCTACAGTATGCTAAGTAACATGCTAAGCCCTGGGTGTTTAAGAGTGAAGAGAGACAGTCTAAACTCTCAAGGAATCTATAGTTTAATGGAGAAAACATACAGACAAGTAATTATAATATAGTATGACAAAGTGAATAATATGCATTGTGGTACTTAGAAATGAAGATTAGCAAAGCAAAACAAAAAAAGGACTGGATTGCAGAAGTATTGGGACTGCTTCAATGTAGACTAAATGCTTTAGGAGAGACTTGAGCTAAGTCTTAAGGACAAGTAGGCATTATCCAGCTACAAGGGCTTGGGTGGGAATTGAAAGAGCGACCCAAGCAGAGTAAACAGGAAAATGAGTAAATATAGTGAATTCAGCTAACTAAAAATAGGCTTAAGTGAAGGATGTATGTAACTGAAGATGAAGGTATTTCCTGGAAGACCTTAAAAAGTGTACCTACTAAAAAATATCTCACAAGTGCCCACTGAGATTTTATTCATATGATTGCCATTAATTTCATCTTAAAAACATTTTAATAAGTTAATATTCTCGGAGGGTGGCTATGGGAAAAATATTAGTCATCTGTATCTTAGTGTCAATTAGTTTAATCCATTTGGTCTAGATCAAGGATCAGAAAACTTTTTGTATAAAGAGCCAGATGATAAATATTTTTGGCTTTTCAAACCATATAGTTTCTGCTGCAACTACCCAACCCTGCAGTTGTATCATAAAAGAAACCATAGGCAATATGTGAGCAAGTGGATGTAGCTGTGTCCCAAAAGAACCCGATTAACAAAATCAAGACACCTTGATGCTCCAAAAGTAGACTTTGCATTCCAAAAATAGTGTCCCTTCTTAGTCATGCTGACCCCCAAACAGTATCTGCCCAAACAAACAACTCTACCCCCTCATTTTTCTCTTAAATGGCCACTCCTTCAGAGGTCATATAAGTTCTTTCTTCTTTTGAAAAACGGTGATAAAGAGAGAAGGGAAACCGTATCCATTCTTTCTTGATTTATCCCCTTCCTGAGAGAGGCAGAAGATAGGAATCTTATACAGCTAAGTGGCTTCTCTTGTTTCAGGGATAAGCCCCCCTTTCCAGTTTACATTGTAAAGCATTAGACTTCCTTTCCTCCTCTTCAGTCTGGACTGTGCGTGGCACATACGTGTGTATGAAAGTAATTTTGGCTATGTGCAGGTTACAGGGAACGTTATAATAGAATTTTTATCTTATTCCTTCCCCCAACACCCTCCTCCAGATATAGTAAATCACAGTTAGGGTTTAAGCCTATTTAACATGGATGGACATGGAGATTATTATGCTAAGTGAAATAAGCCAGTTGGTTAAAAAACAAATACCATATGATCTCATTTACATGTGGAATATAATGAACAAAAAAATGACAAATAAAGTAGAAACAAAGAAATGGATATGTGGAACAGACTGGCAGCTATCAGAGGCAAGGGAGTAGTGATGAAAGATGAAAGACGGTGAAGGGATTATCCAAGAGTGTATATGCATAATATAGACACCGACAGCAGTGTGGTGATGGCCAGAGAAGGGGTGGGGCAAGGGGGGAGGTGGGCAAAAGGGAGGGGACGATTCTTTGTAATAGTGTAAATAATAAAAATAAAGTTTAAAAGACCTATTTAACACAATGCATAGTAAAATATAGCATTATTTCACTGCTAAAAGTTCTGTCATGTTTAGTAAATGTGTGAGTCTTAGACCATGAAACTCACTCTGAAAGGCATAAATATAAGAACTACAAATACTAACCCTTGGGGAGAGGAAAACAAGAATAAAACTGTCTACATTTAATAATTTAATTCTTTATACTCATTTAAATTTGAGAAAATATTTAATGCTTAAAGGAGACTTGTTCACGCCAAAAAATTTATCTCTATGAACTCCTTCACATGTCAAAGACATAAAATAATGCCACCACTACTTGCCAGTGGCATGAACTTTGATCTCAAATGGGTCATGGGTCAGTTCAAACAAAGCACTAAATGTGAAATGATAAGCAACTTCCATGCCTATGATATGACGAGATTTTATTTTTCACATAGTGGACACAATGGCATATTTTTGTCTTAATTTTTCAGTTAATGACTATAATGTGAATATTGCTCCAAGTCAGGGACAGATTTAAAAATTTTGTTGAAGACATAAACTTCTCAGCATTACACAATCCAGTATAATATATCTTATTTCCTATAGTTTAATGGACATTTCATTGTTCATTAATATTCAAGAATTAATAAGAGAAAGGCCCCTGACAAAATGTGCCTTGTAATGAAAAATCTAATGTTTTAAGAGCTATAAAACTAGTCATTGTTAACACATGGTTCCATAAAGTTGCTGCTAAAGCTGCAGGTACTAATACAAAAAGTCACTTTTACAAGCCTTAACTTAGCGAAATTCTTTATCACTTATATAATTCATACAGGAAGTGTTAAATAGCAGACATTTTACATAAAAATATGAAGCAAGACACTTATAACAAGACAAATGCTGTAGCTTTAGTATTATGATATGTAAATGAATTTGGACCCTTGACCAAAAGTGCTCAAATCCAGTTTTTTTTTGTAAATAATCAAGTGGTACAAATGATGTGACCATAGCATTAGATTTTGGGATTGTAACTGACTATCTCTAACAAAACCTCTACTCCTTTTGCATGCACTGCTAGCCCTCTGTGGTTCTGGTTATTCTAGAGGGCTTGGGAGTTTTGTTTTAAGAGAATCCACAAACCTAAGAATCTAATAATAAAGTTCTGGCCCAATTTAATGTCTACTCTATGCTCATTTTTAAGAAATGGCAGTTATGATTATTGTTAAAATATTATTTTATTATATATAAAATATATATATGAAAGTTTGGCCAAATTGAAGCCTTTAAAATTATGACAATTATTGTTATTTTGCACTAGTTGTAAAGCATGAGCAGCAAATGTGTGCAATCATGCCTTAATAGTGATGTTTTATAACTCTTATAGTTAGATTTCTCAACTATAAGATAAATTTTGATAATGGCTTTTCTCTTACTAAATTCTGTTTAATAAAACTCGCAAAATTATTTATGACAATGTTCCTCCTTTCTGGTAAAACTCCTAATTTAGTTCACTAAACTGCCTGCAAGGTGGGTTTTCAACTTTTTAAATTTACTTGCAAGTGTTTATTCTAGATAGCTTTTATCTAAAGTGTTTTTGAAATATTGATGAGCACAAAATCTCCTTCCATTTTATAACAGTTAACCTTAATTTAAGGTACACACAATAATAAAAACCACTATCTTATTGACTTTTCAGTTAAGGTAGAATTCTGGTCAAATGTATTAAACATTTTATAATTGTTTTCTCTGTTCAATATGATTAGTTTTACATCTTTGGGATATCATGGGCTAAGAAAGCTGGCAAAAATATTACATTTTATGTTTTTATAATGCATAGCTCTCAGATATTGTACTGAAATACTCCCAGAGTTAAAATATCTGTATGTTTGAGATTGACTATCAAATGTGTCATATGAAATATAAGGGTTTATTTCCTAAATCTCCTTTACTTTCAAGAAAACAGTCTGGCCACCCTGCTTTATTTTGCAGAAGCCCTTCCAGTGGGCTAACTATGGTTCATTTAACATGTGCCTAAGAGAGGATTTTCTCCAACAACAGGCAATTTAGAGGCTCCACATGAGGTGAAGTCAGAAATTCTTCCCAGTCAGAAGGCCCAGGGACCAGGTGCCCCATAGTGAAGGTGACATGCCCCTCTGTCTAAAGGATCCAAGCTCTCTGACCTGGGTGGACAAGCTGATCCATACACAGGGTGACAGAGGCTGGTGAGTTATTAAGATCAAGCAGCTTTGCTAGCTGACATGAAAACTCTAAACTTTGTATTGTCAATGAGCAGCACTTTCTGGGAACTCAGTAATGGGCTTCCACCACAGCCCTTCTCCCTGCCTCTGTTAATCATTGAACTTTCTTTTTCTGAATTTGAGAATGAGTCATGGTTTTAACTCTAGGACAGACTGATAAAGATCCAGCATCAATGACTTGCCCTGGGATTTCCAGGTCAAAGGAAAAGGAAAAAGAGGAGAAAATGACAACAACTGCCAACTTAGGAGAGGCCCTGTGACAAAAGTTAATTGTTGAAAAATAATGTTGACCTCAAAATGACCTCACTACCACAATGTTCCCTGTTTATGGATAAACTGAGCCTAGACTGAAGACATAACATCGAAAAAAAAAAAAAAAGACGAAGCTTCTTTAAAAAAGCTATTTATTGATATTTAGAGAGAGAGGAAGGGAGAGAGAATGGGGGAGAGGGAAAGAGAGAGAGGGAGAGAGAACCACTGACCCTTTGTTTCACTTATTTATGCATTCATTGATTGCTTCTTATATGTGCCCTGACTGGGTATTCAACCCTCAACCTTGGCATATCAGGATGAAGCTCTTTGGAGAGCTTGAAGACAAAATGATTTTTTTTTTACTGACCAAAGTAGATATAAACAAGGAAATTTGAACTTAAGGAAGGGAAAAGTCACATTTCAAAAATTCAGTAATCAGAGTAATTTTCCTAATAATTTGGACAGACAATTTTAAGGCTTCAAATGAGAGCAGAATATGTTAAAAGAGGTCAACGTAAGGTTTTATGGTCAAATATATTATTTTACATAATTACTAAATTTAGAAGACATATACAAGATGAAATTCAGGAAGTAAAGAAGCTCTGAGGTCACATCTTATCACAGCAGACAAGCCTTATATGCTGCCCCAAATACCAATGAGCAGCTCATTGCTGCCCAAATTTACATTCTAAAATGCTTATTATTAAACAATAAACTATGAAACAAGGATCAGGGAAATAAAAACACAGTAAGTGTTTAGTAGGTTACTTAGCATTCAATAGGCTAATTTTAATACAGTTTCAGTTATAAATTTTACATCTTCATAACATCTATAATTGAGAAAACACTTGCATGCACAAATACTTATTTTATTTAATCCCCAACATATATTCATGAGGTTGGTATTACAATTCCATTCTATAAATATCTATAGTGATGCTCAGTGAGTTTAAGAGCACTCAACAGTGATCAATTGACTCAGACAATTATTGGTTGACTGCCTACAATGTGCCAAGCACAGCTAGTACGTAAACTTGGACCCAAATCTAATAGCTAAATCTAGTTTCAGAAACATGGTTTCAGTATCTTCCTCCACACAAAGTAGCAGGCAGCAGTTTCCAATCTATTCAAGTCACAACATTAGCTGACACCTCTTTGTCATCCTAGCATTGTGCCAAGCTACATTTGACAATCTGATAATTATAAAGAAATGGCTTTATTTAACCCCTGAAGTACTAATTATAGGCAAAATAGTGAGCTAGAGCTGAGAGCCAGTATCCCCTTCCTATCACAGGGCCTTTCCCTAGGTTTTCTCTCCTCTCTGCCTGTGTCACTTCAATTAATTCTTATTTGAAAATCAATCTGAAAAGAAGTAGGCTCCTTAAGAAAAATAAAACAATAAGCTTTATTAAGAAAAAAGAAAGAAA
Organism: Furipterus horrens; assembly: GCF_987537825.1. Taxonomy (NCBI): domain Eukaryota; kingdom Metazoa; phylum Chordata; class Mammalia; order Chiroptera; family Furipteridae; genus Furipterus; species Furipterus horrens. The sequence goes on from NW_028327179.1 coordinate 50,291,421, forward strand.
GCAAAATATACATAGTTTTAAGAGAGATTTAACCACAGGTATGGAAGAGATTGTAGAAATTGTAGGAAAAAGCTGTGTAACCCTAAGGCAATATAATTGAAAATTTAAGGAAAAGTGGAAATTTCCAGCAAAATATAAATTACCAAAAGTAGTCTAAGAATGAAAACCTAAACAGATCAATAATAATAGAAGACAACTAAAACTAGGCCTTTAAGAAAAGCTACAAGCCCAGCTAGTTTACAAATCCATTTAGTCTTTAAAAACTGATGATTCATGTAACTTAATGTACTTTTGCTCTTAGAATGCATTAATCTTTATTTTATACAGCCAGCAAGACATTATTAACAAGATTCAATTGATAGTACAAACAAGAAACATAAATCAGTTTTGCTTATAAACATAGATGCAAAATTCTAAATAAAATATAATCAAGTTAATCTAGTGACAAATAAAAAAGGCAATAATTTAAGTTTGTTCCAGGTTTGCAAGGATAGTTCAGTATTAAATAATCTTTCAATATAATTCATTACACCAACAAACTGGGTGTGAAAATGAATATTGTTATGAGTATAAAAATAGTACACTAAAAAAAGATTCATCAAACATTCAACATTCATTCCTAATTTTAAAAACATCTAAATAAAATAGAAGTTGAAGGAAAAAATAAGAGATTGTTGACACAAACCAATAGCCAACATCAAACTAAACAGTAAAATGCTAAAGCTATTTCTGTTAAAGTCAGGAAAAATGTATAAAGAATGTCTACATCAACATTATTGTTCAATATCATTTTAGAGCTAATGCATTAGACAAAAAATTCATGTGAATATTAGAAAATAAAAGACAAAATTATTCTTTTTTGCAGGATATGATTACAGACATAGAAACTCCAAGAAACTAGTGTGATAAGTTAATAGTATTTTTAAAGGTGGATTTGAGATAATATGAAAAAATATTTCATTCTCTTCACACCAGCAAAAACCAACGGAATAGCATAGCATATTTATAACAGAAACATCATTCATGACAAAATACACATGGAGAAAAACAAAATGATATTAAGGAGCATAAATAAAGACCTGAATATATTAAAAGTATATCCTGATCCTGAAGAGGAACTTTAACATCATGAAGTGTTACCCTTTCAAACTAATATGTAAATTTAATTCAATTCAAATATACATATTTTGGAGCTGAGTAACATGATAAAGGTCAATGAAAAGCATCTGAGAAAAGCTGAGAAGACTCTGAAAAAGAGAATTTTGATAAGGGGCTTGCTTGTCAGATATTAAGTGCAATATAATGTTGCTATAATAAAAATAGTAGAAATAGAAAATAAAATGGAGAGTAAAGGGAAAACCATCAAGTGTAGATAAATGGCAAAGGTAGCATTCCAGTTATAGGAGACAGTAGAGCTTATTTAATATATAGTGCAAATATACTAGGCTATTTATCTAGAAAAAAACTATTCCCTCTCTCGTTACATATACAGAAATAAATTATATATGGATTTAACTTTAAATAAAAAATGAAGCTATTAGTTTGCATAATTATAGGGCAAAGGAAATCTTTATAAGACAGGAAACTCAGGAATCATTAAGCAAACTACTAAACATAAATCCTGTAAATTTAAAAGGGTCTTAGGGAAAAATATATGATAAAAATAATGTTAGCAAACAAAAAATATTAGCTTACTGTGCATCATCTACTATTCTAAGTTTTATGTTTTTTAGTTCATCTAATCCTCATCCCACTGTATGAATTAGGTACTATTATCTTCCCTATATTTCAGATGATGAATCTTTAGCTCTAGATCACACAGCCAATAAGTAGTTAACCTAGAATTTGAACTCAGTCTGGCTTCAGAAACTGGGTGCTACAGTTAATTACTTTTTATATCACTGATTATGAAAATTTATGTACAATCTATATTACTATTAATTATACCACCTAAAAATTAGTTATAATAATAATCATCATCAAGCAACTCAATAGAAACACTGACAACGTATATGAGTGATCAATTCACAAAAGACTAACTTCACTGGCCAATAATAAAAAGTGTTCAACTGGGCAAATACAAGTAAAAGCAGTAATAAATTATGAAGAATGATAAAATCCAGGGCTGTCAAGGAGGTGGAGAAAAAGGTCACACTCAGATGTTGCTGGTAAGGGTTTGAGGATGAATTGCCACAATTTTTAAATCTGGCCTTATCACTGAAAATGTAATATATACATATCCTTTTACTCACAAATTTCACTTTTGGGAATCCATCTTATTGAAGTAAAAATGTGAGAATGTAAGGCACATAGAAGGATATTTGTTATCACACAGTTGTAGCTGTCATTAGTTATGGTATATTTATTCTAAGGAATATTGTGTAGCTGTTAAAAAGACAGAAGTAAGATTTTTGTGTTTCCTTTATAGATGTCCATGTATTGAGTGATAAAACAATTAGCAAATGATGTGTATAGTATCTTCCTGTCTTTAAAAAATCAGACATTATAAGACATTACTTGCCTTTATCTGGGCATTAAGCAATGCTGTAAATATCAGTCCCTCTGGAAGTGAAATAAAGGAGGTGGCTATAAAGGAAAAGACTGTTGTCTTTAAATATATGAATTTCTCCACTTGAAAACTCTAATCTGAAACTAAATACCCACATATGATGCAAAGACAATTTCTGGAAGATACCCATGAGTGGAGTGGAATTTGAGTATGGGTGAGGGAAAGAAAAATTTTCTCTTATTGTCATCCTTCAAGAAATATTTAAATTTTAATGAACAACTCAGAACTTTTTATTGGGACTTCTGGCCAAGATAGAGGCATAGGTAGACATGCTGCATCTTCCTCCACAACTAAGAAGGAATACAACTACAGTAGTCCCTCTATATCATGGTTCACTTATCGCGGCCTCACTGTATTGCAGGATTTTTTTAAATACTATATTTAATTATCTATCGGGGATTTTTCACTATATCGTGGGATTTTGCGGTACTATATACGTATATTGTTAAAGTTACTTAGGTTTAAGAGTGTAGAATATGTTTAAGAACATAAGTAGTGTTTATAAAAGTGTGGGAAAGGTTAATATGGGAATGGGAACAGTTTATAAGTGTGTGGGAAGGGTTTATAAAGCCTTAAAAATATATATAAATACTAAAATAAATGTAAGGTTGTTACTATGCGGATTTTCACCTATCGCGGGGGGGTCTAGAATGTAATACCCACGATAAGTGAGGGAATGCTGTACCTCAAAACTGGAGGCAGCTAGAAGTTTTAGAAGATCGAGCTGCATGGAAGGCCAACAAACAAAGATATAAAGAAGAATTGCTCATCCAGACAGGTAGGAGAGGTGGAGCCAGGGCAAAGAGGGTGCAGTGTGGAAGTGGTGGTGATGCTGTGACAGCGGTTGTGGCCAGCAGTCAGAACACACAGTCACATATTTTTAAAAGTAGGCAGTGGCACCTGGGAAGTGCTCCCAGCACCAGACTAAACAGAGGAGCTCACAGTTCCAGCGCCGTGGAAAATGAAGTCTCATTGCTTCTGACTATGAAAACAAGTTGGGGTTGGGGTGGAGGAAGAAACTGCTGGTCTCTCAGCACAGTACATTTGTTTAGAGGGGCCCTATGGTCCTATAATGTCCATAAACCCACTCACTCTGGGAACCACAACCAGGGTAACAGCTAGAGGGGTGCCAGTCCCATATGGGAAGCAGGAGTAGTGCCTCAAAAAGGAGTGACTGCTGAGCAAGTGGCATTGTTCCCTCTCAGACCCCTCCCTCACACACAGCACCACAACCTGGTGAAATGGGTTGCCCCATACTGAAGGCTCTGCACCTTACAACATAACAGGTGCAACAGTTCTACCTAAGACACAGAGGCAAGCACAGGAACCTGTCGAGTTGAGGAGACAAAGAAGTATGGCCCAAGAGAGGGAACAGTTCAAGGTTCCAGTTGGAGAACTAAGCGATGAGGAGCTAGCCAACATAACAGATAAACATATAGACAACCAAACAGATGCAGAGCTCAAAACACTGGTGATAAAGATGTTCATAGACTTGACAGGCATGCTTGAGTACAGCAAATGCATAAGGGATGAAGTGAAGGCTAAGCTAAGTGAAACAAAGGAAAAGCCACACAAAACCAATGGGTAAGGGAAGGAAACCAGGGTTCAAATCAATGATTTGGAACATAAGGAAGAAATAAGCAGTTAACCAGTACAGAGGAAAGAAGAATTGAAAAAAAATGAGGAGAAGCTTAGGAACCTCTGGGACAACTTTAAAGGTGCCAACATCCGAATCATAGAGGTGCCAGAAAGAGAAGAGGAAGAGCAAAAAATTAAAACTTATGTGAAAAAATATTGAAGGAAAACTTCCCAAATTTGGTGAAGAAAATAGACATACAAGTCTAGGAAGCACAGAGAGTACCAAACAAGCTAGACCCAAATAGGACCATACCAAGACACATTATAATTAAAATGCCAAAGTTTCAAGATGAAGAGAGAATCTTAAAAACAGCAAGAGAAAAGAAGAAAGTTAAGTACAAAGGGGTGCCTATAAGACTATCAGCTGATTTCTCAAAAGAAACTTGCAGGCAAGAAGGGATTGTCATGAAATAGTCAAAGTGGTGAAAAGCAAGGACCTACAATCAACATGACTCTATCCAGCAAAGCTATTATTTAGAATAGAAGGGCAGATAAAATGCTTCCAAAGTAAAGCTAAAGGAGTTCATCATCACCAAGGCCTTATTATATGAAGTGTTAAAGGGACTTATATAAGAAAAAATTATCAAAACTATGAACATTAAAATGACAACAAACTTACCAATATCAACAATAGAACCTAAAAAAAAAAAAAAAAAAAAAAAAACTAAGCAAACAACAAGAATAGGAACAGAATCATAGGTATGGGGATCATTTGGAGGATTATCAACTGGGAGGCGGGAGGGGAAGAAATGGGGAAATGATGCAGGAATTAAGAAGCATAATAGGTAGGTACAAAATAGACAGGAGGAAGTTAAGAATAATATAGCAAATGGTGAAGTCAAAGAACTTATATGCATGACTCATAGACATGAACTAAGCGGGGTGGGACTGCTGGAGGGAAGGCGGATACTAGGCAGAGGGGAGCAAAGGGAAAAGAAATTGGGAGAACTGTAACAGCATAATCAATAAAATATGCTTAAAAAAAGAACTTTTTATCTGAGAAGAATAAGTTTACTTTATTCCAAAGAGATCATCAAAGCCAATAGGAGAGGAACCTCAAAGCATACCATACAGACCCATTAACTTGATAGATCTACACACAACTCTTTTAAACTATTTCCTTCTCTTGTGTAGATTTTCACTCCTTGAACTTAAAAGCGTTGCTGTCAGCATTCCAAGGAAGGTAGAGGGGACACCTTTAATATTAGGATAATAACCCACAAATTTTGGAGGAAAGTGATTGGTGAACATCACATACATCTATTAATACTATTTATATCATTCTACCACATGTCGTTTTTTTGAGTCAGGCTGATTCACAGATCAGAAAGAACAAAAAACCTGTGTGTCAAGATTATGTCTTGTGTACATGTTCCAAGGAAACCATTGGTAGCTTTCTAACTTTATGTTACCAACAGAAGGTAGATGTTGATCACATAAAGAACAGGTGACAATGCTGAGAGAATTAATACCCTATTCTTATTCCTATAGATAAGTGCAGAAGGTAGAGATTACAATTAATAAAATGAGAAATCACTTACATATATAAGTCATGCCATAATATCTGAACTGGTTGAATGTGGGGAAGCACACAGAAACACTTAAAATTTATTTATTTCTTGTAAGTCCTCAAGTTTATTTTTTCTCTTTATATCATCTTAATAAATCACACGTCAAATGAAGGAAAAAATTAAATGAAATTAAAGTTAAATGTCAGGTCGAACAGGAAAACTTAATTGGAAAATTATGTTCTTTAATGGATGACACTTTTAAGTGAAGTTATCACTTCCTTTCTCTCTCTCAGCTAAGCCCCCAACACAAAGTGATAATGACTTAAAAGCTAAATAGTTCTGAATACACTGTTTTTTGTTGTTGTTTTTACCAAGGACTATAAGTAGCAAATTTCAACACCTGATGAATCATGTTATTTCTCATTTCACTTAACAAATTGTAATAGGCAGCTAAAAGTCTCTTACAGATATTTATTTATCTGAGTACAAAATGTTGAAGTTGAAATCTGGCTCAGAAAATGGAGCAGAAAGATCAGGAAAGGGAAATTATATAATTGTCATCACGAATAATATTCTGAGCCATACTATTTTCACCATGAATGCTTATATTTTCTTCTCAAGTTAAAACTTTAAATCATCAAAATTTAGAAATTTAAAGAATACATAGATAAACATTGAATGTCCTAAAAGAACTCGTTGTGAGAGATATAAAGCACAATAAAAAGTGTACTATGTAAGATTTTTTTTTTTTTTTTTTTTTTGCGTAAATGGAATAAAGATTTGCAACATTCATATAATGGACAGAAGATAATTGTGGTCAATTACATTATATTCCTACTCCTGAGAAAATATCTCACAGGCCAGGAAATGAGTTCTGAGATACTTCCTGTATGTGGTAATACATCCCAGTGAGTCTTATTCTTATTAAATGCCCTAATTTCACACACTCTAGGAGTGGATGTGCATTTTTTTTTTGCCTTTTATGTACCACATCTCCTGTCCCAAAATAGACTTAAGATAGCTTAAAAAGACACACAAAGTGTTCAAGACCTCATAAATTAAAAGTAAGAGCAAAGAAGGAAGAAAATATAGATGGGAACATTAATGGAGCAAAAAATAAGGCCAAAGAAGACTATTATAATAATCTCACTCTGTTACTCGTGGGCAACAGATTTGTTCCCAAGCTTTCAAGCAGTGGCTAAGAAAGGGAAGACATCAAACCCTAGTATATCCTTATTTAAGGAAAAAATCTTGATGAACTTTCAGTTTGGCTTACATTATTTTATTTGTAATAGTAGTAAAAATATGGTGGTAGTAAAAGTATATCTAACTCATAGAGTGTTTATTATAATTTCAGGTACTCTTCTGAATATATTACATATATTAAATTATTTAATACTCACAAAATTTAATAAATAATGCTATTATCCCTGGTTATAGATCAAGAAGCTCAGGAACAAAGAGTTTATGTATCTTGCCCAAGATTATGTGCCTAGTAAGGGATAAAGTGAGCTGTTACTAAACGTGTGCTTAGATAAACAAGGTATAAACTCTATGCTCACAACTTTTATATATTTAACTACACAAAACAAATGTGATTAATTATAAACAAAAGCTGCAAAAACAGGATAACTACCAACTATAATTTTATAGGATAAATGATGTTTGAAACTAAGTTCTGTTTGCAACATTAATATGGAATTGAGTTCTCAGATGAAAGTTCATTTAAGCTTGGTATGCTATAATTTGATGACTCAATTTCTCTCTATTTTTCTCTAATTAGACTACTGAGAAACCTAGTTCATATGGCTTGTTGTGATGCCCTTCAGCCCTCTTTGGTGAGAAGACATCTTCCATGTATCAAGTACACCAGTATTCTTTTCTCATTAGTCGGCAACAGGTCAAGAAGTACCATTTGGCTTCAACTCTATTAGAAACACAAACAGGAAATAAGGCAGTGAAACTGTCAAACAGTTTTTTATTATAAGATATAAATGGTCCAAAAATGCTTAAATTAACTTTTGATAGAATTTTTATTAAATAAAATCATAAAATTTAAGTGTTTTTGGACTAACTCTTAAGTCCCCTCTTTTGGGAAACACTTTAAAAAATACTTGACAATGTTCTTAATTTTAAAAATAAATAAATTGATCTTCTTCTTTTTTTGTTTAACTTATTTTATCTCAAGTTCAGTAAAAGTACCAAAGTCAGTTAACTCCAGAGAAAAACAAAACAAAAACTCTATAGCGTTTCATGGCCACTCAGCCACACTGCAGTTTTTTGTTCTTTTTTTTTATTACATTTTATAGATTATATTGTCACAATAGTTCCCCCCCTCAGACTTTAGACCCTTTGTAATCTTATAGAAGAGAGTGGGCAATTGTCTCCTGCTCTTCTAGCTGCTTCAAGCTGGGCGTGGTCATCGTTCTACCTATCCTTGGGTCCAGAAATCCCTAATAAGAGTGGGGGTGTGGAGGGGAGGTTGGCCTTCCCACATGCGGAAGGGTCGTGCAGACTCAGGTCAGCTGGCTGTCCCCAGACCACGGCGTGCTTGGTTTAACAGGCTGGCGTCCTTGTTGTATTCTGGGGGCAACAAATTTGGCAATAGGGTTAGAAGGCATCATTCAATTCATAACCACTGGATGACAAAAGGCAGGTATTAATTTTTCAATGTCCCCAATTAGGGGAAAAAAAGAGGAGCTTCTTTGGAGGAAGAGGTGCCAGGCACACCATATCCATCAAGAAAACTTTTGTCCATTATATTTAGCTTGGGCTGAGGGAAATATTTTAGGTGTCTCTCCTCTTTGACCTCTGGGTCTTTTCTGTCCAAGCCATTGGAATAGAAAAGAGAAACCTGTTTTAAGGTGAAGCCCACAGACCATCCCATTCTTCACCAACCAGCCACTTGGTACAGCCAAACCATTCATTCTCAGGAGGCAGTGATGCAGACAGGATTAAGTGAGGCCTATATGTACAAATAATCACTCAGGTCATGAGATCCTAGGCTTATACCCTTTGAAAACACAAAACACATGTTAATTTATGTAGTATAACCCACAAACCATTTAAGCCTGTCTTAATGGGAAGACATCCAGTTGCAAGGCGTTTGACATTCTTCTTGCCTGTAAATTAAGCATCTTTGATGATGTCACAATCTAGTTTAATTTACAAATGCTAGATAACTTTAAATGAAGAGACTTTAATGATGGTTAGCTGTATTACTTTATAGTCTACCAATGGGCATTGTGATTTTCCTTGGGTCACAATTTTTCTCCCTCAGCTTACCCTCCCATCATTAAAGGGACTGTATTATGTCCATTTTTAATTTATCCTATTCATTTACATGAACTCAACAAGAGTAGCAAATGACCGCTTCTGATCTTTAAGACTGCTTTGCTAGAACTTACACATGAAACACTTACGGTGACCTTCAATCTGCCCTTCAGGGCGCTGAAGTTGAGCCACATACCTGCCATTCAGCCTTGTCTGTAGACACCTGTCTTTTCCAAGTCCTTCAGATTTTTCGTTGTGCTTTAAGGTCCCTTTTAGCCATTTCTCAGGAAAACAACCTTCATTCCTTCTCCAGAAAGATTGCCATGGACCACACATCCAACCTAGGTACCAGGCCTTTTTCCTCATGGGCTTTTATTACCTTCTAAGGTCACCCTTGGTTCCTTAGGGCTTTTGGTAACAACCAGAGCCCAAGCATGTCTTTTTTAGGCATGACATTCCAGTCAAAGTCTTGGTCGACAAGACCTCTATTAACAACTGGTCTTATTATGTTCATGCAAAGAACCTTATTTCATTACTTACTTCTTCAGAATGCCAATTTCTGGAGGGATCAGATAGGGAGAAAAATATACAGCATGAAGGAAAATTTTTGTCCTTCAAATATTCACTGGAGTTGCATTTTTATTCTTTATATTTTCTCTCTTTTCTCTCCTTCTTCTCCGCCCCCCCACTCCCTGCCCACCCTTTCTCCCACAGTCAGTCCCTACCCAGTTGTCCATATCCATGGGTCATTTATACATGTTCTTTGACTAGACCCTTCCCCTTCTTTTCCCCTTCTCTCCCTCCCCTCTTCCCCTTTGTCATTGTTAGTCTACACCTTCTTCACATACCTCTGTTTCAATTTTGTTCATTTGTTCATGTTGTTCATTAGTGTTTTGTAATAGGTGATAGCATAAGGTATTTTTCTCTCGTTGCCTGGCTTATTTCACTAAGCATAATTCTCTCCAGTTCCATCCATATTGTTGCAAATGGTAGGAATTCCTTTTTTCTTTCTGCTATGTGGTACTCCATTGTGTAAATGTACCACAGTTTTTTGATCCACTCATCTACAGATGGGCACTTAGGTTGTTTCCAGTACTTGGCTATTGTGAATTGTGCTGCTATGAACATAGGAGTGCATAGATTCTTTTGAATTGGTGTTTCAGGATTTTTCGGATATAGTCCTAGCAATGGAATTGTTGGTTCAAAAGTCAGTTACCTTTTTAGTTTTTTGAGGAAGTTCCAAACTGTTTTCCATAGTGGCTGCACCAGTCTGCATTCCCACCAGCAATGCACCAGGGTTCCCTTCTCTCCGAATTCTCGCCAACACATGTTGTTTGTTGATTTGTTGATGATGGCCATTCTGACTGGTGTGAGGTGGTATCTCATTGTGGTTTTTATTTGCATCTCTCTGATGACTAGTAATGTTGAGCATCCTTTCATATGTCTATGAACCTTCTGTACGTCCTCTTTGGAGAAATGTTTGTTCAGGTCCTTTGCCCATTTTTTTATTGGGTTGTCTGCCTTCTTGGTGTTGAGTCATATAAGTTCTTTATATATTTTGGAGATCAATCCCTTGTCTGAGGTATCATTGGCAAATATATTTTCCCATATGGTTGGTTTCCTTTTCATCTTGCTAATGTTTTCTTTTGCTGAGCAGAAATTCTTTAGTTTGATGTAGTCCCATTTGTTTATTCTTTCCTTTATTTCCCTTGCCTTAGGAGATATATCAGTGAAAATGTTGCTACATGGGATATCTCAAATTTTCCTGCCTATGTTTTCTTCTGGGACTGTTATCATGCCACAGCTTACATTTAAGTCTTTGATCCATCTTGAGTTTATTCTGGTGTGTGGTCTAAGTTGGTGATCTAGTTTCATTTTTTGCATGTCCCTGTCCAGTTTTCCCAGCACCATTTGTTGAAGAGGCTCTTCTCACTCCATTTTATGTTCCTACCCCCTTTGTCGAATATTAGTTGACCATATAGACCTGAGTTTATTTCTGGGCTCTCTATCCTGTTCCATTGATCTATATGTCTGTTCTTATGCCAGTACCAGACTGTTTTGATTACTGTGGCCTTGCAGTATAGTTTGATATAAGGTATTGTGATTCTTCCTACTGTGTTCTTCCTCAAAATTGCTGTGGCTATTCGGGCTCTTTTTTGATTCCATATAAATTTTTGAAGTATTTGTTCTAGGTCTGAGAAATATGTTGTTGGTATTTTAATAGAGATTGCATTGAATCTATAAATTGCTTTGGGTAGTATGGACATTTTAATGATGTTGATTCTTTCCATCCATAAACATGGTATATGTTTCCATTTATTTTTATCTTCCTTAATTTCTTTCTTCAGTGTTATGTAATTTTGTGGGTAAAGGTCTTTTACCTCCTTGGTTAAGTTTATCTCTAGGTACTTTATTTTTCTTGTTGCTATGGTAAATGGGATTTTCCTTTTAGTTTCTATCTCTGATGTTTTGTTGTTGGTGTACAGAAATGCCTTCGATTTCTGAACATTGACTTTATACCCTGCTATTTTGCTGAATTCACTTATTAGGTTGAGTAGTTTTTTCGTGGAGTCTAGGATTTTCTATGTACACTATCATGTCGTCTGCAAATAATGACAATTTTACTTCCTCTTTTCCAATTTGGATGCCTTTTATTTCTCTTTCTTGCCTGATTGCTGTGGCTAGAACTTCTAAGACTATGTTGAATAGGAGCAGAGAGAGTGGACACTCTTGTCTTGTTCCTGATCTCAGGAGAATGCTTTCAGTTTTTGTCCATTCAGTATGATGTTGGGTTCAGGGTTCTCATATATGGCCTTTATTATATTGAGGTATGCTACCTCTGTTCCCATTTTGCTGAGTGTTTTTATCATAAATGAGTGTTGTACTTTGTCAAATGATTTTTCTGCATCTATTGATATTACCATGTGATTTTTTTCTTTCATTTTCTTTATGTGGAGTATTACATTTATTGATTTGTGAATATTAAACCATCCTTGTATACCTGGAATGAACCCCACTTTATCGTGGTGTATGATCTTTCTAATGTGTTGTTAGATCCGGTTTGAAAATATTTTGTTGAGGATTTTAGCATCTATGTTCATCAACGATATTGGTCAGTAGTTTTCTTTCTTTGTCGTGTCTTGACCTGGTTTTGGAATTAGGGTAATACTGGCTTCATAGAACATGTTTGGGAGTTTTCCCTCTTTTTGGATTTTTTGGAATAGTCTGAGGAGGATAGGAGTTATTTCTTTCCTAAATGTTTTGTAAAATTCACCTGTGAAGCCATCTGGTCCTGGGCTTTTGTGTGCCGGGGGTTTTTGGATTACTGTTTCAATTTCGCTGGTTGTTATTGGTCTATTCAGGCTTTCTGCTTCTTCCAGATTCAGTTTTGGCAGATTATTTTTCCAGAAATTTGTCCATTTCATCTAGGTTTTCACATTTCTTGTGGTACCATTGTTCATAATAGTTTCTATAGTATCAGTTGTGATTTCTCCTCTTTCATTTCTGATTTTATTTAGTTGGGTCTTCTCTCTTTTTTTCTGATGAATCTGGTTAAAGGCTTGTCGATTTTGTTTATCTTTTCAAAGAACCAGCTTCTACTTTTGTTAATCTTTTGAATTGTTAGTTTAGTCTCTATGTCATTTAACTCTGCTCTAATGTTGATGATTTCCTTCCTTCAATTTGCTCTGAGCTTTGCTTGTTGTTCTTTCTCTAGTTATTGTAGCTGTAGGGTTAGATTTTTTATTAGAGAGTTTTCTGTCCTTTTTAGGTAGGCCTGTATTGCTATGAATTTTACTCTCAGGACTGCTTTCACTGTATCCCATAGGTTTTGGGTTGTTGTGTGTTCGTTATCATTTGTTTCCAGAAACTTTTTAATTTCTTCCTTGATGTCGTTGTTAACCCACTCATTATTTAATAACATGTTATTCATTCTCCATGAGTTTGAATTTTTTTGATTTTTTTCCTTAAAGTTGATTTCCAATTTTAAGCCGTTGTGATCTGAGAAGATGCTTGATGTAATTTCAATTTTCTTGAATTTTTTGAGGCTTGTTTTGTGTCCTATAATGTGCTCTATCTTTGAAAATGTTCCATGTGCACTTGAAAAGAATTACATTTTGCTTCTTTGGGGTGAAATGTTTTGTATATATTAACTAAGTCCATTTGGTCTGAGGTGTTGTTTAATGCCTCAATGTCTTTGGTGTTTCTTTGCTTCGAAGATCTGTCTATTGTTGACAGTGGTGTGTTAAAGTCTCCCACTATGAATGTGTTGTTATCTATATCCTTCCTGAAGTCTTTCAAAATTGTCTTTACATATTTGGGTGCTCCTATGTTGGGTGCATATATGTTTATAAGGATTATATCTTGTTGACTGATGTTACCTTTAAGAATTATGTAATGTCCTTCTTTGTCTCTTTTTATGGCCTTTGCTTTGAAGTCTGTTTTGTCTTATACAAATATAGCTACCCCAGCTTTTTATTCATGTCCATTTGCTTGATAAACTGTTTTCCATCCCTTCACTTTCAGTCTGTAAATCTTTTGTTTTGAGGTGTGTCTCCTGTAGACAGCAGATATGTAGGTCCTGTTTTTGTATCCATTCTGCTAACCTATGTCTTTTAATTGAAGCATTTAATCCATTTACATTTAAGGTTATTATTGACGTGTATTTATTCATTTCTCTTTGTACCTCTGTTCCTCTCCTCTTTTATTTTTATTTTTTCTTCTTTTTTCTTAAAACATTCCCTTTAGCATCCCTTGCAATGCTGATTTGGTGGAGATATATTCTTTTAGTCTTCCTTTGTCTGAGAAACTCCTTATTTCACCTTCTATTTTAAATGAGAGCTTTGCTGGGTAGAGTATTCTTGGTCGCAGGCCTTTGTTTTTCATTGCTTGAAATATTTTTTGCCATTCCTGTCTGGCTTGTAGTGTTTCTGTTGAGAAGTCAGTTGATAGCCTTATTGGAGCTCCCTTGTATGTTATTTGCTGTTTTTCTCTTACTGCTTTTAGGATTCTCGCTTTGTTTTTGAATGTTGCCATTTTAATTATGATGTGTCTTGGGGTGGGCCTGTTTGGGTTTATCTTTCTTGGGACCCTCTGTGCTTCCTGGATTTGCATGACTTTTCCTCTCATCAAGTTAAGAAAATTTTCTATCTTTACTTTTTCAATCAGTTTTTCTATCCCTTTTTCTTCCTCTTCTCCCTCTTGTATCCCTATGATTCTAATGTTGTTTTGTCTCATGTTGTTGCAGTTCTCTTAAACTCTCTTTGTTCTTTTTTAATCTTTTATCGTTTTGTTGTATTGTCTGGGAATTTTTTTTTACATTGTCCTCTAATTCACTGATCTGATCTTCTACTTCATTTAGCCGCTTTTGGTTGATTCTGTGTTCTTCAATTTAGAGATTGTATTTTTCATTTATTCCTGGTTGTTATTAATATTTTCTATTTCCTTTTTTATGCTGGTGTAGTTTTCTGTAAGTCCCTTGTACCTTCCCTGCAGTTCTTTGTAGTTTTCTTTGAGGTTGTCAAGGTCATTAAGTTTCATAATAACCTTTTTTTTTGAATTCCGTGTCTGCTAGTTTACTTATGTCTGTTCCATCTATCTCTCTTTCTAGGGATTCCTCTTTTCCTTTCATTGGAAGGTTGCTTCTGCATCTCTTGTTTGTTTTTCTTTATTAGATTTGTCTGCTTTGATTTCTCACTTTCTTGATATGAGGTAATTTATAGGAGATCTGGGGAATTTGGTGGTGCAGTTTCTTTGATCTTCTGAGCCTGATGCTCTTGTGTTGCCCTTTATGTTGTTTATTTAATCTGTCTGGTTGTATTTCAGCTACTCTTTGGTGGGTCTTTTCCTCTGGTTAGTTGATTGAGAGTCACTCTGCCCACCCTGTCTTGAGTTCTTTTGTGGAGGTGCTGTTAAAACATAATCACACAACCCAGGCAAGAAACCCACACCCTCCAATATCTCTCCCAACTACAATCTCAGTATCAGCTGCAAACGAGCCAGTATTAATATACTTGTAGATATATTAAGACTCTTATTTCATAGAGAAACGGATAGGAGTTGTTTTAAATGAAGGAAGGGTGATTTTTGAGAGGGAAGGTGATAGAGTAATAATATTAGCAATTGGGGTCAAGGCTATGCAAGACAGCAATTAACATTTACACTGTATGTTTGAAAAGGAGGAGAGGTTTGTAGTATGGAGTGAGAAAGTGAAAGTGTATAGTATTAGGTTTATATAGTAGGTATATGCTATATATTTAGTGTGGAAGGGAGGATAGACACAACAGACATCCAAGCAGACAGACAGCCAAAAATTGAAGCAGAGGGATGTGGGGGTTAGAAGGTAGAAAACAGATTAGAGAAAGAATTTTTCAAGAATAAAAATACAGAATAGAAAATAGCAAGAAAGGAAGAGAGAGAGGAAAGAGAGAGAGAAAGTAGAGAAGAGGAAGATAGGAAAGAAATAAAGAAGAATGGGAGGGAGAAGGGGGGAATAAATTTAAATTTAAATATAAAAAATTAAAACATGATATAAAATAGAGAGATAAAAAGAAAGAGAGAATAGAGAATGAGAGGAATAGGAGATGGGAAAGGGAAGAAAAAATAAATGAATGGAGAGGGAGAGGAGGGAAAAACAAAGAAAAAAATTAATAAAATTAAAAGTACTAAAAAGGAAAAAAGAAAAGAAAGAAAAAAGGAGGGAGGGAGGAAGAGGATAAGGAGGAGGGAAATAAATAGAAAAGAAGAGGAGAGAGGAGAGAAGGAAAAATTGAAATTAAAGAAATGACAAAAGATAGGATGAAGGAGAGAAATACGAGAGAAAGGAGAGAAGGGATGGGGAGGGAAGAGAAAAAGGGTAAGAAGGGGAGGGAGAAGAGGGAGGAGAATAGATTAAAATTAAAATTTAAATATTAAAAGATTAGAAAATAAAGTAGAATAGGGAGAAAGAAAGAAAGAGAGAATATATATAAAGAGAGAAGGAAAATAAGGGAAAGGGAAGAAAAAAACAAATGGAGAGGGAAGGGGACTAAATAAAGAAAGAAATTTAATAAAATTGAAAGTACTTAGCTCAGAAGAAGGAAAGAGAGAGAAAGGAAAGGGAGGGAGGATGAGGATAAGGAGGAGGGAAGGAAATAAGAAGAAGGGAATAGGAAGGAAAGGGGAAAAATTAAAATTAAAAAATTAACAAAGAATAGAACGAAGGCGAGACATGCTAAAGAGAGAGAAAGGAGGGAAGAGGAGGGGAGCAAAGAAGAGAGAATAAGAAAGAAAGGGAGGGGCAGTAAGAGAGAAAGAAATAAAAGAATGAAAGGATTTTAATTCAATTCAACTTTTAGGCACAGTCTCTGTTTCTTTTCTTTCTTTCTTTCTTTCTTTTTTTTTCTTCCTTCCTTCCTGGGTCCACCCCTATTCAAAATTCCATGGGTTTCAAATCTTTTCTGGTTGGTTGGCTGGCTGTGGGAAGATCCTGCTTGATTCTGGGGTTGCTAGTCTTTTATTCGTAAACCTACCCCCGCTCTGCTGTGAGCTGTGTTTAGTTGTCCCCTCCTGTGGCACCTTCAGCCCTCCTCTGGCTTTTGCAGCAACACCTTCCCACCATTGGACTAGCATGCGCCTGCCAGCAATCTTTGCTCTGCCTCCAGTCGTGTCTCTATTCCCAAGCTACAGCTTCCACTCACTTCCCCATCTATACCCCTGTGCACACACCTTTCTCCCTGCCCCCAAACCATCCCTTTGTTCTGCAGGACTCCGGCATAGTCAGTCAAAGCCCCAGGCCCAGCAGCGCTCTCCTGACCGGGAGCTCTCCCCCAGTCTGGAGCTCAGCAGCAGCCTTTCAGCGCGGGCCCTTCTCCCCGCCCCCAAACCGTCTCCACTCCTGAGCCACAGCCTCCGCTCATCTCCCTACTTACTCACCTGCACACACTACCTCTCTCCCTGCCCCTAAACCGTCCCCCTGCTCTGTGGGACTCTAGCGTGACCGGTCAAAGTGCCGGGCCCAGTGGTGCTCTCCTGCCCAGGACCTCTCCCCTAGTCTGGAGCTCTGCAGCGGCTTTCCACATGGGCTCTTCTCCTTGCCCCAAAACTGTCTCTATTCGTAAATTGATTTTTACTAATCTTCATACTAGAAGACAGTTATTTCTCATGGGAGGAGCAATATAAACAGAAAACAATATGGAATTAAATAAATGTTTCAGTACTCCTACAAAAAAAAAAAAACCTTGAAAATATGCTGATAAAGATTTCTGGTCAAGATAAACACTGTGTTCATCTCCTCCCACAACCACATCAAAATTACAGCTCAATTATATAACAACCACTCTTGATAATTACCTGAATACTAGCTGAAATAAATTCATGTAAATAAGTATATAAAGAAGAAGCCAAGCCCTTACCAGTTAGCTCAGTTGGTTAGAGCATCATCTTGACACTCCAAGGTTGCAGGTTTGATTCCAAGTCAAGGTACACACAAGAATAAATCAATGAATACATAAATAAATGGAACAACAATTGATCTCTCTCTCTCTCTCTCTCTCTCTCTCTCTCTCAATCTCTCTCAATATCTCTCTCTCTCTCTCTCTCTCTCTCTCTCTCTCTCTCTCTCTCTCTCTCTCTCTCTCTCTCCCTCTCTCTCAAAAAGTCAATAAATTGGAGATCCAAGATGGCGGAGGAGTAAGTGGAAGCTACACTAACCTCCTCCCAGGACCAGTCTGGATTTACAACTTAATTTTGGAGAAATCATCTGGAATAACCAACGGAACACTAGCTGGAAAGAAGTCTTATAACCACGGAGAGACAGAAAAGGCCGCTACATCACAACGTGACCGGTAGGGAGTGCGGAGACGCGGAAGGGCTGGCTGGGCTCACACGGGTGGCTGCTGAAGGGACTGAGAAACAGCTCAGCAGCCGGGGATTCCCCCTGAGAAGGGCAGGGTCTAAACCCCCAGCTGGGTTTCCCAGCCTACAGCGACAGAGTGGAAAGTAAAATAGTATCAGCTGTGAAAAGCGAAAAGCCACAGGCTTTCTTGCTAGCTGGAGAGAAACAGCAGGAGAAAAAGAGCTCTTAAGTGGATCACATACGAAAATATTTTGGCCACCACTTACCCTGGGCTCAAGCAGAGGGAAGGCAGAGAGGACTGGAGACACTTGGGGAGAATTTGGCACGGTGGCTTTGAGGGGAGAACTGGAGGAGCAGCTGACTGGGTCCCAGTGCTGACTCATCCCCAGTACTGCGGGTAGACCATTCCCCTCCAAGTGGCGTCAGCCTGAGGGGAAGCAAAAGCCCTGCCTACAGGAATTAAGCTGCCACACCCACACTCCTTAAGCCTGACAGCTAATCACAGATTGAATAGATTAACAATCAAAGAAGACAGACAACAGCAGTAGATCCCTGGAAGTCTCCAACAGGCTGCCTAGGGCCAGACTGGTACATGATCTGACGCCACCAGAGGCAGATCCAGGAAGTGCAGATCATTCCAAGAAGCACCAACAAACAATAGGAGTCAAAAAAATGGGGAGACAGAGAAACAACCTCCCATCAAAAGGAAAGGTGGAATCCCCAGAAAGAGTGCTAAATGAAATAGAGGGGAGCGAACTATCAGATATGGAATTCAAAACATGGATTATGGAGAAACTGAATGAGCTCAGCGGAAACTTCAAAGAACTCCAGAAAAACTACAAGGAACTCACAGAAAATTACGTGAGCATGAAAAAGGACATAGAAGCTATCAATAAGAGCCAGGAGGAAATGAAAAATACGATCTCTGAATTGAAGAACACAGTAGAAGGAATTAAAAGCAGGCTAGAGGAAGCAGAAGATCGGATCAGCGAGCTGGAGGACAACCTACACAAAAACTCCCAGACAATGCAACAAAATGAAAAAAGACTGAACAAGACTGAAGAGGTTCTAAGACAGCTGCAGGACAACATGAAACGTAATAATATCCGTATCATAGGAATTCCAGAAGGAGAAGAAGAAGAGCAAGGGATAGAAAACCTCTTTGAAAAACTAATGACAGAAAACTTTCCTAACATGACGAGAGAAAGAGTCACGCAAGTCCAGGAAGCACAGAGGGTCCCAATGAAGATGAACCCCAACAGGCCCACCTCAAGACACATCATAATTAAAATGGCAACATTCAAAGACAAAGAGAGGATCCTAAAAGCAGCAAGAGAAAAACAACTAATAACATACAAGGGTACTCCAATAAGGCTATCATCAGATTTCTCAGCAGAAACACTACAAGCCAGAAGGGAATGGCAAAAAGTATTCCAAGCAATGAAAAACAAAGGCCTACAACCTAGAATACTATACCCAGCAAAGCTCTCATTCAAAATGGAGGGTGAAATAAGGAGCTTCCAAGACAAAAGAAGGCTAAAAGAATACATCTCCACCAAACCAGCAATGCAAGAGATGCTAAAAGGTCTGCTCTAAGAAGATAAAGAAACACAGAGAGACAGAGAAGAACACGAGTACAAAGGGGAAAAATGACAATGAATAAGTACTTATCGGTAATAACCTTAAATGTAAATGGATTAAACGCTCCAATGAAAAGACATAGGGTAGCTGAATGGATTAGAAAGAATGACCCACATATATGCTGTCTACAAGAGACCCACCTTAGAACAAAAGATCTACACAGACTGAAAGTAAAGGGATGGAAAAATGTATTCCAAGCAAATGGACATGAAAAAAAAGCCGGGGTAGCAATACTTATATCAGACAAAACAGATTTCACAGCAAAGTCCATAAAAAGAGACAAAGAAGGGCATTTCATAATACTTAAGGGAAAAATCCATCAAGAAGATATAACCCTTATAAATATATATGCACCAAACTTAGGAGCACCCAAATATGTAAGGAAACTTTTGAAAGACTCCAAGAAAGATATAGACAACAACACACTCATAGTAGGGGACTTTAACACCCCATTGTCAACAATGGACAGATCTTCGAAGCAAAGAAACACCAAAGATATGGAGGCACTGAACAACACTCTAGATCAAATGGACTTAGTCGATATATATAGAAGTTTTCACCCCAAAGAAGCAAAATATACATACTTCTCAAGTGCACATGGAACATTTTCAAAGATAGACCACATGGTAGGACACAAAACAAGCCTTAACAAATTCAAGAAAATTGAAATTATATCAAGCATCTTCTCAGATCACAATGGCTTAAAATTGGAAATCAACCTCAAGGAAAAAACTCAAAAACATTCAAACTCATGGAGAATGAATAACATGCTATTAAATAATGAATGGGTTAACAATGACATCAAGGAAGAAATCAAAAAGTTTCTGGAAACTAATGATAATGAACACACAACAACCCAAAACCTATGGGATACAGCGGAAGCAGTCCTAAGAGGAAAGTTCATAGCAATACAGGCCTACCTAAAAAAGTTAGAGGAATATCTAATAAAAAATTTAACCCTACAGCTACAAGATCTAGAGGAAGAACAACAAGCAAAGCCCAGATCAAGTAGAAGGAAGGAAATCATCAAGATCAGAGCAGAATTAAATGACATAGAGTCTAAACTAACAATTCAAAAGATCAACAAAAGTAGGAGCTGGTTCTTTGAAAAAATAAACAAAATTGACAAGCCTTTAAGCAGGCTCATCAAGAAAAAAAGAGAGAGGACCCAAATAAATAAAATCAGAAATGAAAGAGGAGAAATCACAACTGATACCACAGAAATACAAAGGATTATAAGAAATTATTATGAACAACTGTATGGCAAGAAATTTGACAACCTAGAGGAAATGGACAGATTCCTGGAAACCTATAGTCTTCCCAAACTGAATCAAGAAGAAGCAGAAAGTCTGAATAGACCAATAACAGCTAGTGAAATTGAAGCAGTAATCAAAAAACTCCCAGCACACAAAAGCCCTGGACCGGATGGCTTCACAAGTGAATTCTACAAAACATTTAGGAAAGAACTAACTCCTATCCTTCTCAGACTATTCCAAAAGATATAAGAAGAGGGAAGACTGCCAAACTCATTCTATGAAGCCAGTATAACCCTAATTCCAAAACCAGGTCAAGACACAACAAAGAAAGAAAACTACAGGCCAATATCGCTGATGAACATAGATGCTAAAATCCTCAACAAAATATTGGCAAACCGGATCCAGCAACACATTAGAAAGATCATACACCACGATCAAGTAGGATTCATCCCAGGGATGCAAGGATGGTTTAACATTCGTAAATCAATAAACGTAATACACCACATAAACAAAATGAAAGACAAAAACCACATGATAATATCAATAGATGCAGAAAAAGCATTTGATAAAGTACAACACCCATTTATGATAAAAACACTCAGCAAAATGGGAATAGAGGGAGCATACCTCAACATAATAAAGGCCATATATGAGAAACCTGAAGCCAACATCATACTCAATGGGCAAAAACTGAGAGCATTCCCCCTGAGATCAGGAACAAGACAAGGATGTCCGCTCTCCCCACTCCTATTCAACATAGTCTTGGAAGTTCTAGCCACCGCAATCAGGCAAGAAAGAGAAATAAAAGGCATCCAAATTGGAAAAGAGGAAGTAAAACTGTCATTATTTGCAGATGACATGATAGTGTACATAAAAAACCCTATAGACTCCACAAAAAATCTACTCGACCTAATAAGTGAATTCGGCAAAATAGCAGGATACAAAGTCAATATTAAGAAATCAAAGGCATTTTTATACACCAACAATAAAAACTCAGAGATAGAAACTGAAAGAAAAATTCAATTTACCATAGCAACAAGAAAAATAAAATACCTAGGAATAAACTTAACCAAGGAGGTAAAAGACCTGTACTCAGAAAACTACATAACATTGAAGAAAGAAATTAAAGAAGATACAAATAAATGGAAGCATATACCATGCTCATGGATGGGAAGAATCAACATCTTTAAAATGTCCATACTACCCAAAGCAATTTATAGATTCAATGCAATCCCTATTAAAATACCAGCAACATATTTCACAGACCTAGAACAAATACTTCAAAAATTTATATGGAACCAAAAAAGAGCCCGAATAGCCACAGCAATTTTGAGGAAGAAGAACACAGTAGGAGGAATCACAATACCTGATATCAAACTATACTACAAGGCCACGGTAATCAAAACAGTCTGGTACTGGCATAAAAACAGACATATAGATCAATGGAACAGAATAGAGAGCCCAGAAATAAACCCAGGTTCATATGGTCAACTAATATTTGACAAAGGGGGAAAGAACATCAAATGGAGTGAAAAGAGCCTCTTCAACAAATGGTGTTGGGAGAACTGGACAGGGACATGCAAAAAAATGAAACTAGACCACCAACTTACACCATACACCAGAATAAACTCAAAATGGATCAAAGACTTAAATGTAAGCCGTGATACCATAAAAGTCCTAGAGGAAAAAATAGGCAGGAAAATTTCAGATATCCCACGTAGCAACATTTTCACTGATATATCTCCTAAGGCAAGGGAAATAAAGGAAAGAATAAACAAATGGGACTACATCAAACTAAAAAGTTTCTGCTCAGCTAAAGAAAACATCAGCAAGATGAAAAGGAAACCAACCATATGGGAAAATATATTCGCCAATGACATCTCAGACAAGGGATTGATCTCCAAAATATATAAAGAACTCATACAACTCAACACCAAGAAGACAGACAACCCAATTAAAAAATGGGCAAAGGACCTGAACAAACACTTCTCCAAAGAAGACATACAGAGGGCCCATAGACATATGAAAATATGCTCAACATCACTAGCCATCAGAGAGATGCAAATAAAAACCACAATGAGATACCACCTCACACCAGTCAGAATGGCCATAATCAACAAATCAACAAACAACTTGTGCTGGAGAGGATGCGGAGAAACGGGAACCCTGGTGCATTGCTGGTGGGAATGCAGACTGGTGCAGCCACTATGGAAAACAGTTTGGAATTTCCTCAAAAAACTAAAAATGGAACTGCCTTTTGAACCAGCAATTCCATTACTGGGATTATATCCCAAAAATCCTGAAACACCAATTCAAAAGAACCTATGCACTCCAATGTTCATAGCAGCACTATTTACAATAGCCAAGTGCTGGAAACAACCTAAATGCCCATCTGTAGATGAGTGGATCAAAAAACTGTGGTACATTTACACAATGGAGTTCTATGTAGCAGAAAGAAAGAAGGAACTTCTACCATTTGCAACAACATGGATGGAACTAGAGAGAATTATGCTTAGCGAAATAAGCCAGGCAACGAAAGAAAAATACGTTATGCTGTCACCTATTACAGGAAACTAATGAACAACACAAACAAATGAGCAAAATTGAACCAGAGGTATGTAAACAAGGAGTAGACTAACAGTAACAAGGGGGGAGGGGGGAGGGAGAAAAGGGGGTAAGAAGGGGAAGTGTAAAATCAAAGAACATGTATAAATGACCCACAGACATGGGCAACTGAGTGGGGACTGAATGTGGGGGAAGGGAGGGGCAGGATACAGGGAAGCAAGAGGGGAAAAAAAAAAAAAAAGAGAGACAACTGTAATGGAAAAACAAACAAAAAAATTTTTTTTAGTGGGGGAAAATGAAAATATGAAGAATGGAAATGCCAGTTCAGTGAATATTAGGACAAAGATTTTCCTTCACGTTGTATATTTTTCTCCCTATTTGATCTCTCCAGAGTTTGGCATTCTAAACAAGTAAGTAATGACTTAAGTTTCTTTGCATAGACCTAATAAGACCAGTTGTTAATAGAGGTTCCTTTTTCTGAACAAGCCTTTGACTGGAATGTCAAGCCTAAAGGAGACATGCTTGGGCTCATGTTGTTACCAAAAAGCCCTAAGGAACTGGGAATGACTTTCAAAGGTAATAAAAGCCCGCGAAATAAAAGACCTGCTGCCATGGTTGCTTGTGCGGTCCACAGCAATCTCTCCAGGGATGGAACGAAGGTTGTTTTCCTGAAAGATGGCTAGAAGGGACCTTAAGGCACAATGGAAAACCAGAAAGACTTGGAAAGGACAGGTGTGTACAGGCAAGGATGAATGCCAGGTATGTGGCCCAGCTTCTGTGCACTGAAGAGCAGACTGAGGGCCACCCTAAATGTTCCTTGGGTAAGTTCCAGCAAAACAGAACTAAAGATCATAAGTGATCATTTGCTGCTCTTGTTATGCTTATGCAAATGAACAGGATAAATTAAAAATGGACTTAATGTAGTCCCTTTAAAGACAAGGAGAGTAATCTTAGGGAGACAAATCAGTATTCAAGGAAAATCACAATGATCAGTGGCAGACTGTAAAGTAGGGCAGCTAACCGTCTTAAAAGTTTCTTCTCATTTAAAAAATGGTTTCACTTGAAAATTAAACCATATCTGTGATATCACCAAAGAGATTCAAGTTGCAGGCAAGTAGAATGTCAAGTGCCTTGCAACTGTATGTCTTCCTAATAAGACAGTCTTACAGATTTAGAGACTTTTTTGTTGGTTATGTTACATAAATTAACATGTGTTTTCTGTTTTCAAAGGGCATAAGCCTATGACCGCATTACCTGAGTGATTGTCTGTACGCATAAGCCTCACTTAATCCTCTCTGCAGCGCTGCCTCCGGAGACTCAACAGTTTGGCTGAACTAAATGGCTGAGTTGGTGAAGAATGGGGTGGTCTGTGGGCTTCACTTTAAAACTGAATTCTCTTTTCTATCCTAATGGCTTGGACAGAAAGGGCCCAGAGGTCTGAGAGGGGGGAAACATAAACTATTTCCCTCAGCCCAAACTAAATAAAATGGGCAAAAGGGTTTTGGACAGGAGAGATGTGCCTAGCACACCTTCCTCCAAAGAAGCCCTTTTTTTTTTTTTTTTTTTTCTCCTAATGTGGAACATTGAAAAATTAATCCCTGCCTTTTGCCACCTAGTAGTTATGGATTGAATGATGCTTTTTAACCCTTTTTGCCAAATCTGTTGCCCCCAGAACACAACAAGGATGCCAGCCTGCTAAACCAAGCACGCCGTTGTCCGGAGACAGCCAACTGACCTGGAGTCTGCATGATCCTTCCCCATGTGGGAAGGCCACCCTCCCCTCCACACCCCCACTATTATTAGGGATTTCTGGACCCAAGGGTAGGTAGGACGATGACCATGTCCAGCTTGAAGCAGCTAGAGGAGCTTGAGACCTTCGCCCATTGTCCTTTACAAGATTACAAAGGGTCTTAATATCTGAGAGGGAGGGATAGTTATTTTTTACGAACCATGGGTATGGACTTGGGGGGGGATGCTGGGGGAGGGAGATACTGGGTGGAGGGGAGTAAAGGGGAAAAAATTGGAACTACTGTAACAGCATAATCAATAAAATATATTTTTAAAAAAAAAGTCAATAAATTAAAAAAGAAGAAGAAGCCATGTTGATACTGGTAGGAAGAACAGAGACGCTGAACAGGCTGGTCTCATACCCACAAATGGCAGTTAAAAATCAAGAGGGATAACTCAGGTAACCTCTGAGGAAAAGGAGTCTCTGAGACAGAAGGCTTTTGTAGACCCAGATATCCACTTTAAAGGCCTGTGCATAGACTTGCCTGCTCACAAATACTCATCATAAACAGAGGAATAACAGCAGCTCAGAAAGTGCCAGGGACATACAACGAGGAACTGAATTGTGTGGCTTCAGGGCAAGGTCTGGAGGGGCAGCTCTCTCTGGGACTAAAGTGCTGGCAGATGCCATCGCTCCTTTGCTGAGCCCTCCCTGAACAGAGCTGGCAGACACAAGTGGGTATTAATCTGAGTTTCCATTAACCTGGCTAATACCGCTCTCACCCCACCCTAGTGGTTCTGAGACCATGCCCCACTCAACTCACTGGTCGGTCAGAACCTCTATCAGAGGTTAATCCACATGAATGGCTGGCTTGGGCTCACTTTACGACACTCCTAATTTATTAAAGGCTCACAACTCCAAACAAGCAGCATTTTACTTTGGCATGTCCTATATCTCTTAGTAAGTGTTTCTACACTAGTAGCAGTCAGCCTTGGTTCATAGCACAACAATTCCCAGGCATTTCTAAGCCCAGCCCAGACAACTACCAATTGCAGATCACCTTATAGCTCTTATAAGGTGGCCCATACCAGACACAAGCAACAGAAAACACCCATTCAAAGTAAAAGAAAAAGAGAAAAAAAGAAAGTTTTAAAAAATGAGGATAGTTCAAGGGACCTTTGGGAACACATGAAGCATAACAACATTTGCATCATAGGAGTACCAGAAGGAGAAGAGAAAAAACAAGGGATCACAAAATTATTTGAAGAAATAATGATTGAAAACTTTTCCAACATAGTGAAGAAAAAAGACACAAAGTCCAGGAAACACAGAGTTCCAAACAAGATGAACCTAAAGAGGCCCACACCAAGACATATCATAGGTAAAATAGCAAAGGTTAAAGGCAAAGAGAGAATCTTAATAGCAGCAAAAGAAAAACATTTAGTTACCTACAAAGGAAGTCCCAGAAGGCTGTGCTAGCTGATTTCTCAACAGAAACTTTGCAGGCAAGAAGGGATTGACATGAAATAGTCAAAGTGATGAAAAGCAAGGACCTACAATCAAGACTACTTTACCCAACAAAGCTATCATTTAAAATTGAAAGAGAAGTAAAAAGCTTCCCAGACAAGAGAAAGCTAAAGGAGTTCATCTCCACCAAAACAGTATTACAGGAAATGTTAATGGGACTTCTTTAAGAAGGATAAGAAAAAGAATATGAGTAAGAAAATATCACAAAGAAAGAGAATTCTTACGTACAATGACAAACACATAATAAAAGCAGTGAATCAACCAACACTAAAGCTAGTACAAAGGTTAAAAGTCAAAATTAGATAAATCATGTGTAGTTACAACAGTAAATTAAGGGATACACACAAACACACACACACAATGTAAACACTAATGACAAAAACATAAACGTGGAGGGGGTGAATAAAAATGATAGTAAGTTTAGAATGTGTTCAAACTTAAGTGACCATCAACTTAAAATAAACAGCTTTAAACATAGTGTGGTGTGTCAGAAGTACATGATAACTACAAACAAAAAATCCACAAGAAATATGCAAGAAATAAAAAGAAAGATATACAAATACAACACTACAGAAGGTCACCAACATACAAGGGAAGAGAGCAAGGGAATAAGAAAGAAACAGAGAAGAATTACAAAAATAATCAGAAAACACTTAATGAAATGGCAATAAATATATACCTATCAAAAATTACTTTAAATGTAAGTGGATTAAATGTTCCAATCAAAAGACAAATGGATAAAAAAGTGGTACATATCTACAATAGAATATTACTCAGGCATTAAATAAAAAGAATGAAATCTTACCATTTACAGCTACATGGATGAACCTGGAGGGTATTATGCTGAGTGAAATAAGTCAGACAGAGGAAGAGAAATACCATATGATTTCAATTACATATGGAATCTAAAGAACAAATGAATGAACAAACAAAACAAAAACAAACTCACAGAGACAGAGAATAAACTGATGGTTGCCAAATGAGGTTTGTCATTGGTGAGGGTGCTGAGTAAAAAATGTGAAGGGATTAAGAAGTACATATTGGAGAAGACGCCAGATGCCATCCCAGAGGGAGACTTGGTGGGTGACTATTTTCTCTTCATAAGCTTCATTTTGTCTTTATTAGCAAGAAGAGAATCCTCAAACACTTCTCCAAAGAGGGCATACAGAGGGTCCATAGGCATATGAAATAATGCTCAACATCATTAGCCATCAGAGAGATGCATATAAAAATCACAATGAGATACCACTTTATCCCAGTCAGAACGGCCATCATCAACAAAACAACAAACAACAAGTGCTGGTGAGGATGTGTAAAAAAGGGAACCCTAGTAGTATGCTGGTGGGATTGCAGACTGGTGCAGCCAATATTGAAAACAGTATGGAATTTCCTCAAAAAACTAAAAATGGAACTGCCATTTGACCCAGCAATTCCATTGCTAGGATTATACCTGAATAATCTTGAAACACCAATTCAAAAAAACCTACTCACCCCTGTGTTCATAGCAGCACTATTTACAATAGCTAAGTGCTGGAAACAGCTTAAGTGCCTATCTGTAGATGAATAGATCAAAAAACTGTGGTACATTTACACAATAGAATACTATGCAGCAGAAAGAAAGAAGGAACTCCTACCAGTTGCAATAACATGGATGGAACTAGCCAGGCAATGAAAGACAAATACCATATAATATCATGTAATACAGAAAACTAATGAACAACACAAACAAACAAGCAAAATTGAACCAGAGGCATGTAAACAAGGAGTAGACTAACACTGACAATGGGGAAGGGCAGAGGGGGAGGGAGAGAAATGGAGTAAGAAGGGGAAGTGTCTAGTCAAAGAACATGTATAAATGACCCACAGACATGGACAATGGTGTAGGGATTGACTGTGAGAGAAGGGGTGGGCAGGGTGTGGGAAGCAATGGAGAAAATATTTGGACAAATGTAATAGAAAAACAAACACAAAATTTTTAGTGGAGGGGGGATGAAAGATAAATAAATTAATAAATGAGCCAACAAATCCTTCCTCCCCTCCCCAAAAAACCCTCACATGTAGGAAAGTGAACAAAAGAAAATGTAAAGTACAGAAATGCAATTTTAGTGAATATTAGGACGAGAATTTTCCTTCAAACTGTATATTTTTCCCCCTACCTGATACCTCCAGAATTTAGCATTCTGAAGAAGTAAGTAATGACATGTTTCTTTGCATAAAACTAATAAGACCAGTTGTTAATAGAGGTTTTGTTAACCAAGACTTTGACTGGAATGTCATGCCTAAAGAAGGCATTCTTGGGCTCTGCGTGTTACCAAAAAGCTCTGAGGAACTGGGATTGACTTTTGAAAGCAATAAAAGCCCATGAGAAAATAGGCCGGGTACCTTGGTTGATTGTGTGGTTCATGGCAATCTTTCCAGGGAAGGAACAAAGGTTGCTTTCCTGAAAGATGGCTAGAAGGAACCTTAAGGCACAATGGAAAACCTGAAAGATTTGGAAAAGACAAGTGTTTACAGGCAAGGCTGAATGGCAGGTATGTGGCTCAGCTTCTGTGCCCTGAAGGGCAGACTGAAAGTCAACCTAAAGGTTCCTTGCGTGAGTTCCAGCAAAGCAGACTTAAAGATCATATGTGATCATTTGCTGTTCTTGTTGTGTTTATGCAAATTAACAGGATAAATTAAAACTGGATTTAATGCAGTCCCTTTAATGACAAGGAGGGCAATCTTAAGAAGAAAAATCATGATTCAAGGAAAATCACAATGCTTAGTGGTAGACTATAAAGCAGTGCAGTTAACTGTCTTTAAAGTTTATTTTCATTTAAAGTCTGTTTTCATTGGAAAGTTAAAGTAGGTCTGTGACATCATCAAAGGTGCTTAATTTACAGGCAAGAAGATTGTCAAAAGCCTTGTAACTGGATGTCTTCCTAATAAGGCACTCTCACAGATTTAGAGACTGGTTTGTAGGTTATGTTGCATAAATTTACATATGTGTTCTGTTTTCATAGGGCATAAGCCTATGATCTCATTACCTGAGTGATTGTACGTATAGGCCTCACTTAATCTTGTCTGCATTGCTGCCTCCTGAGACTCAACAGTTTGGCTGAACTAAGTGGTTGGGTTGGTGAAGTATGGGATGGTCTATGGGCTTCACTTTAAAACTGGTTTCTCTTTTCTATCCTAATGGTTTGGACAGAAAGGGCCCAGAGGTCTCAGAGGGGAGAAATCTAAAATATTCCCCTCAGCCAAAACTAAGTATTGTGGGTGAAAGCGTTTTGGACAGGTGTGACGTGTCTTGCACATCTTCCTCCAAAGAAGCCTTCCTTTTCCTAATGTGGGACATTGGGAAATTAATCCCTGCCTTTTTTCATCTAGTGATTATGGATTGAATGATGTCCTTTAACCCTGTTGCCCCCAGAATACAAAAAGGTTGCCAGCCTATTAAATCAAGCTTGCCATTGTCCAGGGACAGCTAACTGACCTGGGGTCTGCAAGATCCTTCCCCATGTGGGAAGGTCACCCTCCCCCCACACTTCCACTCTTATTAGGGATTTCTGAACCCAAGGATAGGTAGGACCATGACCATGTCCATCTTGAAGTAGCTAGAGGAGCACGAGACCTTCGCCCATTGTCCTCTATAAGATTACAAAGGGTCTTATGTCTGAGAGGGGGGAATTGTTACAGAGAGGAGGTCCCCCAAAAAATAAATAAATAAATAAATTTTTTTTAAAAGAAAAAAGAAATACATATTGGCAGTTACAAAATAGTCGTGGGGATGTAAGGTGTGACTTAAGAAATATAATCAATAATATTGTCATAGCGAGATATAGTATCAGCTGTGTACGAAACTTATTGAGGATCACTTTTTTAATTACATAAATGTTTAACGACTATGCTGTGCAGCTGAAATTAATATATCAAATTTCAACTGTAATTGAAAAAAAATTTAAGTAAACAGGATGACATTATTAAGTCCACTTTGCAAATAGATAAATATTGGCTAAAAGAAGGATTGTATTATACTTGTAAATCAATGACTATTTCACATTTTGGAAAAAGAAGCAAACACCAAACATATGGGTAAAATGTTTCTACGTATTGCAAATAATTTTCATGACACTGTTTGTAAAATCTAGAAAACAAGAACAGAGGCTCTTCTCATTTGTTAATGTTCAATATAATGTCTGGCTTATAGCAAGTACTCAACAAATATTTAATGAATGAAAAAGAAAATATGGTGATGATATCACACAAATAGACAACTCAGCAAAAATAACTATGATAATCTGGTCTGATTTGAGGATATACTTTTAAGTAGAGGTACGTCAAGCTTTGGTAAAAGTTTGTGGCAATGAACTCAGACATGTCAAAATATCTAAATTCAGCAATCGTATGTTGTTAGTTGAATACCAACAGACCCATGGACTTTAACATCAAGAAACTCCTGTTTAAAAAGTTAAAGAGCCCAATAAGAAACTGTACCTGAATAGACCCATTCCATTTCTAGTCACAAATGGGCTGAGAAAATATTCCTTGGAACTGTGCCATACAAGAATATATACCTATATAATGTCTTTAAGCTTAGAAATCAACAGGGCCTTACAGATTTATTATTATTTCCTTTGCTTCCATTTTCAGTATTATTAACAGATGCTTTCAAACTGACTTAAACAGTTATAAAATGTATTTTCTCATATAACAAAAAGTCCAGTGTAGGCAGAGTGTCAGGGTTGGCTGAGTTAGCAGCTCAAAGAAGTCCAGGCCCTGTCTTTTCATCTTAGTGATTTGCCTTCCACAACATGAACGTCTTCCTACAACAGTTTTTCCCAGTGATCAAGAATGGTTGCCAGAAATAATAAGGGTACATGATTCCACATTTATATCCAGAAGAGAGAAAATGAGAGTTTCTCCTCCAATTATGCAACAAGATTCCTTACTTTCAGGCTGATTAGCCCAACATAGATCCCAAGAGAATGCCATAAGCTGATTGCTTAAGACAGGCTGCTAAAACCAACATCAGGTAAGAGACACCGTGATTGCTTTAGGTTAGTTAAAGCCCATCCAGGTGCTGGGGTCACCTTCCCCTAAATCACATAGGTTGCATTTTGTGGGTTCTTGCATAAGATCAGAGCTCCACTATGAAAGGAGAGGTGGGGATAAAATACTGGGTAGTCAATAAACAGATCTGGCAATAAAACCTCCTGAGAATATCAAGGCAAAACATTCTGTATGCTACCTGATATATACTGTATAGACTATAGGGGGCAGTAGTAGCTGAGTACTCAGTGAATTTTGTTCATGCTGTATTGAGGGACAGTTCTCTGGAGAGGTGTTTTCATTTAAGAGTTATAAAGCATTACTATCACTAAATCATAACTGATATTTTCATCAATTAAAATCACAGCTACTTGGAGTCAAACTCATAGAAATAATGACTTGGTTTCTGTACCTTCGACATAACTCGCAGAATGATTTGAGTTATTAAGAATAGTTGACACATTTGATCTTTTTCCCTACCAACCATTTACCTGATATATGCTATAGGTTGGGTAAACAGGCAAAAGATACTTCTATGTATTTATTCTATACGCAGCAGTATGATTAACATTAAATTCAAATGCTAAATATGTTAAAAACATGAGCTAATAAACATGCCAATTTCTGATTTACTCAGGAAGACCTCTTGAATGAGTTAGACTCTGAGCTGGAGATGAGTGAATAGTCAAGATAGAGAGGGACTATAAGCAGGCTCCAGGGAAGAAAGGAAAAAAAGCTAAGCAGGCTGCTCTCTGGGAAGATAATAGTGATGGGGGATGGTAGAAAGTACCATGGGACTAACATCATTTGTTGGTTGTCTAAAATGTGCCAGACACTGTGTTGGATATGTAATCTTCACAAGAACCTAGCAAAGTAAGTTTTATGATTACCCTCTCTCCATTGGTGAGGAAAACTGATGATCAAAGATCAATAAGTAAATTGTCCAAGATCACACAGCTAGTAATTTGCAGAAGAATTTTAATCCAAATCTGGTTACTCCAAATCCTGAGTGTTGTCTCCTATTGGAGGAGATAGTGATATACCAAGAATCTTAGCATTCAGAATTGATCACAGGCTGTTAAAGAAAGATCTGAGAGAGGGTACCCCAATAATCTAACAGGGGGCATGGTGGCTAGCAGACAAAGCTTGTACTAAATGCCTGAGTATGGAGATTTAGATGAGACTACTCACAACCAGTTACATATATGAGGCGAAAGATTCTAAAGTATCTCCAGGTTCTATGCTTGGTTCATTGGTGTGATGAGTCTGCTTCCAAACAAAATATAAAAGGCAAAACATCAGGAGTTGATTGTCATTGCTATCAAGAATAATGATTGGGCCAAGTAACATTTGGGAGATATTTTAATATATAGCCCAATGTGTGATATTCCACAGAATACCCTTTTAGGAATAGAGCTAAATTTCAAGTTTCCTCAAAGTACACTTAGTATCCAACCCACTTGCAATTTGTTCTAATTTGGAAAAAGATTAAATTGTTTCCTTTTTCTTTTATAGGTTAATAATATAAGAAAGATATCTAAAAATCTAAATTATCTTAATTTAAAGTTTAGAGTCTAAACAAACTGTATTGTTCAAGGTTAATTGACAACACTAACTAGAGGGTGAATATTCACATTACAATATAATTCATGATAATCCTCCATGAAAAATTTCTCCTTGTCAACTTTAAATTCATATTCAGCTTATATTCTAAAGTCCTATTTTTTATTTTATTTTTTGATTCCATGTTACAAATGAGATTGGTTCGAAGGTCTGTTTTTCTCAACAGAAAATTTTAGGGAAAAACTTATTTAGTGATTTAATTTAAGAAGTACATGGTAAATGCTTACTGAATGAAATTATGTTTGTTTAAGACATTAAACATTTTGTATTAGTACTGGTGGAAAGGAAAGAGCTCCTGGCTCCTCTGCTTTTTTGCTGCTTGACTTCAAATAAATTCTTTAACATTCTACACATTATCAGTGATACCTTTTGAACTGCATTGCTGTGAAGACAAATATATCAATTATGCAAAAGAACAATACAAAAATTACTTATTTTTTAAGTAAATAAGTTACAACTGTGTGAATATTTTAGACAACATGCTCTTTAGTACCTTATCCATGTCAACAAGGCAAACCTTGATAATTTACTCTGAGGATTTGATAGAAAGTAAAAGACCTTCTCTCCCAACATTCTATAATCTGTATTATAAATTCAGACTGTCAACCCTCAGAAGATTCCTTCTTTCCACTGAAATGAAGTTTAATAATAAAAAACAAACAAAAAGACCTGAGAGACTAATGCATGCTTTCTAGAATATCAGAATTGCTTTTCCCCCTTTCCCTTGTCTGTTGACATTCCCTTGAGCAAAGAAGCTATTTTAGATTTTTGCAGAACATTCACTCTGTACAACTCAAGTCAATGATCATATAACTCCCAAATGACTTAAGTTTCAGACTAAAAACAATGTCAATGTTAAGAGCATAAGATATAAAGAAGAACTCTACTGGGGGAAGAACTGGAAGTCACAAAGAAAAAGAATGATGGGGATAACTTAATCTATGATTTCAGGCTCGGCCTGGAGGTTTGGAGGGTAAGTGAGAACAGAAAATAATCAGAAAGGCCATAATTCTAGAACATACAGCAACAGTCCCTTCAATGAATTCTAAAAAATGATTCCCTCAGACACAAATGCTTCTTCAAACCTTCATTCCTCTCAGATACAATGCAAGAAAGTATTGTTTAGAGGTAGTCTATAGGAGCTACTATGGTGCTAGGAAACAAAGAATAAACAGAATTATACCAAAGGTCAACATTGTTTGCATATAGGTTTAGGCAATACTACAAAATCTCTACTCATGACCTTGCCCTGAATCCGGACCAATGGACACAGCAAAAAAGTAAAAAGGAAGCAGGGGGAATCAGAAACCTTTGACTGTCATGGTCCTGAAATTGGCAGCATTTCTACCATTCACAAATGCAGTGGGCAACAAATTAAACAAGACATTAAAATAATTAAGTTTTAAACAGGTGAGACTTTTCTGAAGACTTATTATTGGACTTTAAAGGCTTTACTGAGGGGCTGCATTCTCTCTCTTCCCACCACCCTCACGGTGGTTATTCTTGCCTCTCTGTTCTTTGGGTAAGAAAATACAATAGGATAGCTGTTTAGAGTTATACAATTGTAGGATTGAATGCAATGTAACTGCTTATTAACAAGGTAGTTAGTGTTTAGTGCCTCAGTTTCCTCATCTGAAAATAGATAAAATAATAGTGCTTGTCTCATAGAATTGTTGGGAATGTTTTTGAGCTCAGTACCTGACATGAAAGATTCAATAACTATGACCCATTAATATTAAATATATCCCTTATTCACAGAATAGGAAATCAAGAGCCTGTTTGGTTAAGAAATGTGCCATGCCTTGAAATGGTGCATCAGCATGTGGGGCACAAAGGGAAGATGTATGGTGAGCCTCTATCAAGAATTACTGGGTGGGTTGGATCAGTTATTGGAAAAAAACCTAAGAAGTGACAGTTCCACCATTTCCCAAGGAGGTCAGAGAGGATGCATTCTGCTATAGCTGCGCCTCCTTGAATGGATAT
This sequence comes from Furipterus horrens, assembly GCF_987537825.1. Classification (NCBI taxonomy): domain Eukaryota; kingdom Metazoa; phylum Chordata; class Mammalia; order Chiroptera; family Furipteridae; genus Furipterus; species Furipterus horrens. The sequence continues at coordinate 50,326,600 of NW_028327179.1, forward strand.
TTCTGTAAGCAACACATTAAGTTTAAAGTTTTGGCTTTTAACTTTTGAAGCTCTTGAAGGGCTGCTTTCACGTAAGCTTTATCAACTTTGGGCCAGCCCTTGCCTTCAGGAGGCTTGAGGGAATGGAGTTTTAGACTTTGGGTCTTGTGGAATATTAAAAAGGATTATACATCTCTTTCCTTATGAAGCCTCTGGGCAGAGAGGATCATCTCTCATTTTAAAAAGCTTTCATTTTTCAGTGCCCCTTGGCACTTCAGACTTGTTCTATTGCTCTAATTTATTAATTTGGGAGCAGTTTATATTTATCTTTTTTATACTTTCCTCTTGCTTTCTCTTTTCAGATATTGTTTCTTTGGGGGAAAGCACTATGTGTTAGAACCCAGCTAATATGCACTATTGACAAAAATGGCTGCAGTGAATATTTGAAGTTGATAGATAATAGATCAGCAACAACTTTTAAAGCTTTTTAAAATGCTATTTTTTAAATATTATTTATTTATTTTTTAGAGAGAGGGGAAGGGAAGGAGAAAGAGAGGGAGAGAAACATCCCTGTGTGAGAGATGCATCATTTGATTACCTCTTGCATGCCCCCAACTGGGAAACTTGGCCTACAGCCCAAGCGTGTGTCCTGACTGGGAATTGAACCAGTGACTTTTTGGTTCACAGGCTGGCACTCAATACACTGAGCCACACCAGCCAGGTCTAAAAACTATTTTTAAAAAAAAGAGAACTCATGGACATGGACAACAGTGTGTTGATTGCAGTAGGGGGAGGTGAAGGAGGGTTTAGGAGGAAAAAAATGATGATGGATGGAGGCCTGACTGGGGGTGATGAACACACAATACAGTGTACAGATGATGTGTTGTAGAATGGTGCACCTGAAACCTGTGTAATTTTGTTAACCAATGTCATCCAAATAAATTCAAAATTAAAAAAGAAAAAATCCAATTTTTAAAACTTAAAGATATAGCTTTGCAACATGTACCTTAGTCATTTATTTTAACACATGTAATTTAAGAAATGATAACATGTGGGGTGTTTTTTCTTTTTTTAAGTATATTTTATTGATTATGTTATCACAGTTGTCCCAATTTTTCCCCCTTTGTTTTCCTCTGCCTGGTACCTTCCTTCCCTCCAGCAAGACCCTCTCTCTTAGTTCATGTCCATGGGTCATGCATATAAGTTTTTTGGCTTTTCCATTTGCTTTACTATTCTTAATGTACCCCTGTCTATTTTGTACCAACAAGTTATGCTTTTTGATCCCTGCACCTTTCCCCCTATTCTCCCCTTTCCCCCATTCTCCCCTTTCCCCCATAACCAATAAGCCTCCATATGATCTCCATATCTATCATTCTGTTCCTGTTCTAGTTATTTACTTAGTTTGTTTTTTAGATTCATTTGTTGATAGTTGTTTGTTGTCATTTTAATGTTCATCGTTTTTATATTCTTTTTCTTAAATGTGTTTCTTTAATATTTTATATAATAAGGGCTTGGTGACGATGAACCCCTTTATCGTGATCTTGTCTGGGAAACACTTTATCTGCCCTCCATTCTAAATGATAGCTTAGCTGGATAGTCATCTTGATTGTAGATCCTTACTTTTCATTACTTTGAATAATTCTTGCCAGACCCTTCTTGCCTGCAAATTTTTTTTTTGAGAAATCAGCTGAAAGTTTTATGGGAACTCCTTTGTAGGTAACTCTTAGCATTTCTCTTGCTGCTTTTAAGATTCTCTCTGAATCTTGAACCTTTGGCATTTTGATTATGATGTATCTTTGTGTGGTCCTCTTTGGGTCTAGCTTGTTTGGGACTCTCTGTGTTTCTGGACTTGTATGTCTTTTTCCTTCACCAAATTTGGGAAGTTTTTCTTCATTACTCTTTCAAATAAGTTTTCAGTTTCTTACTCTTCGCCTTCTCCTGGCACCCCTATGATTCGGATATTGGTACATTTAAAGTTGTCCCAGATGTTCCTAAGCCTATCCTCATTTTTTTGACTTCTTGTTTCTTCATTCTGTATTGGTTGACTGTTTATTTCTTCCTTATGTTTCAAATTATTGATTTGAACCCTGGCTTCCTTCTCTTCACCATTTGTTTCATTTAGATTTTCCTTCATTTCACTTAGTATAGCCTTCACTTCCTTTATGCATTTGCCATACTCAATCATTTCTGAGAGCCTTGTAATCACCAATGTTTTGAACTCTGTGTTAGGTTGGCTATCCCCTTCTCACTTCTTAGTTCTCCCTCTGGAGCCTTGATCAGCTCCCTCTTTTGGGCCATACTTCTCTGTCTCCTCAACTTGACAGCCCCCTGGGTTTGCCTCTGTGTATCAGGTGGAGCTTTCACACCTGTTATGTTGTAAGGGGCAAAACCTTAGGTATTGGTCAGTGTTGGGCGACCTGTTTCAGAGTCTTGTGATGCTGTATGTGGAGGAAGGTCATAGAGAGAACAATGCTGCTTGCTCGGCACTCACCCACCCCTTTCCAAATCATTTCACCCACTTATCAGATGCGACTGGTGCCCCTCTAGTTTTTGGCCTAGTGATGGTTCCCAGAGTGGGTGGGATTGTGTATGTTCTAGGGCTGTGGGGATCTCTAAATGGACTCTTTAGAGAGACTGGTAGTTTCTTCCACTGCCCCAACCTCCTCTGGTTTTTCACAGCCAGAGGTAATGAGGCTTTATTTTCCCTGATCTGGGACCATGAGCTGTGTGGTCTGGCCTGGGGCTGGGAGTGCTCCCCAGGTGTCCCTCGTGGCTTTTATAATGTGTGGCTGCTCATTCCACCAGCTGGCTGCAGCCACTACCTTGCTACCACCACCACTGTCACGCCATATCCTCTCTGCCCCTTCTGCCTATCTGGATGAGTATTACAGTACTTCTTTATATCTTTGTTTGTGGGACTTCCATGCAGTTGGATTTTCTGGTAGTTCTTGTTGCTTTTTGTTTTGAAGTAAATGTAATCCTTCTTATGATTGTACAAGAAGGCAAAGTATGTCTACCTCCACCTCCATCTTGGTCAGCAGTTGTGGGTGTTTTTAAAGACTTTTATCTGAGGCTCTTTGAATAACTTTTTGTTGAAGTAAGTTCTTGGGTTCAATTTACTATGTTGAAAACAGAGGTTTCAAAAAGCTAAAAGAATTACCCAAAGCCATGTAATAAATTGTAGTCAATCTAGAAATGCTGTCCAGGACCCCTGACCAGTGTAGGGTCCTGCATGCTCACCAGAATAACTGCAAAATCTTTTCAGACATGAAGGTTTTTTCATCCTCATGCTGAGAGAGTGCATTTCAAGAATGTGGAAAAAGGTCCAGGAATATTCATTTTTATAGTTCTATATATTATTTTTTATATATTATTGTATGTCATATCCTTCTATATATTATTTTTAATAATTCTGAGGCTGGTGGTTCATGAACCACATTTCAAAAACTACATATTTAAATCCAGTTCAGAGCTAAGATAGTGAGTCTCAAACTTTTTGGATTCAGTATCCATTTAAACTTTTAAAAAATATTGAGAATTGCCAAAAGCTTTTGCTTTTGTAAGTTACATCCATTAATATGTATTGTACTAGAAACTGACATGGAGACATTTAAAAATTTTACATATAAATTTATTTAAAAATAACAAATATATTAACATCATTGGTTATGAAAATTACTGTATTTTATTTCCAAAACAAAAAATATTTAATGGAAAAAGTGGAAAAATTTTACATTTTTCAAAGCTCTTTAATGACTGGCTTAATAGAAAACAGTTGGATTCTCATATCTGCTTGTGCATTCACTCTGTTGCAACATGTTGCTTTGGGTTTAAGTATATAAAGAAAATCTGGCTTCACACAGATACCTAGTTGGAAAACAAGAAACTATTTTAATAATCTTTTTACATAACTTTGGATATTCTTCTTCATCAGTAGAGCAAAACTCAACTGGTAGAATTTTCTTTTTTTTCTTTGAGTTTAATCACCAGGGCATGGAGAACATTGTTAGCCAGGTTGATGGACACTCAGATATGGCACCTGGCAACTTTCTTTTTTTTTTAAGATTTTATTTATTTATTTTTAGAGAGAGAGGAAGGAAGAAAAAGAGGGAGAGAAAAATCACTGTGTGGTTGCCTCTCACTTGCGCCCCCAACTGGGGACCTGACGTGCAACCTATTAATGTGCCCTGACTGGAAATCAAACCAGCGACACTTGGCTCACAGACTGACACTCAATCCACTGAGCCACAGCAGCCAGGGCTTGGCACCTGGCATCTTTCAAGCTGCCACCCCACTGCTGGAGTTTAAAGTAAATGACTCTGAGTCAGTGTGCACACTGGACCTTTAAATGGGATCCTTGGGGCTCTAGAAGCCCTCTGTCTCATTCAGCCACAATCCCCATTGGTTTTCATGGCCAGGAGTTATGGAGACTTACCTTCCTGGCACTGGAAGCCTGGGCTGGAGAGCCTGGTGTAGGGCTGGAACCCACTCCCCTCAATCTTCAGAGGGGACCTGCAGAACAGGAATATCCATTCTGATTTTTAACCACCACATGTGGCTGTGAGACTTGTCCATTTCCCATCTCCACCCCTTCCACCAGTCTCCATCTGTCTTCTGTAGATTCTTCGTTATAGGATTTCTGTTCAACTAGATTTCAGGAAGTTATCAATGTTTTATCTTTAGTTTAGTCATAATTTTGATATGATTGTGGAAAGATGCAAGTACCATTTACTTCCTCCACCATCTTCACTGGAAGCCAACAGGTAGAAGCTTCTTTTTTTCTTTTTATAATATTTTTTTACTTTTACTTTTTAAATATGTTTTATTGATTATGCTATTAGAGTTGTCCCAATTTATTTTCCCTTTGTTCCCCTCCACCCAGTGACCCCCCTCCCTCCAGTTGTCCCCCCCTTAGTTCATGCCCATTGGTTGAGCATATAGTTCTTTTTAATATCTTCTTATCTATTCCACTCCCTCCTACTATGCATCTTTTTTTTTTTTTAATTTTTTTATTTTGGTTTTTCAATTACAGTTGTCCCCTTTTCCCCCAATTTCTCTCCCCCACCCAACCCACCCCCTCTCCCACAATCATATCCCTCCCCGTTGTCCGTGTCCATGAGTCTTTCATACAGGCTCTTTAATTAAACCCTTCCCTTACTTATCCCCCTTCTCTCCCTCTCCCCTCCCCCCTATTGATTGCTATTCTGCTCTCTGTTCTATTTAGTTCCTTTGTTTGTGTTGTTCTTTAGTTTCCTGTATTAGGTGATATCATATGGTATTTTTCTTTCTTTGCCTGGCTTATTTCACTAAGCATAATCCTCTCTAGTTCCATCCATGTTGTTGCAAATGGCAGGAGTTCCTTCTTTCTTTCTGCTACATAGTATTCCATTGTGTAAATGTACCACAGTTTTTTGATCCACTCATCTACAGATGGGCAGTTAGGTTGTTTCCAGCACTTAGCTATTGTAAACAGTGCTGCAATGAACATAGGGGTGCATAAGTTCTTTTGAATTGGGGTTTCAAGATTCTTCGGGTATAATCCTAGTAGTGGAGTCATTGGTTCAAAAGGCAGTTCCATTTTTAATCTTTTGAGGTAATTCCATACTGTTCTCCATAGTGGCTGCACCAATCTGCATTCCCACCAAGAGTGCAGTAGGGTTCCCGTTTCTCCACATCCTCGCCAGCACTTGTTGCTTGTTGATTTGTTGATGATGGCCATTCTGACTGGTGTAAAATGGTATCTCATTGTGGTTTTTATTTGCATCTCCCTGATGGCTAATGATGTTGAGCATTTTTTCATGTGTCTATGGACCTTCTGTATGTCCTCTTCGTAGAAGTGTTTGTTCAGGTCCCTTGCCCATTTTTTAATTGGGTTGTTTGTTTTCTTGATGTTGAGTCGTATCAGCTCTTTATATATTTTGGAAATCAGTCCCCTGTCTGTGATGTCATTGGCAAATATGTTTTCCCATATGGTTGGTTTCCTTTTCATCTTGCTGATGTTTTCTTTTGCTGAGCAGAAACTCTTCAGTTTGATGTAATCCCATTTATTTATTTTTTCCTTTATTTCTCTTGCTTTAGGAGATGTATCCGTGAAGATATTGTTACGTGAGATATCTGATATTTTCTTGCCTATGTTTTCCTCTAGGACTTTTATGGTGTCACGGCTTACATTTAAGTCTTTGATCCATCTTGAGTTTATTCTCGTGTGTGGTGTAAGTTGGTGGTCTAGTTTCATTTTTTTGCAGGTCCCTATCCAGTTCTCCCAGCACCATTTGTTAAAGAGGCTCTTCTCACTCCATTTTATGTTCCTTCCTCCTTTATCAAAGATTAGTTGACCATAGAGGCCTGGGTTTATTTCTGGACTCTCTATTCTGTTCCACTGATCTATATGTCTGTTCTTATGCCAGTACCATACTGTTTTGATTACAGTGGCTTTGTATTATTGTTTGATATCTGGTGTTGTGATTCCTCCTGCTGTGTTCTTCTGTCTCAAGATTGCTTTTGCTATTCGGGGTCTTTTTTGTTTCCATATGAATTTATGGAGTATTTGTTCTAGGTCTGTGAAATATGTCATTGGTATTTTAATAGGGATTGCATTGAATTTGTAAATTGCTTTGGGTAGTATGGCCATTTTGATGATGTTGATTCTTCTTATCCAAGAACATGGTATTTGCTTCCATTTATTTGTTTCTTCCTTAATTTCTTTCTTCAATGTTATGTAATTTTCAGAGTACAGGTCTTTTATCTCTTTGGTTAAGTTTACTCCTAGGTACTTTATTTTTCTTGTTGCTATAGTAAATGGTATTTTCTTTTTTGTCTCTGTCTCTGCTATTTTATTGTTGGTGTACAGAAATGCCTTAGATTTCTGTATATTTATTTTTTACCCTGCGATTTTGCCAAATTCACTTATTATATTGAGTAGTCTTTTAGTGGAGTTTATAGGATTTTCTAGGTATACTATCATGTCATCTGCATATAATGAAAGTTTCACTTCCTCTTTCCCAATTTGGATGCCTTTTATTTCTTTTTCTTGTCTGATTGCTGTGGCTAGGACTTCCAACACTATGTTGAAAAGGAGTGGAGAGAGTGGACAACCTTGTCTAGTTCCTGAGTTCAGGGGGAATGCTTTCAGTTTTTGTCCATTGAGTATGATGTTGGCCTCAGGCTTCTCATATATAGCCTTAATTATTTTAAGATATGCTCCCTCTATTCCCATTTTGCTGAGTGTTTTCATCATAAATGGGTGTTGTACTTTATCAAATGCTTTTTCTGCATCTATTGATATGATCATGTGATTTTTGTCTTTCATTCTGTTTAGGTGATGTATTATATTTATTGATTTGCGAATATTAAACCATCCTTGCATCCCTGGAATGAAGCCCACTTGATCATGATGTATGATCTTTTTGATGTATTGCTGGATCCTGTTTGCCAATATTTTATTGAGGATTTTAGCATCGATGTTCATCAGTGATATTGGCCTGTAGTTTTCTTTCTTTGTTGTGTCTTGACCTGGTTTGAGGAATAGGGTAATACTGGCTTCATAGAAAGAGTTTGGGATTTTCCCCTCTTCTCCGATTTTTTGGAACAGTTTGAGGAGGATAGGAGTTAGTTCTTCCCTGAATGTTTTGTAGAATTCGCCTGTGAAGCCATCCAGTCCAGGGCTTTTGTGTGCCGGGAGATTTTGGATTACTGTTTCAATTTCCTTTTTTGTTATTGGTTTGTTGAGACTTTCCACTTCTTCTTGATTTAGTTTTGGAAGGTTGTATGTTTCTAGAAATTTATCCATTTCTTCTAGATTGTCAAATTTCTTGTCATACAGTTGTCTGAAGTAATTTCTAACTATCATTTGTATTTCTGAGGTATCAGTCGTGATTTCTCCTCTTTCATTTCTGATTTTGTTTATTTGTGTCTTCTCTCTTTTTTTCTTGATTAGACTGGCTAGAGGCTTGTCGATTTTGTTGATTTTTTCAAAGAACCAGCTCCTAGTTTTGTTGATCTTTTGGATTGTTTGTTTAGTCTCTATGTCATTTAGTTCTGCTCTGATCTTGATGATTTCATTCCTTCTTCTTGCCCTAGGCTTTGTTTGCTGTTGTTGTTCTAGTTCTTGTAGCATTGTGGTTAGGTTTTTTATTTGAGATTCTTCTAGCCTTTTCAGATATGCCTGTATTGCTATAAACTTCCCTCTCAGGACTGCTTTTGCTGTGTCCCACAGGTTTTGGGTTGTTGTGTGCTCATTATCATTAGTTTCTAGAAATTTCTTGATTTCTTCTTTGATGTCATTGTTAACCCATTCATTATTTAATAGCATGTTATTCAATCTCCATGAGTTTGGGTGTCTTTGATTTTTTTCTCTGAGGTTGATTTCTAGTTTCAGGGCATTGTGATCTGAAAAGATGCTTGATATGATTTCAATTTTCTTGAATTTGTTGAGGCTTGTTTTGTGACCTATCATGTGGTCTATCTTTGAAAATGTCCCATGTGCACTTGAAAAGAATGTATATTTTGCTTCTTTGGGGTGAAAAGTTCTATATATATATCAGTTAGATCCATGTGGTTTAGTGTGTTGTTCAATGCCTGTATATCCTTGGTGTTTCTTTGCTTTGATGATCTGTCTATTGTTGATAATGGAGTGTTGAAGTCCCCTACTATGAGTGTGTTGTTGTTGATATCCTTTTTGTGGTCTTCTAGTATTTGCTTTATGTATTTGGGTGCTCCTATGTTGGGTGCATATATGTTTATCAAAGTCATATCTTCTTGATGGATTGTTCCTTTAAGTATTATGAAGTGTCCTTCTTTGTCTCTTTTTATTGTCCTTGCTTTGAAATCCATTTTGTCTGATATGAGAACTGCTACCCCGGCTTTTTTTTCCGGTCCGTTTGCTTGGAATATTTTTTTATATCCCTTTACTTTCAGTCTGTGTAAATCTTTTGTTTTGAGGTGTGTTTCTTGTAGACAGCAAATATGTGGGTCCTGTTTTCTTATCCATTCCATTACCCTATGTCTTTTAATTGGAGCATTTAATCCATTTACATTTAAGGGTATTATTGACGTGTATTTATTCATTTCCCTTTGTACCTCTGTTCCTCTCCTCTCTTGTTTTTTTCTTCTTTTTTTCTTAGAACAGTCCCTTTAGCATCTCTTGCAATGCTGGTTTTGTGGAGATGTATTCTTTTAGTCTTCCTTTGTCTGAGAAACTCCTTATTTCACCTTCTATTTTGAATGAGAGCCTTGCTGGGTAGAGTATTCTTGGTTGTAGGCCTTTGTTTTTCATTGCTTGAAATATTTTTGACCATTCCCTTCTGGCTTGTAATGTTTCTGTTGAGAAATCAGTTGATAGCCTTATCGGAGCTCCCTTGTATGTTATTTGCTGTTTTTCTCTTGCTGCTTTTAGAATTCTCTCTTTGTCTTGGAATGTTGCCATTTTAACTATGATGTGCCTTGGAGTGGGTTTTTGGGGGTTCCTCTTGATTAGAACTCTCAGTGCTTCTTGGACTTGCATAGCTTTTCCTCTCATCAGGTTCGGAAAATTTTCTGTCACTATTTCTCCTATCAGATTTTCAATTCCATGTTCCTTTTCTTCTCCCTCTCGTATTCCGATGATCCTTAAATTATTTTTGCTAATGCTATCCTGTAATTCCCTTACATCTTGTTCATATTTTTTCAATCGTTTTTCATTTTGCTGTATTGTCTGGGAGTTTTTCTCTACATTATCTTCTAACTCACTAATCCGATCCTCTGCTTCGTTAAGTCTGCTTTTGACTGATTCTACTGTGTTTTTCAGTTCAGAGACTGTATTCTTAAGTTCTTCCTGGTTCTTGTTAACAATTTCTATGTCTTTTTTTATGCTGGTGTAGTTCTCTGCCAGTTCCCTGTAATTTTCTTGGAGCTGCTGGTAACTTCCTTGAAGGTTGTCATAGTTGATTTTAAGGATGTCGAGTATATTGAGCTTCTTTACCACCATTGTTTTGAATTCCATGTCTGACATTTGGGCTATGTCTATTTCGTCTATCTCTCTTTCTGAGGATTCCTCTTTTCTTTTCATTGAGGGGTTATTTTTGCGTCTACCATGTTGGATTCTTTTTGTTTTTATTTATTTATTTATTTATTTATTTATTTATTTATTTATTTATTTATTTATTTTGGGGGGGGTAGTCTGCTTTGACTTCCTTCCTTTGTGGTGTAATATTCTTTATCGAAGGTCTGGGAGTTTCAGTGTTGCAGTCTCTTTGATATCCTGAGCCTGATGGTCTTGAGTTACCCTTTATGTCGTTTGTTTATGCTGTTCGGTTATATTTCAGATGTTCTTTGATAGGATCTTCCTTCTGGCTACTTGGTTGAGAGTCACTCTATCTGCTTTGTCTTGAGTTCTTTTGTGGATATGCTGTTAAAGACATAAACACACAGCCCAGGCAGGAGACCCACACCCTCAGAAAGTATCCCCCACTCTATCCTGCTATCGTTAGCCAACTAGCCCGTATTAATATAAATGTAAAGAGATTTGAGCTTTTATACTATAAGAAGAATAGATAAGAGTTGTTTTGGGGGAGGAAAAATATAATTTTTGATAGAGGGGTTGATAGATTAATAATAGTTGAGACTGTGCAAGCCAGTTAGTAATATTTACATTGTATGTTAATAAAAATAGAAGAAAAGGATAGAAAAATACATAGTATAGTAAGAAAGTGGGATTGTATTGTATTTGGGTTTATATAGTAATTATATTATATTATTTAGAGTGATAGGGGGGCTAAGCTAGACACACAAATGAATAAACCACGATTAAAGAGAAAGGATGAGAAGGAGAGTTTATATGCAACACGTTAGAGATAAAGTTTGTTATTATTGGAAGAGGTGAAGGAAAAACACCCCCCCAAAAATCCCCAAGAAAATAGAAGAAAGAAAAGAAGAGAGAAAGAGAAGAAAATAAAAAATTTACCACAAACCCCCCCTAAAAAAAACCCCAAAAGGGAAGAAAGAAAGGAACAAAGAAAGATAGAAAAGAAAGAATAAAGAAGAAAGAAAGAAAGAAAAAAGAGAGAAAAAAATTAAAATATATATATATATATACCCCCCAAAACCCCCCCAAAAAAACCCCAGGAAAAGAATAAAGAAAGAAGGAAAGAAAAGAAATAATTAAGAAGAAAGAAAGAACAAGGGAAAAAAAATTTGGGAGAAAAAATTTGGAAAAAGAAAATCAATGTTTTTACTCCGTTTTAGCCTTGGTGTGTTGCCTTCTTTTTCTGGGTCCACAGCTGGTCTAGTGTGGCAGGTCAGAGGTTCTTGTTTTTTGCAGGACTGGTGTGCGCCCCCGGTTGCAGCTATGGTGCGCGCCCACGGTTGCCGGCACGGCGCGCTCCCTTGCTGCTTGCTGGAGCCAGTTGAGGTGCCCTTGCGCGCAAGCCCCTGCGCTCTCGGGTGGCCCTAGAGTTTGCCCCGTGGTTGGAGCCCACTGCTGCCGGGCCGCGGCGGTTCCCAGTTCGCGCCGAGGTGTCCCTGCCCGCGCGGGCGGCCCGAGCGCTTTCCCCGGGATTGGCTCCTGCCTTCGCTGGGCCACGGCGGTTCCGCATTCGTGCCGAGGTGTCCCTGCCCGCCCAGGCGGCCCGAGAGCTTTCCCCGGGATTGGCGCCAACTGACCCCGGGCTGAGGTGCTTTTGCGCTCACGCGCCGCCCCGTGCCCTCAGTCCCGCTGAGCCGAGCTCCGGGAGTTGGTCTCTCGCCTCTTAGGGCAGGGCCAGGGACACTTGTGCTCAGTGGAATCGAGCGTCCGTGGGTCGCCGCCTCCCGCTGTTCCCATGCTGCAGCTGCCCACCTTCCCTCACCCGTCTGGGCGGGCACAAACAGAGCCTGCGCTAGTGGCCTGCTTTCCGGCCTGGGGCCCTGCGCCCACGGGAGCTGTCTAGGGGTGTCTGTGCACAGTCCTCTGCGTGTTCAGTGGGCCCTCCCTGTGCCCGTTGGGGCACTGATCTTATGTCCGTTGGGGAGTGTCCGAGGGACGCCTGGACTCACGGCCCCGCGCACCTGGGCCAGTGAATGAGAGCACTTCCCTATGTGCGCCCCCGCTACCCAATGGTAGGGTTGAGGAGTGGATGAGCAGGCCTCTGCGCCTGGGCTCCTCCAGAACGGCCTACCACCCCCAAACTTTCCTCCCATCTCCACCGTCCACTAGAGAAAAATATAAAGGAGAATTATGTTCTCACTTGCCCGGCAGCACGCTGTCTCCTGTCCTTCAGCGCCAATGCCACTTGGTCGAGTCCCGTCTCTGCCAGCAGGCAGAGATCCGCTCTCTGCCTGACTCCTCTCTGGGGTAGCCTGTGGTCGCCAAAAATCCTTTGTGTGCTTCCCGCCACAGCTTGGGCAGCCGCCCCAGTCAGGAATCCCATTTCGTCCCCTTTTTCTCCGCTATCCTCACTAAACAGGTTGTTCCCAGATGGATTTTCTCTAATCCAGCAGTGCCTTGGCTCAACTCCCGCCAATGTCCAGCTGCTCACTGAGATGTTCTGTCTGCAATTAGCCCAAACTGCAGACGGGTCTCCGGAGCCTAAAACCGCAACCTCTCCTCACTCCTCCGCCATCTTACCTCCTCCCTACTATGCTTCTTAATTCCTGTACCATCTCCCTCCCTTTCCCCCTTCTTTCTCCCTGCTGACCTCCACCCAAAATGTTCCCTATACCTATAATTCTTTTCCTAGTCTCACTGTCTACTTAGTTTGCCTTTGTTTTGGTTCCCTAGCTTCTGTTGTTGGTTGTTGTGATACAGTTTTCATTTTAATGTTCATACTTTTAATCTTCTTTCTCCTAAACAAGTTCTTTAACATTTCAAATAACAGCTGTCTGGATCTGATGAACTCCTTCAGTTTTACTTTGTCCTGGAAGCATTTTCTCTGCCCTTCTATTCTGAATGACAGCTTCACAGGATAGAGTAATGTGGTTGTAGGTTTTTGCTTTTCATTACTTTGAGTATTTCTTGCCAGTCCCTTCTTGCCTGCAGATTTTCTTTCAAGAAATCAGCTGATAGTCTTACTGGGACCCCTTTGTACGTAATTCTCTTCTCCTCTCTTGCTGTTTTTTAGATTCTCTCTTTAGCCTTAATTTTTGACATTTCGATTATAATGTGTCTTGGTGTGGTTCTCCCTGGGTCCAGTTTTTTTGGAACTCTCTGTGCTTCCTGGACCTGTAAGTTTATTTCATTCCCCAAGTTAGGGAAGTTCTGCTTCATTATTTTTTCACATAATTTTTCAATCTCTAGTTCTTCTTCACTTTCTGGCAACTCTATGATTCAGATGTTGGCCCCCTTATAGCTGTCCCATAGGTTTCTGAGCCTATCCTCATTTTCCTCACTTTTTGTTTCCTTTTTCTTCACTGGTTGACTGTTCTTTCCCTATGTTCTGATTTGTTTATTTGATCCTTGTTTTTCTTTCCCTCACCACTAGTGTCATATGTATTTTCATTTATTTCAGCAGGACTAGCCTTCATTCCTTCCCTGTTCTGTTTAAGATCTGCTGTTAGGTATGCAAGCATTTGTATAACCAAAGCTCTGAATTGTGCCTCAGAAAGATTTCCTATCTGCTGAGCCATTGGATTAGATATTTGCTGTCTGGTCAGCTGCGTGATTGGGATCTCTATCATGATCTGTGCCATCCTGACAGTTTTGTGTTTACCTTTGCTTCCTGGGCGGGGCTGTCACACATCCTATGTTATACGGGGTAGAGTCCTATGAAATTGTCACTACCGGGCAACCCTTCTCAGCACGCCATGGCATTTTGTGTGGGGGCAGGGATCCAAGATGAATTCCTTCCGTTCACTCTCTGCTGAGAGAGTAGGAGCCTCCTCCTCCATCCCCACCCTCTCTGGCCCTCACAGTCCAAGGCAATGGGGGTCTGACTTTTCCAGCATTGGAATCATGAGCTGATGGCTTTGGTCTGCAGCCAAGAGTGCTCTCCAGGTGTTTCTCGCCTCTTTTTGAATACGGTTGTCCATGCTTACTGCTATCCCACCGCTGTTGCCACAGCTACCACCACCAGCACAACTTGACCTCTCTGCCCCAGCTCTGCCCCTCCTACCCATCTGGACAAGCACCACTTCTTTATAACTTCATACATTGGACTTCGATGTAGCTTTATTTTTTGGAACTTCTGGTTATTTCTGGTTTTTTGGTAGTTGTATTTCTTCTTAGTTGTGGAAGGAGATGGAGCATGTCAGTCTAGGCCTCCATCTTGGTTGAAATTCCAGGTAGAAGTTTCTTAAAAGGTTGGTTGTAATATGAAATCTGAAACCATATCAATGAATTTTTTATACTCAGTCCTGTTAAAAATTCATTGGTCTCACTTGTATTTTGAAAATTTTTTACCCATTTCTGATTTTATAAAATCACATATTAGTCATTTAGAAAATATTGTTTCACTGAGTGATACATATCTTCCACATTTTGGCATATTTCACTATATAATTTTTAAAAATTATACTCATTAATATCATCACCAATATTGTCATAAAAATTAAGTATTGAGAAGCTGTCTAGCTTATGGTGGGAAATATGAAATTTCCAGAATCCAAATATTAACTTAAAATCATAAATTTTATCACTGGCAACAAATATATAAAGTGTTTATGGTACACATGGTGTACACGTTGTACATGGTGTACACGGTTCATTTATGCAAAGTTTAAAATGCTGTATTTTATGTTAGTTTACTCAGATTAAAATAGTTTTCCATGAAAAAATGGCTAGTTCATCTCATAAGTCAAACAATAGTACTATTGTTTTACCTTAATATGATTGGACTTTGATGCACTATGAGCACTTCCCATTTTGTCATAATAAATTGAAAAAAGATGTTCTCAAAGACCGAGTTAATAATTTTTACTGTTTCATCAGGGACATTCTTAACTTTTGTTTGTTTGTTGAACTGCAAGTGCTCTATATCTACTAGTACAATTTGGTACCATTACTCTGATTTGGGCTAAGGTGCCACAGCTTGTTTTTAAAATATCAAGACAAAAGTAAACACTGAAAAAAGGAAATAACATTTTTGTGTTTTTATGAAACTAGTTTGACTTTGTTGACCCAGGGTCTGTAGACCACACTTTGAGAACCAATGCTATAAAAAAACAGCTTATGAGTATTTTAATATAATCCAGGTTGAAAAATAAAAACAACAAATTTAGACATCTCTCTTTATTTTTATTGAATCATCTTCCCTCAAAGAAGTGACACAGTGAATACAATTATTTGACCCACCACTCCCATTAAATCATCTAGAATAATTATGTCCTAGATATATGCACAAAAATGAAACTAGACTACTTTCTTACATCATATATATAAACTTAAATGTAAGATCTGAAACCATAAAACTCCTAGAAGGAAACATAGGCAATAAGCTCTTTGATACTCTTTTAGCAATATTATTTTGGATATGTCTCTTCAGACAAGGGAAACATGAAAAAACATCAAGTTAGACTACATTTAAAAAGTTTTTACACAGTGAAGGAAACTATTACAAAATAAAAAGATAACCTACTGAGAATCTGGGAGACTTGGGCTGCACACACACAGCAAACAGCACATCCATGGCTATAGCACCAACTAGAAGAGCCCATGAGAGAAATTCTGGCTTCTAAGACTGTTGTAGGTACTGGAAGGCTGTTACCAACCCTGAATGAGAAAGACTTTTTGCGTTTTGGGAAAGTGGAGTACCCAGAGAGATGGGCAGTACTTGGAGCTAAAGTATAGGTGCCACGTAGGGATTATTTTTGAGAGGGGAGCAGAGGCATGGCTGAGCAGGGTACCATGTGTGCACATAGCTTCCCTACCAGAATAGAGGTCAAATTCAAAGTGTGGATCATGCCCACTGAACCAGCTGGCTAGGAAGAGTAGAGGGTGCACAGTGAAGGGACGGTGGGGCCCCAACCAGTGTGGCTGTCATGTGGTGGAACCACATCCAGAACAGACGGTTTGGGTCTGAGCTTCCTATGAGAGCAGTGAGCCACTCCAAGGCATACTATAATTAAAATGGCAAAATTTAAAGACAAAGAGAGAATCTTAAAGACAGCAAAGGAGAAACAGTAACATACAAGGGAGCTTGATAAGGCTATCAGCTGATTTCTCAACAGAAACACTACAGGCCAGAAAGAATTGGTATGAAAAAATGTAAGTAATGAAAAGCAAGGACCTACAACCAAGACTACTCTAACCATCAAAGCTGTCATTTAAAATGGAAGTCAAATAAGGAGCTTGCCAAATAAACAAACAAAAAGTCTAAAAGAGTACATCTCCACCAAACCAGCATTGCAAGAAATGCCAAAGAGAGTGCTTTGAGAAGATGGAGAGAGAGACAGATAGACAGAGAGAGAGAAACACAGGCACAAAAGGGGAAAAAAGCAATTAATAAGTGCCTATCAATAATAACATTATATGTAAATGGATTAAATGCTCCAATGAAAAGACATAAGATAACTGAATGGATTAGAAAACATGACCACCTATATGTTATCTAAAAGAGACCCAATCAGAATAAAAGATCTACACAGGCTGAAAGTGAAGGAATGGGAAAAATATTGCAAGCAAATGGGCATGAAAAAAATCTGGGGCAAGAAAACTTATCTTAGACAAAATAGACTTCAAAACAAAAGCCACACCAAGAGACAAAAGTCACTACATAATACTTAAGAGAGCAGTCCAACAAGAAGATATAACCCTTGTAAAAATATGTGCACTCAATACAAGAGCAACTAAATATATAAGGAAGATCTTGAAGGGCTTCTAGAAAGAAATCAACAATAATACACTCATCATAGGGGATTTTACACACCACTGTAAACAATGGACAGATCTTCCAAGCAAAGAACCAACAGAAAAATTGTGGCATTGTACAACAATCTAGATCAAATGAACTTAATTGATATGCACAGAACATTTCACTCCAAAAAAGCAAAATATACATTCTTTTCAAATGAACATGGATCATTTTCAAAGATAGACCACATGGTAGGACCAAAACAAGCCTCAACAAATTCAAGAAAATTGAAATCATACCAAGCATATTTTCAGATGTCTTGAATCTAGTTATCAACCTCAAAGGAAAATCTTAAAAGTATTCAAATATATGAAGACTGAATATCATATTATTAAATAATGAATGAGTTAACAATAAGATCAAGGAAGAAGTCTAAAGGTACATGGAAACAAAAGAAAATGAATGCACAACAATTCAAAACCCATGGGACACAGTAAAGGCAGTCCTGAGAGGGAAATTCATACCTAAAAAAGATAGAAAAATCTCAAATAAACAACCTAAACCCACATCCACAAGAGCTAGAGGAACAACAACAAACAAATCCCAGGGTGAGCAGAAAGAAGGAAATAATCAGAGCAGAATTAAATGACATAGAGACTAAAAAGACAATTCAAAGACTCAATGATTCCAGGAGCTGGTACTTTAAAAAGAAAAAGAAAAATGACAAACCTTTAACCAGACTCATCAAGAAAAAAGAGAGAGAATCCAAATAAATATAATTGGAAACAAGCCCTGGCTGGTGTGGTTCAGTGGTTTGAGTGCCAGCCTGGGAACCAAAGGGTTGCAAGTTGATTCCCAACCAGGTCAATGCCTGGGTTGCAGGCCAGGTCTCCAATTGGGGGTATGTGAGCAGCAACCACTCATTAATGATTTGTTCCCTCTCTTTCTACCTCCCTTCCTTTATCTCTAAAAAAAAATAAATAAATATTTTAAAAAATAGAAAAGAAACTACAAAAACATCTTTTAAAAATAAAAGAGAAACAAAAGAGAAGTTACAACCAATACCACAAAAACACAAAAGGATTGTAAGAAATTAATATGAACAACTATATGCCAAGAAATTGGACAACTTGGGTGAAAGAGATATACTGCTAAGAAAATACAGTTATCCAAAACTGTATCAAGAAGAAGCAGAATGACTGAATAGACCAATAACAAGAAGCAATAATTATAAAAATTTTCAATACACAAAAGCTCTGGACTGGATGACTTCCTAGTTAAATTTTTCCAATGATTCAAAGAGGAACTCCTACTCTTCTCAAACTATCCCTAAAAATTCAAGAAGATGGAAGATTCCCAAACTCTTTCTATAAGGCCAGTATTACCCTAATTCCAAAACCAGGTGAAGACACAACAAAAAAAGACAATTACAGGACAACATCTCTTATGAACATAGATGCTAAAATCCTCAAAAAGAATTGGCAAACTGGACTCAGCAATATATTGAAAAGATCATCCACTATGATCAAGTGGGATTTATCCCAGAGGTGCAAGTATGGTACAATGTTTGCAAATCAAGAAACTAATATACAATGTAAAAATGAAAGACAAAAACCATGTGATCTTATCAATAGAGGCTGAAAAAACATTTGATAAAACCCTGCACCCATTTATGATAAAAAACACTCCATAAAGTGGGAATAGAGGGGAAAAGCCATATGCAAGAAACATACTGCCAACATCATATTCAATGGGCAAAAACTAAAGGCTTTTCCCTTAACATCAGGAAAACAGTGAGAGTGTCCACTCTCACCACTCTTATTTAACATATTACTAGACATTCTAGCCACAGAAATTAGAAAAATAAAAGAAATAAAAGGCATCCAAATTAGAAAGAACTATGTAAAACTGTCATTATTTGCAGATGACATGATAGTATACATAGATAACTGTATAGCTTCCACCAGAAAAACTTCTTGACAAAGTAAGTGAATTTGGCAAAGTAAGAGGACACAAAGTCAATATTCAGAAATCGATGGCATTTCTGTATACCAACAATGAACTATCAGAAAGAAAAACTAGGGAAAAAAATCCCATTTACCATAGCAAAAAAAATAAATAAATAAAGTACCTAGGAGTAAATTTAACCAAGGAGGTAAAACATCTATACTAGGAAAACTATAGAACACTGAAAAAATAAACTGAGAAAGATACAAATAAATGAAAGCATATACCCTGTTCATTGATTAAAATAACTAATAACATTAAAATGTCCATACTCCCCAAAGCAATCTAGAGATTCAACACAATTCCTTTAAAATACCAATGCCATATTTCACAGGTCTAGAACAAATATTCCAAAAAATTATATGAACCAAAAAAGACCCCAAATAGCCTTGGCAATCTTGAGAAAGAAGAACAAAGTAGGAGTAATCACATACTTGATATAAAGTTATACTTAGGGCCACTAAAATCAAAACAGCCTGGTACTGGCATAAGAACAGACACTTAGAACAATGGAATAGAAGAGAGAGCCCAGAAATAAACTCATGTCTCTGTGGTCAATTAATATTTGACAAAGAGGGCAGGAGTATACAATGGAGCAAAAATAGTCTCTTCAATGAATGATGTTGGGAGAAATGAATTGGTATATGCAAAAAAAAAATTAAACTAGACCACCAACTTACACTGTACACCTGGATAAACTCAAAATGAAAAAAAGACTAAAATATAAATCATGATACCAGAATAGTCCTAAAGGAAAACATAGGCAGGAAAATTTTGGGTGTTCCATGTAGCAATATATTTGCTGATATATCTCCTAAGGCAAGGGAAATAAAGGATAAAATAAACAAATGGGACTACATCAAACTAAAAAGCTTCTGCACAGATAAAGGAAACACCATCAAA
This sequence comes from Furipterus horrens, assembly GCF_987537825.1. NCBI lineage: Eukaryota > Metazoa > Chordata > Mammalia > Chiroptera > Furipteridae > Furipterus > Furipterus horrens. Next base: position 50,346,228 of record NW_028327179.1, read on the forward strand.
ATGAAAAGGAAACCTACCTTTAGGGAGAACATATTTGCAAATGATACCTTGGACAAGGGTTTAATCTCCAAAATATATAAAAAACTCATATGACTCAACACTAGGAAGACAAACAATCAAATTTTAAAATAAGCAAAGGACATGAATAGATACTCCAAGGAGGACATACAGGAGGCCCATAAATATATGAGAAGATGTTCAACATCAGAGAGATGCAAATTAAAATCACAATGAGTTGTCACCTCATACCTGTCAAAATGGCCGTCATTAAAAAAATCAGCCCTGGCTGCTGTGGTTCAGGGGATTGAGCATCAGCCTGCGAGCCAAGTGTCACTGGTTCGATTCCCAGTCAGGGCACATGACTAGGTTGCACGTCAGGTCCCCAGTTGGGGACATGTGAGAGGCAACCACACAGTGATGTTTCTCTCCCTCTCTTTCTCCTTTCCCCTCTCTCTAAAAATAAACAAACAAATAAAAAAAAGAAAATTAAAAAAAAAAAATCAACAAACAACAAGTGCTGGCAAGGATGTGGAAGAAAGGGGACCCTAGTGTACTGTTGGTGGGAATGCAGACTGGAGCAGCCGCTGTGGAAAACAGTATGGAATTTCCTCAAAAAATTAAAAACAGAACTGATTTTTGACCCAGTAATTTTGCTGCTGGAATTATACTCTAAGAATCACTGAAACACCTATTGAAAAGAACTTATGCACCCCTATGTTCATAGCAGTGCTATTTACAATAGCCAAGTGCTTGAAACAGCGTAAATGTCCATCAGTAAATGAGTGGATCAAAAAACTGCAGTACCTTTACACAATGGAGTACTACGCAGCATAAGGAAAGAGAAAACTCCTACTTTTTGCAACAGCCCGGATGGAACTGGAAAGTGAAATAAGCCAATAGGTGAAAGACAAATACCATATGATCTCATTTATAAAAGGACTCTAATGAGCAAAATAAACCAATGAGCAAAATAGAACCAGAGAGGTAGAAACATGGAGCAGACTGACAATGGCCATAGGGGAGAGAGAAGGGGTATAATGGTGGAAAGAAAGGAAAGGAACTAGTCAAAGGACATGCATGAGTGACCCATGGACATGGATAACAGTGTGGGGATTGCATGTGAGAGCAAGGAGAAGGCTGAGAGGAGGAGGCCAAAGGGGGAGGGTATAAACTGGGACAACTGTAATAGAATAATAATTTTAAAAAGTCAGCTTGCAGAATGGAAGAAGATTCTCACCAATGATACACCTGATAAAAGATTAATAACCAAAATAAATTGAGAACTCATAAAACTTAACACCAAAAGTACAAACAACTTAATTAAAAAATGGACAGAAGACCTAAGCAGATGTTTCTCTGAAGAGGACATAAATATGACCAATAGATATAAGAAAAAAACCTCAATATTCACTAATCATCAGATAAATGCAAATTAAAACCGCAATGAAATATCTATCACTTGTCAGAATGGCTATCATCAATAAATCAACAAACAAGTGTTGGGAATGATGCGGAGAAAAGGGAACCCTCATGCACTCTTAATGGGATTGCAAGTTGTTGCAGCCACTGTGTATGGAGGGGCCTCAAAAAATTAAAAATAAAACTGCCATATGACCTAGAAATTCCACTTCTGGGTATTCCCAAACACTAATTTGAAAATAAATGTATACCCCTATGTTCATTTCAGCATTATTTACAAAAGTCAAGATAGGGAACACCTAAGTGTCCATGATCAATGAATAGATTTTTTAAAAAAGAAGTGGTACATATATGCAATGGAATATTATTCAGCTATATAAAATAATGAAATCTTGCCATTTGCAACAACAAGAATGGATCTAAAGGATATTATGCTAAGTAAAACAGGTCAAAAATAGAAGACAAATACCATATGATTTCATTTATATGTGGAGTCTAAAACAAAATAAATGAAAAAACAAAATAGGAACAATAGATACAAAGAACAAATTGATGGTTGTCAGATGGGAGAGGGGTTGGGATAAATGGATAAAAAAAGTGAAAGGGATTAAGAAGTACAAATTTGCAGTTATAAAACAGTCAAGAGAATGTAAAGTATGGCATATGGAATATAGTCAATAATGTCATAACTATGTACGGTTTCAGATAGGTACTGGACTCATGAAGATGACCATTTTGTAAAGTATATAAATGTCTAATCCCTATATTATACACCTGAAACCAATATATTGTATTTCAACTGTAACTGAAAGGTAAATTATAAAAAAAATTTAAAATTAATATATAAATAAGTGAGATCACAGTTGCTCTTGAGACTATTTCATCACTAAGGAAAAGATATTCCTTAGGTAGGCATGCATTGTATACCATGAGCAAATATATAAAATACCTTCACCTATGGGCATAAGCGTTCTGAATGTGGGGGTTAAAGGAATTACTATTGAAAAGATAATAATGTGAAGGGAGAGATAAAAATAAATTTCTCTTTGCCCCTTAGGCATTCATCTGCCAATGATTGGATGTTATCCTTGTGTGCCTTTCTCCCTTTAGGCACAAATATAGAAAAGTGCTTCGAACTCAGAGTAAAATTTAAATAGGCCAGACATCTGCCTTCTAGCTATATAGTTATAGCTATAATTTTTGACACAGCCGAAACTGCTACAAACTTTAGCGTCTCTTCCATCTGACACATTTTACCATAACTGATAACATTTAATGTGTATTTTAGAAACTGAGAGAAATTTAATCACTTTAAACTCAGTTTTCAGTTATTTTCTTTAGCCTGTGGGTCACTGGTTTGGAGAGGTCAGAGCCCTGGATACCAGTGCTTTCCCATGTCCTCACTAACTAGTTGTATGACCTTGAGCAACCTCAGGTCTCCAATCTCATATGTATATAATGAGGGTACCTGGCCTCTAAAATGCACAAAATTCTGGAGGTGGAAGGTCTTTGGAGAATATTATCAACTTCAATCCCCTCTTTGTTGGAGAAAAAGTAGCCATTGCTAATTTACCACTTACTATAGCCAAGTGTTATTTTAAGTGTTTTGTATATATTAATTCAATCATTAATGTTATAAAGGAGACAGTTACTGATATCATAGTCAGTTCCTAAAAATCACCACACTGTGCAAAATCATGCAATAAAACCCAGGTCTTACAGTAGAGTGAGGTTGAAGTATAATACTCAAGAAATTTTCAGTGGCACATATTTTAAAAGGGGCACACAATAAAAATGGTAGCACATTTTTTATAGATGTGAAATAGTTAATGCATAATTAGTAAAATAAATACTGTACTTCTGTTCCTCCTGCTTCTCTCAGAAGACTGGAACCTTGAGAGGTTGCAAGTCTGGTTGAACAAACTCAGAAAAAGAGCCTTCATGAGGAAATAAAGACCTGAGTTTTTTATGCTCAGTTTTATGAGGAGTAGACAGTTGTGGAGGAATATAGAAGAATAAAGAGCATGAGTGAGTTTTATTTTTATGTATATAGAAATTTAGAGCAAGATCCAAGATGGTGGAATAAGTGGAAGCTACACTAACCTTCTCCCAGTACCAATCTTATGCGCTCCTATGTTCATAGCAGTGCTACTTACAATAGCCAAGTGCTTGAAACAGACTAAACGCCCATCAGTAAATGAGTGGATCAAAAAACTGTAGCACATTTACATAATGGAATAATACATCGCAGAAAGAAAGAAGGAACTCCTACCTTTCCCAACAGCATGGATGGAATTGAAGAGTGGAATAAGCCAGGCAATGAAAGACTAATACTATATAATTTCACCTATAAGAGAAACCTAATGAGCAAAACAAACAAAGGAGCAAAATAGAACCAGAGGCATGGAAATAAGGAGCAGACTGATAATGGCCAGAGGGGAAGGGGAGAGGGGGGTAAGGGGAGAAAGAAGGGGAAGGGTCTAGTCAAGGAGCAGATATAAATGACCCATGGACATGGACAACAGGGTGAAAATTGACTGTGGGAGGGGGGTTGGGCAGGGCAGGGGAAAGCAACAGGGGAAAATAGGGACAACAGTAATAGAACAATAAATCTTTAAAAAAATACTGTACCTTACCTTGAAAAAGACCTGCAGCTTGCTTGAAAGATGCATTTTGGAGTGTGAAACATGGACCTTAACTTCCCAGGGCTGGTCTCTAAATAGACCTTTGGAATAAATATGCTCACTATATGGTGGATGAATAGTGGTCAAAGTTCCTGCAGTCCCATGGCCTGCCATCCTGCTCCTAGTTTGCCACACTGTATGCAGATAACAAAAGAAATACAGGAAAGAGTGAGAGAAAATATATATAGAGAAAACAGAGAATGGAGAGAAAAAATACAAAATAGGCTGAAAATAAAGCAGGAAAATTAATGAGAGGGAAGGGTGTCTGACTGCATGGCCCACAGAGGCTGCTTGTTATTGTGAAGTGGTGGAAGAAGGGTTATCAGATATCGGAGAGGAAGCTCTAACACCAGATGTGGATTGGTGTGACTTCTTGCCCATGCCAGGTGTGTGCATGTTTGTATATTCTACTGGTCTCCGTGAATCTGGGTTTTCTGCATGCATCTAGTGTTTCTAGTATACCAACTAGGATGCTGCACTCAACTTCTTTGAACAAATTTGCCTTTTCTTAACAGTCATTATAGCAGAATTGACTGTATGTCCATCTCATGTATAAGGAGTCAAAGGACCAGAAAGGTTAAGTAAATAGTTTAATATTAGGCAGCTAAAAAGAGGTAAAACCAGTACTTGAACAAAGGCCATATTCTCATTCATGGTGCCCCAGTGCCCACCCATCTCTGGGAGGAAATGACTGCTCCTACAGCTTGTGCAATTCAGTTCCCAGATCTAAGATCTCAAAGCAGGAAAGAAAACAAAAATAAAAAAAATTAAAAAGGTGGTAGTTGATAAATGGTTCAGAAAGAGAGAAAAAGAGAGAGCAAGTGATTACATAACTTTGATTACTATTCATACACCATATAGTTAGTATATTTATTCCAACAGTCTACTCAGAGTCCAACCCTGGCAAGCTAAGGTCTATGTTTCACATCCCCAAATGCATCTTCAAAATCATTCTTATTCTCCTTTAGCCCACAAACAAAGAAATTGCAGCGTGCAATTAACATTTTGAAAGAACATAGGAAGGACAAGCATTTTATGTATCAGTACAGAGTATTTTCTTAGCAAGGCTGAGGGAGAGGGTGGGCATTTGTTAATGCACAGGGGCAGTGGTATACTGATAAGGGGCTGGGGGAGAGCTCTAATTTGTAGCATGTGCCAATTTTGTGGAGTAAATACTCCTATCATGGCCAATTTCAAGCTACTAAGTTTTATAACCAACTTACAGAAGTCCTGAATATTTAGCACTCAGCTCTTCCAAGCCAGTAAAAGCAGGCTGACACAAGCCTGGAAGTTCCCTGACTCCCAGTGTTAATGAAAACTAGGAGCAAGGCCAGACTCCAAAACAACCAATACACCCACAGTTGTAGTTATGGCCAAACCATAAAAACAAGGACATGAATCCCAATTCCAGTGTACAGATAAATGCACTGAGGCCCAGAGAGGTTATTTAATTTCCCTTCATCACACAGTATGATGATTAGATCTCTGGTGTTTATATTCCTATTTCACTTAATAGATTAAACAGCAGTTCTCAAATGTTCACGCACATTAGAATCACCTGGAGGACTTGTTAAACCATAGGTCACTAATCCCCACTCCAAGTTTCAATTCACTACATCTTGGTGAGCTCCAGAGAATTCCTACTCCCTTATGTAGGGTCTCCCTGTGACTATTGGTGGAATTAGTATATAATGGGATTTCACTCCTGTAATTAAGCTACATTAGAAGGTAAAAATGAAGGGGTTTTGCAGATGTAATTATAATTATAGTCCCTAATCAATTGACTTTGAGTTAATAAAAAGGGATATTGTGTCATGTGTGCCTGGTCATATCAGTGAGCCCATTAAAAGAGAGAAGAATGGAAAAGAAGGAAATGCCTTCCTCCAGGGAGAACTGAAAAGGTTTCTTGAAAGAGACTTGGTCTGGACCCTCAAGGTAAGGGAAATCTCTAGGAAGGGACTCACAGGGAAGAGAGAGTATATTGAATGAAGGACAAAAAATATGAAGGTGAAGAAGAATTTGGGAAATAAAAAGCAGGCCAGAGCAATTGGTATAGAAAAATACTGTATTTTTTAAAAACTATATTTTATTGATTTTTCTATTACAGTTGTCCAAATTTTTTGCCCTTTGCCTCCCTTCACCTAGCACCCCTCCCCCACTCACTCAGGCAATCCCCACACCTTTGTTCATGTCATGTCCATGGGTCATGTGTATAAGTTCTTTGGCTTCTCCATTTCCTATACTGTACTTTATTTTTTTTATTTATTTATTTTTATTATTGATTATATTGTTACAACAGTTCCAATTTTCTCCCCCTTGCTCCCCTCCACCCAGCACCCCCCTCCCCCAGCAATCCCCCCCAAGTCCATACCCCTGGTTCGTAAAAATTAACTATCCCCCCCTCTCAAATATAAGGACCCTTTGTAATCTTGTAATGGACAATGGGCGAAGGTCTCAAGCTCCTCTAGCTGCTTCAAGCTGGACATGGTCGTCGTCCTACCTACCCTTGGGTCCAGAAAACCCTAATAAGAGTGGGAGTGTGGAGGGGAGGGTGGCCTTCCCACATGGGGAAGGATCGTGCAGACTCCAGGTCAGTTGGCTGTCTCCGGACAACTGCGTGCTTGGTTTAACAGGCTGGCATCCTTGTTGTGTTCTGGGGGCAACAGATTTGGTGAAAAGGGTTAAAAGACATCATTCAATCCATAACTACTAGATGACAAAAGGCAGGAATTGATTTTTCAATGTCCCACATTAGGGAAAAGAAGGGCTTCTTTGGAGGAAGGTGTGCTAGGCACATCTCACCTGTCCAAAACCCTTTTGCCCATTATACTTAGTTTGGGCTGAGGTAAATAGTTTAGATTTTCCCCCTCTCAGACCTCTGGGCCTTTTCTGTCCAAGCCATTAGGATAGAAAAGAGAAACCAGTTTTAAAGTGAAGCCCACAGACCACCCCATTCTTCCCCAACCCAGCCATTTAGTTCAGCCAAGCCGTTGAGTCTCAGGAGGCTGCACTGCAGACAGGATTAAGTGAGGTTTATGCGTACAGACAATCACTCAGGTAATGCGATCGTAGGCTTATGTCCTCTGGTTCAATTTTGCTCATTTGTTTGTTCCTATACTGTACTTTAAATCCCCATGGCTATTCTGTAACTACCAATTTGTACTTCTTAATTCCCTCACCCCTTCACCCATTCCCACAGACCCCCTCCCATCTGGTCAACCATCAAAAAACCCTCTGAATCCATGATTCTGTCTCTGTACTTCTTGTTTGCTATGTTTGTTTTTTAAATTAAAGTGTTAATAGATACAGCAGTCCCTCTCTATATCACGGTTCACTTTCTGCGACCTCACTGTATTGTGGGATTTTTAAAAATATTATATTTAATTATTTATCGCGGATTTTTTACTGTATCGCGGGATTTTACAGTACTGTATACATATGTTGTTAAAATTATGTAGGTTTCAGAGTGTAGAATATGTTTGAGAACATAAATAGTGTTCATAAAAGTGTGGAAAAGGTTAATAAGAGAGTGGGCAAGGTTAATAAGGGACTGGGAACGGTTTATAAGTGTGTGGGAAGGGTATATAAAGTCTTAAAATATATATTGTCGGCAGCCGTCTGTCTCAAGAGATGATGGTGTAGCTTCTTAAGAGTCTATCTGCACCGCCGAGAATGGCTGTGCAGTCCAACTCGGGAGTGACACAGTATCTGTCTCCTCCCGTGTTGAATCGACATCTTGTGATGACGCTGGAGTGTCCTCTCCAGTGAAGTGAAGCTACAGAGCCTGGGCAGGGTGATATGGAGGGTCCGCTGTTGCCCATGCAGCAGACCCCCCCTCTCTTCGCAGCTGAAGGGTCCAAGGGAAAGACAGAGTCAATACAGCTTGGCTTCAGGTGCGCCGCAGGAGTTGCCGGTGTTGACTACAACGTCGAACCGCCTTAGGGACTCCGGCTCCAGATTTTCTGTCGGGGTTTACTCCCTTAGCCTTTCCCCTGAAGAGGTATGCCGCAAGGCAGCGGAGGTTTTTTGGAGTCAGAGTTTTCCTTCTCTGATAAAATATATATAAATACTAAAATAAATGTAAGGTTCTTACTTCGTGGATTTTCACCTATCGCGGGGGGTGGTCTAGAATGTAATACCCGTGATAAGTGAGGGAATATTGTGTGTTTATTGCCATTTTATTGTTCATATTTTAATCTTTTCCTTAAAAGTGTACCTTTAACATTTCATATATAATGGTTTGGTGATGATAAATTCCTTATTTTTTTATTGTCTGGGAAGCTCTATATCTGCCCTTCGATTCTAAATATCTTTGCTGGGTAGATCAATCTTGGCTGTAGGTCCCTGCTTTTCATGACTTTGAATATTTCTTGCCAATCCCTTCTAGCCTGCAAAATTTCTTTTGAGAAATCAGCTGACAGTCTTTTGGGAAGTCCCCTATGAGTAAGTAAATGCTTTTCTCTTGCTGCTTTTGAGATTTCTCTTTATCTTTAACCTTTGGCATTTTAATTATGATGTGTCTTGGAGTGGGCCTCTTTGCATCTATCTTGTTTAGGACTCTGTGTTTTTCTGGACTTGCATGTCTATTCTCTTCAGCAAATTAGGAAAGTTTTCTTTCATTATTTTTTAATGGAGATTTCCTTTTTAAAAAATTTTTTTAAATTTATTATTTATTTGTTTGTTTGTTTATTCATTTTTAGAGAGAGGGAAAAGGAGAAAGAGAGGGAGAGAAACGTCACTGTGTGGTTGCCTCTTACTCATGCCCCCAACTGGGGATCTGGTGTGCAACCTACTAATGTGCCCTGACTGGGAATCAAACCAGCGACATTTGGCTCACAGGCCAACACTCAATCCATTGAGCCACAGCAGCCAGGGCGAGATTTCCTTTTTTTTTTGCTCTTCCTCTTCTCCTTCTGGGACCCCCCATTATGCAAATGTTGGAACACTTGAAGTTGTCTCAGAGCCTTCTTACACTATCCTCATTCTTTGAATCTTTTTTCTTTTTGGTGTTGTTCTGATTATTGTTTTGCTTCCCTATGTCCCAAATCATTGATCTGATTCTCAGCTTCATCCACTCTACCATTGATTCCCTGTAAATTGTTCTTTATTACAATTAGTGTATCCTTCATTTCTTACTGGACCTTTTTTATGCTGTTGGGGTTCTCACTAAGGTCCTTGAGCATCTTTATAACCAGTGTTTTGGACTCTATATCTGATAGATTTTTTTCTCCATTTTGTTTAGTTCTTTTTCTGTAGTTTTGATCTATTCTTTTATTTGGGTCTTCTTTCTTTTTCTCCTCATTTTGGTAGCCTCCTGGTATTTGTTTCTATATATTAGGTAGACCTTCTATGACTCCCTGCCTTGGTAGCATGGCCTAATGTAGTAGGTGTCCTGTAGGGTCCTGTGGCATAGCCTCCCACATCACCCAAGCTGGGTACTTGAGGTACACCTTCCATGTGGGCTGAGTACACCCTCCTCTTGTAGTTGAGCCTTGATTACTCTTGGTAGAATAATGGAAAGGATTTACCCAGGCTAGTGAGCTATAAGGACAGGTTGTGATCACTGACCACTAACCTCCTCCCTCCATGGAGGATCTGCTGTGCAGTGGCAGGGTGGTGGTTTTTCGATGTAATCTGTAGCTTTTCACACAATGAATAGGCTCTGGAATTTCCCAGGTGGTGCAGACCAAGGTCAGCCACCACCCATGTTCTGCCCGATGTCACCCAGCATGATCTACAAAGTAATCTGAGATGGCTGCTACTTGTGCTGGGCTTGGAGGTTGGCAGGCAAAGCCAAGCTGTGAACCTAAACTGACTGTTATTTGGAGGCCACTTAGCAAGGGGACTGAAGGCTCACTGAGGCTGGCTGTTGCTTGTGTAAGAGGATTTAGGAAAATGTGAAGGATGAGCTAAGACTAGCCATTCACATGGAAAAGCCACTGTTAACAGCTTGGGTGGGCCTATAACTTGGGTAGGGTGGAGACTCAGGGAAATTCCAGGGCAGAGAAAGTAGTGTGAGACAGGTTGATGTAGTCTCAGATATGACTTCTGCCTCCAGGTTCTGTGGCACTGTGGGGGGAGGGTTCAGAAAAAGAACATTGGCCTCTGCCTGACATTCTGTTTGAAAGAAAGCTGCTCGCCAGCTCTCAACCTGATTCCAGACACTTCAGTTTTTACCTGTATGCCACTGGTGCCTTTCAGGCTACTACCCCAGTGCTGGAGCTCAGAGGAAGTGAGTCAGAGTGAGTCTGAATAAGTCTGTGTGTGGGTCTTTTTAGAGGAACTTCTTTCGAATCCAGCAGTTTCTTCCACTGACTCAATCCCTGCTGGTTTTCACAGCCAGAAATTATGGGCTTTATCTTTTTGGCACTGGAACCTTGGGCTCGGGGACCTGATATGGGGCTGGGACCCCTTGTTCCTGAGATATCTTTCCTGAATTTTTATCCTCCACACATAGCGGTGGGACTAGTCTGTTCCACATCCATGTCTCCACTACTCTTACCAGTCTGGATAGATGTGGTTTCTTTAATTCCATAGTTGTCAGATTTCCATTTAACTCAATTTATCACAGATCTGAGTGATGGTTGTTCTATTATTTAGCTGTAATTTTGATGTGTTTGTGTGATGAGATGAGCCATGTTTAGGTATGCCTCCATCTTAACCAGAAGAGAAGATTGTATTTTGACATCCCAAGTTTGAGGCTCCCTGCCTTGCTTGCTTATGGAGAAAGAGGCCTGAAACTGGGCGGAATGTCAGGGATGGAGATATGGATATCAGATATAGGTTTGCAGTAACCATTGTTGAAATGGTGAACTTTGGTGAGATTATCAAATAGGAGAAGAAAAGGGCCAAAGAAGAACCTTTAAGAAAAACCACATTAAAAGTCAAAGCAGTCTTTCCCTAGATGTAGATTAAAAAACGCATCAAACCAACAATGAATGAATCACTACAATAGTCGTCGTCGGCAGCCGTCCGTCTCGAGAGACGATGGCGTAGCTTCCTGAGAGTCTATCTGCACTGCCGAGAATGGCTGTGCAGTCCGATTCGGGAGTGACAATCCCTGCCGCACTTGGTACAGGTGAAGGCAGATGGCTGTTGTTGCTGCTGCTGACGCTGCTTCCGCCTCGATCTTTTCTGGACCGCCTCCTCGTTGCGCGCAGCCTCCGCGCGTGACGTACCTTGCCTGACCGCGAGCCTCCAGGCTAGGCGGTCGTCTGTTTGAACTTCCCATGTGTTGAGATTGATGGAGCATTGTGTCATGTCCTTTTTGCAGATGTCTTTGAACCGCAGTTTTGGGCGCCCTGTCATCCTCTTGCCTTCTGCTAGCTCGCCGTAGAGGAGGACTTTGGGGATACGGCCTGCATCCATTCTTTTGACATGGCCGAGCCACCTGAGGCGTCTCTCGCTAAGAACTGCATGCAAACTGCTCATATTGGCTCGCTTCAGCACCTCGGTGTTGGGGACCTTATCCTGCCAGGCGACATGCAGGACGCGTCGCAGGCACCTCATGTGGAAGCTGTTGAGTTTCCTTTCGTGCCTTGCGTAGATGGTCCACGTCTCGCTGCCATAGAGGAGAGTGCTGAGTACGCAGGCTTGGTAGATGCACAGTCTGGTTTTCTCAGTGAGGCTGGAATTGTTCCACGCTCGCCGGTTCAGTCTGGTCATAACTGTGGCTGCCCTGGCGATTCTCCGGTTGACCTCCAAGTCGACTGACAGAGAGCTCGAGATGGTGGACCCGAGGTAAGTGAAGTCGTTGACAACCTCCAGGGTGTATCCGTCGATGGTGATGCATGGGGGAGTCCCCGTGCCTTGAGCCATAACATTCGTCTTCGTCAGGCTGATGGCTAGTCCGAACTCCTTGCATGCGTGGGAAAGGCAAGTGACTAGCTGCTGGAGTCCCTCTTCGGAGTGTGATGTCAAAGCTGCGTCGTCGGCGAAGAGCATCTCACGGATGAGCACCTCTTTGACTTTGGTCTTGGCTCGTAGACGGGCCAGGTTGTAGAGCTTGCCATCGGATCTGGTGTGAATGAAGACACCCTCGCTGCAGTCCTTAAAGGCGTATTGGAGGAGCATGGAGAAGAAGATTCCGAACAGCGTAGGCGCGAGGACGCAGCCCTGCTTTACTCCGCTGCTGACTGGGAAGGCCTCAGAGGTTGCGCCGTTGTAGGACACCGTGCTGTGCATGTTGTCGTGAAAGGACATGACCACAGCAAGCAGATGTGGTGGACAGCCAATCTTCCATAGCAAGCTGAAGAGTCCGCTTCGACTGACCAGATCAAACGCCTTCGTGAGGTCAATAAAGGCGAGGTAGAGTGGTTTATGCTGCTCGTGACACTTCTCCTGCAGCTGGCGTAGGGAGAAGATCATGTCCACTGTTGATCGGCCAGCTCTGAAGCCACACTGGGACTCTGGGTAGACGTGGGAAGCAAGGGTCTGCAGGCGGGCAAGAGCGACCCGGGCGAATACTTTGCCGACGACGCTGAGGAGAGAGATGCCCCGGTAGTTGTTGCAGTCGCTGCGGTCTCCTTTGTTCTTGTACATGGTGATAATGTTGGCGTCTCTCATATCCTGGGGGATGTAACCCTCCTTCCAGCAGAGACAGAGTAGATGGTGGAGCGGCTGTAGCAGGACTGGTTTCCCGCTCTTTAGGATTTCTGGAGGGATTCTGTCGCTTCCTGGTGCTTTCCCGCAAGCAAGGCGGTCGATGGCTTTGCCGAGCTCTGCCGCAGTAGGTGGGGTGTCTAGCTCCTCCATGACTGGTAGGTCTGGGATGGCGTTAAGAGCAGTGTCTGTTACGGTGTTCTTCGTTGCATACAGCTCGAGGTAGTGCTCGGTCCACCGCCGCATTTGCTGTTCCTGGTCAGTGATGACCTCACCTGTCTTGGACTTAAGGGGGGCGATCTTGGAGGGGATTGGGCCTGTTGCCTTCTTGATACCCTCATACATTCCTCGTGCGTTGCCTATATCGGCGGCTTCCTGGATGCTTCTGCACAGGTTTAGCCAATAGGTGTTGGCACAGTGGTGGGCGGTCTTCTGGACTTTGTTCCTGGCAGCCCGTAGAGCTTGAAGTGTACTGGGAGTGGGCGTGACCTTGTAAGCCAGTAGGGCCTTCCTCTTAGCCTCGATCACGGGTTCCATTTCTTCCCAGTGAGCCTCGTACCAGTCAGCGTTCTTCCGCTCTTTCTTCCCGTAAGCAATAATGGCGGAGTTGTATATGGCGTCGCGGAGACGTGGCCAATTGGATTCGATAATGTCATCTGCCGCCACTCCCTCGCCGAGTGCATCTTCCATCTTGTTGATGAATTGCTGGGTCTTAACTGGGTTGCTGGCACAACTGGTGTTGATGCGTGGGCGACCCTTCATCTTGGAGTGGTGCAACCTCTTCGGCATTATGCGCACCTTGCTTACCACGAGGGCATGGTCCGTGTCGCAGTCTGCACTGTGGTAGCTGCGGGTGAGGAGGGTGCTGCCAATATCCGTTCTTCTGGTGATGACGAGGTCAAGCTGGTGCCAATGACGGGAGCGGGGGTGCCTCCATGACACCTGGTGGATCTCTTTGCACTTGAAGAATGTGTTTGTCACGCACAGGCCGTGGTGACACAAAAGCTCAAGCAGTCGCTGACCATTCTCATTGATCTTTCCTCTCCCAAAGTTTCCGAGGCAGGTGGGCCAGGCCATGTGGTCGGCTCCTACTCTTGCGTTGAAGTCTCCAAGGAGATAGAGACCGTTACTTCTGGGAATCTTGGATAACGCTTCGTCCAGTGCATGGTAGAACTGTTCTTTCTCTTCAGTGGTGGCGCAGAGGGTTGGGGCATACGCGCTAAGAATGCTGACTGGGCCGAAAGTTGTTGACAATCGGAGGGTAAGTAATCTCTCTGTGCCTCCTGTGGGTGGCTCTATGGAGTTAACAAGCGTGTTCTTCACAGCGAACCCAACACCGTGCTGTCTTGGTTGGTCCGGAGACTTCCCTTGCCAGTAGAAGGTGTAGTTGGTTTCTCTGATAGTTCCGTTGTCGGCCAACCGGGTCTCCTGTAGAGCCGCAATGTCGATGTTTAGTCGTGCCAGTTCCCTATCGATGACAGCGGTTTTCCTGGCACCCTTGATCCACGGAAGGTCTGCAGTAAGTCCGGGGCACATGGTCCTGATGTTCCAGCTAGCGAGGCGAAGAGCCGGAGGCTTCTTTCTTGTTGTTTGCTTGGAATTAACTGGTGCGGGTGTTTTGTGGCCCACTTTTCGAGAGGCGCCTCTCTGATCCCCACGCACCCAGTGGGGCAGGCGAGCCATGGCGAGACGGTAGCTGTCCAGTGAGGTGCGATGACCTCTCCCACCGTCAGAGGAGACCCCTGGCGCTCGTTTCCTTTGCCAATCGGATGAGCTTATAACCGGTATCTGTCTCCTCCCGTGTTGAGTCGACATCTTGCGATGACGCTGGAGTGTCCTCTCAAGTGAAGCTGAAGCTACAGAGCCTGGGCAGGGTGATATGGAGGGTCTGCTGTTGCCCATGCAGCAGACCCCCCCTCTCTTCGCAGCTGAAGGGTCCAAGGGAAAGACAAAGTCAATACAGCTTGGCTTCAGGTGCGCCGCAGGAGTTGCCGGTGTTGACTACAATGTCAAACCGCCTTAGGGACTCCGGCTCCGGATTTTCTGTCGGGGTTTACTCCCTTAGCCTTTCCCCTGAAGAGGTATGCCGCAAGGCAGCGGAGGTTTTTTGGAGTCAGAGTTTTCCTTCTCCGATTTTAGAGATGTCCTTCCTCTGTACTATTTATACAATAGTATAAATCACATACTGATCTGTTGAAAGGAAAAATGGTCTGAGAATATTTCCTACCTTGCTTCTAAGTATTCAATGTATTACAAATAAGAATGTTGTGTTATAACCATGGTATCTGGATAAGAAACATGATTATTACCTGGAAAGTATTAAAAATGAAACTTCTTGGACCCCACTCCTGACATAAAGTTTGCCAGTAATCTGTCTTAATAAGCCCACCTGGAGATTCTGTACACCTTAAAGTTTGAGAGTCTTACTACTGTTTGAAAAGAGTAAAAGGATTGTCTGATCTAAGGAATGTTGGCTGTCAGGTTATCAGGGAAAAAATCAATTTAAACATAAGATCAAACACAGATTATGTTGACAAAATGTTCTCAGAACAGATACAGATTTCTTGCCTGAAAATGTGTTTGTTATTTGAAAATCTACCACCAAAGTCAATGTGTATGTGAACATTAGAAAGAAATGGTAATAAAATAAAACCAGGTAGTGACTGAAAACCATTATTTGATTATTATTCTACAAAAGTTTTATGCTGGAGAACTTCTGTCATAAAATGACAAGAGTAGACATAGTCATATCTCATGAATCATAATATTTGCCCACCTCATCCTCTAACATATCCAGATGAAATATAAAGCCCAAGTAATTCTGAAAACCAATTTTGCCACACAAAAGCTTAGAATGTGCCATGTTTCAATGTTTTATATGGAAAGGACTGTCTCTCTTATGAATACTTGGATTAAATAATTCAGTTGCAGAACCTCTTTGAAAGTTTGTTACAGAGAAATATAAAAGGTCATCAGTCTTTCTCATATGTAGTTGCTGGTTTATTATTGTCAACATTTTGTATTAGAGAGTGCTTTTGGCTACAAGTGAGAGAAAACCTCAACCCAGACAGCTGAAGCTATAGGAAAATGTGAATAGGAGCTCAGGAATAGAGCAGCTCCAAACTCAGCATCTTGAGGCTCCAGTTTTTCTCTTGTATTGGTTTATCCACAGGCTGGCAGCAAATGGCTCCAGCTGTTCCGATCCTCACATCCAAGCATGACAATGTCCAAAAGAAGAAGGATCCGCTCTTTCTTGCAGCATTTTTTTAGCAGCAAGGAAACCTTTTCCAAAAACTCCCCAACAGCCTTTTCCTCTTGCCTTACTGTCTAGAATCGGGTGACATGCCAGTTGTGATCTCACTGACACAATTCCCATTAAATATCTTCTACAGACCTAGATATTTATTTTATTAAGAGTGGACCCCTAGTTTTCTAGGTTTCCCTGGGATTTTTATCAAGTAGAGTTGACATTTAGGCATTTTAATAAAACTACTGAATCTATGTTCCTTTTTCTATTGGTAAGGACACAGTTGGTCACAGTGAGGGTAATTGTATGACCATGATTAGCTCAGACCAACTCTATGGTATGCAATGGATAGATGTTTGAAAGGGTACTGCTATTATTACTACAAATAATCTTTGCTAACACTTAACATATATGCTTTCTATTGTGCTAGGAACTAGGCTAACCTCTTTGCACATATTATATCATTTAAAAATAAATCCAGAAGGAATGTACTTTTATTAATGTCATGTTACACCTGAGGAAACTGAAGTTGGTGAATCACTTCAAATTACACACCCAGTAGATACTGAACCAAACATAAGGCTAAAGATCCCTCCAAAGACCTTTCTGCTCTGTGGAGAGAACACATTTAAAATTACTTTGTAAATTTAGATGCACTATTCAAATATCAGAACTACTTTCAAGCAAGCATAGCATAAACCTCAGAAAAAGCAAAACAAAAAACAAAAAAACAGGAAGATAGGAGGGAAGATTCCAAGTAAGTGTGAACTTCATTGCTTTAAATGAATTCAATCTATCAGCTTTAAAATTTTTACCCTAACACATGAAAATAATCTGTGTTTCTGACTTTTGTGATGTCATAGAGAAGAAAACAAGTGCCTCAAAACTGGAGAAAAGCAAATGACTGGATTTTGAAGGAGTGAAAAAGAGTAGATTGTGAACCTACTAACAGCTAACATTTATTGAGTGCTTCTTCTATGCCTGAGATTGTTCCGACAATTTTGTGATGCAAAATTGTTATTCTCTGCATGTTATAATAAAATACTAAACTCATAGTGTTTCTAAAAGGATCAAGTGAGTGGTTAAGCAAGTAAAGTATTTAGAATAATTCCTTGCACGTAGTAAATCTTCCCATAAACGTAGGCTGTTATTACAGAGAAATCAAAGTTCTCTTTATGACTGTGATGTACTATTTTTATTTATTTCATTGGTACTTATCATTTATAGCTGTTATTTCCCTTTCTAATTATTTTATAAGCAATATTTCCTAGCAATATTGCATATCAAAGGAGACTATAATGTTAGTAAATTCATTTTGCAGATAAAGAAAAAGGCAAACATTATACAATTGATGTAAGATTCTGTGATCTGTTTAGTGGTTGAAACAGGGTTAGCATCACTAACATTAGGACCCAATGGTACTTAAAACTCATATATCTGACTCACCAGTGTCAACTACATTTGAATTTAGCCTCTTCAGCACTCTGGTGCCTAGAGCTGAATTCCCCAGCTGAGCTTATGTTGCTGATCTGTTATTTACTGAACTATTCTCTTTTTCTTCCCTTTGTCTTGCTGGCCTTTGCCTGCCAGTAGTCATAAAAGTTTCGTGTAATGACAGGTAAGAGACTAGCAAAAGATGCAGACATATGAAATCTGACACTAGAAAGATGTATTTGTCCTGAAATGTGCTTCAAACAAAGCATCTTTCTGGGCATTAAAACAATAACAATGAAAGAAACCCGGCCCTTGCCAATGCTGAATTATCTTAGCACAAGAATAATTTTGCTTTGTCTCATAAAAATAGGTGTATTTGTTTCTTATACATATTTAACTCATTGGAATGCCTGAATAGTTGGAGAATGAAAATTTTTGCAGATTCTCAGATGTGAGGGCTATGGTTTTATTTGTCTATCAATCCATCCCATTCATCCATCTGGACATGATTTCATATCTCTTTCATTGTGGGTTTTATTAGCAAACAATTCCCACTAGATAGCTGCAGCAAATCTCAGGAGATTTATTCTACTAGGAAGAGTGGATCATGCCAGACTCATGGACCCTTACTTTTTATAGGACTCCCTGAAATATTTATCAAGTAGAATTGGCATTTAGCCATTTTATAAAATTACTGAATATTTTCACTTTTTCTATTGGATAAGATATTAATTCTAAATTCTTTTCTGTCCCCTAATCTGAAGTCAATGTGCTAATCCAAAATGTGTTTGTTTACTAACTTAATCAAAGAGCACCTTATAAGGAGTCCATAAAACTGATCCCCAAATATGTGGAATCAATGTGTGTGTGTGTGTATTCATGATCTGAATAATATAAAAAAGTTGTTAATGTTTAACTTCCATCTCTCAACTGAACTTATATTATTATAAACAAGAAAGAAGATCTATGTTGGTTGGTCCACTCGTGGCTCTCTTTACCTCCCTTCCCTCAGAATGGAAAACCAAAGAGCTTCCTGGTATTGTGGGAGTAATGGTAGAGTGACCCAACCACTTCTCCAACCAATTAAGTACAAGTACAAAATCCCATCTACTGTTTTCTTTCATTACACCAGGGTTAAGAAATATAGTTTTCCAATCCACCCAGGAGCCTGGAGGTGACAAGGATTTGCAACTGACTTTCTTCACCTATTTGGGTTGTGTCTGATTTCCAGTTTTAGACATATGGTCTTACACCTAGATTCTCATGTATTCTCAATGACCTCAATTATCAAAGAACATTCCTCTTGAGTTCTCTCCCTGTGTCTTCTCTTGTCTTCCTCAAAAGCACCTCAGACTCTTTAACCATACCACCTTCAAGAAGCAGACTTCATTTTGTGTCCTACTTTCACTGATGGTTATAGTCATTCTATGTAACATCCAGTTCCTCTAACACATTGAAGAGAAGGAGATCTTCACATCCATGAGTGAAGAGGAAGAAGGAAGAGACTACCAAAATCAGTCAACCTGAGAGTGGAAAATCTAGCAAACATTCAGAGAGTTCATATTATGAAGGTTAATTCCTTTAGGATATCCTTTGCATCCATCATGATACATTAGAGACATGAGAAATGAGACATGTCTTATCATGAGACATGATATGTCTCCTTCCCTTCAGTGACATTAGAAAGAGCTCCTTTCTCTTCCCATATATTCCCTCTCCAAGCATTGAGAAGAGCTGGGTTCTGTGCAGGAACAGACAGGTGATGAAGGGTGGGAAGAGATAATCCTTTCCACAATATTATGTTACTTTAAGAAACCCTATGTTAACGTGCATCATTAACTACAAAATAATTTGCCTTATTACATTAAATGGATGTTATATCATATCTCTACATATACAAACACATATGGAAAGAAGTTTTTATGTGGAAGTGTGTGCAGGTATTTTTCTTTCTCATGTCAACCAAAAACCATCCTGTAAATTCCAGGCTGTTCCCTGTCCCCTTCAATCTTGTGAAGAGGATGAGTTCTCTCACTATGAGAGATGCTAATTTTATTTACACAATGCAGGGCTTTAGAGAGAAGTGAAATGGTAAGAGAAAGTAGGTATAAATGTTTTTTGCAAAGTTCAAGAAAAAGGTGACAGTAAGTGTAAAGAGAGAAGGCAATGGAAAGAGAACTATATACTTGGATTCATTTTAGCATCCTTTGTAAGAAGTATGCAAGGTTAGGAAAGCATGTTTGGCTATTAAATGCACTTCATTCTTGTTTTATTTTATTATTATTATTATTATTATTTTAAATTCTCACCTGAAGTTATTCTTACTGACTTGAGAGAGAGAGGAAGATAGAGAGAGAAATATCAATCAGTTGTCTCTCATACACACCCAACCCAGAACTGGCCATAACCCAGGCACATGCCCTGCATGGAAATCAAACCTGAATATTTTTGATACACAGGACAATGCTTCAACCAGCTGAGTCACCTGGCCAGGACATCATTCATATTTTATTTTATTTTATTATTGTTATTCTATTACAGTTGTCCCAATTTTTCCCCTTTTGCCCTTCTCCACTCTTCCCATCCCCACCCACAGTCAATTCCCACACTGTTGTCCATGCTCATGGGTTATTCATACATGCTCTTTAACTAGTCCCTTTTCCTTCTTTCCACCATTATCTTCCTCACTCCTCCCCTCTAGTCATTATCAGGCTGTTCTATCTTTCCATGCCTGTGGTTCTATTTTGTTCATTAGATCCCTCTTATAGGTGAGATCATATGGTATTTGTCTTTCTCTGATTGGCTTATCTTACTTAGCATAATATTCCCCAGTTCTATCCATGCTGTCAAAAAAGGTAGGAATTCCTTCTTACTTTATGCTGTGTAGTATTCCATTGTGTAAATGTACCACAGTTTTTTTGGTCCACTCATCTACTGATGGGCACTTAGGCTGTTTCCAGCACTTAGCTATTGTAAACAGTGCTGCTATGAACATAGCAGTGCATATGATGTTTTGAATTGGGATTCGGGATTCTTAGGGTATATTCCCAGCAGCAAAATCACTGGGTCAAAACGAAGTTCAATTTTCAGTTTTTTGAGGAAATTTCGTACTGTTTTTCGTACTGGCTGCACCAGTCTGCATTCCTACCAACAGTGCACTAGGGTTCCTTTTCCTCCATCTCATTGCCAGCACTTATTGTTTGTATATTTATTAAAGATGGCCATTATGACCAGTGAGGTGATATCTCACTGTGATATTAATTTTCATCTAATGACTAGTGATGAACATTTTTTCATATGACGATCGACCATGTGTCCACTTCCTTGGAGAAGTGTCTATTCAGGTCCTTTGCCCATTTTATAATTGGATTGTTTGTCTTACTAATGTTGAGTCATATCAGTTCTTCATATGTTTTGGAGATCAAACTCTTCTCTGAGGTATCATTGGCAAATATGTTTTCCCATATAGTTAGTTCTTTTTCCATTTTGATGATGTTTTCTTTAGCCGTGTAGAAGCTTTTTAATTTTATGTAGTCCCATTTGTTTCTTTTTCTCTTGCTGCTTTTAAGATTCCCTCTTTATCTTTAAACTTTGGCATTTTAATTATGATGTGTCTTGGTGTGGTCCTCTTTGGTTCCAACTTGTTTGAGACTCTCTGAACCCTTGACTTGTATGTCTATTTTCTTCACCATATTAGGGACGTTTTCTTTCATTATTTTTTTCAAATAAGTTTTTGATTTCTTGCTCTTCCTCTTCTCCTTCTGGCCCCTCTATTATTCAGATGTTGCTACATTTAAAGTTGTCCCAGAGGCTCCTAATCCTCTCCTTGTTTTTCCCATTACTGTTGGTTTCCTGTATATTTTTCTTTATTTCACTTTGTATAATCTTCACATCTTCCTTTATTTTGTGGCCATACTAAATCATTTCTCTGAACATCCTGATCATGGTGTTTTGAACTCTGCATCTGATAGGCTGGATTTCTCCATTGCATTTAGTTCTTTTTCTGGGGTTTTCTTCTATTATTTAATTTGGGCCATATTTCTTTGCCTCCTCTATTTGGCAACCTCCCTGTTTTTGTTTCTGTGTATTGGGTAAAGCTTCTTTGACTTCGTGTCTTGGTAGTATGGCCTAATGTAGTAGGTGTCCTAGAAGATCCAGTGACACCATCTCCTTATCACCCAAGCTGGATACTCAAAATGTGCCCTTTGTGTGGGCTGAGTACACCCTACTCTTGTAGTTGGGCCTTGATTGCTGTTGGCAGATCAATGGGAGAGATTTACCCTGGCCAGTCAACTGCAAGGACTGGTTCTAACCACTGGCCACCAACCTACACCTTCCTTGGAGAGTCATCTCTGTAGGAACATGGCAGTGGTGCTCCAACATGATCAGTAGTTGTCCACTGGGTGTACTAGCCTTGGGGTTTCCTGGGTGATGCAGGCTAAAATCAGCCCTTACTTGTGTTTCACCCTGCCTGAGCTATAAAGAATGATCTGAGATGGCTATTACTTTTGCTAAGTTTGGAGATTCCCAGTAGAAGCTAAGCTGTGAATCTAAGGTGGCTGCTGCTAGTGCCAAGCCTGGGGCTCACTGAGGCCAGTTGTTGCTTGTCTGAAAAAATTTATGAAGTTGTGAAGCATGAGTCAAAACCAGCCATTCACATGGGAAAGCAGCTTGAGTGGGCCTGTAAATTGGGTAGGGTAGAGATTCTGGGTATCTCCAAGGTGGGTCAAAGAGTGTTTAGCCAGGTTGATGGAGTCTCAGATATGTCACCAGCTTGCTGGCTTTGTGGGGGGAGGGTTTAAAAGAGACAATGTCCTCTGCTATCCTTGATGCCAGACACTTTAGTTTCTGCCTGTATAACACCGCTGCCTTTCAAGCAGCTACCCTGGTGCTGGAGCTCAGAGGAAGTGAGTCTGAGTAGGTGAGTCCATGCAGGGGTTCTTTAACAGGAACTGCTTGGGGGTCCAGCAGTTTCTTCCACTGACTCAATACCCACTATTTTTTGCAGCCAGAAGTTGTGGGAACTTATCTTCCTGGCACTGGAACCCTGAGCTAGGGGGGCCTGGTGTGGCGCTGGACCCTTTGCTTCTGAGATATTACTCCTGAATTTTTATCCACCACGTGTGAGTGAGAGACCAGATCGTTCCATATCTGCTCCCCTCCTACCTGTCTGATGGATATGATTTCTTTAATTCTGTAGTTGCCAGACTTCTGTTCAACTCGATTTCTGATTGTTCTGGCTGATAGTTGTTATTTTAGTTGTAATTTTTATGTGGCTGTATGAAGAGGTGAGCCATGTCTACCTATCCCACCATCTTAACTGGATGTCCATATACATTTTTGAAGTATTTTTTCTAGATCTGTTAAATATGCCATTGGTATTTTAATAGGAAATGCATTGAATCTATAGATTGACGGGTAGTATGGACATTTTAATGATGTTGTCTTTTAATCCATGAATATGATATATGTTTCCATTTACTTGTATCTTCCTTAATTTCTTTCTTCAGTGTTCTGTAGTTTTCTGAGTTCCTAGGTACTTTATTTTTCTTGTTGCTATAGTAAATGCGAATTTTCCCCCTAGTTTCTTTCTCTATTATTTCATTGTTGGTGTACAAAAATACCTTCGATTTCTGAATATTGACTTTGTATCCTGCTATTTTGCCAAATTCACTTATTAGTTTTTTGGTGGAGACTGTAGTTTTCTGTGTACACTATCGTATTATCTGAAAATAATATCTTCCTCCTTTTCAATTTGGATGTCTTTTATTTCTTTTTCTTGTCTGAGCATTACCCCTAGAACATTCAGCACTATGTTGAATAAGAATGGTGAAAGTGGACACTTTGTCTTGTTCCTAATCTTATGGGGAAAGCTTTCTGTTTTAGCCCATTGAGCATAATGTTGGCTTTAGGTTTCTAGAATATGACCTTTACAATGTTGAGGTTTGCTCTATGTACTCCCACTTTGCTCAGCGTTTTGTCATAAATGAGTGGTAGATGTTTTCAAATGCTTTTTCAGTATCTATTTATATGATCTTGTAATTTTGACCTTCAATTTGTTTATGTGGTGTGTTACATTTATTGATTTGCAAATATTGTACCATAATTGCATACCTGGGATGAATTCCATTTGATCATGGTGTATGATCATTTTCATGCATTCCTGAATTCAGATTGCCAATATTTTGTTGAGGTTTTTAGCATCTATGATCATCAGTAATATTGGCCTGTAGTTTTCTTTCTTTGTTGTGTCGGACCTGGTTTTGGAATTAGGATAATACTGGCCTCAGTAAAGAGTTTGGGAGTTATTCCTCTTCTTTATTTTTTTGGAATAGATTGAGGATATGTGTTAGTTCTTCCTTAAATGTTTGGTAAAATTCACCTCTGAAGCCACCCAGTATAGGGCATCTGTGTTCCAGAAATTTTTTGCTTGCTGCTTCAATTTCACTAGTTGTTATTGGCTTATTCAGGTTTTTTGCCTCTTCTTGATTCAATTTTGGAAGGTTGCATGTTTCTAGAAATTGATTCATTTCATACAGGTTGTCCATTTTTTGGCATATAGTTGTTCATAGTAGTTTCCTACAAAAGTTTGTATTTTTGTGGTATTGATTGTAACTTCTCCTCTTTCATTTCTGATTTTATTTGTTTCTGTCCTCTCTCTCTCTTTTTTTATTTTTCTTGATGAGTCGGGTTAAAGATTTTTCAATTTTGTTTATCTTTTCAAAGAAACAGCTCCTGGATTTATTGGTTCTTTGGATTTTTTTAAGTCTCTCTGTTGTTTATTTTAGCTCTGAGCTTGACTATTTCCTTCCTTTTCCTCACTCTGGGCTTTATTTGTTATTCATCTAGTTCTTTTAGATGTTGGGTTAAGTTGTTTATTTGAGATTTTTTCATCTTCTTTATGTATGCTTGTATTGCTATGAACTTCTCTCTCAGGACTGCCTTTTCTGTGTTCCATAGGTTTGGGGCTGTTGTGTGTTCATTTTCACTTGTTTTTGTGTATTATATCTTTAGTCTTCTTCTTTGATCTCATTGTTAACCTAGTCATTATTTAATAACATGTTATTCAGTCTTTATGTATTTGAATCTTTTTAGCCTTTTCCTTGAGGTTGGTTTCTAGTTTGAAGCCATTGTGATCTGAGAAGATGCTTCATACGATTTCAATATTCTTGAATTTGTTGAGGTTTGTTTTGTGTCCTACCATGTGTTCTATCTTTGAAAATATCCCATGTGCATTTGAAAAGAATGTATATTTTGCTTCTTTGGGATAAAAATTCTCTATATACAAGTTAAGGCTGTTTGATTTAGAGTATCATTCAATGCCACAATATCCTTGTTGATTCTTTGTTTGGAAGATCTACCCATTGTTGACAGTGGGGTGTTAAAATAGCATACAATGACAGTGTTTCTGTTGATATCTTTCTTGAAGTCCTCCAAGATTTTCCTTATATATTTGGGTGCTCTTATATTGGGTGCATATATGTTTACAAGGGTCATATCCTCTTGGTGGTCTACTCCCATAAACATTATGTAATAATCTTTGTCTCTTGTTATGGCCTTTGTTTTGAAGTTTATTTTGTCTTATATAAATATTTCTATTCCTTTTTTTTTTTTCATGGCCATTTGCTTGGAATATTTTTTTCCATCCCTTCACTTTCAGCTGTATAGATCTTTTGTTCTGAGTTGGGTCTCTCGTAGACTACATGTATATGGGTACATTCAACTATCGTATGTCTTTTGATTGGAACATTTAATCCATTTTCATTTAAGACTATTACAGATAGTTACTTATTCATTGTCACTTATTTCATTCCTGTGTTTCTCTCTCCCCATTCTCTCTTTTTCTTTCTTCTCTTGCTCCAGTCTGTTTATCACATCTTGCAAAGCTGGTTTAGTGGAGATGTACTCTTTAAGCCTTCTTTTGTCTGGAAAGCTCTTCATTTTGCCTTCCATTTTAGAGTATATTTTATTAATCATGTCGTTACAGTAGTACCAATTTTTGGCCCTTTTGATCCTCTCTGCCCAGTATCCCCCTTCCCTCCAGCAATACCCTCCCCCTTAGTTCATGTCCATAGGTCATGCATATAAGTTCTTTGGCTTCACCCTTTCCTATATTATCCTTAACTTTCCCCTGTCTATTTTGTACCTATCAATTATGCTTCTTAATCTCTGCACCATTTTTCCATTTCCTCTCCTTCCCCTTCCCCCTCCCAGTTGATCACCCTCCAAATGATCCCCATACCTATGATTCTGTTCCTATTCTGGTTTGCTTAGTTAGATTTTGTTTTTATTTTTTAGATTCAGTTGTTGATAGTTGTGAGTTTGCTGTCATTTTAATGTTCATACTTTTTATCTTCTTTTTCTTAAGTAAGTTCTTTTGACATTTCATATAATAATGGCTTGGTGATGATGAACTCCTTTATCTTTACCTCGTCTGGGAAGCACTTCATCTGCCCTTTCATTCTGAATGGTAGCTTTGCTGGATAGTGTAACCTTGGTTGTAGGTCCTTGCTTTTCTTCACATTGACTACTTCTTGCCAGTCCCTTCTTGCATGCAAAGTTTCTTTTGAGGAATCAGCTGATAGTCTTAGAGGCACCCATTTGTAGGAAACTCTCTGCTTTTCTCTTGCTGCCTTTAAGATTCTCTCTTTATCTTGAACCTTTGGCATTTTAATGATGATGTGTCTTGGTGTGGTCTTCCTTGGGTCTAGCTTGTTTGGGACTCTCTGTGAGTCCTGGACTTGTATGTCTACTTTCTTCACCAAATTTAGGGAATTTTCCTTCATTATTTTTTCACATAAACTTTTAATTTCTTGCTCTTCCTCTTCTCCTTCTAGCACTCCTATGATTCGGTTGTTGGTATATTTAAAGTTATGCCAGAGGTTCCTAAGCCTCTCCTAATTTTTTTCAGTTCTTGTTTTCTCATTCTGTACAGGTTGACTGGTTTTTTCTTCCTTATGTTCCAAATCATTGAAGTGAACTCTGGTTTCCTTCTCTGTACCATTGGTTTTGTGTGGATTTTCCTTTGTTTCATTTAGCATAGCCTTCACTTCTTCCGTTATGTGTCTGCCATACTTAAGAACATCTGTTAAGCCTGTGAGCATTTTTATCATAGTGTTTTGAACTCTATGTCTGTTAAATTGACTATCTCCTCATTTGTTAGGTTGGCTAGCTCCTCATCGCTTAGTTCTCCCACTGGAACATTGATCTGTTCCCTTTTTTGGGGGCCATACTTCTCTGTCTCCTGATCTTGACAGGCTCCTGTGTTTGTCTGCCTCTGTGTCTTAGGTAGAGCTGTCTCACCTGTTACATTGTAAGGGGCGGAGCCTTAGGTATTCATCAGCACAGAGCGACCTGTTTCAACACGTTGCAGGGCTTTATGTGGAGGAGGAAGCTGAGAGGGGACAATGCCACTTGCTCAGCACTCACCCCTTTTCCAGGCACTTCTCTCACTTCCATATGGGACTGGCACCTCTCTAGCTTTGGCCCTGGCCATCGTTCCCAGAGTGGGTGGGTCTGCAGATGTTCTAGGACCATGGGGGCCCTTTAAACAGCAGACTCTACTGAGAGACCAGCAGTTTCTTCTTCTTCCCCAACCCCCACTGGTTTTCATAGTCAGAAGCAATGAGGCTTTATTTTCTCCAATGCTGGAACCGTGAGCTGCGTGGTCTGGTCTCGTGCTAGAAGTGTTCCCCAGGTGTTTCTTCTAACTTTTTAAAATGTGTGACTGACTGTGCTTTCCACTGGCCTGCCACTGCTGCCACCACACCAAGTCCTCTCCCCATGGCTCCGCCCCTCCTACCTGTCTGGATGAGTATTTCTTCTTTATATCTTTGTTTGTTGGACTTCCATGCAACTCGATTTTCTGGAACTTTTGGTTGTTTCTAGTTATGAGGTAGTTGTATTCCTTCTTAGTTGTGGAGGGAGATGCAACATGTCTGTCTAGGTCTCCATGTTGGCTGGAAGTCCTGCCTTCCATTTTAAATGAGAGCATTGTCGTATGGAGTAGTCTTTGTTGGAGGTCTTTCCTTTTCATTATTTGGATTATTTCATGCCAGTCCTTTCTGGCTTGTAGTGTTTCTGTTGAGAAATCAGCTGATACCCTTATCAGAGCTCCCTTGTGTGTTACTAGCTGTTTCTCCCTTACTGTCTTTAAGATTCTTTATTTGTGTTTTAATTTTGCCATTTTAATTATAATGTGTCTTGTAGTGGGCCACTTTGGGTTAATCTTTGTTGGGACCCTCTCTGCTTCCTGAACTTGCATGACTTTTTCCCTCACTTAGTTAGAGAAGTTTTCTGTCATTTTTTCAAGCAGATTTTCTATCCCTTGCTTCTTTTCTTCACCTTATGATATTCCCTTGATGTGAATGCTATTACATTTCATGTTGTCCTGACGCTCCATTAAAATACCCTTGTTCTTTTGTCAGTCTTTTTTTCATTTGGTTGCTCTGACTGGGCATTTTTCTCTACCTTGTCTTCCAGCTCACTGATTCAGTCCTCTGCTTCATCTAGCCTGTTTTCTTTTATTTCTTCTAGCATATTCTTCATTTCAGATATTGTATTCTTCATTTCTTTCTAGTTTTTATTCATAGTTTCTATGTCCTTTTTCATGCTGCTATAATTCCCACTAAGTCCCCTGTAGCCTCCATAAAGTTCCTTATAGTTCTCACTGAGTTTGTTGAGCATCCTTATAATCATTATTTTGAATTTTAAGTCTCATAGATTTCTTGCCTCAATTTCATTTAGCTATTTTTGGGGGGATTCTTCTTTTCCTTTGATTAGGGATTATTTCTTTGTCTCCCAATTTTAGGTGACTCTTTTTGTTTGTTTCTGTGTCTCAGATTGCTCTACTTTGACTGCCTATCTTCACGGGGTGGCCTTCTGTGGTAGGAGTTCTGTGGAACTCAGCAGTGCAGTCTCTTTAATCTTCAGATATGGATGTTCTAGGGATGCCCTTTATTCAGTTTATGTGGGCTCTCTTTTTGTCCTTGGGTTTGCCTATTGATGGCTCATTCATTGTGGGATTCTTCCCTCCAGTTGGCTGAGTTGGACTCACAATCCTCACCATGTCTTGTATGCTGTTGTACAGGTGCTGGCTAACAAAGCAATACCACCCAGAAAACCAAACTCACACAGCAAAAATACCCCTCTACTACATCAGCAATATCAACAGAAAATGCCAAAGATTAATAAAGGTGGAAATAGATTAAGAATATTATAAGATAGGCTAAAACAATATGAGATGACTAAAGAATAGAAAAATGATAAGGGTAAGAAATAGAAGCAGGTGAAGGAAGGGAGAGAATAAAATTTAAAACATAAGTAAAAAAAGAAAGGGCAATGGAAAAATGGAGTAAAAAAAATGACGAGTATAACATGAAGTTTGAAATAAAATGTAAATAGATAGTGAACCAATAGGAACAAAATTAAAGAAAAACCAGAACTAGGTCAATAACAACAACAGACGAGCAAAGATGAATAAAGGTGGAAAGAGAATAAGAATATTATAAGAAAGAGAAAAGAGAATATGAGATGTCTATAGTAAAGAAAAATGACTTTGAGGGGATAGGGGGAGGAGTAATAATAAGAATAAGGAATAGAATCTAGGCTAAGAAAGAGAAAAAATAAAATTCTAAACTAAAATAAGCAAGGGCTGGAGGAATGAAAATGAATGAAGTAAGACAGAGGGAGAGTAACCTATGTGAAATTTTAAAAATAGTGAAAAATAGTAATACAATTGAAGAAAAACAACAATAACCACAATATCCACTGGCTTCATAATTAATAAAGATGGAAAGAAAATAATAATATTATAAGAAATGGAAAAAGACTAGAAGCTGACTAAAGGCAGGAAGAATGATTTTGAGAGGATAGAGGGAGGAGAAATAGTAAGAGTGAGAAATAGTAACAAGGCATAGAGAGAGGGAAAATAAAATTTACAATGAAAATAAGAAAGGGCAGGAAGAAGGCAAAATGAAGTAAGATCAGAAAAGGGTACTATTTGAGATTTTAAATAAAAATAAAGTAAAGGAAATACTTGAAGAAAACAAAGACATGTTAAAAGGCTATGCAAGAGAAAAATAATGCAAATTCTGAAGAGAACAAAGTGGACTTTCTCTCAGTTGAGTTTAGTATTTGCCTTCTGACATCTCCTTCTGGATCTTACTTTGGCTTTTTATCAACTGAAGATCTGGGGGGTGGGTCATCCAACTTCTAGCAGCGCCACATGTACTACCTTCACCTGCCTCTAGAGAGGGCTTTTATTGCAGTCAGGAGGATGGGATCCTTGGGTCTCCTCTGGGAGGTGCTGTTCAGTCTTCTGGGAAAATTGTGGTTGCGTTCCCCTGCCCCTGCATCACCTGTCTTGGTCTGCTCCAGTTCGTTTCTAATAATGTATAGTTTTTGGTGAACTAGCTCTCTGTTTCAAGGGAGGAGCCAATCTGTGTAAGAGGGTCAGTTATTTCCTGCTTGGTGCTATTGGCAGTTCTGTGTGAGAACAGAGGCTGGGCAGCATCCTGATTATGCATTGCTGCACTCATTTCTGATCTCCCTGCCTTGCTGACCTCAGTGGATTAGGACCCTGGAAACCAGTGTGTTTTATCTCCTTGAGACAAGTTTCAAACAGGCCCTTGGAGATTCTCTTCCTGCCTTTCTTCTGTAGATGTGCACTCTTTGGGGGGTTCTTGAGCCTGTCCTGCCTGATCTGCCAATCCAGCAGGAGGTGGGTGCTAGGTAGTCCTTCCCTTCCCAGAGGTTTGATTTCTTCCAGGGAAAGGGGTTCTGCCTGGCTGTAAATAATCTCAGGTGCTCAACTCTTCCCATCTTATTCCCAGGCTACTGCCCTTGTAGTAGACACAGTCCCAAACTCTCCATTTTCTGTAGCCTCCTGCTTGCTAGCCACACTGGGCTGGGGCCAGAAAAACCCTTGCTGTGTGATTTTCTGATCTCCCTGCCCAGCTGTATTCAGTTAGATCAAAGTGCATTTTCAATCTTGTCCCTTTGTTGTCAAGGCAGTTGCACATAGGGTCCCTGCCCAGCACACATCACCTCCCCTTTTAAAAGGTCTTTCTGTGGCACATCCATAGCTGCACCAAGTCACTGTCCAGCTTTCCCACCCACAACAACTCTTCAAAAAGCCAGAAGTCAGTCTCTCTAGGGAATGAGGGAATGCCTGGGGGCAGCCTGCCTCCTTCTGACCCAAGTACAGATAGTCTCTCTCTCTCTCTCCTCTCTCTCTCTCTGTTTCTCTCTGTCTCTGTACCCCCCCTCTCTCTTTCTCTCTGTCTGTCTGTCTCTCTCTCTCTCCAGGATGGCATTTGGTGCTGCAGTTATGGATGACAGGCTGCTCATTGTGTGCATGTAACCTGGATTTCCCTGACCTTGCACATCCTCCCAGGTCACTCCTGGCCCAGGTCTATGGGCTCCCCACTCAGGACTGGGGCCCCCTACCTTGGGAGGAAAGGGAGCCACAAAGATGTAATTTCTAATCAATCTCTCCATATGTACAGGTACCACTCATAGGGCATTTCCCCTTCAACTCATACAATCTCTTTACCACCCATTGTGAAGTGTCTTCTGTACTCCTTGGCTCTAAACTTTATATCAGCTAAGATTCTGTTGATTATTCAGATTATTTGTTGGAAGATTAGCCAAGAATCTGAGTTGGTGGTTAGAACAAGTGGACTCAGCTTCCACCTACTTGACTGCTATCTTACCTTCTATCATTAATATTTTAAAAACACTTTTATTGAAATATAACTCACCCGTGATACATTTCATCATTTTAAATTATACAATTGAGTGGCTTTTAGCATATTCACAAAGTTGTGCAACACCATAATTATTAAATTTTAGAATATTTTCATCAACTACACCTTCTACTGGCAAGGGAAGTCTCCGGACCAACCAAGACAGCATGGTGTTGGGTTCGCTGTGAAGAACACGCTTGTTAACTCCATAGAGCCACCCACAGGAGGCACAGAGAGATTACTTACCCTCCGATTGTCAACAACTTTCGGCCCAGTCAGCATTCTTAGCGCGTATGCCCCAACCCTCTGCGCCACCACCGAAGAGAAAGAACAGTTCTACCATGCACCGGACGAAGCGTTATCCAAGATTCCCAGAAGTAACGCTCTCTATCTCCTTGGAGACTTCAACGCAAGAGTAGGAGCCGACCACATGGCCTGGCCCACCTGCCTTGGAAACTTTGGGAGAGGAAAGATCAATGAGAATGGTCAGCGACTGCTTGAGCTTTTGTGTCACCACGGCCTGTGCGTGACAAACACATTCTTCAAGTGCAAAGAGATCCACCAGGTGTCATGGAGGCACCCCCGCTCCCGTCATTGGCACCAGCTTGACCTCGTCATCACCAGAAGAACGGATATTGGCAGCACCCTCCTCACCCGCAGCTACCACAGTGCAGACTGCGACACGGACCATGCCCTCGTGGTAAGCAAGGTGCGCATAATGCCGAAGAGGTTGCACCACTCCAAGATGAAGGGTCGCCCACGCATCAACACCAGTTGTGCCAGCAACCCAGTTAAGACCCAGCAATTCATCAACAAGATGGAAGATGCACTCGGCGAGGGAGTGGCGGCAGATGACATTATCAAATCCAATTGGCCACGTCTCCGCGACGCCATATACAACTCCGCCATTATTGCTTACGGGAAGAAAGAGCGGAAGAACGCTGACTGGTACGAGGCTCACTGGGAAGAAATGGAACCCGTGATCGAGGCTAAGAGGAAGGCCCTACTGGCTTACAAGGTCACGCCCACTCCCAGTACACTTCAAGCTCTACGGGCTGCCAGGAACAAAGTCCAGAAGACCGCCCGCCACTGTGCCAACACCTATTGGCTAAACCTGTGCAGAAGCATCCAGGAAGCCGCCGATATAGGCAACGCACGAGGAATGTATGAGGGTATCAAGAAGGCAACAGGCCCAATCCCCTCCAAGATCGCCCCCCTTAAGTCCAAGACAGGTGAGGTCATCACTGACCAGGAACAGCAAATGCGGCGGTGGACCGAGCACTACCTCGAGCTGTACGCAACGAAGAACACCGTAACAGACACTGCTCTTAACGCCATCCCAGACCTACCAGTCATGGAGGAGCTAGACACCCCACCTACTGCGGCAGAGCTCGGCAAAGCCATCGACCGCCTCGCTTGCGGGAAAGCACCAGGAAGCGACGGAATCCCTCCAGAAATCCTAAAGAGCGGGAAACCAGTCCTGCTACAGCCGCTCCACCATCTACTCTGTCGCTGCTGGAAGGAGGGTTACATCCCCCAGGATATGAGAGACGCCAACATTATCACCATGTACAAGAACAAAGGAGACCGCAGCGACTGCAACAACTACCGGGGCATCTCTCTCCTCAGCGTCGTCGGCAAAGTATTCGCCCGGGTCGCTCTTGCCCGCCTGCAGACCCTTGCTTCCCGCGTCTACCCAGAGTCCCAGTGTGGCTTCAGAGCTGGCCGCTCAACAGTGGACATGATCTTCTCCCTACGCCAGCTGCAGGAGAAGTGTCACGAGCAGCATAAACCACTCTACCTCGCCTTTATTGACCTCACGAAGGCGTTTGATCTGGTCAGTCGAAGCGGACTCTTCAGCTTGCTACGGAAGATTGGCTGTCCACCACATCTGCTTGCTGTGGTCATGTCCTTTCACGACAACATGCACAGCACGGTGTCCTACAACGGCGCAACCTCTGAGGCCTTCCCAGTCAGCAGCGGAGTAAAGCAGGGCTGCGTCCTCGCGCCTACGCTGTTCGGAATCTTCTTCTCCATGCTCCTCCAATACGCCTTTAAGGACTGCAGCGAGGGTGTCTTCATTCACACCAGATCCGATGGCAAGCTCTACAACCTGGCCCGTCTACGAGCCAAGACCAAAGTCAAAGAGGTGCTCATCCGTGAGATGCTCTTCACCGACGACGCAGCTTTGACATCACACTCCGAAGAGGGACTCCAGCAGCTAGTCACTTGCCTTTCCCATGCATGCAAGGAGTTCGGACTAGCCATCAGCCTGACGAAGACGAATGTTATGGCTCAAGGCACGGGGACTCCCCCATGCATCACCATCGACGGATACACCCTGGAGGTTGTCAACGACTTCACTTACCTCGGGTCCACCATCTCGAGCTCTCTGTCAGTCGACTTGGAGGTCAACCGGAGAATCGCCAGGGCAGCCACAGTTATGGCCAGACTGAACCGGCGAGCGTGGAACAATTCCAGCCTCACTGAGAAAACCAGACTGCGCATCTACCAAGCCTGCGTACTCAGCACTCTCCTCTATGGCAGCGAGACGTGGACCACCTACGCAAGGCACGAAAGGAAACTCAACAGCTTCCACATGAGGTGCCTGCGACGCGTCCTGCATGTCGCCTGGCAGGATAAGGTCCCCAACACCGAGGTGCTGAAGCGAGCCAATATGAGCAGTTTGCATGCAGTTCTTAGCGAGAGACGCCTCAGGTGGCTTGGCCATGTCAAAAGAATGGATGCAGGCCGTATCCCCAAAGACCTCCTCTACGGCGAGCTAGCAGAAGGCAAGAGGATGACAGGGCGCCCAAAACTGCGGTTCAAAGACATCTGCAAAAAGGACATGACACAATGCTCCATCAATCTCAACACATGGGAAGTTCAAGCAGACGACCGCCTAGCCTGGAGGCTCGCGGTCAGGCAAGGTACGTCACGCGCGGAGGCTGCGCGCAACGAGGAGGCGGTCCAGAAAAGATCGAGGCGGAAGCAGCGTCAGCAGCAGCAACAACAGCCATCTGCCTTCACCTGTACCAAGTGCGGCAGGGATTGTCACTCCCGAATCGGACTGCACAGCCATTCTCGGCGGTGCAGATAGACTCTCAGGAAGCTACGCCATCGTCTCTCCAGACGGACGGCTGCCGACGAGAATATTTTCATCACCCTAAAAGAAACCCAATAACTACTAATATTAATTTCTCATTTCTTCCTCCCCCAGCTCTTGCAACCATAATATAGTTTCTATTTTTATGGATTTGCCTATTCTGGACATTTCATATAATGAAATTATATAACATGTGTCCTTTTGTTACCAGCTTCTTTCCTTTCTCATAATAATTTCAAAGTACATGCATGAGGTAGCAAGGACCAAGACTTCATTTTTTTTATGACTGAATAAATCGTCGTCGTCGTTTGCAGCCGTCCGTCTCGAGAGACGATGGTGTAGCTTCTTAAGAATCTATCTGCACTGCCGAGAATGGCTGTGCAGTCCGACTTGGGAGTGACACGGTATCTGTCTCCTCCCGTGTTAAATCGACATCTTGCGATGACGCTGGAGTGTCCTCTCCAGTGAAGCTGAAGCTACAGAGCCTGGGCAGGGTGATATGGAGGGTCTGCTGTTGCCCATGCCCGTCCGTCTCGAGAGGCGATGGTGTAGCTTCTTAAAAGTCTATCTGCACCGCCGAGAATGGCTGTGCAGTCCAACTCGGGAGTGACACGGTATCTGTCTCCTCCCGTGTTGAATCGACATCTTGCGATGACGCTGGAGTGTCCTCTCCAGTGAAGCTGAAGCTACAGAGCCTGGGCAGGGTGATATGGAGGGTCTGCGGTTGCCCATGCAGCAGACCCCACCTCTCTTCGCAGCTGAAGGGTCCAAGGGAAAGACGGAGTCAATACAGCTTGGCTTCAGGTGCGCCGCAGGAGTTGCCGGTGTTGACTACAACGTCAAACCGCCTTAGGGACTCTGGCTCCGGATTTTCTGTCGGGGTTTACTCCCTTAGCCTTGCCCCTGAAGAGGTATGCCACAAGGCAGCGGAGGTTTTTTGGAGTCAGAGTTTTCCTTCTCTGATGTGCCCTGACTGGAAGATCGAACCAGCGACACTTAGCTCGCAGGCCGACGCTCAATCCACTGAGCCAAACCAGCCAGGGGCGACTGAATAAATATTCATTGACTAATATACCACCTTTTATTTATCTATGCATCCATTGATGGACATTTGTTTTTATTTTTTGGCTACTATGAATGCCGCTACTGTGAATGTTCATATACATGACATGTTTCCAATTCTCTTGGGTTTATACCTAGGAGCAAAAATGCTGGGTCATAAGTTTACTTTATGTTTAATGTTTTGAGAAACTGACAAATTGCTGCACTATTTTATATTCCCACCAACAGTATGTGAGAGTTCCAACTTTACCATATTTTGCCAAAACTTATCATGTTCCATCATTTAGACTACAGACATCCTAATGGGTGTTACATGGTATTGCATTGTGGTTTTGGTGTGCATTTCCCTAATGTCTAATGATGTTGAACATCATTTTATGTACCTGTTGGTCATTTATATGTTGTCTTAAGAGCAATGTTTATTTATATCTTATGCTTGTTTTTAAATTGGGTTATTTGTTTTCTATATTCTGGATACAAGTCCCTTATCAGATATGTGATTTGCAAATATTTTCTCCCATTCTGTGTATTGTGGGAAGCTTTCAATCTTCCACAATGTTACCTATAAGATTTTTGTAGATGTCCTTTATTAGTTAACCAATTCCTTTCTATTCTGTGTGTGTGTGTTGTGTTAAAATTTTTCAAATAATTTTACTGCATCTGTTGAAATGATCGTGTTGTTTTTATCCTTTATTCTATAATATAGTATATTATATTAACTGAATTTTGTATGTTGAACCAGCTTGCATTCCTGGGATAAATACCATTTGATCATGTAGAACTTTTATTTTGCACATTTTTTGAATGTCTAATCCTTTCATATGGATTCAGTTTGCTAGTATTTTGTTGAAGATTTTTTTTTTTTTTTTTTTTTTGGTTTTTCAATTACAGTTGTCCCCTTTTCCCCCAATTTCTCTCCCCCACCCAGCCCACCCCCTCTCCCGCAATCATATCCCTCCCTGTTGTCTATGTCCATGAGTCTTTTATACAGGCTCTTTAATTAAACCCTTCCCTTACTTATCCCCCTTCTCTCCCTCTCCCCTCCCCCCTATTGACTGCTATTCTGCTTTTTGTTCTATTTAGTTCCTTTGTTTGTGTTGTTCTTTAGTTTCCTGTATTAGGTGATATCATATGGTATTTTTCTTTCTTTGCCTGGCTTATTTCACTAAGCATAATTCTCTCTAGTTCCATCCATGTTGTTGCAAATGGTAGGAGTTCCTTCTTTCTTTCTGCTACATAGTATTCCATTGTGTAAATGTACCACAGTTTTTTGATCCACTCATCTACAGATGGGCACTTAGGTTGTTTCCAGCACTTAGCTATTGTAAACAGTGCTGCTATGAACATAGGGGTGCATAAGTTCTTTTGAATTGGTGTTTCAAGATTCTTCGGGTATAATCCTAGCAGTGGAGTCGCTGGTTCAAAAGGCAGTTCCATTTTTAATCTTTTGAGGTAATTCCATACTGTTCTCCATAGTGGTTGCACCAGTCTGCATTCCCACCAACAGTGCAGTAGGGTTCCCGTTTCTCCACATCCTCGCCAGCACTTGTTGCTTGTTGATTTGTTGATGATGACCATTCTGACTGGTGTAAGGTGGTATCTCATTGTGGTTTTTATTTGCATCTCCCTGATGGCTAATGATGTTGAGCATTTTTTCATGTGTCTATGGACCTTCTGTATGTCCTCTTCGGAGAAGTGTTTGTTCAGGTCCCTTGCCCATTTTTTAATTGGGTTGTTTGTTTTCTTGATGTTGAGTCGTATCAGCTCTTTATATATTTTGGAAATCAGTCCCCTGTCTGTGATGTCATTGGCAAATATGTTTTCCCATATGGTTGGTTTCCTTTTCAATTTGCTGTTGTTTTCTTTTGCTGAGCAGAAACTCTTCAGTTTGATGTAATCCCATTTATTTATTTTTTCCTTTATTTCTCTTGCTTTAGGAGATGTATCCGTGAAGAGATTGTTACGTGAGATATCTGATATTTTCTTGCCTATGTTTTCCTCTAGGACTTTTATGGTGTCACGGCTTACATTTAAGTCTTTGATCCATCTTGAGTTTATTCTCGTGTGTGGTGTAAGTTGGTGGTCTAGTTTCATTTTTTTGCAGGTCCCTATCCAGTTCTCCCAGCCCCATTTGTTAAAGAGGCTCTTCTCACTCCATTTTATGTTCCTTCCTCCTTTATCAAAGATTAGTTGACCATAGAGGCCTGGGTTTATTTCTGGACTCTCTATTCTGTTCCACTGATCTATATGTCTGTTCTTATGCCAGTACCATACTGTTTTGATTACAGTGGCTTTGTAGTATTGTTTGATATCTGGTGTTGTGATTCCTCCTGCTGTGTTCTTCTGTCTCAAGATTGCTTTTGCTATTCGGGGTCTTTTTTGGTTCCATATGAATTTATGGAGTATTTGTTCTAGGTCTGTGAAATATGTCATTGGTATTTTAATAGGGATTGCATTGAATTTGTAAATTGCTTTGGGTAGTATGGCCATTTTGATGATGTTGATTCTTCCCATCCAAGAACATGGTATTTGCTTCCATTTATTTGTTTCTTCCTTAATTTCTTTCTTCAATGTTATGTAATTTTCAGAGTACAGGTCTTTTATCTCTTTGGTTAAGTTTACTCCTAGGTACTTTATTTTTCTTGTTGCTATAGTAAATGGTATTTTCTTTTTTGTCTCTGTCTCTGCTATTTTATTGTTGGTGTACAGAAATGCCTTGGATTTCTGTATATTTATTTTGTACCCTGCGATTTTGCCAAATTCACTTATTATATTGAGTAGTCTTTTAGTGGAGTTTATAGGATTTTCTAGGTATACTATCATATCATCTGCATATAATGAAAGTTTCACTTCCTCTTTCCCAATTTGGATTCCTTTTATTTCTTTTTCTTGTCTGATTGCTGTGGCTAGGACTTCCAACACTATGTTGAAAAGGAGTGGAGAGAGTGGACAACCTTGTCTCGTTCCAGAGTTCAGGGGGAATGCTTTCAGTTTTTGTCCATTGAGTATGATGTTGGCCTCAGGCTTCTCATATATAGCCTTAATTATGTTAAGATATGCTCCCTCTATTCCCATTTTGCTGAGTGTTTTCATCATAAATGGGTGTTGAACTTTATCAAATGCTTTTTCTGCATCTATTGATATGATCATGTGATTTTTGTCTTTCATTCTGTTTAGGTGATGTATTATATTTATTGATTTGCGAATATTAAACCATCCTTGCATCCCTGGAATGAAGCCCACTTGATCATGATGTATGATCTTTTTGATGTGTTGCTGGATCCTGTTTGCCAATATTTTATTGAGGATTTTAGCATCGATGTTCATCAGTGATATTGGCCTGTAGTTTTCTTTCTTTGTTGTGTCTTGACCTGGTTTGGGGATTAGGATAATACTGGCTTCATAGAAAGAGTTTGGGATTTTCCCTTCTTCTTGGATATTTTGGAACAGTTTGAGGAGGATAGGAGTTAGTTCTTCCCTGAATGTTTTGTAGAATTCGCCTGTGAAGCCATCCGGTCCAGGGCTTTTGTGTGCCGGGAGATTTTGGATTACTGTTTCAATTTCCTTCTTTGTTATTGGTCTGTTGAGACTTTCCACTTCTTCTTGATTCAGTTTTGGAAGGTTGTATGTTTCTAGAAATTTGTCCATTTCTTCTAGATTGTCAAATTTCTTGTCATACAGTTGTCTGAAGTAATTTCTAACTATCATTTGTATTTCTGAGGTATCAGTCGTGATTTCTCCTCTTTCATTTCTGATTTTGTTTATTTGTGTCTTCTCTCTTTTTTTCTTGATTAGACTGGCTAGAGGCTTGTCGATTTTGTTGATTTTTTCGAAGAACCAGCTCCTAGTTTCGTTGATCTTTTGGATTGTTTGTTTAGTCTCTATGTCATTTAGTTCTGCTCTGATCTTGATGATTTCATTCCTTCTTCTTGCCCTAGGCTTTGTTTGTTGTTGTTGTTCTAGTTCTTGTAGCATTGTGGTTAGGTTTTTTATTTGAGATTCTTCTAGCCTTTTCAGATATGCCTGTATTGCTATAAACTTCCCTCTCAGGACTGCTTTTGCTGTGTCCCACAGGTTTTGGGTTGTTGTGTGCTCATTATCATTAGTTTCTAGAAATTTCTTGATTGCTTCTTTGATGTCATTGTTAGCCCATTCATTATTTAATAGCATGTTATTCAATCTCCATGAGTTTGGGTGTCTTTGATTTTTTCCTCTGAGGTTGATTTCTAGTTTCAAGGCATTGTGATCTGAAAAGATGCTTTATATGATTTCAATTTTCTTGAATTTGTTGAGGCTTGTTTTGTGACCTATCATGTGGTCTATCTTTGAAAATGTCCCATGTGCACTTGAAAAGAATGTATATTTTGCTTCTTTGGGGTGAAAAGTTCTATATATATCAGTTAGATCCATGTGGTTTAGTGTGTTGTTCAATGCCTGTATATCCTTGGTGTTTCTTTGCTTTGATGATCTGTCTATTGTTGATAATGGAGTGTTGAAGTCCCCTACTATGAGTGTGTTGTTGTTGATATCCTTTTTGTGGTCTTCTAGTATTTGCTTTATGTATTTGGGTGCTCCTATGTTGGGTGCATATATGTTTATCAAAGTCATATCTTCTTGATGGATTGTTCCTTTAAGTATTATGAAATGTCCTTCTTTGTCTCTTTTTATTGTCCTTGCTTTGAAATCCATTTTGTCTGATATGAGAACTGCTACCCCGGCTTTTTTTTCCGGTCCGTTTGCTTGGAATATTTTTTTATATCCCTTTACTTTCAGTCTGTGTAAATCTTTTGTTTTGAGGTGTGTTTCTTGTAGACAGCAAATATGTGGGTCCTGTTTTCTTATCCATTCCGTTACCCTATGTCTTTTAATTGGAGCATTTAATCCATTTACATTTAAGGTTATTATTGACGTGTATTTATTCATTTCCCTTTGTACCTCTGTTCCTCTCCTCTCTTGTTTTTTCCTAGAACAGTCCCTTTAGCATCTCTTGCAATGCTGGTTTGGTGGAGATGTATTCTTTCAGTCTTCCTTTGTCTGAGAAACTCCTTATTTCACCTTCTATTTTGAATGAGAGCCTTGCTGGGTAGAGTATTCTTGGTTGTAGGCCTTTGTTTTTCATTGCTTGAAATATTTTTGACCATTCCCTTCTGGCTTGTAATGTTTCTGTTGAGAAATCAGTTGATAGCCTTATCGGAGCTCCCTTGTATGTTATTTGCTGCTTTTCTCTTGCTGCTTTTAGGATTCTCTCTTTGTCTTGGAATGTTGCCATTTTAACTATGATGTGCCTTGGAGTGGGTTTTTGGGGGTTCCTCTTGATTGGAACTCTCAGTGCTTCTTGGACTTGCATAGCTTTTCCTCTCATCAGGTTCGGAAAATTTTCTGTCACTATTTCTCCTATCAGATTTTCAATTCCATGTTCCTTTTCTTCTTCCTCTCGTATTCCGATGATCCTTAAATTATTTTTCCTAATGCTATCCTGTAATTCCCTTACATCTTGTTCATATTTTTTCAATCGTTTTTCATTTTGCTGTATTGTCTGGGAGTTTTTCTCTACATTATCTTCTAACTCACTAATCCGATCTTCTGCTTCGTTTAGTCTGCTTTTGACTGATTCTACTGTGTTTTTCAGTTCAGAGAGTGTATTCTTAAGTTCTTCCTGGTTCTTGTTAACGATTTCTATGTCTTTTTTTATGCTGGTGTAGTTCTCTGCAAGTTCCCTGTAATTTTCTTGGAGCTGCTGGTAACTTCCTTGAAGGTTGTCATAGTTGATTTTAAGGATGTCGAGTATATTGAGCTTCTTTACCACCATTGTTTTGAATTCCATGTCTGACATTTGGGCTATGTCTATTTCGTCTATCTCTCTTTCTGAGGATTCCTCTTTTCTTTTCATTGAGGGGTTATTTTTGCGTCTTACCATGTTGGATTCTTTTTGTTTTTATTTATTTATTTATTTATTTATTTATTGGGGGGGTAGTCTGCTTTGACTTCCCTCCTTTGTGGTGTAATATTCTTTATCGAAGGTCTGGGAGTTTCAGTGGTGCAGTCTCTTTGATATCCTGAGCCTGATGGTCTTAAGTTACCCTTTATGTCGTTTGTTTATGCTGTTCGGTTATATTTCAGATGTTCTTTGATAGGATCTTCCTTCTGGCTACTTGGTTGAGAGTCACTCTATCTGCTTTGTCTTGAGTTCTTTTGTGGATATGCTGTTAAAGACATAAACACACAGCCCAGGCAGGAGACCCACACCCTCAGAAAGTATCCCCCACTCTATCCTGCTATCGTTAGCCAACTAGCCCGTATTAATATAAATGTAAAGAGATTTGAGCTTTTATACTATAAGAAGAATAGATACGAGTTGTTTTTGGGGAGGAAAAATATAATTTTTGATAGAGGGGTTGATAGATTAATAATAGTTGAGACTGTGCAAGCCAGTTAGTAATATTTACATTGTATGTTAAGAAAAATAGAAGAAAAGGATAGAAAAATACTTAGTATAGTAAGAAAGTGGGATTGTATTGTATTTGGGTTTATATAGTAATTATATTGTATTATTTAAAGTAATAGGGGGGCTAAGCTAGACACACAAACGAATAAACCACTATTAAAGAGAAAGGATGAGAAGGAGAGGTTATATGCAACACGTTAGAGATAAAGTTTGTTATTATTGGAAGAGGTGGAGGAAAAACACTCCCCCAAAAAATCCCCAAGAAAATAGAAGAAAGAAAAGAAGAAAGAGAGAAAGAGAAGAAAATAAAAAATTTACCACAACCCCCCCCAAAAAACCCCAAAAGGTTAGCAAGAAAGGAACAAAGAAAGATAGAAAAGAAAGAATACAGAAGAAAGAAAAAAGAGAGAGAAAAAAAATTGAACCAAAAAAAAAAAAAAATATATATATATATATATATATATATACCCCCCAAAACCCCCCCAAAAAAAACCCCAGGAAAAGAATAAAGAAAGAAGGAAAGAAAAGAAATTATTAAGAAGAAAGAAAGAACAAGGGAGAAAAAATTGGGGAGAAAAAATTTGGAGAAAAAAAAACGATGTTTTTACTCCGTTTTAGCCTTGGTGTGTTGCCTTCTTTTTCTGGGTCCGCAGCTGGTCTAGTGTGGCAGGTCAGAGGTTCTTGTTCTTTTGCCGGACTGGTGTGCGCACCCGGTTGCCGCTATGGTGCGCGCCCGCGGTTGCCGGCGCGGCGCGCTACCTTGCTGCCCGCTGTAGCCAGTTGAGGTGCCCTTTCGCGTAAGCCCCTGCGCGCTCTGACGGCCCGAGAGTTTGCCCCGCGGTTGGAGCCCACTGCTGCTGGGCCGCGGTGGTTCCCCGTTCGTGCCAAGGTGTCTCTGTCCGCGCGGGCGGCCCGAGCGCTTTCCCCGGGATTGGCTCCTTCTTTCGCTGGGGCGCGGCAGTTCCCCGTTCGCGCTGAGGTGACCCTGCCCGCGCGGACGGCCCGAGCGCTTTCCCCGGGATTGGCTCCTTCTTTCGCTGGGGCGCGGCAGTTCCCCGTTCGCGCCGAGGTGACCCTGCCCGCGCGGACAGCCCGAGCGCTTTCCCTGGGATTGGCTCCTTCTTTCGCTGGGCCGCGGCGGTTCCCCGTTTGCGCCAAGGTGACCCTGCCCGCACAGGCGGCCAGAGAGCTCCCACTGACCCCGGGCTGAGGTGCTTTCACGCTCGCACGCTGCCCCGTGCCCTCAGTCCCGCTGAGCCGAGCTCCGGGAGTTGGTCTCTCGCCTCTTAGGGCAGGGCCAGGGACACTTGCGCTCAGTGGAATCGAGCGTCCGTGGGTCGCCGCCTCTCGCTGTTCCCGTGCTGCAGCCGCCCGCCTTCCCTCACCCGTCTGGGCGGGCACAAACAGAGCCTGCGCTAGTGGTCTGCTTTCCGGCCTGGGGCCCTGCGCCCACGGGAGCTGTCTAGGGGTGTCTGTGCACAGTCCTCTGCGTGTTCAGTGGGCCCTCCCTGTGCCCGTTGGGGCACTGATCTTATGTCCGTTGGGGAATGTCCGAGGGACGCCTGGACTCACGGCCCCGCGCACCTGGGCCAGTGAATGAGAGCACTTCCCTATGTGCGCCCCCCGCGACCCAATGGTAGGGTTGAGGAGTGGATTAGCGCGCCCCTGCGCCTGGGCTCCTCCAGAACGGCCTACCACACCCAAACTTTCCTCCCGTCTCCACGTTCCACTAGAGAAAAATATAAAGGAGAATTATGTTCTCACTTGCCCGGTAGCACGCTGTCTCCTGTCCTTCAGCGCCAATGCCACTTGGTCGAGTCCCGTCTCTGCCAGCGGGCAGAGATCCGCTCTCCGCCTGACTCCTCTCTGGGGTAGCCTGTGGTCGCCAAAAATCCTTTGTGTGCTTCCCGCCACAGCTCGGGCAGCCGCCCCAGTCAGGAATCCCATTTCGTCCCCTTTTTCTCCGCTATCCTCACTAAACAGGTTGTTCCCAGATGGATTTTCTCTAATCCAGCAGTGCCTTGGCTCAACTCCCGCCAATGTCCAGCTGCTCACTGAGATGTTCTGTCTGCAATTAGACCAAACTGTAGACGGGTCTCCGGAGCCTAAAACCGCAACCTCTCCTCACTCCTCCGCCATCTTCGTCAGGTGTTGAAGATTTTTAATATCTATTTTCATAAGAGAGACTTGTCTATAGCTTTCTTGTGATATTTGTCTGGTTTAGCTATCAGGATAATACAGGACTCATACGATGTTAGGAAGTGTGCCTCCTCTTCTACTTG
The DNA here is from genome assembly GCF_987537825.1 of Furipterus horrens. Classification (NCBI taxonomy): domain Eukaryota; kingdom Metazoa; phylum Chordata; class Mammalia; order Chiroptera; family Furipteridae; genus Furipterus; species Furipterus horrens. The sequence continues at coordinate 50,390,256 of NW_028327179.1, forward strand.
TTGGAAGTTTGTGAAGAATTGGTGTTAATTCTTCTTTAAACATTTGGTAGAATTGATTAATGAAGCCATCTGGGCATTGGATTTTCCAGATGGGAAGTTTTAAAATGACTAATTAAATCTCTTTACTTGTTTATATGTCTCTTCATATTTTCTATTTGTTCTTGAGCCAATTCCAATAGTTTTTGTGTTTTTAGAAATTTGCCCATTTCATTTAGGTTATCTAATTTGTTACATGTTCTATATGCCATGCACAGTTCTAGGCTTTAGGAATAAGGGGTCAGCAAAAGAGATAATATCTTGCTTTTATGGATCATATATTCTTTCATAAGAAAGGTAGACAAGAAGTAAAAAATAAAAGTCATGTAATACACAATACAATGTCAGGAAAGCTTTTGATTATTGAGTACAGTTTGAAAAAGGACAGTTTCTCAACCCATTTGGGCATTATATTATAATCATAAGTTAATGTAACGTGCTGATAGGATGCCTATTTGGTTAAACACATTCTTTTTTTGTTTTTCATAGTATATCTATTTATTTAGATCTTTATCTTCTCTATCCCTCTTTTTAGTATATTTTATTGATTATACTGTTACAGTGTCCCAATTTCTTTTCCTTTGCTCCCCTCTACTCATTTACTTCCCTACTCTCAAGCAATCCCACACCACTTAGTTCATGTCCATGGGTCATACATATAAGTTCTTTTGCTTCACACTTTCCTGTACTCTTCTTATATCTCCCTGTCTATTTTGAGCCTAGCAATTATGCTTCTTAATCCCTACACCATTTTATCCTTTCACCCCCTTTGACCCCCCCAGCTGATACCCCTCAAATAATCTACATACCTATAATTCTGTTCCTATTCTGGTTGTTTACTTAGTTTGTTTTTGTTTTTATATTTTACATTCTTTTGTTGATGATTGTGAGTTTGTTGTCACTTTTATGTTCATAGTTTTGATATTCTTTTTATTAAATAAGTCTCTTTAACATTTCATATAATAATGGCTTGGTGATGATGAACTCCTTTAGATTTACTTTGTCTGGGAAGCACTTTATCTGCCCTCCATTCTACATGATAGCTTTGCTGGATAGAGTAATCTTGGTTGTAGGTCCTTGCTTTTCATCACTTTGAATACTTCTTGCCTGCAAAGTTTCTTTTGAGAAATCAGCTGATAGTCTTAGAGGCACCCCTTTGTATGTAACTCTCTGCTTTTCTCTTGCTGCTTTTAAGATTTCTTTTTATCTTGAACCTTCGGCATTTTAATGATGATGTGTTTTGGGTGGTCCTCTTTGGGTCTAGCTTGTTTGGGACTCTGTGCTTCCTGGACTTGTGTGTTTATTTCTTTTGCCAAATTAAGGAAGTTTTTTTGTTATTTTTTTACATAAGCTTTCAATTTCTTGCTCTTCTTCTTTTCCTTCTGACACCTCTATGATTCAGATATTGGCATATTTAAAGTTGTCCCAGAGGCTCTTAAGCCTCTCCTCATTTTTTTCAATTTTTGTTTCCTCATTCTGTACTTGTTGACTATTTTCTTCCTTATGTTCCAAATCATTCATTTGAACCCTAGTTTTCTTCCCTTCCCCACTCATTTTGTGTGGATTCTCCTTTGTTTCACTTAGCATAGTCTTCATTTCTTCCCTATCATACTTAATCTTGTCTGTCAAGTCTGTGAACATCACTATCACCAGTGTTTTGAATTGTGCATCTGTTAGGTTGGACTATCACCTCGTCACTCAGTTCTCCCACTGGAACCTTGATCCATTCCCTCCTTTGGGTCATACTTCTTTGTCTCCTCAATTTGATAGCCTTATGCGTTTGCTTCTGTGTCTTGGATAGGGCTTTCACAGGTGTTATGTCGTAAGGGCCAGTGCCTTAGGTATTCATCAATGCAATGGTTACCTGTTTCACCACAGTGTGGCGCTGTATGTGCATTAGGGTCCAAGAAGGAACAATGCCACCTGCTCAGCACTTGCCCCTTTTCCACTAAACAAGCCAACTCTACTGAGGAATTGGCAGTTCCCTCTGCTGCCCCCAACCCTTACTGGTTTTCAGTCAGAAGCCATGTGGCTTTATTTTCCCCTGGTGGTGGAATCATGAGCTGCCCAGTCTGATCTGGGGCTGAAATAGTTCCTCGGGTTTCCATCATGACTTTTTCAATGTGTGATGGTGCTTTCCACGGGCTGGCCCCAGCCACTGTTCTGCCACCACTACAGGTGCTGCTGTTGCCAATGCTTATGTGGATGCCACTGCCGCTGGTGCCACCGCTGGTGCCACCACCACCACAGGTGTCACCACCCTGGTGCCACCAGTACCACTGCTTGTGTTACCACCCTGGTGCTGCTGCTACCCAAGCTCCATCCCTCCTACTTGTCTGAATGAGTATTTTTCCTTTATTTCTTTGTTGGACTTCCATTCAGTTCAACTTTCTGGAACTTCTAATTGTTTTTTATAGTTTTGAGCTAGATGTATTCCTTCTTAGTTGTGAAGGGAGACACAGCATGGCTACCTATGCCTCCATCTTGGCCAGAAGTCAGCCAAATTCTTATAATGAATTTCCCTTCATATATCAAACTCATATAACTGAAAACTAATTTGCATATGCATTTTACTTTTAAAATTATGGTGTGTCCACAATAATATTAATTGGTCAATTAAAACAATAATATAGGAGAAGGACATATCAGATCAAAACAGCTATCTTAAGTTGCTAGTTGTTTTAGAGACACTTAAGTAGTTTGTCAGTGGTCCAAATTCAAGTTAATAAAAAAGATGTTCCTACATACATATAGCCTGACTGAGTGGAAGGCTATCTACTTGATAGACTGTACATACTGTATAGCTCTAAGCAAGCCATTTGCATTGATCATCTTGTGTCATAATGGACTATGATTCAGAGCTCACCTCAGGACCTTGGACAGCATCTGGTTAAACTTATGTTAGCACATGCAAAGCTATTAATTTTAGTTACTAAATTATGCTAAGTATTTTATGGACATAATTACTTATCTATAATGATACTGTAAGATAGATAATATTTTCTTCTCTTTATAGATGAATAAACTGAGTCTCTGCAACGTAAAGTCACATAGCTGAGATGGAATTTGAACACAGGATATTTAATTCCAAGCCTATATGTTTTACCACTGTATTATCCTGCCTCCCTTATAAGTAACAGATTACATATCATCTTCCTCAAGCTGCACTCATTAATAAAGAAATTTGCATATGTAACTTACAAAAAATTAAATTTGTGTCTATAAAGCTATTAATTGATCAACTAAAAGAATTCAAGGGGCATTATCAAAGATGTTTAAGTTACAGGCAAGAAGAATGTCAAATGCCTTGCAACTGGATGTCTTTCTGATAAGAAAGTCCTACAGATTTAGAGACTTGTATGTGGGTTATGTTACATAAATGAACATGTGTTTTCTGTTTTCAAAGGGCATAAGCCTACGATCTCATTACCTGAGTGATTGTCTGTACGTATAGGCCTCACTTAATCCTGTCTGCATTGCTGCCTCCTGAGACTCAATGGTTTGGCTGAACTAAGTGGCTGGGTTGGTGAAGAACGAGGTGGTCTGTGGGCTTCACTTTAAAACTGGTTTCTCTTTTCTATCCTAATGGCTTGGACAGAAAGAGCCCAGAGGCCTGAGAGGGGGGAAACCTAAAATATTTCCCTCAGTCCAAACTAAGTATAATGGGCAAAAGGGTTTTGGACAGGTGAGATGTACCTGGCATACCTTCCTCCAAAGAAGCCCTTCTTTTCCCTAATGTGGGACATTGAAAAATTAATACCTGTCTTTTGTCAGCTAGTGGTTACGGATTGAATGATGTCCTTTAACCCTGTTGCCCCCGGAATACAACAAGGATGCCAGCCTGTTAAACCAAGCATGCCGTTGTCCAGAGACAGCCAACCGACCTGGAGTCTGCACGATCCTTCCCCATGTGGGAAGGCCACCCTCCCCTCCACACCCCCAGTCTTATTAGGGATTTCTGGACGCAAGGGTAGGTAGGACGATGACCATGTCCAGCTTGAAGCAGCTAGAGGAGCTCGAGACCTTCGTCTATTGTCCTTTATAAGATTGTAAAGGGTCTTAAGTCTGAGAGGGAGGGATTGTTATTTTTTATTGTTAACATATTTAACTAATTAATTAATTATTTTTTTAAAAAAGAAGAAGAATATATGAAAGGGTGAGGCAGGAGAGCTTGTATGTATGACCCATGGGCATGGACTTGGGGAGGGGATTGTTGAGGAAGGGGGGTGCTGGGCGGAGGGGAGCAAAGGGGAAAAAATTGGAACTATTGTAACAATATAATCAATAAAAAAACTTGGTGATCAAGATTAAAAAAAAAAAAAAGAATTCAAGGGGTGAAGGAGATACAAGTAAAACAGCCATCTCTATCTAAACCACTTCTTCCTAAAGAGCTATATAGCCTTATCTTATACCCATCCTGTGAGGCAGAATACTCATAGACTTCTTGAGGAGACATGTTATGCTAGACGTTGAGATGAACTAAGATGATGGTAAAAGTAATAGACAAAGTTCAAACACATTTGCAGTTCCTATACCTACAGACAATCTGTGTGAATTTAATGTTACCTTAACCCTCTTCAACTATGACAGCACAAAATCATCAGCTTTTCTCCATTAAAACAAAATAAAAAGATTCAAAATACAATATTTAATTATCTACAACATCTTAAAAGTGGAGTAAAATTACTCCAGCTATGTTTCACTTACACACAGAGACAGGTCAGTCCAAAAAATATCCAGCCATGTACTATGTAAAATAGAGACATTTATTGAAAAAGATCCAAGATCCAAGAAACATTGCACATATGACAATGACACCTCAGTCCCCTTCAAAGTAGGCACCTTGGGACCTCACACAATTCTCCAAGCATCTCTTCCACTGTACAAAACACTGCAAAATCCTTTGTTGGAATTACCATCCACTGCCCCGTCCTATATTCCTGAATCTCATCAATGGTCTGAAATCTCTTCCCTTTCAAAGGTGATTTCAGTTTTGAGAAAAGACAGATTAGTCCCCAAATCAGCTTCTAGTCCTCACACTGTCAATCATTGACCTTTGTTGAATACAGTCCATACACATTCAACATTCTCAGATGTTCTGCTTATTGTAGGCCTTCCAGAACATGGATCACTTTCAACTATTCTCAACCATCTTTGAAGCATTTGTGCCGCACTTTTATTTGCACTGCACTCATTTCATTGTTCCTGAAAGACTTCTGAATCATTCAAATAGTTTCCACAGAGTAATGTTCAATCTTAATGTAAAATTTGATGCAGAATTGTTGCTCTACTCACTCAGTCATTTTGAATGCAACTGCCACACAGTACACATGCTCACTTAATGGTGTCTACTGCCCCTACTGACTAGTACAGTGGAGTTGTCATTGTTCGTGTGTGTATTTCAGTCCACCCTCACTGGCTTCCAGATTACACCAATGTTGCACATACCATTCTCATTGTATTAATCATGGATAGGCTTTTTCCAGACAGATTATATATATAATGCCCTGGTAGGATTTTTTGTCCCTTTGAGTTTACTAGAAATCAAATATGGGTGGCTAGTGTATTTCTAGGACAATTGAGAACAGTCTTGCTGATTTGTTCTATTGTTGTTCTTTACTTATAACAAACTCAAAGTCTTTTATAACAAAAGAGGAGATATGCTTTTCCCAAAATACTGGAAAACAACACTCAGTACAAATCTACCTTCACATACTACTGGTAAGCAAATGAATATAAACTCATACATGAAGACTGAAACAAATCGAACAATCTGATGTCAGATCACTTCTTGAAATTCTTATGCTGAGAGACTCAGCTCATCTGGAGCAAGGCAAAAGTGTTTTCATCAACTATATTGTCCTTCCATTGCCTGTGTAATTTACAATGGCCATAGTAGGGGCACTTGGTTCTCTGGCTGCACTATGACAAACACATCTGATGAAATTGTGAGAGAATGTTCACAAGCAGCATCAGTCATTGTCTAGAGATTTATGTTCTGCATATAAAATTAACAGTCTGGTGCACACTGATTATTTTACTTTTAGGCTGCACCATCTATCTCCACCCAGGGATCTTAAATAATGTTGCAGGATCATCTTCTAAGAGGCATTATCAATGACCCTTCAACCCCTTTTGACTAAAGCAAAATTGATATGAAAGCACTAGTCAATGAGTCACATTGGCTTTTGCTAACAGGTTTAGCAAAGGGGGGCAAAAGTATGCTCACAATATCTGAAGACTAAATTAGACATGCCAATACCTACTCTGTTCATAGACTTAAGAATATGAAGTGTAAATTCTAAACATAGTAGGACTGCCTTACTAAACATAAGTGACTACTGATTTAAAAGAGGGCCTGAGAGATGCATTTAGCTACAGTGACACAGACCATCCTTACTAAATACCCACATACTCTCTCCATGATAGTGCCTTTAAAAATGATGCTGGGTATAAGATTCTTCAGGTACCTTTTCCTAAAGAAAAGCCTACACCTGCATGATATATTTCCCAATCCCCCTTGAGCACAGAGATTTCTCACCACTAAGAAAGGACCTTATTTCCACTATCAACTTGGGCATTAATCTATAAAGAAGTTTTTTTCTTTATCAAAGGAGTGAGTTCTGAAGGTATTCTAGTTCTATGCTATTGACTTTTAAAAGTATGGTGTCTAGGCCAAGATGGAGGCCTAGACAGACATGCTGCATCTCCATCCACAACTAAGAAGGAATACAACTACAGTATTCCCTCACTTATCATGGGTATTATGTTCCAGACCCCCTCCCTCACAAAGTAGGAACCTTACATTTATTCTACACTCTTAAACCTGTGTAACTTTAACAACATATGTATACAGTACCACAAAATCCCATGATATAGCAAAAAATCTGCCAAAAATAATTAAATATAATATTTTTTAAAAGCCCACAATACAATGAGGCTGCGATAAGTGAACCGCGATATGGCAAGGGACTACTGTACCTCAAAACTAGAGACAACCAGAAGTTCCAGAAAATTGAGCTGCATGGAAGTCCAACCAACAAATATATAAAGAAGAAATACTTATCCAGACAGGTAGGAGGGGCGGAGTCAGGGTGAAAAACACACAGTGTGGTTGTGGCAGCAGCAGTGGCGGCAGTAGGCCAGTGAAAAGAGCAGTCAAACATTTTAAAAAGTCAAGAGGGACAACTGGGGAGCACTCCCAGCACCAGAACAGACCACGCAGTTCACGGTCCCAGCACTGGGGAAAATAAAGCCTCATTGCTTCTGACTGCAAACCAGTGGGGGTTGAAGCAGAGGTAGAAACTGCTGATCTCTCAGCAGAGTCTGCTTGTTTAAAGGGCCCCCATGGTCCCAGAACGTCTGCAAACACACCCACTCTGGGAACGATGGCCAAGACAACAGCTAGAGAGGCACCAGCCCCATACAGAAGTGGGAGAAGTGCCTGGAAAAGTGGTGAGTGCTAAGCAAGCAGCACTATTCTTTCTCAGACCCCTCTGACACACAGTGCCACAACGTGATGAAACTGGTCACCCTGTACTGACAAATACCTAAGGCTCCACCCCTTACAACATTACAGGTGAGACAGCTCTACCTAAGACACAGAGGCACACAAATACAGGAGCCTGTCAAGATGAGGAGACAGAGAAGTATGGCTCAAAAGAGGGAATGGATCAAGGTTCCATTGGGAGAATTAAGTGCCAAGGAGATAGTCAACCTAACAGATGAAGAGTTCAAAACACTGGTGATAAAGATGCTCACAGACTTGGCAGATATGCTTAATTATGGAAGAAGTGAAGGCTATACTAAATAAAATGAAGGAAAATCCACACAAAACCAATGGTGAAGGGAAAGACACCGGGGTTCAAATCAATGATTTGGAATATAAGGAAGAAAAAAACAGTCAACCAGTACAGAATGAGGAAACAAGAATTGACAAAAATGAGGAGAGGCTTAGGAGCCTGTAGGACAACTTTAAACATACCAACATCCATATCATAGGGATGCCAGAAAGAGAAGAGGAAGAGCAAGAAATTGAAAATTTCTGTGAAAAAATAATGAAGGTAAATTCCCCAAATTTGGTGAAGGAAACAGACATACAAGTCCAGGAAGCACAGAGTCCCAAACAAGCTAGACCCAAAGAAGACCACACCAAGACACATCATCATTAAAATGCCAAAGGTTCAAGATAAAGAGAGAATCTTAAAAGCAGCAAGAGAAAAGCAGAGAGTTACCTACAAAGGGGTGACTCTAAGACTATCAGCTGATTTCTCAAAAGAAACTTTGTAGGCAAGAAGGGGCTGGCAAGAAGTAGTCAATGTGAAGAAAAGCAAGGACCTACAACCAAGATTACTCTATCCAGCAAAGCTATCATTTAGAATGGAAGGGCAGTTAAAGTGCTTCCCAGACAAAGTAAATCTAAAGGAGTTCATCATCACCAAGCCATTATTATATGAAATGTTAAAGAGACATATTTAAGAAAAAGAAAAAAAACACTGTGAACATAAAATGACAACAAACTCACAACAATCAATAACTGAATCTAAAAAATAAAAACAAAAACAACCTAAGCAAACAACCAGAACAGGAACAGAATTATAAGTATGGAAATCATTTGGAAGCTTATCAGCTGGGAAGGGGAAGGGGGAGAAATGGGGAAATGGTGCAGGTACTAAGAAGCATAATTGGTTGGTACAAAGTAGACAGGTGAAAGTTATAAATAATATAGGAAATGGTGAAGCCAAAGAACTTATATGCATGACCCATGAACATGAACTAAAGAGGGTGTGATTGCTGGAGGGAAGGGGGTACTAGGAAGAGGGGAGCAAAGGGAAAAGAAATTGGGACTACTTAATAACATAGTCAATAAAATACACTTTTAAAAAAGTATGCTTATCACAAAGTTCTCTGGATATTTTTTTCTAAAGATCAGCCTACACCTTAATTATGATGAGAGATATCAAAATAAAGGTCTCTACCTAGTAATTGTTATTTTAGTCTTATTAGCAAGCTGAAAGAACATCTAATCCAGTACCCTGGACTACCTCTCCCAGTGGCTTCTAAACTGTGGTAAGCCACTTCCCCTGGAAGAATTTTGTTTTTTTTTCCAAAAGATTTTATTTATTGATTTTTAGAGAGAGGTGAAGGAGAGGGAAAGAAAGGGAGAGAAACGTCAATGTGTGGCTGCCTTTTGCGTGCCCCCAACCAGGGACCCAGTCCACAACCCAGGCATGTGCCCTGACTGAGAACTGAACTGGCGGCCCTTTGGTTCACAAGCCAGCGCTTAATCCACTGAGCCACACCAGCCAGGGCTCCTGCAAGAGTTTTAGTATCAATACTTCCTTGATTCATCTTTTCAGGTTGGACACACCATATTAACTGCCTGGACTGAAATGCAGTATACATGGGGTGGCCACGAGAGAAGGAGAGAGGATCTCAAACTTTTAAGAAGCTGCTATCATGAACTATCTGCCCATGAAGAATGACTTTTATGGAGAAATCTAATTGTTATTGCAGAAGACAGCTGTCACATTTTCTCAGCCACAATAAGTAAAGTACAATGAAGCAATTGTTTGCAAGAAGTCCTTTGCCATACACTGCATTTGGTGACTCAGAATTAATTACAGTATTATAAGGTTGTAAAAGATTGTGCTATATATAATAATACTGCTTGTGTTAGCTGTGATGGGTGGATAAGTTGGTCAAATTCTGGGGTTCAGTAATAGGAAATTCTCATCACACACCTAAGTTATTGTACATTCTCTGATGTAAAACAATAATCAGCAATAGGCCTAATACTTCTATCCTCAATTGTCTGACTCATTTATCTTCTGGTCAGAACTTGGTATGGTGGGAGAGGTGCATCAACCCAGGCCAGAAACCCACCATTCAAACTAGGGGAATTTGTCTAGAAGACAGTGCATAAAGTCCCAAATGGGCCATCAAGTATTCAGATTCCCTCTATTAATCACGTAAAACCGATTCAAGTTGGGATGAGGGGGATGGGGTGGGGAATAGAGTTTCATATAAAGATACCATGATGGTTCATTACTCAGAACAAAAAAGCTATTGGACCTGAGGAATAAAGTGGAACCAGGAACTGCAAGCACAGCTGGAGTCTCCACTTTCTGTCTTGACATACCGGTGTACTTGCTTCGTTCTTCTCTTCCTCTGTAGAGAGGCTTCCTCTGCTTCTCTAGACCACACAGGTTTTATGTGTGTTTCAGGGGGTGTCCACACTGATCCTATAAATTGTAGTCATGAGAAGAATTATATAGAATTATGTGCATACTGTATCAATAAATAAATAATGTAGGTTGTCAGCTAAGAGTTAGGAATGGGAAACAGCTGTATGAGATTTGGGGTCTCAGAAGAGAGTGTAAAATAGTTGGATGGGAGAGAAGACTTGGAAATATAGGTGTCTTAGCACTGGTAGTGTGTGCTGAGGGCACCTGTGAGATTTGTGGCCCTGTGCTTGGAGACCAGTTGTCCCAGCTGCCATCGCTTACCCAGTTGTGGACACATGCTGATGTTCAGATGCAGCACTGGCAGAGTGTTGGGTTTTAGCTGCATTGCTTTTTATTGTCAGCGAGTCAGAGGAAGAGAAGATGTTGAGGGCATTTTGTCTGATATATAGGTAAAGTTACCTCTGTTCGCCTTTGTTTTTTACTTAAATACATTCTTGTAAGAAGCCCCCTGAGTTGCTGGTCTAATTTGGGACAACTGCTTTCCAGGCCTGCTGCAGAATTCTTCTCCTGGGATTTTTTTTTTTTTTTTTAGTGTGCACCTGAGTTAGTGCCACCTTTCTTGCATCTTACCACTCTTGTGCTACTTTTTATCTTATTTTGTTATAATATTCTTTAGAAGGAATATTGTACATGTAAATTTTCTGAGACTTTGTATATCCAAAATGATCTTTATATTACCAACATCGTTTACTGGTAATTTGGTTGGGTGTAGAATTGTAGCTAGAAAATTATTTTCCTCAGAATTTTGAAGGCATTGCTTCATGCCAGTCTGATTCTTAGTTTCTTATGTGTAACTTCTTTTTCTTCTATGGAAATATTTAAGTTCTTTGCTGTATACTTGGAGTTCTGAAATTTCACAATGATATGTCTACTTGTGGGTCTTTTTTTCATTCACCCTTCTCAGAATTTGACTAATAAATTCAATGTTAATTTAAAGTAATCTACTTCAGATTAACACTAATTTAACTTCAGTGTTATATAAAAACTTTTCCCTAATGTATATTCCGTCTTACCTCCCTTCTTAGATTATTATTTCATACAAATTACATCTTCACATGTTGTAAGTCCATCAACATAGTTTCATAATTATGGTTTTTGTGTAGTTATCCAAAGTTTAAAATTTTTTATTTATTTATTTTTAGAGAGAAGGGAAGGGGGAGAGAAAGAGGGAGAGAAACATTGGTGTGAGAGAGAAACATCGATTGGTTGTGTCTCATATGCACCCCAGCTGGGGACTAAATCCACACCCAAGCCTGTGCTCTGACCAGGAATTAAACCAGTGACATTTTGCTTTGCAGGATGACACCCAACCAACCCAGCCACACTGGTCAGGGCTGAAGTCATCTTTTAAAACAGTAGAAAAAAAGAATGATGAGAAAAGCAATTTCATTCTAAAAGTTTATGTCTCTAGCTCTGAGAAATTATCTTCTATTGTTTCTTTGACATCTTTCTTTCCTTCTGTTTTCTTTTTATGAATGTCATACTAGTGAGACATGCTCTGTTATCCCAACTCTTCCATTATTTCATCCATAATGTTTTTACTTTCCAAGAGCTCTTTCTTGTTCTCTGATTGTTCCTTTTCTATAGTCGTCGTCGGCAGCCGTCCGTCTCGAGAGACGATGGTGTAGCTTCTTAAGAGTCTATCTGCACCACCGAGAATGGTTGTGCAGTCCGACTCGGGAGTGACACGGTATCTGTCTCCTCCTGTGTTGAATCGACATCTTGCGATGACGCTGGAGTGTCCTCTCCAGTGAAGCTGAAGCTACAGAACCTGGGCAGGGTGATATGGAGGGTCCGCTGTTGCCCATGCAGCAGACCCCCCCTCTCTTCGCAGCTGAAGGATCCAAGGGAAAGACGGAGTCAATACAGCTTGGCTTCAGGTGCGCCGCAGGAGTTGCCGGTGTTGACTACAACGTCAAACCGCCTTAGGGACTCCGGCTCCGGATTTTCTGTCGGGGTTTACTCCCTTAGCCTTTCCCCTAAAGAGGTATGCCGCAAGGCAGCGGAGGTTTTTTGGAATCCAGTTCCTGGTGTGAGAAACGCTCACAATAAAAACTGGGACACAGGACTTGAGCAGTAAAACGAGGCCTTTATTCACGAGTCTGCAGAGCCGGGCGCACCCTCACAGCCAGGAGAATGTGCGCCCCTAGTAGACAAAGGAACCTGGTTTTATAGTCTTAGCTTCCCCACCCTAACGCAATTAGTTTCCCCTCCCCTCTATAGTACTTTGTTCTTAATTTATGGATATATTATATTTTATTAATCTATGAATTTTAATAGTAATGCATGCTCCTGGAACAAAACTCAATGGGTTAAAAAATTGTCCAGTGACAAGTAAGCTTTCTCTCACCCAGTTCATAGCCCTAGAGATAACCTTGCTATTAATGTCTTATGAATCATTCAGAGATATTTTATAAATTTTAAAAATATACATACGCTTAAAAATATATTCTTGAATCTCTTTGAAAATATCCTTTTAGTTTTGCTTCTTTTTTTCTATTGCTTTTCTTTCCTAAATTACCCTATAATTATTAAGGATCAGGTATTATCTTTATCTTGGACTTTTAATTTCATGATTCTGGTTTTCTTCATATGATTTGTTATTCATTTGCTGTAAACATAGACTAGATTACTCTTTCTAGGTAGCAAATATAGATTTTCACCCATTGCAAACGTTAGTATATTTTCTTGCTCATTCTGGCCCCTGAGTAAAAAAGCTACCTACGAGCTGTTCGTGTGTGATAATGGTGGTAGAGAGAGGGTGGAGCGCATCAACACGAAGGATTTATTTTAGAATAAGTGGCTGAGAGTTGGTATAAATGTTGGTCAGATGAATGAATAGAGAGGCCAGAATCCATTCAGCAGCCTTCTCTCAGGCAGTTTGTTCTATGTTTTTCATAGGCTTCCAATTAATGCCATGTTTTCCATCTCCCTTGTCACTCCCACATTCTTGCCAACTTCAAGCCCAGAGTGCCTCTGGGTTTTGCTCTCAGTTTGTCTCTCTCCACACTATTGTTCTTCTTCACATTTACACAAAACTGTTTAGGACTACAGCTTCCACTGATTTGTAGTAGTTATTAATATATTCCACCAGATAAAAGCTCTCAACTGCTAGTGATCCCCACCAGTACACTGTTTTGGGGGAAAAATTCTGGGCATTGGTAAGTAATGCAGTTGAAATACTCCACATGAGCCTATGATGACATTTGTTTAGCAAAGTAAAAGGATAGCCAGTGGCAGGAGCAGGTACTTCTCTACAGAAGTATATTTTTCAATGAGGTGAGATTGTCAATCTGTTCTTATGGATTTGGAGGCATGACTTGTGGGGAACACTAGAACAGAAGAGGGAGGAGAAATGCTATTATTATTCATTTGTTTCTACAGTTTTCTCCACTCCTCATCTGGAAGATTGCTATTTTCTCGAGATATCTGGCAGCTCTGTCTATTCCAGGATTTCTCATTAGTTGAAACAAGGGAAATGCACTGCAGTTATTATTTCTTCCTTAATAAATGCAGCATCTTACAATAGTTGCAGCACGTTAGATATTACTGTGGCTTCATCTTCCTGGGAATATTTCCATTTCCTATTTTGAGGTACATAGTTTTCTTCTTATAGAAAGGACCTTCATTCATCTATGCTTCTAACAACACTATAAAATTAAAAGAAAACAAACTTCAGAAGTTGCAAAACAGATGATTAACAGTAGTGCTGTGGCCTTATTAAGTTAAGGATCTCATGCTGTTTACCCATTCACACATGCTTATTGATTTAATGTTTTGTAAATTTAGCTTTCTTCTGTCTCAGCTATTATGTGGGTGCATATACCAATGAGATTGATATTTATGCCATAAGTGAGAAATAATGTGCTAATTTATGAGTGGCGAAATCCAAAGTTAAACAGGTTTTCCCTTGGGAAAGGAAAAAAAACATGCAGCACATTTTAGACAACTCTCTTCTTAGGCGTGTTCATTTTAAGAATGTATGCATTTTCTGGTGGGATGGTCAAAGGGAGGATTATGCAATTAGCCAGTCCACATTTTCCTTTATGAAGTGTCTCTGAGAGAAATGTGCCTGAGATGCGTTTTTTTAAAATTGATTTTGCTTTGTTATCTGTGCAGAGGCTGGGCCTGCATTAATGAGGACGTCCTGGGACTTCAGTGGCCACTTTGGGGATGTCTGAGGGTGGTTACTAAATGTATGGCCCATGGAGATTCCATGCTGAGGTAATAATTAGTAAAACAGGCCTCATGCATTTTCTGATATAAGCACTCATTTTCATATATGCCTTGTGTTTAACAAAGGAGCTTTTGCTAAAAAAAATTTTAAACTAGGTAAATGAATTTGGTTACAAAGAAGCTAAAGAAGTTCTTCCATTGAAGTAAGCAAAAAAAGGAGGAGCCAGCTCATCAGCCTCCCCCACAAACTAGCTCGCCTTTGTATAGATTCCTCAGAGACCATGGGCTTCATTCAATGCAAGACAGAACATGGCTTGGCTATTATTAATATGAGGATATTAGAATTACGATGACAGGTTAGAAATTAAGTAAAATGGAAAAATTTCCAGAACACACTCACTACAATTGACATCAAAATGTAGAAATTAATCAACTGATTCTAAAATATATATGGAAATTGAAAGGGCTAATAATAGCTGAAATAATCTTGAAGAAAAAGAAGACAGTTGTAGAAGACACACTACTGAATATCAAGATTTGTTATAAAGCTACTATAATTGAGACTATAGTATTGCACAAGAATAGACTAAGAGATGAAACAGAATAGAATCTAGCAAAAGACCCACCTACATACCAACAGTTGATTTATATGAAAGGTTGCACACCGGAGATGGGAGAAGAAGGTCTTGTAACAAATAGTGTTGGGCCAATTGGATATCCATATTTAAAAAAACAACTGATAATAAAATCCAAATATTATTTGACTGTTTCTACAGTCATGGTAGAAAAACATTCTAGAAGAAAACATAGGAAAAATCTTCATAAAATGAGGTTGGCAAAGATTTCTTAAATAGACATAAGAAGCACTAACCACAAAGGAGAAGATGAATTAATTAGAATAACTTAAATTTAGGAACTCATTTCTAAGACAAAACACACCAATAAGAGAGTAAAAAGCAAACTAGAGAGAGTTTTTTTAATATAGTTGAAATTTGAAAAACATAACAAGGAGCTTGTATCCAGAAGATATCAAAATAATTTTCATAGATCTATAAGAAAAATATAGACAATCTTATAGAAAGATATTCAAATGGCCAATAAACATATGAGACAATGCTCAATATTATTACAAATTAGGGAAATATGCAAACTAAAATCAATGAAATACCACTATACTCCCAACAAAATGGCTAAAATTAAAAAAGTAACTATATCAAGTATGGGTTAGAATGAAGAAGAACTAGAACTTTCATGCACTGCTGATGGAAATGAAATTGGTGCAAACATTCTGGAGAAAAATGCACAGTACCTGTACACATATCTTAAGCCCAACTAGTGCTCTCCTAGGTTTATATTAAAGAGAAATGCTTACATATATGAACAAAAACATGTATTAAAATATTCATAGCACAATTATTTGTAATAGCTAAAAACAAAAAATGATAAAAACCAAAGTTCTATTAACCACCAAATGATAAATACTGTGTATAATGAAAGAACATGTAGCAATGACAATGAATGTGCTACTGTCATACAACATGAATCAACCTCACAAACATAATGTCAAACAAAATAAGTCAACCCCCCAGAATATATATAATATGACTCAATTTATAAAAATTCAAAAGTAGACAAAAGTAATTTTGAGGAGTTATTTGAGGAAGTAGAAACTGGAGAACTGGTCTTTCCCCAGGCTTATGGAGTTCTAATTCACATATGCATAGACAGGTCGCTACTTAGCCAGACTCAGGGAACCCTCTGCTAATATCTAGAGCTTTCTTTGTACAACTTCCTCCTCTCTAATATTCTGCTCCACAAATCCTAGCTACCTTAATCTCCCAGATCTCTATACTGGGACCCTTAGGCTCTGTTTGGGTTCCCCCTTGCTGAGCTGAGGCCTGGAAACAGCCTCCAGGCAAGGCACTAGAGCAATTGAAGGGCTCACCTTATAGTTTGCCTTCTTTCATGGATCGCACAGCCTTGCACAATCTGTTATCCAATGTCTGTAAGCCATACTTTTATATATTTCCCACTTTTCTAGTTGTTATGACAGGACTGCAGTATTAAAAGTGCATGTATTTGTATTCTATTCCTGGAAATTGTGATTTACTAAGTCCAAGATGAGGCCCAGGAATCTGTATCTTGAAAAATATGTAAAAGTGATTCTTTTACAGTTCCCCAGTTGTCTATGATGAAAAAAAGGCCATTACCACTATTGACAGGTGTATGGTTCCCTATCTGAAAGACTGATGGTCACATTAACACACACATATACACAGTGTACATGTTCAATTAGCATATATAATCATTTCAATTAGTACATATTTATAAACATTAATTTAACTATACTGGGCATCATGAACTTATACATTTGAATTCTCAAGTGAAACTATATTTACTATTTTAAAGTACAAAGTCAAGCTGGCTAATTTTTAAAGATCATGTTGGATATCCCTATACAAATTACATCCTTGTTCAATGATTTTTATAATTAATTTATCTTTTAAGAAAATTTCTGAGCCTACTTACATCTAGGTTTTGTAATCTGTAGTGGTCTTTAGATTATGCAAACACACAGCACAATTTGCATACATATGTTTTTAAATAATATAATAGCATTAATAGCTAATATTTATTGAACATTTATGTGCCAGACCCTGAACTAAATTATTTATATTAATTATATCTTTTGAAAGTACAAACCATCATAAAAGACAGATCTTGTCATTATCTCCTTTTATAGAGGTTGGTATCATGACCAATGTTAGGCAATGACAAGGTGTAGAACTACAAATCAGCTCATGTATGTACCTCTAAACTCAATGTTTCTAACTATGCTGTAAAATCCATGCAGAATTAGAAAACTTGTCCCAAATATTTTGAAAATTGACAATAAAAAAGAAAAAGAAATGCAGAGGCATAGGTCATAGTTTTCTAAAAACAGTTGCTGTTTAGAATTATAACAAATCATATACTTTTGCTTTAAATAACATAAAGCTTCTTTATTAGTATGTTAATTTTTAAACTTTTAATAAAGAAGCCTTATTATTTATGAACTTACAAACAAACAAAAAAAAAGAAAGTGAAACGGTGAAGAAATTTTGACCAAATTCTTAATTATTAACATTTTTAAATAAGCCTCTTTTGTAGAAAGCAGTAAAATAAAAAATTGACAAATTGGAATTTTTCTAATGATAACCTTTTCCTTCAAGTAAACAATGACTTTTCAAATCAATATTTACTGTTATTGATTGAAACCCAAACATAGAGTAAGTTCAACTGAAAAGAGAAGTTTTGCCATAACAAAGAACTTTGATGTAGATAAAAAAGAAATTATTAATCCTGGGGGATCCGAACTTTGATCCCATGTTTACCCAGAGGTGAACGGCAGCAGACACTTTAGTAAAGAAGAGCCCTTAAAATGAATCATGACCTCAGGAATCCCTTGGGTCAATCCATTGCTTTCCCCATGTTTGTAAAAATCCTTTTGTTTCTGTGCAAACTGAAGGGGTTCTGTTCAGACATCTTACAATACCATACATTCCCTGCTCATTAGATCCAGAAAGGGTGAACTCAAGATAGTTCAGGCATCAGGTAAGGTATTGTCCCATATCCAAAATGAATGCCTTGTTAACTTTTACTAAAAACACTAAGGTGGTCTGTGCATATGAGCTTCCGAAATTTCCATACAAGGAAAGAGCAGAGGATATCTTTCAATTACTTGTTTTTGTTTTTGTTTTAAGATACACTATCTCTTCTCCTTTTCACTTCCACACCAGAAACATTTGCCTGTTTAATAAAACTCAGATTAAAGAAACTTGAGTTAATGAGCTCCACATGAATAGAAATGATGTCAAGTTTCCATAGTGAACATTAGGGTTGTTCATCTTCTCCACCTCTTATAGTAACTGCAAAGTGGGAGTTATACTGGTCTGGAGGTTTAATGAGCACCTGTTTCACTTACTTGTGATATAACTCAAGCTGCTGCAAAAATTGTTCTTGCAGAAAAGATGAGAAATGATAAACAAGCTCTTCTTCCCAGAGGTATAATAGTTTTATTCATAACTATTACTTCATAAACAGACTCAAGCTAATTATTATCTTTTGGTGTCTTGGAGGAAAGCAGTACCTGCCTTGGAAAAGGGTAGAAGAACATACACTCTAGCTCAAACTGCAATGGATTTACAACCCAATACAACCACCTGCTAGCTGTGTAATCTTGGCAAGTCACTTACCCACCCTGTGCCTCACTTCCTTATCTGGAAGGTGAGAAAAACACTAGTACCTATTCAACAGGGTTGTTGTGAGGATGAGCAGATACTTTTCTTGTGGTAAAATTCAGCTTTCTTTGCTCTCATGGTCATTGCAGGAATGTTTATTTGAATGAAATAAGACAGAAGATATCTGATAGATTTAAGAAACTTCTAAATCAACTCTATTAGCAATATACTATAGCTAATTTCATTCAGTCTTAAGACCTTTTACAAGTCCCTCCTACATACAGAATCTTCCATAAGGAGCTTTGACCAAAGGTCATCATGTATATTCCTCCAAATCCCCAAATTTCTGTGCTTTATCACATAGTCTTGTATTTACCATTATACTTTTTATTTATGAATTGTCTTCCTAAAAAAATGTAAAGTACTAAAAGGTGGGAACTTTTATAGTTCTTTGAGTCATCCTTTACATTAAGCATTAGGAGCATCATCATCAAATCTCCAGTTGTATCATCATCAATATTATGTCTCTTATCTCTTCAGCTTAGTCAATCTCCAAAGAGAGCTGAAATGTGAAGACTGTGTGCTGGCAGCATTCCCAGCAGCTGAGATATTCAATCCTTTGTTCTTAAAGAGGAATGTGGATGGTCCATCAGAACATTCACTAAAACATTCAAGATAGTGGTAGGTACAATAACAACGGAAGGTAAAGCCAGATCTTCACACACTTGTGTAGACATTTCCTATCTGTCCCTCTGTAATAGTGTTCAGTGGTGATTTTCCTAGGGAGATAGACTGGATGACTTCTGAAGGATGACTTTATCTGTTCTCAACCCATGAGTAAGTAACAGTTGAAAGACTTCCTTAACAAGCAATTATTGCCCTAGCCAATCAGAATGTCAATGCTACAAAACATAGCAACCACCTTCAACTACAGGTCCAAGGAATTCTACTGATGAGTTCCTTCCACAAACTCAACCTAAAAGAAACTAAAGAAAAGCTCAGAGCCGGCTCCACAACTTGAAAAACAAAACAAAACAAAAATAACGAGAAACTATTTGAGAAATAAAAGGTGGTTGTGGCTGGAGTGGGTAGATGATGAGGCATGCTTTAAAGCCCTAAGTGGACTTAAACTGGCAGAGTATTTTCTAGTGGAACTCTTTTCTTTTCCCAGATTGCTCTGAGCAGATCATTGCCTTCTCTACTACAACCACAGGGACAATAAGACACTATCTTAGAAGCTATGGAAGCTACAGAGGTAAAGAATAGACAGCATAGATGCATATAAGCTGGCAAGCATCTCAGCAACCTGCTCCTCTTCAAACCACCAACACAGTTTGAGCAATCAAAACATCTTTGGATAACAACAGTTCCTGGGAAGAGGGAATGAACTCCCAGGGTGGAGAGATTGGTGCAAGGGTAGCTTAGTTTTGGATTTCAACACAAGGGCCTCTCCACATGAGGCATACCCCCAAATCACTTGGTACAGTGTTCCCTATATCCTAACTCATTTGGAGAAACACTGTTCAGGTGCTAATAAACTTCTGCCCCTCTCTCCAGGTAGACATCACAAACTGAATATTCTAGTCAGGGTTCTAGCATAAATTGGTGGCATACTCAAATTGACAGTTTGAGGAGACTTCAGCAATAAGACTTATTTATAGTTTTATCGGCAGCATAGCAGTATTAAAATGCTAGTAACAGGCCTGAAAGGGGGAGAAGTCTTAGGAGATATCAGAATCACAGGGAGAAAGTCATTTGGAGAGGGCTCTCTTGACAGGAGTTATTCAAGGACACAGCCAACACCCTAGGGAATAAACTGAAAGAATAAACACCCTTGACCTCACATTCTTCCTTCCGACCATTCTGCTGGTTCTCCGTGGTGGCTGAACCCAATGAGAAGACAGAGACAAGGGAACATGTTGATGTCATTGGTATAATTCAGCCTTCAGAAACACTGAACAGGGTGAGGAAAGTGAAAAGTAGATCAATAGATTTTCACTATAAAATTAAAACAAATAATGAAAAACTTGCCTCCCAAGGAGCAGACTTAATGTAACAAATAAAAAGTTTAAATAGATGAATAATATTCAGAGGTATAAGGGGAGATTAGAAACATAAAAGCAGAGGAAGCAATTATGAAAAATAGGCAATAGAATGTATTGTGATGGAGAACAATACAGTATTTCCTCACTTATCACTGGTATTACATTCTAGACCCCCCCCCATGAAGTAGGAACCTTACATTTATTCTACACTCTTAAACCTATGTAACTTTAACAACATACATATACAGTACCGCAAAATCCCACGATATAGCAAAAAATCTGCGATAAATAATTAAACATAATATTTTTTTTAATCCCGCGATACAGTGAGGCCATGATAAGTGAACTGCAATATAGAGAGGGACTACTGTACACCGAAAGGGTTAAAGAGCAGACTGATTACAGTTAAAGAACAAATTAGTGGGTTGGAGATCAGATCGAGGAAATCTTCCAGAAAGTATTAGGAAAGGATAAAGAGATGAAGATAAGGCAAGAGAAGTTAAAAACATGAAAATAAAAAATCAGCACTTATCTGGTGGGAGCCCCAGATGCATATAAGGATTAAATGAAACAAGAACATACTTAAGGAAGTAATGGCCAAGAGTCTCTCAGAATTTAAAATAACAACCAAAACTCCAGGATTTAAACTGTTGAATAGGTCACAGAAGGAAAAAATTCACTACAGTGAAATTCTGAAGCATCAAAGAAAAAGAAAACCAGATTTCTCAACAAAAGAACTGTATATATCTTCTGACATATATAATCTATTTAAAGTACTGAAATAAAACAACTTTCACCTCAAATTTTATCAGTTAAATGTTAACAATAGAATAAAAATACTGTTAACTATTACATGTCTTAGAAAGTTTACACTATTAACAGTCTGTTCAATGAGCTCTTGGAGTATGTACTCCAACAAGAAGGGATATTAACATAGGCAGAAACAATAAGATATGTGGAAGGCCTTTTGGTGGTCCTCAGCCCTTTTTATTTGAGTAATCATACTTGAGAGAGGTCTTATAAATATGGACTATGTGGCAAATTCTTTATTCTCTCCTTAAAACAGGTCACATCAGGTCATTTCATACTGGAGAGAAACCGTATAAATGTATTGTAAATGCCATATTTTTAAATCATCAGTAGGTCATAGCCATCATGAGAGTATTCATTCTGGAGGAAAACCATTCAAATGTCAATAATGTGACAAAACTTAAATTTGTGCTCAAAACTTAACATGGGGAAATCACACTGAAGGGAAAGAAAAAATGTGAGGAATTTAACAAAAACTCATCATTTTCAATTGTTATTCAACAACACTGATTTATATTGAAGAGAAGTCTTGAAAATTAACAAATTTGGTAACATTCTTAATCCTCTTTCATAGCTCTGTCAATATCTCAAAATTGATAGTGGAGAGAACATAGCAAAGAAAAAAATTTGGGAAAGCTGTACCCATTTAGAAACTACTCAACATCAGAATTTATTGTGTGACTAGGATTCATTACCTGGACAAGAGGCTCTATGGTTTTAGTTTTGTTACAGGACAAAGTCCAGGGTTCAGAACAACCATAGGAATACTATTTCAGCTGGATGAGAGTTGTTCCTTTTGCAGGTACTCTTTATTTACCCTTTGGTAAATAAAGAATGTATTAAGATTTATTTTTGTTTAGTTAAGCCTTGGGCAAGACAAACAAGAAAAAGTATATTTATAATAATCCAGTACTAAAATTAGCTGATACCCATTGGATGGGGAAGGGTGGTGTGTGTATGTGTGTGTGTGTGTGTGTGTGGTGGGGGTGTTGATGAGAAAGTAATGATAGTATGCTAAAGTTCCTGTTTTCTTTGTTTCTTCATAGTTTCTCTAAATAGTTATGGAGAAAAATAAGCATAAGTGAGGATTTAATAAATTAGAATAAACTATCATAAAAACAGTAATATATGGTTAATGTTCAAACACCACAAAAAATTTTTAATGAATTCTATGGAAGATAGGAAACAAATATCAGAAAAGAAGGATTTATGTAAATAAGACAAATCAATAAAATTGGAACAAAGTCACTGAATAATCTGCAGGTTTTACATTGAATATTGGGGTAACCTCCACTAATAAACAAGTTACAACAGTTATATTTAAATTAACCACACAGACATAGGTAAGTGAGAAAAACCATGTTAATAAATAAAGAAAACTCACTTGGTAAAGTTTACATCTATTTTCTGGTGCAGGAGCAGACAAATAAAACAGTTTGGGGATCCTAACAATGGATAAATTTATGAATATATAAAAAGTTAATACATGATAGAGGTAACATCACAATTAGTAGGAAGAGGACAATTAGATGGATTTGGAAAGACAGGCTTAATATAGGGAGAAAAATAAGGTTGGCTCTTTATGCTATGTTGGTTAGCATGAATTTTAGCTATACATACATAACCAAAAAATAAATTAAAAAAACACCCACAGTGACAATGTTTAAATAATGTAGAAGCTTATTTCCCTCTTATAACAGAAGTCCAGAGGTAGGATGCAGGGCTGCTCCTGCGACTCCATAGTATCAGCAGTCTTTCCGGCTATTTGCTCTGCCATACTCAGCATATGGCATCCATCCTCAAGGTCTATCCATGGCTGAACACAATTGCTGATATGCGAGCCATCATTTCAGCAGTCCAGGTTGGTGGCAGAATGAATCAAAGGAAGAAGAGAGATGTGTTGCCAGTTTGGTGGCTGCAGAGAGCAGCTCCAAGCACAGAGAGATTTTACAGCATGCAGACGGTTTTTCCTGAGAGGTTTGGGGGCTGAAACTCAGGCTGGGCCTGCTGGTAGAGCTGAGAGTAAGCCAGGAGGGGTCTGGTTCTAAGAGGCATAAAGCAATGTTTTTTTTTCTTTTTGTTTGTTTCCCCCCACCCAGGAGGAACAGCTGGAGGCGCAGCGAGATTCTTAGGGGGAGCTTGCATGCACACGTGGCCCGGGCTCTGGCAGGAGCAAGAGGTGAACTGGAGACCTTGAGTGCTGTGGTAGAAACCATTTGAGGAGATCACTCCCCTCCTGTTTGCAACAGCCAGAGGGGGAACAGCAGCCCTGCCTGAAGAAAGTATTTGCCCTGCTCCACAGTGCTGAAGCCTGACTGCAGATTACAGACTGAGTAGAGTAAACAGTGAAAGAGCGAGACCCTGGCAGAAAAGCACCGATAGCCAATAGCCGATAGTTGAGACTAGGCTGACTAGATCCAGACTTGAACACAAGCTGAAGTCAATAGAGCAGTTTCAAAAAGAGAAGAAAGTGAAAAAATACAGAAACTACAATGACAAATTCCACTGTGACCATCTCATAAATATCCTTTCAATAGTCATTCTTTGTTCTCCCAGTCTATGCATTACAAGTAAATAGTCTTTATGTTATAGTTTATTTTAAATCTCATATTTTGCTCCTCCCTTTTCTCAATCAATTTTACCATTTGATTTCCTCCTCTTATCTTTGTTTTAAATTCTATATTTTCTCTTACTACCACTAATTTCCAATTGGTACTCATTTTTTCTTACCTTTCCAGCCTCTTCTTTTTTCAATCACGATATACACTTACTCTATCCCCACACTGACCAACCTGTGATATTCCTGCAACTTTACTCATAGATCTTCACTATTCTGCTATTTCACATCTCAAATCTTATCGTTCCCCTTTCCTAATCCATTTGTACCTTCCTCCACCCCTTTACTTCTCTCACTTTAAATTTGAAATTTCCCCTGTCTTAGCCTGGTTTTCATTCCTCATTCTAAGTATTCCTGCTCCCTCTATCCTCGCCAAATCACTTCCCTTTCCTCTAGACATCTCTTAAGCTTCTCTTTCTTTCTTTTATAACTCTTACTCCCATCCCACATACATGAATCTTAGCTCATAGGTTACTGTTAGTGCTGTGGTAAATTTTTTTCTCTAATTTAGGACTTTTTTTAGTTTGTTTTTCTTATTCATCTTCCTTATTATATTTTTTTCTGTGTGTGTGTTGGTTCTTTCACACACACAAACACTGTATATATATATATATATATATATATATATATATATATATATATATATATATATATATATACAACTTCTGTTTAAATCTAATACTACATGTTTGTTTCCTCTCTCTTAATTCATTCCACCTTCTTCCCTCTCTTTTTAATATAGAATATAAATTTTACTTTCTTTCTCTCATTGCCTTGTCTCTACTCGCTACTATTACTGCTCCTCACCCGCCACTCTCAAATATCATTTTTATTTCAGTTAGTCAATTCTTATTTATTTTTCCTTTCTTACAATAGTCTCAATTCATTACATACTTATTAATACTGGCTCACTAGCAATTGTTATGGTGATTAATGATGGGGTATATCTTTGTGAGTGTGGGATTCTTGCCTGGGCAGATAGCTTTGTTTTACCAGCAGCTCAACAACTGTTTACAAAGCAAAATGAGTGGAGTGACTCTCAGTCATCTAGCTGGAGGGAAGGACCCACCAAAGAACAACACAACAACAAGTAAAACCAAAATTCTACCAGACAGCCCAAATAAAAGGCATCAAGTTCCCAAGAGCATCAAGTTCAGAAGATCCAGAAGTCTGTATCACTGAATCCAAGAGAACTCCTACCACAGAAAATTGCAACACAAAAGCAGGAAGTTAATGCAGATCAATATAAGAAGCAAAAACAAACAAAAAAGCCACATAAAATGGAGAGATGAAGAAACAACACCCCACTGAAAGGGATAGAGGAATTCCCAGAAGGAGGGATAGATGAAATAGAAGCAAGCAAACTATCAGACATGGAATTCAAAACGATGGTAATAAGGAAGCTCAATTAACTCAACAAACTCAGAGAAAACTACAATGAACTCCAAGGAAACTACAAAGAACTCCAGGGAAGCTACAAAGAACTTATTAGAACTATAGAAAGAAATGAAGAATACAATTTCAGAACCGAAGAACACAGTAGAAGCAATCAAAAGCAGCTAAATGAAGCAGAGAATAGGATCAGTGAGTTAGAGGACAAAATAGAAAAAAATTCCCAGATAGTGCAACTAAATGAAAAAGGACTGAAGAAGAATGAAGAGGGTTTAAGAGATCTCAGGACAACATGGAACATAATAATATCTACATCATAAGAATACCAGAAGGAAAAGAAGAGGAGTAAGGGATAGAAAACCTGATCGAAAAAATAATGACAGAAAACTTTCTGAACATGAAGAGAGAAAAAGTCTCACAAATACAGGAAGCACAGGGGATCCCAATGAAGATGAACCCAAGGAGGCCCACTACAAGGCAAATCAAAATTAAAATGGCGAGAAAAACAAGATGGTGGAGGAGTAAGTGGAAGCTACACTAACCTCCTCCCAGAAGTAGTCTGGATTTACAACTTAATTTAAAGAAATCATCTGGAATAACCAACCGAACACTAGCTGGAGAGAAGTCTTATAACCACGGAGAGACAGAAAAGGCTGCTACATCACAACGTGACCAGTAGGGAGTGTGGAGACATGGAAGGGCTGGCTGGGCTCACTCGGGTGGCAGCAGAAGGGACTGAGCAAACTATCAGACATGGAAACAGCTCAGCAGCCAGGGATTCCCCCTGAGAAGGGCAGGGTCTAAACCCCCAGCTGAGCTTCCCAGCCTACAGCAACAGAGTGGAAAGTAAAATAGTATCCAGCTGAGAAAAGCAAAAAGCCACAGGGTTTCTTGCTAGCTGGAGAGAAACAGCTGGAGAAAAAGAGCTCTTAGGCGGATCACATATGAAAATATTTTGCCCCTACTTACCCTGAGCTCAAGCAGAGGAAAGGCAGAGAGGACTGGAGATGCTTGGGAAGAGTTTGGTGTGGTGGCTTTGAGGGGAGAGCTGGAGAAGCAACCAACCAGGTCCCAGTGCTGACTCATCCCCAAAACTGCAGGAAGACCATTCTCCTGCTCCAAATGGCGTCAGCCTGAGAGAAACAAAAGCCCTGCCTACAGGAATTAAGCTGCCACACCCACGGTCTTTAAACCTGATGACTAATCACAGATTGAATAGATTAACAACTAAAGGAGTCAGACAAAGGCAGTAGATCCCTGGAAGTCTCCAACAGGCTGCCTAGGCCCAGACTGGTACAGGATCTGATGCCACCAGGGGCAGATTCAGGAAGTGCAGATCATTCTAAGAAGGACCAACAAACAATAGGAGTCACAAAAATGGGGAGACAGAGAAACAACCCCCCCATCGAAAGGAAAGGTAGAATCCCCAGAAAGAGTGCTAAATGAAATAGAGGGGAGCAAACTATCAGACATGGAATTCAAAACATGGATTATGGAGAAGCTCAATGAGCTCAACAGAAACTACAAAGAACTCCAGAAAAACTACAAGGAACTTACTGAGAATTACACCAGCATGAAAAAGGACATGGAAGCTATCAATAAGAGCCAGGAGGAAATGAAGAATACGATCTCTGAATTGAAGAACACAGTAGAAGGAATTAAAAGCAGGCTAGAGGAAGCAGAAGACCGGATCAACAAGATGGAGGACAACTTAGACAAAAACTACCAGACAGTGCAACAAAATGAAAAAAGGCTGAACAAGAATGAAGAGGTTCTAAGACAGCTGCAGGATAACATGAAATGTAATAATATCTGTATCATAGGAATTCCAGAAGGAGAAGAAGAGCAAGGGATAGAAAACCTCTTTGAAAAACTAATGACAGAAAACTTCCATAACATGAGGAGAGAAAGAGTCACGCAAGTCCAGGAAGCACAGAGGGTCACGATGAAGATGAACCCTAACAGGCCCACTTCAAGACACATCATAATTAAAATGCCAACATTCAAAGACAAAGAGAGAATCCTAAAAGCAGCAAGAGAGAAACAACTAATAACATACAAGGGAGCTCCAATAAGGCTATCATCAGATTTCTCAGCAGAAACACTACAAGCAAGAAGGGAATGGCAAAAAATATTCCAAGCAATGAAAAACAAAGGCCTACAACCAAGAATACTCTACCCAGCAAGGCTCTCATTCAAAATGGAAGGTGAAATAAGGAGTTTCCAAGACAAAAGAAGGCTAAAAGAATACATCTCCACCAAACCAGCATTGCAAGAGATGCTAAAGGGTCTGCTTTAAGAAGATGAAGAAACAGAGAGAGACAGAGAGGAACACGAGTACAAAGGGAGAAAATGACAATGAATAAGTACTGAAAGAAAGAAGGAACTTCTACCATTTGCAGCAACATGGTTGGAACTAGAGAGAATTATGCTTAGCGAAATAAGCCAGGCAACAAAACAAAAATAACTTATGCTATCACCTATTACAAGAAACTAATGAGCAACACAAATGAGCAAAATTGAACCAGAGGTATGTAAACAAAGAATAAAATAACAGTAACAAAGGGGGAGATGGGAGGGAGAGAAGGGGGTAAGAAGGGGAAGGGTCTAGTCAAAGAACATGTATAAATGACCCATGGACATGGACAGCTGGGTGGGGACTGAATGTGGGAGAAGGGGGAGCAGGCTGCAGGGAAGAAAGAGAGGGGAAAAAGTGGGACAACTGTAATGGAAAAACAAACAAACAAAAAATTTTAGTAGGGGAAAAAATGAAAATATAAAGAATGGAAATGCAAGTTCAGTGAATATTAGAAGGACAAGGATTTTCTTTAACACTGTATATTTTTCTCCCTATCTGATCCCTCCAGAAGTTGGCAGTCTAAAGAAGTAAGTAATGACCTAAGTTTCTTTGCATAAAACTAATAAGACCAGTTGTTAATAGAGGGTTTTTTTTTTTTTAACTAAGACTTTGACTGGAATGTCATGCCTAAAGGAGACATGCTTGGGCTTTGGTTGTTACCAAAAAGCCCTGAGGAACTGGGACTGACTTTCAAAAAAATAAAAGTCCACGAGATAAAAGGCCTGGTACCTTGGATGGATGCGCGGTCCATGGCAATCTTTCCAGGGAAGGAATGAAGGTTGTTTTCCTGAAAGATGGCTAGATGGGACCTTAAGGCACAATGGAAAACCAGAAGGACTTGTAAAAGGCAGGTGTTTATAGACAAGGCTGAATGCCAGGTATGTGGTTCTGCTTCTGTACCTTGAAGGGCAGACTGAAGGCCACCCTAAATGTTCCTTGTTTAAGTTCCAACAAAGCAGAACTAAAGATCATATGTGATCATTTTCTGCTCTTGTTGTGCTTATGCAAATGAACAGGATAAATTAAAAATGGACTTAATGCACTCCCTTTAATTACAAGGAGAGTAATCTTAGGGAGAAAAATTGCGATTCAAGGAAAATCACAATGCTCAGTGGTAGACTATAAAGTAGTGCAGCTAACCATTTTTAAAGTTTCTTTTCATTTAAAATTTGTTTTCATTTGAAAGTTAAACTATGTCTGTGGCATTATCAAAGATGTTTAATTTACAGGCAAGAAGAATGTCAAATGCCTTACAACTGGATGTCTTTCCAATAAGACAATCCTACAGATTTAGAGACTTGTATGTGGGTTATGTTACATAAATTACCATGTGTTTTCTGTTTTCAAAGGGCATAAGCCTACAATCTCATTACCTGAGTGATTGTCTATACGTATAGGCCTCACTTAATCCTGTCTGCATTGCTGCCTCCTGAGACTCAATGGTTTGGCTGAACTAAGTGGCTGGGTTGGTGAAGAACGAGGTGGTCTGTGGGCTTCACTTTAAAACTGGTTTCTCTTTTCTATCCTAATGGCTTGGACAGAAAGAGCCCAGAGGCCTGAGAGGGGGGAAACCTAAAATATTTCCCTCAATCCAAACTAAGTATAATGGGCAAAAGGGTTTTGGACAGGTGAGATGTACCTGGCATACCTTCCTCCAAAGAAGCCCTTCTTTTCTCTAATGTAGGACATTGAAAAATTAATTCCTTCTTTTTGTCAGCTAGTGGTTATGGATTGAATGATGTCCTTTAACCCTATTGCCAAATCTGTTGCCTCCAGAATACAACAAGTTTGCCAGCCTATTAAATCAAGCATGCCGTTGTTTGGGGACAGCCAACTGACCAGGAGTCTGCACGATCCTTCCCCATGTGGGAAGGCCACCCTCCCCTCCACACCCCCACTCTTATTAGGGATTTCTGGATGCAAGGGTAGGTAGGACGATGACCATGTCCAGCTTTAAGCAGCTAGAGGAGCTTGAGACCTTCGCCCATTGTCCTTTATAAGATTATAAAGGGTCTTAAATCTGAGAGGGAGGTATTGTTATTTTTTATTGTTAAAATAATTATTTTTTTATTTTTATTTTTTTAAATAATTATTTTTTTAAAAAAGAAGAAGAATATGCGAAAGGGTGAGGCAGGAGAGCTTGTATGTATGACCCATGGGCATGGACTTCGGGGGTGGATTGTTGGAGGAGGGTGGTGCTGGGTGGAGGGGAGCAAAGGGGAAAAAATTGGAACTATTGTAACAATATAATCAATAAAATATACTTTAAAAAAAGAAAGAAAATTAAAATGGCAACACTCAAAGACAAAGAGAATTCTAAAGGCAGCAGGAGAAAAACAGCAAATAACATACAAGGGAGTTTCAATAGGCTATCAGCTGATTTCTCAACAGAAACACTACAAGCCAGAAGGGAATGGCAAAAAATGTTTCAAGCAATGAAAAACAGAGGCCTACAACCAAGACTACTCTACCCAGCGAGGTTCTCTTTCAAAATGGAAGGTGAAATAAGGAGTTTCCCAGATAAAGGGAGACTAAAAGAATACATCTCCACCAAGCCAGCACTGCAAGAA
This sequence comes from Furipterus horrens, assembly GCF_987537825.1. Lineage (NCBI taxonomy): Eukaryota > Metazoa > Chordata > Mammalia > Chiroptera > Furipteridae > Furipterus > Furipterus horrens. Next base: position 50,420,728 of record NW_028327179.1, read on the forward strand.
ATGGTAAAGGAAATGTTTTAAGATGAAGAAGAAAAGGGAGAGGGACAGGAACACAGGTATAAAGGGAAAACTCACAATGAATAAATACCTGTCAATAATAACCTTAAATGTAAATGGATTAAATGCTTCAATCAAAAGTCATAAGGTAGTGGAATGGATACGAAAACATAACACACACATATACTGCCTACAAAAGACCCACTTCAAAACAAAAGATCTACAGACACTGAAAGTGAAGAGACGGAAAAAGTATTTGAAGCACATGGACATGAAAGAAACCTGGGTAGCAATACTTACATCCGACAAAACAGATTTCACAGCAAAGGCCATAAAAAGAGACAAAGAAGGACAATTCATAATACTTAAAGGAACAATCCATCCTGGTAAACATATATGCATCCAACATAGGAACTTCCAGACATATAAGGAAAATATAGGAAAACCACAAGAAAGATATCATCAGCAGCACACTCATAGTAGGGAAATTTAACACCCCATTGTCAACAATGAACAGATCTTTGAAACAAGGAAACACCAAGGATATTGAGGCATTGAACAATGCTCCAGATCAAATGGACTTAGTAGGTATATATAGAACTTTTCATCCCAAAGTAGCAAAATGTACAGTCTTTTCAAGTACACATGGAACATTTTCAAGGATAGACCACATGATAGCACACAAAACAAGCCTCAACAAATTCAAGAAAATTGAAATTATATCAAGCATCTTTTCAGATCACAATGTCTTGAAACTGGAAATCAATCTCAAGGAAAAAACTCAAAGAGATTCAAACTCATGGAGAATGAGTAACATGCTATTAAATATTAAATAGGTTAACAATGACATCAAGGAAGAAATCAAAAATTTCTGGAAACAAATGATAAAATACACAATAGCCCAAAACCTATGGGACACAGCAAAAGCAGTCCTGAGAGGAAAGTTTATAGCAATACTAGCCTACCTAAAAAGCATAGAAGAATATGAAATAAAAACATAACCCTACAGCTACACAAACCAGAGGAACAACAACAAACAAAGCCCAGAGTGAGTAGAAGGAAGGAAATCATCAAGATCAGAGCAGAATTAAATGACTTAGAGATTAAACAAAGAATTAAAAAGGTCAATAAAACCAGGAGCTGGTTGTTTGAAAAGATAAACAAAATTTACAAGCCTTTAATCAGGCTCATCAAGAAAAAAAAGAGAGGACCTAAATAAACAAAATCAGAAACAAAGGACGAGAAATCACAACTGATACAACAGAAATACAAAGAATTGTAAGAAATTACTATAAACAACTGTATAGAAAGAAATTTGACAACCTGGATGAAATGGATAAATTTCTGAAAACATATAATCTTTCAAAACTGAACCAAGAAGAAGCAGAAGCCTAAAAAGACTGATAACAACTAGTGAAACTGAAGCAGTAATAAAAAAAACTCCTGCATACAAAACCCTGGACCGGATGGTGTCACAGGCAAATTTTACAAAATATTTAGGGAAGAACTAACTCCTACTCTTTTCAAACTATTCCAAAAATTCCAAGAAGAGGGAAAACTCCCAAACTTTTTCTATGAAGTAGTATTACCCTTATTCCAAAACAAGGTCAAGACACAACAAAGAAAGAAAACTACAGGCCAATATGGCTGATGATAGATGCTAAAATCCTCAACAAAATATTGGCAAATACATTAAAAAGATCATACACCACATTCGAGTGGGATACATCCCAGGGATGCAAGGATGGTTTAATATTTGCAAATCAATAAACATAATACACCACATAAAATGAAAGATAAAAATCACTTGATCATATCAATAGATGCTGAAAAAGCATTTGATAAAGTACAACACCCATTTATGATGAAAACACTCAGCAAAAATGGGAAGAAAGGGAGCATACCTCAACATACTAAGGCCATATACGAGACACCTGAAGCCAACATCATACTCAATGGACAAAAACTGAAAGCATTCCCCCTGAGATCAGGAACAAGCTAAGGATGTCTACTGTCTCCACTCTTATTCAACATAGTCTTGGAAGTTCTAGCCACAGCAATCAGACAAGAAAAAGAAAGAAAAGGCATCCAAATTGGAAAAGAGGAAGCAAAACTTTTATTATTTGCTGATGACATGATTGTGTACATAGAAAACCCCATAGACTCCACCAAAAAACTACTCAACCTAATATGTCAATTTGGCAAAATAGCAGTTTACAAAGTCAATGTCCAGAAGTTGAAGGCATTTCTGTACACAAACAATAAAATCTCAGAGATAGAAACTAAAAGAAAAATCCCACTTACCATAGAAACGAGAAAAATAAAGTACTTAGGAATAAACTTAACCAAGGAGGTAAAAGACCTGTACTCAGAAAACTACATAACACTGAAGAAAGAAATTAAGGAAGATACAAAGAGATGGAAGCATATACCATGATCATGGATGGGAAGAATCAACATCATTGAAATGTCCATACCACTCAGAGAAATTCATAGATTCAACACAATCCCTATTAAAATACCAGTGACATATTTCACAGACTTAGCACAAATACTTCAAAAATTTATATGGAACAAAAAAAGACCCCAATAGCCACAGCAATCTTGAGGTAGAAGAACACGGTAGGAGGAATCATAATACCTGACATCAAAGTATATTACAAAGCCACAATAATCAAAACAATCTGGTACTGGCATAAGAACAGGCATATAGATCAACGGAACAGAATAAAGAGCCCAGAAATAAATCCAAGTCAATATGGTCAACTAATATTTGACAAAGAAAGAAGGAACATAAAATGGAGTGAGAAGAGCTTCTTCAACAAATGGCACTGGGAGAAATGGACAGGGACGTGCAAAAAAATGAAACTAGACCACCAACTTACATCATACACCAGAGTAAACACAAGATGGATCAAAGACTTAAATGTTAACTGTGACACCATAAAAGTTCTAGAAGAAAACATAGGCAGAAAAATTTCAGATATCCCACATAGCTATCTTTTCACCAATATACCTCCTAAGGCAAGGGAAATAAAGAAAAGAATAAACAAATGGACAGCATGAAACTAAAGAGTTTCTGCTCAACAAAAGAAAACATCAAGAAGATGAAAAGGAAACCAACCGAATGGGAAAACATATTTGCCAATGATACTTCAGACAATGGATTGATCTCCAAAATATATAAAGAACTTATATGACTCAACACTAAGAAGACAGACAACTCAATTAAAAAATGGGCAAGGACCCGAACAAACACTTCTGTAAAGAGGACATACAGAGGGTTCATGCATGGCATAGGAAAGAAGCGCAACATAACTAGCCATCAGAGAGATGCAAATAAAAGCACAATGAGATATCACTTCACACCAGTCAGAATAGCCATCATCAACAAATCAACAAACAGCAAGTGCTGGTGAGGATGAGGAGAAAAGGGAGCCCTAGTGCACTGTTGGTGGGAATTTAAACTGGTGCAGCCACTATGGAAAACAGTATGGAGTTTCCTCAAAAAACTAAAAATGGAACTGTCTTTTGATCCAATGATTCCACTGCAAGGATTATACCTGAAGAAACCTGAAACCCCATTTCAAAAAAACTTATGCACCCCTATGTTCTATCTACAATAGCCAAGTGCTGGAAGTAGCCTAAGTGCCCATCTGTAGATGAGTGAATCAAAAAACTGTGGTACATTTACACAATGGAATACTATCCAGCAGAAAGAAAGAAGGAACTCCTACCATTTGTGACAACATGGATGGAACTAGAGAGAATTATGCTTAGTGAAATAAGCCCATCCATGAAAAACAAATACAATATGATCTTACCTAATACAGGAAACTAATGAACAGCACAAACAAATGAGCAAAACTGAACCAGAGGCATGTAAACATGGAGCAGACTAATAGAGACCAGGGCAGCAGGGGGAGGGAGAGAAGGTAGTTAAGTAGGGGAAGAGTCTAGTCAAGGAACTAGTATAAATGACCCATGGACATGGACAACAGTGTGGGGATTGACTGTGGGAGAAGGGGTTAGCGGGGTGAGGGTGGAGAAATGGGAGAAAAAGTAGGACAACTGTAATAGAAAAACAATAAATAAATAAATAAAGGAAGAGGAGGAACTTGTCTTTCATCTCAAAGAGTGTTTCCAGTATCCTCTCATATACTTTTGTTTATATCTAATTACTGAGAGCTAAGTCATGTGGCCTCTCTTAGCTATAAGGAAGTCTGTGAAATGTAATGTTTTTTATGAATAACAATATGTTTGTCTGAAATCTGAGGCTATGTGCCTAAGGAGCAAGAGGAGAATGGGTATTAAGAGGTAACTCTCTAATAACAACTATTAAAAAACAAAAATAAACAAACAAACCAAAAAAGAACAAGTTCCAAATTGGTTAAAGACATAAATGTGAGAGATATAGAGCCAATTAAATTATATAAAGAACCAATTAAATAATATAAAACTAAGAAGATAAAATGTAAAAAAATATTTTTGTGATATTGGGGTTTGGGGGGGAGAAAGTGAATTTCAGAAACTAAACATGAAAATCCAAAGCATGTTAGAAAATGGATGAATCATGCTTTAGCAAAAGTACGGATTCTTGCTTTTATGAAGAGCACTATAGATCAAGTTTCCCATGACAGAATGATAGACTGGAAAAAGATATTTGCAAGAAAGAAACAAGGGTTAATGTCTAGAATATACAAAGAACACAAATTATCAAGAAAAATAAAACAGTAGGTAAAATATTTACATAGGCATTCACAGATGTGAAAACCTAACTGGTTATTAAATACATAGAAAAAAATGTCAACTTTATTACTAGTCAGAAATATGCTAAACAAAACAACAAGATAACTTTTTTTCCATTAGAGTGGAAAATACTAGAAAAGTGGAGTTAAGGGCTCATGATGATGTCAGGAAAAAGGAATCCTCATCCACCAACTTAAGCAATCTGGAGGAATTTATTGATACTTAACATGTGTACACTCTGCATCCTAGCAAGCCCATTTCTGCTACATAATCCAGAGAATGTCTTACACAGGCCCACACGGAACTATGTGTGAGCATCATTGTTCATGGTAGTGAAGGGTTTCAGACAAAATAGGGGTACATCTCTTAGGGAATGGATAACATGGCATATTTCATGTAATAAACTGTCATAAGTCACAAAATGTATTTCATATAGTAATGTAGATAGATCTCAGAATGTTGAAAGGGAAAGAAAAAATAATGAGCTATAGAATATGTTATGGACTGAATTCTGTTTCCCTCAGATTCATATTTGTAACCATATTTGAGGATAAGGTCTTTAAAAGGTGAGTAAATTAAAACAAGGGCATTAGTATGGGGCCTTAATCCAATCTGATTGGTGTCCTTATAAGATGAAAAAATTAAGGCACACAAAAAGATAACCAGGAGTGTATGTACCTGAACAGAGGACCATGTGAGAACCACAGCAACAAGGCGGACATCTGCAAGCCAGAGAGAGGTCTCAGAAGAAACCAAACCTGCTGACACTCATTTTGAACTTCTAGCCTCCAGACATGAGAAAATATGTTTTTGCTTTTTAAGTACCTGGTCTATGGTATTTTGCTTATGGCAGCCTTAGAAAACTAACAGTGCACGATACTACTATTTCCTCTAAAAACACAAGCAGTAAATCTTTAGATTGTTTTCAATGAAGTACGTGTACCTAAATAAGTTAAGAATAGTTTGGAAAAGTATACACATATGAGGCTTTCCAGAAGGTATCTGGTCATGTAATATGAAAAATAGAGACATTTATTGAAGAAGGTATAAGATACAAGACACATAGTACATAGGACAATGACATCTCAGTACCCTTCAAAGTAGGTACCTTAGGACCTCAAACAGTTCTCCCAATTGCCATCAGCTGCCCTGTCATATTTTCCTGAATCTCATCGATAGTCTGAAATCTCTTCTCTTTCAAAGGTGATTTTAGTTTCGGAAAAAGCCCGAAGTCATAGGGTGCCAATTGGGTGGTAGTGGGGCTAAATCACCTGAGTGATTGGATGTTTCATCAAAAAACTTTGCAGGGGCCATGATGCATGAGTGAGTGAATTGTCATGATGAAGCTGCCAATCACCAGTTGCCCATAGTTGTGGCCTTCTGAATAATCTGAATTGTTTCTACAGAGGAATGTTCTAGTTTAATGCAAAATTTGATGCAGATTTGTTGCTCTACTTGCTCAGTCATTTTGAATGTGACAGCCACACAGTACACATGCTCACTCAGCGGCATCTATTGCCCCCACTGACTAGTTCAGTGAAGTTGTCATTGTTCATGCATGTGCATTCCAGTCCACTTTCCTTGGCTACCAGGTTACATTGATGTAACACAAACCATTCTCATTATATTAACAATAGTTGGACTTTTTCCGGACATACCTCATATATATATATATATATATATATATCCAGTAAGGATGTTTAAATGGATGAATGGGAGTAAATAGAAAGGATGAAGGCAGAAAAATGATCAGGTAAAAGAAAGTAAAAGATGGCCTTGAATAGACTGATGTTAGAGTGCAATGAACTGAAGAGTATAATCAATTCAGTTCTACACTTCTGAGTCAATATCCCATCCACCTCACCACCAAAGAAGGAAGGAAATTCTAAATTAAAAATAATGAGAGAAGGAGGGGAAAAATTAGAATGTATTATAATGAAACAAAAAAAAAAAAGGGTGACATGTCAATCAACAAGCCCATGGGCTGGGAGGATGAGGTATTCCCAGGAAGGAGGCTCTGGGAACACTGATTTATTCATTCACAGACATAATGGGACATTGGTGAATATCAGTAAGTCAGAGGTCAGTTTCTGAGACTGGTAATGGATGTGCAGAGGTTTATTGTTAAGCTAGGACTCTGGTTGATGAGAGACTGCGGTTACAAGCAAAGTCAGAGCTGGACCAGAGTATCTCTGTCTTGTCACCAAGGTCAGGGTATCTTCCATGTCCTTTTGTCTCTTTACCCTGAAACACCATACTACCCATTCTATTGGCTCTCACCAACTCCATTCCAAGTATGGAAGGCCAAAATTGTTCCCAAAAATTTACAAAGAGTAGTCCTTGAGTGACAATAAGGCCTAGCAGTAGCTAGAATTCAGAGATAATGCAGAGGCTAAATCAAAACCCTCAACCTGAGTATGAAATGTTCTGTGAAACAAAATGAACTAGAATGGGCTTATTAGGAACAGTAAATTTTCAGTCAGAAATTTGGCTCTAACCACTGAAAAAGGTAGGTCTTCAGAGCTTAAAGAAACCTTACATATTACCTGATTCATAAATCCATTTGATTAGTCATTCATTCAACAACTATTTTATGAACACCTACAATGTTCTGGTCATGGTGTTAGGCTCTGGTGATGCACTGATGAGTCAAAACAGGTTTCTTGCCTTCACTAAGTCTCACTGTAGTGGCAGAGATAGTCAAATTCTTTCCAGTCTTTGAGCCTTCACAAATGTTGTTTCTTCTGCCTAGAAGGAACTTTAAATGCAAGTCTTATACTCAGACTTTAGGTTGTAGCTGAGATGTTAGAGTGCCTGTCCTAACAACTCTAAGCCCTCCCCTGCAACACACTCTGGTATTTTCTTCTATCATTGTACCTTATTCATATCCTTTACAGCACTTATCACTATCTATAATTATGTTTACTGTTACTTTGTTCAATGCCTAAAGTTTACAGGTGGTAAACTGAGATCCAAGGAAATAACTAGACATTCAGAAAATTATATCAGAATCAGGATTAAAACTCAAGCTGTCTACGTACATGAAACCATTAAGAAGCCATGTGACTTACCTAAATCTCAGTTTTATCACTTATAAAATGTAGTCAATAATATATACTACCACAGAAACAAGGGAAGAAAAGATATAAAAGGCATCCATATTGGAAAAAAAAAAGTAAAACTATTTCTATTTTAGATCATATAGATGACATGTTCTTATATATATAAAATTGTAAGAAATCTACACACATTAAGAAAAAAACAATTAGAGCTAATAAATGAGTTCAGCAATGTTGCAGAATACAAGATCAATATACAGAAATCAGCTGTGTTTCTATACACTGGAAATCAATGATCTGGAAACAGAAATTAAGAAAACAATTTCATTTACAATAGCATTTGAAAGAATAAAATACTTAGAAATAAGTTTAACCAAGAGGGGCACAACTTGTATACTGTAAGCTACAAAATATTGTTTGAAGAAGTTCGAGGAAAGCTAAGCAAAGAGAAAGACATTCCATGTTCATGAATTGAACCATTTAATATTGTTAAGATGCCAACTCTCCTACAGATTTAATTGACCTACAGACTCGATGCAATCCTTATGAAAATCTCATCTGGCTTTAAAAAGAGTTTTGAAAAATAAGAGCTAAGTAGAGGATGCACACTTCTCATTTCAAGCATTACTACAAAATTACAGTAATCAAGACTGTGGTACTGACATAAGTATAGACATATAGATCAATGTAATAGAATTGAGACCCAGAGATAAACCCACATATTTATGGTCAAAGAAGTTTGGACAAGGATGCCAAGAATAGTGTTTTTAACAAATACTTCTTGGACAACAGGACTTGAAGTTTGACCTTTCTTTATACCATACACAAAAATTAACTCAAAATTGATCGTAGATCTAAATATAAGAGTTGAGACTCTGAAACTCTTAACAGAAAATATAGGGGTAAGTCTTTGCAACCTTAGATTAGCCAAGTATTTCTTAGATATGACACCAAAAGAAAATATTAAAAGTACTCAAAATTAAAAAAATTTTATTTCAAAGGACATGATCAAGAAAGTGAAAGCCTACAGAATGGGAGAAAATATTTGCAAATTATATATCTAATAAAGACATAATATCAAGAGTATGTAACTCTTACAACCCAACAACAAAAAGGTAAATAACCCAATTTAAAAATGAGTAAATAATTTAAATATACAGTTCTCCAGAGAATATATACAAATGATCAATAAGCACATGAGAATAGAGTGAAACTTATTAATCATTAGGGAAATAGACATCAAAACCACAATGAGATACTATTTCATACATGTTAGGATGGCTACAATGAAAAAGATGGACAATTACAAGTGTTGAAGATATGGAGAAACTAAAACCCCATATATTCCTGGTGGAAATGTAAAATGGGTTCAGCTGATTTGAAAAACAGTTGGGAAGTTCCTCAAAATATTAAACATAAAGTTAACATATGTCCCAGTAATTAAATTCCTAAGTATAGGCTCAAAAGAGTTGAAAACATATGTCCACACAGAAATTTGTATGTGAATGTTCATAACAACATTATTGATAATAGCCTCAAAGTGGTATCAACCCAAATTTCCAACAACTGATAATGAAAAAATGAAATGTAATATATCCAGTTAATGGAATATTATTGAGCTATAAAAAGGAATAAAGTACTGATTCATGCTACAACTTGAATTAACTTTCAAAACATTATGCTAAAAGACATAAGCCTGACATACAAGGCTACATATTGATTCCATTGATATGAAAAGTCTAGACTAGGAAAACCCATGAAGATAAGAAGGGGATCAGTGATTGATAGGGGCTAGGAAAGGGGAGAATGAAGAGTGACAGCTAATGGACAAAGGTTTCTTTAGGTGGAGGGGGTTCAGAAAATATTATGGAATTAAATAGCAGTGTTAGTTACACAACCTTGTTAATGTACTAAAAACCACTGAATTGTACACCTTAATTCAATGGTATATGAATTATAACTACAATAAAAGTTTTAAAATATTTCCTGGCATAATGCATATATATCAACTTCTTCCTCTCCCTGACCCTGGTGTTCCCAAACTTGCCTTTCTTCATTTCCCATCCTCTACCATCATCATCATGATGGGATATCTTTCCTTTTTTCTTTTTCTTTTTCTGTATATTATATTGATTATGTTGTTACAGTTGTCCCAACTTCTTTTCCCTTTGTTCCCCTCTGCCCATTTATCCCAGCTTCACTTCAGAAATTACCCCCCCCACCTTAGTTCATGTCCATGGGTTGTGCATATAAGTTCTTTGGCTTCACGCTTTGCTGTATTATTCTTAACTTACACTGTCTATTTTGCACCGATCAATAATGCTTCTTAATCTCTGCACCATTTCCCCATTTCTTCCCCTTCCCCCTCCCAGCTGATAACCCTCCAAATAATCCCCATACCTATGATTCCGTTCCTATACTGGTTTGCTTAGCTGTATTTTGTTTTTATTTTTTAAATTCTGTTGTTGATAGTTGTTTGTTGTCATTTTAGTGTTCATAGTTTTTATCTCTTTCTTAAACAAGTCCTTTTAACATTGCATATAATAATAGCTTGGGGATGATGAATCCGTTAGCTTTGCCTTATCTGGGAAGCACTTTATCTGCCCTTCTATTCTACACGATAGCTTTGAGGGATAGAGTAATCTTGGTTGTAGGTCCTTGCTTTTTTCTTCACATTGACTACTTCTTGCCAGCCCCTTCTTGCCTAAAAAGTTTCTTTTGAGAAGCCAGCTGATAGTCTTAGAGGCACTCCTTTGTAGGTAACTCTCTGCTTTTCTCTTGCTACTTCTAAGATTCTCCCTTTTTCTTTAAACTTTGGCATTTTAGTTACACTGGGGAACACAATTTTCACTGAGTTAGATCTGACACTGTTTTTGACTAACTTTTGGCACCTGAATCCAAAATTGACCCCAGTGTTTTCTCTATCATGTCAACTATTTAAAGTACAGGATACCCTTCCTTTGTCCAAAATCATACAAAGTTTACATACAAAGGAAAAAAAAAATTACCTGAATATGCTGTTTATTTAGAGTTATTTTATTCGTATAAAGGATATATATTGTTACTGTAAGTCAAATTGTGTACAAGTAGCAAAGTTCTTCTACCAAACATACATATTAACATATTTTATCTTTTCAAATGACAGGCTAGGAAATGCCAAAATGAGATACTTGAAACAGTCTCCTTCAGTTGACAAAGCCTGAACAAATTGCTTCATGAGACCCAGTTTTATTGCAGAGGTGGGAATATAATGTTCTTTCTGTCAACAACTGGCTCATGTAGAATGTTTGGATCACCAGGTTAGAGGTCAGATCTCAGAGGCCAATTCAACTCTACCCAATGTTTCTCACGAACTCTGCTGTTCCACATACACAGAAAACAAGATTACTTGGTGTATCTGCGTTGTTGACCAAGAAGGAAGCAGACCATTTTAAGGTCAACCCAGATGATCCAGTTGTGCTTGTGATATTGCAACAGATCAATGACTCTCTTTGTGTCTTCATATTCCTCACAAAAGCAAACTAAATGGCCAATTGGGACTGTACCAACTAAATTGCCATAGTGGAGGAGGACACACTTCAAGCTCTGCTTTGAACTATCAATGAACAGTCGCCATTCAGTTGCGTTAGAGATTGGAATTCCCAGTTCCTCCATAAAACCATGTATGTTATGGCAATACAGAAAGCCACCATCACTTTGAAAGTAATACAGAAATGCACTTTCTCTTGATCAAAGGTAGAATACTTTCGCTTCTTTTACAAGCACGTTTTTCTTGTGCAATCTCTTTTTTTTAAGTATATTTTATTGATTATGCTGTTACAGTAGTTCCAATTTTTCCCCTTTGCTCTCCTCTGCCCAGTAACCCCCCCTTCCCTCCAGCAATCCCACTCCCCTTAGTTCATGTCCATGGGTTGTGCATATAAGTTGTTTGGCTTCACCCTTTATTATATTATTCTTAACTTACCCTGTCTATTTTGTACCAACTGATTATGCTTCTTAATTTCTGCACCATATCCCCATTTCTCCCCCTCCCCTCTCCCAGCTGATAACCCTCCAAATGATCCCCATACGTGTGATTCTGTTCCTATTCTGGTTTGCTTAGTTGGATTTTGTTTTTACTTTCTAGATTCAGTTATTGATAATTGTGTGTTTGTTGTCATTTTAGTGTTCATAGTTCTGATCTTCTTTTTCTTAAGTAAGGCCCTTTGGCATTTCATATAATAATGGCTCAGTGATGATGAACTTCTTTAGCTTTACCTTGTCTGGGAAGCACTTCATTTGCCCTTCCATTCTAAATGATAGCCTTGCTGGATAGAGTAGTCCTGGTTGCAGGTTGCCTTTCATCACGTTGAATACTGCTTGGCAGACCCTTCTTGCCTGCAAAGTTCCTTTTGAGAATTCAGCTGATAGTCCTATAGGCACTCCCCTGTAGGCAACTATCCGCCTCTCTCTTGCTGCCCCCAGGACTCTCTCTTTAACTTTCACCTTTGGCATCTCAATCATGATGCGTCCTGGTGTGGTCCGCTCCGGGTCAAGCTCACCTGGAACCCTCCGTGCTTCCCAGACCTGTATGTGCATCTCCTTTGCAAAATTTGGGAAGTTTTCCTCATTTTTTTTCAATTCTTGGTTCCTCATTCTGTATTGGTTAACTGTTTTTTTCTTCCTTATGTTCTAAATCATTTATTTGAACCCTGGTTTCCTTCTCTTCACCATTGGTTTTGTGTGGATTTTCCTTCGTTTCATTTAGCATAGCCTTTGCTTCTTCCCTTATGTGTTTTCCATACTTAAGCATATCTGTCTAGTCTGTGAGCATCTTTAACACCAGTGTTTTGAACTGTACATCTATTAGGTTGGCTATCTCCTCATCACTTAGTTCTATCACTGAAACCTGGATCTGTTTAGTCTTTTGGCCATCCTTCTGTGTCTCCTCATCTTGTCAGGCTCCCTCATTTGTTTGCCTCTGTGTCTTAGGTAGACCTATCATACCTGTTATGTTGTGAGGGGCAGATTCTTAGGTATTCATCAGTGCTGAGTGACCCATTTCACTGTGTTGTGGCACTGTATGTGGCTGATGTGTCTGAGAAGGAACAACACTGCTTGTTCAGCACTCACCCCCTTTCCAGGCACTTCTCCCACTTCCCGTATAGGACTGGTGCCCCTCTAGCTCTTGCTCTGGCCATCGTTCCCAGAGTGGGTGAGTTTTCAGATATTCTTGGACCACGGGGGACCTTTAAACAAGCAAACTGCTTGTCTGAGAGACCAGCAGTTTCTCCTCTGCCCAACACCCACTGATTTTTACAATCAGATGCAATGAGGCTTTATTTTCCCCGGCACTGGAACTATAGTTACGTGGTCTGTCTAGGGCTGGGGATGTTCCCCAAGTGTCCTCCCTACTTTTTAAAACCTGTGACTGTGCTTTCCACTGGCCTGCCACTTCTGCCGCTGCTGCCACCACCACACTACTTCCTCTCCACCCCGGTTCCATCCCTCCTACCTGTCTGGATGAGTATTTCTTCTTTATATCTTTGTTTGTTGGACTTTCATGCAGCTCAATTTTCTGGAACTTCTGGTTGTCCTAGTTTTGAGATAGTTGTATTCCTTCTTAGTTGTAGAGGGAGATGCAGTGTGTCTACCTAGGCCTCCAACTCGGCTGGCAGTCCTGAATCCATCATTATGCAATATATAGCAGGATAATTATGTTTTTATAAAACCCTACTTCCTGGTCTCCATCTATTTGTCCCTATAAATTTGTATTAATCAGAATCCTTCTACAGGATTTCAAACCTGAGAATGATAAATAAGCAGTCAATTCTTCATCAGTGTGAGAAATGAGTATAGTTAAAACTAAGTTGACATCAGAAGTTACATACCATAGCAAGAAAGATATTCCACAGTAAGAGGCATATTTAGCTGATTTCAGATCAGAAGGAGGCAGGAATAAAAAGCAAAGAACATGTCTCATGGGCATCTAAGTCCTTATCCCAGAGGTTCTAGACACCAGATACAGCTGGGACCTTCCCATAGGTTTGGGTATCCAATTTCCTTGGGTTCCATGAATCAATGAGTTGTCTTTCTGCCTGAGCTGGTTCTATCGCTAGGTATCAAATCAGTATATCTTAACACTACAAAGCTTATTGTGAATAACAAATGAATGTAGTTATGAAAAAGAAAATAGTACTAAGAGCTAACATTTATGGAGGCCTTACTATGTGTCAGACACCATTTTAAGGGCTTCAAGTGTCTTAACAAACTCAGTCCTCACAAGATTCTTAGGAGATAGGTGCTACTATTATTCTGATTTGCAAATGAGAAAACCAAGGCACAGAAAAGCCTAAAAAACTTATTTAAGGTCACACGGGTAGTAATTAGCAATGTCAGTATTCCTAATCATTGCGCTGTGTTGCTTTATATAAACACTATATGTATGTAAAGCATTATTGTTATTTAGAAGAAATTAACATACGAAGTTTTCATGTTATTGTGATTAAGTAACTATTCTAAGATGTGGGTTTCTTTTAGAAAGCAGTTTCTCATCTAGAAACTTTCAAGAACTATTCATGACATTTGGTACTTCTAACCTATGATTTCAGTTCTTTTACTTTAAATACTTTTATTACTTTAATTCAAACTAACTTTTATAGTGGCCCCATTATTATCAGGGATTGATAATGGTATTTTGGCTTACACAACTACAGAGCTGCCTCAGTGTCTGTCTCTCTATTATGTTCCCAAAGAAAGAGATGTTCATATTCTGTATTTATTATCAAGAGAGTCAGTAAGTGATCTACAGAGTTCACACTAGAACCATAGCATTTGATAGAATATGACCACATCATCTGAAATGCATACAGGGCCTGCTATTGTAGCTCTCAATCAGAAAGACCACACATATGCTTCCTTGTTCTCCTGGCAAGAACATCTCTGCATTCATATTAAACTTACAAGCTGCTTTCTCAAGATGATTAGAAAATCAAATTCTGAATTCTAATGCTTATGCAATTTATTCCCGGCAGAAGTTGGAAAGTTGTACATTAAAATCAAGGGACTGAAGCTTTTTCCTCCAGGCTACTCAGTCCCCTGTGTCTGATTTCCTACAGAGCGTTAATTATTGGTATAAACCTGTTAGATGGAGTTTGTGTATTGGGCATCTTTGTCTAAGGAATAGGAACTGAAATTACCACTTCATTTCACATAAATATCAAGTTGTCACTAAGAAGACAACAACAAGTGCCAATTTCTGATATGAACTGGTGACCCCCAGGGAGCATGCTAAGTTTAGATGTAAGTTAGAAAGGGTGCTGAGATGGGTGAGGAAACCAAGCTGGCCAGAAAACACTTTATCCTCTTGTAGGAGAACGTATCTGAAATTCTGTGGTTTGAATTTAAATCCTCAGTTTAAGACTTTGCTAGTTTATTGAATTGCAATTAATCTAAGTAAGGAGACATGTTAAATCTTATCAATTTTTTGTATCTTATTGTGGCTGAGTTTTAGATCCTACCCTGTGAGTATGTTTTAGGAATGGAAAGAATAAGAACACACCTCAGAAAGGAGAGATGAGGGCCAGGAGCTTAGAACAAAACCAATGTTGTCCAAGGACTGCCATCTCTGACTGACTGGTTAGTGTCTCACTGGGTCACTAGTCATTGAACCACAGGAGGAACTGGAAAGAATTCTCTCATGAAGAGGAAATCACAATAGACCTCAAGGCAAGAGGAAAGGGAAAGGGAGTCCCTGGTGACATTGTGTTGTGGTTGCTAACAACAATTTAGGTCATAAGTCAACATGTTTGATCAAGCAGAACAGAGTAATGGCTTTAGGCAAAATTCTACTTAAAGATGATGGAGAATGAAATGAAGCAGAAATGAAAAAACTAGGTGTCCTTATCCTTTGAAAACCCAGTGAGAAAAATCACATAGACACACAAAACAAGTAACAGAAATCAAAGTAGCATATCTGTTAGTACAAATTAGTAAAACAGGGAGAGTGGTAAGTGAAAGTTGAATCTGAGCAGGATTGATCATAAAACACTTCCTACAAAAGAGATCTGAGCCCCACCAAGAGATAATGTCAGACACAAGTCATCAGGGAAGAGGCGATTCCCAGGTATTTTTCTTCTTGTTTTTTAGGAACTTCCCCATGTACAAATGAGCACAGACATTGGTTAGCTGGGCCTCTGGGTTCCAATTACCCTATTAGAATAGAGGGAATTCTTCAATGAAGCAAACCACTCCTGTTGTCACTAAAAGTACTAATATAACTATAGATTGCAGCTTTGGGAAGTTTTGGTTTTTTAAAGTCTACATACCTTCTGTAATCTCAAAATGCCCAATAACATCCCTTCCATTGTACTTGAGATATTATAATAATCCATTTATGGCTGTTTTTCCCAAGAGCTGGAAAGTCCTCAAGGGCTGGCATCATGTCGTATTCACCCTAACAACCCCAGTACCTGATGTAGGATATACTACATAGTTGGCAATCAGTAATACTCATTTATTCAATCAATACTAATGGAGCACCTATGAAATAATGGTTTTGATTAGTCACAACTCATTGGTGAGAGATGTTCCAATCTCTAAAAATGCAGTTTTAAAATAGAAATCATTAAAATCTGTGTAGCATTTAACAAATTATCTCTTGATTCTCACAACCAACCCATAAAGGAGATAAGAATGGTATTTACTATACAACAAATGATAAAACTTTAGGGGACTATTTAGTTTTACCCAGCTTTATTATATAAAAAATTTCACATAAAATTAAAAGTAAAGTACAGTGGACACTCAGGTACCCACCACTTAGATTGAACAATTGTTAATATTTTGCTAAATTGCTTTATTTATACATATATAAAAATATTTCTCTTTTGTTGCACGATTTGAAAAGAAGTTGCAAGCATCATAAACTTTATCCCTGAATATTTCAGAATTCACTAATTTAAAATGATGACACTTTTTTTATAGCTATTTTTACCCTATGAAAATTAGAAATGATTATCTAATATTGTTTAATATTTAGGCCATGTCTAAATTTCTCAGCTATCCCCTAAAAAGTCATTTTTAATGACATATAATTGACATACTATAAAATGTATGGGTTTGTTTCTGGACTGTCAATTCTATTCCATTGACTTATATGTCTAAACATATGCTGATTTTTTTTGCCAGTCTTAATTATTGTAGCCTTGCAGTAAGTCTTGAAATTGTTAAGTATGTGTCCTCCAAGTCTGCTCTTTTTTTTCAAGATTGCTGTGGCTATTCTGGGTCTCTTTTATTTCTACACAAATATTAATATCAGCTTGTTAATTTCTGCAAAAAAAAGTAGAGTTTTGATAGAGATTATGTTTAATATTCTAAAAAATTAAGAAGAGTGACTTTTAGGGGATAGGCAATAAGCTTTCTCAGCAAAGAGGACAATCACTTTTAACTATTTTAATTGTTTAAAAGGACTAAATGTGGGGTATTTATTCCCATTTTTAAATAACGTCATTCATTTTGAAAAAAAATTACATTGAATAGCTGCAAAAATGAATTTCAAGGAGTGTTCATGAATAGACAGGTACATTACTAAGTAATCTACAGCACTCTTACCAAAAACTAGTGCTCTTTAATCAGCAACTTTAAAAAAATGATAATTTTGCAAGGGACTTCTTTTTCTTTTAAAGATATCTGATTGTTAATTATTAAAGAGAGTATTGCATAGCTCCAACAACTAAGTGAGGAACAGACTGAAAGATGAATTTTCAGCAAATGAAAATTCAAAAAGCAACAACCACTCTTCAGTCTATTCTTGTAAGCTCTTACATGTTACTTTCTAGAAGTCTGATCGCCTAGGATTTCAGTTAGTGATACTATCATAGAAAAAGATTTTTAGCTTCCCTATGGGTTTGCATGCCAGACCCTTGCAGTTGATTTTTTTTTATCACTGTTTGTTCTCTTCTTCAATGCTTCTCATCACTCACCCACATCCTCTTCGCTGAGTGCTTCCTTTTGGGAGAAATTTCATGTATAACATTTTTAAAGTATATTAAAATAAAGTTACAATATGTTATTTCTTAAATAATTGATTTTCTGACACCCAGGTCATTGTTGGCACATTCTACACCAAAATCTTGGGTTACATCCTGAAAAGTAGCAAGGACCTGGCTGGGGAATGTATGGATCAATTCAGGGGAGTGTGCACAAGAATAGAGATATGATGCTATTTACCCTGCAGTAACTCTATATGTAAAATTTTCTAATAAAAACATTTTGCCACTTCTAAAGCAAATTCAGCTTCAATAGGATTCTGATGAGAAAACTTAAAATTTTCTCTACTGATAATACTATGTAATAGAAGAAAAATAATAGTCAAATATATGTGTCATAATGTGAATTTTGCCAGCTGCAAAATCTCTTATAAAATAGCTACTTCGTGGGTTATATGAAGCAAATTTTAATCTCAAAGTGGTAACTTTCAATCACTCAGTCCAATTCTGTTACCCACTTTCCTTCACTGTCAGAGATTCTCTGGTCAACTGTATAGAAAATATAAATAGTGAAGTAAATACAGAAGGGAAGCTCAAGCAGCATATACCAAAATGAATGCAAGTGATATTTTTCTTATCTAGTATTTTGAACTCAAAACATGAACATATGTAAATTTAACATGTCTGGGCTTCAAAAGTTAACACGTTAAGTTAAATACCCACTCACATACAGATACATTCGCCCTGACTCATTTTGCTGAAAGACATAACCTCTTATTTAGGTGCAGTTTTCTGAGAACATCCTTGTTTAGTCTGGTTTGAAACAATTCAAGCCTGGGCTCTTCCTATCACAAAATTCTGTGGGAAATTATTATAACAGTATGCCTTTCCAGAGAACTGGGATTTTATTTTCCTTTTAAATATTTAAAAATATTTTTTAAATTTATTTTTTAGAGAGAGGGCAAGGGAGGAAGAGAGAGGGAGAAACATTAATGTGTGGTTGCCTCTTGTGCACCCCCACTGGGGACCTGGCCCACAACCCAGGCACATGCCCTGACTAGGAATCGAACCAGCAACCCTTTGGTTCAATCCACTGAGCCGCACCAACCAGAGCAAATTGGAATTTTAATGCTTTAATTTTTAACTCGTAACTTTTCAACTTCTCATTGAGTATTCAAGAAAATACTCAATGACAATAGCTTTGAAATTTTTTTTTGACCATGACTCACATAAAAAATATATATTGCAACTCAACCCACCCACCTGATTTCACAATTTAGTGATGGTTCCCAACCTGCAGTTTGGTAAACACTGTTCAAGGACAGTCTTATATCAGAGTAATCCAAGAACTGGACCTGAGTTTGTGGTCTGATAATCCCTGCTATGACTCAGCTGCTACCATGTACTGCAGGTAAATACAAACATACACAGAGATAAGACTCAATAATCTTGTAGTATCAGTCACGGCTTCTAAAAAAAACCATCATCTTGGCAAATAGCATATGACCTCACTTATAAGTGGAATCTAATGAACAAAATAAACTAATGAGCAAAATAGAACCAAAGGCATAGAAACATGGAACAGACTGACAGCTATAAGAGGGGAGGGTAGTAGGGGTACTGCGTCAAAGAAGGTGAAGGGATTAGTCAAGGAACATATATGAATGACTCATGAACAAGGACAACATTGTGGGGATTGACTGTGGGAATGGGGGTGGGCTGGGTGGAGAGGGGCAAAGAGGGAAAATTGGGACCACTATAATAGCATAAACAATAAAATATTTAAATTTAAAAACCCTCACCTTGAACATGGTGATTATGTAATCTGCAAGACAGAGGAGCACATACTGAAGGACAAATAGTCCCACAAAAGCAAAGTACACACAGTGTTACCGCTCCACAATCTGCTTTTCTCTCGACTCATTTTTTATCCTCTGTCCTCTCTAATGTCAATTTTTTGCTCAGTAAGTAGAATACAGTTGACTTCTTTGCCCTATTGTCTGCTTTCTTTCGCAGAAAGTTGCTTTTCTGTTAGACTTATGGCAGCCTTCCACACAGTCTCTCCCCATCCTTCTCTGGCGCTCTCTGAATAATGGAAGCTCTTTTATGCCATCCAGGGCACTAGTTCTCACTTGACTCCTCACCCACTAATCAATCACTCATTGCCCAAGGATTCCCAGGAAATACTGGCTCCCCTGTCTCCCCTGCCAGAACGTCTTTTCAGCTTTTATCAAAAAAAGACACATGATTACATAGCCAACCTAGATAAGAATAATACAAAAGAAGGGTTTAAAAAATATTCCATTACAGACAACATTAGTCTATTGGGAAGATATTAGTCCTTATATCTACCTAGCGTAAGGTAAAGATTTTATTTGATTTACCCAGGGATTAAGTTAAATTAATTGACCCATAGAGAGTTGCCTACTCTAGCTCTGACTAGAAGAAAATTTCCCTTTGTAATCTCAGCCTTTCTGTTTAAATGCATGTATCGTCTTACTAGGGAGGCCATGTCACTTTTAATCTTCCATTTCATCAATTGTGGGTTTTGTTAATTACTTTAACTTTTTCTACAGTGAATATTTCTTTTCTTGTTGCTTAGATGGCCAAACTAAATACAAATTAAACTTGTAACCTAGAGTAGAGTAGTTGTTCAAAAATATTTTAGCATCTACCACATCATCTTTTTGGAAGTCATATTTTGTTATATTATTCCATCTAAAAAGAGATGATCTGAGTAATATTTAGTACCAGGTGGCAAAGCTCAATAAAAAAAAATAGTTGACTTTTTTTACATCATTGCTTTTTCTCTGATTTTTAACTAATATATATAATTTTTTAATATATAATTTATTACAATATTATATAAAAATTTATAGATAAAAGTAAATATCAACCATCATTCCACCACCTAGAAATAACCACTGACAACACTTTGACATATATTTATGGAGTTGCTTTTCTTATATGTATGTCACACACACAGAGAAATACAATATTTTTTTAAATCTCAAAGCTGTTGCCTTTGGGTGGTTGGACTAGGGATAATTTTTTCCTACTCCTTTACATCTTTCTCTGCATTCCACATTTTTAATAATGCCTATGTATTTGTTGCAACTCATAAAAAGAAAGAAAGAAAACTGAAAAGACTAATCGAGGATTCCTGGTAAGGAGAGGTCACAGTCACTTGGCAGCAGGGGACAGCAGGGATAGGTAGGGTGAGCAGGCATGGGGCTGAAGTACAGATGGGCCTGGGGAAGGGGCTGAAAGGGCATTTCAACTAATCATAGCCTTTTCCAATTATTCCTGATGTTCTCTCAGAACTTTCACACTTGGGCACCGTTGCGATCACTTGCACATGTTTATATTTTCCAGGACTTTACTAATAAGAGCTGATAAAAAAGGTTACCTAGATCTTCAGTCAATGTCAAGAAGCAAGGAATAATTCTTAAATATTTCCTTAACTTCTACTGATTGGATCATTATGAAAAGTCCTGCTCATAGGTAGGATGTAGCTGGCAGGAAATATGTGATTATTATCTGTGTTCCTCCACGATGCTCCAAGAGGGAGAAGTGTACTCATCTCTGCAGGGCTAGAACTGAATCCCCATAGGCTACTATTTCAATTCAACTCTGTTAAATTACACTCCCTCACCAATCCCAGGAAATTCCCCTCTTTCCCTAATGAGGCATTTATCACCCTCTCCACACTGAATCTACAGCCTATTCCCTCTCCTGAACCTTCATATCTCAGCCCATCCATCTCCTTCCTTTGTTTTACTTTAGAAGGGAGGATTGTTATATATTGCTTGTATAATGCTTTAATCATGGATTATGAGTTGCTTTACAGCTCCCTGAATGCATTGGCAAGGTCTCTATATAAATAAAATTATTATTATTAAAGTCAATTAATCAGAGGCACAATTCACTTTTCAGTGTCTGACATCCTGAAAGCTTACTGTTGTAGAAAAGTCTTTTTTCCTTATTTCTAGTGTAACATTTGGGAGAATCAATAATATAGAACATGCTACTGTAAAGGTCTTTAATTAAATTTTAATTTGTACACACATAAGGATGCATTTCTTTCTGCTGACCTGTTAAGGATCAATGATTGATCAGCAGTGAAATGAGATATGGTATTGAGTAATTATGTTTCAGAAGTGCTGGTGAGACTTGTCATATAATTCGCAACTTATTTTAATTTATACTCAGCAAAAGAAAGACGGAGTGAAGAAGCTCCTTGTATAATTAGAATCTCTCATCCACCTGGATCTCTTTTGTTAGGTTTTCTGACTAGAGTAATTATTTGTTGTTGTTGTTTTTTAGTTAACTTTTTATTCAAGCATACATAAATACATACAGAAAAGTGTACAAACCATGTGTATAGCTCAATAATTTTCACAAAGGAAACAAAATAAACACCACTCAGGTCAAGCAACAGAACATCACCCCTCCTCAGAGGCCCCCTCACACCACCTCCTATTATCATCCTTACTCATAAGTAATCCTGACTCCTGTCCCAGATCAGTTTGCCTGTTTTGGCAATTCCTACACAGGCAGTCACATAAACTCCATTCTTGTGTCTGTCCAATGATTTGGCTTCAATGTTACTTAGGTTTTTAATTTATTTATTAAGAAACTGCCATGAAGCAGGAATTATATGAAGGACAGTGACTATAAAAACCTAGTAGAGACAGTACCTGCCCCTGATAGTCTTTCACTCCGGAGGGTGGAAGGGTGGGCACAGATATGTACACAGTTGGGCAGTTACCTGTTAGTGGTTCTGTGAAGGAAAGCAGTGGGGCTCAAAGCAGATGAAGCGCTGTCCCACTAGGGCTCAGAAGGTAAGTTAAAAAGACTTTTCACATGTCTATCTTAACACCTATTATAAATTTTAAAATTCTCTAAGGACTTAAATAAAGAGTAGGAAGGCATAAGAGTATTGTTTGAACAACTTATTCTGGAGAGACTTCCTGGGTTGTTGCTGGTGTCCTTTCTCTTCCTTTTTTAGTTTTTCCACCCCTGTCCTTCTCTATACTCCCTCCCTCTGAATTCTCCTTCTCCCTCTCCCCACTTTTTTGACCTCCCTTCCATCAGAAACTGTAGGTTCTTACCCACATCTGCTCTGGATCCTTCTCTCCTCACTGACCCTTGCTTCCAGGGTGAGAGAAGACAAAAGCTTGAAGCTCTGTGCCCACTCAGCTTCCCCTGTGTTTTCTTGGGGTTAGTGGTTCACAGCATTCCTGGTGGCTGGAGGCTGAGCAGGTGTAAAGAATAGATAAAGGGAAGTATACATGTGGGCAGAGGATGACCAGGAGAGACAAGCAAACCAATTTCAATCAATTCTATTTTGTTTCCCAGTTTGAGTCCTGTGGTCGATTGAATTGGGTTTCGCTGATTTAATATTTATTGTGCTTCTTATACCATTGCCAAGCACTGTTACATTTTGAATGTTGAAAGTGGATAATATTTTGTTCTGTTTTGGCTCCTGTAAATCCATCCTTCTCTCTGAAAACCCAAAAGGTGGTTTGTGGTGATTGCTGGTCCACTGAAGGGATATTTCTCTTGTGTCTCCTGCCAAAGGGAAGCTCTATGATCAGCGTCAATAAGAGATAATTTAAAATGCCAGTAAGGGACCTGGACTTCCTACTTCACATTATGGCAAAAATCCCCAGCCTGTATTTTTTTCTGATTATGACAGGGTGGTTTTTGTTTTTTACCCACTGGCTGCCTGAATTGGAGACTTGGTTGAAAATGAATTGGCTGAAGTTCAATCCAGTCAAGATGCATGCCTAGGATTGGTAAACTATAAAAATTGGAAGAGGCAGCCTTTATACAGGATTTTCCTTTGGGGGATGTTGGAGTTTGAGAGGACAGAATGTGACTATCCTTTGGCAAGCATTAGGTTATGTTAAGTGGTAGAGGCAGAGTAGTGAGATGGCAAACATCAAAGGGCTTTGGATCAAACAATCTGGTTTAAATCCTGGCTCCATTAACTAGCTGGGTGACCCTAGGCAAGTTACCTAAACTTGAAGGCTGTTTATCACTCTTTCACTTGGGATGGTACAGCAGGCCTCACAGGTACTGGGTTGGAATCAGTGTGATTCTGTGTGGGAAGGACTTTGTGCATGGTCTGATACAGTGAATTATGTCTTTATCTCTTCTGGATGGGATTCTGTTTTTAAACCAGAGGATTCTCTGATACTATATGCAGAAGCCTGTAGAGCCCTATGATGAAAGGCAGATTTTTGAAGAGGCCAGATTTCAGGTCCAATTGGAGCATGGTTGTAGCTTTCTGGTTTGGATGTCTGATGAACAGATCATATGGAAGGCCAGAGGTCCCATCACCTCCACGACAGGTAGCAGGTGAACATCTTCTGGTCTCATTGAGCTGTCACCAAGTCCCAGACCTTGAATGATAGAGAAGTGCTCCTAAAGAAGCATCTCCTTATGCTTCTTTGAGCTGGGAAGTTCAATAAAAATCAGAGATAATAAGTTAGCTAATACAGCAGCTTAAATTCTTACACTCCCACTGGGAAGTAAAACCCATTGCATGACAATAAATATCATATGAATACTGATGTAGATACTTAAGAGGTAGTAAGTAATAATAGAGTGCTGGAGTTATTTGCTGATTATTTTCTTAAAGGATGTATGGGAGAATTACATGCATGTATCTTGTGTGTAAGTAAAAATATAATATCTTACCCTGGCTGCTGTGGCTCAGTGGATTGAGTGTCGGCCTGCGAACCAAGTGTCACTTGTTCGATTCCTAGCCAGGGCACATGACTAGGTTGCATCTCAGTTCCCCAGTTGGGGGCGCGAGTGAGAGACAACCACACAGTGATGTTTCTCTCCCTCTCTTTCTCCTTTCCCCTCTCTCTAAAAATAAATAAATAAACCAAAAAAAAAAAAAAAACCCTAGGTATACATAAATAATAATAATAATATCTTTTTTATGTTATAAAACATTTATTCAGAGCCTTTACCTGGAATCACATTTTATTCTAGAGTTAGATATGGGAAAAGGCAGCCTCTGTCTCAAAGGCAGCCACAATCCTGTGTTTGAATTCAGGAATGTTTCTCTGAGAAAATGCAGCTCTTAGATTATAATGGAAGAAAAAAAATTGAGACCAAAACAATTGACATCTCTTCTTCTCTTATATGCTACATCCCCATAGGTCAAGAAATCTTGTTATTTCTACCATAAAAACATAACTAGAATCTACCACTTCACACCACCTCTCCTCTATCACCCTAGACCAAGCTATCCAAATCTTCCATCACCTGGAGTAACCTTCTAACTACTGGTCTCCCATCACATGATTCTAAACACTATCCCTGTACTCAAGACTCTATGCTCTCTTGTTTCCTGTTTCACTCAGAAGAAAAGACAAAGTCCTCACAGTGGCCCTAATAGATCTGGGATCCCATTCCTTCTCTGACCTCGTCTTCTATTACCTCCCCTTGACCTCTCTGTTCTCTACTTCTTGCTGCTCCCTCATCCATCATCCCAGCTACCTTACCCAGGGTCTTTGCTGAAGCTCTTCCCTCAGCCTGGACCATTCTTCCCCATAAGGCCCTGTGACTAACCTCTTGTGGTTTTCAAACTTTTATTCAAATGTCACCTTCTCAATAAGGCTAGTCCTTATCACAGTATTTTAAATCATGTCTCTCTCTCTCTCTCTGTTTCCCTGTCAGTCTGTGTGTCTCTATCACACATATACAAAACGAAAACAACTCTAGCACTCTGATATACCTAACCTGTATTTCTATCATTTACTTACTGTTCTACATTTGTGTAATTTGCTCACTTATTTTGTTTATTGTTTATTCTTCCTCTCCTTCCACTAGAATGTAAACTCCATTTTTGTTATTTTATTCACTAGTGTATTTTTTTTTAATTTTATTTTTTGGTTATTCAATTACAGTTGTCCCATTTTTCCCCCATTGCTCCCCCCTCCTAGTCCATCCCTTCTCCCACAATTATATCCCTCCCCGTTGTCCATGTCCATGAGTCATTCCTATACATTCCTTGACTAGACCCTTCCCTTACTTATCCCCCTTCTCTCACTAGTGTATTTTAAGTACCTGGAACACTTAACAATGAATATTTGTTAAATGGATGAATTAATCACATGATCAGAGTAGAAAGATAGCTTAGAAATAATCTGGCCTCTCCCACCTGATACCTCAAACTTCTCAGAATGCCTCTAATACACAAACTGAGGACAGCCTGTACTTCTATGTTCTAGATTCAGTTCTGCTCAGGCTGCACTCCTGAGCAATGGATTCATTTACAGAGTTCAATTTTATTTCAATCAGTGCTTCTAAAATTATCTGCAGTGAAGGACCTTTAAAATTTTTCAATATGCAATGGACCAATACTTTTATACATTACAATAAAATTTAATTACTAAAAACAAATTTTTTAAGTAGATGTATAACATAGTAATAATAAATTAATAACATATAACACAGTATTATAAGGTTCAATGGAAACATAATTACCTGCCAAATTCCAATAAAAATATTCAACACTTACTCTTAATTTCTATCCTTATGTCCTGGTGGGGATGTAACAACAGTTAGAGAGAAAGGCTTTGAGGAGCACAGCCTAGACTCTGCTTCAGGGTTCACTCTTCTCTCCTGCCCCTCCAGGCTTTCAGCATGTCCTCTCCATCATGCCATCAGGTTCACGAGGTTGACCGATGTGTTTTGCTGACTCTGACCACAATTTCTTTCTGGGGAAGGCCTCTGGAGACCTGCTATAGGATCCTTGAAAATTCCAGGGAATTGACCTTTGAAATGTGGTGTAAAGCCTTATCTTTCTAAAGTAGTTTATTTTTCTATTGGGGCATGGCAAGGCCACTTTTTAAAGTTTATTTTATTTTTCCTCATGCTCACTATTAATGAAAAACATATTTCTTAAAATGCAACATGCTTAATATGGTTTGTATATATGGTACCTATGATCATCTAAAAATAAATCTAAAATTTTATCCATATGTATAAATATATTGAACAATATATTTCCTTTATTACATAGCATTTAGTAGTCTATTGTCTGGACACAGTAATAATAAGAATTGTATCCATAAAAAAGATATGGCCATTTAAACTCTCCAATGTGTTTTGGGGAAGGAAGTTGAAATATAATTTGGAAAATAAAATGATAGTGAACTCACATTTGTCTAGACATTTAAAAAAATATGACACATGCGGCTGAATTCATATTATAGTGTGCTGCTCTTTCTCCTCTTAACAATACCCTGACTGAGCTTTTAGTGACCAGGCATTTGTTTTCAGTTTACGTACAGGATTTCACCATGGAGATACATCCATAACATGAAGGCATCCAATATAGAAAATGACATGCAATGCCTTTATTCTTTCAGTTTAAATAATGCCATGACAACCTCTTGGCAGGCAATGCAGTGGAGAGGAGGCCTCTGAAGGAACTGCAGGTTATAAGCAGTAAGGAATTTGTCAAACTGCTTGTGGGATCCAACATATCAAAACCTGAAGCTAATTTTGCAGGATCACTGGAGATAAATTCCAAGAAGAATAAGCAACTTGAAAAATTGGGTTGTTTAGTCTAACAAATAAGAAAGTTGATATTGGTAGAAGTTATAACTTTTTATAAATTTCAAATGTATAGAAAATAGAGTTCCACCTTAAAAAAAAAAAAAAAAAGAAAAGAAAACTAACCCCTGGCCAGCGTGGCTCAGTTGGTTAGAGGCTTGTCCTGTAACCAAAGAGCTGTGGGTTTGATCCCTGGTCAGGGCACATACCCAGACTGCAAGTTCCATCCCTGGTCCAGGTGTGAAAGATCCCTAGTCCAGGCATGTATGAGAGGCAACCAATTGATGTTCCTCTCTCTCCTTTCCTCTCACTTTCTTAAAAAAAAAAATCTTAATACCGATCTAAATATTTTTGATTCTGCTAACTTATCCACATTTTTTATTGTTGACATCACTACACATGGTCATCATTCCCCCCACTTTGTCCTCCTCCACCCAGCCCCTGTCACCACCCTGACTTTCACCACACTGTTATCTGTGTCCATGGTCTAGGCATATGAGATCTGTCAGTCTGTTCCATGTATCCATGATTCTGGTTTTATATTAAATCTTGGGAAAAATTAGACTTGGAGCACAGCATCATCACCTAAGTTTTAACCAAGTAATAAAGAATGGAGCCTTCCTGGAATTCCCTTTCTGGCTACAGTCATGTGTGAGCCCTTCTTACTCCCTGATACCCAGTGCCTCTTATCAAATATGGCATAGTGAAGGAGCTGGGCTGTTCCCCAGAAAACAGAGTGGCTAAATGCAGAAGCATATCTCACTTGTAAATAGGACTACCCGAGGAACTGAAGTTTTCCAGGAACGAGAGGTTTACAAGACAAAGTTGTAGCACAGTGAGGGTTGAGAATGGGAGAAGAAATAATAGTGAAAATAAAGAGAGTTTAAAAGGCAAAGAGAGGAAGCAGCTTATCACAAGAGAATAGCTTACTCTGGGCAGAATGACAGAAGCTGTTAAGAAACAGTATAGTATGGTCAAAACCAGGGGACAAGCCCTGGTCCTGTAGTTCATTTGGTTAGAGCATCATCCTCATATGCCTAGGTTGTGGATTCAATCCTGGTCATGGCAGATAGAAGAATCAACCAATGAATGCATAAATGAGTGGAGAAACACAAATGAATGTTTCTAGACTTCCGACCAGGACGGAGGCATCAGTAGAAAAGCTGCCTCTCCCTCCACAACTAAGAAGGAATACAACTATCTCAAAACTGGAGACAATCAGAAATTCCAGAAAAATCAAGCTGCATGGAAGTCCAACAAACAAAAATGTAAAGAAATACTTATCCAGACAGGTAAGAGGGACAGAGTCTGGGTGGAGAGGAAGCAGTGTGGCAGTAGTGGCAGTGCCGGTAGTGACAGGCCAGTTGAAAGTGCAGTAACACATTTTTTAAAAGTAGGGAGGGACACCTGAGAGGTACTCCCAGCACCAGACCAGACCACACAGCTCATGGTTCCAGCGCCAGGGAAAATAAAACCACATTGCTTCTGACTGTGCAAACCAGTGGGGGTTGGGGCAGAGGAAGAAGCTTCCAGTCTCCCAGAAGAGTCTGCTTGTTTAGATGGCCCCTGCATTCCTAGAACATCCTCAGACCCACCCATTCTGGGAACCACAACCAGAGCAACAGAGAAAGAGGTGCCAGACCCATATAGGAATTGGGAAAAGCACCTTGAAAAGGAGTGAGTGCTGAGCAAGAGGAATTATTCCCTTTCAGACCCTTTCGCCATATACAGCACCACAATGTGGTGAAACGAGTCACCTCGCACTGACAAATACCAAAGCCTCTGCCCCTTACAATATAACAGGTGCGACAGCTCTACCTAAGACACAGAGGCAAACACAAGAGCCTTTCAAGTTGAGGAGACAGAGAAGTACAGCCCAAAAGAGGGAACAGGCCAAGGTTCCAGTGTGAGAACTAAGTGATGAGGAGATAGCCAACCTAACAGACACAGAGTTCAAAACACTAGTGATAAAGATACACACAGATTTGACAGATATGCTTGAGTACGGCAAATGCATAACACTGAGGAACATAATTTTCATTGAGTTAGATCTGACACTGTTTTTGACTAACTTTTGGCACCTGAATCCAAAATTGACCCCAGTGTTTTCTCTATCATGTCAACTTTTTAAGGTACAGAATACCCTCCCTTTGTCCCAAAAATCATACAAAATTTACATACAAAGGAAAATTAAAAAAATATTACCTGAATATGCTGTTTATTTAGAGTTATTTTATTCATATAAAGGATATATATTGTTACTGTAAGTCAAATTGTGTACAAGTAGTAAAGTTCTTCTACCAAACATACATATTAACATATTTTATCTTTTCAAATGACAGGCTAGGAAATGCCAAAATGAGATACTTGAAACAGTCTCCTTCAGTTGACAAAGCCTGAACAAATTGCTTCATGAGACCCAGTTTTATTGCAGAGGTGGGAATATAATGTTCTTTCTGTCTACAAGTAGCTCATGTAGAATGTTTGGATCACCAGGTTAGAGGTCAGATCTTGGAGGCCAATTCGACTCTACCCAATGTTCCTCACGAACTCTGCTGTTCTACATACACAGAAAACAAGATTACTTGGTGTATCTGCGTTGTTGACCAAGAAGGAAGCAGACCATTTTAAGGTCAACCCAGATGATCCAATTGTGCTTGTGATATTGCAACAGATCAATGACTCTCTTTATGTCTTCATATTCTTCACAAAAACAAACTGAATGGCCAATTGGGACTGTACCAAATAGATTGCCATTGTAGAGGAAGACACACTTCAAGCTCCATTTTGAGCTATCGATGAACAGTCACCATTCAGTTGCTTTATAGATTGGAATTCCCAATTCCTCCATTAAACCATGTATGTTATGGCAATAAACAAAGCCACCATCACTTCAGAAGTACTGCAGAAATGCACTTTCTCTAGATCAAAAGTAGGATACCTTCTCTCTTTTTCAAAGCAAGCTTTTCTTGTGCAGTCTTGTTGCTAGGAGTTCTGAAGCCTTTTTGGACAGTCCCAAATTCATGCTAAATTATTCAACTCATGCTGATCAAATCCCTTCTGAACTGAGTCATTTTCAATTTCAAAATCTTTATCGTTAATGTCACTTAGTTCTTCAACATGCGCACTGGGCGTATAGCTGATGGTAAACTCATGGTCATCGGCAGCCGTCCGTCTCGAGAGACGATGGCGTAGCTTCTTGAGAGTCTATCTGCACCGCCAAGAATGGCTGTGCAGTCCGACTCGGGAGTGACAATCCCTGCCGCACTTGGTACAGGTGAAGGCAGATGGCTGTTGTTGCTGCTGTTGACGCTGCTTCCACCTCGATCTTTTCTGGACCGCCTCCTCGTTGCGCGCAGCCTCTGCGCGTGACGTACCTTGTCTGACCGTGAGCCTCCAGGCTAGGCGGTCGTCTGCTTGAACTTCCCATGTGTTGAGATTGATGGAGCATTGTGTCATGTCCTTTTTGCAGATGTCTTTGAACCGCAGTTTTGGGCGCCCTGTCCTCTGACCTTCTGCTAGCTCGCCGTAGAGGAGGTCTTTGGGAATACAGCCTGCATCCATTCTTTTGACATGGCCGAGCCACCTGAGGCGTCTCTCTCTAAGAACTGCATGCAAACTGCTCATGTTGGCTCGCTTCAGCACCTCGGTGTTGGGAACCTTATCCTGCCAGGCGATATGCAGGACGCGTCGCAGGCACCTCATGTGGAAGCTGTTGAGTTTCCTTTCGTGCCTTGCGTAGGTGGTCCACGTCTCGCTGCCATAGAGGAGAGTGCTGAGTACGCAGGCTTGGTAGATGCGCAGTCTGGTTTTCTCAGTGAGGCTGGAATTGTTCCACACTCGCCGGTTCAGTTTGGCCATAACTGTGGCTGCCCTGGCGATTCTCCGGTTGACCTCCAAGTCAACTGACAGAGAGCTCGAGATGGTGGACCCGAGGTAAGTGAAGTCGTTGACAACCTCCAGGGTGTATCCGTCAATGGTGATGCATGGGGGAGTCCCCGTGCCTTGAGCCATAACGTTCATCTTCGTCAGGCTGATGGCTAGTCCGAACTCCTTGCATGCGTGGGAAAGGCAAGTGACTAGCTGCTGGAGTCCCTCTTTGGAGTGTGATGTCAAGGCTGCGTCGTCGGCGAAGAGCATCTCACGGATGAGCACCTCTTTGACTTTGGTCTTGGCTCGTAGACGGGCCAGGTTGTAGAGCTTGCCATCGGATCTGGTGTGAATGAAGACACCCTCGCTGCAGTCCTTAAAGGCGTATTGGAGGAGCATGGAGAAGAAGATTCCGAACAGCGTAGGCGCGAGGACGCAGCCCTGCTTTACTATGCTGCTGACTGGGAAGACCTCAGAGGTTGCGCCGTTGTAGGACACCGTGCTGTGCATGTTGTCGTGAAAGGACATGACCACAGCAAGCAGATGTGGTGGACAGCCAATCTTCCGTAGCAAGCTGAAGAGTCCGCTTCGACTGACCAGATCAAATGCCTTCGTGAGGTCGATAAAGGCGAGGTAGAGTGGTTTATGCTGCTCGTGACACTTCTCCTGCAGCTGGCGTAGGGAGAAGATCATGTCCACTGTTGATCGGCCAGCTCTGAAGCCACACTGGGACTCTGGGTAGACGCGGGAAGCAAGGGTCTGCAGGCGGGCAAGAGCGACCCGGGCGAATACTTTGCCGACGACGCTGAGGAGAGAGATGCCCCGGTAGTTGTTGCAGTCGCTGCGGTCTCCTTTGTTCTTGTACATGGTGATAATGTTGGTGTCTCTCATATCCTGGGGGATGTAACCCTCTTTCCAGCAGAGACAGAGTAGATGGTGGAGCAGCTGTAGCAGGACTGGTTTCCCGCTCTTTAGGATTTCTGGAGGGATTCCGTCGCTTCCTGGTGCTTTCCCACAAGCGAGGCGGTCGATGGCTTTGCCGAGCTCTGCCGCAGTAGGTGGGGTGTCTAGCTCCTCCATGACTGGTAGGTCTGGGATGGCGTTAAGAGCAGTGTCTGTTACGGTGTTCCTCGTCGCGTACAGCTCGAGGTAGTGCTCGGTCCACCGCCGCATTTGCTGTTCCTGGTCAGTGGTGACCTCACCTGTCTTGGACTTAAGGGGGGCGATCTTGGAGGGGATTGGGCCTGTTGCCTTCTTGATACCCTCATACATTCCTCGTGCGTTGCCTATATCGGCGGCTTCCTGAATGCTTCTGCACAGGTTTAGCCAATAGGTGTTGGCACAGTGGCGGGCGGTCTTCTGGACTTTGTTCCTGGCAGCCCGTACGTAGAGCTTGAAGTGTACTGGGAGTGGGCGTGGCCTTGTAAGCCAGTAGGGCCTTCCTCTTAGCCTCGATCACGGGTTCCATTTCTTCCCAGTGAGCCTCGTACCAGTCAGCGTTCTTCCGCTCTTTCTTCCCGTAAGCAATAATGGCGGAGTTGTATATGGCGTCGCGGAGACGTGGTCAATTGGATTCGATAATGTCATCTGCCGCCATTCCCTCACCGAGTGCATCTTCCATCCTGTTGATGAATTGCTGGGTCTTAACTGGGTTGCTGGCACAACTGGTGTTGATGCGTGGGCGACCCTTCATCTTGGAGTGGTGCAACCTCTTCGGCATTATGCGCACCTTGCTTACCACGAGGGCATGGTCCGTGTCGCAGTCTGCACTGTGGTAGCTGCGGGTGAGGAGGGTGCTGCCAATATCCGTTCTTCTGGTGATGACGAGGTCAAGCTGGTGCCAGTGGCAGGAGCGGGGGTGCCTCCATGACACCTGGTGGATCTCTTTGCATTTGAAGAATGTGTTTGTCACGCACAGGCCGTGGTGACACAAAAGCTCAAGCAGTCGCTGACCATTCTCATTGATCTTTCCTCTCCCAAAGTTTCCGAGGCAGGTGGGCCAGGCCATGTGGTCGGCTCCTACTCTTGCGTTGAAGTCTCCAAGGAGATAAAGAGCGTTACTTCTGGGGATCTTGGATAACGCTTCGTCCAGTGCATGGTAGAACTGTTCTTTCTCTTCGGTGGTGGCGCAGAGGGTTGGGGCATATGCGCTAAGAATGCTGACTGGGCCGAAAGTTGTTGACAATCGGAGGGTAAGTAATCTCTCTGTGCCTCCTGTGGGTGGCTCTATGGAGTTAACAAGCGTGTTCTTCACAGCGAACCCAACACTGTGCTGTCTTGGTTGGTCCGGAGACTTCCCTTGCCAGTAGAAGGTGTAGTTGGTTTCTCTGATAGTTCCGTTGTCGGCCAACCGGGTCTCCTGTAGAGCCGCAATGTCAATGTTTAGTCGTGCCAGTTCCCTGTCGATGACGGCGGTTTTCCTGGCACCATTGATCCACGGAAGGTCTGCAGTAAGTCCGGGACACATGGTCCTGATGTTCCAGCTAGCGAGGCGAAGAGCTGGAGGCTTCTTTCTTGTTGTTTGCTTGGAATTGCCTGGTGCGAGTGTTTTGTGGCCCACTTTTCAAGAGACGCCTCTCTGATCCCCACGCACCCAGTGGGGCAGGTGAGCCATGGCGAGACGGCACCTAATTAGCTGGGGGCTGCCCAGCTTGAGGCGGGCGGTAGCTGTCCAGTGAGGTGCGATGACCTCTCCCACCATCAGAGGAGACCCCTGGCGCTCGTTTCCTTCGCCAATCGGATGAGCTTATAACCGGTAACTGTCTCCTCCCGTGTTAAGTCGACATCTTGCGATGACGTAAACTAGGATACTCTATTTTACATTTATTTTTCTTGTTTTATCCTGATGTTTTCACTATACGAAAGTAACAGTCACTTGAATGATCTCTGGGCTCTCACCAAACCATAGGTATACCAAATGCCAAATGGCAATTGATCATGTGTTCCCTTCATCCACATCTGTAAACTCTTGGCACACTGCTTGTACACCTTGTGAGAAGCCCAAGATTTATCTTGATCACCAAGTTTTACTTTAAAATATGCAAAATAGGCTTGCTTGACAAATGCGTTAATGTTTGTCCTTTGGGAATGGTGAAACTGCCACAGATATAACAAAATGAATCACAGTTGTTTAGGCACTTACGAGAAGAAATAGCAGAGGCAGACATGATCTGAAGGAAAGGAAATAAGTACGTATGTAAATAAAAAAATAAATTCTGCTAACTCCTTGTATACAGACAAGAACCCAGACTATACTTTGGAATACGATTCATTATATAGAGTGGCACACAACCTCTCACCACACTGTCTCATGTGTAACTGAATAGCCTAGACAAGTATAAACCTGTCGCTGGTCTCCAAGGTCGTCCCCACACCTCCCCACTTGAGGGAGGTTTGCTTTCAGCCAATAGGAGAGCACTTGTGCTTCCCTCGATCCAGGCTTGACCCAGCCTAGAGTGGTTGCATTAAGATAAGCTGTTCAGAAAAATACTTGACGTTATAGAAGAAAGCTAACTGCAGTTTTGAGATCAGCATGCCTATTTAAGTCTAAAACAGCTGAAAAATCAAACTCAACAGGAATTATGTTAAAAATTGTTCCCTCGTGTAATGGAAGAAATGAGGGCTAAACTAAGTGAAATGAAGGAAAATCCACACAAAACCAATGGTGAAGGGAAGGAAACTGGGGTTCAAATCAATGATTTAGAACATAAGGAAGAAAAAACAGTCAACAAGTACAGAATGAGGAAACAAGAATTGAAAAAAATGAGAAGTGAATTAGGAACCTCTGGGACAAGTTTAAACATGCCAACATCTGAATCATAGGTATATCAGAAGAAGAGGATGAGCAAGAAATTGAAATCTGATGTGAGAAAATAATGAAGGAAAACTTCCCTAATTTGGTGAAGGAAACAGACATACAAGTTCAGGAAGCACAGAGAATTCCAAACAAGCTAGACCCAACAAGGACCACACCAAGACACATCATAATTAAATGCCAAAGGTAAAAGATAAAGAGAGTATCTTAAAAGAAGCAAGTGAAAAGAAAATAGTTACCTACAAAAGAGTTCCCATAAGACTATCAGCTGATTTCTAAGAAGAAACTTTGCAGGCAAGAAGGGACTGGCAAGAAGTATTCAATGTGATGAAAAGCAAGGACCTACAACCAGGATTACTCTATCCAGCAAAGTTATCATTTAGAATGGAAGGGCAGATAAAGTGCTTCCCAGACAAGGTAAAGCTAAAGGAGTTCATCCACCAAGCCCTTATTATGTGAAATGTTAAAGGGACTTATTTAAGAAAAAGAGGATCAAAACTATGAACATTAAAATGACAAGAAACTCACAACTATCAATAACAGAATCCAAAAATAAAAATAAAAATAAAAAAATAAACTAAGCAAACAACCAGAATAGGAACAGAATCATAGGCATGGGGATCATTTGAAAGGTTATCAGCTGGGAGGGGGAAGGGGGAAGAATGGTGCAGGGATTAAGAAGCAGAACTTGTAGGTACAAAATATACAGGGGGAAGTTAAGGGGAATATAGCAAAGGGTGAAGCCAAAGAACTTATATGAACAACCCATGGACATGAACTAAGGGGAGTGGAACTGCTGGAGGGAAGCAGGGTACTGGGTGGAGGGGAGCAAAGGGAAAAGAAATTGGGGCAAATGTAACAGCATTATCAATAAAATATACTTTTAAAAAATCAATATTCTCTCCCTCCCACCTTTGTCTCTTTCCCTCTCTCAAATCAATTTAAAAATAGGACAGGGACCAAGTTATCTCACTATATGGTCGTGAACTGAGTGGTGGGATCCTGGTT
Organism: Furipterus horrens; assembly: GCF_987537825.1. Taxonomy (NCBI): domain Eukaryota; kingdom Metazoa; phylum Chordata; class Mammalia; order Chiroptera; family Furipteridae; genus Furipterus; species Furipterus horrens. The sequence continues at coordinate 50,456,778 of NW_028327179.1, forward strand.
AGGTTAGGCTCCTCTGCCATCAAGACCCCTCCCTTACTCTTCCTGAAGAAGAAAGCATCCTTTGCCTCCAGACTTTGCTTGACTGGTCCATCACCTTAACATCTTACTAGTTCCTCAGCCACTGTCTCCCCCACATGGTGTCCCACACAATGAATTGTCTCTATTTTGTCCAGGTAGATGAATTGCCTTCCCACTCCTTGACTCTGTGTAGTCTATCACAGCACCTACTCCAACCAGGTGAAAGGCAGCCTCTCCTGACCCCCAAGTGGATGTGATCTTTCCTTCTCCTGAGCCCCTAAGCTCTTTCCTTGGTCATGACATGACATAGTATGTGCATTCTGGTCCCATCGACCTTACTAAATGAAGCTCCATGCAGGTAAGAATGGAGTCCCACTCATCTGTGTATGCCCTGCACAGTGCCTGGCTAAAGAAGTGGGTGCTTGATGAATATCTGTGTATAATAGCTATTTTTCTCCTTAACAAAGAAAATACTCATAATAGCTCATAATAATGGAAGGCATAATAATCGCTCCCCAAAGGTGTCCACATCCTGTTCACCTGAATATATTGCTTTACATGACAAAAAGAACCTTGAAGATATGATTGAGTAAGGAATCTTGAGATGGGGAGGTTATCCTGGATTATCTGGTGGGCCCAATGCAATGACAGGGGTTCTTATAAGGGAAAGAGGCAGAGAAGATGTGATGACAGAAGAGGAGGACAAGTCAGAGTCAGAGAGATTTGAAGATGCTCTGCTGCTGGCTTTGTAGATGAAGGAGGAGCCAAAGCAAGGGATGACAGAGGCTTCTAGAACCTGGAAAAGGCAAAGAAACAGGTTCTCTTCTAGAATCTCCAGTAGGAAATCTGGCCTACTGACAGGTGGATTTTAGCCCAGTGAAACCCATTTCAACTTCTTATCTCCAGAACTGTAAGACAATAGATTTGTTTTAAGGTCCTAAATTTGTGGTTATTTGTTACAATAGGAAACTAAAGCACTCTGTTTCCCTTCATCTGGCTGAGGACTCTCCCTCTATGGCATGTGAACCCCAAGGCCATCACAAGTAACACTGCTTTGAAATTCCTCACCTCTTTGCCTTTTCAGCAATAAGGCAAGCCCACGGCTTGCATTCCCTTCCAGTCCTTTTAAATGTCTCCACAGTAACAGAGGCCACACCCCACCCTACCACCAGCACCATCATTGAGATTATACTTTGCTCAAAGTTATAAAGCACCATTTAAGGAAAGCCCCCACTTGAGAATGAACAGTTTTTACTTTATATATTAATAAACCCAGAAAAATTCCCACACCGTATGCCCTGAGTCTCGGCAGAGGTGGGATCTCCTAGCACAGTCTGTGGAGAAGGCCACTTCCTGCAGAGGAGCTGCCACCCCCTCAGCTCTGCCTGCAGTCCAAGAAGACTCTCACAGACTCAATGTGCTCCCAGCATTCCTGACTCCTGTCACATTTCCTGGCATTGCCTGTCCAGTAGCTCTCTTTCCTGATTGGAGTGTACACCTGTGGGTACAGGGTCTGAGTCTATCTTCTTTGTGGCTTCATTGTCTGGCTCACAGGGGGCACTGTAGCCCCAAGTGGTATGAATGAAACCGCCACTAAGTATATTGCCTAAAAGGAAGAGCTATCCAGAACAGAATCGATGGGTAGTTCAGGAAGGTACCTTATATGGGATGCACTGCAAGTCATTGCCATCTGCCTTTTACTCCTTTTAAATCTTTATGATTTGACAGAGTTCATACTTTTTCCAGTTGACATTCTCCATGTTAGCAACTATGACCCGAATTTCTCTGGTATCTTGACTGTCCTTTCTTTTCACAATTCTTCTTTGTAGGACTTTATCCATGGTCAGGACTTCAGCTGCTACTCAAAACCTGATGACTCCTGAATCCAGCTCCAGAGTTCAAGATTTCTCCAGTGATGTTCAGCATCTTAAAGGTGCCTGTTGTAGGGACAAACCTAATGTAAACAGAATAACCTTGAACATGATGAGGCCCTAAATCTTTTGATAAAGTCAAATGGTTTTCTGGTCACTTCACAAAGAAGGACAGATCACCCTGTTTTGCATATCACCCAGTTGTTATATAAACAACTGTAAGTAAGCATCCTCATTTCAAAAATCCTCCACAAATAATGAGCCAGAAACATAGTCATTTGTTCATCTGATGTGAGAACAAGTAGAGAAAAATTTTAAAGGAACAGAATCAACTGAAATACAGTAGTCCCCCAACCAACTGTTTCGCCTTATATACTTTCAATTACCTGTGGTCAACAGTGATCTGAAAATATTAAATAGAAAATTCCAGAAATAAACAATTCATAAGTTATAAATTGCATGCCATTCTGAGAAGTATGATGAAATCTCTCACTGGCTGTCTTTGCCCCACCCTGGATGTGAATCATCCCTTTCCCCAGTGTATCTACTTCTAGGGGGTTCCCACCCCTTAGTCACCTTTGTTATCAGATCAACTCTCGAGGTATCACAGAGTTTGTTTTCAAGTAACATTTATTTTATATAATAATAGCCCCAAAGTTATTCACATAACTTTTATTACAGTATATTGTTATAATTGTTTTATTTTATTATAAATTGTTGTTAATCTTTTACTATACCTACTCTATAAATTAAACTTTATCATAAATATGTATATACAGTAAGAAACATAGTATATGTAGGGTTTGCTACTATTCATGGTTTCAGGCATCAACTGGGGGTCCTGGAATGTATCCCTCAGAGAAAAGGAGGATATTATAATTACATGTCCTCCATACCAAGCCTTATGCCCCTGTCACAAGCATCACCTTCGTGAACAGCGTTGTGCCACTAGATAATAGTAGGGTCAATTACCTGTTTGCCATCATATGGCACATATTTTGGCATCATTGTTTTTGGGGGGCTTTTTGCATTCAACAAATAAATACTCGGTAGAACTTGATTATAAAGATAGTGTCTACAAGGGACATATCTGAATACTTCAGGAACATGGCTGGATGATCCTTAAAGTAAGTGACTATCAGATGCAGAAACACTGTGATAGCTACCCCTTTCTTTGTTGTTGCTGTTTTTAAATGTTTGTGTTGGTTATTTTTTTGTATTACTTATTTTCCACCTTTATATTGCTTAATTTAATTTTATTTCTGCTGATACTGATTTACAATCAGAATAATTTTCAAATGTTAGTAATGTACCATTTGTTCCACAGGACACATTTACAAACCTAGTTCACAGCCTCCATTGAGCACTTGCCACCCTTCAATATACTGCTAATAATTGACCTATTTTAATCAATATATGTTTAGATATATTAATGTACAAGAACTAGTTTGAAAAAGGCTTTTTTTCATATAATTTTATTTAATATAGACATCTAATGATTCTTCTTGTGCATTAAGTTTGGGAATGTACAGATATAAAAGTCTTGGGTGTTCAGTAAATAATTTTCAAACCCTTTCTGTGTTCTTAATAAGTCCACTATGTTGTCTCAGCATCACAAGCCATAGATTTTTGAAGTAGCATCTTATGCTCAATGTATATTCTTCTTCTCACTGTCAGCATTTAAAACAGATTCCCATGGCAACAGAACCCCACAGGGTCCCCACTGGCTGCTCATGACTTACTAGAAGACTGAAAACACAGCCAAAAAAGATTGTGGGGTCACAAGCTTCAGCAGCAGCCCCTCACCTCACCACAACCCAAGAGCATTTTCAGTGGGGAAGAAGGCACACCTGGCTGAAACCTGTCAGCAACACCCACCTCTTTCCATACATGAACATTCTTGATTGCACTCCCTCTCTGAGCTAATCAATGGTAAGGCTTCAAAGGAGAAACAGACCAGCTCATTACCACAAACATTTGGGGCTCTTTGGAATACAATATAGTGCAAATATGCTGACTCAGTATTTGGTGAAGGTAAACTAAGAGATCCTGAAATTGATGTTTGTGGTATCTACATTCTCATTAATTAGAATTCTCATTTTGTAGAGAACAGCACTATTCAAAAAATACTGATCAACCTAGAATCACCAAAATTGTAGGCACGATATAATGGCATGAGTTTGAAACCTGGCTCTGCATCTTGCTTAGCTGTGCCTTAGATATACCTGTTAATTCTCTGTCCCTTCCCACCCAAAGCTTTGGTTTCTTCATTGATTTAAAAAAACAACAACAACAAAAACTTCTTTGCAGTGTTGTTGAAAATGAGCGGAATTTGTAAAAATGGGAAATTTAAACCTAGGGTATGCTTTTCCTTCCTTCCTTCCTTCCTTCCTTCCTTCCTTCCTTCCTTCCTTTTCCTTTCTTTCTTTCTTCTTTCTTCCTTCCTTCCTTTCTTTTTCTTTCTCTTTCTTTCTTTCTTTCTTTCTTTCTTTCTTTCTTTCTTTCTTTCTTTCTTTCTTTCTTTCTTTCTTTCTTTCTTGTTTTGCCTTTTCTTTCTTTTATTATAATGATTAAAACCACTATAAACATTCAAGTATAGCTGTATTTTTTTTTCATAGTTTTTTTTGGTGGATAGTGGCTTTTATTTTTCTTGAACAGAGAATCGCTGGGTTTTGTGGTTAGTGTATGTTAAACTTTTTAAGAAACTGGTAAATTCTTTCCCTAAATGGCTGTACCATTTGGCATTACCAACAACATCAACATGAGAGAGTTCTGGTTGCTCTGCATCCTTGTTAGCATTTGGTATTTTCAGTTTGTTGTTTGTTTGCTATCTTCAGTTAATATAATATGTGTGTATTGGTGTCTCTCTTTGGTTTTCACTTGGCATTTTCCTACTTATTAATGATTTGAGTGTCTTTCATGTGTTTTCTGCCATCTTTATATATTTTTTGATAAGGTGTCTGTTGAAATTGTCAGATTTTTAATGGGTTATTTTATTATCAAGTTGTGTGAATTCTTTACATAAGGATACCAGCCCTCTGTTATACCAATTACTCAGTCTATGACTTGTGTTTTATTTTCTTAACTGAAGAAAAATATTTTTAAATTTTGATGAAAAATGACATATAATTTTTTCCTTATATTCTTTGCAATTATTTTGTCCTGCTAAATCTTTGCCTAACCCTAAATCACAATGATTTATTCTTGTTTCCTTTGGGAGTTTTACAGTTGTAGGTTTTAAATTTAAATGTATAATACATTTTAAATTACTTTTTATATATGATCCAAGTTATGTGTCAGGGTTCTTTTGTTTTGCATATGAATATCCAATTGTTCCAGATTCATTAGTTAAAACAACTATCCTTTCTCCACTGAATTATCTCGGCATCTTTGTCAAACATCAATTGAGTTATCTATCGATCCATCATATACCCATGATCAACTGATGTTGGACAAAGGTGCTGAGATAATTCAACAGATGTATATATAGATATATATATGTAATATATATCATATATAGGGAAATATATATAATTCTGGAGTCTATATTACCTTCCACTGATCTATGTGTATATACTTTCAACAACATCTCACTATCTTAATCACTGTAGTTTTATATTTGGTCTTCAAATCTGTTGGTGTAAATCCTCCAATTCTTTTTCCTCCTTTTTGAAAAACTGTTTTGGCTATTCTACTTCCTTTGCATTTCCATAAAAATTTTACAATCAGCTTTATCAATTTCTTTCCCAAAACAGTCCTGCTGGGATTTCAAATATTATTGCATTAAATTTATATATAAGTTTGAGGAGAAGTAACATCTTAATGTAGAATAATTCAGTTCATGAGCAGAGAGTATATTTAGGCCCTCTCATTATCATTATTTTGTAGTTTTCAACATACAAACCTTGTACATTACTTTATGTCTAAATATTTCCTGCCTTTTAGTACCACTGCATTTTTTAAATTTCAATTTCTGTTGTTCATTTCTAGTATAAAGAAATATAGTTGATTTTTGTATATTCACCCTTGTATTCTATAACCTTGCTAAAGTCACTTATGGCTTTTAGAAGCTTGTTTTAGTGACATTTTGGAATTTCCTACATAGTAAATTAGGTCGCTGCAAATTTTATTTCTTGTATTCCAACCTGCATGATTTTTATTTCCTTTTCCTCTGTTACTGTATAGGCTTGAATCTCCACCATATTTAATTCATTTATTAGAGTATGTTTAATAGGAATGGTGAGGGTATATTTTACAGAAGTAGTGAGAGTAGAACATTTTTGCTTTATTCCTGATGTTAGAGGGGAAAGCACTAGATCTTTCAACACTAGCTGTGATGTTAGCTGTAGGTTTTTCACAGCTGCCGTTTACCAAGTAGAGAAAGTTCTTTTTATTTCTCATTTGCATGGAGTTTGGTTTTTTAAAATCATAAATGGATGTTGGATTTTGTTAAATGATTTTCTTTACCTATTAACCATGTGGTTTTCTTCTTTAGTCTATTAAATGGTGAATTATATTGATTGACTTTTTGAGTATTAAATTAGTCTTGCATTCTTGAGAAAACTACACTTGGTTATGATGTATTATTATTTTTATATATTCACTGGCTTTGATTCATTATTTTGCTGTGGATTTTTGTATCTAATTTAATGTGGGCTATTGGTCTGCAAGTTTTCTTGTTATATCTTTAGTTTTGGTATCAGAGTAATACTGGCCTTGTAAAATTAGTTAAGAAGTGTCCCCATTTCTTCTTATTTTCTGACAGAATTTGCATAGATTATGTATTTCTCCCTTAAATAAATGTTAGAATTCTCCAATGATGTATATGGCTCCTTAGGTTATCTATTACTTCTTGAATAAGTTTGGGTAGTTTGTGTGTTACTAGGATTTGGTTCATTTCATTTAAATAATCAAATTTATGGGCATAGAACTGTTCATAAAATTTTATAACATCTGTCTGGAAAAAGTCCAGCCATTGTTAATATAACAGAGAACAGTTTCACAACATTAATGTAATCTTAGCAGCCAAGGAGAGTGGACTGGAATGTGCATGTGTGAATAATGATGACTTCACTGAACTAGTCAGTGGGGGCAGCAGACATCACTGAGTGAGCATGTGTATGTACTGTGTGGCTGTCACATTCAAAATGACTGAGCTAGTAGAGCAATAAATCTGCATCAAATTTTGCATTAAGCTTGAACATTCCTCCACAGAAACTATTTGGATGATTCAGAAGGCTACAGCTATGGGCAACTGGTGACTGACAGCTCCATCATGACAACGTGCCTGCTCACACATCATGTCTCCTGCAGTTTTTCGGTGAAACGTCAAATCACCCAGGTGACTCAGTCCCTCTACAGTCCAGAGTCGGTGCCCTGAAACTTCTGACTTTTTCCAAAACTAAAATCATCTTTGAAAGAGAAGAGATTTCAGACCATCAATGAGATTTAGGAAAATATGATGGGGCAGCTGATGGTGACTAGGAGAACTATGTGAGGTCCCAAGGTACCTGCTTTGAACAGAACTGAGGAATCATTGTCCTATGTACAGTGTTTCTTGTATTTTGTATCTTCTTTAATAAATGTCTCTATTTTTCATATTACATGGCTGGAAACCTCTGGAGAGACCTAGTACTTTTCCCTTTCAATGTCTGTGAGATCAGTGGTTATATTCTTGCTATTTTACAGTTACTTGTGTCTTTTTTCTTGGTTCTTTTTTCTTGGTTAGTTTACCAATTTGATGATCTTCCCCAGTGGTAGACAACTTTTTTTCTCCTTTTCTTTCATCTGGCTGCAATGTGTCCCCAATGGTTATTTGTTCCCTTCCCTCCAGTTTATGGATTTTTTTTTCTTTATAGGTAGGTTGGAGAGAGACATATCAGCTGTTTCTCCCCTCTCCCATGTCTGCACAATGAAGGAGAATTTATTCAGTCTCTTGCCCTGCTTTCTATTTTTTTTGTGAACACTGGAGAAGAGCCTGTAAACACATGCAAATTCACCTTTTGTCTGCATCTCCCATGAATTCTATATTCTCATTAAGGCTCATACTTAGTCTTTAGCAACTTGTTAAAAGTTTTAGCTGTATTATTTTTACCAGCTTATATGACACTGAGCATCTGCCCAGGTTAAGCAAATGCCCATGTCCTGATTTTCTTTGATTTCAAGTTACACATCTTTCCTTAGATCTGAAGCAAGTAGGTTGCTCTGCCACCTCAGCTTTCTGATGGGCTAAGAGAAGTCATTTTCTGTGGACTTACCTTTTTCTTGTAAGGTTGAAATGCTTTCTGACTTCCTTCATACACAGCTTTTGATGTAGTAAATGAATTTTTTCAATGCCTATTAGAAAGCATAATCAGATGCATTTCTCATTTACATATAATAGACAATTATATATATTCATGATCTTATTCCAGGATTATGCTAATTCTCCTGATCTCTGTTACAATATACCCAAAGGGACATGAACCATCTGGATATTAACTAAAACATCATATTGGTTCACTGTGTTGATGACATGGTATTAATTGGGTCTATTAAGCAAGAACCTACAAGAATTCTGGATGCCTTGGCATGACAATACATGTGCCCAAGTGCTGGATGGGTGCTGGATGGGAAATAAGCCTCATGATGATTCATAAGCCTTTCACATATGTGAAGTTTTAGGGGCTGGTGGTCTGGGGCATGATGTGTCATCCCTTCCAAAGTAAAGGTAAGTTATTGCACATGTATCTGCTATTGATAACAGAGGCACAATGCTTCATTGGCTTCTTCAGATTCTGGAGGCAACATACACTAGTCCTTTCCATTTATAAGTGATATAAAGGCTGCTATTTCTGGGTGGGGAGCAGAGCAGGGAAGAGTTCTGAAGTGGATGTAGATTATAGTACAAGTAATCCTGTCTTGTGGGCTATACAATCCAGTAGATCCCATGCTAATAGAGACCTGTGGGAGAGAAGGATGCTGTGTGGTGCCTCTGGCAAGTTCTAATAGCAGAGGGGTAGCAAACTCCACCTTTAAACTGAAGCAAATAGCTCTTGACATGCTAGTGTCTTGCTAGGAGCTAAATATTAAACCATGGGACATCAAGTATCATATGGCTAAAATTATCCATTATGATGAACTGGGTATTCTCAGACTCACCAATTCACCAGCTTCTATCCATTTTCAAATGGAAGTGATACATCGTAGATCAACCTCAAATATGTCCAGAAAGCATAAGAAAGCACAGAGAAAGGTAGCCTAGATCCAACGTTGCAACAATGCCTATCCTTCAGGTCATATCTCCGGCTTCATGGTGGTTTTCCCCACGATCAACTGATGCAAGTTGAAAAAAGCTGGTTTTGTTTCATGGATGGGTGAGCTCTGTATGTCAATGCAAGCTGAAAATTGACTGTTGTTGCACTAGAGCCTTACTCAGTGGAAGTGAAAGACCGTGGAGTGGAAATCCTCTCAGTGGACAGTTTTGAGTGGAGAGCGTAGATCTAAGTAAGGTTATAGTCAGACTCAGAGGCAGTAGTGAATGGTTTGGCTGATTGGTCAGGAGCCCAGAAGAAACAAGACTGGAAAATCAGGGACAAGGAAGTCTGCAGAAGAGGCATGTAGACAGCCCTATGAGACTGGGCATAGCCTATGGGGAACTTCTGTATCCATGGCAGAGGATGTACTAACTCACCAAATGAAAAGAAAGACTGGGTCAGATAATGTCAGCTAGCTTCTGTCCTCAGCTATTCCAGTGTCTGCCCAATAGGCTCATGAATATAGAGTTCACCCTAACGACATGGATGGAGGGAAAGGAAAAGAATCCTGGGGGGCCAAGTTCAAACTACAAAAGGCTGAGTTAATCTTAAATTGGCCTGTTAGTTTCTACCATCAACTAAAGTGAGGGCTCAAAAGCTAATTCAGTTATAAAAAATAAAGCATGTGATAGTTTTTGTTTAGGTTGGTCACACCCAAAATGTACCTGACTTTCTTGTTTAAAGTGAGGGAGCTTCAGGTTTCCATTCTCATGGTCACTTCTAACCCATTTCTTACTTCAGCTAATTTTGTGGTTTCTACTCAATATTTTGTAGGCTTTAAAAGAAATTTATTCTAGTGTCAACCCATTTGTAGGAAATGGCCTCTTTTTGATCATCTCTGTCAAAGCATGGCTATTGCATGTAACAGACTGTTACAGAAAATTTAAGGGTTCTAAAAAATGGCCACATCTTCAATTATAAAGCAATAACTTAAAATCTCCCCTTGGTTGTATCATCCACACAGTACCCCAGCTTACAGGCTCTTGTTTGGTGCTCTTGTCTTGATCCTCTGAATCAAAAACAAATTCTTATTTTTTTATGTAAAAGAGTTCAGCCATTTTTCTGCTGCCTCACTTCTTCTAAGGAAGAATTAGAATCTCATCTTCTACCCTTTCTGTATCTTCCTTCTCAACTTCTGCTTCTAACTACCCATCAAGGTATTTTCTTTCCTAAAACGCATTCTGCTGTCAGCTATTGATTGAATACATTTTTTAAAACCCAAACTATATAATTATAAGCATTAGACATAATGTATGTGAATTGTCTATTACAGTGCCAGGCACATAGATGTGCAAGTGGTAATTGCCATTATTACTATCATATAGTTTTAAAAGTGTAAAGTATAAGGAAAATAAAAATCAATTTCCATCTAAATGACAATATGTATCCAGTAATGTAACTTTTGTCTCCATCTTCCTTGCTCAGGTAGCTGTTAGTTATTGTATGTTAATAATGGAATAATCTTGACAGTTTTAATCATTATACAGGACTGTCGGTTCTCTCTGTTCTGCTTCCTACAATTGTCTTGCTAATGACTGCCATTGTTCACAATGAAAATCAAGAGAAAATCAGTGCAAACCAATCCAACTTTTGGAGCCACAACTCCAAGCATGTCCTCTACTAAGTGTGATTCAGTGGTGGATGTATCATGATTAGGGTAAAAATACAACAAAAGGTAGATTGATATTTCCTCGAAACAAAGCGTTACTCATTTACAAATAATCCACACTTAGGTCTGTTTAGAAAGGTTTTTTTTATATATAATAGAGAAATTCAGCATATAACCTTATTTATTTATTTCTGAAATGGAGAGAAAGTAAATGTACAGTAACAAGAACAGCTCTAAAACAATGGGCTTTTGAACTTTAAATAGCATATTTTATCTGTGAACTCAGGATTTAGAGGCCATTTTGTACAGGCTGGGCTGATATATTGCGATATATTGTTATATCTAAATCTACGAGGCACTCTTTCCTTTCTTGTTATTTATCTTTTTAATACTTTAGGGATCAGTTAAAATTTTTTAATTAAAATTTAGTATTTAAGTGCATCCCATCTTCCCACAGAAAAATTGACCAAGGTTCCTCACAATTTAGCAGCTACTCCCCAGGAGGAAAGTTGCCTTCTAGAAGGGCTCTGAATGCTCCCGGGTGGAGCTCAGCCAGCAAATAGGACAAATTTTTTAACCCAGAAGAGTCAACTACCTTTTCTTTATATGCAGTGTTCCATTACATATTTCCATTTATATACTGAAAACCCATGACATTTCCAGCCTGGGCTTCTGCCCTGAACTTCAGTCTTGTCTAACTGCCTCCTTGACATCTCTACTTAGATACTTAATAGCAATCTCCAATTTACCATGTCCACACCTGAACCCCTTATCTTTTCTCTTTACTCTTCCAGATGTTCACGTCAAAAATCCTGACATCTACCTTGACATCTACCTTGACTCTTTCACATTCAATATCCAATTAATTAGTATATACTGTAGACATTTCTTTCAAATTATATCCAGGACCTGACAACTTCTTATCACCTCCACTGCTAACACCCTTACCTGAACCACCATTATCTCTCACTTGGATTATTTTAATAGCCTTCTAACTGTTCTTCCTACTACCACCCTCTTCTCCCCTATAACTATCCCAGTGAGGTATCCAGTGATCAAGATAGTGGGTGCAAACAGAGCCAGATCATGTGACTTCTCTGCTCAAATCTACATCATATAGAACAAAAACCAAAGCAATGAAATCTTGAACATTTCTTGTACCAATATTTTTTCTGATATATTGCCTCAGGCAAGGGAAACAAAAGAAAAAAATAAGCAAATAAGACTACATCAAACTTAAAGATTTTGCACAACAAAGGAAACCATCAACAAAATGAAGACAACTCACTGAATAGGAGTACATATTCACCAATGATACATCTGATAAGGGGTTAAATTACAAAATATATAAAGAATTTATACAACTCAACACCAGGCATAAAAACAGTCCAACTGAAAAATGGGGGGATCCAGTCAAGATGGTGGCATAGGCAGACCTGGCTGGACTTCTCACACAACCACATTAAAATTCTAACTAAAATAGAGAACCATCAGCCAGAACAATCAGAAATCAAGTTGAATGAAGTCTGACAACTACAGAATTAAAGAAACCACAGTCACTGAGAATGGGGAGGAGGGGTGCAGAGGCAAAATGGGCTAGTCTCTCACCTACTTGTGGTGGATAAAAATTCAGGATGGATATCTCAGGATCAAGGAGTCCCAGCCCTGCACCAGGCCTCCCAGCCCAGGGTTCCAATGCCAGGAAGATAAGTCCCCATAATTTCTGGCTGCAAACAGCGGTGGGTATTAAGTTGGTGGAAGAAATTGCTGGAGCCCCAAGTAGTTCCTCTTAAGGAACCCACACACAGATTCACCTACTCAGACTCACTCCCTCTGAGCTCCAACACCTGGGTAGCAGCTTGAAAGGCACCAGTGGCATGCAGGGAGGAACTGAAGTGTCAGACATCTAGGTGAGCAGAGGTAACATTATCTCTAATCTAAACCCTCCCCTAAAAGAGCCTGCAAGCTGATACCATCAACCGTCGTCGGCAGCCGTCCGTCTCGAGAGATGATGGTGTAGCTTCCCAAGTCCATCTGCACCGCCGAGAATGGTTGTGCAGTCCGACTCGGGAGTGACACGGTATCTGTCTCCTCCCGTGTTGAATAAACATCTTGCGATGACGCTGGAGTGTCCTCTCCAGTGAAGCTGAAGCTACAGAGCCTGGGCAGGGTGATATGGAGGGTCTGCTGTTGCCCATGCAGCAGACCCCCCCTCTCTTCGCAGCTGAAGGGTCCAAGGGAAAGACGGAGTCAATACAGCTTGGCTTCAGGTGCGCCGCAGGAGTTGCCGGTGTTGACTACAACGTCAAACCGCCTTAGGGACTCCGGCTCCGGATTTTCTGTCGGGGTTTACTCCCTTAGCCTTTCCCCTGAAGAGGTATGCCGCAAGGCAGCGGAGGTTTTTTGGAGTCAGAGTTTTCCTTCTCTGATGTACCCTGACTGGAAGATCGAACCAGCGACACTTAGCTCGCAGGCCGACGCTCAATCCACTGAGCCAAACCAGCCAGGGGGGATACCATCAACCAGGCTAACACTATTTGACCTACTTTGAAGATCCCCAGAGACTCCACCCCACCCAACTTATGGGCCCACCCAAGCTGCTTTTCCATATGAATGGCTGGTCTTGACCATGCTTCACAACTTCCTAAATTATCTCAATCAACAGCTGGCCTCAGTGAGCTCCAAGCCAGGCACTACGAGCAGCCAGCTTAGATTCACAGCTTGGCTTTGCTTGGGAATCTCCAAGCCCAGCACAAGTAGCAGCCATCTCAGTTTGCTTTATAGTTCAGGCAGGCTGCCCTGGGGAAAACACAGGTTGGGGCTGACCTTGGCTGCACCACCCGGAAAGCCCCATGGCCAGTGCACCCAGTGGACAGCTACAGACCACATTGGAGCATCACCACCCTGCCTCTGCACAGTTGATCCTCCACAGAGGGAGAAGGTTGGTGCTCAGAGGTCACAGCCAGTCCTTTCCGCTGACTGGCCTGGGTAAATCCCTCCTATTGATCTGCCAACAGCAACTAAGGCTCAACTACAAGAGGAGGATGTACTCAACCCACATGAAGTATGCATATCAAGTACCCAGCTTGGGTGATAGGGGAGGCTGTGTTACTGGACCCTGAGGACACCTACTACATTAGGCCATAGTACCAAGGCACGGAGTAAAAGCAGCTCTACCCAATACACAGAAACAAACACAAGGAGGCTGCCAAATTGAAGAGGCAAAGCTATATGGCCTAAATGAAAGAACAGAACAAAACCCTAGAAGAAGAACTACATGAAACAGAGAGAGCCAGCCTATAATATATAGAGTTAAAAACACTGGAGATCAGGATGCTTACAGAAATGATTGAGTATAGCTACAGAATAAAGGAAGCAGTGAAGGTTATACAAAGTTAAATAAAGAAAAATATACAAGTAACTAAGAGTGGTGGGAACAAAGCCGGGATTCAAATCAATGAACAAAAGGAAGAAATAAACATTCACCTGGAACATAAAAAAGAAACATGAATTGAAAAAAAATGAGAAGAAGGTTAGGAACCTCTGGGACAATGTTAAACATACAAACATCTGATTCATAGGGGTGCCAGAGAGAAAAAAGAAGAGCAAGAAATTTGAAAACATATTTCAAAAACTAATGAAAGAAAACTAACCTAATTTGGGGAAGGAAATAGACATACAAGTCCAGGAAGCACAGAGTCCCAAACAAGTTGGACCCAAAGAGGACCACACTAAGACACATCATAATTAAAATGCCAGAGGTGAAAGATAAAGAGAATCTTAAAAGCAGCAAGAGACAAGAAGAGAATTAACTACAAAGGAGTTCCCATAAGACTATCAGCTGATTTCTCTAAAGAAACTTTGCAGGCAAGAAGGGACTGGCAAAAGTGTTCAGTGTGATGAAAAGCAAGGACCTACAATCAAGACTACTCTATCCAGCAAAGCTATCATTTAGAATGGAAGGGCAGATAAAGTGCTTCCCAGACAAGGTAAAGCTAAAGGAGTTCATCATCACCAAGCTAGTATTATATGAAATGTTAAAGGGACTTATTTAAGAAAAAGATCAAAACTATGAACATTAAAATGACAACAAACTCAGAACTATCAACAGCTGAGTCTAAAAAATAAAAACAAAAACAAACTAAGCAACAAGCAGAACAAGTACAGAATCATAGGTATGAGGATCATTATTTGGAGGGTTATCAGCTGGGAAGAGGAAGAGGGAGAAAGTGGGAAATGGAGTAGAACCATAATGGTAGGAACAAAATAGACAGGGTGATGTTAAGAATAGTATAGGAAAGGGCAAAGCCAAAGAACTTACATGCATGACCCACAGACATGAATTAAGAGTGGGGGGTTGCTGGAGGGACAGGGGGTACCAGGGAGAGGGGGGCAAAGAAAAAATATTAGGACAACTGTAACAGCATAATCAATAAAATATACTTTTAAAAAGCGGGCAAAGGAATGGAATAGACACTTCTCCAAAGAGGACATACAAATGGTCAAAAGACATATGAAAAGATGCTCAATGTCACTAATCATCAGGAAGATGCAAATTAAAACCCCAATGAGATATCACCTCACACCTCTCAGAATGGCTACCATCAGTAAATCAACAAACAAGTGCTAGTGAGAATGGGGAGAAAAGGGAACCATCATGCACAGTTGGTGGAAATGCAGACTGGTGCAGCCACTGTGGAAAGGAGTATGGAGTTTCCTCAAAAAAGCAAAAATGGAACTGCCCTTTGACCCAGCAATTCTACTTCTGGGAATATATCCTGAGAATCTCAAAACACCAATTAAAGAATATATGTACCCTTATGGTCATAGCAGCATTATTTACAATAATCAAGGTCTGGAAAGTCTAAGTGCCCATCAGTAGATGAGTGGATAAAAACGCTGTTTACACAACAGAATACTGTGCAGTGGTAAAAAAGGAGATCTTACCATTTGCAACAGCATGGCTAGACCTGGAATGCATTATGCTAAGTTAAATAAGCCAGTCAGAGAAGGATAAATGTCATATTATGTCACTCATATGTAGAATCCAATGAACAAAATAAACTAACAGAATAGAAACAGACTCATAGAGAACAGAATGACAGCCGTCAGAGGGAGGGGTGTTGCGGGACTAGGTGAAAAGATGAAGAAATTAATAAAAAACAAACAAAACAAAAAAACAAAAAAACTTTTGAGACACAAACAATAGTATGGTGATTTCCAGAGAAAAAGAGGTGTTGGGGGAAGTAGAAGAGGGTAAAGGGGGAACAAATGGTGATGAAAGGAGACAGGACTTCGGGTGGTGAACACACAATAGACAGATTATATATTATATAATTGTATACACTTGAAACCTATATAATTGTATTAAACAATATCACCCCAATAAATTCAATTGGAAAAAAACCAACCAACCAAGGTTCTTCAGTATCTTGCAAGGTCACACATGTCCTGGCCCCCATGACCTCTCTGATCTCAACTTCACCACAGTTGCTTCTGCTTCCTGTGCTCCAACTACATCGGCCTCCTTGTAGCCACAGCTCCTGTGCTTTAGAAAAGGAAGGAGATACTTGGTGGGGTTGGAGGGACAACCAGCCATCTCTGCCACACCAATTCAAATTTTGAAATGACATTAAATAAAGCATGTTTGCAAGTTCTTTGACACTCTTTCTATCAAGAAGTGGATTTAAAATTCCCTTTCCTTTAAATATAAGGAGGTAGGCCATAAGCACAACCTTAAATACAATGCTGCAAAAGTGATGCTATGTAACTTCTAATGCTGGATTAGCCAAGGCCATGCAGCACCTGCTGGTTTCTCTTGCGATGCTGGCTTTCTGAACCTAGTCTTCATGCCCTGAGCGAGAACAGAGCACGTGGAGACCACACACAATTGTTCCAAGAGGCAATAGTTATAACTATCTTCTATATACTTTATTTAATTCATTTCTGATTTCAAGATGGATTCTCCCTCACCATGAATGGACACTGCTTTAAGTACTAAGACCTGAAACTCACTAAATAGCCACCTATATTCTGATGACTCCCATGTTTATTCTTGGCAGTAATTCTGATCCCTAACCTAAATCCAACCACCTGCTCTACATCATTCCTTGAATTTCTTATAAGCACATCAAGGACGAAAGGTCTAAAATTGAACTCATGATCTTCCTCAAGCCACCGACCTAACTCCTTCCCCAGTAGTTCCTACCTCAAGGAATGGCTCTGCCAATGCAGAGTACCTGTTGTCCAGGCCAGAAATCTGTTATCTCCTTCATCCAACACAATGGCTGGCTCAGCTGGTACTTAGTATTTGCTGAATGATTATTGAATACTTTGATGGGAACTGCTATTAAATCTCTCTCAATTCCTTCATAGATCAAGAAATGAATGATGGTTTATCCAACACCCAAGTAGATCTTTCCTGACTCTAAAAACCCAGGCTCTTTCGATCATGCCAAAGCTAACAGTATTTATTCCAACAGCTGAACTGAATGCCTTCTAAAATCCCCATCATTAGTGTGCATCAACATGCAGTTAAGTGAATGAACTGATTATAATTTTCTCTGCTCTACCGAATTTCTGGTTCTCATACTGTGCCTCATGAATGTGTCACTGCTGGAAAATGAACACTGTGAATTCAGGGCATTTAATGGCAAATTTGAGTGAAATGTTGATATCTTGATAGGAAAGATTTCTTTGAGCTCTACTAAACATTTTTGAAAGCAAATTTTGTCAGCAGACTAAAATTACATGCAAAATTATCTAAACTATTCACATATAATAGGCAGTCATACTTTGTAGCAGATGAAGCTTTCAAAATGTAGGAAATGAAGCTGAATAATATCAACCTCTGGTCTAATTACCTCCATGTCTCTGTTCATGGCTAAAAGCATAAAATACAAACACTTATGATACAAACTATTGAGGCATCAGGTAGCAAGGGAGGACACTATCATAGCCCTGACAGTGCAAATAGGGCAGTTGCTGCATTTTACCTATTTTAGAGACCTACTAAGTACTTAATGTAATAAAAGATGCATTATTTTTAGATTCAGTCCATGATTTTACTTTTCTTTGTATAGTACAAGCAGCGTGGTGCAGACTTTGGAGGGACTAAGGAGGCTTCTTTTTACTGAGCTTTCATGCACCAGACAATCTTAGTTACATTAAACAGTTGTTGGTTAATTGTAATAAATCCTTTGGAGGTATATCACTAATTGTCTAGCCATCATACCTTGAGGGCAAACAATGTAACTCCTCAGTGACCTGTTCACTGTTCAATCATTCTCAGCTGATGCTTTTTTGATTATTCAACAAGATCCTGAAAAATAAGTAATGAAATCTGCATGTGGATTAGAATCTAGTAGGTAATCCTTCCATTCTAAAAATAAAAACACAGCTCTGATTGGTGGCTCAGTGGGCTGGGCATCACCCTGCAAAGCAAGAGGTCACAGGTTCAATTCCCAGTCAGGGCACATGCCTGGGTTGAGGGCCAGGTCCCTGGTTGGGGGTGTGCTAGTGGCAGTTGTTGTCTTGCACATTGATGTCTTTTTCTCTTTCTCCCTCCCTGCCCTCTCTCTAAAATAAAATGTAAAATTCTTTAAAAAAGTAAAAATAAAAACAGAAGGTATTGTATCTATTTGAATAATTCCAAAATTTAAAACAAGAAATAGTTTTCCTTGGTTCAGTTAGGTCAGAGTATCTCCCCTCTTCTTAGTTGTAACATTACCACGTTCACTTACCTTCTTTCTAGGCCACAAATACTGATAAATATTTCATGATAATAAAAGTAGCTAATATTTATTAAGCATTTATATGTGACAGGTACCTTAGTTAATTCAGTTTCTCAACCCCGGCACTACTGACTCTTTGGACCAGATAATTCTGTTGTGGGATATGCACTTAGGATGGTTAGTAGCATCCCAGGCCTCTGTTCTCCCCTAGCTGTGACAAAAATGTCTTCAGAAATTGTAATTGTTCCCTGGAGTGCAAAACTGCCCCTAGTTGAGAACTATTGCCTTAAATATATCATTAATTAATCCTCTAATCAACTTAAGGTAGTTCTATTCTGCACTGTACAGGTGAGAAAACAGGCACAAAAATTCAATAACTTGCCTTAAGTTACACAGCCTATTGAGATACAGCCAGTATTTGATCCAAGCTAGTCTCACTCCAGAGCCCTAACTCTTTAACTACTGCCCTAGGGACTTGACCCCTTTCTGACTTTAGGGCTTAGTGAGAAGAGGCTAGCTGGCTCACAATCCCTTCTAGAGTTATCGAAAAGTATTTGCTTCAGCAATGAATTCAGGGATTGAAATTGCCTTGAAAGAGGGAAGAGGAAATAATGTCTCCACCTGACTATGTATACCTGGGTCATGGTAACTGAATGAAGAAGTTTTAAAAATGGGGGGATTAGCCACATACTAAAAATCTGAAAACCCACAGTTTGATAACCTTCTTCTACCACCTAAAGCACTTTTAGCTAAATATAATAGATGCTGAGTATAATTTAAGAACTTTATTTTTTTAATGAAAATATCTGGCCCACCAACCAGCATAATTCTCATCATTCTATTCCTTGCTGTAGAGATTTATACCTTTCAATTACAGCATTCATTTGCTGATGACCCTTGTAAAATGCTAATATCCATATTAAGCTCTTAGTCTTCATTTAAATAAATTAATCAAATTAGTGAGTCACTTAGCAAGTCATTAGAAAGTAAATTACAAAACAAGAAATTTCTGATTGATGGCCCAGTCAGGGGCAGAGCAAATCTGGTTACAAGGTATTTTGCAGCATAGCTCAGTGTGGGGCATACAGGATAGGCACTGTGCTAGGCAGTGGACAGGTGGCCAACAAGTGAGAAACCATGGAGTCACAAGAAACTGCCGCCTCCTTTCTGTCCTTCTCCCAAGTTCCCTATTTGACAGTATCTTCCCCTTTGATATTCTACAGTTCTTCCCTTGAAAGGCAGACTGGTCCAAGCCTATTCAAAAAGGCTGCACAGCAGACCTACCACTTTATAGCAAACTATGAGGGTTGAACGCTTCCCTAAGTGGCATTGCTCTTCCTGGAATCATCTATCCAAATTCTCAACCAAGTGTAAATGAATCTGACTTTTCTAAAAATGGCAGTTTTATTCAAGGATCTAAGGATTTGCAAATAGGAAGCACGACCAGGTAACACCCAGAGTGGTCCAAAGAAAATAGAAAAATTGAGAGTTCTTAATAGTAAAGAGTACATTCTTGAAAAACAATCAGTCCTGCATTCTTAGCTTGATCCAGATAATGGATGTTAGGTGATCTGGATAACAGGAGTCAGGTGGTCTGGACACATAAACATTCTTTCCTAAAGTTCTTCAGAGGATTATCTATAGGATGTATATACAGGCATTGATGCACAACTGAAAAGTTCAAAAGTTTAAGTTCCCAGGCTAGTTAAAGCAAGGATACAATCATTTCCTCTGCCTCAACCTACTTCATTTTAGTAATTTAGCAGCTTGACTACAGTGACCCCATTTTATTCCTTTATTCTTTCCTCACTACTATAATGATACACGGATTTCTATGTGCAGGAAACCTAAACCCGAATTTACAATGCACATGGCTGATGCTGGCTTCCCCCTAAACACAAAATTTTACCATCTTCTGTGGGACAATTGACTCAGGGTGAGGGTGCTCTATCACTCATTGTGGTTGCCATCCTTTCGGCAAGAAAGTCTTCCCTTGCTGTCTGTCCTATGATGGGAGACAAAAGGAATTCCAGTCTTCTCCCCTTACTCCTTACCTCTAAATAAATACAAGTAGACAACTACTTGTTTTCTTTGAACCAGAAAGCATCATATAATCACATTTTTAAAACGCTTCCTATCTGGGAGTGCCCAGTGTGAGAATTTTTCTTCAAGAAAGAAATGAAAGACTAAAATGTCACTGAAATTTAAACTAGGCTCTGTAATTAAGCACTTTAAGTCTTCTCAAAACAATTTCCAAGCATTCAATTGCTAACAGAAAGCTTCTTTAAAAATATGAACAGACAGGAAAATCAGACCCAAGGTTCACACTGATATAACAGGAAAATTTTTTATTGTGTAACTATAAAGATCAATAATTTAAAAAAGAAAACCATCACGCGAATTACAAAGTTAGGTTGGGTAGTTTCTTTGCAAGAATGACCAGATGAACCTCATATAAGCACAATAGTTATCAAGTAGGCTAAAGATGGAAAGTTGGCCTGTTTTTGATGAACTACCTTGCCTTTTGAGAAAAGCAGAGTGAAAAATTAGCATATACAAGCTTGGATTAAAAAAAGCTTTATTTATTACTTTTTGCAACTATGATCTTTTAAAACAGGGGCCTTAGGAAAAGCTGCTTTGGCAAGCAACTGCAAAGGCTCCTGTGGAGAGGAAGTGAAAAGACTGGGCTCATATACAAGGGCTGCTGGCACCTTCAAAGCACAGGGGATAGTTCACAGCAAAATGCAGTCCTAAGTAAATGGGTTTCAGGCTATTTCAGTGTTAAGATAACATCATTAAGAGTAGAACAGATTGTGCTCAAACCCTGCTGTTTATAATTAACACGTTGCTTCCAAATACTCCAGGGTCCCTGGTAAATAGTCTTCTGCTCACATCCACCCAGACCAATCAGAGTATTTGCATCAGATTCCATGCTGGGCCAGCACCTGTCTGGACAAATCCAATAGAGCCAAAGAACTCCTCTCGCTGGCCAGCTAAGTAGTTGGATGAACACAGCTTGGCTTAGTCATTGTCACAGTGTCCATATGGCTTTGAAGCTTGTTTTCACAAGAAATCATACAAGTATTTTATTATGTCAAAGTTCACTGTCCTATAAACAAAAACAGAAATACGTTAGCATCCTCACGCCCCCCTCAGATGGTTCAGCTCTGCATGTAAGATTCTGGGAAGCATATGCAAAATAATTCACAACTGATGGTAAATAATTCTACAGTGCTGTCGAAAGCATCATGATAAGACTGACATCAATTTTCCAAAATGTCACTAGGAAAAGTGTTTCTTTAAAAAGTTTATTTTCCCACTAATAAAGTTTGTTTTTCTGAAAAAAGGAAACAAAGTTAGAACTATTCAACATTCTGTATTTCAATTACACTAAGGAAAGTTTAGATTTCATCTGAAAGCTATTTGCTTTTTGTCTAATAACCAGAATAAAGTAATTAGAGATGCAAAAGTATTTAAATCTTTGCTTTTGAACAGTGTTTATCTTCCAAAACACCTGTTTTATCATTACAGAATGCACAGCTCATCTGTCCTCATTTGTAGTTTTCATTCTTTTCAGTCTTTTAACACTGGCTGACCTGTATGTGTATTGTAACTAAATCTGTATGATCCAAGAATACAATACAACAGACAATATGAATGTATATTTTTGTACTCTGATAACAGGCAGAATAAAATAGCAGGGGGAGAAAGACATATAATTACTTTCCTTTCTCTAAACTCATTTTTCACTACAAATATTCAGACTTGGAGGTTTATTATTTGAATAAATGGTCAAAATAATTAGATATAATGATCTAGCAATAAGTATAAAATTAAAGCCTTAAAGTATTC
The DNA here is from genome assembly GCF_987537825.1 of Furipterus horrens. Lineage (NCBI taxonomy): Eukaryota > Metazoa > Chordata > Mammalia > Chiroptera > Furipteridae > Furipterus > Furipterus horrens. The sequence continues at coordinate 50,479,156 of NW_028327179.1, forward strand.
AATTCTGCAAAAATAATCATCCATGTGAGAATAGCCTTTTAAAGATTCACTAATTGCATGCTCTTATTTATTTAAACCATCATCAATTAACGTTTTTGTCTATCATTTTGTAATATACTTTCTAAAAACGTTTCTAAGCAAATGACTGACATCTGAAATATTTTAAAAATTTGGAATGTGGAGTTATAGATGCTACTTATGAAAACACATTTAAAAATAGCTGAAATGAGATGCTATAGCAATTTGGTACCCAATGGTAGACTGAAAAATAACCTTCATTTCATTACAATTGTGCCTATCTGAAGAATACTTAACCTTCCCAAATGCATAAAAACACTGCCAAAACAATCCTATTATCACTAGCAGTAATAAAACAACTAAAAATAAGTACTAAATTAAAAAAAAAAAATCTCAGGCCTAAAAACACAAAAGGTATAGTTACATATCATAAAAGCTATTTTATTTTTATGTGTTCTTCTTTCATTTAACTCTAGAACACTCCCACACCCCTGCCAAATTTACCATCAACAAGGTACCACTGACAAATCGTTAAAGAAAAATCATGATAGTGGTTGAAAAAAAATCTTTTTCAGAAGATCTTGGAAGAAAACAAACATAGGAGGCTCTTTTTCGTCGTCGTCGTCGGCAGCCATCCGTCTCGAGAGACGATGGCGTAGCTTCTTAAGTGTCTATCTGCACCGCCGAGAATGGTTGTGCAGTCCGACTCGGGAGTGACACGGTATCTGTCTCCTCCCGTGTTGAATCGACATCTTGCGATGACGCTGGAGTGTCCTCTCCAGTGAAGCTGAAGCTACAGAGCCTGGGCAGGGTGATATGGAGGGTCTGCTGTTGCCCATGCAGCAGACCCCCCCTCTCTTCGCAGCTGAAGGGTCCAAGGGAAAGACGGAGTCAATACAGCTTGGCTTCAGGTGCGCCGCAGGAGTTGCCGGTCCCCACATATACTATTCTAAGACATTGCAGAATTTGATATAATAACCACAAGAGCAACATCGAAAATTACGTAACATATTCCAAAGAAACTTTTTTGCTTTAAGGACTTGGAGACAAACCATTCACTTTAAGGAAAGTTTTAACCTACAAAGGGAGTCATGTACTTTGCAAGTACTTTCCCTACTTTTTCATGGCTTCAGATGCATATTAAATTCATATTAACACATTTTTAAGATTTTGGACAGTTTTCATATACTACAAGGAGATTCTCTCACAGAACCCAAATGAATTATTTCCTAAAGTAAAGATCTAGAAGGATATAGGATAAACACAAACAGTGTTGGTGGCAATTTGCCTAGGAATAATTCTTAAATCAGAATCTAGAATATTTTAATACAAGTTAATTACATGGCATATAGCTAAGGAAATAATTAAGCCTTTATCCTTTTATTTCACTTAGTTGATTCTTTTATAACACCAAAATACTTCTTTCTGCCTTTTATTTTTTTAAGTATTTTATTTATTTATTTTTAGAGAGAGCGGAAGGGAGGGGGAAAGAGAGGGTAAGAAACATCACTGTGTGGTTGCTTCTTGTGCACCCCCAAGTTGGGACCTGGCCTGCAACCCAGACATGTGCCCTGACTGGGAATCAAATGGGCTGGTTCGCAGTCTGGTGCTCAATCCACTAAGCCACACCAGCCAGAGCAAAATACTTCTTTCTTATGGGACACTATTTTATTTTCTTTTACTTCAGTGGGCAGTTTGAGTTTGAATTCTTTTTTAGTTTGGTTCTTCTGACAACTTGCAACTGTACAACTTAAAGCTGTAACCTTAAGTTATCTTGTTGTGTCTTTCTGCTGACTATGGGGGAAAAACAAATTGGAAACTTAGAACTACCTTTCTCATAAAAACAGTCCAAGGACAATATTTATTTATTTATTTTCCCCCCACTACCACAAATTATGCAGTCGAGTTTCCCACATTTGGGGAAATTGCAGGGGTCAGCACATCCGGAGTGCAATGGATAAGCCTCGCCCTGGGAAAACCACCTTCGTGATCATGGTATCTCCCCTGCCAGGTAAGTAATAAGCTTCTCACTCATCTGTCTTTTCCCATACTTTACCTCTATATTCTGTGTTCCCTTTCTATAACCAGTCTCCTGCAGCTTCTCTGTCCAAATCTTTCCACTGTTCCTTGGTTAATAAAGTTCTCTATGACCTCTGTCCCTTCTAAGAATTTGTTCTTCTTTTCTGGGCTAACTGGACAATGAACACCTCCTCATAAGGACCAACGCTCCTCCCTCTTCAGCTCTTTCCAATGCAGTTAGTCTCTCTCCTAGTCCTGTCAGGTGGGGTTGGTGTCCTTGGGCAAAAAAGCTCTGCTCTGAGACTCAGACCATTTCATTCACCATCCTTATTCCCTTTATCACCATTTCTTACTCACTGAATAACACAGCACCCAGTTTAAACAACCTTTCTGTCCCAAGATCTACGAGTCTTAGTGACTTCTCTGCACACTTGTCTTTTTTACCTTCAATGGCCTTCTCTTTTCAACTCTCTTGTGATCCATGGTCAAACTCAGAAAATGTCCTACCTCTAAAAACATAAATTTGTACATTTTACCCTCGACCCCAATCTCTTCCATTAAGCTATGTGAAACAACCTGAGATAACCAGTTCATACACCTCTTTATTTTCAAATACTTACTGAGTATCCACGTGCTGAGCACTGAAATATTAGCTCTCTACTGGCTTTACACTCTTCCTTCCCTTCCTAGCTTAAACTCTACAGTTTGTCACTTCAAGTTTTCACTTGCTAGCATTTGCTGAATTCACCTGACAAAACCCCAATCTTACGTGATTTTAATTATACCCTTTTGCTGTCCCACTACCTAGCATATTTCCAGAATGCTGTTGGAGAACATCAAAGTTTCACAGATTGGTGCCACTGTAAATTCAAGGTGAGGAACTTCAACAGGGCCCTCAACAGTCCCAGCAAGTTGCTTTCCTTGTCAGAACTTTCTTCTATTCCTCACAGCAGTTATTTCAAATCTCCGCATTCCTCTCCAATCGCTACCACTCCTGTCCCTAGTCTCAATTTTGCCCCTTCTTTTACAGGTAAATTAGAAGTCATCAGATCAGAATTCCCTCAACTTCTTGCTACCAAGGCTCAACACTCAACTCTGTCTGTACCTTTTCCTCTTGTTATAATACAAAAGGATTCTTCCTCCTCATCCAAGGCTACTTCTTTCTAAATCCCATGCTACACACTATTTCAAGATCTTTGTGATTTAAATTAACCTCTTGTATCATTAACTCCCCTTCTCTAACAGTCCTTTCCTGTCAGCATTTAAATATGCTCAAATCTTTAAAAAATAATGACCCTCTCACAACCTTTTGTAGGTAATAATCCTTTCTTTATGGCAAAACATTCTAAAATATAGGGTCATGAGCATAGAATATAGATCTGTTATACTTGTTGCTATGTTCCCAAAGCCTAGATGTTCCCAAAGCCTAGCATAGTGACTATAATGGGCAACACAACAAATGTTGAATAAATGAAGCCATTCTCTCTATTTGCTGCTTCAACTTTCTTAGAAATACTATTTAAACACTATAATCTGACTTCCACCCTACTGTATTCTTGAAAGTGTCTCGAATAGAGATACAAACGACCACTTCATCATTAAACTGAATGGACTCTGCTTTACTTCTTGGCAGCAATTGACAATTTTGACAATTACACCCTACCCTTAGGTTTTCCTTGTATACACAACTTTATAAATAACTCCTTTACCACTTAAACTCATCTTTATCCATTTGACCTCCTTTTTTATCCTTCAAAAGTATGTTATTTAATAACTATATAGTGGGTTTTAAAATAATAATTTATAATAAATTACTAACCCATTCCCTTATTTTGGACATTTAGGTTGTGTTCTGGACCTAATTGTTGGTTGTCTGCCACAGGTGTCTGGAACTAGGCCTACCTACCCCTCTGTGGTAATTATCCTTGGGATAACCATGCTTGGAATCTCGTCCCACCACCAGGCTTTGCTTTGGAATGAGACTTTGTCTCTTTAGCTTCCTTCTTCTTGCTGCCGCAAAAGACAAGCACACTATGGTTCCCTTTCATCTGAAGTTTTACTACTAATCACTGGGAAATTTGCAATATTGATATATTTATCATATACTAAGTTTAAAGCACTGTGCTAGATTTGAAGTGGAGATCAATAGTCTGTTTTGAGCTTTATGGACTTACTGGAGAAACAAAGATGAATTCTAATTATTAACTAATTAAAACAATGAAAAGTATCAGAACATGACAATGGGATCTGTATAACTGTATGTGTGTGTGGGGGGGGTGATATGACAGTTGTCATGGTATATTTGAGGCTTCTTCAGCAGTTAGCTAGATAAAGGAGAGAAGGAGTTGAAAGTGCTAAATATATGCAAAATTGGGAATCAAAACAGTGAATATCAAGAACTGAAAAAGCCAGACAGGTTCAAGTACAAATACCTAGGAGAGAAGACATGTGTGCCAGATGTGGCAGGGCACAAAGGCAGGGGCCAGATCACCAGGGCCTTGTCAGCTATTTCAAAGATTCTGTTTTTATCCCAGTTTAGAATCATGAAAAGTTTTAAGTAGGAGGGTGACATTAAATTTTTACATGATCATTTTGGCTATAGTGTGGACACCAAATTATAAGGGGATGATAAAAGTAGACAGACGATCAATTAGGTGGTTACTAAAGAAGAGGTGATGGTGGCTTGGTGTAGAGGCATAACAGTACCAATTATAAAAGTGAATGATTTTGAGATCTATAGGTGAAATTTGTGCTTGGATATTGGTGTGAGACACAGCCATGTTAAGAACCCCAGGTTTCAGGCCTATGCAACATGGCAGGCTACAGTGCTAAACTGCTGAAATACACACTGGAGGAACGTAAGTTCATTCCATTTTTGTTGGCAGGCAGAAATAGAAGTTAGAATTCCTGAGTTCAGTTTTGAAAATGTATTGATGTGGCTGGGAAACATCCAATAACATAAAGAATATATAAGAAAAATCTTGCCTTTACACTCAGGGAGTTATTAAATAGGTGTTGTTGAAGTCATGGGTATAGCTAAAACTGACTAGGAAAAAAGTATATGAAAAAAGACAGCCAAACCTCAAGGACCAGCTACATTTAAAGGTGAGTTGGAGAAGCTAGCAAATGAACCTTAGAAAACCAGCCAAAGAATAAAGAGGAAAACAAGAGACTGAAATCGTGGGCTTTAAGAGAAGAGAGTTTTAAGAAAGAGAGTGAGCAACAGTGTTAGGTGCCACAGAGTGGACAAATAGCCAGAGGAATAAAAATTGTTCTAGGGAAATGGAGAAAATGGAACTCAAAGCAGAAGTGGAAGAATACTTAGATAGAAAGCAGCACTGCCCCTACTGAAACAGGAAAGAAAAGATGACCACCAATGCAGGCAACTGAAGACATTCTCCACTGCTGGTTTTAATTTGTTCTGTGAAACAGATGAATGCAGAACAACGTGAATACAGATGTTAGGATTTGAAGTTTGAACAGAGTCGAGAATCTAGGTTGGGGTCTGTGAACCATATGCTCCAGTCTTCAATACATGAAGTACATTGGTTACAAGGTTGGTGGAAGATAATCACAGGAGAATAGGGAAATGGAGCCAATTGCATGAGTCTCAAAAAAACCCTGAATTTTTACAAAAACTTGGGATTAGTAACAAGTGGCAACAACAAAAAAGGATGGCACTCAAAGGTGCCTGCAACCCTGACTGGGGTTTGAGAAGTAAGTAGCTACCACTATAAAGGACTCCAGGCAGAGGTAATAACCCCAGATAAGAATCAAGTTTTCATTAAGGCAGAATGTTGGGAAAAGACAGAAGGATATGGGAGAAAGGGAAAAAATGGAAGATTAAATCAGTGAAAAAGAAGTGGAAGAGGTCAATATGGGATGAAGGAGGTAGTTACTCTTTGGACTCTGCCCATGTAAACTGAGGAAGAAGAAGATAATAAAGGTAACAAAGCAGGTTACAGAGTTGCCAAGGCAAAATTCTAGGTCTATAATTCCTGTTCCCTTTTAAAGTACATTCAAAATAAATGGAAGTGCATTCCTCTGGATGTGTCTAATATCACTGATGCTGTGGATTAAGTAATACCCAATTCAGTTTGGTTTACTATATATTCACCATATTGGTCATTCACAAACCTCTGTCCTGTTCATGATTATGTTGGGGCACAACCCAACATATTCAGGGCAATGACAAAATCCTTGAAATAAAGATGTTTCATTCAAAAGTTATGCCTTTGATAGAAGCTCTTAGATGTAGAGTTATTAATATCACTGTTTGGAAAAAGAAAGTTACTGCCTTATGGCTATCTTGAATACATCCAAAAATCTTTTTGCTCAATTTCTTCTGTGTAAAAACTTGTCCAGTTTTATCATTAACAACACATTTCAAAACCATCATTTGTGTTTTTAGTCTACACGCCATCGAAATATTTCAAATACCCGAATCATATTATCACAGAACTTTTAATTCAGAAGAGGCTTCAGGGTAGAGGCTGTCAACCTGTACACCTCAGAACTTCAAATTAGAGATCTGCAAATCCATAATGTCAAGCACTGTTTTAAGTCTGAATAAATAATGTGTCATGCCTATATGTTATTAATTTTTAAATAAATGCAAATAATTTCATGATTAATTTTAAAAGGATATTAAAATAAAACCTTCATACTCAAAAAGGCAGGTAAGTATTATCTTATGGATTGTCTTATTTCACATATCAGTCTACATACATATCACCTCTTCTACTACAGATCCTAACATGTTGTTATCCAGATGCAACCATGAAATTACATTATTTATTCATATAAATGGCTAGAACATTTTCCAAAGAGTAAATACACTTCTTTGTGAGGAAACTCATTACAGGTTTACACAGCTTTCATTTTTACAGAGATAGTTCTTTTCTAGAACTTCTAATGCTATACAATTACTCAGAATTAGTTTCTTCGATTTTGCACATGATCATCCTGAAATACTTGAGATGATTACCATATCTTTCCTAAGGCTTTTTTCTCACACCTCATCCCTCAGTCAGCAATGTGACATGGTTCCTCATTCTACCATCATCCTCATGCCTCCTCGGCATGTACCTGTTTGTCAATGCTCTTCTTAAAACTCCAAGCACAGCACAGCAAACAGATTTGACCTGCCAATGGCAACACATAGTAGACAGACCTATTACATCCCTAAATGAGACACCAGAATTTTAAAAACCTTATAGTAAGCTCAAATACTCAGAACTTAAGCCAAGTCTCTTCACACCTTGTTTTAGTACATATGAATTTTTTGTAGTCAACTGTCCATTAAATCCTACCTTGCTACTATGGGACCATTATTCCATTCTGTTAAGGTTGTTCAGAATCTTGATTTTTGCCATCTAACATATTAACTAATTCTCCCAATTTTATGTCATTTTAAAATTTGATGAGAAGGTTCTTTCTATAGTGAAACGTTCATTCTTGGCACTTAAATAAATGATCTTTTCTTGCTTAAATGACTAATAACATTACATTTGGAAGAATATTAATTTTTATATTTAGTATATAATTTACACAATTCAAGATGTTTTATGTTTTATGTTCTATGCTTACCTAGCAATAGCTCTGATGAAATCTAGAGATACCGTGCATTTGTATTTCGGTCCATCAAGCTGGTCATCATGGCCAACCAGGGTCAATAGCTGCAGGGTCACTAGAGAGGTAATCTAAACATAAGAAAGCATTTTTATAAGAAAATGTTGCAATGAGATTACATGAAGTCCTTGTTTCTAAAACATTATAGTTCCTTTGATAAAAATATATAACTACTAAATTCACAAGAATATCTGCAAAGAATGTTACTACTTTGAAATCTGTATGCACAAATTTGCAGATACGCTTCAAGTCCTAGTTAATCAAACTAACAGTCTTTAAGGATTCCACGAGACAGCTTTGTTTCATTAATGACTCATATGACCGCTAACCTTAAAAACTACATATAAAGCACATTCCTTCTCTCTACATAAGAATTTTATGGAGTTTCTACCCAAATACCTCAGAATATCAAGCAGATAAAATGTAAATGTGGGCATTTTTCAAAGTTGGATAGCAGGTTAGATGAACAATAAGAAATAACATCCTTCAGACCTGGGCTTAGTCTTGCTTTAAAAACTGATCACCAATTAGGTAATCAGGAAAACACCAGAGAATTAATTCAAACTAAAAACAACCAAAGATTTGCTATCACAAGATTCCTACTCAAGGAAATGCATAAACTGCACCTCCAGGTGAATGTGATCTTAGTTAGAAGGTCTGAAATGTAAGGAATGAAGAATGAAGAAACTGGTAAATATGATAGTAAATCTAAATAAATTTGCCTGTATAGATTATAACAATAATGTATCATGGGTTTAAAAATAGGATAAATACACAATATCAGTAATATATAAATCACAAGTGGAGAAAATAAAGTTTAAATGTTCTAAGGTCCTGTGGCATCTGAGACAAAAATAAAAGTATTCATTAAATTTCCACTTTGGTAATTTAAGTATAAATATGTACTTACATTATTAATTTTTAAAGTAACAACTAAGAAAACAGAAATGGAGTGTGTACTTCTAAATTAGTAGGGATAATAAAAATGAATTATAAAAATAACCAATCCAAAAGAAATAAAAAGAAACAGAAACAGGTAGGGTAAGTATGAAATATAAGACTTCCAGTCAAAATGGGAGAATAGGTAAACACAGCTCCCCTCTTTGCACAACTGCATCAAAAGGGCAACTAAACTGTGGAACAACAGAATCACCACCATCAGAAATCCAGTTGAGTGGAAATCTGACAACCATGAAATTAAAGAAACCACATACATCAGACTGGTAGGAGGGGCGAAGATGCAGAACAGACTGGTCCCACATCCACATGTGGTGGATAAAAACTTGGGAGGGATATCTTGGGAGCAAGGACGCCGAGCCCCACAACAGGACCTCCAGCCCAAGGCTCCTGTGCCAGGAAGATAAGTCCCCATAACTTCTGACTGCAAAGACCAGCAGGAATTGAATTGGTGGAAGAAACTTCTCGAGTCCCAAACAGTTCCTCTTAAAGAACTCACACACAAGCTTACTCAGACTCACTCCCTCTGAGCTCCGGCACAGGGGCAGCAGCTTGAAAGGCACCAGTGGTATATGGGGAGGAACTGAAGTGTCTGGAATCCAGGCGAGAGCTGGGGGACAGCTTTCTCCCAGACTGAAAGGCAGGCAGAGGCCACCGCCCCTTTTCTGAGTACTTCCCTCTAAAGAGCCAGCAAGTGGGTGCCATATCTGAAACTCCATCAACCACACTAACACAGTTAGACCCACCCTAGAGATCCCCTAAAGCTCCATCCCTGTATGGTAATACAGGCCCATTCAAGCTGTTAACAGTGGCTTTTCCGTATGAATGGCTGATCTTGGCTCATGCTTCACAACTTCCTAAATCCTCTCAAACAAGCAACAGCTGGCCTCAGCGGGACCTCAGTCCCTGTACCTCCAGCTAAGTGGCCTCAAGCCTAGCACCAGCTGCAGCCAGCCTATATTCACAGCTTGGCTTTGCCTGTGAATCTCTTAAGCCCAGCATAAGTAGTAGCCATCTCAGATTGCTTTATAGCTCATGCAGAGTGGCCCTGGGCAAAACATAGGTGGGGGATGACCTTGGCCTGCACCACTGGGAAACCCCAGAGCCTTGCACCCAGTGGACAGGTATAGACCAGGTCAGAGCACCTCCACCCTGCCCATGCACAGCAGATCTTCCATGGAGGGTTGAGTTCGGTTGTCAGCAGTCACGCCTGTCCTTGTAGCTATCTAGCCTGGGTATATGACTCCCACTGACCTGCCAATAGCAATCAAGGCTCAACTACAAGAGGAAGGTGTACTCAGACCACATGATGGGTGCATCTTGAACAGCCAGCTTGGGTGATAGGGAAGGCTGTGCCACTTGACCCTACAGGACATCTACTAAATTAGGCCACACTACCAAGACACTAAGTCACAGAGCTCTAACCAATACGTACATAGAAACAAGCACGGGGAGGCTGCCAAAGTGAGGAGACAAAGAAACATGGCTCAAATGAAAGAACAGATCAAAACTCCAGAAAAAAGAACTAAACAAAATGGAGATAAGCAATATATCAGATGCAGAGTTCAAAGTATTAGTTTTAAGGGTGCTCAAGAAACTTAGTGAGGACCTCAAGAGCATAAAAAAGATCCAGTCAGAAACAAAGGATACAGAAATTAAATAAAGAACAATTTACAGGGAAACAACAGCAGAGTGGATGAAGCCAAGAATAAAATCAGATTTGGAACATAAGGAAGCAAAAAACAACCAATCAGAATGAGAAAAAAAAGGAACCCAAAAGAACGAGGACAGTGTAAGCAGCCTCTGCAACACTTGAAGCATTCCAACAATCGCATCATAAAGGTGTCAGAAGGAGAACAGAAATAGCAAGAAGTTGGAAATCTATTTGAAAAAATAATGAAAGAAAATTTCCCTAATTTAGTGAAGGAAATAGATATGCAAGTCCAGGAAGCACAGAGAGTCCCAAGCAATATGGATGCAAAAAGGCCCACTCCAAGACTCATCATAATTAAAATGACAAAGGTTAGAGATAGAGAATCTTAAAAGCAGCAAGAGAAAAGCAGTTAGTTACTACAGGGGAGTTCCCATAAGAATGTCAGCTGATTTCTCAAAAGAAATTTTGCAGGCTAGAAAGGACTGGTAAGAAATATTCAAAGTCATGAAAAGCAGGGACCTACAGCAATGACTGCTCTATCTAGCAAAGATATCAGTTAGAAATGAAGGTCAGATAAAGAGTTT